>NW_027464632.1:0-1200000 GCF_043290135.1 Rhipicephalus microplus
CCAATTGCGCCACGGAGAGAGTCCTGCTCCACTCTCACCACCATGAGAACATATCTTCAAAGCTATCAGCCCAAAGAAAAAAAGCGCTGCACCACCTCCGGGTGGGCTCGAACCCCCAACCTTTCGGTAAACAGCCGATCGCGCTAGCAAATTGCGCCACGGAGACAGTCGTGCTCAACTCTCACCACCATCAGAACATTTCTCCAAAGCTATCAGCGCAAAGAAAAAAAAGCGCCGCACCACCACCGGGTGGGCTCAAACCTCCAGCCTTTCGGTTAACAGCCAATTAAGCTAGCCGATTGCGCCACGGAGACAGGCGTGCTCCACTCTCACCACCATCAGAACATATCTTCAAAGCTATCAGCGCAAAGAAAAAAGCAACACACCACTCCCGGGAGGGCTCGAACCTCCAACTTTTCGGTTAACAACCGATCGCGCTAGCCAATTGCGCCACGGAGACAGTCCTGCTCCACTCTCACCACCACTAGAACATAACTTAAGAGCTATCAGCCCAAAGAAAAAAAGCAACACACCACTCCCGAGAGGGCCCGAACCTCCAACCTTTCGGTTAACAGCCGATCGTGCTAGCCAATTGCGCCACGGAGACAGTCGTGCTGTAATCTCTCCACCGTCAGAACATGTCTCCAAAGCTATCAGCACAAAGAAAAAAGCAACACACCACTCCCGAGAGGGCTCGAACCTCCAACCTTTCGGTAAACAGCCGATCGCGTTAGCCAATTGCGCCACGGAGACAGTCGTGCTCCACTATCACCACCATCAGAACACATCTTCAAAGCTATCAGCCCAAAGAAAAAAAAGCAACACACCACTCCCGGGAGGGCTCGAACCTCCAACCTTTCCGTTAACAGCCGATTGCGCTACCCAATTGCGCCACGGAGACAGTCCTGCTCCACTCTCACCACCATGAGAACATATCTTCAAAGCTATCAGACCAAAGAAAAAAAGCGCTTCACCACCGCCGGGTGGGCTCGAACCTCCAACCTTTCGGTAAACAGCCGATCGAGCTAGCCAATTGCTCCACGGAGACAGTTGTGCTCTTCTCTCACCACCAATAGAACATTTCTTCAAAGCTATCAGCGCAAAGAAAAAAAAGCGCCGCACCACGACCTGGTAGGCTCGAACCTCCAACATTTCGGTTAACAGCCGACCGCGCTAGCCAATTGCGCCACGGAGACAGTCATGATCAGCTCTCACCACCATCAGAACATATCTTCAAAGCTTTCAGCGCAAAGAAAAAAAGCAACACACCACTCCCGGGAGGGCTCGAACCTCCAACCTTTCGGTAAACAGCCGATCGCGTTAGCCAATTGCGCCACGGAGACAGTCGTGCTCCACTCTCACCACCATCAGAACACATCTTCAAAGCTATCAGCCCAAAGAAAAAAAAGCAACACACCACTCCCGAGAGGGCTCGAACCTCCAACCTTTCCGTTAACAGCCGAACGCGCTAGCCAATTGCGCCACGGAGACAGTCGTGCTCCACTCTCACCACCGTCAGAACATATCTTCAGAGGTATCAGCCCAAAGAAAAAAAAAGCGCCGCACCCCCACCGGGTGGGCTCGAACCTCCATCCTTTCTGTTAACAGCCGATCGCGCTAGCCAATTGCGCACCGGAGACAGTCGTGATTCACTCTCACCCCCATAAGAACATATCTTCAAAGCTATTAGCGCAAAGAAAAAAAAGCGCCGCACCACTACCGGGTGGGCTCGAAACTCCAATTTTTCAGTTAACAGCCGAATGTGCTAGCCAATTGCGCCAAGGAGCCAGTCGTGCTCCAATCTCACCACCGTCAGAACATTTCTTCAGAGCTATCAGCCCAAAGAAAAAAAAGCGCCGCACCACCACCGGGTGGGCTCGAACATCACCTTTCGGTTAACAGCCGATCGCGCTAGCCAATTGCGCCACGGAGACAGTCGTGCACCACTTTCACCACCGTCAGAACATTTCTTCAAAGCTATCAGCCCAAAGAAAAAAAGCGCTGCACCACCACCGGGTGGGCTCGAACCTCCAACCTTTCGGTAAACAGCTGATCGGGGTAGCCAATTGCGCCACGGAGACAGTCGTGCTCCACTCTCACCACCATCAGAACATTTCTCCAAGGCTATCAGCGCAAAGAAAAAAAGCGCCGCACCACCACCGGGTGGGCTCGAATCTCCAGCCTTTCGGTTAACAGCCGATCAAGCTAGCCGACTGCGCCACGGAGACAGGCGTGCTCCAATCTCACCACCATCAGAACACATCTTCAAAGCTATCAGCCCAAAGAAAAAAAAGCAACACACCACTCCCGGGAATCTCGAACCTCCAACCATTCCGTTAACAGCCGATTGCACTAACCGATTGTGCCACGGAGACAATTGTGCTCCACTCTCACCACCGTCAGAACATTTCTTCAGAGCTATCAGCCCAAAGAAAAAAAAGCACCGCACCACCACCGGTTGGGCTCGAACCTCCAACCTTTCGGTAAACAGCCGATCGCGCTAGCCAATTGCGCCACGGAGACAGTCGTGCACCACTCTCACCACCGTCAGAACATTTCTTCAGAGCTATCAGCCCAAAGGAAAAAAAAGCGCCGCACCACCACCGGGTGGGCTCGAACCTCCAACCTTTCGGTTAACAGCCGATCGCGCTACCCAATTGTGCCACGGAGACAGTCCTGCTCCACTCTCACCACCATGAGAACATATCTTCAGAGCTATCAGCCCAAAGAAAAAAAAAGCGCCGCACCCCCACCGGGTGGGCTCGAACCTCCATCCTTTCTGTTAACAGCCGATCGCGCTAGCCAATTGCGCACCGGAGACAGTCGTGATCCACTCTCACCCCCATAAGAACATATCTTCAAAGCTATTAGCGCAAAGAAAAAAAAAGCGACACACCGTCCCCGGGTGGGCTCGAAACTCCAACCTTTCGGTTAACAGCCGATCGCGCAAGCCAATTGCGCCACGGAGACAGTCCTGCTCCACTCTCACCACCATCAGAACATATCTTCAAAGCTATCAGCTCAAAGAAAAAAAAGCGCCGCACCACTACCGGGTGGGCTCGAACCTCCAACCTTTCGGTAAACAGCTGATCGGGGTAGCCAATTGCGCCACGGAGACAGTCGTGCTCCACTCTCACCACCATCAGAACATTTCTCCAAGGCTATCAGCGCAAAGAAAAAAAGCGCCGCACCACCACCGGGTGGGCTCGAATCTCCAACCGTTCGGTTAACAGCCGATCACGCTACCCAATTGCGCCACGAAGACAGTCCTGCTCCACTCTCACCATCATGAGCACATATCTTCAAAGCTATCAGCCCAAAGAAAAAAAGCGCTGCACCACCACCTGGTGGGCTCGAACCTCCAACCTTTCGGTAAACAGCCGATAGCGCTAGCTAATTGCGCCACGGAGACAGTCGTGCTCCACTCTCACCACCGTCAGAACATTTCTTCAGAGCTATCAGCCCAAAGAAAAAAAAGCGCCGCACCACCACCGGGTGGGCTCGAACCTCACCTTTCGGTTAACAGCTGATCGCGCTAGCCAATTGCGCCATGGAGACAGTCGTGCACCACTCTCACCACCGTCAGAACATTTCTTCAGAGCTATCAGCCTAAAGGAAAAAAAAGCGCCGCACAACCACCGGATGGGCTCGAACCTCCAACCTTTCGGTTAACAGCCGATCGCGCTACCCAATTGCGCCACGGAGACAGTCCTGCTCCACTCTCACCACCATGAGAACATATCTTCAAAGCTATCAGCCCAAAGAAAAAAAGCGCTGCACCACCACTGGATGGGCTCGAACCTCCAACCTTTCGGTAAACAGCTGATCGCGCTAGCCAATTGCGCCACGGAGACAGTCGTGCTCCACTCTCACCACCATCAGAACATATCTTCAAAGCTATCAGCGCAAAGAAAAAAGCAACACACCACTCCCGGGAGGGCTCAAACCTCCAACCTTTCGGTTAACAGCCGATCGCGCTACCCAATTGCGCCACGGAGACAGTCCTGCTCCACTCTCACCACCATGAGAACATATCTTCAAAGCTATCAGCCCAAAGAAAAAAAAAGCGCCGCACCACCACCGGGTGGGCTCGAACCTCCAACCTTTCGGTTAAGAGCCGATCGCGCTAGCCGATTGCGCCACGGAGACAGTCCTGCTCCTCTCTCACCACCATCAGAACATATCTTCAAAGCTATCAGCCCATAGAAACAAAAGCCCGCACCACCACCGGGTGGGCTCGAAACTCCAACCTTTCGGTTAACGGCCGAACGTGCTAGCCAATTCCGCCACGAAGACAGTCATGCTCCACTCTCACAACCATCAGAACATTTCTCCAAAGCTATCAGCGCAAAGAAAAAAAAAGCGCCGCACCACCACCGGGTAGGCTCGAACCTCCAGCCTTTCGGTTAACAGCCGATCAAGCTAGCCGACTGCGCCACGGAGACAGGCGTGCTCCAATCTCACCACCATCAGAACACATCTTCAAAGCTATCAGCCCAAAGAAAAAAAAGCAACACACCACTCCCGGGAATCTCGAACCTCCAACCATTCCGTTAACAGCCGATTGCACTAACCGATTGTGCCACGGAGACAATTGTGCTCCACTCTCACCACCATCAGAACATTTCTTCAGAGCTATCAGCCCAAAGAAAAAAAAGCGCCGCACCACCACCGGTTGGGCTCGAACCTCCAACCTTTCGGTAAACAGCCGATCGCGCTAGCCAATTGCGCCACGGAGACAGTCGTGCACCACTCTCACCACCGTCAGAACATTTCTTCAGAGCTATCAGCCCAAAGGAAAAAAAAGCGCCGCACCACCACCGGGTGGGCTCGAACCTCCAACCTTTCGGTTAACAGCCGATCGCGCTACCCAATTGCGCCACGGAGACAGTCCTGCTCCACTCTCACCACCATGAGAACATATCTTCAAAGCTATAAGCCCAAAGAAAAAAAGCGCTGCACCACCACTGGGTGGGCTCGAACCCCCAACCTTTCGGTCAACAGCCGATCACGCTAGCAAATTGCGCCACGGAGACAGTCATGCTCCACTCTCACCACCATCAGAACATTTCTCCAAAGCTATCAGCGCAAAGAAAAAAAAAGCGCCGCACCACCACCGGGTGGGCTCGAACCTCCAGCCTTTCGGTTAACAGCCGATCAAGCTAGCCGATTGCGCCACGGAGACAGGCGTGCTCCACTCTCACCACCATAAGAACATATCTTCAAAGCTATCAGCGCAAAGAAAAAAGCAACACACCACTCCCGGGAGGGCTCGAACCTCCAACTTTTTGGTTAACAGCCGATCGCGCTAGCCAATTGCGCCACGGAGACAGTCCTGCTCCACTCTCACCACCACTATAACATAACTTCAAAGCTATCAGCCCAAAGAAAAATACAACACACCACTCCCGAGAGGGCTCGAACCTCCAACCTTTCGGTTAACAGCCGATCGTGCTAGCCAATTGCGCCTCGGAGACAGTCGTGCTCCAATCTCTCCACCGTCAGAACATGTCTCCAAAGCTATCAGCGCAAAGAAAAAAGCAACACACCACTCCCGAGAGGGCTCGAACCTCCAACCTTTCGGTAAACAGCCGATCGCGTTAGCCAATTGCGCCACGGAGACAGTCGTGCTCCACTCTCACCACCATCAGAACACATCTTCAAAGCTATCAGCCCAAAGAAAAATAGCGCTGTACCACCACCACCACTGGGTGGGCTCGAACCTCCAACCTTTCCGTTAACAGCCGAACGTGCTAGCCAATTGCGCCACGGAGACAGTCGTGCTCCACTCTCACCACCGTCAGAACATTTCTTCAGAGCTATCAGCCCACAGAAAAAAAAGCGCTGCACCACCACCGGGTGGGCTCGAACCTCCAACCTTTCGGTAAACAGCTGATCGGGGTAGCCAATTGTGCCACGGAGACAGTCGTGCTCCACTCTCACCACCATCAGAACATTTCTCCAAGGCTATCAGCGCAAAGAAAAAAAGCGCCGCACCACCACCGGGTGGGCTCGAATCTCCAACCGTTCGGTTAACAGCCGATCACGCTACCCAATTGCGCCACGAAGACAGTCCTGCTCCACTCTCACCATCATGAGCACATATCTTCAAAGCTATCAGCCCAAAGAAAAAAAGCGCTGCACCACCACCTGGTGGGCTCGAACCTCCAACCTTTCGGTAAACAGCCGATAGCGCTAGCTAATTGCGCCACGGAGACAGTCATGCTCCACTCTCACCACCGTCAGAACATTTCTTCAGAGCTATCAGCCCAAAGAAAAAAAAGCGCCGCACCACCACCGGGTGGGCTCGAACCTCACCTTTCGGTTAACAGCTGATCGCGCTAGCCAATTGCGCCATGGAGACAGTCGTGCACCACTCTCACCACCGTCAGAACATTTCTTCAGAGCTATCAGCCTAAAGGAAAAAAAAGCGCCGCCCAACCACCGGATGGGCTCGAACCTCCAACCTTTCGGTTAACAGCCGATCGCGCTACCCAATTGCGCCACGGAGACAGTCCTGCTCCACTCTCACCACCATGAGAACATATCTTCAAAGCTATCAGCCCAAAGAAAAAAAGCGCTGCACCACCACTGGATGGGCTCGAACCTCCAACCTTTCGGTAAACAGCCGATCGCGCTAGCCAATTGCGCCACGGAGACAGTCGTGCTCCACTCTCACCACCATCAGAACATATCTTCAAAGCTATCAGCGCAAAGAAAAAAGCAACACACCACTCCCGGGAGGGCTCAAACCTCCAACCTTTCGGTTAACAGCCGATCGCGCTACCCAATTGCGCCACGGAGACAGTCCTGCTCCACTCTCACCACCATGAGAACATATCTTCAAAGCTATCAGCCCAAAGAAAAAAAAAGCGCCGCACCACCACCGGGTGGGCTCGAACCTCCAACCTTTCGGTTAAGAGCCGATCGCGCTAGCCGATTGCGCCACGGAGACAGTCCTGCTCCTCTCTCACCACCATCAGAACATATCTTCAAAGCTATCAGCCCATAGAAACAAAAGCCCGCACCACCACCGGGTGGGCTCGAAACTCCAACCTTTCGGTTAACGGCCGAACGTGCTAGCCAATTCCGCCACGGAGACAGTCATGCTCCACTCTCACCACCATCAGAACATTTCTCCAAAGCTATCAGCGCAAAGAAAAAAAAAAGCGCCGCACCACCACCGGGTGGGCTCGAACCTCCAGCCTTTCGGTTAACAGCCGATCAAGCTAGCCGACTGCGCCACGGAGACAGGCGTGCTCCAATCTCACCACCATCAGAACACATCTTCAAAGCTATCAGCCCAAAGAAAAAAAAGCAACACACCACTCCCGGGAATATCGAACCTCCAACCATTCCGTTAACAGCCGATTGCACTAACCGATTGTGCCACGGAGACAATTGTGCTCCACTCTCACCACCGTCAGAACATTTCTTCAGAGCTATCAGCCCAAAGAAAAAAAAGCACCGCACCACCACCGGTTGGGCTCGAACCTCCAACCTTTCGGTAAACAGCCGATCGCGCTAGCCAATTGCGCCACGGAGACAGTCGTGCACCACTCTCACCACCGTCAGAACATTTCTTCAGAGCTATCAGCCCAAAGGAAAAAAAAGCGCCGCACCACCACCGGGTGGGCTCGAACCTCCAACCTTTCGGTTAACAGCCGATCGCGCTACCCAATTGTGCCACGGAGACAGTCCTGCTCCACTCTCACCACCATGAGAACATATCTTCAAAGCTATAAGCCCAAAGAAAAAAAGCGCTGCACCACCACTGGGTGGGCTCGAACCCCCAACCTTTCGGTCAACAGCCGATCACGCTAGCAAATTGCGCCACGGAGACAGTCATGCTCCACTCTCACCACCATCAGAACATTTCTCCAAAGCTATCAGCGCAAAGAAAAAAAAAGCGCCGCACCACCACCGGGTGGGCTCGAACCTCCAGCCTTTCGGTTAACAGCCGATCAAGCTAGCCGATTGCGCCACGGAGACAGGCGTGCTCCACTCTCACCCCCATAAGAACATATCTTCAAAGCTATCAGCGCAAAGAAAAAAGCAACACACCACTCCCGGGAGGGCTCGAACCTCCAACTTTTTGGTTAACAGCCGATCGCGCTAGCCAATTGCGCCACGGAGACAGTCCTGCTCCACTCTCACCACCACTATAACATAACTTCAAAGCTATCAGCCCAAAGAAAAATACAACACACCACTTCCGAGAGGGCTCGAACCTCCAACCTTTCGGTTAACAGCCGATCGTGCTAGCCAATTGCGCCTCGGAGACAGTCGTGCTCCAATCTCTCCACCGTCAGAACATGTCTCCAAAGCTATCAGCGCAAAGAAAAAAGCAACACACCACTCCCGAGAGGGCTCGAACCTCCAACCTTTCGGTAAACAGCCGATCGCGTTAGCCAATTGCGCCACGGAGACAGTCGTGCTCCACTCTCACCACCATCAGAACACATCTTCAAAGCTATCAGCCCAAAGAAAAAAAGCGCTGCACCACCACCACCACTGGGTGGGCTCGAACCTCCAACCTTTCCGTTAACAGCCGAACGTGCTAGCCAATTGCGCCACGGAGACAGTCGTGCTCCACTCTCACCACCGTCAGAACATTTCTTCAGAGCTATCAGCCCACAGAAAAAAAGCGCCGCACCACCACCGGGTGGGCTCGAACCTCCAACCTTTCGGTTAAAAGCCGATCGCGCTAGCCAATTGCGCCACGGAGACAGTCGTGCTCCTCTCTCACCACCATCAGAACATTTCTTCAAAGCTATCAGCGCAAAGAAAAAAAAGCGCCGCACCAAGACCTGGTGGGCTCGAACCTCCAACCTTTCGGTTAACAGCCGATCGCGCTAGGCAATTGCGCCACGGAGACAGTCGTGCTCCACTCTCACCACCATGAGAACATATCTTCAAAGCTATCAGCCCAGAGAAAAAAAGCGCTGCACCACCACCGGATGGGCTCGAACCTCCAACCTTTCGGTTAAAAGCCGATCGCGCTAGCCAATTGCGCCACGGAGACAGTCGTGCTCCACTCTCACCACCGCCAGAACATTTCTTCAGAACTATCAGCCCAAAGAAAAAAAAAGCGCCGCACCACCACCGGGTGGGCTCGAACCTCCAACCTTTCGGTTAATAGCCGATCGCGCTAGGCAATTGCGCCACGGAGACAGTCGTGCTCCACTCTCGCCACCATGAGAACATATCTTCAAAGCTATCAGCCCAAACAAAGAAAGCGCTGCACCACCACCGGATGGGCTCGAACCTCCAACCTTTCGGTAAACAGCCGATCGCGCTAGCCAATTGCGCCACGGAGACAGTCGTGCTCCACTCTAACCACCATCAGAACATATCTTCAAAGCTATCAGCGCAAAAAAAAGCAACACACCACTCCTGGGAGGGCTCAAACCTCCAACCTTTCGGTTAACAGCCGATCGCACTACCCAGTTGCGCCACGGAGACAGTCCTGCTCCACTCTCACCACCATGAGAACATATCTTCAAAGCTATCAGCCCAAAGAAAAAAAAAGCGCCGCACCACCACCGGGTGGGCTCATACCTCGAACCTTTCGGTTAAGAGCCGATCGCGCTAGCCGATTGCGCCACGGAGACAGTCCTGCTCCTCTCTCACCACCATCAGAACATATCTTCAAAGTTATCAGCCCATAGAAACAAAAGCCCGCACCACCACCGGGTGGGCTCGAAACTCCAACCTTTCAGTTAACGGCCGATTGCACTAGCCGATTGTGCCACGGAGACAATCGTGCTCCACTCTCACCACCGTCAGAACATTTCTTCAGAGCTATCAGCCCAAAGAAAAAAAAGCGCCGCACCACCACCGGTTGGGCTCGAACCTCCAACCTTTCGGTTAACAGCCGATCGCGCTAGCCAATTGCACCACGGAGACAGTCGTGCACCACTCTCACCACCGTCAGAACATTTCTTCAGAGCTATCAGCCCAAAGGATAAAAAAACGCCGCACCACCACCGAGAGGGCTCGAACCTCCAACCTTTCGGTTAACAGCCGATCGCGCAACCCAATTGCGCCACGGAGACAGTTCTGCTCCACTCTCACCACCATGAGAACATATCTTCAAAGCTATCAGCCCAAAGAAAAAAAGCGCTGCACCACCTCCGGGTGGGCTCGAACCCCCAACCTTTCCGTAAACAGCCGATCGCGCTAGCAAATTGCGCCACGGAGACAGTCGTGCTCAACTCTCACCACCATCAGAACATTTCTCCAAAGCTATCAGCGCAAAGAAAAAAAAGCGCCGCACCACCACCGGGTGGGCTCAAACCTCCAGCCTTTCGGTTAAGAGCCGATCAAGCTAGCTGATTGCGCCACGGAGACAGGCGTGCTCCACTCTCACCACCATCAGAACATATCTTAAAAGCTATCAGCGCAAAGAAAAAAGCAACACACCACTCCCGGGAGGGCTCGAACCTCCACCTTTTCGGTTAACAGCCGATCGCGCTAGCCAATTGCGCCACGAAGACAGTCCTGCTCCACTCTCACCACCACTAGAAGATAACTTCAAAGCTATTAGCCCAAAGAAAAAAAGCAACACACTACTCCCGAGAGGGCTCGAACCTCCAACCTTTCGGTTAACAGCCGATCGTGCTAGCCCATTGCGCCACGGAGACAGTCGTGCTCCAATCTCTCCACCGTCAGAACATGTCTCCAAAGCTATCAGCGCAAAGAAAAAAGCAACACACCACTCCCGAAAGGGCTCGAACCTCCAACCTTTCGGTAAACAGCCGATCGCGTTAGCCAATTGCACCACGGAGACAGTCGTGCTCCACTCTCACCACCATCAGAACACATCTTCAAAGCTATCAGCCCAAAGAAAAAAAAAGCAACACACCACTCCCGGGAGGTCTCGAACCTCCAACCTTTCGGTAAACAGCCGATCGCGTTAGCCAATTGCGCCACGGAGACAGTCGTGCTCCACTCTCACCACCATCAGAACACATCTTCAAAGCTATCAGCCCAAAGAAAAAAAAAGCAACACACCACTCCCGGGAGGGCTCGAACCTCCAAACTTTCCGTTAACAGCCGAACGCGCTAGCCAATTGCGCCACGGAGACAGTCGTGCTCCACTCTCACCACCGTCAGAACATATCTTCAGAGCTATCAGCCCAAAGAAAAAAAAGCGCCGCACCACCACCGGGTGGGCTCGAACCTCCATCCTTTCTGTTAACAGCCGATTGCGCTAGCCAATTGCGCACCGAAGACAGTCGTGCTCCACTCTCACCCCCATAAGAACATATCTTCAAAGCTATTAGCGCAAAGAAAAAAAAAGCGACGCACCGTCCCCGGGTGGGCTCCAAACTCCAAGCTTTCGGTTAACAGCCGATCGCGCTAGATAATTGCGCCACGGAGACAGTCGTGCTCCACTCTCACCACCGTCAGAACATTTCTTCAGAGCTATCAGCCCATAGAAAAAGAAGCACCGCACCACCACCGGGTGGGCTCGATCCTCCAACCTTTCGGTCAACAGCAGATCGCGCTAACCAATTGCGCCACGGAGACAGTCGTGCTCCAGTCTCACCACCATAAGAACATATTTTCAAAGCTATCAGCGCAAAGAAAAACGCGAGACACCACTCCCGGGAGGGCTCGAAACTCCAATTTTTCGGTTAACAGCCGAATGTGCTAGCCAATTGCGCCAAGAAGCCAGTCGTGCTCCAATCTCACCACCGTCAGAACATTTCTTCAAAGCTATCAGCCCAAAAAAAAGCGCTGCACCACCACCGAGTGGGCTCGAACCTCCAACCTTTCGGTAAACAGCTGATCGGGGTAGGCAATTGCGCCACGCAGACAGTCGTGCTCCACTCTCACCACCATCAGAACATTTCTCCAAGGCTATCAGCGCAAAGAAAAAAAGCGCCGCACCACCACCGGGTGGGCTCGAATCTCCAACCGTTAGGTTAACAGCCGATGGCGCTACCCAATTGCGCCACGAAGACAGTCCTGCTCCTTTCTCACCACCATGAGAACATATCTTCAAGGCTATCAGCCCAAAGAAAAAAAGCGCTGCACCACCTCCGGGTGGGCTCGAACCCCCAACCTTTCCGTAAACAGCCGATCGCGCTAGCAAATTGCGCCACGGAGACAGTCGTGCTCAACTCTCACCACCATCAGAACATTTCTCCAAAGCTATCAGCGCAAAGAAAAAAAAGCGCCGCACCACCACCGGGTGGGCTCAAACCTCCAGCCTTTCGGTTGAGAGCCGATCAAGCTAGCTGATTGCGCCACGGAGACAGGCGTGCTCCACTCTCACCACCATCAGAACATATCTTCAACGCTATCAGCGCAAAGAAAAAAGCAACACACCACTCCCGGGAGGGCTCGAACCTTCACCTTTTCGGTTAACAGCCGATCGCGCTAGCCAATTGTGCCACGAAGACTGTCCTGCTCCACTCTCACCACCACTAGAAGATATCTTCAAAGCTATCAGCCCAAAGAAAAAAAGCAACACACCACTCCCGAGAGGGCTCGAACCTCCAACCTTTCGGTTAACAGCCGATCGTGCTAGCCCATTGCGCCACGGAGACAGTCGTGCTCCAATCTCTCCACCGTCAGAACATGTCTCCAAAGCTATCAGCGCAAAGAAAAAAGCAACACACCACTCCCGGGAGGGCGAGAACCTCCAACCTTTCCGTTAACAGCCGAACGCGCTAGCCAATTGCGCCACGGAGACAGTCGTGCTCCACTCTCACCACCGTCAGAACATATCTTCAGAGCTATCAGCCCAAAGAAAAAAAAGCGCCGCACCACCACCGGGTGGGCTCGAACCTCCATTCTTTCTGTTAACAGCCGATTGCGCTAGCCAATTGCGCACCGAAGACAGTCGTGCTCCACTCTCACCCCCATAAGAACATATCTTCAAAGCTATTAGCGCAAAGAAAAAAAAAGCGACGCACCGTCCCCGGGTGGGCTCGAAAGGCCAACCTTTCGGTTAACAGCCGATCGCGCAAGCCAATTGCGCCACGGAGACAGTACTGCTCCACTCTCACCACCATCAGAACATATCTTCAAAGCTATCAGCTCAAAGAAAAAGAAGCACCGCACCACCACCGGGTGGGCTCGATCCTCCAACCTTTCGGTCAACAGCAGATCGCGCTAACCAATTGCGCCACGGAGACAGTCGTGCTCCAGTCTCACCACCATAAGAACATATTTTCAAAGCTATCAGCGCAAAGAAAAACGCGAGACACCACTCCCGGGAGGGCTCGAAACTCCAATTTTTTGGTTAACAGCCGAATGTGCTAGCCAATTGCGCCAAGGAGCCAGTCGTGCTCCAATCTCACCACCGTCAGAACATTTCTTCAGAGCTATCAGCCCAAAAAAAAAGCGCTGCACCACCACCGAGTGGGCTCGAACCTCCAACCTTTCGGTAAACAGCTGATCGGGGTAGGCAATTGCGCCACGGAGACAGTCGTGCTCCACTCTCACCACCATCAGAACATTTCTCCAAGGCTATCAGCGCAAAGAAAAAAAAAGCGACGCACCGTCCCCGGGTGGGCTCGAAAGTCCAACCTTTCGGTTAACAGCCGATCGCGCAAGCCAATTGCGCCACGGAGACAGTACTGCTCCACTCTCACCACCATCAGAACATATCTTCAAAGCTATCAGCGCAAAGAAAAACGCGAGACACCACTCCCGGGAGGGCTCGAAACTCCAATTTTTCGGTAAACAGCCGAATGTGCTAGCCAATTGCGCCAAGGAGCCAGTCGTGCACCAATCTCACCACCGTCAGAACATTTCTTCAGAGCTATCAGCCCAAAAAATAGCGCTGCACCACCACCGAGTGGGCTCGAACCTCCAACCTTTCGGTAAACAGCTGATCGGGGTAGGCAATTGCGCCACGGAGACAGTCGTGCTCCACTCTCACCACCATCAGAACATTTCTCCAAGGCTATCAGCGCAAAGAAAAAAAGCGCCGCACCACCACCGGGTGGGCTCGAATCTCCAACCGTTCGGTTAACAGCCGATGGCGCTACCCAATTGCGCCACGAAGACAGTCCTGCTCCTTTCTCACCATCATGAGAACATATCTTCAAAGCTATCAGCCGAAAAAAAAGCGCTGCACCACCACCGGGTGGGCTCGAACCTCCAACCTTTCGGTAAACAGCCGATTGCGCTAGCTAATTGCGCCACGGAGACAGTCGTGCTCCACTCTCACCTCCGTCAGAACATTTCTTCAGAGCTATCAGCCCAAAGAAAAAAAAGCGCCGCACCACCACCGGGTGGGCTCGAACCTCACCTTTCGGTTAACAGCCGATGGCGCTAGCCAATTGCGCCATGGAGACAGTCGTGCACCACTCTCACCACCGTCAGAACATTTCTTCAGAGCTATCAGCCTAAAGGAAAAAAAGCGCCGCACAACCACCGGATGGGCTCGAACCTCCAACCTTTCGGTTAACAGCCGATCGCGCTACCCAATTGCGCCACGGAGACAGTCCTGCTCCACTCTCACCACCATGAGAACATATCTTCAAAGCTATCAGCCCAAAGAAAAAAAGCGCTGCACCACTACCGGATGGGCTCGAACCTCCAACCTTTCGGTAAACAGCCGATCGCGCTAGCCAATTGCGCCACGGAGACAGTCGTGCTCCACTCTCACCACCATCAGAACATATCTTCAAAGCTATCAGCCCAAAGAAAAAAAAGCTCGCACCACCACCGGGTGGGCTCGAAACTCCAACCTTTCGGTTAACGGCCGAACGTGCTAGCCAATTCCGCCACGGAGACAGTCCTGCTCCAATCTCACCACCATCAGAACACATCTTCAAAGCTATCAGCCCAAAGAAAAAAAAGCAACACACCACTCCCGGGAATCTCGAACCTCCAACCATTCCGTTAACAGCCGATTGCACTAGCCGATTGTGCCACGGAGACAATCGTGCTCCACTCTCACCACCGTCAGAACATTTCTTCAGAGCTATCAGCCCAAAGAAAAAAAAGCGCCGCACCACCACCGGTTGGGCTCGAACCTCCAATCTTTCGGTAAACAGCCGATTGCGCTAGCTAATTGCGCCACGGAGACAGTCGTGCTCCACTCTCACCTCCGTCAGAACATTTCTTCAGAGCTATCAGCCCAAAGAAAAAAAAGCGCCGCACCACCACCGGGTGGGCTCGAACCTCACCTTTCGGTTAACAGCCGATGGCGCTAGCCAATTGCGCCATGGAGACAGTCGTGCACCACTCTCACCACCGTCAGAACATTTCTTCAGAGCTATCAGCCTAAAGGAAAAAAAGCGCCGCACAACCACCGGATGGGCTCGAACCTCCAACCATTCCGTTAACAGCCGATTGCACTAGCCGATTGTGCCACGGAGACAATCGTGCTCCACTCTCACCACCGTCAGAACATTTCTTCAGAGCTATCAGCCCAAAGAAAAAAAAGCGCCGCACCACCACCGGTTGGGCTCGAACCTCCAACCTTTCGGTAAACAGCCGATCGCGCTAGCCAATTGCGCCACGGAGACAGTCGTGCTCCACTCTCACCACCATCAGAACATATCTTCAAAGCTATCAGCCCAAAGAAAAAAAAGCTCGCACCACCACCGGGTGGGCTCGAAACTCCAACCTTTCGGTTAACGGCCGATCGTGCTAGCCAATTCCGCCACGGAGACAGTCCTGCTCCAATCTCACCACCATCAGAACACATCTTCAAAGCTATCAGCCCAAAGAAAAAAAAGCAACACACCACTCCCGGGAATCTCGAACCTCCAACCATTCCGTTAACAGCCGATTGCACTAGCCGATTGTGCCACGGAGACAATCGTGCTCCACTCTCACCACCGTCAGAACATTTCTTCAGAGCTATCAGCCCAAAGAAAAAAAAGCGCCGCACCACCACCGGTTGGGCTCGAACCTCCAACCTTTCGGTAAACAGCCGATCGCGCAGGCCAATTGCGCCACAGAGACAGTCGTGCACCACTTTCACCACCGTCAGAACATTTCTTCAGAGCTATCAGCCCAAAGGAAAAAAAAGTGCCGCACCACCACCGGGTGGGCTCGAACCTCCAACCTTTCGGTTAACAGCCGATCGCGCTACCCAATTGCGCCACGGAGACAGTCCTGCTCCACTCTCACCACCATGAGAACATATCTTCAAAGCTATCAGCCCAAAGAAAAAAAGCACTGCACCACCACTGGGTGGGCTCGAACCCCCAACCTTTCGGTCAACAGCCGATCGCGCTAGCAAATTGCGCCACGGAGACAGTCGTGCTCCACTCTCACCACGATCAGAACATTTCTCCAAAGCTATCAGCGCAAACAAAAAAGCGCCGCACCACCACCGGGTGGGCTCGAACCTCCAGCCTTTCGGTTAACAGCCGATCGCGCTAGGCAATTGCGCCACGGAGACAGTCGTGCTCCACTCTCACCACCATGAGAACATATCTTCAAAGCTATCAGCCCAGAGAAAAAAAGCGCTGCACCACCACCGGATGGGCTCGAACCTCCAACCTTTCGGTTAAAAGCCGATCGCGCTAGCCAATTGCGCCACGGAGACAGTCGTGCTCCACTCTCACCACCGCCAGAACATTTCTTCAGAACTATCAGCGCAAAGAAAAAAAAAGCGCCGCACCACCACCGGGTGGGCTCGAACCTCCAACCTTTCGGTTAATAGCCGATCGCGCTAGGCAATTGCGCCACGGAGACAGTCGTGCTCCACTCTCGCCACCATGAGAACATATCTTCAAAGCTATCAGCCCAAACAAAGAAAGCGCTGCACCACCACCGGATGGGCTCGAACCTCCAACCTTTCGGTAAACAGCCGATCGCGCTAGCCAATTGCGCCACGGAGACAGTCGTGCTCCACTCTAACCACCATCAGAACATATCTTCAAAGCTATCAGCGCAAAAAAAAGCAACACACCACTCCTGGGAGGGCTCAAACCTCCAACCTTTCGGTTAACAGCCGATCGCACTACCCAGTTGCGCCACGGAGACAGTCCTGCTCCACTCTCACCACCATGAGAACATATCTTCAAAGCTATCAGCCCAAACAAAAAAAAAGCGCCGCACCACCACCGGGTGGGCTCATACCTCGAACCTTTCGGTTAAGAGCCGATCGCGCTAGCCGATTGCGCCACGGAGACAGTCCTGCTCCTCTCTCACCACCATCAGAACATATCTTCAAAGTTATCAGCCCATAGAAACAAAAGCCCGCACCACCACCGGGTGGGCTCGAAACTCCAACCTTTCAGTTAATGGCCGATTGCACTAGCCGATTGTGCCACGGAGACAATCGTGCTCCACTCTCACCACCGTCAGAACATTTCTTCAGAGCTATCAGCCCAAAGAAAAAAAAGCGCCGCACCACCACCGGTTGGGCTCGAACCTCCAACCTTTCGGTTAACAGCCGATCGCGCTAGCCAATTGCACCACGGAGACAGTCGTGCACCACTCTCACCACCGTCAGAACATTTCTTCAGAGCTATCAGCCCAAAGGATAAAAAAACGCCGCACCACCACCGAGAGGGCTCGAACCTCCAACCTTTCGGTTAACAGCCGATCGCGCAACCCAATTGCGCCACGGAGACAGTTCTGCTCCACTCTCACCACCATGAGAACATATCTTCAAAGCTATCAGCCCAAAGAAAAAAAGCGCTGCACCACCTCCGGGTGGGCTCGAACCCCCAACCTTTCCGTAAACAGCCGATCGCGCTAGCAAATTGCGCCACGGAGACAGTCGTGCTCAACTCTCACCACCATCAGAACATTTCTCCAAAGCTATCAGCGCAAAGAAAAAAAAGCGCCGCACCACCACCGGGTGGGCTCAAACCTCCAGCCTTTCGGTTAAGAGCCGATCAAGCTAGCTGATTGCGCCACGGAGACAGGCGTGCTCCACTCTCACCACCATCAGAACATATCTTAAAAGCTATCAGCGCAATGAAAAAAGCAACACACCACTCCCGGGAGGGCTCGAACCTCCACCTTTTCGGTTAACAGCCGATCGCGCTAGCCAATTGCGCCACGAAGACAGTCCTGCTCCACTCTCACCACCACTAGAAGATAACTTCAAAGCTATTAGCCCAAAGAAAAAAAGCAACACACTACTCCCGAGAGGGCTCGAACCTCCAACCTTTCGGTTAACAGCCGATCGTGCTAGCCCATTGCGCCACGGAGACAGTCGTGCTCCAATCTCTCCACCGTCAGAACATGTCTCCAAAGCTATCAGCGCAAAGAAAAAAGCAACACACCACTCCCGAGAGGGCTCGAACCTCCAACCTTTCGGTAAACAGCCGATCGCGTTAGCCAATTGCACCACGGAGACAGTCGTGCTCCACTCTCACCACCATCAGAACACATCTTCAAAGCTATCAGCCCAAAGAAAAAAAAAGCAACACACCACTCCCGGGAGGTCTCGAACCTCCAACCTTTCGGTAAACAGCCGATCGCGTTAGCCAATTGCGCCACGGAGACAGTCGTGCTCCACTCTCACCACCATCAGAACACATCTTCAAAGCTATCAGCCCAAAGAAAAAAAAAGCAACACACCACTCCCGGGAGGGCTCGAACCTCCAAACTTTCCGTTAACAGCCGAACGCGCTAGCCAATTGCGCCACGGAGACAGTCGTGCTCCACTCTCACCACCGTCAGAACATATCTTCAGAGCTATCAGCCCAAAGAAAAAAAAGCGCCGCACCACCACCGGGTGGGCTCGAACCTCCATCCTTTCTGTTAACAGCCGATTGCGCTAGCCAATTGCGCACCGAAGACAGTCGTGCTCCACTCTCACCCCCATAAGAACATATCTTCAAAGCTATTAGCGCAAAGAAAAAAAAAGCGACGCACCGTCCCCGGGTGGGCTCGAAACTCCAACCTTTCGGTTAACAGCCGATCGCGCAAGCCAATTGCGCCACGGAGACAGTACTGCTCCACTCTCACCACCATCAGAACATATCTTCAAAGCTATCAGCTCAAAGAAAAAAAAGCGCCGCACCACTACCGGGTGGGCTCCAAACTCCAAGCTTTCGGTTAACAGCCGATCGCGCTAGATAATTGCGCCACGGAGACAGTCGTGCTCCACTCTCACCACCGTCAGAACATTTCTTCAGAGCTATCAGCCCATAGAAAAAGAAGCACCGCACCACCACCGGGTGGGCTCGATCCTCCAACCTTTCGGTCAACAGCAGATCGCGCTAACCAATTGCGCCACGGAGACAGTCGTGCTCCAGTCTCACCACCATAAGAACATATTTTCAAAGCTATCAGCGCAAAGAAAAACGCGAGACACCACTCCCGGGAGGGCTCGAAACTCCAATTTTTCGGTTAACAGCCGAATGTGCTAGCCAAGTGCGCCAAGAAGCCAGTCGTGCTCCAATCTCACCACCGTCAGAACATTTCTTCAAAGCTATCAGCCCAAAAAAAAGCGCTGCACCACCACCGAGTGGGCTCGAACCTCCAACCTTTCGGTAAACAGCTGATCGGGGTAGGCAATTGCGCCACGCAGACAGTCGTGCTCCACTCTCACCACCATCAGAACATTTCTCCAAGGCTATCAGCGCAAAGAAAAAAAGCGCCGCACCACCACCGGGTGGGCTCGAATCTCCAACCGTTAGGTTAACAGCCGATGGCGCTACCCATTTGCGCCACGAAGACAGTCCTGCTCCTTTCTCACCACCATGAGAACATATCTTCAAGGCTATCAGCCCAAAGAAAAAAAGCGCTGCACCACCTCCGGGTGGGCTCGAACCCCCAACCTTTCCGTAAACAGCCGATCGCGCTAGCAAATTGCGCCACGGAGACAGTCGTGCTCAACTCTCACCACCATCAGAACATTTCTCCAAAGCTATCAGCGCAAAGAAAAAAAAGCGCCGCACCACCACCGGGTGGGCTCAAACCTCCAGCCTTTCGGTTGAGAGCCGATCAAGCTAGCTGATTGCGCCACGGAGACAGGCGTGCTCCACTCTCACCACCATCAGAACATATCTTCAACGCTATCAGCGCAAAGAAAAAAGCAACACACCACTCCCGGGAGGGCTCGAACCTTCACCTTTTCGGTTAACAGCCGATCGCGCTAGCCAATTGCGCCACGAAGACTGTCCTGCTCCACTCTCACCACCACTAGAAGATATCTTCAAAGCTATCAGCCCAAAGAAAAAAAGCAACACACCACTCCCGAGAGGGCTCGAACCTCCAACCTTTCGGTTAACAGCCGATCGTGCTAGCCCATTGCGCCACGGAGACAGTCGTGCTCCAATCTCTCCACCGTCAGAACATGTCTCCAAAGCTATCAGCGCAAAGAAAAAAGCAACACACCACTCCCGGGAGGGCGAGAACCTCCAACCTTTCCGTTAACAGCCGAACGCGCTAGCCAATTGCGCCACGGAGACAGTCGTGCTCCACTCTCACCACCGTCAGAACATATCTTCAGAGCTATCAGCCCAAAGAAAAAAAAGCGCCGCACCACCACCGGGTGGGCTCGAACCTCCATTCTTTCTGTTAACAGCCGATTGCGCTAGCCAATTGCGCACCGAAGACAGTCGTGCTCCACTCTCACCCCCATAAGAACATATCTTCAAAGCTATTAGCGCAAAGAAAAAAAAAGCGACGCACCGTCCCCGGGTGGGCTCGAAAGTCCAACCTTTCGGTTAACAGCCGATCGCGCAAGCCAATTGCGCCACGGAGACAGTACTGCTCCACTCTCACAACCATCAGAACATATCTTCAAAGCTATCAGCTCAAAGAAAAAAAAGCGCCGCACCACTACCGGGTGGGCTCCAAACTCCAAGCTTTCGGTTAACAGCCGATCGCGCTAGCCAATTGCGCCACGGAGACAGTCGTGCTCCACTCTCACCACCGTCAGAACATTTCTTCAGAGCTATCAGCCCATAGAAAAAGAAGCACCGCACCACCACCGGGTGGGCTCGATCCTCCAACCTTTCGGTCAACAGCAGATCGCGCTAACCAATTGCGCCACGGAGACAGTCGTGCTCCAGTCTCACCACCATAAGAACATATTTTCAAAGCTATCAGCGCAAAGAAAAACGCGAGACACCACTCCCGGGAGGGCTCGAAACTCCAATTTTTCGGTTAACAGCCGAATGTGCTAGCCAATTGCGCCAAGGAGCCAGTCGTGCTCCAATCTCACCACCGTCAGAACATTTCTTCAGAGCTATCAGCCCAAAAAAAAGCGCTGCACCACCACCGAGTGGGCTCGAACCTCCAACCTTTCGGTAAACAGCTGATCGGGGTAGGCAATTGCGCCACGGAGACAGTCGTGCTCCACTCTCACCACCATCAGAACATTTCTCCAAGGCTATCAGCGCAAAGAAAAAAAAGCGACGCACCGTCCCCGGGTGGGCTCGAAAGTCCAACCTTTCGGTTAACAGCCGATCGCGCAAGCCAATTGCGCCACGGAGACAGTACTGCTCCACTCTCACCACCATCAGAACATATCTTCAAAGCTATCAGCGCAAAGAAAAACGCGAGACACCACTCCCGGGAGGGCTCGAAACTCCAATTTTTCGGTTAACAGCCGAATGTGCTAGCCAATTGCGCCAAGGAGCCAGTCGTGCACCAATCTCACCACCGTCAGAACATTTCTTCAGAGCTATCAGCCCAAAAAATAGCGCTGCACCACCACCGAGTGGGCTCGAACCTCCAACCTTTCGGTAAACAGCTGATCGGGGTAGGCAATTGCGCCACGGAGACAGTCGTGCTCCACTCTCACCACCATCAGAACATTTCTCCAAGGCTATCAGCGCAAAGAAAAAAAGCGCCGCACCACCACCGGGTGGGCTCGAATCTCCAACCGTTCGGTTAACAGCCGATGGCGCTACCCAATTGCGCCACGAAGACAGTCCTGCTCCTTTCTCACCATCATGAGAACATATCTTCAAAGCTATCAGCCGAAAAAAAAGCGCTGCACCACCACCGGGTGGGCTCGAACCTCCAACCTTTCGGTAAACAGCCGATTGCGCTAGCTAATTGCGCCACGGAGACAGTCGTGCTCCACTCTCACCTCCGTCAGAACATTTCTTCAGAGCTATCAGCCCAAAGAAAAAAAAGCGCCGCACCACCACCGGGTGGGCTCGAACCTCACCTTTCGGTTAACAGCCGATGGCGCTAGCCAATTGCGCCATGGAGACAGTCGTGCACCACTCTCACCACCGTCAGAACATTTCTTCAGAGCTATCAGCCTAAAGGAAAAAAAAGCGCCGCACAACCACCGGATGGGCTCGAACCTCCAACCTTTCGGTTAACAGCCGATCGCGCTACCCAATTGCGCCACGGAGACAGTCCTGCTCCACTCTCACCACCATGAGAACATATCTTCAAAGCTATCAGCCCAAAGAAAAAAAGCGCTGCACCACTACCGGATGGGCTCGAACCTCCAACCTTTCGGTAAACAGCCGATCGCGCTAGCCAATTGCGCCACGGAGACAGTCGTGCTCCACTCTCACCACCATCAGAACATATCTTCAAAGCTATCAGCCCAAAGAAAAAAAAGCTCGCACCACCACCGGGTGGGCTCGAAACTCCAACCTTTCGGTTAACGGCCGAACGTGCTAGCCAATTCCGCCACGGAGACAGTCTTGCTCCAATCTCACCACCATCAGAACACATCTTCAAAGCTATCAGCCCAAAGAAAAAAAAGCAACACACCACTCCCGGGAATCTCGAACCTCCAACCATTCCGTTAACAGCCGATTGCACTAGCCGATTGTGCCACGGAGACAATCGTGCTCCACTCTCACCACCGTCAGAACATTTCTTCAGAGCTATCAGCCCAAAGAAAAAAAAGCGCCGCACCACCACCGGTTGGGCTCGAACCTCCAATCTTTCGGTAAACAGCCGATTGCGCTAGCTAATTGCGCCACGGAGACAGTCGTGCTCCACTCTCACCTCCGTCAGAACATTTCTTCAGAGCTATCAGCCCAAAGAAAAAAAAGCGCCGCACCACCACCGGGTGGGCTCGAACCTCACCTTTCGGTTAACAGCCGATGGCGCTAGCCAATTGCGCCATGGAGACAGTCGTGCACCACTCTCACCACCGTCAGAACATTTCTTCAGAGCTATCAGCCTAAAGGAAAAAAAAGCGCCGCACAACCACCGGATGGGCTCGAACCTCCAACCTTTCGGTTAACAGCCGATCGCGCTACCCAATTGCGCCACGGAGACAGTCCTGCTCCACTCTCACCACCATGAGAACATATCTTCAAAGCTATCAGCCCAAAGAAAAAAAGCGCTGCACCACTACCGGATAGGCTCGAACCTCCAACCTTTCGGTAAACAGCCGATCGCGCTAGCCAATTGCGCCACGGAGACAGTCGTGCTCCACTCTCACCACCATCAGAACATATCTTCAAAGCTATCAGCCCAAAGAAAAAAAAGCTCGCACCACCACCGGGTGGGCTCGAAACTCCAACCTTTCGGTTAACGGCCGAACGTGCTAGCCAATTCCGCCACGGAGACAGTCCTGCTCCAATCTCACCACCATCAGAACACATCTTCAAAGCTATCAGCCCAAAGAAAAAAAAGCAACACACCACTCCCGGGAATCTCGAACCTCCAACCATTCCGTTAACAGCCGATTGCACTAGCCGATTGTGCCACGGAGACAATCGTGCTCCACTCTCACCACCGTCAGAACATTTCTTCAGAGCTATCAGCCCAAAGAAAAAAAAGCGCCGCACCACCACCGGTTGGGCTCGAACCTCCAACCTTTCGGTAAACAGCCGATCGCGCAGGCCAATTGCGCCACAGAGACAGTCGTGCACCACTTTCACCACCGTCAGAACATTTCTTCAGAGTTATCAGCCCAAAGGAAAAAAAAGTGCCGCACCACCACCGGGTGGGCTCGAACCTCCAACCTTTCGGTTAACAGCCGATCGCGCTACCCAATTGCGCCACGGAGACAGTCCTGCTCCACTCTCACCACCATGAGAACATATCTTCAAAGCTATCAGCCCAAAGAAAAAAAGCACTGCACCACCACTGGGTGGGCTCGAACCCCCAACCTTTCGGTCAACAGCCGATCGCGCTAGCAAATTGCGCCACGGAGACAGTCGTGCTCCACTCTCACCACGATCAGAACATTTCTCCAAAGCTATCAGCGCAAACAAAAAAGCGCCGCACCACCACCGGGTGGGCTCGAACCTCCAGCCTTTCGGTTAACAGCCGATCAAGCTAGCCGATTGCGCCACGGAGACAGGCGTGCTCCACTCTCACCACCGTCAGAACATATCTTCAGAGCTATCAGCCCAAAGAAAAAAAAGCGCCGCACCGTCCCCGGGTGGGCTCGAAACTCCAACCTTTCGGTTAACAGCCGATCGCGCAAGCCAATTGCGCCACGGAGACAGTACTGCTCCAATCTCACCACCGTCAGAACATTTCTTCAGATCTATCAGCCCAAAAAAAGCGCTGCACCACCACCGAGTGGGCTCGAACCTCCAACCTTTCGGTAAACAGCTGATCGGGGTAGGCAATTGCGCCACGGAGACAGTCGTGCTCCACTCTCACCACCATCAGAACATTTCTCCAAGGCTATCAGCGCAAAGAAAAAAAGCGCCGCACCACCACCGGGTGGGCTCGAATCTCCAACCGTTCGGTTAACAGCCGATCGCGCTACCCAATTGCGCCACGAAGACAGTCCTGCTCCTTTCGCACCATCATGAGAACATATCTTCAAAGCTATCAGCCCAAAAAAAAGCGCTGCACCACCACCGGGTGGGCTCGAACCTCCAACCTTTCGGTAAACAGCCGATCGCGCTAGCTAATTGCGCCACGGAGACAGTCGTGCTCCACTCTGAGCTCCGTCAGAACATTTCTTCAGAGCTATCAGCCAAAAGAAAAAAAAGCGCCGCACCACCACCGGGTGGGCTCGAACCTCCAACCTTTCGGTAAACAGCCGATCGCGCAGGCTGCGCCACAGAGACAGTCGTGCACCACTCTCACCACCGTCAGAACATTTCTTCAGAGCTATCAGCCCAAAGGAAAAAAAGCAACACACCACTCCCGGGAATCTCGAACCTCCAACCATTCCTTTAACAGCCGATTGCACTAGCCGATTGTGCCACGGAGACAGTCGTGCTCCACTCTCACCACCGTCAGAACATATCTTCAGAGCTATCAGCCCAAAGAAAAAAAAGCGCCGCACCACCACCGGGTGGGCTCGAACCTCCATCCTTTCTGTTAACAGCCGATCGCGCTAGCCAATTGCGCACCGAAGACAGTCGTGCTCCACTCTCACCCCCATAAGAACATATCTTCAAAGCTATTAGCGCAAAGAAAAAAAAAGCGACGCACCGTCCCCGGGTGGGCTCGAAACTCCAACCTTTCGGTTAACAGCCGATCGCGCAAGCCAATTGCGCCACGGAGACAGTACTGCTCCACTCTCACCACCATCAGAACATATCTTCAAAGCTATCAGCTCAAAGAAAAAAAAGCGCCGCACCACTACCGGGTGGGCTCCAAACTCCAAGCTTTCGGTTAACAGCTGATCGCGCTAGCCAATTGCGCCACGGAGACAGTCGTGCTCCATTCTCACCACCGTCAGAATATTTCTTCAGAGCTACCAGCCCATAGAAAAAGAAGCACCGCACCACCACCGGGTGGGCTCGAACCTCCAACCTTTCGGTCAACAGCAGATCGCGCTAACCAATTGCGCCACGGAGACAGTCGTGCTCCAGTCTCACCACCATAAGAACATATTTTCAAAGCTATCAGCGCAAAGAAAAACGCGAGACACCACTCCCGGGAGGGCTCGAAACTCCAATTTTTCGGTTAACAGCCGAATGTGCTAGCCAATTGCGCCAAGGAGCCAGTCGTGCTCCAATCTCACCACCGTCAGAACATTTCTTCAGAGCTATCAGCCCAAAAAAAGCGCTGCACCACCACCGAGTGGGCTCGAACCTCCAACCTTTCGGTAAACAGCTGATCGGGGTAGGCAATTGCGCCACGGAGACAGTCGTGCTCCACTCTCACCACCATCAGAACATTTCTCCAAGGCTATCAGCGCAAAGAAAAAAAGCGCCGCACCACCACCGGGTGGGCTCGAATCTCCAACCGTTCGGTTAACAGCCGATGGCGCTACCCAATTGCGCCACGAAGACAGTCCTGCTCCTTTCTCACCATCATGAGAACATATCTTCAAAGCTATCAGCCGAAAAAAAAAGCGCTGCACCACCACCGGGTGGGCTCGAACCTCCAACCTTTCGGTAAACAGCTGATTGCGCTAGCTAATTGCGCCACGGAGACAGTCGTGCTCCACTCTCACCTCCGTCAGAACATTTCTTCAGAGCTATCAGCCCAAAGAAAAAAAAGCGCCGCACCACCACCGGGTGGGCTCCAACCTCACCTTTCGGTTAACAGCCGATCGCGCTAGCCAATTGCGCCATGGAGACAGTCGTGCACCACTCTCACCACCGTCAGAACATTTCTTCAGAGCTATCAGCCTAAAGGAAAAAAAAGCGCCGCACAACCACCGGATGGGCTCGAACCTCCAACCTTTCGGTTAACAGCCGATCGCGCTACCCAATTGCGCCACGGAGACAGTCCTGCTCCAGTCTCACCACCATGAGAACATATCTTCAAAGCTATCAGCCCAAAGAAAAAAAGCGCTGCACCACCACCGGATGGGCTCGAACCTCCAACCTTTCGGTAAACAGCCGATCGCGCTAGCCAATTGCGCCACGGAGACAGTCGTGCTCCACTCTCACCACCATCAGAACATATCTTCAAAGCTATCAGCCCAAAGAAAAAAAAAGCGCCGCACCACCACCGGGTGGGCTCGAACCTCCAACCTTTCGGTTAAGAGCCGATCGCGCTAGCCGATTGCGCCACGGAGACAGTCCTGCTCCTCTCTCACCACCATCAGAACATATCTTCAAAGCTATCAGCCCATAGAAACAAAAGCCCGCACCACCACCGGGTGGGCTCGAAACTCCAACCTTTCGGTTAACGGCCGAACGTGCTAGCCAATTCCGCCACGGAGACAGTCCTGCTCCAATCTCACCACCATCAGAACACATCTTCAAAGCTATCAGCCCAAAGAAAAAAAAGCAACACACCACTCCCGGGAATCTCGAACCTCCAACCATTCCGTTAACAGCCGATTGCACTAGCCGATTGTGCCACGGAGACAATCGTGCTCCACTCTCACCACCGTCAGAACATTTCTTCAGAGCTATCAGCCCAAAGAAAAAAAAGCGCCGCACCACCACCGGTTGGGCTCGAACCTCCAACCTTTCGGTAAACAGCAGATCGCGCAGGCCAATTGCGCCACAGAGACAGTCGTGCACCACTCTCACCACCGTCAGAACATTTCTTCAGAGCTATCAGCCCAAAGGAAAAAAAAGCGCCGCACCACCACCGGGTGGGCTCGAACCTCCAACCTTTCGGTTAACAGCCGATCGCGCTACCCAATTGCGCCACGGAGACAGTCCTGCTCCACTCTCACCACCATGAGAACATATCTTCAAAGCTATCAGCCCAAAGAAAAAAAGCGCTGCACCACCACTGGGTGGGCTCGAACCCCCAACCTTTCGGTCAACAGCCGATCGCGCTAGCAAATTGCGCCACGGAGACAGTCGTGCTCCACTCTCACCGCGATCAGAACATTTCTTCAAAGCTATCAGCGCAAACAAAAAAAGCGCCGCACCACCACCGGGTGGGCTCGAACCTCCAGCCTTTCGGTTAACAGCCGATCAAGCTAGATGATTGCGCCACGGAGACAGGCGTGCTCCACTCTCACCACCATAAGAACATATCTTCAAAGCTATCAGCGCAAAGAAAAAAGCAACACACCACTCCCGGGAGGGCTCGAACCTCCAACTTTTTGGTTAACAGCTGATCGCGCTAGCCAATGCGCCGCGGAGACAGTCCTGCTCCACTCTCACCACCACTAGAACATAACTTCAAAGCTATCAGCCCAAAGAAAAAAAGCAACACACCACTCCCGAGAGGGCTCGAACCTCCAACCTTTCGGATAACAGCCGATCGTGCTAGCCAATTGCGCCACGGAGACAGTCGTGCTCCAATCTCTCCACCGTCAGAACATGTCTCCAAAGCTATCAGCGCAAAGAAAAAAGCAACACACCACTCCCGAGAGGGCTCGAACCTCCAACCTTTCGGTAAACAGCCGATCGCGTTAGCCAATTGCGCCACGGACACAGTTATGCTCCACTCTCACCACCGTCAGAACATATCTTCAGAGCTATCAGCCCAAAGAAAAAAAAGCGCCGCACCACCACCGGGTGGGCTCGAACCTCCATCCTTTCTGTTAACAGCCGATCGCGCTAGCCAATTGCGCACCGGAGACAGTCGTGCTCCACTCTCACCCCCATAAGAACGTATCTTCAAAGCTATTAGCGCAAAGAAAAAAAAAAAGCGACACACCGTCCCCGGGTGGGCTCGAAACTCCAACCTTTCGGTTAACAGCCGATCGCGCAAGCCAATTGCGCCACGGAGACAGTACTGCTCCACTCTCACCACCATCAGAACATATCTTCAAAGCTATCAGCTCAAAGAAAAAAAAGCGCCGCACCACTACCGGGTGGGCTCCAAACTCCAAGCTTTCGGTTAACAGCTGATCGCGCTAGCCAATTGCGCCACGGAGACAGTCGTGCTCCATTCTCACCACCGTCAGAATATTTCTTCAGAGCTACCAGCCCATAGAAAAAGAAGCACCGCACCACCACCGGGTGGGCTCGAACCTCCAACCTTTCGGTCAACAGCAGATCGCGCTAACCAATTGCGCCACGGAGACAGTCGTGCTCCAGTCTCACCACCATAAGAACATATTTTCAAAGCTATCAGCGCAAAGAAAAACGCGAGACACCACTCCCGGGAGGGCTCGAAACTCCAATTTTTCGGTTAACAGCCGAATGTGCTAGCCAATTGCGCCAAGGAGCCAGTCGTGCTCCAATCTCACCACCGTCAGAACATTTCTTCAGAGCTATCAGCCCAAAAAAAGCGCTGCACCACCACCGAGTGGGCTCGAACCTCCAACCTTTCGGTAAACAGCTGATCGGGGTAGGCAATTGCGCCACGGAGACAGTCGTGCTCCACTCTCACCACCATCAGAACATTTCTCCAAGGCTATCAGCGCAAAGAAAAAAAGCGCCGCACCACCACCGGGTGGGCTCGAATCTCCAACCGTTCGGTTAACAGCCGATGGCGCTACCCAATTGCGCCACGAAGACAGTCCTGCTCCTTTCTCACCATCATGAGAACATATCTTCAAAGCTATCAGCCGAAAAAAAAGCGCTGCACCACCACCGGGTGGGCTCGAACCTCCAACCTTTCGGTAAACAGCTGATTGCGCTAGCTAATTGCGCCACGGAGACAGTCGTGCTCCACTCTCACCTCCGTCAGAACATTTCTTCAGAGCTATCAGCCCAAAGAAAAAAAAGCGCCGCACCACCACCGGGTGGGCTCCAACCTCACCTTTCGGTTAACAGCCGATCGCGCTAGCCAATTGCGCCATGGAGACAGTCGTGCACCACTCTCACCACCGTCAGAACATTTCTTCAGAGCTATCAGCCTAAAGGAAAAAAAAGCGCCGCACAACCACCGGATGGGCTCGAACCTCCAACCTTTCGGTTAACAGCCGATCGCGCTACCCAATTGCGCCACGGAGACAGTCCTGCTCCAGTCTCACCACCATGAGAACATATCTTCAAAGCTATCAGCCCAAAGAAAAAAAGCGCTGCACCACCACCGGATGGGCTCGAACCTCCAACCTTTCGGTAAACAGCCGATCGCGCTAGCCAATTGCGCCACGGAGACAGTCGTGCTCCACTCTCACCACCATCAGAACATATCTTCAAAGCTATCAGCCCAAAGAAAAAAAAAGCGCCGCACCACCACCGGGTGGGCTCGAACCTCCAACCTTTCGGTTAAGAGCCGATCGCGCTAGCCGATTGCGCCACGGAGACAGTCCTGCTCCTCTCTCACCACCATCAGAACATATCTTCAAAGCTATCAGCCCATAGAAACAAAAGCCCGCACCACCACCGGGTGGGCTCGAAACTCCAACCTTTCGGTTAACGGCCGAACGTGCTAGCCAATTCCGCCACGGAGACAGTCCTGCTCCAATCTCACCACCATCAGAACACATCTTCAAAGCTATCAGCCCAAAGAAAAAAAAGCAACACACCACTCCCGGGAATCTCGAACCTCCAACCATTCCGTTAACAGCCGATTGCACTAGCCGATTGTGCCACGGAGACAATCGTGCTCCACTCTCACCACCGTCAGAACATTTCTTCAGAGCTATCAGCCCAAAGAAAAAAAAGCGCCGCACCACCACCGGTTGGGCTCGAACCTCCAACCTTTCGGTAAACAGCAGATCGCGCAGGCCAATTGCGCCACAGAGACAGTCGTGCACCACTCTCACCACCGTCAGAACATTTCTTCAGAGCTATCAGCCCAAAGGAAAAAAAAGCGCCGCACCACCACCGGGTGGGCTCGAACCTCCAACCTTTCGGTTAACAGCCGATCGCGCTACCCAATTGCGCCACGGAGACAGTCCTGCTCCACTCTCACCACCATGAGAACATATCTTCAAAGCTATCAGCCCAAAGAAAAAAAGCGCTGCACCACCACTGGGTGGGCTCGAACCCCCAACCTTTTGGTCAACAGCCGATCGCGCTAGCAAATTGCGCCACGGAGACAGTCGTGCTCCACTCTCACCGCGATCAGAACATTTCTTCAAAGCTATCAGCGCAAACAAAAAAAGCGCCGCACCACCACCGGGTGGGCTCGAACCTCCAGCCTTTCGGTTAACAGCCGATCAAGCTAGATGATTGCGCCACGGAGACAGGCGTGCTCCACTCTCACCACCATAAGAACATATCTTCAAAGCTATCAGCGCAAAGAAAAAAGCAACACACCACTCCCGGGAGGGCTCGAACCTCCAACTTTTTGGTTAACAGCTGATCGCGCTAGCCAATGCGCCGCGGAGACAGTCCTGCTCCACTCTCACCACCACTAGAACATAACTTCAAAGCTATCAGCCCAAAGAAAAAAAGCAACACACCACTCCCGAGAGGGCTCGAACCTCCAACCTTTCGGATAACAGCCGATCGTGCTAGCCAATTGCGCCACGGAGACAGTCGTGCTCCAATCTCTCCACCGTCAGAACATGTCTCCAAAGCTATCAGCGCAAAGAAAAAAGCAACACACCACTCCCGAGAGGGCTCGAACCTCCAACCTTTCGGTAAACAGCCGATCGCGTTAGCCAATTGCGCCACGGACACAGTTATGCTCCACTCTCACCACCGTCAGAACATATCTTCAGAGCTATCAGCCCAAAGAAAAAAAAGCGCCGCACCACCACCGGGTGGGCTCGAACCTCCATCCTTTCTGTTAACAGCCGATCGCGCTAGCCAATTGCGCACCGGAGACAGTCGTGCTCCACTCTCACCCCCATAAGAACGTATCTTCAAAGCTATTAGCGCAAAGAAAAAAAAAAGCGACACACCGTCCCCGGGTGGGCTCGAAACTCCAACCTTTCGGTTAACAGCCGATCGCGCAAGCCAATTGCGCCACGGAGACAGTACTGCTCCAGTCTCACCACCATCAGAACATATCTTCAAAGCTATGAGCTCAAAGAAAAAAAAGCGCCGCACCACTACCGGGTGGGCTCCAAACTCCAAGCTTTCAGTTAACAGCCGATCGCGCTAGCCAATTGCGCCACGGAGACAGTCGTGCTCCACTCTCACCACCGTCAGAACATTTCTTCAGAGCTATCAGCCCATAGAAAAAGAAGCACCGCACCACCACCGGGTGGGCTCGAACCTCCAACCTTTCGGTCAACAGCAGATCGCGCTAGCCAATTGCGCCACGGAGACAGTCGTGCTCCAGTCTCACCACCATAAGAACATATTTTCAAAGCTATCAGCGCAAAGAAAAACGCGAGACACCACTCCCGGGAGGGCTCGAAACTCCAATTTTTCGGTTAACAGCCGAATGTGCTAGCCAATTGCGCCAAGGAGCCAGTCGTGCTCCAATCTCACCACCGTCAGAACATTTCTTCAGAGCTATCAGCCCAAAAAAAAAGCGCTGCACCACCACCGAGTGGGCTCGAACCTCCAACCTTTCGGTAAACAGCTGATCGGGGTAGGCAATTGCTCCACGGAGAGAGTCGTGCTCCACTCTCACCACCATCAGAACATTTCTCCAAGGCTATCAGCGCAAAGAAAAAAAGCGCCGCACCACCAGCGGGTGGGCTCGAATCTCCAACCGTTCAGTTAACAGCCGATCGCGCTACCCAATTGCGCCACGAAGACAGTCCTGCTCCTTTCTCACCATCATGAGAACATATCTTCAAAGCTATCAGCCCAAAAAAAAGCGCTGCACCACCACCGGGTGGGCTCGAACCTCCAACCTTTCGGTAAACAGCCGATCGCGCTAGCTAATTGCGCCACGGAGACAGTCGTGCTCCACTCTGAGCTCCGTCAGAACATTTCTTCAGAGCTATCAGCCCAAAGAAAAAAAAGCGCCGCACCACCACCGGGTGGGCTCGAACCTCCAACCTTTCGGTAAACAGCCGATCGCGCAGGCCAATTGCGCCACAGAGACAGTCGTGCACCACTCTCACCACCGTCAGAACATTTCTTCAGAGCTATCAGCCCAAAGGAAAAAAAGCAACACACCACTCCCGGGAATCTCGAACCTCCAACCATTCCGTTAACAGCCGATTGCACTAGCCGATTGTGCCACGGAGACAATCGTGCTCCACTCTCACCACCGTCAGAACATTTCTTCAGAGCTATCAGCCCAAAGAAAAAAATGCGCCGCACCACCACCGGTTGGGCTCGAACCTCCAACCTTTCGGTAAACAGCCGATCGCGCAGGCCAATTGCGCCACAGAGACAGTCGTGCGCCACTCTCACCACCGTCAGAACATTTCTTCAGAGCTATCAGCCCAAAGGAAAAAAAAGCGCCGCACCACCACCGGGTGGGCTCGAACCTCCAACCTTTCGGTTAACAGCTGATCGCGCTACCCAATTGCGCCACGTAGACAGTCCTGCTCCACTCTCACCACCATGAGAACATATCTTCAAAGCTATCAGCCCAAAGAAAAAAAGCGCTGCACCACCACTGGGTGGGCTCGAACCCCCAACCTTTCGGTCAACAGCCGATCGCGCTAGCAAATTGCGCCACGGAGACAGTCCTGCTCCACTCTCACCACCATCAGAACATTTCTCCAAAGCTATCAGAGCAAAGAAAAAAAGCGCCGCACCACCACCGGGTGGGCTCGAACCTCCAGCCTTTCGGTTAACAGCCGATCAAGCTAGCCGATTGCGCCACGGAGACAGGCGTGCTCCACTCTCACCACCATAAGAACATATCTTCAAAGCTATCAGCGCAAAGAAAAAAGCAACACACCACTCCCGGGAGGGCTCGAACCTCCAACTTTTTGGTTAACAGCCGATCGCGCTAGCCAATTGCGCCGCGGAGACAGTCCTGCTCCACTCTCACCACCACTAGAACATAACTTCAAAGCTATCAGCCCAAAGAAAAAAAGCAACACACCACTCCCGAGAGGGCTCGAACCTCCAACCTTTCGGTTAACAGCCGATCGTGCTAGCCAATTGCGCCACGGAGACAGTCGTGCACCAATCTCTCCACCGTCAGAACATGTCTCCAAAGCTATCAGCGCAAAGAAAAAAGCAACACACCACTCCCGAGAGGGCTCGAACCTCCAACCTTTCGGTAAACAGCCGATCGCATTAGCCAATTGCGCCACGGACACAGTCATGCTCCACTCTCACCACCATCAGAACACATCTTCAAAGCTATCAGCCCAAAGAAAAAAAGCGCTGCACCACCACCACCGGGTGGGCTCGAACCTCCAACGTTTCGGTAAACAGCCGATCGCGTTAGCCAATTGCGCCACGGAGACAGTCGTGCTCCACTCTCACCACCATCAGAACACATCTTCAAAGCTATCAGCCCAAAGAAAAAAAAGCAACACACCACTTCCGGGAGGGCTCAAACCTCCAACCTTTCCGTTAACAGCCGAACGTGCTAGCCAATTGCGCCACGAAGACAGTCGTGCTCCACTCTCACCACCGTCAGAACATTTCTTCAGAGCTATCTGCTCAAAGAAAAAAAAGATCGCGCTAGCCAATTGCGCCACGGAGACAGTCGTGCTCCTCTCTCACCACCATCAGAACATTTCTCCAAGGCTATCAGCGCAAAGAAAAAAGCGCCGCACCACCACCGGGTGGGCTCGAATCTCCAACCGTTCGGTTAACAGCCGATGGCGCTACCCAATTGCGCCACGAAGACAGTCCTCCTCCTTTCTCACCATCATGAGAACATATCTTCAAAGCTATCAGCCGAAAAAAAAAGCGCTGCACCACCACCGGGTGGGCTCGAACCTCCAACCTTTCGGTAAACAGCCGATTGCGCTAGCTAATTGCGCCACGGAGACAGTCGTGCTCCACTCTCACCTCCGTCAGAACATTTCTTCAGAGCTATCAGCCCAAAGAAAAAAAAGCGCCGCACCACCACCGGGTGGGCTCGAACCTCACCTTTCGGTTAACAGCCGATCGCGCTAGCCAATTGCGCCATGGAGACAGTCGTGCACCACTCTCACCACCGTCAGAACATTTCTTCAGAGCTATCAGCCTAAAGGAAAAAAAAGCGCCGCACAACCACCGGATGGGCTCGAACCTCCAACCTTTCGGTTAACAGCCGATCGCGCTACCCAATTGCGCCACGGAGACAGTCCTGCTCCACTCTCACCACAATGAGAACATATCTTCAAAGCTATCAGCCCAAAGAAAAAAAGCGCTGCACCACCACCAGATGGGCTCGAACCTCCAACCTTTCGGTAAACAGCCGATCGCGCTAGCCAATTGCGCCACGGAGACAGTCGTGCTCCACTCTCACCACCATCAGAACATATCTTCAAAGCTATCAGCCCAAAGAAAAAAATAGGCGCCGCACCACCACCGGGTGGGCTCGAACCTCCAACCTTTCGGTTAAGAGCCGATCGCGCTAGCTGATTGCGCCACGGAGACAGTCCTGCTCCTCTCTCACCACCATCAGAACATATCTTCAAAGCTATCAGCCCATAGAAACAAAAGCCCGCACCACCACCGGGTGGGCTCGAAACTCCAACCTTTCGGTTAACGGCCGAACGTGCTAGCCAATTCCGCCACGGAGACAGTCCTGCTCCAATCTCACCACCATCAGAACACATCTTCAAAGCTATCAGCCCAAAGAAAAAAAAGCAACACACCACTCCCGGGAATCTCGAACCTCCAACCATTCCGTTAACAGCCGATTGCACTAGCCGATTGTGCAACGGAGACAATCGTGCTCCACTCTCACCACCGTCAGAACATTTCTTCAGAGCTATCAGCCCAAAGAAAAAAAAGCGCCGCACCACCACCGGTTGGGCTCGAACCTCCAACCTTTCGGTAAACAGCCGATCGCGCAGGCCAATTGCGCCACAGAGACAGTCGTGCACCACTCTCACCACCGTCAGAACATTTCTTCAGAGCTATCAGCCCAAAGGAAAAAAAAGCGCCGCACCACCACCGGGCGGGCTCGAACCTCCAACCTTTCGGTTAACAGCCGATCGCGCTACCCAATTGCGCCACAGAGACAGTCCTGCTCCACTCTCACCACCATGAGAACATATCTTCAAAGCTATCAGCGCAAACAAAAAAAGCGCCGCACCACCACCGGGTGGGCTCGAACCTCCAGCCTTTCGGTTAACAGCCGATCAAGCTAGCCGATTGCGCCACGGAGACAGGCGTGCTCCACTCTCACCACCATAAGAACATATCTTCAAAGCTATCAGCGCAAAGAAAAAAGCAACACACCACTCCCGGGAGGGCTCGAACCTCCAACATTTTGGTTAACAGCCGATCGCGCTAGCCAATTGCGCCGCGGAGACAGTCCTGCTCCACTCTCACCACCACTAGAACATAACTTCAAAGCTATCAGCCCAAAGAAAAAAAGCAACACACCACTCCCGAGAGGGCTCGAACCTCCAACCTTTCGGTTAACAGCCGATCGTGCTAGCCAATTGCGCCACGGAGACAGTCGTGCTCCAATCTCTCCACCGTCAGAACATGTCACCAAAGCTATCAGCGCAAAGAAAAAAAAAGCGCCGAACCACCACCGGGTGGGCTCGAACCTCCAGCCTTTCGGTTAACAGCCGATCAAGCTAGCCGATTGCGCCCCGGAGACAGGCGTGCTCCACTCTCACCACCATCAGAACATATCTTCAAAGCTATCAGCGCAAAGACAAAAGCAACACACCACTCCCGGGAGGGCTCGCACCTCCAACCTTTCGGTAAACAGCCGATCGCGTTAGCTAATTGCGCCACGGAAACAGTCGTGCTCCACTCTCACCACTATCAGAACACATCTTCAAAGCTATCAGCCCAAAGAAAAAAAGCAACACACCACTCCCGAGAGGGCTCGAACCTCCAACCTTTCGGTTAACAGCCGATCGTGCTAGCCAATTGCGCCACGGAGACAGTCGTGCTCCAATCTCTCCACCGTCAGAACATGTCTCCAAAGCTATCAGCGCAAAGAAAAAAGCAACACACCACTCCCGAGAGGGCTCGAACCTCCAACCTTTCGGTAAACAGCCGATCGCGTTAGCCAATTGCGCCACGGAGACAGTCGTGCTCCACTCTCACCACCATCAGAACACATCTTCAAAGCTATCAGCCCAAAGAAAAAAAGCGCTGCACCACCACCACCACTGGGTGGGCTCGAACCTCCAACCTTTCGGTAAACAGCCGATCGCGCTAGCCAATTGCTCCACGGAGACAGTCGTGCTCCTCTCTCACCACCATTAGAACATTTCTTCAAAGCTATCAGCGCAAAGAAAAAAAAGCGCCGCACCACGACCTGGTGGGCTCGAACCTCCAACATTTCGGTTAACAGCCGACCGCGCTAGCCAATTGCGCCACGGAGACAGTCATGATCCGCTCTCACCACCATCAGAACATATCTTCAAAGCTATCAGCGCAAAGACAAAAGCAACACACCACTCCCGGGAGGGCTCGGACCTCCAACCTTTCGGTAAACAGCCGATCGCGTTAGCTAATTGCGCCACGGAAACAGTCGTGCTCCACTCTCACCACTATCAGAACACATCTTCAAAGCTATCAGCCCAAAGAAAAAAAAAGCGACACACCACTTCCGGGAGGGCTCGAACCTCCAACCTTTCCGTTAACAGCCGAACGTGCTAGCCAATTGCACCACGGAGAGAGTCGTGCTCCACTCTCACCACCGTCAGAACATTTCTTCAGAGCTATCAGCACACAGAAAAAAAAGGGCTGCACCACCACCGGGTGGGCTCGAACCTCCAACCTTTCGGTTAAAAGCCGATCGCGCTAGCCAATTGCGCCACGGAGACAGTCGTGCTCCTCTCTCACCACCATCAGAACATTTCTTCAAAGCTATCAGCACAAAGAAAAAAAAGCGCCGCACCATGACCTGGTGGGCTCGAACCTCCAACCTTTCGGTTAACAGCCGATCGCGCTAGGCAATTGCGCCACGGAGACAGTCGTGCTCCACTCTCACCACCATGAGAACATATCTTCAAAGCTATCAGCCCAGAGAAAAAAAGCGCTGCACCACCACCGGATGGGCTCGAACCTCCAACCTTTCGGTTAAAAGCCGATCGCGCTAGCCAATTGCCCCACGGAGACAGTCGTGCTCCACTCTCACCACCGCCAGAACATTTCTTCAGAACTATCAGCCCAAAGAAAAAAAAAGCGCCGCACCACCACCGGGTGGGCTCGAACCTCCAACCTTTCGGTTAATAGCCGATCGCGCTAGGCAATTGCGCCACGGAGACAGTCGTGCTCCACTCTCGCCACCATGAGAACATATCTTCAAAGCTATCAGCCCAAACAAAAAAAGCGCTGCACCACCACCGGATGGGCTCGAACCTCCAACCTTTCGGTAAACAGCCGATCGCGCTAGCCAATTGCGCCACGGAGACAGTCGTGCTCCACTCTAACCACCAGGAGAACATATCTTCAAAGCTATCAGCCCAAAGAAAAAAAAAGCGCCGCACCACCACCGGGTGGGCTCATACCTCGAACCTTTCGGTTAAGAGCCGATCGCGCTAGCCGATTGCGCCACGGAGACAGTCCTGCTCCTCTCTCACCACCATCAGAACATATCTTCAAAGCTATCAGCCCATAGAAACAAAAGCCCGCACCACCACCGGGTGGGCTCGAAACTCCAACCTTTCGGTTAACGGCCGAACGCGCTAGCCGATTCCGCCACGGAGACAGTCCTGCTCCAATCTCACCACCATCAGAACACATCTTCAAACTATCAGCCCAAAGAAAAAAAAGCAACACACCACTCCCGGGAGGGCTCGAACCTCCAACCATTCCGTTACCAGCCGATTGCACTAGCCGATTGTGCCACGGAGACAATCGTGCTCCACTCTCACCACCGTCAGAACATTTCTTCAGAGCTATCAGCCCAAAGAACAAAAAGCGCCGCACCACCACCGGTTGGGCTCGAACCTCCAACCTTTCGGTTAACAGCCGATCGCGCTAGCCAATTGCACCACGGAGACAGTCGTGCACCACTCTCACCACCGTCAGAACATTTCTTCAGAGCTATCAGCCCAAAGGATAAAAAAACGCCGCACCACCACCGAGAGGGCTCGAACCTCCAACCTTTCGGTTAACAGCCGATCGCGCAACCCAATTGCGCCACGGAGACAGTCCTGCTCCACTCTCACCACCATGAGAACATATCTTCAAAGCTATCAGCCCAAAGAAAAAAAGCGCTGCACCACCTCCGGGTGGGCTCGAACCCCCAACCTTTCCGTAAACAGCCGATCGCGCTAGCAAATTGCGCCACGGAGACAGTCGTGCTCAACTCTCACCACCATCAGAACATTTCTCCAAAGCTATCAGCGCAAAGAAAAAAAAGCGCCGCACCACCACCGGGTGGGCTCAAACCTCCAGCCTTTCGGTTAAGAGCCGATCAAGCTAGCTGATTGCGCCACGGAGACAGGCGTGCTCCACTCTCACCACTATCATAACATACCTTCAAAGCTATCAACGCAAAGAAAAAAGCAACACACCACTCCCGGGAGGGCTCGAACCTCCACCTTTTCGGTTAACAGCCGATCGCGCTAGCCAATTGTGCCACGAAGACAGTCCTGCTCCACTCTCACCACCACTAGAAGATAACTTCAAAGCTATTAGCCCAAAGAAAAAAAGCAACACACCACTCCCGAGAGGGCTCGAACCTCCAACCTTTCGGTTAACAGCCGATCGTGCTAGCCCATTGCGCCACGGAGACAGTCGTGCTCCAATCTCTCTACCGTCAGAACATGTCTCCAAAGCTATCAGCGCAAAGAAAAAAGCAACACACCACTCCCGAGAGGGCTCGAACCTCCAACCTTTCGGTAAACAGCCGATCGCGTTAGCCAATTGCACCACGGAGACAGTCGTGCTCCACTCTCACCACCATCAGAACACATCTTCAAAGCTATCAGCCCAAAGAAAAAAAAAGCAACACACCACTCCCGGGAGGGCTCGAACCTCCAACCTTTCGGTAAACAGCCGATCGCGTTAGCCAATTGCGCCACGGAGACAGTCGTGCTCCACTCTCACCACCATCAGAACACATCTTCAAAGCTATCAGCCCAAAGAAAAAAAAAGCAACACACCACTCCCGGGAGGGCTCGAACCTCCAACCTTTCCGTTAACAGCCGAACGCGCTAGCCAATTGCGCCACGGAGACAGTCGTGCTCCACTCTCACCACCATCAGAACATATCTTCAAAGCTATCAGCCCATAGAAACAAAAGCCCGCACCACCACCGGGTGGGCTCGAAACTCCAACCTTTCGGTTAACGGCCGAACGCGCTAGCCGATTCCGCCACGGAGACAGTCCTGCTCCAATCTCACCACCATCAGAACACATCTTCAAAGCTATCAGCCCAAAGAAAAAAAAGCAACACACCACTCCCGGGAGGGCTCGAACCTCCAACCATTCCGTTACCAGCCGATTGCACTAGCCGATTGTGCCACGGAGACAATCGTGCTCCACTCTCACCACCGTCAGAACATTTCTTCAGAGCTATCAGCCCAAAGAAAAAAAAGCGCCGCACCACCACCGGTTGGGCTCGAACCTCCAACCTCGGTTAACAGCCGATCGCGCTAGCCAATTGCACCACGGAGACAGTCGTGCACCACTCTCACCACCGTCAGAACATTTCTTCAGAGCTATCAGCCCAAAGGATAAAAAAATGCCGCACCACCACCGAGAGGGCTCGAACCTCCAACCTTTCGGTTAACAGCCGATCGCGCAACCCTATTGCGCCACGGAGACAGTCCTGCTCAACTCTCACCACCATCAGAACATTTCTCCAAAGCTATCAGCGCAAAGAAAAAAAAGCGCCGCACCACCACCGGGTGGGCTCAAACCTCCAGCCTTTCGGTTAAGAGCCGATCAAGCTAGCTGATTGCGCCACGGAGACAGGCGTACTCCACTCTCACCACCATCAGAACATACCTTCAAAGCTATCAGCGCAAAGAAAAAAGCAACACACCACTCCCGGGAGGGCTCGAACCTCCACCTTTTCGGTTAACAGCCGATCGCGCTAGCCAATTGCGCCACGAAGACAGTCCTGCTCCACTCCTACCACCACTAGAAGATAACTTCAAAGCTATCAGCCCAAAGAAAAAAAGCAACACACCACTCCCGAGAGGGCTCGAACCTCCAACCTTTCGGTTAACAGCCGATCGTGCTAGCCCATTGCGCCACGGAGACAGTCGTGCTCCAATCTCTCCACCGTCAGAACATGTCTCCAAAGCTATCAGCGCAAAGAAAAAAGCAACACACCACTCCCGGGAGGGCTCGAACCTCCAACCTTTCCGTTAACAGCCGAACGCGCTAGCCAATTGCGCCACGGAGACAGTCGTGCTCCACTCTCACCACCGTCAGAACATATCTTCAGAGCTATCAGCCCAAAAAAAAGCGCTGCACCACCACCGAGTGGGCTCGAACCTCCAACCTTTCGGTAAACAGCTGATCGGGGTAGGCAATTGCGCCACGGAGACAGTCGTGCTCCACTCTCACCACCATCAGAACATTTCTCCAAGGCTATCAGCCAAAGAAAAAAAAGCGCCGCACCACCACCGGGTGGGCTCGAACCTCCAACCTTTCGGTAAACAGCCGATCGCGCAGGCCAATTGCGCCACAGAGACAGTCGTGCACCACTCTCACCACCGTCAGAACATTTCTTCAGAGCTATCAGCCCAAAGGAAAAAAAGCAACACACCACTCCCGGGAATCTCGAACCTCCAACCATTCCGTTAACAGCCGATTGCACTAGCCGATTGTGCCACGGAGACAGTCGTGCTCCACTCTCACCACCATCAGAACACATCTTCAAAGCTATCAGCCCAAAGAAAAAAAAAGCAACACACCACTCCCGGGAGGGCTCGAACCTCCAACCTTTCCGTTAACAGCCGAACGCGCTAGCCAATTGCGCCACGGAGACAGTCGTGCTCCACTCTCACCACCGTCAGAACATATCTTCAGAGCTATCAGCCCAAAGAAAAAAAAGCGCCGCACCACCACCGGGTGGGCTCGAACCTCCATCCTTTCTGTTAACAGCCGATCGCGCTAGCCAATTGCGCACCGAAGACAGTCGTGCTCCACTCTCACCCCCATAAGAACATATCTTCAAAGCTATTAGCGCAAAGAAAAAAAAAGCGACGCACCGTCCCCGGGTGGGCTCGAAACTCCAACCTTTCGGTTAACAGCCGATCGCGCAAGCCAATTGCGCCACGGAGACAGTCGTGCTCCAGTCTCACCACCATAAGAACATATTTTCAAAGCTATCAGCGCAAAGAAAAACGCGAGACACCACTCCCGGGAGGGCTCGAAACTCCAATTTTTCGGTTAACAGCCGAATGTGCTAGCCAATTGCGCCAAGGAGCCAGTCGTGCTCCAATCTCACCACCGTCAGAACATTTCTTCAGAGCTATCAGCCCAAAAAAAAGCGCTGCACCACCACCGAGTGGGCTCGAACCTCCAACCTTTCGGTAAACAGCTGATCGGGGTAGGCAATTGCGCCACGGAGACAGTCGTGCTCCACTCTCACCACCATCAGAACATTTCTCCAAGGCTATCAGCCAAAGAAAAAAAAGCGCCGCACCACCACCGGGTGGGCTCGAACCTCCAACCTTTCGGTAAACAGCCGATCGCGCAGGCCAATTGCGCCACAGAGACAGTCGTGCACCACTCTCACCACCGTCAGAACATTTCTTCAGAGCTATCAGCCCAAAGGAAAAAAAGCAACACACCACTCCCGGGAATCTCGAACCTCCAACCATTCCGTTAACAGCCGATTGCACTAGCCGATTGTGCCACGGAGACAGTCGTGCTCCACTCTCACCACCATCAGAACACATCTTCAAAGCTATCAGCCCAAAGAAAAAAAAAGCAACGCACCACTCCCGGGAGGGCTCGAACCTCCAACCTTTCCGTTACCAGCCGAACGCGCTAGCCAATTGCGCCACGGAGACAGTCGTGCTCCACTCTCACCACCGTCAGAACATATCTTCAGAGCTATCAGCCCAAAGAAAAAAAAGCGCCGCACCACCACCGGGTGGGCTCGAACCTCCATCCTTTCTGTTAACAGCCGATCGCGCTAGCCAATTGCGCACCGAAAACAGTCGTGCTCCACTCTCACCCCCATAAGAACATATCTTCAAAGCTATTAGCGCAAAGAAAAAAAAAGCGACGCACCGTCCCCGGGTGGGCTCGAAACTCCAACCTTTCGGTTAACAGCCGATCGCGCAAGCCAATTGCGCCACGGAGACAGTACTGCTCCACTCTCACCACCATCAGAACATATCTTCAAAGCTATCAGCTCAAAGAAAAAAAAGCGCCGCACCACTACCGGGTGGGCTCCAAACTCCAAGCTTTCGGTTAACAGCTGATCGCGCTAGCCAATTGCGCCACGGAGACAGTCGTGCTCCACTCTCACCACCGTCAGAATATTTCTTCAGACCTATCAGCCCATAGAAAAAGAAGCACCGCACCACCACCGGGTGGGCTCGAACCTCCAACCTTTCGGTCAACAGCAGATCGCGCTAACCAATTGCGCCACGGAGACAGTCGTGCTCCAGTCTCACCACCATAAGAACATAATTTCAAAGCTATCAGCGCAAAGAAAAACGCGAGACACCACTCCCGGGAGGGCTCGAAACTCCAATTTTTCGGTTAACAGCCGAATGTGCTAGGCAATTGCGCCAAGGAGCCAGTCGTGCTCCAATCTCACCACCGTCAGAACATTTCTTCAGAGCTATCATCCCAAAAAAAGCGCTGCACCACCACCGAGTGGGCTCGAACCTCCAACCTTTCGGTAAACAGCTGATCGGGGTAGGCAATTGCGCCACGGAGACAGTCGTGCTCCACTCTCACCACCATCAGAACATTTCTCCAAGGCTATCAGCGCAAAGAAAAAAAGCGCCGCACCACCACCGGGTGGGCTCGAATCTCCAACCGTTCGGTTAACAGCCGATCGCGCTACCCAATTGCGCCACGAAGACAGTCCTGCTCCTTTCTCACCATCATGAGAACATATCTTCAAAGCTATCAGCCCAAAAAAAAGCGCTGCACCACCACCGGGTGGGCTCGAACCTCCAACCTTTCGGTAAACAGCCAATCGCGCTAGCTAATTGCGCCACGGAGACAGTCGTGCTCCACTCTGAGCTCCGTCAGAACATTTCTTCAGAGCTATCAGCCAAAGAAAAAAAAGCGCCGCACCACCACCGGGTGGGCTCGAACCTCCAACCTTTCGGTAAACAGCCGATCGCGCAGGCCAATTGCGCCACAGAGACAGTCGTGCACCACTCTCACCACCGTCAGAACATTTTTTCAGAGCTATCAGCCCAAAGGAAAAAAACCAACACACCACTCCCGGGAATCTCGAACCTCCAACCATTCCGTTAACAGCCGATTGCACTAGCCGATTGTGCCACGGAGACAGTCGTGCTCCACTCTCACCACCATCAGAACACATCTTCAAAGCTATCAGCCCAAAGAAAAAAAAAGCAACACACCACTCCCGGGAGGGCTCGAACCTCCAACCTTTCCGTTAACAGCCGAACGCGCTAGCCAATTGCGCCACGGAGACAGTCGTGCTCCACTCTCACCACCGTCAGAACATATCTTCAGAGCTATCAGCCCAAAGAAAAAAAAGCGCCGCACCACCACCGGGTGGGCTCGAACCTCCATCCTTTCTGTTAACAGCCGATCGCGCTAGCCAATTGCGCACCGAAGACAGTCGTGCTCCACTCTCACCCCCATAAGAACATATCTTCAAAGCTATTAGCGCAAAGAAAAAAAAAGCGACGCACCGTCCCCGGGTGGGCTCGAAACTCCAACCTTTCGGTTAACAGCCGATCGCGCAAGCCAATTGCGCCACGGAGACAGTACTGCTCCACTCTCACCACCATCAGAACATATCTTCAAAGCTATCAGCTTAAAGAAAAAAAAGCGCCGCACCACTACCGGGTGGGCTCCAAACTCCAAGCTTTCGGTTAACAGCTGATCGCGCTAGCCAATTGCGCCACGGAGACAGTCGTGCTCCACTCTCACCACCGTCAGAATATTTCTTCAGAGCTATCAGCCCATAGAAAAAGAAGCACCGCACTACCACCGGGTGGGCTCGAACCTGCAACCTTTCGGTCAACAGCAGATCGCGCTAACCAATTGCGCCACGGAGACAGTCGTGCTCCAGTCTCACCACCATAAGAACATAATTTCAAAGCTATCAGCGCAAAGAAAAACGCGAGACACCACTCCCGGGAGGGCTCGAAACTCCAATTTTTCGGTTAACAGCCGAATGTGCTAGCCAATTGCGCAAAGGAGCCAGTCGTGCTCCAATCTCACCACCGTCAGAACAATTCTTCAGAGCTATCAGCCCAAAAAAAAGCGCTGCACCACCACCGAGTGGGCTCGAACCTCCAACCTTTCGGTAAACAGCTGATCGGGGTAGGCAATTGCGCCACGGAGACAGTCGTGCTCCACTCTCACCACCATCAGAACATTTCTCCAAGGCTATCAGCGCAAAGAAAAAAAGCGCCGCACCACCACCGGGTGGGCTCGAATCTCCAACCGTTCGGTTAACAGCCGATGGCGCTACCCAATTGCGCCACGAAGACAGTCCTGCTCCTTTCTCACCATCATGAGAACATATCTTCAAAGCTATCAGCCCAAAGAAAAAAAAAGCAACACACCACTCCCGGGAGGGCTCGAACCTCCAACCATTCCGTTACCAGCCGATTGCACTAGCCGATTGTGCCACGGAGACAATCGTGCTCCACTCTCACCACCGTCAGAACATTTCTTCAGAGCTATCAGCCCAAAGAAAAAAAAGCGCCGCACCACCACCGGTTGGGCTCGAACCTCCAACCTTTCGGTTAACAGCCGATCGCGCTAGCCAATTGCACCACGGAGACAGTCGTGCACCACTCTCACCACCGTCAGAACATTTCTTCAGAGCTATCAGCCCAAAGGATAAAAAAATGCCGCACCACCACCGAGAGGGCTCGAACCTCCAACCTTTCGGTTAACAGCCGATCGCGCAACCCAATTGCGCCACGGAGACAGTCCTGCTCAACTCTCACCACCATCAGAACATTTCTCCAAAGCTATCAGCGCAAAGAAAAAAAAGCGCCGCACCACTCCCGGGAGGGCTCGAACCTCCAACATTTCCGTTAACAGCCGAACGCGCTAGCCAATTGCGCCACGGAGACAGTCGTGCTCCACTCTCACCACCGTCAGAACATATCTTCAGAGCTATCAGCCCAAAGAAAAAAAAGCGCCGCACCACCACCGGGTGGGCTCGAACCTCCATCCTTTCTGTTAACAGCCGATTGCGCTAGCCAATTGCGCACCGAAGACAGTCGTGCTCCACTCTCACCCCCATAAGAACATATCTTCAAAGCTATTAGCGCAAAGAAAAAAAAAGCGACGCACCGTCCCCGGGTGGGCTCGAAACTCCAACCTTTCGGTTAACAGCCGATCGCGCAAGCCAATTGCGCCACGGAGGCAGTCGTGCTCCAGTCTCACCACCATAAGAACATATTTTCAAAGCTATCAGCGCAAAGAAAAACGCGAGACACCACTCTCGGGAGGGCTCGAAACTCCAATTTTTCGGTTAACAGCCGAATGTGCTAGCCAATTGCGCCAAGGAGCCAGTCGCGCTCCAATCTCACCACCGTCAGAACATTTCTTCAGAGCTATCAGCCCAAAAAAAAGCGCTGCACCACCACCGAGTGGGCTCGAACCTCCAACCTTTCGGTAAACAGCTGATCGGGGTAGGCAATTGCGCCACGGAGACAGTCGTGCTCCACTCTCACCACCATCAGAACATTTCTCCAAGGCTATCAGCCAAAGAAAAAAAAGCGCCGCACCACCACCGGGTGGGCTCGAACCTCCAACCTTTCGGTAAACAGCCGATCGCGCAGGCCAATTGCGCCACAGAGACAGTCGTGCACCACTCTCACCACCGTCAGAACATTTCTTCAGAGCTATCAGCCCAAAGGAAAAAAAGCAACACACCACTCCCGGGAATCTCGAACCTCCAACCATTCCGTTAACAGCCGATTGCACTAGCCGATTGTGCCACGGAGACAGTCGTGCTCCACTCTCACCACCATCAGAACACATCTTCAAAGCTATCAGCCCAAAGAAAAAAAAAGCAACACACCACTCCCGGGAGGGCTCGAACCTCCAACCTTTCCGTTAACAGCCGAACGCGCTAGCCAATTGCGCCACGGAGACAGTCGTGCTCCACTCTCACCACCGTCAGAACATATCTTCAGAGCTATCAGCCCAAAGAAAAAAAAGCGCCGCACCACCACCGGGTGGGCTCGAACCTCCATCCTTTCTGTTAACAGCCGATCGCGCTAGCCAATTGCGCACCGAAGACAGTCGTGCTCCACTCTCACCCCCATAAGAACATATCTTCAAAGCTATTAGCGCAAAGAAAAAAAAAGCGACGCACCGTCCCCGGGTGGGCTCGAAACTCCAACCTTTCGGTTAACAGCCGATCGCGCAAGCCAATTGCGCCACGGAGACAGTCGTGCTCCAGTCTCACCACCATAAGAACATATTTTCAAAGCTATCAGCACAAAGAAAAACGCGAGACACCACTCCCGGGAGGGCTCGAAACTCCAATTTTTCGGTTAACAGCCGAATGTGCTAGCCAATTGCGCCAAGGAGCCAGTCGTGCTCCAATCTCACCACCGTCAGAACATTTCTTCAGAGCTATCAGCCCAAAAAAAAGCGCTGCACCACCACCGAGTGGGCTCGAACCTCCAACCTTTCGGTAAACAGCTGATCGGGGTAGGCAATTGCGCCACGGAGACAGTCGTGCTCCACTCTCACCACCATCAGAACATTTCTCCAAGGCTATCAGCCAAAGAAAAAAAAGCGCCGCACCACCACCGGGTGGGCTCGAACCTCCAACCTTTCGGTAAACAGCCGATCGCGCAGGCCAATTGCGCCACAGAGACAGTCGTGCACCACTCTCACCACCGTCAGAACATTTCTTCAGAGCTATCAGCCCAAAGGAAAAAAAGCAACACACCACTCCCGGGAATCTCGAACCTCCAACCATTCCGTTAACAGCCGATTGCACTAGCCGATTGTGCCACGGAGACAGTCGTGCTCCACTCTCACCACCATCAGAACACATCTTCAAAGCTATCAGCCCAAAGAAAAAAAAAGCAACACACCACTCCCGGGAGGGCTCGAACCTCCAACCTTTCCGTTAACAGCCGAACGCGCTAGCCAATTGCGCCACGGAGACAGTCGTGCTCCACTCTCACCACCGTCAGAACATATCTTCAGAGCTATCAGCCCAAAGAAAAAAAAGCGCCGCACCACCACCGGGTGGGCTCGAACCTCCATCCTTTCTGTTAACAGCCGATCGCGCTAGCCAATTGCGCACCGAAGACAGTCGTGCTCCACTCTCACCCCCATAAGAACATATCTTCAAAGCTATTAGCGCAAAGAAAAAAAAAGCGACGCACCGTCCCCGGGTGGGCTCGAAACTCCAACCTTTCGGTTAACAGCCGATCGCGCAAGCCAATTGCGCCACGGAGACAGTACTGCTCCACTCTCACCACCATCAGAACATATCTTCAAAGCTATCAGCTCAAAGAAAAAAAAGCGCCGCACCACTACCGGGTGGGCTCTAAACTCCAAGCTTTCGGTTAACAGCTGATCGCGCTAGCCAATTGCGCCACGGAGACAGTCGTGCTCCACTCTCACCACCGTCAGAATATTTCTTCAGAGCTATCAGCCCATAGAAAAAGAAGCACCGCACCACCACCGGGTGGGCTCGAACCTCCAACCTTTCGGTCAACAGCAGATCGCGCTAACCAATTGCGCCACGGAGACAGTCGTGCTCCAGTCTCACCACCATAAGAACATAATTTCAAAGCTATCAGCGCAAAGAAAAACGCGAGACACCACTCCCGGGAGGGCTCGAAACTCCAATTTTTCGGTTAACAGCCGAATGTGCTAGGCAATTGCGCCAAGGAGCCAGTCGTGCTCCAATCTCACCACCGTCAGAACATTTCTTCAGAGCTATCATCCCAAAAAAAGCGCTGCACCACCACCGAGTGGGCTCGAACCTCCAACCTTTCGGTAAACAGCTGATCGGGGTAGGCAATTGCGCCACGGAGACAGTCGTGCTCCACTCTCACCACCATCAGAACATTTCTCCAAGGCTATCAGCGCAAAGAAAAAAAGCGCCGCACCACCACCGGGTGGGCTCGAATCTCCAACCGTTCGGTTAACAGCCGATCGCGCTACCCAATTGCGCCACGAAGACAGTCCTGCTCCTTTCTCGCCATCATGAGAACATATCTTCAAAGCTATCAGCCCAAAAAAAAGCGCTGCACCACCACCGGGTGGGCTCGAACCTCCAACCTTTCGGTAAACAGCCAATCGCGCTAGCTAATTGCGCCACGGAGACAGTCGTGCTCCACTCTGAGCTCCGTCAGAACATTTCTTCAGAGCTATCAGCCAAAGAAAAAAAAGCGCCGCACCACCACCGGGTGGGCTCGAACCTCCAACCTTTCGGTAAACAGCCGATCGCGCAGGCCAATTGCGCCACAGAGACAGTCGTGCACCACTCTCACCACCGTCAGAACATTTCTTCAGAGCTATCAGCCCAAAGGAAAAAAAGCAACACACCACTCCCGGGAATCTCGAACCTCCAACCATTCCGTTAACAGCCGATTGCACTAGCCGAATGTGCCACGGAGACAGTCGTGCTCCACTCTCACCACCATCAGAACACATCTTCAAAGCTATCAGCCCAAAGAAAAAAAAGCAACACACCACTCCCGGGAGGGCTCGAACCTCCAACCTTTCCGTTAACAGCCGAACGCGCTAGCCAATTGCGCCACGGAGACAGTCGTGCTCCACTCTCACCACCGTCAGAACATATCTTCAGAGCTATCAGCCCAAAGAAAAAAAAGCGCCGCACCACCACCGGGTGGGCTCGAACCTCCATCCTTTCTGTTAACAGCTGATCGCGCTAGCCAATTGCGCACCGAAGACAGTCGTGCTCCACTCTCACCCCCATAAGAACATATCTTCAAAGCTATTAGCGCAAAGAAAAAAAAAGCGACGCACCGTCCCCGGGTGGGCTCGAAACTCCAACCTTTCGGTTAACAGCCGATCGCGCAAGCCAATTGCGCCACGGAGACAGTACTGCTCCACTCTCACCACCATCAGAACATATCTTCAAAGCTATCAGCTTAAAGAAAAAAAAGCGCCGCACCACTACCGGGTGGGCTCCAAACTCCAAGCTTTCGGTTAACAGCTGATCGCGCTAGCCAATTGCGCCACGGAGACAGTCGTGCTCCACTCTCACCACCGTCAGAATATTTCTTCAGAGCTATCAGCCCATAGAAAAAGAAGCACCGCACTACCACCGGGTGGGCTCGAACCTCCAACCTTTCGGTCAACAGCAGATCGCGCTAACCAATTGCGCCACGGATACAGTCGTGCTCCAGTCTCACCACCATAAGAACATAATTTCAAAGCTATCAGCGCAAAGAAAAACGCGAGACACCACTCCCGGGAGGGCTCGAAACTCCAATTTTTCGGTTAACAGCCGAATGTGCTAGCCAATTGCGCCAAGGAGCCAGTCGTGCTCCAATCTCACCACCGTCAGAACATTTCTTCAGAGCTATCAGCCCAAAAAAAAGCGCTGCACCACCACCGAGTGGGCTCGAACCTCCAACCTTTCGGTAAACAGCTGATCGGGGTAGGCAATTGCGCCACGGAGACAGTCGTGCTCCACTCTCACCACCATCAGAACATTTCTCCAAGGCTATCAGCGCAAAGAAAAAAAGCGCCGCACCACCACCGGGTGGGCTCGAATCTCCAACCGTTCGGTTAACAGCCGATGGCGCTACCCAATTGCGCCACGAAGACAGTCCTGCTCCTTTCTCACCATCATGAGAACATATCTTCAAAGCTATCAGCCGAAAAAAAAGCGCTGCACCACCACCGGGTGGGCTCGAACCTCCAACCTTCCGGTAAACGGCCGAACGTGCTAGCCAATTCCGCCACGGAGACAGTCCTGCTCCAATCTCACCACCATCAGAACACATCTTCAAAGCTATCAGCCCAAAGAAAAAAAAGCAACACACCACTCCCGGGAATCTCGAACCTCCAACCATTCCGTTAACAGCCGATTGCACTAGCCGATTGTGCCACGGAGACAATCGTGCTCCACTCTCACCACCGTCAGAACATTTCTTCAGAGCTATCAGCCCAAAGAAAAAAAAGCGCCGCACCACAACCGGTTGGGCTCGAACCTCCAACCTTTCGGTAAACAGCAGATCGCGCAGGCCCATTGCGCCACAGAGACAGTCGTGCACCACTCTCACCACCGTCAGAACATTTCTTCAGAGCTATCAGCCCAAAGGAGAAAAAAGCGCCGCACCACCACCGGGTGGGCTCGAACCTCCAACCTTTCGGTTAACAGCCGATCGCGCTACCCAATTGCGCCACGGAGACAGTCCTGCTCCACTCTCACCACCATGAGAACATATCTTCAAAGCTATCAGCCCAAAGAAAAAAAGCGCTGCACCACCACTGGGTGGGCTCGAACCCCCAACCTTTCGGTCAACAGCCGATCGCGCTAGCAAATTGCGCCACGGAGACAGTCGTGCTCCACTCTCACCACGATCGGAACATTTCTCCAAAGCTATCAGCGCAAACAAAAAAAGCGCCGCACCACCACCGGGTGGGCTCGAGCCTCCAGCCTTTCGGTTAACAGCCGATCAAGCTGGCCGATTGCGCCACGGAGACAGGCGTGCTCCAGTCTCACCACCATAAGAACATATTTTCAAAGCTATCAGCGCAACGAAAAACGCGAGACACCACTCCCGGGAGGGCTCGAAACTCCAATTTTTCGGTTAACAGCCGAATGTGCTAGCCAATTGCGCCAAGGAGCCAGTCGTGCTCCAATCTCACCACCGTCAGAACATTTCTTCAGAGCTATCAGCCCAAAAAAAAGCGCTGCACCACCACCGAGTGGGCTCGAACCTCCAACCTTTCGGTAAACAGCTGATCGGGGTAGGCAATTGCGCCACGGAGAGAGTCGTGCTCCACTCTCACCACCATCAGAACATTTCTCCAAGGCTATCAGCGCAAAGAAAAAAAGCGCCGCACCACCACCGGGTGGGCTCGAATCTCCAACCGTTCGGTTAACAGCCGATCGCGCTACCCAATTGCGCCACGAAGACAGTCCTGCTCCTTTCTCACCATCATGAGAACATATCTTCAAAGCTATCAGCCCAAAAAAAAGCGCTGCACCACCACCGGGTGGGCTCGAACCTCCAACCTTTCGGTAAACAGCCGATCGCGCTAGCTAATTGCGCCACGGAGACAGTCGTGCTCCACTCTGAGCTCCGTCAGAACATTTCTTCAGAGCTATCAGCCCAAAGAAAAAAAAGCGCCGCACCACCACCGGGTGGGCTCGAACCTCCAACCTTTCGGTAAACAGCCGATCGCGCAGGCCAATTGCGCCACAGAGACAGTCGTGCACCACTCTCACCACCGTCAGAACATTTCTTCAGAGCTATCAGCCCAAAGGAAAAAAAGCAACACACCACTCCCGGGAATCTCGAACCTCCAACCATTCCGTTAACAGCCGATTGCACTAGCCGATTGTGCCACGGAGACAATCGTGCTCCACTCTCACCACCGTCAGAACATTTCTTCAGAGCTATCAGCCCAAAGAAAAAAAAGCGCCGCACCACCACCGGTTGGGCTCGAACCTCCAACCTTTCGGTAAACAGCCGATCGCGCAGGCCAATTGCGCCACAGAGACAGTCGTGCGCCACTCTCACCACCGTCAGAACATTTCTTCAGAGCTATCAGCCCAAAGAAAAAAAAGCGCCGCACCACAACCGGTTGGGCTCGAACCTCCAACCTTTCGGTAAACAGCAGATCGCGCAGGCCCATTGCGCCACAGAGACAGTCGTGCACCACTCTCACCACCGTCAGAACATTTCTTCAGAGCTATCAGCCCAAAGGAGAAAAAAGCGCCGCACCACCACCGGGTGGGCTCGAACCTCCAACCTTTCGGTTAACAGCCGATCGCGCTACCCAATTGCGCCACGGAGACAGTCCTGCTCCACTCTCACCACCATGAGAACATATCTTCAAAGCTATCAGCCCAAAGAAAAAAAGCGCTGCACCACCACTGGGTGGGCTCGAACCCCCAACCTTTCGGTCAACAGCCGATCGCGCTAGCAAATTGCGCCACGGAGACAGTCGTGCTCCACTCTCACCACGATCGGAACATTTCTCCAAAGCTATCAGCGCAAACAAAAAAAGCGCCGCACCACCACCGGGTGGGCTCGAGCCTCCAGCCTTTCGGTTAACAGCCGATCAAGCTGGCCGATTGCGCCACGGAGACAGGCGTGCTCCAGTCTCACCACCATAAGAACATATTTTCAAAGCTATCAGCGCAACGAAAAACGCGAGACACCACTCCCGGGAGGGCTCGAAACTCCAATTTTTCGGTTAACAGCCGAATGTGCTAGCCAATTGCGCCAAGGAGCCAGTCGTGCTCCAATCTCACCACCGTCAGAACATTTCTTCAGAGCTATCAGCCCAAAAAAAAGCGCTGCACCACCACCGAGTGGGCTCGAACCTCCAACCTTTCGGTAAACAGCTGATCGGGGTAGGCAATTGCGCCACGGAGAGAGTCGTGCTCCACTCTCACCACCATCAGAACATTTCTCCAAGGCTATCAGCGCAAAGAAAAAAAGCGCCGCACCACCACCGGGTGGGCTCGAATCTCCAACCGTTCGGTTAACAGCCGATCGCGCTACCCAATTGCGCCACGAAGACAGTCCTGCTCCTTTCTCACCATCATGAGAACATATCTTCAAAGCTATCAGCCCAAAAAAAAGCGCTGCACCACCACCGGGTGGGCTCGAACCTCCAACCTTTCGGTAAACAGCCGATCGCGCTAGCTAATTGCGCCACGGAGACAGTCGTGCTCCACTCTGAGCTCCGTCAGAACATTTCTTCAGAGCTATCAGCCCAAAGAAAAAAAAGCGCCGCACCACCACCGGGTGGGCTCGAACCTCCAACCTTTCGGTAAACAGCCGATCGCGCAGGCCAATTGCGCCACAGAGACAGTCGTGCACCACTCTCACCACCGTCAGAACATTTCTTCAGAGCTATCAGCCCAAAGGAAAAAAAGCAACACACCACTCCCGGGAATCTCGAACCTCCAACCATTCCGTTAACAGCCGATTGCACTAGCCGATTGTGCCACGGAGACAATCGTGCTCCACTCTCACCACCGTCAGAACATTTCTTCAGAGCTATCAGCCCAAAGAAAAAAAAGCGCCGCACCACCACCGGTTGGGCTCGAACCTCCAACCTTTCGGTAAACAGCCGATCGCGCAGGCCAATTGCGCCACAGAGACAGTCGTGCGCCACTCTCACCACCGTCAGAACATTTCTTCAGAGCTATCAGCCCAAAGGAAAAAAAAGCGCCGCACCACCACCGGGTGGGCTCGAACCTCCAACCTTTCGGTTAACAGCCGATCGCGCTACCCAATTGCGCCACGGAGACAGTCCTGCTCCACTCTCACCACCATGAGAACATATCTTCAAAGCTATCAGCCCAAAGAAAAAAAGCGCTGCACCACCACTGGGTGGGCTCGAACCCCCAACCTTTCGGTCAACAGCCGATCGCGCTAGCAAATTGCGCCACGGAGACAGTCGTGCTCCACTCTCACCATCATAAGAACATATCTTCAAAGCTATCAGCGCAAAGAAAAAAGCAACACACCACTCCCGGGAGGGCTCGAACCTCCAACTTTTTGGTTAACAGCCGATCGCGCTAGCCAATTGCGCCGCGGAGACAGTCCTGCTCCACTCTCACCACCACTAGAACATAACTTCAAAGCTATCAGCCCAAAGAAAAAAAGCAACACACCACTCCCGAGAGGGCTCGAACCTCCAACCTTTCGGTTAACAGCCGATCGTGCTAGCCAATTGCGCCACGGAGACAGTCGTGCTCCAATCTCTCCACCGTCAGAACATGTCTTCAAAGCTATCAGCGCAAAGAAAAAAGCAACACACCACTCCCGAGAGGGCTCGAACCTCCAACCTTTCGGTAAACAGCCGATCGCGTTAGCCAATTGCGCCACGGACACAGTCATGCTCCACTCTCACCACCATCAGAACACATCTTCAAAGCTATCAGCCCAAAGAAAAAAAGCGCTGCACCACCACCACCGGGTGGGCTCGAACCTCCAACCTTTCGGTAAACAGCCGATCGCGCTAGCCAATTGCGCCACGTAGACAGTCGTGCTCCTCTCTCACCACCATCAGAACATTTCTTCAAAGCTATCAGCGCAAAGAAAAAAAAGCGCTGCACCACGACCTGGTGGGCTCGAACCTCCAACATTTCAGTTAACAGCCGACCGCGCTAGCGGATTGCGCCACGGAGACAGTCATGATCCACTCTCACCACCATCAGAACATAACTTCAAAGCTATCAGCACAAAGAAAAAAGCAACACACCACTCCCGGGAGGGCTCGAACCTCCAACCTTTCGGTAAACAGCCGATCGCGTTAGCCAAGTGCGCGACGGAGACAGTCCTGCTCCTCTCTCACCACCATTAGAACATTTCTCCAAAGCTATCAGCGCAAACAAAAAAAGCGCCGCACCACCACCGGGTGGGCTCGAGCCTCCAGCCTTTCGGTTAACAGCCGATCAAGCTGGCCGATTGCGCCACGGAGACAGGCGTGCTCCAGTCTCACCACCATAAGAACATATTTTCAAAGCTATCAGCGCAACGAAAAACGCGAGACACCACTCCCGGGAGGGCTCGAAACTCCAATTTTTCGGTTAACAGCCGAATGTGCTAGCCAATTGCGCCAAGGAGCCAGTCGTGCTCCAATCTCACCACCGTCAGAACATTTCTTCAGAGCTATCAGCCCAAAAAAAGCGCTGCACCACCACCGAGTGGGCTCGAACCTCCAACCTTTCGGTAAACAGCTGATCGGGGTAGGCAATTGCGCCACGGAGAGAGTCGTGCTCCACTCTCACCACCATCAGAACATTTCTCCAAGGCTATCAGCGCAAAGAAAAAAAGCGCTGCACCACCACCGGGTGGGCTCGAACCTCCAACCTTTCGGTAAACAGCCGATCGCGCTAGCTAATTGCGCCACGGAGACAGTCGTGCTCCACTCTGAGCTCCGTCAGAACATTTCTTCAGAGCTATCAGCCCAAAGAAAAAAAAGCGCCGCACCACCACCGGGTGGGCTCGAACCTCCAACCTTTCGGTAAACAGCCGATCGCGCAGGCCAATTGCGCCACAGAGACAGTCGTGCACCACTCTCACCACCGTCAGAACATTTCTTCAGAGCTATCAGCCCAAAGGAAAAAAAGCAACACACCACTCCCGGGAATCTCGAACCTCCAACCATTCCGTTAACAGCCGATTGCACTAGCCGATTGTGCCACGGAGACAATCGTGCTCCACTCTCACCACCGTCAGAACATTTCTTCAGAGCTATCAGCCCAAAGAAAAAAAAGCGCCGCACCACCACCGGTTGGGCTCGAACCTCCAACCTTTCGGTAAACAGCCGATCGCGCAGGCCAATTGCGCCACAGAGACAGTCGTGCGCCACTCTCACCACCGTCAGAACATTTCTTCAGAGCTATCAGCCCAAAGGAAAAAAAAGCGCCGCACCACCACCGGGTGGGCTCGAACCTCCAACCTTTCGGTTAACAGCCGATCGCGCTACCCAATTGCGCCACGGAGACAGTCCTGCTCCACTCTCACCACCATGAGAACATATCTTCAAAGCTATCAGCCCAAAGAAAAAAAGCGCTGCACCACCACTGGGTGGGCTCGAACCCCCAACCTTTCGGTCAACAGCCGATCGCGCTAGCAAATTGCGCCACGGAGACAGTCGTGCTCCACTCTCACCATCATAAGAACATATCTTCAAAGCTATCAGCGCAAAGAAAAAAGCAACACACCACTCCCGGGAGGGCTCGAACCTCCAACTTTTTGGTTAACAGCCGATCGCGCTAGCCAATTGCGCCGCGGAGACAGTCCTGCTCCACTCTCACCACCACTAGAACATAACTTCAAAGCTATCAGCCCAAAGAAAAAAAGCAACACACCACTCCCGAGAGGGCTCGAACCTCCAACCTTTCGGTTAACAGCCGATCGTGCTAGCCAATTGCGCCACGGAGACAGTCGTGCTCCAATCTCTCCACCGTCAGAACATGTCTTCAAAGCTATCAGCGCAAAGAAAAAAGCAACACACCACTCCCGAGAGGGCTCGAACCTCCAACCTTTCGGTAAACAGCCGATCGCGTTAGCCAATTGCGCCACGGACACAGTCATGCTCCACTCTCACCACCATCAGAACACATCTTCAAAGCTATCAGCCCAAAGAAAAAAAGCGCTGCACCACCACCACCGGGTGGGCTCGAACCTCCAACCTTTCGGTAAACAGCCGATCGCGCTAGCCAATTGCGCCACGTAGACAGTCGTGCTCCTCTCTCACCACCATCAGAACATTTCTTCAAAGCTATCAGCGCAAAGAAAAAAAAGCGCTGCACCACGACCTGGTGGGCTCGAACCTCCAACATTTCAGTTAACAGCCGACCGCGCTAGCGGATTGCGCCACGGAGACAGTCATGATCCACTCTCACCACCATCAGAACATAACTTCAAAGCTATCAGCACAAAGAAAAAAGCAACACACCACTCCCGGGAGGGCTCGAACCTCCAACCTTTCGGTAAACAGCCGATCGCGTTAGCCAAGTGCGCCACGGAGACAGTCCTGCTCCTCTCTCACCACCATTAGAACATTTCTTCAAAGCTATCAGCGCAAAGAAAAAAAAGCGCCGCACCACGACCTGGTGGGCTCGAACCTCCAACATTTCGGTTAACAGCCGACCGCGCTAGCCAATTGCGCCACGGAGACAGTCATGATCCGCTCTCACCACCATCAGAACATATCTTCAAAGCTATCAGCGCAAAGAAAAAAGCAACACACCACTCCCGGGAGGGCTCGAACCTCCAACCTTTCGGTAAACAGCCGATCGCGTTAGCCAATTGCGCCACGGAGACAGCCGTGCTCCACTCTCACCACCATCAGAACACATCTTCAAAGCTATCAGCCCAAAGAAAAAAAAGCAACACACCACTTCCGGGAGGGCTCAAACCTCCAACCTTTCCGTTAACAGCCGAACGTGCTAGCCAATTGCGCCACGAAGACAGTCGTGCTCCACTCTCACCACCGTCAGAACATTTCTTCAGAGCTATCAGCTCAAAGAAAAGAAAGATCGCGCTAGCCAATTGCGCCACGGAGACAGTCGTGCTCCTCTCTCACCACCATCAGAACATTTCTCCAAGGCTATCAGCGCAAAGAAAAAAAGCGCCGCACCACCACCGGGTGGGCTCGATTCTCCAACCGTTCGGTTAACAGCCGATGGCGCTACCCAATTGCGCCACGAAGACAGTCCTCCTCCTTTCTCACCATCATGAGAACATATCTTCAAAGCTATCAGCCGAAAAAAAAGCGCTGCACCACCACCGGGTGGGCTCGAACCTCCAACCTTTCGGTAAACAGCCGATTGCGCTAGCTAATTGCGCCACGGAGACAGTCGTGCTCCACTCTCACCTCCGTCAGAACATTTCTTCAGAGCTATCAGCCCAAAGAAAAAAAAGCGCCGCACCACCACCGGGTGGGCTCGAACCTCACCTTTCGGTTAACAGCCGATCGCGCTAGCCAATTGCGCCATGGAGACAGTCGTGCACCACTCTCACCACCGTCAGAACATTTCTTCAGAGCTATCAGCCTAAAGGAAAAAAAAGCACCGCACAACCACCGGATGGGCTCGAACCTCCAACCTTTCGGTTAACAGCCGATCGCGCTAGCCGATTGCGCCACGGAGACAGTCCTCCTCCACTCTCACCACCAATAGAACATATCTTCAAAGCTATCAGCCCAAAGAAAAAAAGCGCTGCACCACCACCGGATGGGCTCGAACCTCCAACCTTTCGGTAAACAGCCGATCGCGCTAGCCAATTGCGCCACGGAGACAGTCGTGCTCCACTCTCACCACCATCAGAACATATCTTCAAAGCTATCAGCCCAAAGAAAAAAAAAGCGCCGCACCACCACCGGGTGGGCTCGAACCTCCAACCTTTCGGTTAAGAGCCGATCGCGCTAGCCGATTGCGCCACGGAGACAGTCCTGCTCCAATCTCACCACCATCAGAACACATCTTCAAAGCTATCAGCCCAAAGAAAAAAAAGCAACACACCACTCCCGGGAATCTTGAACCTCCAACCATTCCGTTAACAGCCGATTGCACTAGCCGATTGTGCCACGGAGACAATCGTGCTCCACTCTCACCACCGTCAGAACATTTCTTCAGAGCTATCAGCCCAAAGAAAAAAAAGCGCCGCACCACCAGCGGTTGGGCTCGAACCTCCAACCTTTCGGTAAACAGCCGATCGCGCAGGCCAATTGCGCCACAGAGACAGTCGTGCACCACTCTCACCACCGTCAGAACATTTCTTCAGAGCTATCAGCCCAAAGGAAAAAAAAGCGCCGCACCACCACCGGGTGGGCTCGAACCTCCAACCTTTCGGTTAACAGCCGATCGCGCTAACCAATTGCGCCACGGAGACAATCGTGCTCCACTCTCACCACCGTCAGAACATTTCTTCAGAGCTATCAGCCCAAAGAAAAAAAAGCGCCGCACCACCACCGGTTGGGCTCGAACCTCCAACCTTTCGGTAAACAGCCGATCGCGCAGGCCAATTGCGCCACAGAGACAGTCGTGCGCCACTCTCACCACCGTCAGAACATTTCTTCAGAGCTATCAGCCCAAAGGAAAAAAATGCGCCGCACCACCACCGGGTGGGCTCGAACCTCCAACCTTTCGGTTAACAGCCGATCGCGCTACCCAATTGCGCCACGGAGACAGTCCTGCTCCACTCTCACCACCATGAGAACATATCTTCAAAGCTATCAGCCCAAAGAAAAAAAGCGCTGCACCACCACTGGGTGGGCTCGAACCCCCAACCTTTCGGTCAACAGCCGATCGCGCTAGCAAATTGCGCCACGGAGACAGTCGTGCTCCACTCTCACCACCATCAGAACATTTCTCCAAAGCTATCAGCGCAAAGAAAAAAAGCGCCGCACCACCACCGGGTGGGCTCGAACCTCCAGCCTTTCGGTTAACAGCCGATCAAGCTAGCCGATTGCGCCACGGATACAGGCGTGCTCCACTCTCACCATCATAAGAACATATCTTCAAAGCTATCAGCGCAAAGAAAAAAGCAACACACCACTCCCGGGAGGGCTCGAACCTCCAACTTTTTGGTTAACAGCCGATCGCGCTAGCCAATTGCGCCGCGGAGACAGTCCTGCTCCACTCTCACCACCACTAGAACATAACTTCAAAGCTATCAGCCCAAAGAAAAAAAGCAACACACCACTCCCGAGAGGGCTCGAACCTCCAACCTTTCGGTTAACAGCCGATCGTGCTAGCCAATTGCGCCACGGAGACAGTCGTGCTCCAATCTCTCCACCGTCAGAACATGTCTCCAAAGCTATCAGCGCAAAGAAAAAAGCAACACACCACTCCCGAGAGGGCTCGAACCTCCAACCTTTCGGTAAACAGCCGATCGCGTTAGCCAATTGCGCCACGGACACAGTCATGCTCCACTCTCACCACCATCAGAACACATCTTCAAAGCTATCAGCCCAAAGAAAAAAAGCGCTGCACCACCACCACCGGGTGGGCTCGAACCTCCAACCTTTCGGTAAACAGCCGATCGCGCTAGCCAATTGCGCCACGTAGACAGTCGTGCTCCTCTCTCACCACCATCAGAACATTTCTTCAAAGCTATCAGCGCAAAGAAAAAAAAAGCGCTGCACCACGACCTGGTGGGCTCGAACCTCCAACATTTCAGTTAACAGCCGACCGCGCTAGCGGATTGCGCCACGGAGACAGTCATGATCCACTCTCACCACCATCAGAACATAACTTCAAAGCTATCAGCACAAAGAAAAAAGCAACACACCACTCCCGGGAGGGCTCGAACCTCCAACCTTTCGGTAAACAGCCGATCGCGTTAGCCAATTGCGCCACGGAGACAGTCCTGCTCCTCTCTCACCACCATTAGAACATTTCTTCAAAGCTATCAGCGCAAAGAAAAAAAAGCGCCGCACCACGACCTGGTGGGCTCGAACCTCCAACATTTCGGTTAACAGCCGACCGCGCTAGCCAATTGCGCCACGGAGACAGTCATGATCCGCTCTCACCACCATCAGAACATATCTTCAAAGCTATCAGCGCAAAGAAAAAAGCAACACACCACTCCCGGGAGGGCTCGAACCTCCAACCTTTCGGTAAACAGCCGATCGCGTTAGCCAATTGCGCCACGGAGACAGCCGTGCTCCACTCTCACCACCATCAGAACACATCTTCAAAGCTATCAGCCCAAAGAAAAAAAGCAACACACCACTTCCGGGAGGGCTCAAACCTACAACCTTTCCGTTAACAGCCGAACGTGCTAGCCAATTGCGCCACGAAGACAGTCGTGCTCCACTCTCACCACCGTCAGAACATTTCTTCAGAGCTATCAGCTCAAAGAAAAAAAAGATCGCGCTAGCCAATTGCGCCACGGAGACAGTCGTGCTCCTCTCTCACCACCATCAGAACATTTCTCCAAGGCTATCAGCGCAAAGAAAAAAAGCGCCGCACCACCACCGGGTGGGCTCGATTCTCCAACCGTTCGGTTAACAGCCGATGGCGCTACCCAATTGCGCCACGAAGACAGTCCTCCTCCTTTCTCACCATCATGAGAACATATCTTCAAAGCTATCAGCCGAAAAAAAAGCGCTGCACCACCACCGGGTGGGCTCGAACCTCCAACCTTTCGGTAAACAGCCGATTGCGCTAGCTAATTGCGCCACGGAGACAGTCGTGCTCCACTCTCACCTCCGTCAGAACATTTCTTCAGAGCTATCAGCCCAAAGAAAAAAAAGCGCCGCACCACCACCGGGTGGGCTCGAACCTCACCTTTCGGTTAACAGCCGATCGCGCTAGCCAATTGCGCCATGGAGACAGTCGTGCACCACTCTCACCACCGTCAGAACATTTCTTCAGAGCTATCAGCCTAAAGGAAAAAAAAGCGCCGCACAACCACCGGATGGACTCGAACCTCCAACCTTTCGGTTAACAGCCGATCGCGCTACCCAATTGCGCCACGGAGACAGTCCTGCTCCACTCTCACCACAATGAGAACATATCTTCAAAGCTATCAGCCCAAAGAAAAAAAGCGCTGCACCACCACCGGATGGGCTCGAACCTCCAACCTCTCGGTAAACAGCCGATCGCGCTAGCCAAATGCGCCACGGAGACAGTCGTGCTCCACTCTCACCACCATCAGAACATATCTTCAAAGCTATCAGCCCAAAGAAAAAAAAAGCGCCGCACCACCACCGGGTGGGCTCGAACCTCCAACCTTTCGGTTAAGAGCCGATCGCGCTAGCCGATCGCGCTAGCCGATTGCGCCACGGAGACAGTCCTGCTCCAATCTCACCACCATCAGAACACATCTTCAAAGCTATCAGCCCAAAGAAAAAAAAGCAACACACCACTCCCGGGAATCTCGAACCTCCAACCATTCCGTTAACAGCCGATTGCACTAGCCGATTGTGCCACGGAGACAATCGTGCTCCACTCTCACCACCGTCAGAACATTTCTTCAGAGCTATCAGCCCAAAGAAAAAAAAGCGCCGCACCACCAGCGGTTGGGCTCGAACCTCCAACCTTTCGGTAAACAGCCGATCGCGCAGGCCAATTGCGCCACAGAGACAGTCGTGCACCACTCTCACCACCGTCAGAACATTTCTTCAGAGCTATCAGCCCAAAGGAAAAAAAAGTGCCGCACCACCACCGGGTGGGCTCGAACCTCCAACCTTTCGGTTAACAGCCGATCGCGCTACCCAATTGCGCCACGGAGACAGTCCTGCTCCACTCTCACCACCATGAGAACATATCTTCAAAGCTATCAGCGCAAACAAAAAAAAGCGCCGCACCACCACCGGGTGGGCTCGAACCTCCAGCCTTTCGGTTAACAGCAGATCAAGCTAGCCGATTGCGCCACGGAGACAGGCGTGCTCCACTCTCACCACCATAAGAACATATCTTCAAAGCTATCAGCGCAAAGAAAAAAGCAACACACCACTCCCGGGAGGGCTCGAACCTCCAACATTTTAGTTAACAGCCGATCGCGCTAGCCAATTGCGCCGCGGAGACAGTCCTGCTCCACTCTGACCACCACTAGAACATAACTTCAAAGCTATCAGCCCAAAGAAAAAAAGCAACACACCACTCCCGAGAGGGCTCGAACCTCCAACCTTTCGGTTAACAGCCGATCGTGCTAGCCAATTGCGCCACGGAGACAGTCGTGCTCCAATCTCTCCACCGTCAGAACATGTCTCCAAAGCTATCAGCGCAAAGAAAAAAGCAACACACCACTCCCGAGAGGGCTCGAACCTCCAACCTTTTGGTAAACAGCCGATCGCGTTAGCCAATTGCGCCACGGACACAGTCATGCTCCACTCTCACCACCGTCAGAACATATCTTCAGAGCTATCAGCCCAAAGAAAAAAAAGCGCCGCACCACCACCGGGTGGGCTCGAACCTCCATCCTTTCTGTTAACAGCCGAACGCGCTAGCCAATTGCGCACCGGAGACAGTCGTGCTCCACTCTCACCCCCATAAGAACGTATCTTCAAAGCTATTAGCGCAAAGAAAAAAAAAGCGACACACCGTCCCCGGGTGGGCTCGAAACTCCAACCTTTCGGTTAACAGCCGATCGCGCAAGCCAATTGCGCCACGGAGACAGTACTGCTCCACTCTCACCACCATCAGAACATATCTTCAAAGCTATGAGCTCAAAGAAAAAAAAGCGCCGCACCACTACCGGGTGGGCTCCAAACTCCAAGCTTTCGGTTAACAGCCGATCGCGCTAGCCAATTGCGCCACGGAGACAGTCGTGCTCCACTCTCACCACCGTCAGAACATTTCTTGAGAGCTATCAGCCCATAGAAAAAGAAGCACCGCACCACCGCCGGGTGGGCTCGAACCTCCAACCTTTCGGTCAACAGCAGATCGCGCTAGCCAATTGCGCCACGGAGACAGTCGTGCTCCAGTCTCACCACCATAAGAACATATTTTCAAAGCTATCAGCGCAAAGAAAAACGCGAGACACCACTCCCGGGAGGGCTCGAAACTCCAATTTTTCGGTTAACAGCCGAATGTGCTAGCCAATTGCGGCAAGGAGCCAGTCGTGCTCCAATCTCACCACCGTCAGAACATTTCTTCAGAGCTATCAGCCCAAAAAAAAAGCGCTGCACCACCACCGAGTGGGCTCGAACCTCCAACCTTTCGGTAAAGAGCTGATCGGGGTAGGCAATTGCGCCACGGAGACAGTCGTGCTCCACTCTCACCACCATCAGAACATTTCTCCAAGGCTATCAGCGCAAAGAAAAAAAGCGCCGCACCACCACCGGGTGGGCTCGAATCTCCAACCGTTCGGTTAACAGCCGATTGCAATAGCCGATTGTGCCACGGAGACAATCGTGCTCCACTCTCACCACCGTCAGAACATTTCTTCAGAGCTATCAGCCCAAAGAAAAAAAAGCGCCGCACCACCAGCGGTTGGGCTCGAACCTCCAGCCTTTCGGTAAACAGCCGATCGCGCAGGCCAATTGCGCCACAGAGACAGTCGTGCACCACTCTCACCACCGTCAGAACATTTCTTCAGAGCTATCAGCCCATAGAAAAAGAAGCACCGCACCACCACCGGGTGGGCTCGAACCTCCAACCTTTCGGTCAACAGCAGATCGCGCTAGCCAATTGCGCCACGGAGACAGTCGTGCTCCAGTCTCACCACCATAAGAACATATTTTCAAAGCTATCAGCGCAAAGAAAAACGCGACACACCACTCCCGGGAGGGCTCGAAACTCCAATTTTTCGGTTAACAGCCGAATGTGCTAGCCAATTGCGCCAAGGAGCCAGTCGTGCTCCAATCTCACCACCGTCAGAACATTTCTTCGGAGCTATCAGCCCAAAGAAAAAAAAAGCGCCGCACCAACACCGGGTGGGCTCGAACATCACCTTTCGGTTAACAGCCGATCGCGCTAGCCAATTGCGCCACGGAGACAGTCGTGCACCACTTTCACCACCGTCAGAACATTTCTTCAGAGCTATCAGCCCAAAGAAAAAAAGCGCTGCACCACCACCGGGTGGGCTCGAACCTCCTACCTTCCGGAAAACAGCTGATCGGGGTAGCCAATTGCGCCACGGAGACAGTCGTGCTCCACTCTCACCACCATCAGAACATTTCTCCAAGGCTACCAGCGCAAAGAAAAAAAGCGCCGCACCACCACCGGGTGGGCTCGAATCTCCAACCGTTCGGTTAACAGCCGATCGCGCTCCCCAATTGCGCCACGAAGACAGTCCTGCTCCACTCTCACCATCATGAGAACATATCTTCAAAGCTATCAGCCCAAAGAAAAAAAGTGCTGCACCACCACCGGGTGGGCTCGAACCTCCAACCTTTCGGTAAACAGCTGATCGGGGTAGCCAATTGCGCCACGGAGACAGTCGTGCTCCACTCTCACCACCATCAGAACATTTCTCCAAGGCTATCAGCGCAAAGAAAAAAGCGCCGCACCACCACCGGGTGGGCTCGAACCTCCAACCTTTCGGTGAACAGCCGATCGCGCTAGCTAATTGCGCCACGGAGACAGTCGTGCTCCACTCTCACCACCGTCAGAACATTTCTTTAGAGCTATCAGCCCAAAGAAAAAAAAGCGCCGCACCACCACCGGGTGGGCTCGAACCTCACCTTTCGGTTAACAGCCGATCGCGCTAGCCAATTGCGCCATGGAGACAGTCGTGCACCACTCTCACCACCGTCAGAACATTTCTTCAGAGCTATCAGCCTAAAGGAAAAAAAAGCGCAGCACAACCACCGGATGGGCTCGAACCTCCAACCTTTCGGTTAACAGCCGATCGCGCTACCCAATTGCGCCACGGAGACAGTCCTGCTCCACTCTCACCACCATGAGAACATATCTTCAAAGCTATCAGCCCAAAGAAAAGAAGCGCTGCACCACCACCGGATGGGCTCGAACCTCCAACCTTTCGGTAAACAGCCGATCGCGCTAGCCAATTGCGCCACGGAGACAGTCGTGCTCCAATCTCACCACCGTCAGAACATTTCTTCAGAGCTATCAGCCCAAAGAAAAAGAAGCACCGCACCACCACCAGGTGGGCTCGAACCTCCAACCTTTCGGTGAACAGCAGATCGCGCTAGCCAATTGCGCCACGGAGACAGTCGTGCACCAGTCTCACCACCATAAGAACATATTTTCAAAGCTATCAGCGCAAAGAAAAAAGCGACACACCAGTCACGGGAGGGCTCCAAACTCCAATTTTTCGGTTAGCAGCCGAATGTGCTAGCCAATTACGCCAAGGAGCCAGTCGTGCTCCAATCTCACGACCGTCAGAACATTTCTTCAGAGCTATCAGCCCAAAGAAAAAAAAGCGCCGCTCCACCACCGGGTGGGCTCGAAACTCACCTTTCGGTTAACAGCCGATCGCGCTAGCCAATTGCGCCACGGAGACAGTCGTGCTCCTCTCTAACCACCATCAGAACATTTCTTCAAAGCTATCAGCTCAAAGAAAAAAAGCGCCGCACCACCACCGGGTAGGCTCGAACCTCCAACCTTTTGGTCAACAGCAGATCGCGCTAGCCAATTGCGCCACGGAGACAGTCGTGCACCAGTCTCACCACCATAAGAACATATTTTCAAAGCTATCAGCGCAAAGAAAAAAGCGACACACCACTCCCGGGAGGGCTCGAAACTCCAATTTTTCGGTTAGTAGCCGAATGTGCTAGCCAATTACGCCAAGGAGCCAGTCGTGCTCCAATCTCACGACCGTCAGAACATTAAGGCTATCAGCGCAAAGAAAAAATGCGCCGCACCACCACCGGGTGGGCTCGAATCTCCAACCGTTCGGTTAACAGCCGATCGCGCTAGCCAATTGCGCCACGGAGACAGTCGTGCACCACTTTCACCACCGTCAGAACATTTCTTCAGAGCTATCAGCCCAAAGAAAAAAAGCGCTGCACCACCACCGGGTGGGCTCGAACCTCCAACCTTTCGGTAAACAGCTGATCGGGGTAGCCAATTGCGCCACGGAGACAGTCGTGCTCCACTCTCACCACCATCAGAACATTAAGGCTATCAGCGCAAAGAAAAAAAGCGCCGCACCACCACCGGGTGGGCTCGAATTTCCAACCGTTCGGTTAACAGCCGATCGCGCTACCCAATTGCGCCACGAAGACAGTCCTGCTCCACTCTCACCATCATGAGAACATATCTTCAAAGCTATCAGCCCAAAGAAAAAAAGCGCTGCACCACCACCGGGTGGGCTCGAACCTCCAACCTTTCGGTAAACAGCCGATCGCGCTAGCTAATTGCGCCACGGAGACAGTCGTGCTCCACTCTCACCACCGTCAGAACATTTCTTCAGAGCTATCAGCCCAAAGAAAAAAAAGTGCCGCACCACCACCGGGTGGGCTCGAACCTCACCTTTCGGTTAACAGCCGATCGCGCTAGCCAATTGCGCCATGGAGACAGTCGTGCACCACTCTCACCACCGTCAGAACATTTCTTCAGGGCTATCAGCCTAAAGGAAAAGAAGCGCCGCACAACCACCGGATGGGCTCGAACCTCCAACCTATCGGTTAACAGCCGATCGCGCTACCCAATTGCGCCACGGAGACAGTCCTGCTCCACTCTCACCACCATGAGAACATATCTTCAAAGCTATCGGCCCAAAGAAAAAAAGCGCTGCACCACCACCGGATGGGCTCGAACCTCCAACCTTTCGGTAAACAGCCGATCGCGCTAGCCAATTGCGCCACGGAGACAGTCCTGCTCCACTCTCACCACCATCAGAACATATCTTCAAAGCTATCAGCGCAAAGAAAAAAGCAACACACCACTCCCGGGAGGGCTCAAACCTCCAACCTTTCGGTTAACAGCCGATCGCGCTACCCAATTGCGCCACGGAGACAGTCCTGCTCCACTCTCACCACCATGAGAACATATCTTCAAAGCTATCAGCCCAAAGAAAAAAAAGCGCCGCACCACCACCGGGTTGGCTCGAACCTCCAACCTTTCGGTTAAGAGCCGATCGCGCTAGCCGATTGCGCCACGGAGACAGTCCTGCTCCTCTCTCACCACCATCAGAACATATCTTCAAAGCTATCAGCCCATAGAAACAAAAGCCCGCACCACCACCGGGTGGGCTCGAAACTCCAACCTTTCGGTTAAAGGACGAATGTGCTAGCCAATTCCGCCATGGAGACAGTCCTGTACCAATCTCACCACCATCAGAACACATCTTCAAAGCTATCAGCCCAAAGAAAAAAAAGCAACACACCACTCCCGGGAATCTCGAACCTCCAACCATTCCGTTAACAGCCGATTGCATTAGCCGATTGTGCCACGGAGACAATCGTGCTCCACTCTCACCACCGTCAGAAGATTTCTTCAGAGCTATCAGCCCAAAGAAAAAAAAGCGCCGCACCACCACCAGTTGGGCTCGAACCTCCAACCTTTCGGTTAACAGCCGATCGCGCTAGCCAATTGCGCCACGGAGACAGTCGTGCACCACTCTCACCACCGTCAGAACATTTCTTCAGAGCTATCAGCCCAAAGGAAAAAAAAGCGCCGCACCACCACCGGGTGGGCTCGAACCTCCAACCTTTCGGTTAACAGCCGATCGCGCTACCCAATTGCGCCACGGAGACAGTCCTGCTCCACTCTCACCACCATGAGAACATATCTTCAAAGCTATCAGCCCAAAGAAAAAAAGCGCTGCACCACCACTGGGTGGGCTCGAACCCCCAACCCTTCGGTCAACAGCCGATCGCGCTAGCAAATTGTGCCACGGAGACAGTCGTGCTCCACTCTCACCACCATCAGAACATTTCTCCAAAGCTATCAGCGCAAAGAAAAAAAAGCGCCGCACCATCACCGGGTGGGCTCGAACCTCCAACATTTCGGTTAACAGCCGACCGCGCTAGCCAATTGCGCCACGGAGACAGTCATGATCCGCCATCACCACCATCAGAACATATCTTCAAAGCTATCAGCGCAAAGAAAAAAGCAACACACCACTCCCGGGAGGGCTCGAACCTCCAAACCTTTCGGTAAACAGCCGATCGCGTTAGCCAATTGCGCCACGGAGACAGTCGTGCTCCACTCTCACCACCATCAGAACACATCTTCAAAGCTATCAGCCCAAAGAAAAAAAAGCAACACACCACTTCCGGGAGGGCTCGAACCTCCAACCTTTCCGTTAACAGCCGAACGTGCTAGCCATTTGCGCCACGGAGACAGTCGTGCTCCACTCTCACCACCGTCAGAACATTTCTTCAGAGCTATCAGCCCAAAGAAAAAAAAGCGCCGCACCACCACCGGGTGGGCTCGAACCTCCAACCTTTCGGTTAAAAGCCGATCGCGCTAGCCAATTGCGCCACGGAGACAGTCGTGCTCCACTCTCACCACCGTCAGAACATTTCTTCAGAGCTATCAGCCCAAAGAAAAAAAAGCGCCGCACCACCAACGGGTGGGCTCGAACCTCCAGCCTTTCGGTTAACAGCCGATCAAGTTAGCCAATTGCGCCACGGAGACAGGCGTGCTCCACTCTCACCACCATCAGAACATATCTTTAAAGCTATCAGCGCAAAGAAAAAAGCAACACACCACTCCCGGGAGGGCTCAAACCTCCAATTTTTCGGTTAACAGCCGAACGTGCTAGCCAATTGCGCCACGGGGACAGTCGTGCTCCAATATCTCCACCGTCAGAACATGTCTCCAAAGCAATCAGCGCAAAGAAAAAAGCAACACCCCACTCCCGAGAGGGCTCGAACCTCCAACCTTTCGGTAAACAGCCGATCGCGCTAGCAAATTGCGCCACCGAGACAGTCCTGCTATACTCTCTCCACCATCAGAACATATCTTCAAAGCTATCGGCCCAAAAAAAGTGCCGCACCACCACCAGGTGGGCTCGAACCTCCAACTTTTCGGTTAACTGCCGATCGCGCTAGCCAATTGCGCCACGGAGACAGTCGTGCACCACTTTCACCACCGTCAGAACATTTCTTCAGAGCTATCAGCCCAAAGAAAAAAAAGCGCCGCACCACCACCGGGTGGGCTCGAACCTCCAGCCTTTCGGTTAACAGCCGATCAAGCTAGCCAATTGCGCCACGTAGACAGTCGTGCTCCACTCTCACCACCGTCAGAACATTTCTTCAGAGCTATCAGCCCATAGAAAAAGAAGCACCGCACCACCACCGGGTGGGCTCGAACCTCCAACCTTTCGGTCAACAGCAGATCGCGCTAGCCAATTGCGCCACGGAGACAGTCGTGCTCCAGTCTCACCTCCATAAGAACATATTTTCAAAGCTATCAGCGCAAAGAAAAACGCGACACACCACTCCCGGGAGGGCTCGAAACTCCAATTTTTCGGTTAACAGCCGAATGTGCTAGCCAATTGCGCCAAGGAGCCAGTCGTGCTCCAATCTCACCACCGTCAGAACATTCCTTCGGAGCTATCAGCCCAAAGAAAAAAAAAGCGCCGCACCAACACCGGGTGGGCTCGAACATCACCTTTCGGTTAACAGCCGATCGCGCTAGCCAATTGCGCCACGGAGACAGTCGTGCACCACTTTCACCACCGTCAGAACATTTCTTCAGAGCTATCAGCCCAAAGAAAAAAAGCGCTGCACCACCACCGGGTGGGCTCGAACCTCCTACCTTCCGGAAAACAGCTGATCGGGGTAGCCAATTGCGCCACGGAGACAGTCGTGCTCCACTCTCACCACCATCAGAACATTTCTCCAAGGCTACCAGCGCAAAGAAAAAAAGCGCCGCACCACCACCGGGTGGGCTCGAATCTCCAACCGTTCGGTTAACAGCCGATCGCGCTACCCAATTGCGCCACGAAGACAGTCCTGCTCCACTCTCACCATCATGAGAACATATCTTCAAAGCTATCAGCCCAAAGAAAAAAAGCGCTGCACCACCACCGGGTGGGCTCGAACCTCCAACCTTTCGGTAAACAGCTGATCACGCTAGCTAATTGCGCCACAGAGACAGTCGTGCTCCACTCTCACCACCGTCAGAACATTTCTTCAGAGCTATCAGCCCAAAGAAAAAAAAGCGCCGCACCACCACCGGGTGGGCTCGAACCTCACCTTTCGGTTAACAGCCGATCGCGCTAGCCAATTGCGCCATGGAGACAGTCGTGCACCACTCTCACCACCGTCAGAACATTTCTTCAGAGCTATCAGCCTAAAGGAAAAAAAAGCGCCGCACAACCACCGGATGGGCTCGAACCTCCAACTTTTCGGTTAACAGCCGATCGCGCTACCCAGTTGCGCCACGGAGACAGTCCTGCTCCACTCTCACCACCATGAGAACATATCTTCAAAGCTATCAGCCCAAAGAAAAAAAGCGCTGCACCACCACCGGATGGGCTGGAACCTCCAACCTTTCGGTAAACAGCCGATCGCGCTAGCCAAGAGGGTATTTTCTTTTATAGCAAACAGAAATGTCATTTGTGAAGAACAGTGTGGATTCCAACCAGGTAGATCAACTCAGTCTGCTTTACTCCGTATTAAGGACAGCCTACTTCATAACTTTGAAAAAAAATTTTACACTGTGGGAATATTTCTCGATTTCCGTAAGGCTTTTGACTCGATAAAGCACGATATATTAATTAGGAAACTTCAACTGTATGGAATACGCGGGATTGCGCTTGATCTAATGAAAAGCTATCTTTGGGCCAGAAAACAATATGTACAGCTCCACAATTATAAATCTGATTTAGGCGTAATTAAGTATGGGGTTCCCCAAGGATCGATACTTGGTCCTCTACTTTTTATACTTTATATCAATGACATAGTTAACATTCAGTTCACACCAAACATAGTCATGTACGCCGACGATACCAATGCCTTCTTTTCTGGTTTAGATCTTCGCGATATTGAAACAACTGCAAATTCTTGGTTGGATAAACTAAAATCATGGCTTACAGTCAATCAGCTAGAACTAAACATAAAAAAAACTAAATTTATGCTCTTCAAACAAAAAAATAGGCCTGTAGATTATGCTATCTCTCTGGTTTTAATGGAGAAAATATTGCGCAGGTAAATAAAATTCAGTTTCTGGGTGTGTGTTTTCAAAGTGACCTTAGTTGGTCCCACCATGTGGACAACCTGCGAATAAAAATATCAAGATCGATCGGTCTAATTCGACGCTTACAGCATCTCCTTCCAGGGAGAGTTAAACGGCAGCTTTACTTTTCTTTTATCTACTCGCAAATCATTTATTGCATTTTAGTCTGGGGTACGTGTAACAAAACAAATACAGAAAGTATAATTCTTCTTCAAAAACGCGCACTAGGTTTGATAAGTACCTCGGTCCCCACTAATATGTCTCTTTTTTATATGTATAATGTACTCCCGTTCCCAGAGTGCTATAGGATGCAACTAGCCATGTTAATCTTCAAAAAAATTAAAGATAATTTCCAGATTTTTTCTGATGTGTACTTAAGCAGAGATCTTACGTATAATCTGCGTACTGTTGCGTTGGTCGGGCCAATGTGCCGGACTAACTATGGTGTACAGTCAATTAATAACCAAATCATTCTACTGTGCAACAGGATTCCTGAAATAATTGAATACGCTAAGGAGGCTAAAAACATAACACAATTTAAGAAGCGAATTTACAATGTAATAAACAGAACAGAAGTCTATAGTGTATGTAAAGGAAATATGTAATGTATGTAATATTTATAGTATTCACTGTTTTTCAACTTGTATTGTATTTCAAAATATGTTATGGTGTTTTGTACTGTCCTGCTCTACCTGCCCGAGGTGCCTCACGAAGAGGGGCCAAGTCAGGAGACACACTCTCCTTTTGCCCCCTTCGTGGGCATTTCTGCGGAAATGTCCGAATAAAATAAAATGAAATGAAATGAAATGAAATTGCGCCACGGAGACAGTCGTGCTCCACTCTCACCACCATCAGAACATATCTTCAAAGCTTTCAGCGCAAAGAAAAAAGCAACACACCACTTCCGGGAGGGCTCAAACCTCCAACCTTTCGGTTAACAGCCGATCGCGCTACCCAATTGCGCCACGGAGACAGTCCTGCTCCACTCTCACCACCATGAGAACATATCTTCAAAGCTATCAGCCCAAAGAAAAAAAAGCGCCGCACCACCACCGGGTGGGCTCGAACCTCCAACCTTTCGGTTAAGAGCCGATCGCGCTAGCCGATTGCGCCACGGAGACAGTCCTGCTCCTCTCTCACCACCATCAGAACATATCTTCAAAGCTATCAGCCCATAGAAACAAAAGCCCGCACCACCACCGGGTGGGCTCGAAACTCCAACCTTTCGGTTAACGGCCGAACGTGCTAGCCAATTCTGCCACGGAGACAGTCCTGCACCAATCTCACCACCATCAGAACACATCTTCAAAGCTATCAGCCCAAAGAAAAAAAAGCAACACACCACTCCCGGGAATCTCGAACCTCCAACCATTCCGTTAACAGCCGATTGCACTAGCCGATTGTGCCACGGAGGCAATCGTGCTCCACTCTCACCACCGTCAGAACATTTCTTCAGAGCTATCAGCCCAAAGAAAAAGAAGCACCGCACCACCACCGGGTGGGCTCGAAGCTCCAACCTTTCGGTCAACAGCAGATCGCGCTAGCCAATTGCGCCACGGAGACAGTCGTGCACCAGTCTCACCACCATAAGAACAAATTTTCAAAGCTATCAGCGCAAAGAAAAAAGCGACACACCACTTCCGGGAGGGCTCGAAACTCCAATTTTTCGGTTAACAGCCGAATGTGCTAGCCAATTACGCCAAGGAGCCAGTCGTGCTCCAATCTCACCACCGTCAGAACATTTCTTCAGAGCTATCAGCCCGTAGAAAAAGAAGCACCGCACCACCACCGGGTGGGCTCGAACCTCCAACCTTTCGGTCAACAGCAGATCGCGCTAGCCAATTGCGCCACGGAGACAATCGTGCTCCAGTCTCACCACCATAAGAACATAATTTCAAAGCTATCAGCGCAAAGAAAAACGCGACACAACACTCCCGGGAGGGCTCGAAACTCCAATTTTTCGGTTAACAGCCGAATGTGCTAGCCAATTGCGCCAAGGAGCCAGTCGTGCTCCAATCTCACCACCGTCAGAACATTTCTTCAGAGCTATCAGCCGAAAGAAAAAAAAGCGCCGCACCACCACCGGGTGGGCTCGAACATCACCTTTCGGTTAACAGCCGATCGCGCTAGCCAATTGCGCCACGGAGACAGTCGTGCACCACTTTCACCACCGTCAGAACATTTCTTCAGAGCTATCAGCCCAAAGAAAAAAAGCGCTGCACCACCACCGGGTGGGCTCGAACCTCCAACCGTTCGGTAAACAGCTGATCGGGGTAGCCAATTGCGCCACGGAGACAGTCGTGCTCCACTCTCACCACCATCAGAACATTTCTCCAAGGCTATCAGCGCAAAGAAAAAAAGCGCCGCACCACCACCGGGTGGGCTCGAACCTCCAACCTTTCGGTGAACAGCCGATCGCGCTAGCTAATTGCGCCACGGAGACAGTCGTGCTCCACTCTCACCACCGTCAGAACATTTCTTTAGAGCTATCAGCCCAAAGAAAAAAAAGCGCCGCACCACCACCGGGTGGGCTTGAACCTCACCTTTCGGTTAACAGCCGATCGCACTAGCCAATTGCGCCATGGAGACAGTCGTGCACCACTCTCACCACCGTCAGAACATTTCTTCAGAGCTATCAGCCTAAAGGAAAAAAAGCGCCGCACAACCACCGGATGGGCTCGAACCTCCAACCTTTCGGTTAACAGCCGATCGCGCTACCCAATTGCGCCACGGAGACAGTCCTGCTCCACTCTCACCACCATGAGAACATATCTTCAAAGCTATCAGCCCAAAGAAAAGAAGCGCTGCACCACCACCGGATGGGCTCGAACCTCCAACCTTTCGGTAAAGAGCCGATCGCGCTAGCCAATTGCGCCGCCGAGACAGTCGTGCTCCACTCTCACCACCTTCAGAACATATCTTCAAAGCTATCAGCGCAAAGAAAAAAGCAACACACCACTCCCGGGAGGGCTTGAACCTCCAACCTTTCGGTAAACAGCCGATCGCGCTAGCAAATTGCGCCACCGAGACAGTCCTGCTATACTCTCTCCACCATCAGAACACATCTTCAAAGCTATCAGCCCAAAGAAAAAAAACAACACACCACTTCCGGGAGAGCTCGAACCTCCAACCTTTCCGTTAACAGCCGAACGTGCTAGCCAATTGCGCCACGGAGACAGTCGTGCTCCACTCTCACCACCGTCAGAACATTTCTTCAGAGCTATCAGCCCAAAGAAAAAGAAGCACCGCACCACCACCAGGTGGGCTCGAACCTCCAACCTTTCGGTCAACAGCAGATCGCGCTAGCCAATTGCGCCACGGAGACAGTCGTGCACCAGTCTCACCACCATAAGAACATATTTTCAAAGCTATCAGCGCAAAGAAAAAAGCGACACACCACTCCCGGGAGGGCTCCAAACTCCAATTTTTCGGTTAGCAGCCGAATGTGCTAGCCAATTACGCCAAGGAGCCAGTCGTGCTCCAATCTCACGACCGTCAGAACATTTCTTCAGAGCTATCAGCCCAAAGAAAAAAAAGCGCCGCTCCACCACCGGGTGGGCTCGAACCTCACCTTTCGGTTAACAGCCGATCGCGCCAGCCAATTGCGCCACGGAGACAGTCGTGCTCCTCTCTAACCACCATCAGAACATTTCTTCAAAGCTATCAGCTCAAAGAAAAAAAGCGCCGCACCACCACCGGGTGGGCTCGAACCTCCAACCGTTCGGTTAACTGCCGATCGCGCAAGCCAATTGCGCCACGGAGACAGTCTTGCTCCACTCTCACCACCATCAGAACATATCTTCAAAGCTATCAGCTCAAAGAAAAAAGCAACACACCACTCCCGGGAGGGCTCGAACCTCCAACCTTTCGGTAAACAGCCGATTGCGTTAGCCAATTGCGCCACGGTGACAGTTGTGCTCCACTCTCACCACCATCAGAACACATCTTCAAAGCTATCAGCCCAAAGAAAAAAAAGCAACACACCACTTCCGGGAGAGCTCGAACCTCCAACCTTTCCGTTAACAGCCGAACGTGCTAGCCAATTGCCCCACGGAGACAGTCGTGCTCCATTCTCACCACCGTCAGAACATTTCTTCAGAGCTATCAGCCCAAAGAAAAAAAAAGCGCCGCACCACCACCGGGTGGGCTCGAACCTCCAACCTTTCGGTTAAAAGCCGATCGCGCTAGCCAATTGCGCCACGGAGACAGTCGTGCTCCTCTCTCACCACCATCAGAACATTTCTCCAAAGCTATCAGCGCAAAGAAAAAAAAGCGCCGCACCATGACCTGGTGGGCTCGAACCTCCAAAATTTCGGTTAACAGCCGACCGCGCTAGCCAAATGCGCCACGGAGACAGCCATGCTCCACTCTCACCACCATCAGAACATATCTTCAAAGCTATCAGCGCAAAGAAAAAAGCAACACACCACTCCCGGGAGGGCTCGAAACTCCAATTTTTCGGTTACCAGCCGAACGTGCTAGCCAATTGCGCCACGGTGACAGTCGTGCTCCACTCTCACCATCATCAGAACACATCTTCAAAGCTATCAGCCCAAAGAAAAAAAAGCGCCGCACCACCACCGGGTGGGCTCGAACCTCCAACCTTTCGGTTAACAGCCGATCGCGCTAGCCAATTGCGCCACGGAGACAGTCGTGCTCCACTCTCACCACCGTCAGAACATTTCTTCAGAGCTATCAGCCCAAAGAAAAAAAAGCGCCGCACCACCACCAGGTGGGCTCGAACCTCCAGCCTTTCGGTTAACAGCCGACCAAGCTAGCCAATTGCGCCACGGAGACAGGCGTGCTCCACTCTCACCACCATCAGAACATATCTTCAAAGCTATCAGCGCAAAGAAAAAAGCAACACACCACTCCCGGGAGGGCTCAAACCTCCAATTTTTCGGTTAACAGCCGAACGTGCTAGCCAATTGCGCCACGGAGACAGTCGTGCTCCAATATCTCCACCGTCAGAACATGTCTCCAAAGCAATCAGCGCAAAGAAAAAAGCAACACCCCACTCTCGAGAGGGCTCGAACCTCCAACCTTTCGGTAAACAGCCGATCGCGCTAGCAAATTGCGCCACCGAGACAGTCCTGCTATACTCTCTCCACCATCAGAACATATCTTCAAAGCTATCGGCCCAAAAAAAGTGCCGCACCACCACCAGGTGGGCTCGAACCTCCAACTTTTCGGTTAACTGCCGATCGCGCTAGCCAATAGCTCCACGGAGACAGTCGTGCTCCACTCTCACCACCGTCAGAACATTTCTTCAGAGCTATCAGCCCAAAGAAAAAGAAGCACCGCACCACCACCGGGTGGGCTCGAACCTCCAACCTTTTGGTCAACAGCAGATCGCGCTAGCCAATTGCGCCACGGAGACAGTCGTGCACCAGTCTCACCACCATAAGAACATATTTTCAAAGCTATCAGCGCAAAGAAAAAAGCGACACACCACTCCCGGGAGGGCTCGAAACTCCAATTTTTCGGTTAGCAGCCGAATGTGCTAGCCAATTACGCCAAGGAGCCAGTCGTGCTCCAATCTCACGACCGTCAGAACATTAAGGCTATCAGCGCAAAGAAAAAAAGCGCCGCACAACCACCGGGTGGGCTCGAATCTCCAACCGTTCGGTTAACAGCCGATCGCGCTAGCCAATTGCGCCACGAGACAGTCGTGCACCACTTTCACCACCGTCAGAACATTTCTTCAGAGCTATCAGCCCAAAGAAAAAAAGCGCTGCACCACCACCGGGTGGGCTCGAACCTCCAACCTTTCGGTAAACAGCTGATCGGGGTAGCCAATTGCGCCACGGAGACAGTCGTGCTCCACTCTCACCACCATCAGAACATTAAGGCTATCAGCGCAAAGAAAAAAAGCGCCGCACCTCCACCGGGTGGGCTCGAATCTCCAACCGTTCGGTTAACAGCCGATCGCGCTACCCAATTGCGCCACGAAGACAGTCCTGCTCCTCTCTCACCTTCATGAGAACATATCTTCAAAGCTATCAGCCCAAAGAAAAAAAGCGCTGCACCACCACCGGGTGGGCTCGAACCTCCAACCTTTCGGTAAACAGCCGATCGCGCTAGCTAATTGCGCCACGGAGACAGTCGTGCTCCACTCTCACCACCGTCAGAACATTTCTTCAGAGCTATCAGCCCAAAGAAAAAAAAGTGCCGCACCACCACCGGGTGGGCTCGAACCTCACCTTTCGGTTAACAGCCGATCGCGCTAGCCAATTGCGCCATGGAGACAGTCGTGCACCACTCTCACCACCGTCAGAACATTTCTTCAGAGCTATCAGCCTAAAGGAAAAAAAGCGCCGCACAACCACCGGATGGGCTCGAACCTCCAACCTTTCGGTTAACAGCCGATTGCGCTACCCAATTGCGCCACGGAGACAGTCCTGCTTCACTCTCACCACCATGAGAACATATCTTCAAAGCTATCAGCCCAAAGAAAAAAAGCGCTGCACCACCACCGGATGGGCTCGAACCTCCAACCTTTCGGTAAACAGCCGATCGCGCTAGCCAATTGCGCCACGGAGACAGTCGTGCTCCACTCTCGCCACCATCAGAACATATCTTCAAAGCTATCAGCGCAAAGAAAAAAGCAACACACCACTCCCGGGAGGGCTCAAACCTCCAACCTTTCGGTTAACAGCCGATCGCCCTACCCAATTGCGCCACGGAGACAGTCCTGCTCCACTCTCACTACCATGAGAACATATCTTCAAAGCTATCAGCCCAAAGAAAAAAAAGCGCCGCACCACCACCGGGTGGGCTCGAACCTCCAATCTTTCGGTTAAGAGCCGATCGCGCTAGCCGATTGCGCCACAGAGACAGTCCTGCTCCTCTCTCACCACCATCAGTACATATCTTCAAAGCTATCAGCCCATAGAAACAAAAGCCCGCACCACCACCGGGTGGGCTCGAAACTCCAACCTTTCGGTTAAAGGCCGAACGTGCTAGCCAATTCCGCCATGGAGACAGTCCTGTACCAATCTCACCACCATCAGAACACATCTTCAAAGCTATCAGCCCAAAGAAAAAAAAGCAACACACCACTCCCGGGAATCTCGAACCTCCAACCATTCCGTTAACAGCCGATCGCGCTACCCAATTGCGCCACGGAGACAGTCCTGCTCCACTCTCACCACCATGAGAACATATCTTCAAAGCTATCAGCCCAAAGAAAAAAAGCGCTGCACCACCACTGGGTGGGCTCGAACCCCCAACCCTTCGGTCAACAGCCGATCGCGCCAGCAAATTGTGCCACGGAGACAGTCGTGCTCCACTCTTACCACCATCAGAACATTTCTCCAAAGCTATCAGCGCAAAGAAAAAAAAGCGCCCAACCATCACCGGGTGGGCTCGAACCTCCAACATTTCGGTCAACAGCCGACCGCGCTAGCCAATTGCGCCACGGAGACAGTCATGATCCGCTCTCACCACCATCAGAACATATCTTCAAAGCTATCAGCGCAAAGAAAAAAGCAACACACCACTCCCGGGAGGGCTCGAACCTCCAACCTTTCGGTAAACAGCCGATCGCGTTAGCCAATTGCGCCACGGAGACAGTCGTGCTCCACTCTCACCACCATCAGAACACATCTTTAAAGCTATCAGCCCAAAGAAAAAAAAGCAACACACCACTTCCGGGAGGGCTCGAACCTCCAACCTTTCCGTTAACAGCCGAACGTGCTAGCCATTTGCGCCACGGAGACAGTCGTGCTCCACTCTCACCACCGTCAGAACATTTCTTCAGAGCTATCAGCCCAAAGAAAAAAAAGCGCCGCACCACCACCGGGTGGGCTCGAACCTCCAACCTTTCGGTTAAAAGCCGATCGCGCTAGCCAATTGCGCCACGGAGACAGTCGTGCTCCTCTCTCACCACCATCAGAACATTTATCCAAAGCTATCAGCGCAAAGATAAAAAAGCGCCGCACCATGACCTGGTGGGCTCGAACCTCCAATTTTTCGGTTAACAGCCGAATGTGCTAGCCAATTGCGCCACGGAGACAGTCGTGCTCCAATATCTCCACCGTCAGAACATGTCTCCAAAGCAATCAGCGCAAAGAAAAAAGCAACACCCCACTCCCGAGAGGGCTCGAACCTCCAACCTTTCGGTAAACAGCCGATCGCGCTAGCAAATTGCGCCACCGAGACTGTCCTGCCATACTCTCTCCACCATCAGAACATATCTTCAAAGCTATCGGCCCAAAAAAAGTGCCGCACCACCACCAGGTGGGCTCGAACCTCCAACTTTTCGGTTAACTGCCGATCGCGCTAGCCAATTGCGCCACGGAGACAGTCGTGCTCCACTCTCACCACCGTCAGAACATTTCTTCAGAGCTATCAGCGCAAAGAAAAAGAAGCACCGCACCACCACCGGGTGGGCTCGAACCTCCAACCTTTCGGTCAACAGCAGATCGCGCTAGCCAATTGCGCCACGGAGACAGTCGTGCACCAGTCTCACCACCATAAGAACATATTTTCAAAGCTATCAGCGCAAAGAAAAACGCGACATACCACTCCCGGGAGGGCTCGAAACTCCAATTTTTCGGTTAACAGCCGAATGTGCTACCCAATTGCGCCACGAAGGCAGTCCTGCTCCACTCTCACCACCATGAGAACATATCTTCAAAGCTATCAGCCCAAAGAAAAAAAGCGCTGCACCACCACCGGATAGGCTCGAACCTCCAACCTTTCGGTAAACAGCCGATCGCGCTAGCCAATTGCGCCACGGAGACAGTCGTGCTCCACTTTCACCACCATCAGAACATTTCTCCAAAGCTATCAGCGCAAAGAAAAAAAAGCACCGCACCACTACCGGGTGCGCTCGAAACTCCAAACGTTCGGTTAACAGCCGATCGCGCTAGCCATTTGCGCCACGGAGACAGTCCTGCTCCACTCTCACCACCATCAGAACATATCTTCGAAGCTATCAGCCCAAAGAAAAAAGAAGCGCCGCACCACCACCGGGTGGGCTCGAACCTCCAACCTTTCGGTTAAGAGCCGATCGCGCTAGCCGATTGCGCCACGGAGACAGTCCTGCTCCAATCTCACCACCATCAGAACACATCTTCACAGCTATCAGCCCAAAGAAAAAAAAGCAACACACCACTCCCGGGAGGGCTCGAACCTCCAACTTTCGTTAACAGCCGATTGCACTAGGCGATTGTGCCACGGAGACAATCGTGCTCCACTCTCACCACCGTCAGAACATTTCTTCAGAGCTATCAGCCCAAAGAAAAAGAAGCGCCGCACCACCACCAGGTGGGCTCGAACTTCCAACATTTTGGTTAACTGCCGAACGCGCTAGCCAAATCCGCCACGGAGACAGTCCTGCTGCAATCTCACCACCATCAGAACACATCTTCAAAGCTATCAGCCCAAAGAAAAAAAAGCAACACACCACTCCCGGGAGGGCTCGAACCTCCAACCTTTCCGTTAACAGCCAATTGCACTAGCCGACTGTGCCACGGAGACAATCGTGCTCCACTCTCACCACTGTCAGAACATTTCTTCAGAGCTATCAGCCCAAAGAAAAAAAAGCGCCGCACCACTACCGGTTCGGCTCGAACCTCCAATCTTTCGGTTAACAGCCGATCGCGCTAGCCGATTGCGCCAGGGAGACAGCCGTGCACCACTCTCACCACCTTCAGAACATTTCTTCAGAGCTATCAGCCCAAAGGAAAAAAAAAGCGCCGCACCACCACCGGGTGGGCTTGAACCTCCATCCTTTCGGTTTACAGCCGATCGCGCTACCCAATTTCGCCACGGAGACAGTCCTGCTCCACTCTCACCACCATGAGAATATATCTTCAAAGCTATCAGCCCAAAGAAAAAAAGCGCTGCACCACCACCGGGTGGGCTCGAACCCCCAACCTTTCGGTAAACAGCCGATCGCGCTAGCGAATTGCGCCACGGAGACAGTCGTGCTCCACTCTCACCACCATTAGAACATTTCTCCAAAGCTATCAGCGCAAAGAAAAAAAAGCGCCGCACCACGACCTGGTGGGCTCGAACCTCCACCATTTCGGATAACAGCCGACCGCGCTAGCCAATTGCGCCACGGAGACAGTCATGCTCCACTCTCACCACCATCAGAACATATCTTTAAAGCTATCAGCGCAAAGAAAAAAGCAACACACCACTCCCGGGAGGGCTCAAAACTCCAATTTTTCGGTTACCAGCCGAACGTGCTAGCCAATTGCGCCACGGAGACAGTCGTGCTCCACTCTCACCACCGTCAGAACATTTCTTCAGAGCTATCAGCCCAAAGAAAAAAAAGCGCCGCACCACCACCGGGTGGGCTCGAACCTCCAACCTTTCGTTTAACAGCCGATCGCGTTAGCCAATTGCGCCACGAAGACAGTCGCGCTCAACTCTCACCACCGTCAGAACATTTCTTCAGAGCTATCAGCCCAAAGAAAAAAAAGCGCCGCACCACCGCCGGGTGGGCTCGAACCTCCAACCTTTCGGTCAACATCAAATCGCGCTAGCCAATTGCGCCACGGAGACAGTCGTGTCCAGTCTTACGACCATCAGAACATATTTTCAAAGCAATCAGCGCAAAGAAATTTGGGACACACCACTCCCGGGAGGCCTTGCAACTCCAATTTTTCGGTTAACAGCCGAATGTGCTAGCCAGCTGCGCCAAGGAAAAAGTCGTGCTCCAATCTCACCACCGCGAGAACATTTCTCCAAAGCTATCAGTGCAAAGAAACAACAGCGCCGCACCACCACCGGGTGGGCTCGAACCTTTAACATTTCGGTTAACAGCCGATCGCGCTAGCCAATTGCGCCACGGAGACAGTCGTGCTCCACGCTCACCACCGTCAGAACATTTCTTCAGAGCTATCAGCCCAAAGAAAATAAAGCGCCGCACCACCACCGGGTGGGCTCGAACCTCCAACCTTTAGGTTAACAGCGGATAGCGCTAGTTATTGGGCCACGGACAGTCGTGCTCAACTCTCACCACCATCTGAACATATCTTCAAAGCTATCAGCCCAAAGAAAAAAAAGCGCCGCCCCACCACCGGGTGGGCTCGAACCTCAAACCTTTCGGTTAACAACCGATCGCGCTAGCCAATTGCGCCACGGAGACAGTCCTGCTCCTCTCTCACCACCATCAGAACATATCTTCAAAGCAATCAACCCATAGAAAAAAAAGCCCGCACCACCACCAGGCGGGCTCGAACCTCCAACCTTTCGGTTAACGGCCGAACGTGCTAGCCAATTGCGCCTCGGAGATGGTTGTGCTCCAATCTCACCACCGTCAGAACCTTTCTCCAAAGCTATCAGCGCAAAGAAAAAAAAAGCGCCCCACCACCAACGGGTGGGCTGGAAACTCCAACCTTTCGGTTAACAGCCGATCGCGCTAGCCAATTGCGCCACGGAGACAGTCGTGCTCCACTCTCACCACCATCAGAACACATCTTCAAAGCTATCAGCGCAAAGAAAAAAACAACACACCACTCCCGGGATAGCTCGAAACTCCAATTTTTCGGTTAACAGCCGAACGTGCTAGCCAATTGCGCCACGGAGACAGTCGTGCTCCACTCTCACCACCGTCAGAACATTTCTTCAGAGCTATCAGCCCAAAGAAAAAAAAAGCGCCGCACCACCACCGGGTGGGCTCGAACCTCCAACCTTTCGGTTAACAACCGATCGCGCTGGCCAATTGCGCCACGGAGGCAATCCTGCGCCACTCTCACCACAATCAGAACATATCTTCAAAGCTATCAGTGCAAAGAAAAAAAAAGCGCCGCACCACCACCTGGTGGGCTCGAAACTCCAATTTTTCGGTTAACAGCCAAACGTGCTAGCCAATTGCGCCACGGAGACAGTCGTGCTCCACTCTCACCACCATCAGAACATATCTTCAATGCTATCAGCGCAAAGAAAAAAGCAACACACCACTCCCGGGAGTGCTGGAAACTCCAATTTTTCGGTCACCAGCCGAACGTGCTAACCAATTGCACCACGGAGACAGTCGTGCTCCACTCTCACCACCGTCAGAACATATCTTCAAAGCTATCAGCCCAAAGAAAAAAAGCGCTGCACCACCACCGAGTGGGCTCGAACCCCCGACCTTTCGGTAGACAGCCGATCGCGCTAGCAAATTGCGCCACGGAGACAGTCGTGCTCCACTCTCACCACCATCAGAACATATCTTCAATGCTATCAGCGCAAAGAAAAAAGCAACACACCACTCCCGGGAGTGCTGGAAACTCCAATTTTTCGGTCACCAGCCGAACGTGCTAACCAATTGCACCACGGAGACAGTCGTGCTCCACTCTCACCACCGTCAGAACATTTCTTCAGAGCTATCAGCCCAAAGAAAAAAAAGCGCCGCACCACTACCGGGTGGGCTCGAACCTCCAACCTTTCGCTTAACAGCCGATCGCGCTAGCCAATTGCTCCACGAAGACAGTCCTGCTCCTTTCTCACCACCATCAGAACATATCTTCAAAGCTATCAGCCCATAGAAAAAAAGCCCGCACCACCACCGGGTGGGCTCGAAACTCCAACCTTTCGGTCAACGGCCGAACGCGCTAGCCAATTGCGCCACGGAGACAGTCCTGCTCCAATCTCACCACCATCAGAACACATCTTCAAAGCTATCAGCCCAAAGAAAAAAAGCAACACACCACTCCCGGGAGGGTTCGAACCTCCAACCTTTCCGTTAACAGCCGATTGCACTAGCCGATTGTGCCACGGAGACAATCGTGCTCCACTCTCACCACCGTCATAACATTTCTTCAGAGCTATCAGCCCAAAGAAAAAAAGCGCCGCACCACCACAAGTTGGGCTAGAACCTCCAACCTTTCGGTTAACGGCCGATCGTGCTAGCCAATTGTGCCACGGAGAAAGTCGTGCACCACTCTCACCACCGTCAAAACATTTCTTCAGAGCTATCAGCCCAAAGGAAAAAAAAGCGCCGCACCGCCACCGGGTGGGCTCGAACCTCCAACCTTTCGGTTACCAGCCGATCGCGCTACCCAATTGCGCCACGGAGACAGTCCTGCTCCACTCTCACAACCATGAGGACATATCTTCAAAGCTATCAGCCCAAAGAAAAAAAGCGCTGCACCACCAACGGGTGGGCTCGAACCCCCAATCTTTCGGTAAACAGCCGATCGCGCTAGCAAATTGCGCCACAGAGACAGTCGTGCTCAAATCTCACCACCATCAGAACATTTCTTCAAAGCTATCAGCGCAAAGAAAAAAGCAACACACCACTTCCGGGAGGGCTCGAAACTCCAATTTTTCGGTTACCAGCCGAACGTGCTAGCCAATTGCGCCAAGGAGACAGTTGTGCTCCACTCTCACCACCGTCAGAACTTGTCTTCAGAGCTATCAGCCCAAAGGAAAAAAAGCGCCACACCACCACCGGGTGTGCTCGAACCTCCAACCTTTCGCTTAACAGCCGATCGCGCTAGCCAATTGCGCCACGAAGACAGTCGTTCTCAACTCTCACCACCGTCAGAACATTTCTTCAGAGCTATCAGCCCAAAGAAAAAAAAGCAACACACCACTCCCGAGAGGGCTCGAACCTCCAACATTTTGGTTAACAGCCGATCGCTCTAGCAAGTTGCGCCACGGAGACAGTCCTGCTATACTCTCACCACCATCAGAACGTATCTTCAAAGCTATCGGCCCAAAAAAAAGTGCCGCGCCACCACCAGGTGGGCTCGAACCTCCAACTTTTCGGTTAACTGCCGAACGCGCTAACAAATTGCGCCACGGAGACAGTCGTGCTCCACTCTCACCACCGTCAGAACATTTCTTCAGAGCTATCAGCCCAAAGAAAAAGAAGCGCCGCACCACCACCGGGTGGGCTCGAACCTCAAACCTTTCGGCCAACAGCAGATCGCGCTAGCCAATTGCGCCGCGGAGACAGTCGTGCTCCAGTCTCACGACCATCAGAACATATTTTCAAAGCTATCAGCGCAAAGAAAAACGCGACACACCACTCCCGGGAGGGCTCGAAACTCCAATTTTTTGGTTAACAGCCGAATGTGCTAGCCAATTGCGCCAAGGAGATTGTCGTGCTCCAATCTCACCACCGTCAGAACCTTTCGTCAAAGCTATCAGCGCAAAGAAAAAAAAAGCGCCCCACCACCACCGGGTGGGCTCGAAACTCCAACCTTTCGGATAACAGCCGATCGCGCTAGCCAATTGCGCCACGGAGACAGTCGTGCTCCACGCTCACCACCGTCAGAACATTTCTTCAGAGCTATCAGCCCAAAAAAAGCGCCCCACCACCACCGGGTGGGCTCGAACCTCCAACCTTTCAGTGAACAGCCGATCGCGCTAGCCAATTGCGCCACGGAGACAGTCGTGCTCCACTCTCACCACCGTCAGAACGTTTCTTCAGAGCTATCAGCCTAAAGAAAAAAAGCGCCGCACCACCACCGGGTGGGCTCGAACCTTCAACCTTTCGGTTAACAGCCGATCGCGCTAGCCAATTGCGCCACGGAGACAGTCCTGCTCCAATCTCACCACCATCAGAACATATCTTTAAAACTGTCAGCCTAAAGAAAAAAAAGCAACACACCATTCCCGGGAGGGTTCGAACCTCCAACCTTTTAGTTAACAGTCGATCGCACTAGCCAATTGCGCCAAGGAGACAGTCGTGCTCCACTCTCACCACCATCAGAATATGTCTGCAAAGCTATAAGCGCAAAGAAAAAACCAACACCCCACTCCCGAGAGGGCTCGAACCACCAACCTTTCGGTTAACAGCCGGTCGCGCTAGCAAATTGCGCCACGGAGACAGTCCTGCTGCACTCTCACCACCATCAGAACATATCTTCAAAGCTATCAGCCCAAAAAAAAAGCGCCGCACCACTCCCGGGATAGCTCGAAACTCCAATTTTTCGGTTAACAGCCGAACGTGCTAGCCAATTGCGCCACGGAGACAGTCGTGCTCCACTCTCACCACCGTCAGAACATTTCTTCAGAGCTATCAGCCCAAAGAAAAAAAAAGCGCCGCACCACCACCGGGTGGGCTCGAACCTCCAACCTTTCGGTTAACAACCGATCGCGCTGGCCAATTGCGCCACGGAGGCAATCCTGCGCCACTCTCACCACAATCAGAACATATCTTCAAAGCTATCAGTGCAAAGAAAAAAAAGCGCCGCACCACCACCTGGTGGGCTCGAAACTCCAATTTTTCGGTTAACAGCCAAACGTGCTAGCCAATTGCGCCACGGAGACAGTCGTGCACAACTCCCACCACCGTCAGAACATTTCTTCAGAGCTATCAGCCCAAATGAAAAAAAGCGCTGCACCTCCACCGGGTGGGCTCGAACCTCCAACCTTTCGGTTAACAGTCGATCGCTCTACCCAATTGCGCCACGGAGACAGTCCTGCTCCACTCTCACCACCATGAGAACATATCTTCAAAGCTATCAGCCCAAAGAAAAAAAGCACTGCACCACCACCGAGTGGGCGCGAACCCCCGACCTTTCGGTAGACAGCCGATCGCGCTAGCAAATTGCGCCACGGAGACAGTCGTGCTCCACTCTCACCACCATCAGAACATATCTTCAATGCTATCAGCGCAAAGAAAAAAGCAACACACCACTCCCGGGAGTGCTGGAAACTCCAATTTTTCGGTCACCAGCCGAACGTGCTAACCAATTGCACCACGGAGACAGTCGTGCTCCACTCTCACCACCGTCAGAACATTTCTTCAGAGCTATCAGCCCAAAGAAAAAAAAGCGCCGCACCACTACCGGGTGGGCTCGAACCTCCAACCTTTCGCTTAACAGCCGATCGCGCTAGCCAATTGCTCCACGAAGACAGTCCTGCTCCTTTCTCACCACCATCAGAACATATCTTCAAAGCTATCAGCCCATAGAAAAAAAGCCCGCACCACCACCGGGTGGGCTCGAAACTCCAACCTTTCGGTCAACGGCCGAACGCGCTAGCCAATTGCGCCACGGAGACAGTCCTGCTCCAATCTCACCACCATCAGAACACATCTTCAAAGCTATCAGCCCAAAAAAAAAGCAACACACCACTCCCGGGAGGGTTCGAACCTCCAACCTTTCCGTTAACAGCCGATTGCACTAGCCGATTGTGCCACGGAGACAATCGTGCTCCACTCTCACCACCGTCATAACATTTCTTCAGAGCTATCAGCCCAAAGAAAAAAAGCGCCGCACCACCACAAGTTGGGCTAGAACCTCCAACCTTTCGGTTAACAGCCGATCGCGCTAGCCAATTGTGCCACGGAGAAAGTCGTGCACCACTCTCACCACCGTCAAAACATTTCTTCAGAGCTATCAGCCCAAAGGAAAAAAAAGCGCCGCACCGCCACCGGGTGGGCTCGAACCTCCAACCTTTCGGTTACCAGCCGATCGCGCTACCCAATTGCGCCACGGAGACAGTCCTGCTCCACTCTCACAACCATGAGGACATATCTTCAAAGCTATCAGCCCAAAGAAAAAAAGCGCTGCACCACCAACGGGTGGGCTCGAACCCCCAATCTTTCGGTAAACAGCCGATCGCGCTAGCAAATTGCGCCACAGAGACAGTCGTGCTCAAATCTCACCACCATCAGAACATTTCTTCAAAGCTATCAGCGCAAAGAAAAAAGCAACACACCACTTCCGGGAGGGCTCGAAACTCCAATTTTTCGGTTACCAGCCGAACGTGCTAGCCAATTGCGCCAAGGAGACAGTCGTGCTCCACTCTCACCACCGTCAGAACTTGTCTTCAGAGCTATCAGCCCAAAGGAAAAAAAGCGCCACACCACCACCGGGTGTGCTCGAACCTCCAACCTTTCGCTTAACAGCCGATCGCGCTAGCCAATTGCGCCACGAAGACAGTCGTTCTCAACTCTCACCACCGTCAGAACATTTCTTCAGAGCTATCAGCCCAAAGAAAAAAAAGCAACACACCACTCCCGAGAGGGCTCGAACCTCCAACATTTTGGTTAACAGCCGATCGCTCTAGCAAGTTGCGCCACGGAGACAAACCTGCTATACTCTCACCACCATCAGAACGTATCTTCAAAGCTATCGGCCCAAAAAAAAGTGCCGCGCCACCACCAGGTGGGCTCGAACCTCCAACTTTTCGGTTAACTGCCGAACGCGCTAACAAATTGCGCCACGGAGACAGTCGTGCTCCACTCTCACCACCGTCAGAACATTTCTTCAGAGCTATCAGCCCAAAGAAAAAGAAGCGCCGCACCACCACCGGGTGGGCTCGAACCTCAAACCTTTCGGCCAACAGCAGATCGCGCTAGCCAATTGCGCCGCGGAGACAGTCGTGCTCCAGTCTCACGACCATCAGAACATATTTTCAAAGCTATCAGCGCAAAGAAAAACGCGACACACCACTCCCGGGAGGGCTCGAAACTCCAATTTTTTGGTTAACAGCCGAATGTGCTAGCCAATTGCGCCAAGGAGATTGTCGTGCTCCAATCTCACCACCGTCAGAACCTTTCTTCAAAGCTATCAGCGCAAAGAAAAAAAAAGCGCCCCACCACCACCGGGTGGGCTCGAACCTCCAACCTTTCAGTGAACAGCCGATCGCGCTAGCCAATTGCGCCACGGAGACAGTCGTGCTCCACTCTCACCACCGTCAGAACATTTCTTCAGAGCTATCAGCCTAAAGAAAAAAAGCGCCGCACCACCACCGGGTGGGCTCGAACCTTCAACCTTTCGGTTAACAGCCGATCGCGCTAGCCAATTGCGCCACGGAGACAGTCCTGCTCCAATCTCACCACCATCAGAACATATCTTTAAAACTGTCAGCCTAAAGAAAAAAAAGCAACACACCATTCCCGGGAGGGTTCGAACCTCCAACCTTTTAGTTAACAGTCGATCGCACTAGCCAATTGCGCCAGGGAGACAGTCGTGCTCCACTCTCACCACCATCAGAATATGTCTGCAAAGCTATAAGCGCAAAGAAAAAACCAACACCCCACTCCCGAGAGGGCTCGAACCACCAACCTTTCGGTTAACAGCCGGTCGCGCTAGCAAATTGCGCCACGGAGACAGTCCTGCTGCACTCTCACCACCATCAGAACATATCTTCAAAGCTATCAGCCCAAAAAAAAGCGCCGCACCACCACCGGGTGGGCTCGAACCTCCAACTTTTCGGTTAACTGCCGATCGCGCTAGCCAATTGCGCCACGGAGACAGTCGTGCTCCACTCTTACCACCGTCAGAACATTTCTTCAGAGCTATCAGCCCAAAGAAAAAGAAGCGCCGCACCACCACCGGGTGGGCTCGAACCTCCAACCTTTCGGTTAACAGCCGATTGCGCTAGCCAATTGCGCCACGGAGACAGTCGTGCTCCACTCTCACCACCGTCAGAACATTTCTTCAGAGCTATCAGCCCAAAGAAAAAAAAAGCGCCGCACCACCACCGGGTGGGCTCGAACCTCCAGCCTTTCGGTTAACAGCCGACCAAGCTAGCCAATTGCGCCACGGAGACAGGCGTGCTCCACTCTCACCACCATCAGAACATATCTTCAAAGCTATCAGCGCAAAGAAAAAAGCAACACACCACTCCCGGGAGGGCTCAAACCTCCAATTTTTCGGTTAACAGCCGAACGTGCTAGCCAATTGCGCCACGGAGACAGTCGTGCTCCAATATCTCCACCGTCAGAACAAGTCTCCAAAGCAATCAGCGCAAAGAAAAAAGCAACACCCCACTCCCGAGAGGGCTCGAACATCCAACCTTTCGGTAAACAGCCGATCGCGCTAGCAAATAGCGCCACCGAGACAGTCCTGCTATACTCTCTCCACCATCAGAACATATCTTCAAAGCTATCGGCCCAAAAAAAGTGCCGCACCACCACCAGGTGGGCTCGAACCTCCAACTTTTCGGTTAACTGCCGATCGCGCTAGCCAATTGCGCCACGGAGACAGTCGTGCTCCACTCTCACCACCGTCAGAACATTTGTTCAGAGCTATCAGCGCAAAGAAAAAGAAGCACCGCACCACCACCGGGTGGGCTCGAACCTCCAACCTTTCGGTCAACAGCAGATCGCGCTAGCCAATTGCACCACGGAGACAGTCGTGCACCAGTCTCACCACCATGAGAACATATCTTCAAAGCTATGAGCCCAAAGAAAAAAAGCGCTGCACCACCACCGAGTGGGCTCGAACCCCCGACCTTTCGGTAGACAGCCGATCGCGCTAGCAAATTGCGCCACGGAGACAGTCGTGCTCCACTCTCACCACCATCAGAACATATCTTCAATGCTATCAGCGCAAAGAAAAAAGCAACACACCACTCCCGGGAGTGCTGGAAACTCCAATTTTTCGGTCACCAGCCGAACGTGCTAACCAATTGCACCACGGAGACAGTCGTGCTCCACTCTCACCACCGTCAGAACATTTCTTCAGAGCTATCAGCCCAAAGAAAAAAAGCGCCGCACCACTACCGGGTGGGCTCGAACCTCCAACCTTTCGCTTAACAGCCGATCGCGCTAGCCAATTGCTCCACGAAGACAGTCCTGCTCCTTTCTCACCACCATCAGAACATATCTTCAAAGCTATCAGCCCATAGAAAAAAAGCCCGCACCACCACCGGGTGGGCTCGAAACTCCAACCTTTCGGTCAACGGCCGAACGCGCTAGCCAATTGCGCCACGGAGACAGTCCTGCTCCAATCTCACCACCATCAGAACACATCTTCAAAGCTATCAGCCCAAAGAAAAAAAGCAACATACCACTCCCGGGAGGGTTCGAACCTCCAACCTTTCCGTTAACAGCCGATTGCACTAGCCGATTGTGCCACGGAGACAATCGTGCTCCACTCTCACCACCGTCATAACATTTCTTCAGAGCTATCAGCCCAAAGAAAAAAAGCGCCGCACCACCACAAGTTGGGCTAGAACCTCCAACCTTTCGGTTAACAGCCGATCGCGCTAGCCAATTGTGCCACGGAGAAAGTCGTGCACCACTCTCACCACCGTCAGAACATTTCTTCAGAGCTATCAGCCCAAAGAAAAAGAAGCGCCGCACCACCACCGGGTGGGCTCGAACCTCAAACCTTTCGGCCAACAGCAGATCGCGCTAGCCAATTGCGCCGCGGAGACAGTCGTGCTCCAGTCTCACGACCATCAGAACATATTTTCAAAGCTATCAGCGCAAAGAAAAACGCGACACACCACTCCCGGGAGGGCTCGAAACTCCAATTTTTTGGTTAACAGCCGAATGTGCTAGCCAATTGCGCCAAGGAGATTGTCGTGCTCCAATCTCACCACCGTCAGAACCTTTCTTCAAAGCTATCAGCGCAAAGAAAAAAAAAGCGCCCCACCACCACCGGGTGGGCTCGAAACTCCAACCTTTCGGTTACCAGCCGATCGCGCTACCCAATTGCGCCACGGAGACAGTCCTGCTCCACTCTCACAACCATGAGGACATATCTTCAAAGCTATCAGCCCAAAGAAAAAAAGCGCTGCACCACCAACGGGTGGGCTCGAACCCCCAATCTTTCGGTAAACAGCCGATCGCGCTAGCAAATTGCGCCACAGAGACAGTCGTGCTCAAATCTCACCACCATCAGAACATTTCTTCAAAGCTATCAGCGCAAAGAAAAAAGCAACACACCACTTCCGGGAGGGCTCGAAACTCCAATTTTTCGGTTACCAGCCGAACGTGCTAGCCAATTGCGCCACGGAGACAGTCGTGCTCCACTCTCACCACCGTCAGAACTTGTCTTCAGAGCTATCAGCCCAAAGGAAAAAAAGCGCCACACCACCACCGGGTGTGCTCGAACCTCCAACCTTTCGCTTAACAGCCGATCGCGCTAGCCAATTGCGCCACGAAGACAGTCGTTCTCAACTCTCACCACCGTCAGAACATTTCTTCAGAGCTATCAGCCCAAAGAAAAAAAAAGCAACACACCACTCCCGAGAGGGCTCGAACCTCCAACATTTTGGTTAACAGCCGATCGCTCTAGCAAGTTGCGCCACGGAGACAGTCCTGCTATACTCTCACCACCATCAGAACGTATCTTCAAAGCTATCGGCCCAAAAAAAAGTGCCGCGCCACCACCAGGTGGGCTCGAACCTCCAACTTTTCGGTTAACTGCCGAACGCGCTAACAAATTGCGCCACGGAGACAGTCGTGCTCCACTCTCACCACCGTCAGAACATTTCTTCAGAGCTATCAGCCCAAAGAAAAAGAAGCGCCGCACCACCACCGGGTGGGCTCGAACCTCAAACCTTTCGGCCAACAGCAGATCGCGCTAGCCAATTGCGCCGCGGAGACAGTCGTGCTCCAGTCTCACGACCATCAGAACATATTTTCAAAGCTATCAGCGCAAAGAAAAACGCGACACACCACTCCCGGGAGGGCTCGAAACTCCAATTTTTTGGTTAACAGCCGAATGTGCTAGCCAATTGCGCCAAGGAGATTGTCGTGCTCCAATCTCACCACCGTCAGAACCTTTCTTCAAAGCTATCAGCGCAAAGAAAAAAAAAGCGCCCCACCACCACCGGGTGGGCTCGAACCTCCAACCTTTCAGTGAACAGCCGATCGCGCTAGCCAATTGCGCCACGGAGACAGTCGTGCTCCACTCTCACCACCGTCAGAGCATTTCTTCAGAGCTATCAGCCTAAAGAAAAAAAGCGCCGCACCACCACCGGGTGGGCTCGAACCTTCAACCTTTCGGTTAACAGCCGATCGCGCTAGCCAATTGCGCCACGGAGACAGTCCTGCTCCAATCTCACCACCATCAGAACATATCTTTAAAACTGTCAGCCTAAAGAAAAAAAAGCAACACACCATTCCCGGGCGAGTTCGAACCTCCAACCTTTTAGTTAACAGTCGATCGCACTAGCCAATTGCGCCAGGGAGACAGTCGTGCTCCAATCTCACCACCATCAGAATATGTCTGCAAAGCCATAAGCGCAAAGAAAAAACCAACACACCACTCCCGGGAGAGCTCGAACCACCAACCTTTCGGTTAACAGCCGGTCGCGCTAGCAAATTGCGCCACGGAGACAGTCCTGCTACACTCTCACCACGATCAGAACATATCTTCAAAGCTATCAGCCCAAAAAAAGCGCCGCACCCCCACCGGGTGGGCTCGAACCTCCAACTTTTCGGTTAACTGCCGATCGCGCTAGCCAATTGCGCCACGGAGACAGTCGTGCTCCACTCTTACCACCGTCAGAACATTTCTTCAGAGCTATCAGCCCAAAGAAAAAGAAGCGCCGCACCACCACCGGGTGGGCTCGAACCTCCAACCTTTCGGTCAACAGCAGATCGCGTTAGCCAATTGCGCGACGGAGACAGTCGTGCTCCACTCTCCAAACCATCAGAACATATCTTCAAAGCTATCAGCAAAAAGAAAAAAAAAGCAACACACCGTCCCCGGGTGGGCTCAAACCTCCAACCTTTCGGTTAACAGCCGATCGCGCTAGCCAATTGCGCCACGGAGACAGTCCTGCTCCACTCTCACCACCATCAAAACATATCTTCAAAGCTATCAGCCCAAAGAAAAAAGCAACACACCACTCCCGGGAGGGCTCGAAACTCCAATTTTTTGGTTACCAGCCGAACGTGCTAGCCAATTGCGCCACGGAGACAGTCGTGCTCCACTCTCACCACCGCCAGAACATTTCTTCAGAGCTATCAGCCCAAAGAAAAAAAGCGCCGCACCACCACCGGGTGGGCTCGAACCTCCAACCTTTCGGTTAACAGCTGATCGCGCTAGCCAATTGCGCCACGGAGACAGTCGTGCTCCACTCTCACCACCGTCAGAACATATCTTCAAAGCTATCAGCGCAAAGAAAAAAGCAACACACCACTCCCGGGAGGGCTCAAACCTCCAATTTTTCGGTTAACAGCCGAATGTGCTAGCCAATTGCGCCACGGAGACAGTCGTGCTCCAATATCTCCACCGTCAGAACAAGTCTCCAAAGCAATCAGCGCAAAGAAAAAAGCAACACCCCACTCCCGAGAGGGCTCGAACATCCAACCTTTCGGTAAACAGCCGATCGCGCTAGCAAATAGCGCCACCGAGACAGTCCTGCTATACTCTCTCCACCATCAGAACATATCTTCAAAGCTATCGGCCCAAAAAAAGTGCCGCACCACCACCAGGTGGGCTCGAACCTCCAACTTTTCGGTTAACTGCCGATCGCGCTAGCCAATTGCGCCACGGAGACAGTCGTGCTCCACTCTCACCACCGTCAGAACATTTGTTCAGAGCTATCAGCGCAAAGAAAAAGAAGCACCGCACCACCACCGGGTGGGCTCGAACCTCCAACCTTTCGGTCAACAGCAGATCGCGCTAGCCAATTGCACCACGGAGACAGTCGTGCACCAGTCTCACCACCATAAGAACATAATTTCAAAGCTATCAGCGCAAAGAAAAACGCGACACACCACTCCCGGGAGGGCTCGAAACTCCAATTTTTCGGTTAACAGCCGAATGTGCTAGCCAATTACGCCAAGGAGCCAGTCGTGCTCCCATCTCACCACCGTCAGAACATTTCTTCAGAGCTATCAGCCCAAAGAAAAAAAAGCGCCGCTCCACCACCGGGTGGGCTCGAACCTCACCTTTCGGTTAACAGCCGATCGCGCTAGCCAATTGCGCCACGGAGACAGTCGTCCACCACTCTCACCACCGTCAGAACATTTCTTCGGAGCTATCAGCTCAAAGAAAAAAAGCGCCGCACCACCACCGGGTGGGCTCGAACCTCCAACCGTTCAGTTAACAGCCGATCACGCTACCCAATTGCGCCACGAAGACAGTCCTGCTCCACTCTCACCATTATGAGAACATATCTTCAAAGCTATCAGCCCAAAGAAAAAAAGCGCTGCACCACCACCGGGTGGGCTCGAACCTCCAACCTTTCGGTAAACAGCCGATCGCGCTAGCTAATTTCGCCACAGAGACAGTCGTGCTCCACTCTCACCACCATCAGAACATTTTTCCTAAGCTATCAGCGCAAAGAAAAAAAGCGCCGCACCGCGACCTGGTGGGCTCGAACCTCCAACATTTTGGTTAACAGCCGACCGCGCTAGCCAATTGCGCCACGGAGACAGTCATGCTCCACTCTCACCACCATCAGAACATATCTTCAAATCAAAACTATCAGCGCAAAGAAAAAAGCAACACACCACTCCAGGGAGGGCTCGAAACTCCAATTCTTCGGTTAGCAGCCGAACGTGCTAGCCAATTGCGCCACGGAGACAGTCGTGCTCCACTCCCACCACCATCAGAACATTTCTTCAGAGCTATCAGCCCGAAGAAAAAGAGCACCGCACCACCACCGGGTGGGCTCGAACCTCCAACCTTTCGGTTAACAGCCGATCGCGCTAGCCAATTGCGCCACGGAGACAGACGTGCTCCACTCTCACCACCGTCAGAATATTTCTTCAGAGCTATCAGCCCAAAGAAAAAAAAGCGCCGCACCACCACCGGGTGGGCTCGAACCTCACCTTTCGGTTAACAGCTGATCGCGCTAGCCAATTGGGCCACGGAGACAGTCGTGCACCACTCTCACCACCGTCAGAACATTTCTTCAGAGCTATCAGCCCAAAGGAAAAAATAGCGCCGCACAACCACCGGATCGGCTCGAACCTCCAACCTTTCGGTTAACAGCCGATCGCGCTACCCAATTGCGCCACGAGGACAGTCCTGCTCCACTCTCACCACCATGAGAACATATCTTCAAAGCTATCAGCCCAAAGAAAAAAAGCGCTGCACCACCACCGGATGGGCTCGAACCTCCAACCTTTCGGTAAACAGCCGATCGCGCTAGCCAATTGCGCCACGGAGACAGTCGTGCTCCACTTTCACCACCATCAGAACATTTCTCCAAAGCTATCAGCGCAAAGAAAAAAAAGCACCGCACCACTACCGGGTGCGCTCGAAACTCCAAACGTTCGGTTAACAGCCGATCGCGCTAGCCAATTGCGCCACGGAGACAGTCCTGCTCCAATCTCACCACCATCAGAACACATCTTCACAGCTATCAGCCCAAAGAAAAAAAAGCAACACACCACTCCCGGGAGGGCTCGAACCTCCAACCTTTTCGTTAACAGCCGATTGCACTAGGCAATTGTGCCACGGAGACAATCGTGCTCCACTCTCACCACCGTCAGAACATTTCGTCAGAGCTATCAGCCCAAAGAAAAAGAAGCGCCGCACCACCACCAGGTGGGCTCGAACTTTCAACATTTCGGTTAACTGCCGAACGCGCTAGCCAATTGCGCCACGGAGACAGTCGTGCTCCACTCTCACCACCGTCAGAACATTTCTTCAGAGCTATCAGCCCAAAGAAAAAGAAGCGCCGCACCACCGCCGGGTGGGCTCGAACCTCCAACCTTTCGGTCAACAGCAAATCGCGCTAGCTAATTGCGCCATGGAGACAGTCGTGTCCAGTCTTACGACCATCAGAACATATTTTCAAAGCAATCAGCGCAAAGAAAAACGGGACACACCACTCCCGTAGGGCTCGAAACTCCAATTCTTCGGTTAACAGCCGAATGTGCTAGCCAGCTGCGCCAAGGAGAAAGTCGTGCTCCAATCTCACAACCGCGAGAACATTTCTCCAAAGCTATCAGTGCAAAGAAAAAACAGCGCCGCACCACCACCGGGTGGGCTCGAAACTCCAATTTTTCGGTGAACAGCCGATCGCGCTAGCCAATTGCGCCACGGAGACAGTCGTGCTTCACTCTCATCACAGTCAGAACATTTCTTCGGAGCTTTCAGCCCAAAGAAAAAAAGCGCCGCAACACATCCGGGCGTGCTCGAACCTCCAACCTTTCCGTTAACAGCCAATTGCACTAGCCGACTGTGCCACGGAGACAATCGTGCTCCACTCTCACCACCGTCAGAACATTTCTTCAGAGCTATCAGCCCAAAGAAAAAAAAGCGCCGCACCACTACCGGTTCGGCTCGAACCTCCAATCTTTCGGTTAACGGCCGATCGCGCTAGCCGATTGCGCCAGGGAGACAGCCGTGCACCACTCTCACCACCGTCAGAACATTTCTTCAGAGCTATCAGCCCAAAGGAAAAAAAAGCGCCGCACCACCACCGGGTGGGCTCGAACCTCCATCCTTTCGGTTTACAGCCGATCGCGCTACCCAATTGCGCCACGGAGACAGTCCTGCTCCACTCTCACCACCATGAGAATATATCTTCAAAGCTATCAGCCCAAAGAAAAAAAGCGCTGCACCACCACCGGGTGGGCTCGAACCCCCAACCTTTCGGTAAACAGCCGATCGCGCTAGCAAATTGCGCCACGGAGACAGTCGTGCTAAACTCTCACCACCATCAGAACATTTCTCCAAAGCTATCAGCGCAAAGAAAAAAAAGCGCCGCACCACGACCTGGTGGGCTCGAAACTCCAATTTTTGGGTCACCAGCCGAACGTGCTAACCAATTGCGCCACGGAGACAGTCGTGCTCCAATATCTCCACCGTCAGAACAAGTCTCCAAAGCAATCAGCGCAAAGAAAAAAGCAACACCCCACTCCCGAGAGGGCTCGAACATCAAACCTTTCGGTAAACAGCCGATCGCGCTAGCAAATAGCGCCACCGAGACAGTCCTGCTATACTCTCTCCACCATCAGAACATATCTTCAAAGCTATCGGCCCAAAAAAAGTGCCGCACCACCACCAGGTGGGCTCGAACCTCCAACTTTTCGGTTAACTGCCGATCGCGCTAGCCAATTGCGCCACGGAGACAGTCGTGCTCCACTCTCACCACCGTCAGAACATTTGTTCAGAGCTATCAGCGCAAAGAAAAAGAAGCACCGCACCACCACCGGGTGGGCTCGAACCTCCAACCTTTCGGTCAACAGCAGATCGCGCTAGCCAATTGCACCACGGAGACAGTCGTGCACCAGTCTCACCACCATAAGAACATAATTTCAAAGCTATCAGCGCAAAGAAAAACGCGACACACCACTCCCGGGAGGGCTCGAAACTCCAATTTTTCGGTTAACAGCCGAATGTGCTAGCCAATTACGCCAAGGAGCCAGTCGTGCTCCCATCTCACCACCGTCAGAACATTTCTTCAGAGCTATCAGCCCAAAGAAAAAAAAGCGCCGCTCCACCACCGGGTGGGCTCGAACCTCACCTTTCGGTTAACAGCCGATCGCGCTAGCCAATTGCGCCACGGAGACAGTCGTCCACCACTCTCACCACCGTCAGAACATTTCTTCGGAGCTATCAGCTCAAAGAAAAAAAGCGCCGCACCACCACCGGGTGGGCTCGAACCTCCAACCGTTCAGTTAACAGCCGATCGCGCTACCCAATTGCGCCACGAAGACAGTCCTGCTCCACTCTCACCATTATGAGAACATATCTTCAAAGCTATCAGCCCAAAGAAAAAAAGCGCTGCACCACCACCGGGTGGGCTCGAACCTCCAACCTTTCGGTAAACAGCCGATCGCGCTAGCTAATTTCGCCACAGAGACAGTCGTGCTCCACTCTCACCACCATCAGAACATTTTTCCTAAGCTATCAGCGCAAAGAAAAAAAAAGCGCCGCACCGCGACCTGGTGGGCTCGAACCTCCAACATTTTGGTTAACAGCCGACCGCGCTAGCCAATTGCGCCACGGAGACAGTCATGCTCCACTCTCACCACCATCAGAACATATCTTCAAATCAAAACTATCAGCGCAAAGAAAAAAGCAACACACCACTCCAGGGAGGGCTCGAAACTCCAATTTTTCGGTTAGCAGCCGAACGTGCTAGCCAATTGCGCCACGGAGACAGTCGTGCTCCACTCCCACCACCATCAGAACATTTCTTCAGAGCTATCAGCCCGACGAAAAAGAGCACCGCACCACCACCGGGTGGGCTCGAACCTCCAACCTTTCGGTTAACAGCCGATCGCGCTAGCCAATTGCGCCACGGAGACAGACGTGCTCCACTCTCACCACCGTCAGAATATTTCTGCAGAGCTATCAGCCCAAAGAAAAAAAAGCGCCGCACCACCACCGGGTGGGCTCGAACCTCACCTTTCGGTTAACAGCTGATCGCGCTAGGCAATTGTGCCACGGAGACAATCGTGCTCCACTCTCACCACCGTCAGAACATTTCGTCAGAGCTATCAGCCCAAAGAAAAAGAAGCGCCGCACCACCACCAGGTGGGCTCGAACTTTCAACATTTCGGTTAACTGCCGAACGCGCTAGCCAATTGCGCCACGGAGACAGTCGTGCTCCACTCTCACCACCGTCAGAACATTTCTTCAGAGCTATCAGCCCAAAGAAAAAGAAGCGCCGCACCACCGCCGGGTGGGCTCGAACCTCCAACCTTTCGGTCAACAGCAAATCGCGCTAGCTAATTGCGCCATGGAGACAGTCGTGTCCAGTCTTACGACCATCAGAACATATTTTCAAAGCAATCAGCGCAAAGAAAAACGGGACACACCACTCCCGTAGGGCTCGAAACTCCAATTCTTCGGTTAACAGCCGAATGTGCTAGCCAGCTGCGCCAAGGAGAAAGTCGTGCTCCAATCTCACCACCGCGAGAACAGTTCTCCAAAGCTATCAGTGCAAAGAAAAAACAGCGCCGCACCACCACCGGGTGGGCTCGAAACTCCAATTTTTCGGTGAACAGCCGATCGCGCTAGCCAATTGCGCCACGGAGACAGTCGTGCTTCACTCTCATCACAGTCAGAACATTTCTTCAGAGCTTTCAGCCCAAAGAAAAAAAGCGCCGCAACACCACCGGGCGTGCTCGAACCTCCAACCTTTCGGTTAACAGCCGATCGCGCTAGCCAATCGCGCCACGGAGACAGTCGTGCTTCACGCTCACCACCGTCCGAACATTTCTTCAGAGCTATCAGCCCAAAGAAAATAAAGCGCCGCACCACCACCGGGTGGGCTCGAAACTCCAAATTTTCGGTTAACGGCCGAACGTGCTAGCCAAATCCGCCACGGAGACAGTCCTGCTGCAATCTCACCACCATCAGAACACATCTTCAAAGCTATCAGCCCAAAGAAAAAAAAGCAACACACCACTCCCGGGAGGGCTCGAACCTCCAACCTTTCCGTTAACAGCCAATTGCACTAGCCGACTGTGCCACGGAGACAATCGTGCTCCACTCTCACCACCGTCAGAACATTTCTTCAGAGCTATCAGCCCAAAGAAAAAAAAGCGCCGCACCACTACCGGTTCGGCTCGAACCTCCAATCTTTCGGTTAACAGCCGATCGCGCTAGCCGATTGCGCCAGGGAGACAGCCGTGCACCACTCTCACCACCGTCAGAACATTTCTTCAGAGCTATCAGCCCAAAGGAAAAAAAAGCGCCGCACCACCACCGGGTGGGCTCGAACCTCCATCCTTTCGGTTTACAGCCGATCGCGCTACCCAATTGCGCCACGGAGACAGTCCTGCTCCACTCTCACCACCATGAGAATATATCTTCAAAGCTATCAGCCCAAAGAAAAAAAGCGCTGCACCACCACCGGGTGGGCTCGAACCCCCAACCTTTCGGTAAACAGCCGATCGCGCTAGCAAATTGCTCCACGGAGACATTCGTGCTCCACTCTCACCACCATCAGAACATTTCTCCAAAGCTATCAGCGCAAAGAAAAAAAAGCGCCGCACCACGACCTGGTGGGCTCGAACCTCCAACATTTCGGTTAACAGCCGATCGCGCTAGCCAATTGCGCCACGGAGACAGTCGTGCTCCACTCTCACCACCATCAGAACACATCTTCAAAGCTATCAGCGCAAAGAAAAAAACAACACACCACTCCCGGGATAGCTCGAAACTCCAATTTTTCGGTTAACAGCCAAACGTGCTAGCCAATTGCGCCACGGAGACAGTCGTTCTCCACTCTCACCACCGTCAGAACATTTCTTCAGAGCTATCAGCCCAAAGAAAAAAAAGCGCCGCACCACCACCGGGTGGGCTCGAACCTCCAACCTTTCGGTTAACAAACGATCGCGCTAGCCAATTGCGCCACGGAGACAGTCCTGCGCCACTCTCAACACAATCAGAACATATCTTCAAAGCTATCAGTGCAAAGAAAAAAAAGCGCCGCACCACCACCTGGTGGGCTCGAAACTCCAATTTTTCGGTTAACAGCCAAACGTGCTAGCCATTTGCGCCACGGAGACAGTCGTGCACCACTCTCACCACCGTCAGAACATTTCTTCAGAGCTATCAGCCCAAATCAAAAAAAGCGCTGCACCACCACCGGGTGGGCTCGAACCTCCAACCTTTCGGTTAACAGCCGATCGCTCTACCCAATTGCGCCACGGAGACAGTCCTGCTCCACTATCACCACCATGAGAACATATCTTCAAAGCTATCAGCCCAAAGAAAAAAAGCGCTGCACCACTACCGGGTGGGCTCGAACCCCCGAACTTTCGGTAGACAGCCGATCGCGCTAGCAAATTGCGCCACGGAGACAGTCGTGCTCCACTCTCACCACCATCAGAACATATCTTCAAAGCTATCAGCGCAAAGAAAAAAGCAACACACCACTCCCGGGAGTGCTCGAAACTCCAATTTTTGGGTCACCAGCCGAACGTGCTAACCAATTGCGCCACGGAGACAGTCGTGCTCCACTCTCACCACCGTCAGAACATTTCTTCAGAGCTATCAGCCCAAAGAAAAAAAAGCGCCGCACCACCACCGGGTGGGCTCGAACCTCCAACCTTTCGGTTAACAAACGATCGCGCTAGCCAATTGCGCCACGGAGACAGTCCTGCGCCACTCTCAACACAATCAGAACATATCTTCAAAGCTATCAGTGCAAAGAAAAAAAAAGCGCCGCACCACCACCTGGTGGGCTCGAAACTCCAATTTTTCGGTTAACAGCCAAACGTGCTAGCCATTTGCGCCACGGAGACAGTCGTGCACCACTCTCACCACCGTCAGAACATTTCTTCAGAGCTATCAGCCCAAATGAAAAAAAGCGCTGCACCACCACCGGGTGGGCTCGAACCTCCAACCTTTCGGTTAACAGCCGATCGCTCTACCCAATTGCGCCACGGAGACAGTCCTGCTCCACTATCACCACCGTCATAACATTTTTTCAGAGCTATCAGCCCAAAGAAAAAAAAGCGCCGCACCACCACAAGTTGGGCTAGAACCTCCAACCTTTCGGTTAACAGCCGATCGCGCTAGCCAATTGTGCCACGGAGAAAGTCGTGCACCACTCTCACCACCGTCAGAACATTTCTTCAGAGCTATCAGCCCAAAGGAAAAAAAAAGCGCCGCACCACCACCGGGTGGGCTCGAACCTCCAACCTTTCGGTTACCAGCCGATCGCGCTACCCAATTGCGCACGGAGACAGTCCTGCTCCACTCTCACAACCATGAGAACATATCTTCAAAGCTATCAGCCCAAAGAAAAAAAGCGCTGCACCACCACCGGGTGGGCTCGAACCCCCAATCTTTCGGTAAACAGCCGATCGCGCTAGCAAATTGCGCCACAGAGACAGTGGTGCTCCAATCTCACCACCATCAGAACATTTCTTCAAAGCTATCAGCGCAAAGAAAAAAGCAACACACCACTTCCGGGAGGGCTCGAAACTCCAATTTTTCGGTTACCAGCCGAACGTGCTAGCCAATTGCGCCACGGAGACAGTCGTGCTCCACTCTCACCACCGTCAGAACTTTTCTTCAGAGCTATCAGCCCAAAGGAAAAAAAGCGCCACACCACCACCGGGTGTGCTCGAACCTCCAACCTTTCGCTTAACAGCCGATCGCGCTAGCCAATTGCGCCACGAAGACAGTCGTTCTCAACTCTCACCACCGTCAGAACATTTCTTCAGAGCTATCAGCCCAAAGAAAAAAAGCGCCGCACCACCACCGGGTGGGCTCGAAACTCCAAATTTTCGGTTAACGGCCGAACGTGCTAGCCAAATCCGCCACGGAGACAGTCCTGCTGCAATCTCACCACCATCAGAACACATCTTCAAAGCTATCAGCCCAAAGAAAAAAAAGCAACACACCACTCCCGGGAGGGCTCGAACCTCCAACCTTTCCGTTAACAGCCAATTGCACTAGCCGACTGTGCCACGGAGACAATCGTGCTCCACTCTCACCACCGTCAGAACATTTCTTCAGAGCTATCAGCCCAAAGAAAAAAAAGCGCCGCACCACTACCGGTTCGGCTCGAACCTCCAATCTTTCGGTTAACAGCCGATCGCGCTAGCCGATTGCGCCAGGGAGACAGCCGTGCACCACTCTCACCACCGTCAGAACATTTCTTCAGAGCTATCAGCCCAAAGGAAAAAAAAGCGCCGCACCACCACCGGGTGGGCTCGAACCTCCATCCTTTCGGTTTACAGCCGATCGCGCTACCCAATTGCGCCACGGAGACAGTCCTGCTCCACTCTCACCACCATGAGAACATATCTTCAAAGCTATCAGCCCAAAGAAAAAAAGCGCTGCACCACCACCGGATGGGCTCGAACCTCCAACCTTTCGGTAAACAGCCGATCGCGCTAGCCAATTGCGCCACGGAGACTGTCGTGCTCCACTTTCACCACCATCAGAACATTTCTCCAAAGCTATCAGCGCAAAGAAAAAAAAGCACCGCACCACTACCGGGTGCGCTCGAAACTCCAAACGTTCGGTTAACAGCCGATCGCGCTAGCCAATTGCGCCACGGAGACAGTCCTGCTCCACTCTCACCACCATCAGAACATATCTTCAAAGCTATCAGCCCAAAGAAAAAAGAAGCGCCGCACCACCACCGGGTGGGCTCGATCCTCCAACCTTTCGGTTAAGAGCCGATCGCGCTAGCCGATTGCGCCACGGAGACAGTCTTGCTCCAATCTCACCACCATCAGAACACATCTTCAAAGCTATCAGCCCAAAGAAAAAAAGCAACACACCACTCCCGGGAGGGTTCGAACCTCCAACCTTTCCGATAACAGCCGAATGCACTAGCCGATTGTGCCACGCAGACAATCGTGCTCCACTCTCACCACCGTCATAACATTTTTTCAGAGCTATCAGCCCAAAGAAAAAAAAGCGCCGCACCACCACAAGTTGGGCTAGAACCTCCAACCTTTCGGTTAACAGCCGATCGCGCTAGCCAATTGTGCCACGGAGAAAGTCGTGCACCACTCTCACCACCGTCAGAACATTTCTTCAGAGCTATCAGCCCAAAGGAAAAAAAAAGCGCCGCACCACCACCGGGTGGGCTGGAACCTCCAACCTTTCGGTTACCAGCCGATCGCGCTACCCAATTGCGCCACGGAGACAGTCCTGCTCCACTCTCACAACCATGAGAACATATCTTCAAAGCTATCAGCCCAAAGAAAAAAAGCGCTGCACCACCACCGGGTGGGCTCGAACCCCCAATCTTTCGGTAAACAGCCGATCGCGCTAGCAAATTGCGCCACAGAGACAGTCGTGCTCCAATCTCACCACCATCAGAACATTTCTTCAAAGCTATCAGCGCAAAGAAAAAAGCAACACACCACTTCCGGGAGGGCTCGAAACTCCAATTTTTCGGTTACCAGCCGAACGTGCTAGCCAATTGCGCCACGGAGACAGTCGTGCTCCACTCTCACCACCGTCAGAACTTTTCTTCAGAGCTATCAGCCCAAAGGAAAAAAAGCGCCACACCACCACCGGGTGTGCTCGAACCTCCAACCTTTCGCTTAACAGCCGATCGCGCTAGCCAATTGCGCCACGAAGACAGTCGTTCTCAACTCTCACCACCGTCAGACCATTTCTTCAGAGCTATCAGCCCAAAGAAAAAAAAGCGCCGCACCACTACCGGTTCGGCTCGAACCTCCAATCTTTCGGTTAACAGCCGATCGCGCTAGCCGATTGCGCCAGGGAGACAGCCGTGCACCACTCTCACCACCGTCAGAACATTTCTTCAGAGCTATCAGCCCAAAGGAAAAAAAAGCGCCGCACCACCACCGGGTGGGCTCGAACCTCCATCCTTTCGGTTTACAGCCGATCGCGCTACCCAATTGCGCCACGGAGACAGTCCTGCTCCACTCTCACCACCATGAGAATATATCTTCAAAGCTATCAGCCCAAAGAAAAAAAGCGCTGCACCACCACCGGGTGGGCTCGAACCCCCAACCTTTCGGTAAACAGCCGATCGCGCTAGCAAATTGCGCCACGGAGACAGTCGTGCTCCACTCTCACCACCATCAGAACATTTCTCCAAAGCTATCAGCGCAAAGAAAAAAAAGCGCCGCACCACGACCTGGTGGGCTCGAACCTCCAACATTTCGGTTAACAGCCGATCGCGCTAGCCAATTGCGCCACGGAGACAGTCGTGCTCCACTCTCACCACCATCAGAACACATCTTCAAAGCTATCAGCGCAAAGAAAAAAACAACACACCACTCCCGGGATAGCTCGAAACTCCAATTTTTCGGTTAACAGCCAAACGTGCTAGCCAATTGCGCCACGGAGACAGTCGTTCTCCACTCTCACCACCGTCAGAACATTTCTTCAGAGCTATCAGCCCAAAGAAAAAAAAGCGCCGCACCACCACCGGGTGGGCTAGAATCTCCAACCTTTCGGTTAACAGCCGATCGCGCTAGCCAATTGTGCCACGGAGAAAGTCGTGCACCACTCTCACCACCGTCAGAACATTTCTTCAGAGCTATCAGCCCAAAGGAAAAAAAAGCGCCGCACCACCACCGGGTGGGCTGGAACCTCCAACCTTTCGGTTACCAGCCGATCGCGCTACCCAATTGCGCCACGGAGACAGTCCTGCTCCACTCTCACAACCATGAGAACATATCTTCAAAGCTATCAGCCCAAAGAAAAAAAGCGCTGCACCACCACCGGGTGGGCTCGAACCCCCAATCTTTCGGTAAACAGCCGATCGCGCTAGCAAATTGCGCCACAGAGACAGTCGTGCTCCAATCTCACCACCATCAGAACATTTCTTCAAAGCTATCAGCGCAAAGAAAAAAGCAACACACCACTTCCGGGAGGGCTCGAAACTCCAATTTTTCGGTTACCAGCCGAACGTGCTAGCCAATTGCGCCACGGAGACAGTCGTGCTCCACTCTCACCACCGTCAGAACTTTTCTTCAGAGCTATCAGCCCAAAGGAAAAAAAGCGCCACACCACCACCGGGTGTGCTCGAACCTCCAACCTTTCGCTTAACAGCCGATCGCGCTAGCCAATTGCGCCACGAAGACAGTCGTTCTCAACTCTCATCACCGTCAGAACATTTCTTCAGAGCTATCAGCCCAAAGGAAAAAAAAGCGCCGCACCACCACCGGGTGGGCTCGAACCTCCATCCTTTCGGTTTACAGCCGATCGCGCTACCCAATTGCGCCACGGAGACAGTCCTGCTCCACTCTCACCACCATGAGAACATATCTTCAAAGCTATCAGCCCAAAGAAAAAAAGCGCTGCACCACCACCGGATGGGCTCGAACCTCCAACCTTTCGGTAAACAGCCGATCGCGCTAGCCAATTGCGCCACGGAGACAGTCGTGCTCCACTTTCACCACCATCAGAACATTTCTCCAAAGCTATCAGCGCAAAGAAAAAAAAGCACCGCACCACTACCGGGTGCGCTCGAAACTCCAAACGTTCGGTTAACAGCCGATCGCACTAGCCAATTGCGCCACGGAGACAGTCCTGCTCCACTCTCACCACCATCAGAACATATCTTCAAAGCTATCAGCCCAAAGAAAAAAGAAGCGCCGCACCACCACCGGGTGGGCTCGATCCTCCAACCTTTCGGTTAAGAGCCGATCGCGCTAGCCGATTGCGCCACGGAGACAGTCCTGCTCCAATCTCACCACCATCAGAACACATCTTCAAAGCTATCAGCCCAAAGAAAAAAAGCAACACACCACTCCCGGGAGGGTTCGAACCTCCAACCTTTCCGTTAACAGCCGAATGCACTAGCCGATTGTGCCACGCAGACAATCGTGCTCCACTCTCACCACCGTCATAACATTTTTTCAGAGCTATCAGCCCAAAGAAAAAAAAGCGCCGCACCACCACAAGTTGGGCTAGAACCTCCAACCTTTCGGTTAACAGCCGATCGCGCTAGCCAATTGTGCCACGGAGAAAGTCGTGCACCACTCTCACCACCGTCAGAACATTTCTTCAGAGCTATCAGCCCAAAGGAAAAAAAAAGCGCCGCACCACCACCGGGTGGGCTGGAACCTCCAACCTTTCGGTTACCAGCCGATCGCGCTACCCAATTGCGCCACGGAGACAGTCGTGCTCCAATCTCACCACCATCAGAACATTTCTTCAAAGCTATCAGCGCAAAGAAAAAAGCAACACACCACTTCCGGGAGGGCTCGAAACTCCAATTTTTCGGTTACCAGCCGAACGTGCTAGCCAATTGCGCCACGGAGACAGTCGTGCTCCAGTCTCACCACCGTCAGAACTTTTCTTCAGAGCTATCAGCCCAAAGGAAAAAAAGCGCCACACCACCACCGGGTGTGCTCGAACCTCCAACCTTTCGCTTAACAGCCGATCGCGCTAGCCAATTGCGCCACGAAGACAGTCGTTCTCAACTCTCACCACCGTCAGAACATTTCTTCAGAGCTATCAGCCCAAAGGAAAAAAAAAGCGCCGCACCACCACCGGGTGGGCTGGAACCTCCAACCTTTCGGTTACCAGCCGATCGCGCTACCCAATTGCGCCACGGAGACAGTCCTGCTCCACTCTCACAACCATGAGAACATATCTTCAAAGCTATCAGCCCAAAGAAAAAAAGCGCTGCACCACCACCGGGTGGGCTCGAACCCCCAATCTTTCGGTAAACAGCCGATCGCGCTAGCAAATTGCGCCACAGAGACAGTCGTGCTCCAATCTCACCACCATCAGAACATTTCTTCAAAGCTATCAGCGCAAAGAAAAAAGCAACACACCACTTCCGGGAGGGCTCGAAACTCCAATTTTTCGGTTACCAGCCGAACGTGCTAGCCAATTGCGTCACGGAGACAGTCGTGCTCCACTCTCACCACCGTCAGAACTTTTCTTCAGAGCTATCAGCCCAAAGGAAAAAAAGCGCCACACCACCACCGGGTGTGCTCGAACCTCCAACCTATCGCTTAACAGCCGATCGCGCTAGCCAATTGCGCCACGAAGACAGTCGTTCTCAACTCTCACCACCGTCAGAACATTTCTTCAGAGCTATCAGCCCAAAGAAAAAAAAGCGCCGCACCACTACCGGTTCGGCTCGAACCTCCAATCTTTCGGTTAACAGCCGATCGCGCTAGCCGATTGCGCCAGGGAGACAGCCGTGCACCACTCTCACCACCGTCAGAACATTTCTTCAGAGCTATCAGCCCAAAGGAAAAAAAAGCGCCGCACCACCACCGGGTGGGCTCGAACCTCCATCCTTTCGGTTTACAGCCGATCGCGCTACCCAATTGCGCCACGGAGACAGTCGTGCTCCACTCTCACCACCATCAGAACACATCTTCAAAGCTATCAGCGCAAAGAGAAAAACAACACACCACTCCCGGGATAGCTCGAAACTCCAATTTTTCGGTTAACAGCCGAACGTGCTAGCCAATTGCGTCACGGAGACAGTCGTGCTCCACTCTCACCACCGTCAGAACTTTTCTTCAGAGCTATCAGCCCAAAGGAAAAAAAGCGCCACACCACCACCGGGTGTGCTCGAACCTCCAACCTTTCGCTTAACAGCCGATCGCGCTAGCCAATTGCGCCACGAAGACAGTCCTGCTCCACTCTCACCACCATGAGAATATATCTTCAAAGCTATCAGCCCAAAGAAAAAAAGCGCTGCACCACCACCGGGTGGGCTCGAACCCCCAACCTTTCGGTAAACAGCCGATCGCGCTAGCAAATTGCGCCACGGAGACAGTCGTGCTCCACTCTCACCACCATCAGAACATTTCTCCAAAGCTATCAGCGCAAAGAAAAAAAGCGCCGCACCACGACCTGGTGGGCTCGAACCTCCAACATTTCGGTTAACAGCCGATCGCGCTAGCCAATTGCGCCACGGAGACAGTCGTGCTCCACTCTCACCACCATCAGAACACATCTTCAAAGCTATCAGCGCAAAGAGAAAAACAACACACCACTCCCGGGATAGCTCGAAACTCCAATTTTTCGGTTAACAGCCAAACGTGCTAGCCAATTGCGCCACGGAGACAGTCGTTCTCCACTCTCACCACCGTCAGAACATTTCTTCAGAGCTATCAGCCCAAAGAAAAAAAAGCGCCGCACCACCACCGGGTGGGCTAGAATCTCCAACCTTTCGGTTAACAGCCGATCGCGCTAGCCAATTGTGCCACGGAGAAAGTCGTGCACCACTCTCACCACCGTCAGAACATTTCTTCAGAGCTATCAGCCCAAAGGAAAAAAAAAAGCGCCGCACCACCACCGGGTGGGCTGGAACCTCCAACCTTTCGGTTACCAGCCGATCGCGCTACCCAATTGCGCCACGGAGACAGTCCTGCTCCACTCTCACAACCATGAGAACATATCTTCAAAGCTATCAGCCCAAAGAAAAAAAGCGCTGCACCACCACCGGGTGGGCTCGAACCCCCAATCTTTCGGTAAACAGCCGATCGCGCTAGCAAATTGCGCCACAGAGACAGTCGTGCTCCAATCTCACCACCATCAGAACATTTCTTCAAAGCTATCAGCGCAAACAAAAAAGCAACACACCACTTCCGGGAGGGCTCGAAACTCCAATTTTTCGGTTACCAGCCGAACGTGCTAGCCAATTGCGCCACGGAGACAGTCGTGCTCCACTCTCACCACCGTCAGAACTTTTCTTCAGAGCTATCAGCCCAAAGGAAAAAAAGCGCCACACCACCACCGGGTGTGCTCGAACCTCCAACCTTTCGCTTAACAGCCGATCGCGCTAGCCAATTGCGCCACGAAGACAGTCGTTCTCAACTCTCATCACCGTCAGAACATTTCTTCAGAGCTATCAGCCCAAAGGAAAAAAAAGCGCCGCACCACCACCGGGTGGGCTCGAACCTCCATCCTTTCGGTTTACAGCCGATCGCGCTACCCAATTGCGCCACGGAGACAGTCCTGCTCCACTCTCACCACCATGAGAACATATCTTCAAAGCTATCAGCCCAAAGAAAAAAAGCGCTGCACCACCACCGGATGGGCTCGAACCTCCAACCTTTCGGTAAACAGCCGATCGCGCTAGCCAATTGCGCCACGGAGACAGTCGTGCTCCACTTTCACCACCATCAGAACATTTCTCCAAAGCTATCAGCGCAAAGAAAAAAAAGCACCGCACCACTACCGGGTGCGCTCGAAACTCCAAACGTTCGGTTAACAGCCGATCGCACTAGCCAATTGCGCCACGGAGACAGTCCTGCTCCACTCTCACCACCATCAGAACATATCTTCAAAGCTATCAGCCCAAAGAAAAAAGAAGCGCCGCACCACCACCGGGTGGGCTCGATCCTCCAACCTTTCGGTTAAGAGCCGATCGCGCTAGCCGATTGCGCCACGGAGACAGTCGTTCTCAACTCTCATCACCGTCAGAACATTTCTTCAGAGCTATCAGCCCAAAGAAAATAAAGCGCCGCACCACCACCGGGTGGGCTCGAAACTCCAAATTTTCGGTTAACGGCCGAACGTGCTAGCCAAATCCGCCACGGAGACAGTCCTGCTGCAATCTCACCACCATCAGAACACATCTTCAAAGCTATCAGCCCAAAGAAAAAAAAGCAACACACCACTCCCGGGAGGGCTCGAACCTCCAACCTTTCCGTTAACAGCCAATTGCACTAGCCGACTGTGCCACGGAGACAATCGTGCTCCACTCTCACCACCGTCAGAACATTTCTTCAGAGCTATCAGCCCAAAGAAAAAAAAGCGCCGCACCACTACCGGTTCGGCTCGAACCTCCAATCTTTCGGTTAACAGCCGATCGCGCTAGCCGATTGCGCCAGGGAGACAGCCGTGCACCACTCTCACCACCGTCAGAACATTTCTTCAGAGCTATCAGCCCAAAGGAAAAAAAAGCGCCGCACCACCACCGGGTGGGCTCGAACCTCCATCCTTTCGGTTTACAGCCGATCGCGCTACCCAATTGCGCCACGGAGACAGTCCTGCTCCACTCTCACCACCATGAGAATATATCTTCAAAGCTATCAGCCCAAAGAAAAAAAGCGCTGCACCACCACCGGGTGGGCTCGAACCCCCAACCTTTCGGTAAACAGCCGATCGCGCTAGCAAATTGCGCCACGGAGACAGTCGTGCTCCACTCTCACCACCATCAGAACATTTCTCCAAAGCTATCAGCGCAAAGAAAAAAAAGCGCCGCACCACGACCTGGTGGGCTCGAACCTCCAACATTTCGGTTAACAGCCGATCGCGCTAGCCAATTGCGCCACGGAGACAGTCGTGCTCCACTCTCACCACCATCAGAACACATCTTCAAAGCTATCAGCGCAAAGAAAAAAACAACACACCACTCCCGGGATAGCTCGAAACTCCAATTTTTCGGTTAACAGCCAAACGTGCTAGCCAATTGCGCCACGGAGACAGTCGTTCTCCACTCTCACCACCGTCAGAACATTTCTTCAAAGCTATCAGCCCAAAAAAAAAGCGCCGCACCACCACCGGGTGGGCTCGACCTCCAACCTTTCGGTTAACAACCGATCGCGCTAGCCAATTGCGCCACGGAGACAGTCCTGCGCCACTCTCAACACAATCAGAACATATCTTCAAAGCTATCAGTGCAAAGAAAAAAAAAGCGCCGCACCACCACCTGGTGGGCTCGAAACTCCAATTTTTCGGTTAACAGCCAAACGTGCTAGCCATTTGCGCCACGGAGACAGTCGTGCACCACTCTCACCACCGTCAGAACATTTCTTCAGAGCTATCAGCCCAAATGAAAAAAAGCGCTGCACCACCACCGGGTGGGCTCGAACCTCCAACCTTTCTGTTAACAGCCGATCGCTCTACCCAATTGCGCCACGGAGACAGTCCTGCTCCACTATCACCACCATGAGAACATATCTTCAAAGCTATCAGCCCAAAGAAAAAAAGCGCTGCACCACTACCGGGTGGGCTCGAACCCCCGAACTTTCGGTAGACAGCCGATCGCGCTAGCAAATTGCGCCACGGAGACAGTCGTGCTCCACTCTCACCACCATCAGAACATATCTTCAAAGCTATCAGCGCAAAGAAAAAAGCAACACACCACAACCGGGAGTGCTCGAAACTCCAATTTTTGGGTCACCAGCCGAACGTGCTAACCAATTGCGCCACGGAGACAGTCGTGCTCCACTCTCACCACCGTCAGAACATTTCTTCAGAGCTATCAGCCCAAAGAAAAAAAAAGCGCCGCACAACTACCGGGTGGGCTCGAACCTCCAACCTTTCGCTTAACAGCCGATCACGCTAGCCAATTGCTCCACGAAGACAGTCCTGCTCCTTTTTCACCACCATCAGAACATATCTTCAAAGCTATCAGCCCATAGAAAAAAAAGCCCGCACCACCACCGGGTGGGCTCGAAACTCCAACCTTTCGGTCAACGGCCGAACGCGCTAGCCAATTGCGCCACGGAGACAGTCCTGCTCCAATCTCACCACCATCAGAACACATCTTCAAAGCTATCAGCCCAAAGAAAAAAAGCAACACACCACTCCCGGGAGGGTTCGAACCTCCAACCTTTCCGTTAACAGCCGAATGCACTAGCCGATTGTGCCACGCAGACAATCGTGCTCCACTCTCACCACCGTCATAACATTTTTTCAGAGCTATCAGCCCAAAGAAAAAAAACGCCGCACCACCACAAGTTGGGCTAGAACCTCCAACCTTTCGGTTAACAGCCGATCGCGCTAGCCAATTGTGCCACGGAGAAAGTCGTGCACCACTCTCACCACCGTCAGAACATTTCTTCAGAGCTATCAGCCCAAAGGAAAAAGAAAGCGCCGCACCACCACCGGGTGGGCTCGAACCTCCAACCTTTCGGTTACCAGCCGATCGCGCTACCCAATTGCGCCACGGAGACAGTCCTGCTCCACTCTCACAACCATGAGAACATATCTTCAAAGCTATCAGCCCAAAGAAAAAAAGCGCTGCACCACCACCGGGTGGGCTCGAACCCCCAATCTTTCGGTAAACAGCCGATCGCGCTAGCAAATTGCGCCACAGAGACAGTCGTGCTCCAATCTCACCACCATCAGAACATTTCTTCAAAGCTATCAGCGCAAAGAAAAAAGCAACACACCACTTCCGGGAGGGCTCGAAACTCCAATTTTTCGGTTACCAGCCGAACGTGCTAGCCAATTGCGCCACGGAGACAGTCGTGCTCCACTCTCACCACCGTCAGAACTTTTCTTCAGAGCTATCAGCCCAAAGGAAAAAAAGCGCCACACCACCACCGGGTGTGCTCGAACCTCCAACCTTTCGCTTAACAGCCGATCGCGCTAGCCAATTGCGCCACGAAGACAGTCGTTCTCAACTCTCACCACCGTCAGAACATTTCTTCAGAGCTATCAGCCCAAAGAAAAAAAAGCAACACACCACTCCCGAGAGGGCTCGAACCTCCAACATTTTGGTTAACAGCCGATCGCGCTAGCAAGTTGCGCCACGGAGACAGTCCTGCTATACTCTCACCACCATCAGAACGTATCTTCAAAGCTATCGGCCCAAAAAAAAGTGCCGCGCCACCACCAGGTGGGCTCGAACCTCCAACTTTTCGGTTAACTGCCGAACGCGCTAACAAATTGCGCCACGGAGACAGTCGTGCTCCACTCTCACCACCGTCAGAACATTTCTTCAGAGCTATCAGCCCAAAGAAAAAGAAGCGCCGCACCACCACCGGGTGGGCTCGAACCTCAAACCTTTCGGCCAACAGCAGATCGCGCTAGCCAATTGCGCCGCGGAGACAGTCGTGCTCCAGTCTCACGACCATCAGAACATATTTTCAAAGCTATCAGCGCAAAGAAAAACGCGACACACCACTCCCGGGAGGGCTCGAAACTCCAATTTTTTGGTTAACAGCCGAATGTGCTAGCCAATTGCGCCAAGGAGATGGTCGTGCTCCAATCTCACCACCGTCAGAACCTTTCTTCAAAGCTATCAGCGCAAAGAAAAAAAAAGCGCCCCACCACCACCGGGTGGGCTCGAAACTCCAACATTTCGGATAACAGCCGATCGCGCTAGCCAATTGCGCCACGGAGACAGTCGTGTTCCACGCTCACCACCATCAGAACATTTCTTCAGAGCTGTCAGCCCAAAAAAAAGCGCCCCACCACCACCGGGTGGGCTCGAACCTCCAACCTTTCAGTGAACAGCCGATCGCGCTAGCCAATTGCGCCACGGAGACAGTCGTGCTCCACTCTCACCACCGTCAGAACATTTCTTCAGAGCTATCAGCCTAAAGAAAAAAAAGCGCCGCACCACCACCGGGTGGGCTCGAACCTTCAACCTTTCGGTTAACAGCCGATCGCGCTAGCCAATTGCGCCACGGAGACAGTCGTGCTCCACGCCCACCACCGTCAGAACATTTCTTCAGAGCTATCAGCCCAAAGAAAAAAAAAGCGCCGCACCACCACCGGGTGGGCTCGAACCTCCAACCTTTAGGTTAACAGGGGATCGCGCTAGCCAATTGGGCCACGGAGACAGTCGTACTCCACTCTCACCACCATCAGAAAATATCTTCAAAGCTATCAGCCCAAAGAAAAAAAAGTGCCGCACCACCACCGAGTGGGCTCGAACATCCAACCTTTCGGTTAACAGGCGACCGCGCTAGCCAATTGCGCCACGGAGACAGTCCTGCTCCTCTCTAACCACCATGAGAACATATCTTCAAAGCAATCAGCCGATAGAAAAAAAGCCCGCACCACCACCGGGTGGGCTCGAACCTCCAACCTTTCGATTAACAGCCGATCCCTCTAGCCAATTGCGCCACGGAGACAGTCCTGCTCCAATCTCACCACCATCAGAACATATCTTTAAAGCTGTCAGCCTAAAGAAAAAAAAGCAACACACCATTCCCGGGAGGGTTCGAACCTCCAACCTTTTAGTTAACAGTCGATGGCACTAGCTAATTGCGACACGGAGACAGTCGTGCTCCAATCTCACCACCATCAGAATATGTCTGCAAAGCTATAAGCGCAAAGAAAAAACCAGCACACCACTCCCGGGAGGGCTCGAACCACCAACCTTTCGGTTAACAGCCGGTCGCGCTAGCAAATTGCGCCACGGAGACAGTCCTGCTACACTCTCACCACCATCAGAACATATCTTCAAAGCTATCAGCCCAAAAAAAAGCGCCGCACCACCACCGGGTGGGCTCGAACCTCCAATTTTTCGGTTAACTGCCGATCGCGCTAGCCAATTGCGCCACGGAGACAGTCGTGCTCCACTCTTACCACCGTCAGAACATTTCTTCAGAGCTATCAGCCCAAAGAAAAAGAAGCGCCGCACCACCAACGGGTGGGCTCGAACCTCCAGCCTTTCGGTCAACAGCAGATCGCGTTAGCCAATTGCGCGACGGAGACAGTCGTGCTCCACTCTCAAAACCATCAGAACATATCTTCAAAGCTATCAGCAAAAAGAAAAAAAAGCGACACACCGTCCCCGGGTGGGCTCAAACCTCCAACCTTTCGGTTAACAGCCGATCGCGCTAGCCAATTGCGCCACGGAGACAGTCCTGCTCCACACTCACCACCATCAAAACATATCTTCAAAGCTATCAGCCCAAAGAAAAAGAGCGCCGCGCCATCCCCGGGTGGGCTCGAACCTCCAACCTTTCGATTAACAGCCGATTGCGCTAGCCAATTGCGCCACGGAGACAGTCGTGCTCCACTCTCACCACCATCAGAACATATCTTCAAAGCTATCAGCCCAAAGAAAAAAAAGTGCCGCACCACCACCGGGTGGGCTGGAACCTCCAACCTTTCGGTTAACAGGTGACCGGGCTAGCCAATTGCGCCACGGAGACAGTCCTGCTCCTCTCTAACCACCATAAGAACATATCTTCAAAGCAATCAGCCGATAGAAAAAAGCCCGCACCACCACCGGGTGGGCTCGAACCTCCAACCTTTCGATTAACAGCCGATCCCTCTAGCCAATTGCGCCGCGGAGACAGTCCTGCTCCAATCTCACCATCATCAGAACATATCTTTAAAGCTGTCAGCCTAAAGAAAAAAAAAGCAACACACCATTCCCGGGATGGTTCGAACCTCCAACCTTTTAGTTAACAGCCGATCGCACTAGCCAATTGCGCCACGGAGACAGTCGTGCTCCAATCTCACTACCATCAGAATATGTCTCCAAAGCTATCAGCCCAAAGAAAAAAAAGCAACACACCACTCCTGGGACGGCTCGAATCTCCAACCTTTCCGTTTACAGGCGATTGCGCTAGCCAATTGCGCCACGGAGACAGTCGTGCTCCGCTTTCACCACCATCAGAACATATCTTCAAAGCTATCAGTGCAAAGAAAAAAGCAACACACCACTCCTGGGACGGCTCGAATCTCCAACCTTTCCGTTAACAGGCGATTGCGCTAGCCAATTGCGCCACGGAGACAGTCGTGCTCCGCTTTCACCACCATCAGAACATATCTTCAAAGCTATCAGTGCAAAGAAAAAAGCAACACACCACTCCCGGGATAGCTCGAAACTCCAATTTTTCGGTTAACAGCCAAACGTGCTAGCCAAATGCGCCACGGAGACAGTCGTGCTCCACTCTCACCACCGTCAGAACATTTCTTCAGAGCTAGCAGCCCAAAGAAAAAAAAGCGCCGCACCACCACCGGGTGGGCTCGAACCTCCAACCTTTCGGTTAACAGCCGATCGCGCTAGCCAATTGCGCCACGGAGACAGTCGTGCTCCTCGCTCACCACCGTCAGAACATTTCTTCAGAGCTATCAGCCAAAAAAAAAGCGCCCCACCACCACCGGGTGGGCTCGAACCTCCAACCTTTCGGTGAACAGCCGATCGCGCTAGCCAATTGCGCCACGGAGACAGTCGTGCTCCACTCTCACCACCGTCAGAACATTTCTTCAGAGCTATCAGCCTAAAGAAAAAAAAAGCGCAACACCACCACCGGGTGGGCTTGAACCTCCAACCTTTCGGTTAACAGCCGATCGCGCTAGCCAATTGCGCCAAGGAGACAGTCGTGCTCCGCGCTCACCACCGTCAGAACATTTCTTCAGAGCTATCAGCCCAAAGAAAAAAAAGCGCCGCACCACCACCGGGTGGGCTCGAACCTCCAACCTTTAGGTTAACAGCGGATCGCGCTAGCCAAATCGGCCACGGAGACAGTCGTGCTCCACTCTCACCACCATCAGAACATATCTTCAAAGCTATCAGCCCAAAGAAAAAAAAGTGCCGCACCACCACCGGGTGGGCTCGAACCTCCAACCTTTGGGTTAACAGGCGACCGCGCTAGCCAATTGCGCCACGGAGACAGTCCTGCTCCTCTCTCACCACCATCAGAACATATCTTCAAAGCAATCAGCCCATAGAAAAAAAGCGCGCACCACCACCAGGTGGGCTCGAACCTCCAACATTTCGATTAACAGCCGATCGCTCTAGCCAATTGTGCCACGGAGACAGTCGTGCTCCAATCTCACCACCATCAGAACATGTCTCCAAAGCTATCAGCGCAAAGAAAAAAGCAACACACCACTCCCGGGAGGGCTCGAACCACCAACCTTTCGGTTAACAGCCGGTCGCGCTAGCAAATTGCGCCACGGAGACAGTCCTGCTACACTCTCACCACCATCAGAACATATCTTCAAAGCTATCAGCCCAAAAGAAAAGCGCCGCACCACCACCGGGTGGGCTCGAACCTCCAACTTTTCGGTTAACGGCCGATCGCGCTAGCCAATTGCGCCTCGGAGACAGTCGTACTCCACTCTTACCACCGTCGGAACATTTCTTCAGAGCTATCAGCCGAAAGAAAAAGAAGCGCCGCACCACCACCGGGTGGGCTCAAACCTCCAACCTTTCGGTCAACATCAGATCACGTTAGCATATTGCGCGACGGAGACAGTCGTGCTCCACTCTCAACACCATCAGAACATAGCTTCAAAGTTATCAGCGAAAAGAAAAAAAAGCGACACACCGTCCCCGGGTGGGCTCAAACCTCCAACCTTTCGGTTAACAGCCGATCGCGCTAGCCTATTGCGCCACAGAGACAGTCCTGCTCCACTCTCACCACCATCAAAACATATCTTCAAAGCTATCAGCCCAAAGAAAAAAAGAGCGCCGCATCATCCCCGGGTGGGCTCGAACCTCCAACCTTTCGATTAACAGCCAATCGCGCTAGCCAATTGCGCCACGGAGACAGTCGTGGTCCACTCTCACCACCATCAGAACATATCTTCAAAGCTATCAGCGCAAAGAAATAAAAACGACACACCGTCCCTGGGTGGGCTCGAAACTCCAACCTTTCGGTTATCAGCCGATCACGCTCGCCAATTGCGCCACGGAGACATTCCTGCTCCACTCGCACCACCATCAGAACATATCTTCAAAGCTATCAGCCCAAAGAAAAAAAGCGCCGCACCACTTCCGGGTGGGCTCGAAACTCCAAGCTTTCGGTTAACAGCCGATCGCGCTAGCCAATTGCGCCACGGAGACAGTCCTGCGCCACTCTCACCACCGTCAAAACATTTCTTCAGAGCTAGCAGCCCAAAAAAAAGCGCCGCACCACCACCGGGTGGGCTCGAACCTCCAACCTTTCGGTTAACAGCCGATCGCGCTAGCAAATTGCGCCACGGAGACAGTCGTGCTCCTCGCTCACCACCGTCAGAACATTTCTTCAGAGCTATCAGCCCAAAAAAAAGCGCCCCACCACCACCGGGTGGGCTCGAACCTCCAACCTTTCGGTTAACAGGCGACCGCGCTAGCCAATTGCGCCACGGAGACAGTCCTGCTCCTCTCTCACCACCATCAGAACATATCTTCAAAGCAATCAGCCCATAGAAAAAAAGCCCGCACCACCACCGGGTGGGCTCGAACCTCCAACATTTCGAATAACAGCCGATCGCCCTAGCCAATTGCGCCACGGAGACAGTCCTGCTCCACTCTCACCACCATCACAACATATCTTTAAAGCTGTCAGCCTAAAGAAAAAAAAGCAACACACCATTCCCGGGAGGGTTCGAACCTCCAACCTTTCAGTTAACAGCCGATCGCACTAGCCAATTGCGCCACGGAGACAGTCGTGCTCCAATCTCACCACCATCAGAACATGTCTCCAAAGCTATCAGCGCAAAGAAAAAAGCAACACACCACTCCCGGGAGGGCTCGAACCACCAACCTTTCGGTTAACAGCTGATCGCGCTAGCAAATTGCGCCACGGAGACAGTCCTGCTACACTCTCACCACCGTCAGAACATTTCTTCAGAGCTATCAGCCTAAAGAAAAAAATCGCCGCACCACCACCGGGTGGGCTCGAACCTCGAACCTTTCGGTTAACAGCCGATCACGCTAGCCAATTGCGCCACGGAGACAGTCGGGCTCCACGCTCACCAACGTCAGAACTTTTCTTTAGAGCTATCAGCCCAAAGAAAAAAAAGCGCCGCACCACCACCGGGTGGGCTCGAACCTCCAACCTTTAGGTTAACAGCGGATCGCGCTAGCCAATTGGGCCACGGAGACAGTCGTGCTCCACTCTCAACACCATCAGAACATATCTTCAAAGCTATCAGCCCAAAGAAAAAAAAGTGCCGTACCACCACCGGGTGGGCTCGAACCTCCAACCTTTCGGTTAACAGGCGACCGCGCTAGCCAATTGCGCCACGGAGACAGTCCTGCTCCACTCTCACCACAATCAGAACATATCTTTAAAGCTGTCATCCTAAAGAAAAAAAAGCAACACACCATTCCCAGGAGGGTTCGAACCTCCAACCTTCCAGATAACAGCCGATCGCACTAGCCAATTGCGCCATGGAGACAGTCGTGCTCCAATCTCACCACCATCAAAACATGTCTCCAAAGCTATCAGCGCAAAGAAAAAAGCAACACACCAATCCCGGGAGGGCTCGAACCTCCAACCTTTCGGTCAACAGCAGATCACGTTAGCATATTGCGCGACGGAGACAGTCGTGCTCCACTCTCCACACCATCAGAACATAGCTTCAAAGCTATCAGCGAAACGAAAAAAAAGCGACACACCGTCACCGGGTGGGCTCAAACCTCCAACCTTTCGGTTAACAGCCGATCGCGCTAGCCAATTGCGCCACGGAGACAGTCCTGCTCCACTCTCACCACCATCAAAACATATCTTCAAAGCTATCAGCCCAAAGAAAAAAAGAGCGCCGCATCATCCCCGGGTGGGCTCAAACCTCCAACCTTTCGATTAACAGCCGATCGCGCTAGCCAATTGCGCCACGGAGACAGTCGTGGTCCACTCTCACCACCATCAGAACATATCTTCAAAGCTATCAGCGCAAAGAAACAAAAAGCGACACACCGTCCCTGGGTGGGCTCGAAACTCCAACCTTTCGGTTATCAGCCGATCACGCTCGCCAATTGCGCCACGGAGACAGTCCTGCTCCACTCGCACCACCATCAGAACATATCTTCAAAGCTATCAGCCCAAAGAAAAAAAGCGCCGCACCACTTCCGGGTGGGCTCGAAACTCCAAGCTTTCGGTTAACAGCCGATCGCGCTAGCCAATTGCGCCACGGAGACAGTCCTGCGCCACTCTCACCACCATCAGAACATATCTTCAAAGCTATCAGCCCCCAAAAAAAAGCGCCGCACCACCACCGGGTGGGCTCGAACCTCCAACCTTTCGGTTAAGAGCCGATCGCGCTAGCCAATTGCGCCACGGAGACAGTCCTGCTCCTCTCTCACCACCATCAGAACATATCTTCAAAGCTATCAGCCTATAGAAAATAAAGCCCGCACCACCACCGGGTGGGCTCGAACCTCCAACCTTACGGTTAACTGCCGAACGCGCTAGCCAATTGCGCCACGGAGACAGCCCTGCTCCAATCTCACCACCATCAGAACACATCTTCAAAGCTATCAGCCCAAAGAAAAAAAAGCAACACACCACTCCCGGGACGGCTCGAACCTCCAACCTTTCCGTTAACAGCCGATTGCGCTAGCCAATTGCGCCACGGAGACAGTCGTGCTCCAATTTCACCACCATCAGAACATATCTTCAAAGCTAGCAGCCCAAAGAAAAAAAAGCGCCGCACCACCACCGGGTGGGCTCGAACCTACAACCTTTCGGTTAACAGCCGATCGCGCTAGCCAATTGCGCCACGGAGACAGTCGTGGTCCTCGCTCACCACCGTCAGAACATTTCTTCAGAGCTATCAGGCTAAAGAAAAAAAAAGCGCCGCACCACCACCGGGTGGGCTCGAACCTCCAACCTTTCGGTTAACAGCCGATCGCGCTAGCCAATTGCGCCACAGAGACAGTCGTGCTCCACGCTCACCACCGTCAGAACATTTCTTCAGAGCTATCAGCCCAAAGAAAAAAAAGCGCCGCACCACCACCGGGTGGGCTCGAACCTCCAACCTTTAGGTTAACAGCGGATCGCGCTAGCCAATTGGGCCACGGAGACAGTCGTGCTCCACTCTCACCACCATCAGAACATATCTTCAAAGCTATCAGTCCAAAGAAAAAAAAGTGCCGCACCACCACCGGGTGGGCTCGAACCTCCAACCTTTCGGTTAACAGCCGGTCGCGCTAGCAAATTGCGCCACGGAGACAGTCCTGCTACACTCTCACCACCATCAAAACATATCTTCAAAGCTATCAGCCCAAAGAAAAAAAAGTGCCGTACCACCACCGGGTGGGCTCGAACCTCCAACCTTTCGGTTAACAGGCGACCGCGCTAGCCAATTGCGCCACGGAGACAGTCCTGCTCCACTCTCACCACAATCAGAACATATCTTTAAAGCTGTCATCCTAAAGAAAAAAAAGCAACACACCATTCCCAGGAGGGTTCGAACCTCCAACCTTCCAGTTAACAGCCGATCGCACTAGCCAATTGCGCCATGGAGACAGTCGTGCTCCAATCTCACCACCATCAAAACATGTCTCCAAAGCTATCAGCGCAAAGAAAAAAGCAACACACCAATCCCGGGAGGGCTCGAACCACCAACCTTTCGGTTAACAGCCGATCGCGCTAGCCAATTGCGCCACGGAGACAGTCCTGCGCCACTCTCACCACCATCAGAACATATCTTCAAAGCTATCAGCCCCCCAAAAAAAGCGCCGCACCACCACCGGGTGGGCTCGAACCTCCAACCTTTCGGTTAAGAGCCGATCGCGCTAGCCAATTGCGCCACGGAGACAGTCCTGCTCCTCTCTCACCACCATCAGAACATATCTTCAAAGCTATCAGCCAATAGAAAATAAAGCCCGCACCACCACCGGGTGGGCTCGAACCTCCAACCTTACGGTTAACTGCCGAACGCGCTAGCCAATTGCGCCACGGAGACAGCCCTGCTCCAATCTCACCACCATCAGAACATGTCTTCAAAGCTATCAGCGCAAAGAAAAAAGCAACACACCACTCCCGGGAGGGCTCGAACCACCAACTTTTCGGTTAACAGCCGATCGCGCTAGCAAATTGCGCCACGGAGACAGTCGTGCTCCACTCTTACCACCGTCAGAACATTTCTTCAGAGCTATCAGCCCAAAGAAAAAGAAGTGCCGCACCACCACCGGGTGGGCTCGAACCTCCAACCTTTAGGTTAACAGCGGATCGCGCTAGCCAATTGGGCCACGGAGACAGTCGTGCTCCACTCTCACCACCATCAGAACATATCTTCAAAGCTATCAGCCCAAAGAAAAAAAAGTGCCGCACCACCACCGGGTGGGCTCGAACCTCCAACCTTTCGGTTAACAGCCGGTCGCGCTAGCAAATTGCGCCACGGAGACAGTCCTGCTACACTCTCACCACCATCAAAACATATCTTCAAAGCTATCAGCCCAAAGAAAAAAGAGCGCCGCACCATCCCCGGGTGGGCTCGAACCTCCAACCTATCGATTAACATCCGATCGCGCTAGCCAAGTGCGCCACGGAGACAGTCGTGCTCCACTTTCACCACCATGAGAACATATCTTCAAAGCTATCAGCCCAAAGAAAAAAAGCGCTGCACCACCACCGGGTGGGCTCGAACCTCCAACCTTTCGGTAAACTGCCAATCGCGCTAGCCAATGGAGCCACGGAGACAGTCCTGCTCCTCTCTCACCACCATCAGAACATATCTTCAAAGCTATCAGCCTATAGAAAAAAAGCCCGCACCACCACCGGGTGAGCTCGAACCTCCAACCTTACGGTTAACTGCCGAACGCGCTAGCCCATTGCGCTACGGAGACAGCCCTGCTCCAATCTCACCACCATCAGAACACATCTTCAAAGCTATCAGCCCAAAGAAAAAAAAGCAACACACCACTCCCGGGACGGCTCGAACCTCCAACCTTTCCGTTAACAGCCGATTGCGCTAGCCAATTGCGCCACGGAGACAGTCGTGCTCCCGTCTTACCACCATCAGAACATTTCTTCAGAGCTATCAGGCTAAAGAAAAAAAAGCGCCGCACCACCACCGGGTGGGCTCGAACCTCCAACCTTTCGGTTAACAGCCGATCGCGCTAGCCAATTGCGCCACAGAGACAGTCGTGCTCCACTCTCACCACCGTCAGAACATTTCTTCAGAGCTATCAGCCCAAAGGAAAAAAAGCGCCGCACCACCACCGGGTGGGCTCGAACCTCCAACCTTTCGGTTAACAGCCGATTGCGCTACCCAATTGCGCCACGGAGACAGTCCTGCTCCACTCTCACCACCATGAGAACATATCTTCAAAGCTATCAGCCCAAAGAAAAAAAGCGCTGCACCACCACCGGGTGGGCTCGAACCTCAACCTTTCGGTAAACAGCCGATCGCGCTAGCTAATTGCGCCACTGAGACAGTCGTGCTCCACTCTCACCACCATCAGAACATTTTTCCAAAAAGCTATCAGCGCAAAGAAAAAAAAGCGCCGCACCACGACCTGATGGGCTAGAACCTCCAACATTTCAGCTAACAGCTGACCGCGCTAGCCAATTGCGCCACAGAGACAGTCGTGCTTCAATCTCACCACCATAAAAACATGTCTCCAAAGCTATCAGCGCAAAGAAAAAAGCAACACACCAATCCCGGGAGGGCTCGAACCTCCAACCTTTCGGTCAACAGCAGATCGCACTAGCCAATTGCGCCATGGAGACAGTCGTGCTCCAATCTCACCACCATCAAAACATGTCTCCAAAGCTATCAGCGCAAAGAAAAAAGCAACACACCAATCCCGGGAGGGCTCGAACCTCCAACCTTTCGGTCAACAGCAGATCACGTTAGCATATTGCGCGACGGAGACAGTCGTGCTCCACTCTCCACACCATCAGAACATAGCTTCAAAGCTATCAGCGAAACGAAAAAAAAGCGACACACCGTCACCGGGTGGGCTCGAACCTCCAACCTTTCGATTAACAGCCGTACGCGCTAGCCAATTGCGCCACGGAGACAGTCGTGGTCCACTCTCACCACCATCAGAACATATCTTCAAAGCTATCAGCGCAAAGAAACAAAAAGCGACACACCGTCCCTGGGTGGGCTCGAAACTCCGACCTTTCGGTTATCAGCCGATCACGCTCGCCAATTGCGCCACGGAGACAGTCCTGCTCCACTCGCACCACCATCAGAACATATCTTCAAAGCTATCAGCCCAAAGAAAAAAAGCGCCGCACCACTTCCGGGTGGGCTCGAAACTCCAAGCTTTCGGTTAACAGCCGATCGCGCTAGCCAATTGCGCCACGGAGACAGTCCTGCGCCACTCTCACCACCATCATAACATATCTTCAAAGCTATCAGCCCCCAAAAAAAAGCGCCGCACCACCACCGGGTGGGCTCGAACTTCCAACCTTTCGGTTAAGAGCCGATCGCGCTAGCCAATTGCGCCACGGAGACAGTCCTGCTCCTCTCTCACCACCATCAGAACATATCTTCAAAGCTATCAGCCTATAGAAAATAAAGCCCGCACCACCACCGGGTGGGCTCGAACCTCCAACCTTACGGTTAACTGCCGAACGCGCTAGCCAATTGCGCCACGGAGACAGCCCTGCTCCAATCTCACCACCATCAGAACACATCTTCAAAGCTATCAGCCCAAAGAAAAAAAAGCAACACACCACTCCCGGGACGGCTCGAACCTCCAACCTTTCCGTTAACAGCCGATTGCGCTAGCCAATTGCGCCACGGAGAGAGTCGTGCTCCAATTTCACCACCATCAGAACATATCTTCAAAGCTAGCAGCCCAAAGAAAAAAAAGCGCCGCACCACCACCGGGTGGGCTCGAACCTACAACCTTTCGGTTAACAACCGATCGCGCTAGCCAATTGCGCCACGGAGACAGTCGTGGTCCTCGCTCACCACCGTCAGAACATTTCTTCAGAGCTATCAGCCCAAAAAAAAGCGCCCCACCACCACCGGGTGGGCTCGAACCTCCAACCTTTCGGTGAACAGCCGATCGCGCTAGCCAATTGCGCCACGGAGACAGTCGTGCTCCACTCTCACCACCATCAGAACATTTCTTCAGAGCTATCAGGCTAAAGAAAAAAAAGCGCCGCACCACCACCGGGTGGGCTCGAACCTCCAACCTTTCGGTTAACAGCCGATCGCGCTAGCCAATTGCGCCACAGAGACAGTCGTGCTCCACGCTCACCACCGTCAGAACATTTCTTCAGAGCTATCAGCCCAAAGAAAAAAAAGCGCCGCACCACCACCGGGTGGGCTCGAACCTCCAACCTTTAGGTTAACAGCGGATCGCGCTAGCCAATTGGGCCACGGAGACAGTCGTGCTCCACTCTCACCACCATCAGAACATATCTTCAAAGCTATCAGCCCAAAGAAAAAAAAGTGCCGCACCACCACCGGGTGGGCTCGAACCTCCAACCTTTCGGTTAACAGCCGGTCGCGCTAGCAAATTGCGCCACGGAGACAGTCCTGCTACACTCTCACCACCATCAAAACATATCTGTAAAGCTATCAGCCCAAAGAAAAAAAAGTGCCGTGCCACCACCGGGTGGGCTCGAACCTCCAACCTTTCGGTTAACAGGCGACCGCGCTAGCCAATTGCGCCACGGAGACAGTCCTGCTCCACTCTCACCACAATAAGAACATATCTTTAAAGCTGTCATCCCAAAGAAAAAAAAGCAACACACCATTCCCAGGAGGGTTCGAACCTCCAACCTTCCAGTTAACAGCCGATCGCACTAGCCAATTGCGCCATGGAGACAGTCGTGCTCCAATCTCACCACCATCAAAACATGTCTCCAAAGCTATCAGCGCAAAGAAAAAAGCAACACACCAGTCCCGGGAGGGCTCGAACCACCAACCTTTCGGTTAACAGCCGATCGCGCTAGCCAATTGCGCCACGGAGACAGTCCTGCGCCACTCTCACCACCATCAGAACATATCTTCAAAGCTATCAGCCCCCAAAAAAAAGCGCCGCACCACCACCGGGTGGGCTCGAACCTCCAACCTTTCGGTTAAGAGCCGATCGCGCTAGCCAATTGCGCCACGGAGACAGTCCTGCTCCTCTCTCACCACCATCAGAACATATCTTCAAAGCTATCAGCCTATAGAAAATAAAGCCCGCACCACCACCGGGTGGGCTCGAACCTCCAACCTTACGGTTAACTGCCGAACGCGCTAGCCAATTGCGCCACGGAGACAGCCCTGCTCCAATCTCACCACCATCAGAACACATCTTCAAAGCTATCAGCCCAAAGAAAAAAAAGCAACACACCACTCCCGGGACGGCTCGAACCTCCAACCTTTCCGTTAACAGCCGATTGCGCTAGCCAATTGCGCCACGGAGACAGTAGTGCTCCAATATCACCACCGTCAGAACATGTCTTTAAAGCTATCAGCGCAAAGAAAAAAGCAACACACCACTCCCGGGAGGGCTCGAACCACCAACTTTTCGGTTAACAGCCGATCGCGCTAGCAAATTGCGCCACGGAGACAGTCGTGCTCCACTCTTACCACCGTCAGAACATTTCTTCAGAGCTATCAGCCCAAAGAAAAAGAAGCGCCGCACCACCACCGGGTGGGCTCGAACCTCCAACCTTTAGGTTAACAGCGGATCGCGCTAGCCAATTGGGCCACGGAGACAGTCATGCTCCACTCTCACCACCATCAGAACATATCTTCAAAGCTATCAGCCCAAAGAAAAAAAAGTGCCGCACCACCACCGGGTGGGCTCGAACCTCCAACCTTTCGGTTAACAGCCGGTCGCTCTAGCAAATTGCGCCACGGAGACAGTCCTGCTACACTCTCACCACCATCAAAACATATCTTCAAAGCTATCAGCCCAAAGAAAAAAGAGCGCCGCACCATCCCCGGGTGGGCTCGAACCTCCAACCTTTCGATTAACATCCGATCGCGCTAGCCAAGTGCGCCACGGAGACAGTCGTGCTCCACTTTCACCACCATGAGAACATATCTTCAAAGCTATCAGCCCAAAGAAAAAAAGCGCTGCACCACCACCGGGTGGGCTCGAACCTCCAACCTTTCGGTAAACTGCCAATCGCGCTAGCCAATTGAGCCACGGAGACAGTCCTGCTCCTCTCTCACCACCACCAGAACATATCTTCAAAGCTATCAGCCTATAGAAAAAAAGCCCGCACCACCACCGGGTGGGCTCGAACCTCCAACCTTACGGTTAACTGCCGAACGCGCTAGCCCATTGCGCTACGGAGACAGCCCTGCTCCAATCTCACCACCATCAGAACACATCTTCAAAGCTATCAGCCCAAAGAAAAAAAAGCAACACACCACTCCCGGGACGGCTCGAACCTCCAACCTTTCCGTTAACAGCCGATTGCGCTAGCCAATTGCGCCACGGAGACAGTCGTGCTCCCCTCTTACCACCGTCAGAACATTTCTTCCGAGCTATCAGCCCAAAGAAAAAAAAGCGCCGCACCACCACCGGGTGGGCTCGAACCTCCAACCTTTCGGTTAACAGCCGATCACGCTACACAATTGCGCCACGGAGACAGTCGTGCTCCACTCTCACCACCGTCAGAACATTTCTTCAGAGCTATCAGCCCAAAGGAAAAAAAGCGCCGCACCACCACCGGGTGGGCTCAAACCTCCAACCTTTCGGTTAACAGCCGATTGCGCTACCCAATTGCGCCACGGAGACAGTCCTGCTCCACTCTCACCACCATGAGAACATATCTTCAAAGCTATCAGCCCAAAGAAAAAAAGCGCTGCACCACCACCGGGTGGGCTCGAACCTCAACCTTTCGGTAAACAGCCGATCGCGCTAGCTAATTGCGCCACCGAGACAGTCGTGCTCCACTCTCACCACCATCAGAACATTTTTCCAAAAAGCTATCAGCGCAAAGAAAAAAAAGCGCCGCACCACGACCTGATGGGCTAGAACCTCCAACATTTCAGCTAACAGCCGACCGCGCTAGCCAATTGCGCCACAGAGACAGTCATGCTCCACTCTCACCACCATCAGAACCTATCTTCAAAGCTATCAGCGCAAAGAAAAAAGCAACACACCACTCCCGGGAGGGCTCGAAACTACAATTTTTAGGTTACCAGCCGAACGTGCTAGCCAATCTCGCCACGGAGACAGTCGTGCTTCCCTCTCACCACCGTAAGAACATTTCTTCAGAGCTATCAGCCCAAAGAAAAAGAGCGCCGCACCACCACCGGGTGGGCTCAAACTTCCAACCTTTCGGTTAACAGCCGATCGCACTAGCCAATTGCGCCACGGAGACAGTCGTGCTCTAATCTCACCACCATCAGAACATGTCTCCAAAGCTATCAGCGCAAAGAAAAAAGCAACACACCACTCCCGGGAGGGCTCGAACCACCAACCTTTCGGTTAACAGCCGATCGCGCTAGCAAATTGCGCCACGGAGACAGTCCTGCTAGACTCTCACCACCATCAGAACATATCTTCAAAGCTATCAGCCCAAAGAAAAAGAGCGCCGCACCACCACCGGGTGGGCTCGAACCTCCTACCTTTCGGTTAACAGCCGATCGTGCTAGCCAATTGCGCCACGGAGACAGTCGTGCTCCACTCTCACCACCGTCAGAACATTTCTTCAGAGCTATCAGCCTAAAGAAAAAAAGCGCCGCACCACCACCGGGTGGGCTCGAACCTCACCTTTCGGTTAACAGCCGATCGCGCTAGCCAATTGCGCCACGGAGACAGTCGTGCACCACTCTCACCATCGTCAGAACATTTCTTCAGAGCTATCAACCCAAAGGAAAAAAAAGCGCCGCACAACCACCGGGTGGGCTCGAACCTCCAACCTTTCGGTTAACAGCCGATCGCGCTACCCAATTGCGCCACGGAGACAGTCCTGCTCCAATCTCACCACCATCAGAACACATCTTCAAAGTTATCAGCCCAAAGAAAAAAAAAAGCAACACACCACTCCCGGGAGGGCTTGAACCTCCAACCTTTCTGTTAACAGCCGATTGCGCTAGCCGATTGTGCCACGGAAACAATCGTGCTCCACTCTCACCACCGTCAGAACATTTCTTCAGAGCTATCAGCCCAAAGAAAAAAAAGCGCCACACCACCACTGGGTGGGCTCGAAACTCCAAGCTTTCGGTTAACAGCCGATCGCGCGAGCCGATTGCGCCACGGAGACAGTCATGCTCCACTCTCACCACCATCAGAACATATCTTCAAAGCTATCAGCCCAAAGAAAAAAAAAGTGCCGCACCACCATCGGGTGGGCTCGAACCTCCAACCTTTCGGTTAAGAGCCGATCGCGCTAGCAAAATGCGCCACGGAGACAGTCTTGCTCCACTCTCACCACCATCAGAACATATATTCAAAGCTATCAGCCCATAGAAAAAAAAGCCCGCACCACCAACGGGTGGGCTCGAAACTCCAACCTTTCGGTTAACGGCCGAACGCGCTAGCCTATTGCGCCACGGAGACAGTCCTGCTCCAATCTCACCACCATCAGAACACATCTTCAAAGTTATCAGCCCAAAGAAAAAAAAGCAACACACCACTCCCGGGAGGGCTTGAACCTCCAACCTTTCTGTTAACAGCCGATTGCGCTAGCCGATTGTGCCACGGAAACAATCGTGCTCCACTCTCACCGCCGTCAGAACATTTCTTCAGAGCTATCAGCCCAAAGAAAAAAAAGCGCCACACCACCACCGGGTGGGCTCGAACCTCCAACCTTTCGGTTAACAGCCGATCGCGCTAGCCAATTGCGCCACGGAGACAGTCGTGCACCACTCTCACCACCGTCAGAACATTTCTTCAGAGCTACCAGCCCAAAGAAAAAAAACGCCGCACCACCACTCGGTGGGCTCGAACATCCAACCTTTCGGTTAACAGCCGATCGCGCTACCCAATTGCGCCACGGAGACAGTCGTGCTCCACTCTAACCACCATGAGAACATATCTTCAAAGCTATCAGCCCAAAGAAAAAAAAGCGCCGCTCCACGACCAGGTGGGCTCGAACCTCCAACATTTCGGTTACCAGCATACCGCGCTAGCCAATTGCGCCGCGGAGACAGTCATGCTCCACTTTCACCACCATCAGAACATATCTTCAAAGCTATCAGCGCAAAGAAAAAAGCAACACACCACTCCCGGGAGACTCGAAACTCCAATTTTTCGGTTTCCAGCCGAACGTGCTAGCCAATTGCGCCACGGAGACAGTCGTACTCCACTCTCACCACCGTCAGAACATTTCTTCAGAGCTATCAGCCCAAAGAAAAAAAAGCGCCGCACCACCACCGGGTGGGCTCGAACCTCCAACCTTTCGCTTAACAGCCGATCACGCTAGCCAATTGCGCCACTAAGACAGTCGTGCTCAACTCTCACCACCGTCAGAACATTTCTTCAGAGCTATCAGCCCAAAGAAAAAAAAGAAACACACCACTCCCGAGAGGGCTCGAACCTCCAACCTTTCGGTTAACAGGCGATCGCGCGAGCAAATTGCGCCACGGAGACAGTCCTGCTATACTCTCACCACCATCAGAACATATCTTCAAAGCTATAGGCCCAAAAAAAAGTGCCGCACCACCACCACGTGGGCTCGAACCTCCAACTTTTCGGTTAACTGCCGAACTCGCTAGCCAATTGCGCCACGGAGACAGTACCCTATTGGAAAAATTGCCATGGTGGATACTGGAAAACATGGTGGGCGTAGTGGAAATAATAGTGGGCATGGTGGAAATAATAGTGGGCATGGTGGAATTTATGATGGCTATGGTGGGACGTAGTGGAAAATATGGTGGTTATGCCGGGACATACTGGGTGGTATGGTGTACAGATGATGGGTAAAGTGGAAATGATAGTGGAAAGCAGAGGCTAGATAGTGGGCAATAATGGGACACTCTGCCCACCATTGCGATAATGCTGGGAAGCCCTAAGCATATGATGGGTGGTGCTTATTATGGTGGGCTACATGGTGTACCAAGCTCAGAAACTCTTCCCACCATTGCGATAATGCTGGGAAGCACTAAGCAGATGATGGGTGCTGCTTGTTATGGTGGGCCACATGGTGTACCAAGCTGAGAAGCTCTGCCCACCATCGCGATAATGCTGGGAAGCAGTAAGCAGATGATGGGTGGGCTTATAATGGCGGGCAAATTATATAGTGTACCAAGCTGGGATCTGTACACTACATGTTCTACCATCATGATTTCCACCAAAGGTTAGGCCTACTGACCGAGCCCGTACAATTGTGTTATCCGTGCTTCCGGGTTTCAGAATACACGATTACGACGATTAAGTATGACAATACAGCGCAGCCATATGGCATCAATTAACCTAAATGAAGCATTTTTCATTGTGTATGCTGTTCGCTCAAGAAGCAACAAACATCGATGCGACGCGATTAAAGCACTCCCAGAGAACGTAATTTAGTGTCTTCTCACCGACAGCCGCCGGTCGCACTCGCCGGCACTTCTCTAGCTTTTGTACGAGAACTCAGACGTGGCAATTCGTGTGCTTGGTGAACCATTATGATAGCGTAATGTTTCCGGTACACTGCATTCGTTTTGGCCAAGCCGTTATGTAGTTGTTGCTTTAGCGAAAGAGCAACAGCATTGCGCTGGCGCGACCGCCCTCTACATTGCGCGAAAAGCATTCCAATACTCACTCAAATAAATTAGGCGGGCGTATCTATGAAATGAGCCTAGAAGCGTCATAAAGCGTGAGCAGATGTCGCCCTTTAGAACGAGCGCGAAACGGATATTAAACTTGGCAGACCCCGCCGGTAAACTGTTGCTGCTCCCCAGTCCACTTGGTTTTTTTTTTCCTTTAAGTTGTGAATTGTGAAAAAAAAATAGCACTAGTGCCAATAACATAGTGGCAATCGTTACAGGGCGCAGTTGCTTGTGTTTAATAAATGTGCAATTTTTAGTAGCAGGTGTAGATCTTGTCTATGTTGTGTACACGACAAACATAACTCAAGTTGAACCTTAAGTTTGTACACCAACTAAGTATTTAACACGCAACCACCGTCATGTTGGTGTGGCGCAGTGGTTAGCGTCTTCGAATGGGAATCCGCAGGTTGCACGTTCGATCCTCCGTAACGCCTTGTTTTTTTTTTTACGGGACGGGTGTTTTTTATACCGTTTTTATAGAATTCTTTTTTATTTTTTGTGGCAGCTCGTCACGGTGATTCTGACGTCATTTTGCGCTCAAGTGTTGCCGGCACTGCAGCACCCACCATACCCACCATGCGCCATGGTGGGTGTTTCCCACCATTCACCCACTACATTAATCCACTATAATGGTGGGTGGTGGTTTCCACCATGCCCACCATTCGTTTTTTTCCGATAGGGTAGTGCTCCACTCTCACCACCGTCAGAACATTTCTTCAGAGCTATCAGCCCAAAGAAGAAGAAGCGCCGCACCACCACCGGGTGGGCTCGAACCTTCAACCTTTCGGCCAACAGCAGATCGCGCTAGCCAATTGCGCCACGGAGACAGTCGTGCTCCAGTCTCACGACCATCAGAACATATTTTCAAAGCTATCAGCGCAAAGAAAAACGCGACACACCAATCCCGGGAGGGCTCAAACTCCAATTTTTCGGTTAACAGCCGAATGTGCTAGCCAATTGCGCCAAAGAGACAGTCGTGCTCCAATCTCACCACCGCGAGAACATTTCTCCAAAGCTATAAGTGCAAAGAAAAAAAAGCGCCGCACCACCACCGGGTGGGCTCGAACCTCCAACCTTTCGGTGAACAGCCGATCGCGCTAGACAATTGCGCCACGAAGACAGTCGTGCTCCACTCTCACCACCGTCAGAACATTTCTTCAGAGCTATCAGCCCAAAGGAAAAAAAGCGCCGCACCACCACCGGGTGGGCTCGAACCTCCAACCTTTCGGTTAACAGCCGATCGCGCTACCCAATTGCGCCACGGAGACAGTCCTGCTCCACTCTCACCACCATCAGAACATATATTCAAAGCTATCAGCCCATAGAAAAAAAAGCCCGCACCACCACCGGGTGGGCTCGAAACTCCAACCTTTCGGTTAACGGCCGAACGCGCTAGCCAATTGGGCCACGGAGACAGTCCTGCTCCAATCTCACCACCATCAGAACACATCTTCAAAGTTATCAGCCCAAAGAAAAAAAAAAGCAACACACCACTCCCGGGAGGGCTTGAACCTCCAACCTTTCTGTTAACAGCCGATTGCGCTAGCCGATTGTGCCACGGAAACAATCGTGCTCCACTCTCACCACCGTCAGAACATTTCTTCAGATCTATAGGCCCAAAGAAAAAAAAGCGCCACACCACCACTGGGTGGGCTCGAAACTCCAAGCTTTCGGTTAACAGCCGATCGCGCTAGCCGATTGCGCCACGGAGACAGTCCTGCTCCACTCTCACCACCATCAGAACATATCTTCAAAGCTATCAGCCCAAAGGAAAAAATGCGCCGCACCACCATCGGGTGGGCTCGAACCTCCAACCTTTCGGTTAAGAGCCGATCGCGCTAGCAAAATGCGCCACGGAGACAGTCTTGCTCCACTCTCACCACCATCAGAACATATATTCAAAGCTATCAGCCCATAGAAAAAAAAGCCCGCACCACCACCGGGTGGGCTCGAAACTCCAACCTTTCGGTTAACGGCCGAACGCGCTAGCCTATTGCGCCACGGAGACAGTCCTGCTCCAATCTCACCACCATCAGAACACATCTTCAAAGTTATCAGCCCAAAGAAAAAAAAGCAACACACCACTCCCGGGAGGGCTTGAACCTCCAACCTTTCTGTTAACAGCCGATTGCGCTAGCCGATTGTGCCACGGAAACAATCGTGCTCCACTCTCACCGCCGTCAGAACATTTCTTCAGAGCTATCAGCCCAAAGAAAAAAAAGCGCCACACCACCACCGGGTGGGCTCGAACCTCCAACCTTTCGGTTAACAGCCGATCGCGTTAGCCAATTGCGCCACGGAGACAGTCGTGCACCACTCTCACCACCGTCAGAACATTTCTTCAGAGCTACCAGCCCAAAGAAAAAAAAACGCCGCACCACCACTCGGTGGGCTCGAACATCCAACCTTTCGGTTAACAGCCGATCGCGCTACCCAATTGCGCCACGGAGACAGTCGTGCTCCACTCTAACCACCATGAGAACATATCTTCAAAGCTATCAGCCCAAAGAAAAACAAGCGCCGCACCACGACCAGGTGGGCTCGAACCTCCAACATTTCGGTTACCAGCATACCGCGCTAGCCAATTGCGCCGCGGAGACAGTCATGCTCCACTTTCACCACCATCAGTACATATCTTCAAAGCTATCAGCGCAAAGAAAAAAGCAACACACCACTCCCGGGAGACTCGAAACTCCAATTTTTCGGTTTCCAGCCGAACGTGCTAGCCAATTGCGCCACGGAGACAGTCGTACTCCACTCTCACCACCGTCAGAACATTTCTTCAGAGCTATCAGCCCAAAGAAAAAAAAGCGCCGCACCACCACCGGGTGGGCTCGAACCTCCAAACTTTCGCTTAACAGCCGATCACGCTAGCCAATTGCGCCACTAAGACAGTCGTGCTCAACTCTCACCACCGTCAGAACATTTCTTCAGAGCTATCAGCCCAAAGAAAAAAAAGAAACACACCACTCCCGAGAGGGCTCGAACCTCCAACCTTTCGGTTAACAGGCGATCGCGCGAGCAAATTGCGCCACGGAGACAGTCCTGCTATACTCTCACCACCATCAGAACATATCTTCAAAGCTATGGGCCCAAAAAAAAGTGCCGCACCACCACCGGGTGGGCTCGAACCTCCAACCTTTCGGTTAACAGCCGATCGCGCTAGCCAATTGCGCCACGGAGACAGTCGTGCACATCTCTCACCACCGTCAGAACATTTCTTCAGAGCTACCAGCCCAAAGAAAAAAAACGCCGCACCACCACTCGGTGGGCTCGAACATCCAACCTTTCGGTTAACAGCCGATCGCGCTACCCAATTGCGCCACGGAGACAGTCGTGCTCCACTGTAACCACCATGAGAACATATCTTCAAAGCTATCAGCCCAAAGAAAAAAAAGCGCCGCTCCACGACCAGGTGGGCTCGAACCTCCAACATTTCGGTTACCAGCATACCGCGCTAGCCAATTGCGCCGCGGAGACAGTCATGCTCCACTTTCACCACCATCAGAACATATCTTCAAAGCTATCAGCGCAAAGAAAAAAGCAACACACCACTCCCGGGAGACTCGAAACTCCAATTTTTCGGTTTCCAGCCGAACGTGCTAGCCAATTGCGCCACGGAGACAGTCGTACTCCACTCTCACCACCGTCAGAACATTTCTTCAGAGCTATCAGCCCAAAGAAAAAAAAGCGCCGCACCACCACCGGGTGGGCTCGAACCTCCAACCTTTCGCTTAACAGCCGATCACGCTAGCCAATTGCGCCACTAAGACAGTCGTGCTCAACTCTCACCACCGTCAGAACATTTCTTCAGAGCTATCAGCCCAAAGAAAAAAAAGAAACACACCACTCCCGAGAGGGCTCGAACCTCCAACCTTTCGGTTAACAGGCGATCGCGCGAGCAAATTGCGCCACGGAGACAGTCCTGCTATACTCTCACCACCATCAGAACATATCTTCAAAGCTATCAGCCCAAAGAAAAAGAGCGCCGCACCACCACCGGGTGGGCTCGAACCTCCTACCTTTCGGTTAACAGCCGATCGTGCTAGCCAATTGCGCCACGGAGACAGTCGTGCTCCACTCTCACCACCGTCAGAACATTTCTTCAGAGCTATCAGCCTAAAGAAAAAAAGCGCCGCACCACCACAGGGTGGGCTCGAACCTCACCTTTCGGTTAACAGCCGATCGCGCTAGCCAATTGCGCCACGGAGACAGTCGTGCACCACTCTCACCACCATCAGAACATTTCTTCAGAGCTATCAACCCAAAGGAAAAAAAAGCGCCGCACAACCACCGGGTGGGCTCGAACCTCCAACCTTTCGGTTAACAGCCGATCGCGCTACCCAATTGCGCCACGGAGACAGTCCTGCTCCAATCTCACCACCATCAGAACACATCTTCAAAGTTATCAGCCCAAAGAAAAAAAAAAGCAACACACCACTCCCGGGAGGGCTTGAACCTCCAACCTTTCTGTTAACAGCCGATTGCGCTAGCCGATTGTGCCACGGAAACAATCGTGCTCCACTCTCACCACCGTCAGAACATTTCTTCAGAGCTATCAGCCCAAAGAAAAAAAAGCGCCACACCACCACTGGGTGGGCTCGAAACTCCAAGCTTTCGGTTAACAGCCGATCGCGCGAGCCGATTGCGCCACGGAGACAGTCATGCTCCACTCTCACCACCATCAGAACATATCTTCAAAGCTATCAGCCCAAAGAAAAAAAAAGCGCCGCACCACCATCGGGTGGGCTCGAACCTCCAACCTTTCGGTTAAGAGCCGATCGCGCTAGCAAAATGCGCCACGGAGACAGTCTTGCTCCACTCTCACCACCATCAGAACATATATTCAAAGCTATCAGCCCATAGAAAAAAAAGCCCGCACCACCAACGGGTGGGCTCGAAACTCCAACCTTTCGGTTAACGGCCGAACGCGCTAGCCTATTGCGCCACGGAGACAGTCCTGCTCCAATCTCACCACCATCAGAACACATCTTCAAAGTTATCAGCCCAAAGAAAAAAAAGCAACACACCACTCCCGGCAGGGCTTGAACCTCCAACCTTTCTGTTAACAGCCGATTGCGCTAGCCGATTGTGCCACGGAAACAATCGTGCTCCACTCTCACCGCCGTCAGAACATTTCTTCAGAGCTATCAGCCCAAAGAAAAAAAAGCGCCACACCACCACCGGGTGGGCTCGAACCTCCAACCTTTCGGTTAACAGCCGATCGCGCTAGCCAATTGCGCCACGGAGACAGTCGTGCACCACTCTCACCACCGTCAGAACATTTCTTCAGAGCTACCAGCCCAAAGAAAAAAAACGCCGCACCACCACTCGGTGGGCTCGAACATCCAACCTTTCGGTTAACAGCCGATCGCGCTACCCAATTGCGCCACGGAGACAGTCGTGCTCCACTCTAACCACCATGAGAACATATCTTCAAAGCTATCAGCCCAAAGAAAAAAAAGCGCCGCTCCACGACCAGGTGGGCTCGAACCTCCAACATTTCGGTTACCAGCATACCGCGCTAGCCAATTGCGCCGCGGAGACAGTCATGCTCCACTTTCACCACCATCAGAACATATCTTCAAAGCTATCAGCGCAAAGAAAAAAGCAACACACCACTCCCGGGAGACTCGAAACTCCAATTTTTCGGTTTCCAGCCGAACGTGCTAGCCAATTGCGCCACGGAGACAGTCGTACTCCACTCTCACCACCGTCAGAACATTTCTTCAGAGCTATCAGCCCAAAGAAAAAAAAGCGCCGCACCACCACCGGGTGGGCTCGAACCTCCAACCTTTCGCTTAACAGCCGATCACGCTAGCCAATTGCGCCACTAAGACAGTCGTGCTCAACTCTCACCACCGTCAGAACATTTCTTCAGAGCTATCAGCCCAAAGAAAAAAAAGAAACACACCACTCCCGAGAGGGCTCGAACCTCCAACCTTTCGGTTAACAGGCGATCGCGCGAGCAAATTGCGCCACGGAGACAGTCCTGCTATACTCTCACCACCATCAGAACATATCTTCAAAGCTATAGGCCCAAAAAAAAGTGCCGCACCACCACCACGTGGGCTCGAACCTCCAACTTTTCGGTTAACTGCCGAACTCGCTAGCCAATTGCGCCACGGAGACAGTAGTGCTCCACTCTCACCACCGTCAGAACATTTCTTCAGAGCTATCAGCCCAAAGAAGAAGAAGCGCCGCACCACCACCGGGTGGGCTCGAACCTTCAACCTTTCGGCCAACAGCAGATCGCGCTAGCCAATTGCGCCACGGAGACAGTCGTGCTCCAGTCTCACGACCATCAGAACATATTTTCAAAGCTATCAGCGCAAAGAAAAACGCGACACACCAATCCCGGGAGGGCTCAAACTCCAATTTTTCGGTTAACAGCCGAATGTGCTAGCCAATTGCGCCAAAGAGACAGTCGTGCTCCAATCTCACCACCGCGAGAACATTTCTCCAAAGCTATAAGTGCAAAGAAAAAAAAGCGCCGCACCACCACCGGGTGGGCTCGAACCTCCAACCTTTCGGTGAACAGCCGATCGCGCTAGACAATTGCGCCACGAAGACAGTCGTGCTCCACTCTCACCACCGTCAGAACATTTCTTCAGAGCTATCAGCCCAAAGGAAAAAAAGCGCCGTACCACCACCGGGTGGGCTCGAACCTCCAACCTTTCGGTTAACAGCCGATCGCGCTACCCAATTGCGCCACGGAGACAGTCCTGCTCCACTCTCACCACCATCAGAACATATATTCAAAGCTATCAGCCCATAGAAAAAAAAGCCCGCACCACCACCGGGTGGGCTCGAAACTCCAACCTTTCGGTTAACGGCCGAACGCGCTAGCCAATTGGGCCACGGAGACAGTCCTGCTCCAATCTCACCACCATCAGAACACATCTTCAAAGTTATCAGCCCAAAGAAAAAAAAAGCAACACACCACTCCCGGGAGGGCTTGAACCTCCAACCTTTCTGTTAACAGCCGATTGCGCTAGCCGATTGTGCCACGGAAACAATCGTGCTCCACTCTCACCACCGTCAGAACATTTCTTCAGATCTATAGGCCCAAAGAAAAAAAAGCGCCACACCACCACTGGGTGGGCTCGAAACTCCAAGCTTTCGGTTAACAGCCGATCGCGCTAGCCGATTGCGCCACGGAGACAGTCCTGCTCCACTCTCACCACCATCAGAACATATCTTCAAAGCTATCAGCCCAAAGGAAAAAATGCGCCGCACCACCATCGGGTGGGCTCGAACCTCCAACCTTTCGGTTAAGAGCCGATCGCGCTAGCAAAATGCGCCACGGAGACAGTCTTGCTCCACTCTCACCACCATCAGAACATATATTCAAAGCTATCAGCCCATAGAAAAAAAAGCCCGCACCACCACCGGGTGGGCTCGAAACTCCAACCTTTCGGTTAACGGCCGAACGCGCTAGCCTATTGCGCCACGGAGACAGTCCTGCTCCAATCTCACCACCATCAGAACACATCTTCAAAGTTATCAGCCCAAAGAAAAAAAAGCAACACACCACTCCCGGGAGGGCTTGAACCTCCAACCTTTCTGTTAACAGCCGATTGCGCTAGCCGATTGTGCCACGGAAACAATCGTGCTCCACTCTCACCGCCGTCAGAACATTTCTTCAGAGCTATCAGCCCAAAGAAAAAAAAGCGCCACACCACCACCGGGTGGGCTCGAACCTCCAACCTTTCGGTTAACAGCCGATCGCGTTAGCCAATTGCGCCACGGAGACAGTCGTGCACCACTCTCACCACCGTCAGAACATTTCTTCAGAGCTACCAGCCCAAAGAAAAAAAAACGCCGCACCACCACTCGGTGGGCTCGAACATCCAACCTTTCGGTTAACAGCCGATCGCGCTACCCAATTGCGCCACGGAGACAGTCGTGCTCCACTCTAACCACCATGAGAACATATCTTCAAAGCTATCAGCCCAAAGAAAAAAAAGCGCCGCACCACGACCAGGTGGGCTCGAACCTCCAACATTTCGGTTACCAGCATACCGCGCTAGCCAATTGCGCCGCGGAGACAGTCATGCTCCACTTTCACCACCATCAGAACATATCTTCAAAGCTATCAGCGCAAAGAAAAAAGCAACACACCACTCCCGGGAGACTCGAAACTCCAATTTTTCGGTTTCCAGCCGAACGTGCTAGCCAATTGCGCCACGGAGACAGTCGTACTCCACTCTCACCACCGTCAGAACATTTCTTCAGAGCTATCAGCCCAAAGAAAAAAAAGCGCCGCACCACCACCGGGTGGGCTCGAACCTCCAAACTTTCGCTTAACAGCCGATCACGCTAGCCAATTGCGCCACTAAGACAGTCGTGCTCAACTCTCACCACCGTCAGAACATTTCTTCAGAGCTATCAGCCCAAAGAAAAAAAAGAAACACACCACTCCCGAGAGGGCTCGAACCTCCAACCTTTCGGTTAACAGGCGATCGCGCGAGCAAATTGCGCCACGGAGACAGTCCTGCTATACTCTCACCACCATCAGAACATATCTTCAAAGCTATGGGCCCAAAAAAAAGTGCCGCACCACCACCGGGTGGGCTCGAACCTCCAACCTTTCGGTTAACAGCCGATCGCGCTAGCCAATTGCGCCACGGAGACAGTCGTGCACATCTCTCACCACCGTCAGAACATTTCTTCAGAGCTACCAGCCCAAAGAAAAAAAACGCCGCACCACCACTCGGTGGGCTCGAACATCCAACCTTTCGGTTAACAGCCGATCGCGCTACCCAATTGCGCCACGGAGACAGTCGTGCTCCACTCTAACCACCATGAGAACATATCTTCAAAGCTATCAGCCCAAAGAAAAAAAAGCGCCGCTCCACGACCAGGTGGGCTCGAACCTCCAACATTTCGGTTACCAGCATACCGCGCTAGCCAATTGCGCCGCGGAGACAGTCATGCTCCACTTTCACCACCATCAGAACATATCTTCAAAGCTATCAGCGCAAAGAAAAAAGCAACACACCACTCCCGGGAGACTCGAAACTCCAATTTTTCGGTTTCCAGCCGAACGTGCTAGCCAATTGCGCCACGGAGACAGTCGTACTCCACTCTCACCACCGTCAGAACATTTCTTCAGAGCTATCAGCCCAAAGAAAAAAAAGCGCCGCACCACCACCGGGTGGGCTCGAACCTCCAACCTTTCGCTTAACAGCCGATCACGCTAGCCAATTGCGCCACTAAGACAGTCGTGCTCAACTCTCACCACCGTCAGAACATTTCTTCAGAGCTATCAGCCCAAAGAAAAAAAAGAAACACACCACTCCCGAGAGGGCTCGAACCTCCAACCTTTCGGTTAACAGGCGATCGCGCGAGCAAATTGCGCCACGGAGACAGTCCTGCTATACTCTCACCACCATCAGAACATATCTTCAAAGCTATAGGCCCAAAAAAAAGTGCCGCACCACCACCACGTGGGCTCGAACCTCCAACTTTTCGGTTAACTGCCGAACGCGCTAGCCAATTGCGCCACGGAGACAGTAGTGCTCCACTCTCACCACCGTCAGAACATTTCTTCAGAGCTATCAGCCCAAAGAAGAAGAAGCGCCGCACCACCACCGGGTGGGCTCGAACCTTCAACCTTTCGGCCAACAGCAGATCGCGCTAGCCAATTGCGCCACGGAGACAGTCGTGCTCCAGTCTCACGACCATCAGAACATATTTTCAAAGCTATCAGCGCAAAGAAAAACGCGACACACCAATCCCGGGAGGGCTCAAACTCCAATTTTTCGGTTAACAGCCGAATGTGCTAGCCAATTGCGCCAAAGAGACAGTCGTGCTCCAATCTCACCACCGCGAGAACATTTCTCCAAAGCTATAAGTGCAAAGAAAAAAAAGCGCCGCACCACCACCGGGTGGGCTCGAACCTCCAACCTTTCGGTGAACAGCCGATCGCGCTAGACAATTGCGCCACGAAGACAGTCGTGCTCCACTCTCACCACCGTCAGAACATTTCTTCAGAGCTATCAGCCCAAAGGAAAAAAAGCGCCGCACCACCACCGGGTGGGCTCGAACCTCCAACCTTTCGGTTAACAGCCGATCGCGCTACCCAATTGCGCCACGGAGACAGTCCTGCTCCACTCTCACCACCATCAGAACATATATTCAAAGCTATCAGCCCATAGAAAAAAAAGCCCGCACCACCACCGGGTGGGCTCGAAACTCCAACCTTTCGGTTAACGGCCGAACGCGCTAGCCAATTGGGCCACGGAGACAGTCCTGCTCCAATCTCACCACCATCAGAACACATCTTCAAAGTTATCAGCCCAAAGAAAAAAAAAGCAACACACCACTCCCGGGAGGGCTTGAACCTCCAACCTTTCTGTTAACAGCCGATTGCGCTAGCCGATTGTGCCACGGAAACAATCGTGCTCCACTCTCACCACCGTCAGAACATTTCTTCAGATCTATAGGCCCAAAGAAAAAAAAGCGCCACACCACCACTGGGTGGGCTCGAAACTCCAAGCTTTCGGTTAACAGCCGATCGCGCTAGCCGATTGCGCCACGGAGACAGTCCTGCTCCACTCTCACCACCATCAGAACATATCTTCAAAGCTATCAGCCCAAAGGAAAAAATGCGCCGCACCACCATCGGGTGGGCTCGAACCTCCAACCTTTCGGTTAAGAGCCGATCGCGCTAGCAAAATGCGCCACGGAGACAGTCTTGCTCCACTCTCACCACCATCAGAACATATATTCAAAGCTATCAGCCCATAGAAAAAAAAGCCCGCACCACCACCGGGTGGGCTCGAAACTCCAACCTTTCGGTTAACGGCCGAACGCGCTAGCCTATTGCGCCAAGGAGACAGTCCTGCTCCAATCTCACCACCATCAGAACACATCTTCAAAGTTATCAGCCCAAAGAAAAAAAAGCAACACACCACTCCCGGGAGGGCTTGAACCTCCAACCTTTCTGTTAACAGCCGATTGCGCTAGCCGATTGTGCCACGGAAACAATCGTGCTCCACTCTCACCGCCGTCAGAACATTTCTTCAGAGCTATCAGCCCAAAGAAAAAAAAGCGCCACACCACCACCGGGTGGGCTCGAACCTCCAACCTTTCGGTTAACAGCCGATCGCGTTAGCCAATTGCGCCACGGAGACAGTCGTGCACCACTCTCACCACCGTCAGAACATTTCTTCAGAGCTACTAGCCCAAAGAAAAAAAAACGCTGCACCACCACTCGGTGGGCTCGAACATCCAACCTTTCGGTTAACAGCCGATCGCGCTACCCAATTGCGCCACGGAGACAGTCGTGCTCCACTCTAACCACCATAAGAACATATCTTCAAAGCTATCAGCCCAAAGAAAAAAAAGCGCCGCACCACGACCAGGTGGGCTCGAACCTCCAACATTTCGGTTACCAGCATACCGCGCTAGCCAATTGCGCCGCGGAGACAGTCATGCTCCACTTTCACCACCATCAGAACATATCTTCAAAGCTATCAGCGCAAAGAAAAAAGCAACACACCACTCCCGGGAGACTCGAAACTCCAATTTTTCGGTTTCCAGCCGAACGTGCTAGCCAATTGCGCCACGGAGACAGTCGTACTCCACTCTCACCACCGTCAGAACATTTCTTCAGAGCTATCAGCCCAAAGAAAAAAAAGCGCCGCACCACCACCGGGTGGGCTCGAACCTCCAAACTTTCGCTTAACAGCCGATCACGCTAGCCAATTGCGCCACTAAGACAGTCGTGCTCAACTCTCACCACCGTCAGAACATTTCTTCAGAGCTATCAGCCCAAAGAAAAAAAAGAAACACACCACTCCCGAGAGGGCTCGAACCTCCAACCTTTCGGTTAACAGGCGATCGCGCGAGCAAATTGCGCCACGGAGACAGTCCTGCTATACTCTCACCACCATCAGAACATATCTTCAAAGCTATGGGCCCAAAAAAAAGTGCCGCACCACCACCACGTGGGCTCGAACCTCCAACTTTTCGGTTAACTGCTGAACGCGCTAGCCAATTGCGCCACGGAGACAGTGGTGCTCCACTCTCACCACCGTCAGAACATTTCTTCAGAGCTATCAGCCCAAAGAAGAAGAAGCGCCGCACCACCACCGGGTGGGCTCGAACCTCCAACCTTTCGGCCAACAGCAGATCGCGCTAGCCAATTGCGCCACGGAGACAGTCGTGCTCCAGTCTCACGACCATCAGAACATATTTTCAAAGCTATCAGCGCAAAGAAAAACGCGACACACCAATCCCGGGAGGGCTCAAACTCCAATTTTTCGGTTAACAGCCGAATGTGCTAGCCAATTGCGCCAAAGAGACAGTCGTGCTCCAATCTCACCACCGCGAGAACATTTCTCCAAAGCTATCAGTGCAAAGAAAAAAAAGCGCCGCACCACCACCGGGTGGGCTCGAAACTCCAATTTTTCGGTTAACAGCCAAACGTGCTAGCCAATTGCGCCACGGAGACAGTCGTGCTTCACTCTTACCACCGTCAGAACATTTCTTCAGAGCTATTAGCCGAAATAAAAAAAAGCGCCGCACAACCACCGGGTGGGCTCGAACCTCCAAGCTTTCGCTTAACAGCCGATCGCGCTAGCCAATTGCACCACGGAGACAGTCGTGCTCCACGCTCACCACCGTCAGAACATTTCTTCAGAGCTATCAGCCCGAAGAAAAAAAAAGCGCCCCACCACCACCAGGTGGGCTCGAACCTCCAACCTTTCGGTGAACAGCCGATCGCGCTAGCCAATTGCGCTACGGAGACAGTCGTGCTTCACTCTCATCACCGTCAGAACATTTCTTCAGAGCTTTCAGCCCAAAGAAAAAAAGCGCCGCAACACCACCGGGTGGGCTCGAACCTGCAACCTTTCGGTTAACAGCCGATCGCGCTAACCAATTGCGCCACGGAGACAGTCGTGCTCCACGCTCACCACCATCAGAACATATCTTCAAAGCAATCAGCCCGTAGAAAAAAAAAGCCCGCACCACCACCGGGTGGGCTCGAACCTCCGACCTTTCGGTTAACGGCCGAACGTGCTAGCCAAATGTGCCACGGAGATTGTCGTGCTCCAATCTCACCACCGTCAGAACCTTTCTCCAAAGCTATCAGCGCAAAGAAAAAAAGCACCCCACCACCACCGGGTGGGCTCGAAACTCCAATTTTTCGGTTGACAGCCGAACGTGCTAGCCAATTGTGCCACGGAGACAGTCCTGCTCTACTCTCACCACCATCAGAACATATCTTCAAAGCTATCAGCCCAAAGAAAAAAAGCGCCGCACCGCCACCGGGTGGGCTCGAACCTCCAACCTTTCGGTTAACAGCCGATCGCGCTAGCAAATTGCGCCACGGAGACAGTCCTGCTATACTCTCACCACCATCAGAACATATCTTCAAAGCTATCGGCCCAAAAAAAAAGTGCCACACCACCACCAGGTTGGCTCGAACCTCCAACTTTTCGGTTAACTGCCGAACGCGCTAGCCACTCGCGCCACGGAGACAGTCCTGCTCCACTCTCAACACCGTCAGAACATTTCTTCAGAGCTATCAGCCCAAAGAAAAAGAAGCGCCGCACCACCACCGGGTGGGCTCGAACCTCCAACCTTTCGGTGAACAGCCGATCGCGCTAGCCAATTGCGCTATGGAGACAGTCGTGCGTCACTCTCATCACCGTCAGAACATTTCTTCAGAGCTTTCAGCCCAAAGAAAAAAAGCGCCGCAACACCACCGGGTGGGCTCGAACCTCCAACCTTTCGGTTAACAGCCGATCGCGCTAACCAATTGCGCCACGGAGACAGTCGTGCTCCACGCTCACCACCAACAGAACATATCTTCAAAGCAATCAGCCCGTAGAAAAAAAAAGCCCACACCACCACCGGGTGGGCTCGAACCTCCGACCTTTCGGTTAACGGCCGAACGTGCTAGCCAAATGCGCCACGGAGATTGTCGTGCTCCACGCTCACCACCATCAGAACATATCTTCAAAGCAATCAGCCCATAGAAAAAAAAGCCCGCACCACCACCGGGTGGGCTCGAACCTCCGACCTTTCGGTTAACGGCCGAACGTGCTAGCCAAATGCGCCACGGAGATTGTCGTGCTCGAATCTCACCACCGTCAGAACCTTTCTCCAAAGCTATCAGCGCAAAGAAAAAAAAGCGCCCCACCACCACCGGGTGGGCTCGAAACTCCAACCTTACGGTTAACTCCTGAACGCGCTAGCCAATTGCGCCACGGAGACAGCCCTGCTCCAATCTCACCACCATCAGAATACATCTTCAAAGCTATCAGCCCAAAGAAAAAAAAGCAACACACCACTCCCGGGACGGCTCGAACGTCCAACCTTTCCGTTAACAGCCGATTGCGCTAGCCAATTGCGCCACGGAGACAGTCGTTCTTCACTCTTGCCCCCATCAGAACATTTCTTCAGAGCTATCAGCCCAAAGAAAAAAAAAGCGCCGCACCACCACCGGGTGGGCTCGAACCTCCAACCTTTCGGTTAACAGCCGATCGCGCTAGACAATTGCGCCACGGAGACAGTCGTGCTCCACTCTCACCACCGTCAGAACATTTATTCAGAGCTATCAGCCCAAAGGAAAAAAAGCGCCGCACCACCAGCGGGTGGGCTCGAACCTCCAACCTTTCGGTTACCAGCCGAACGTGCTAGCAAATTGCGCCACGGAGACAGTCGTGCTTCCCTCTCACCACCGTCAGAACATTTCTTCAGAGCTATCAGCCCAAAGAAAAAGAGCGCCGCACCACCACCGGGTGGGCTCGAACCTCCAAACTTTCGGTTAACAGCCGATCGCGCTAGCCAATTGCGCCACGGAGACAGCCGTGCTCCACTCTCACCACCGTCAGAACAATTCTTCACAGCTATCAGCCTAAAGAAAAAAAGCCACACACCACCACCGGGTGGGCTCGAACCTCCGACCTTTCGGTTAACGGCCGAACGTGCTAGCCAAATGCGCCACGGAGATTGTCGTGCTCCACGCTCACCACCATCAGAACATATCTTCAAAGCAATCAGCCCATAGAAAAAAAAAGGCCGCACCACCACCGGGTGGGCTCGAACCTCCGACCTTTCGGTTAACGGCCGAACGTGCTAGCCAAATGCGCCACGGAGATTGTCGTGCTCGAATCTCACCACCGTCAGAACGTTTCTCCAAAGCTATCAGCGCAAAGAAAAAAAAGCGCCCCACCACCACCGGGTGGGCTCGAAACTCCAACCTTACGGTTAACTCCTGAACGCGCTAGCCAATTGCGCCACGGAGACAGCCCTGCTCCAATCTCACCACCATCAGAATACATCTTCAAAGCTATCAGCCCAAAGAAAAAAAAGCAACACACCACTCCCGGGACGGCTCGAACCTCCAACCTTTCCGTTAACAGCCGATTGCGCTAGCCAATTGCGCCACGGAGACAGTCGTTCTTCACTCTTGCCCCCATCAGAACATTTCTTCAGAGCTATCAGCCCAAAGAAAAAAAAAGCGCCGCACCACCACCGGGTGGGCTCGAACCTCCAACCTTTCGGTTAACAGCCGATCGCGCTAGCAAATTGCGCCACGGAGACAGTCCTGCTATACTCTCACCACCATCAGAACATATCTTCAAAGCTATCGGCCCAAAAAAAAAGTGCCACACCACCACCAGGTTGGCTCGAACCTCCAACTTTTCGGTTAACTGCCGAACGCGCTAGCCACTCGCGCCACGGAGACAGTCCTGCTCCACTCTCAACACCGTCAGAACATTTCTTCAGAGCTATCAGCCCAAAGAAAAAGAAGCGCCGCACCACCACCGGGTGGGCTCGAACCTCCAACCTTTCGGTGAACAGCCGATCGCGCTAGCCAATTGCGCTACGGAGACAGTCGTGCGTCACTCTCATCACCGTCAGAACATTTCTTCAGAGCTTTCAGCCCAAAGAAAAAAAGCGCCGCAACACCACCGGGTGGGCTCGAACCTCCAACCTTTCGGTTAAGAGCCGATCGCGCTAACCAATTGCGCCACGGAGACAGTCGTGCTCCACGCTCACCACCAACAGAACATATCTTCAAAGCAATCAGCCCGTAGAAAAAAAAGCCCACACCACCACCGGGTGGGCTCGAACCTCCGACCTTTCGGTTAACGGCCGAACGTGCTAGCCAAATGCGCCACGGAGATTGTCGTGCTCCACGCTCACCACCATCAGAACATATCTTCAAAGCAATCAGCCCATAGAAAAAAAAAGCCCGCACCACCACCGGGTGGGCTCGAACCTCCGACCTTTCGGTTAACGGCCGAACGTGCTAGCCAAATGCGCCACGGAGATTGTCGTGCTCGAATCTCACCACCGTCAGAACCTTTCTCCAAAGCTATCAGCGCAAAGAAAAAAAAGCGCCCCACCACCACCGGGTGGGCTCGAAACTCCAACCTTACGGTTAACTCCTGAACGCGCTAGCCAATTGCGCCACGGAGACAGCCCTGCTCCAATCTCACCACCATCAGAATACATCTTCAAAGCTATCAGCCCAAAGAAAAAAAAGCAACACACCACTCCCGGGACGGCTCGAACCTCCAACCTTTCGGTTAACAGCCGATCGCGCTAGACAATTGCGCCACGGAGACAGTCGTGCTCCACTCTCACCACCGTCAGAACATTTCTTCAGAGCTATCAGCCCAAAGGAAAAAAAGCGCCGCACCACCAGCGGGTGGGCTCGAACCTCCAACCTTTCGGTTACCAGCCGAACGTGCTAGCAAATTGCGCCACGGAGACAGTCGTACTCCACTCTCACCACCGTCAGAACATTTCTTCAGAGCTATCAGCCCAAAGAAAAAAAAGCGCCGCACCACCACCGGGTGGGCTCGAACCTCCAAACTTTCGCTTAACAGCCGATCACGCTAGCCAATTGCGCCACTAAGACAGTCGTGCTCAACTCTCACCACCGTCAGAACATTTCTTCAGAGCTATCAGCCCAAAGAAAAAAAAGAAACACACCACTCCCGAGAGGGCTCGAACCTCCAACCTTTCGGTTAACAGGCGATCGCGCGAGCAAATTGCGCCACGGAGACAGTCCTGCTATACTCTCACCACCATCAGAACATATCTTCAAAGCTATGGGCCCAAAAAAAAGTGCCGCACCACCACCACGTGGGCTCGAACCTCCAACTTTTCGGTTAACTGCTGAACGCGCTAGCCAATTGCGCCACGGAGACAGTGGTGCTCCACTCTCACCACCGTCAGAACATTTCTTCAGAGCTATCAGCCCAAAGAAGAAGAAGCGCCGCACCACCACCGGGTGGGCTCGAACCTCCAACCTTTCGGCCAACAGCAGATCGCGCTAGCCAATTGCGCCACGGAGACAGTCGTGCTCCAGTCTCACGACCATCAGAACATATTTTCAAAGCTATCAGCGCAAAGAAAAACGCGACACACCAATCCCGGGAGGGCTCAAACTCCAATTTTTCGGTTAACAGCCGAATGTGCTAGCCAATTGCGCCAAAGAGACAGTCGTGCTCCAATCTCACCACCGCGAGAACATTTCTCCAAAGCTATCAGTGCAAAGAAAAAAAAGCGCCGCACCACCACCGGGTGGGCTCGAAACTCCAATTTTTCGGTTAACAGCCAAACGTGCTAGCCAATTGCGCCACGGAGACAGTCGTGCTTCACTCTTACCACCGTCAGAACATTTCTTCAGAGCTATTAGCCGAAATAAAAAAAAGCGCCGCACAACCACCGGGTGGGCTCGAACCTCCAAGCTTTCGCTTAACAGCCGATCGCGCTAGCCAATTGCACCACGGAGACAGTCGTGCTCCACGCTCACCACCGTCAGAACATTTCTTCAGAGCTATCAGCCCGAAGAAAAAAAAAGCGCCCCACCACCACCAGGTGGGCTCGAACCTCCAACCTTTCGGTGAACAGCCGATCGCGCTAGCCAATTGCGCTACGGAGACAGTCGTGCTTCACTCTCATCACCGTCAGAACATTTCTTCAGAGCTTTCAGCCCAAAGAAAAAAAGCGCCGCAACACCACCGGGTGGGCTCGAACCTGCAACCTTTCGGTTAACAGCCGATCGCGCTAACCAATTGCGCCACGGAGACAGTCGTGCTCCACGCTCACCACCATCAGAACATATCTTCAAAGCAATCAGCCCGTAGAAAAAAAAAGCCCGCACCACCACCGGGTGGGCTCGAACCTCCGACCTTTCGGTTAACGGCCGAACGTGCTAGCCAAATGTGCCACGGAGATTGTCGTGCTCCAATCTCACCACCGTCAGAACCTTTCTCCAAAGCTATCAGCGCAAAGAAAAAAAGCACCCCACCACCACCGGGTGGGCTCGAAACTCCAATTTTTCGGTTGACAGCCGAACGTGCTAGCCAATTGTGCCACGGAGACAGTCCTGCTCTACTCTCACCACCATCAGAACATATCTTCAAAGCTATCAGCCCAAAGAAAAAAAGCGCCGCACCGCCACCGGGTGGGCTCGAACCTCCAACCTTTCGGTTAACAGCCGATCGCGCTAGCAAATTGCGCCACGGAGACAGTCCTGCTATACTCTCACCACCATCAGAACATATCTTCAAAGCTATCGGCCCAAAAAAAAAGTGCCACACCACCACCAGGTTGGCTCGAACCTCCAACTTTTCGGTTAACTGCCGAACGCGCTAGCCACTCGCGCCACGGAGACAGTCCTGCTCCACTCTCAACACCGTCAGAACATTTCTTCAGAGCTATCAGCCCAAAGAAAAAGAAGCGCCGCACCACCACCGGGTGGGCTCGAACCTCCAACCTTTCGGTGAACAGCCGATCGCGCTAGCCAATTGCGCTATGGAGACAGTCGTGCGTCACTCTCATCACCGTCAGAACATTTCTTCAGAGCTTTCAGCCCAAAGAAAAAAAGCGCCGCAACACCACCGGGTGGGCTCGAACCTCCAACCTTTCGGTTAACAGCCGATCGCGCTAACCAATTGCGCCACGGAGACAGTCGTGCTCCACGCTCACCACCAACAGAACATATCTTCAAAGCAATCAGCCCGTAGAAAAAAAAAGCCCACACCACCACCGGGTGGGCTCGAACCTCCGACCTTTCGGTTAACGGCCGAACGTGCTAGCCAAATGCGCCACGGAGATTGTCGTGCTCCACGCTCACCACCATCAGAACATATCTTCAAAGCAATCAGCCCATAGAAAAAAAAGCCCGCACCACCACCGGGTGGGCTCGAACCTCCGACCTTTCGGTTAACGGCCGAACGTGCTAGCCAAATGCGCCACGGAGATTGTCGTGCTCGAATCTCACCACCGTCAGAACCTTTCTCCAAAGCTATCAGCGCAAAGAAAAAAAAGCGCCCCACCACCACCGGGTGGGCTCGAAACTCCAACCTTACGGTTAACTCCTGAACGCGCTAGCCAATTGCGCCACGGAGACAGCCCTGCTCCAATCTCACCACCATCAGAATACATCTTCAAAGCTATCAGCCCAAAGAAAAAAAAGCAACACACCACTCCCGGGACGGCTCGAACGTCCAACCTTTCCGTTAACAGCCGATTGCGCTAGCCAATTGCGCCACGGAGACAGTCGTTCTTCACTCTTGCCCCCATCAGAACATTTCTTCAGAGCTATCAGCCCAAAGAAAAAAAAAGCGCCGCACCACCACCGGGTGGGCTCGAACCTCCAACCTTTCGGTTAACAGCCGATCGCGCTAGACAATTGCGCCACGGAGACAGTCGTGCTCCACTCTCACCACCGTCAGAACATTTATTCAGAGCTATCAGCCCAAAGGAAAAAAAGCGCCGCACCACCAGCGGGTGGGCTCGAACCTCCAACCTTTCGGTTACCAGCCGAACGTGCTAGCAAATTGCGCCACGGAGACAGTCGTGCTTCCCTCTCACCACCGTCAGAACATTTCTTCAGAGCTATCAGCCCAAAGAAAAAGAGCGCCGCACCACCACCGGGTGGGCTCGAACCTCCAAACTTTCGGTTAACAGCCGATCGCGCTAGCCAATTGCGCCACGGAGACAGCCGTGCTCCACTCTCACCACCGTCAGAACAATTCTTCACAGCTATCAGCCTAAAGAAAAAAAGCCACACACCACCACCGGGTGGGCTCGAACCTCCGACCTTTCGGTTAACGGCCGAACGTGCTAGCCAAATGCGCCACGGAGATTGTCGTGCTCCACGCTCACCACCATCAGAACATATCTTCAAAGCAATCAGCCCATAGAAAAAAAAAGGCCGCACCACCACCGGGTGGGCTCGAACCTCCGACCTTTCGGTTAACGGCCGAACGTGCTAGCCAAATGCGCCACGGAGATTGTCGTGCTCGAATCTCACCACCGTCAGAACGTTTCTCCAAAGCTATCAGCGCAAAGAAAAAAAAGCGCCCCACCACCACCGGGTGGGCTCGAAACTCCAACCTTACGGTTAACTCCTGAACGCGCTAGCCAATTGCGCCACGGAGACAGCCCTGCTCCAATCTCACCACCATCAGAATACATCTTCAAAGCTATCAGCCCAAAGAAAAAAAAGCAACACACCACTCCCGGGACGGCTCGAACCTCCAACCTTTCCGTTAACAGCCGATTGCGCTAGCCAATTGCGCCACGGAGACAGTCGTTCTTCACTCTTGCCCCCATCAGAACATTTCTTCAGAGCTATCAGCCCAAAGAAAAAAAAAGCGCCGCACCACCACCGGGTGGGCTCGAACCTCCAACCTTTCGGTTAACAGCCGATCGCGCTAGCAAATTGCGCCACGGAGACAGTCCTGCTATACTCTCACCACCATCAGAACATATCTTCAAAGCTATCGGCCCAAAAAAAAAGTGCCACACCACCACCAGGTTGGCTCGAACCTCCAACTTTTCGGTTAACTGCCGAACGCGCTAGCCACTCGCGCCACGGAGACAGTCCTGCTCCACTCTCAACACCGTCAGAACATTTCTTCAGAGCTATCAGCCCAAAGAAAAAGAAGCGCCGCACCACCACCGGGTGGGCTCGAACCTCCAACCTTTCGGTGAACAGCCGATCGCGCTAGCCAATTGCGCTACGGAGACAGTCGTGCGTCACTCTCATCACCGTCAGAACATTTCTTCAGAGCTTTCAGCCCAAAGAAAAAAAGCGCCGCAACACCACCGGGTGGGCTCGAACCTCCAACCTTTCGGTTAAGAGCCGATCGCGCTAACCAATTGCGCCACGGAGACAGTCGTGCTCCACGCTCACCACCAACAGAACATATCTTCAAAGCAATCAGCCCGTAGAAAAAAAAGCCCACACCACCACCGGGTGGGCTCGAACCTCCGACCTTTCGGTTAACGGCCGAACGTGCTAGCCAAATGCGCCACGGAGATTGTCGTGCTCCACGCTCACCACCATCAGAACATATCTTCAAAGCAATCAGCCCATAGAAAAAAAAAGCCCGCACCACCACCGGGTGGGCTCGAACCTCCGACCTTTCGGTTAACGGCCGAACGTGCTAGCCAAATGCGCCACGGAGATTGTCGTGCTCGAATCTCACCACCGTCAGAACCTTTCTCCAAAGCTATCAGCGCAAAGAAAAAAAAGCGCCCCACCACCACCGGGTGGGCTCGAAACTCCAACCTTACGGTTAACTCCTGAACGCGCTAGCCAATTGCGCCACGGAGACAGCCCTGCTCCAATCTCACCACCATCAGAATACATCTTCAAAGCTATCAGCCCAAAGAAAAAAAAGCAACACACCACTCCCGGGACGGCTCGAACCTCCAACCTTTCGGTTAACAGCCGATCGCGCTAGACAATTGCGCCACGGAGACAGTCGTGCTCCACTCTCACCACCGTCAGAACATTTCTTCAGAGCTATCAGCCCAAAGGAAAAAAAGCGCCGCACCACCAGCGGGTGGGCTCGAACCTCCAACCTTTCGGTTACCAGCCGAACGTGCTAGCAAATTGCGCCACGGAGACAGTCGTGCTTCCCTCTCACCACCGTCAGAACATTTCTTCAGAGCTATCAGCCCAAAGAAAAAGAGCGCCGCACCACCACCGGGTGGGCTCGAACCTCCAAACTTTCGGTTAACAGCCGATCGCGCTAGCCAATTGCGCCACGGAGACAGCCGTGCTCCACTCTCACCACCGTCAGAACAATTCTTCACAGCTATCAGCCTAAAGAAAAAAAGCCACACACCACCACCGGGTGGGCTCGAACCTCCGACCTTTCGGTTAACGGCCGAACGTGCTAGCCAAATGCGCCACGGAGATTGTCGTGCTCCACGCTCACCACCATCAGAACATATCTTCAAAGCAATCAGCCCATAGAAAAAAAAAGCCCGCACCACCACCGGGTGGGCTCGAACCTCCGACCTTTCGGTTAACGGCCGAACGTGCTAGCCAAATGCGCCACGGAGATTGTCGTGCTCGAATCTCACCACCGTCAGAACCTTTCTCCAAAGCTATCAGCGCAAAGAAAAAAAAGCGCCCCACCACCACCGGGTGGGCTCGAAACTCCAACCTTACGGTTAACTCCTGAACGCGCTAGCCAATTGCGCCACGGAGACAGCCCTGCTCCAATCTCACCACCATCAGAATACATCTTCAAAGCTATCAGCCCAAAGAAAAAAAAGCAACACACCACTCCCGGGACGGCTCGAACCTCCAACCTTTCCGTTAACAGCCGATTGCGCTAGCCAATTGCGCCACGGAGACAGTCGTTCTTCACTCTTGCCCCCATCAGAACATTTCTTCAGAGCTATCAGCCCAAAGAAAAAAAAAGCGCCGCACCACCACCGGGTGGGCTCGAACCTCCAACCTTTCGGTTAACAGCCGATCGCGCTAGACAATTGCGCCACGGAGACAGTCGTGCTCCACTCTCACCACCGTCAGAACATTTCTTCAGAGCTATCAGCCCAAAGGAAAAAAAGCGCCGCACCACCAGCGGGTGGGCTCGAACCTCCAACCTTTCGGTTACCAGCCGAACGTGCTAGCCAATTGCGCCACGGAGACAGTCGTGCTTCCCTCTCACCACCGTCAGAACATTTCTTCAGAGCTATCAGCCCAAAGAAAAAGAGCGCCGCACCACCACCGGGTGGGCTCGAACCTCCAAACTTTCGGTTAACAGCCGATCGCGCTAGCCAATTGCGCCACGGAGACAGCCGTGCTCCACTCTCACCACCGTCAGAACAATTCTTCAGAGCTATCAGCCTAAAGAAAAAAAGCCACACACCACTCCCGGGAGGGCTCGAACCTCCAACCTTTCAGTTAACAGCCAATCGCACTAGCCAATTGCGCCACGGAGACAGTCGTGCACCACTGTCACCATCGTCAGAACATTTCTTCAGAGCTATCAGCCCAAAGGAAAAAAAAGCGCCGCACAACCACCGGGTGGGCTCGAACCTCCAACCTTTCGGTTAACAGCCGATCGCGCTACCCAATTGCGCCACGGAGACAGTCGTGCTCCACTTTCACCACCATGAGAACATATCTTCAAAGCTATCAACCCAAAGAAAAAAAGCGCTGCACCACCACCGGGTGGGCTCGAACCTCCAACCTTTCGGTAAACAGCCAATCGCGCTAGCCAATTGCGCCACGGAGACAGTCGTGCTCCACTCTCACCACCATCAGAACATTTCTCCAAAGCTATCAGCGCAAAGAAAAAAAAGCACCGCACCACTACCGGGTGGGCTCGAAACTCCAAGCTTTCGGTTAACAGCTGATCGCGCTAGCCGATTGCGCCACAGAGACAGTCCTGCTCCACTCTCACCACCATCAGAACATATCTTCAAAGCTATCAGCCCAAAGAAAAAAAAAAGCGCCGCACCACCATCGGGTGGGCTCGAACCTCCAACCTTTCGGTTAAGAGCCGATCGCGCTAGCAAAATGCGCCACGGAGACAGTCCTGCTCCACTCTCACCACCATCAGAACATATATTCAAAGCTATCAGCCCATAGAAAAAAAAGCCCGCACCACCACCGGGTGGGCTCGAAACTCCAACCTTTCGGTTAACGGCCGAACGCGCTAGCCAATTGCGCCACGGAGACAGTCCTGCTCCAAGCTCACCACCATCAGAACACATCTTCAAAGTTATCAGCCCAAAGAAAAAAAAGCAACACACCACTCCCGGGAGGGCTTGAACCTCCAACCTTTCCGTTAACAGCCGATTGCGCTAGCCGAATGTGCCACGGAAACAATCGTGCTTCACTCTCATCACCGTCAGAACATTTCTTCAGAGCTTTCAGCCCAAAGAAAAAAAGCGCCGCAACACCACCGGGTGGGCTCGAACCTCCAACATTTCGGTTAACAGCCGATCGCGCTAACCAATTGCGCCACGGAGACAGTCGTGCTCCACGCTCACCACCATCAGAACATATCTTCAAAGCAATCAGCCCATAGAAAAAAAAAGCCCGCACCACCACCAGGTGGGCTCGAACCTCCGACCTTTCGGTTAACGGCCGAACGTGCTAGCCAAATGCGCCACGGAGATTGTCGTGCTCGAATCTCACCACCGTCAGAACCTTTCTCCAAAGCTATCAGCGCAAAGAAAAAAAAGCGCCCCACCACCACCGGGTGGGCTCGAAACTCCAACCTTACGGTTAACTCCTGAACGCGCTAGCCAATTGCGCCACGGAGACAGCCCTGCTCCAATCTCACCACCATCAGAACACATCTTCAAAGCTATCAGCCCAAAGAAAAAAAAGCAACACACCACTCCCGGGACGGCTCGAACCTCCAACCTTTCGGTTAACAGCCGATCGCACTAGCCAATTGCGCCACGGAGACAGTCGTGCTCTAATCTCACCACCGTCAGAACATGTCTCCAAAGCTATCAGCGCAAAGAAAAAAGCAACACACCACTCCCGGGAGGGCTCGAATCACCAACCTTTCGGTTAACAGCCGATCGCGCTAGCAAATTGCGCCACGGAGACAGTCCTGCTAGACTCTCACCACCATCAGAACATATCTTCAAAGCTATCAGCCCAAAGAAAAAAAAGCGCCGCACCACCACCGGGTAAGCTCGAACCTCCAACTTTTCGGTTAACTGCCGATCGCACTAGCCAATTGCGCCACGGTGACAGTCGTGCTCCACTCTTACCACCGTCAGAACATTTCTTCAGAGCTATCAGCCCAAAAAAAAAGAAGCGCCGCACCTCCACCGGGTGGGCTCGAACTTCCAACCTTTCGGTCAACAGCAGATCGCGTTAGCCAATTGCGCCACGGAGAGAGGCGTGCTCCACTCTCACCACCTTCAGAACATTTATTCAGAGCTATCAGCCCAAAGGAAAAAAAGCGCCGCACCACTACCGGGTGGGCTCGAACCTCCAACCTTTCGGTTAACAGCCAATCGCGCTACCCCATTGCGCCACGGAGACAGTCCTGCTCCATTCTCTCCGCCATGGGAACATTTCTTCAGAGTTATCAGCCCAAAGGAAAAAAAGCGCCGCACCACCACCGGGTGGGCTCGAACCTCCAACCTTTCGGTAAACAGCCGATCGCGCTAGCGAATTGCGCCATGGAAACAGTCATGCTCAACTCTCACCACCGTCAGAACATTTCTACAGAGCTATCAGCCCAAAGAAAAAAAAGCAACACACCACTCCCGAGAGGGCTCGAACCTCCAACCTTTCGGTTAACAGGCGATCGCGTGAGCAAATTGCGCCACGGAGACAGTCCTGCTATACTCTCACCACCATCAGAACATATCTTCAAAGCTATGGGCCCAAAAAAAAGTGCCGCACCACCACCACGTGGGCTCGAACCTCCAACTTTTCGGTTAACTGCCGAACGCGCTAGCCAATTGCGCCACTGAGACAGTCGTGCTCCACTCTCACCACCGTCAGAACATTTCTTCAGAGCTATCAGCGCAAAGAAAAACGCAACACACCACTTCCGGGAGGGCTCAAATTCCAATTTTTCGGTTAACAGCCGAATGTGCTAGCCAATTGCGCCAAAGAGACAGTCGTGCTCCAATCTCACCACCGCGAGAACATTTCTCCAAAGCTATCAGTGCAAAGAAAAAAAAGCGCCGCACCACCACCGGGTGGGCTCGAAACTCCAATTTTTCGGTTAACAGCCAAACGTGCTAGCCAATTGCGCCACGGAGACAGTCGTGCTTCACTCTCACCACCGTCAGAACATTTCTTCAGAGCTATCAGCCGAATTAAAAAAAAGCGCCGCACCACCACCGGGTGGGCTCGAACCTCCAAGCTTCCGCTCAACAGCCGATCGCGCTAGCCAATTGCACCACGGAGACTGCCGTGCTCCACGCTCACCACCGTCAGAACATTTCTTCAGAGCTATCAGCCCAAAGAAAAAAAAAGCGCCCCACCACCACCAGGTGGGCTCGAACCTCCAACCTTTCGGTGAACAGCCGATCGCGCTAGCCAATTGCGCTACGGAGACAGTCGTGCTCAAATCTCACCACCGTCAGAACATGTCTTCAAAGCTATCAGCGCAAAGAAAAAAGCAATACACCACTCCCGGGAGGGCTCGAACCACCAACCTTTCAGTTAACAGCCGATCGCGCTAGCAAATTGCGCCACGGAGACAGTCCTGCTAGACTCTCATCACCATCAGAACATATCTTCAAAGCTATCAGCCCAACGAAAAAAAAGTGCCGCACCACCACCGGGTGGGCTCGAACCTCCAACTTTTCGGTTTACTGCCGATCGCACTAACCAATTGCGCCACCGAGACAGTCGTGCTCCACTCTTACCACCGTCAGAACATTTCTTCAGAGCTATCAGCCCAAAATAAAGAAGCGCCGCACCTCCACCGGGTGGGCTCGAACTTCCAACCTTTCGGTCAACAGCAGATCGCGTTAGCCAATTGCGCCACGGAGACAGGCGTGCTCCACTCTCACCACCGTCAGAACATTTATTCAGAGCTATCAGCCCAAAGGAAAAAAAGCGCCGCACCACTACCGGGTGGGCTCGAACCTCCAACCTTTCGGTTAACAGCCAATCGCGCTACCCTACTGCGCCACGGAGACAGTCCTGCTCCACTCTCACCGCCTTGAGAACATATCTTCAAAGATATCAGCCAAAAAAAAAGCGCTGCACCACCACCGGGTGGGCTCGAACCTCCAACCTTTCGGTAAACAGCCGATCGCGCTAGCTAATTGCGCCACAGAGACAGTCGTGCTCCACTCTCACCACCATCAGAACATTTTTCCAAAAAGCTATCAGCGCAAAGAAAAAAAGCGCCCCACCACGACCTGGTGGGCTCGAACCTCCAACATTTCGGTTAACAGCCGACCGCGCTAGCCAATTGCGCCACGGAGACAGTCATGCTCCACTTTCACCATCATCAGAACATATCTTCAAAGCTATCAGCGCAAAGAAAAAAGCAACACACCACTCCCGGGAGGGCTCGAAACTCCAATTTTTCGGTTACCAGCCGAACGTGCTAGCCAATTGCGCCACGGAGACAGTCGTGCTCCACTCTCACCACCGTCAGAACATTTCTTCAGAGCTATCAGCCCAAGGAAAAAAAAGCGCCGCACCACCACCGGTTGGGCTCGAACCTCCAACCTTTCGCTTAACAGCCGATCACGCTAGCCAATTGCGCCACGAAGACAGTCGTGCTCAACTCTCACCACCGTCAGAACATTTCTTCAGAGCTATCAGCCCAAAGAAGAAGAAGCGCCGCACCACCACCGGGTGGGCTCGAACCTCCAACCTTTCGGCCAACAGCAGATCGCGCTAGCCAATTGCGCCACGGAGACAGTCCTGCTATTCTCTCACCACCATCAGAACATATCTTCAAAGCTATGGGCCCAAAAAAAAGTGCCGCACCACCACCACATGGGCTCGAACCTCCAACTTTTCGGTTAACTGCCGAACGCGCTAGCCAATTGCGCCACGGAGACAGTCGTGCTCCACTCTCACCACCGTCAGAACATTTCTTCAGAGCTATCAGCCCAAAGAAGAAGAAGCGCCGCACCACCACCGGGTGGGCTCGAACCTCCAACCTTTCGGCCAACAGCAGATCGCGCTAGCCAATTGCGCCACGGAGACAGTCGTGCTTCACTCTCACCACCGTCAGAACAATTCTTCAGAGCTATCAGCCGAAATAAAAAAAAGCGCCGCACCACCACCGGGTGGGCTCGAACCTCCTTGCTTTTGCTTAACAGCCGATCGCGCTAGCCCATTGCGCCACGGAGACAGTCGTGCTTCCCTCTCACCACCGTCAGAACATTTCTTCAGAGCTATCAGCCCAAAGAAAAAGAGCGCCGCACCACCACCGGGTGGGCTCGAACCTCCAACCTTTCGGTTAACAGCCGATCGCGCTAGCCAATTGCGCCACGGAGACAGTCGTGCTCCACTCTTACCACCGTCAGAACATTTCTTCAGAGCTATCAGCCTAAAGAAAAAAAGCAACACACCACTCCCGGGAGGGCTCGAACCTCCAACCTTTCGGTTAACAGCCGATCGCACTAGCCAATTGCGCCACGGAGACAGTCGTGCTCTAATCTCACCACCGTCAGAACATGTCTCCAAAGCTATCAGCGCAAAGAAAAAAGCAACACACCACTCCCGGGAGGGCTCGAATCACCAACCTTTCGGTTAACAGCCGATCGCGCTAGCAAATTGCGCCACGGAGACAGTCCTGCTAGACTCTCACCACCATCAGAACATATCTTCAAAGCTATCAGCCCAAAGAAAAAAAAGCGCCGCACCACCACCGGGTAAGCTCGAACCTCCAACTTTTCGGTTAACTGCCGATCGCACTTGCCAATTGCGCCACGGTGACAGTCGTGCTCCACTCTTACCACCGTCAGAACATTTCTTCAGAGCTATCAGCCCCAAAAAAAAGAAGCGCCGCACCTCCACCGGGTGGGCTCGAACTTCCAACCTTTCGGTCAACAGCAGATCGCGTTAGCCAATTGCGCCACGGAGAGAGGCGTGCTCCACTCTCACCACCTTCAGAACATTTATTCAGAGCTATCAGCCCAAAGGAAAAAAAGCGCCGCACCACTACCGGGTGGGCTCGAACCTCCAACCTTTCGGTTAACAGCCAATCGCGCTACCCCATTGCGCCACGGAGACAGTCCTGCTCCATTCTCTCCACCATGAGAACATACCTTCAAAGCTATCAGCCCAAAGAAAAAAAGCGCTGCACTACCACCGGGTGGGCTCGAACCTCCTACCTTTCGGTAAACAGCCGATCGCGCTAGCGAATTGCGCCATGGAGACAGTCATGCTCCACTTTCACCACCATCAGAACATATCTTCAAAGCTATCAGCGCAAAGAAAAAAGCAACACACCACTCCCGGAAGGGCTCGAAACTCCAATTTTTCGGTTACCAGCCGAACGTGCTAGCCAATTGCGCCACGGAGACAGTCGTGCTCCACTATCACCACCGTCAGAACATTTCTTCAGAGCTATCAGCCCAAAGAAAAAAAAGTGCCGCACCACCACCGGGTGGGCTCGAACCTCCAACCTTTCGGTTAACAGGCGATCGCGCGAGCAAATTGCGCCACGGAGACAGTCCTGCTATACTCTCACCACCATCAGAACATATCTTCAAAGCTATGGGCCCAAAAAAAGTGCCGCACCACCACCACGTGGGCTCGAACCTCCAACTTTTCGGTTAACTGCCGAACGCGCTAGCCAATTGCGCCACTGAGACAGTCGTGCTCCACTCTCACCACCGTCAGAACATTTCTTCAGAGCTATCAGCGCAAAGAAAAAACGCAACACACCACTCCCGGGAGGGCTCAAACTCCAATTTTTCGGTTACCAGCCGAATGTGCTAGCCAATTGCGCCAAAGAGACAGTCGTGCTCCAATCTCACCACCGCGAGAACATTTCTCCAAAGCTATCAGTGCAAAGAAAAAAAAAGCGCCGCACCACCACCGGGTGGGCTCGAAACTCCAATTTTTCGGTTAACAGCCAAACGTGCTAGCCAATTGCGCCACGGAGACAGTCGTGCTTCACTCTCACCACCGTCAGAACATTTCTTCAGAGCTATCAGCCGAATTAAAAAAAAGCGCCGCACCACCACCGGGTGGGCTCGAACCTCCAAGCTTTCGCTCAACAGCCGATCGCGCTAGCCAATTGCACCACGGAGACTGCCGTGCTCCACGCTCACCACCGTCAGAACATTTCTTCAGAGCTATCAGCCCAAAGAAAAAAAAGCGCCCCACCACCACCAGGTGGGCTCGAACCTCCAACCTTTCGGTGAACAGCCGATCGCGCTAGCCAATTGCGCTACGGAGACAGTCGTGCTTCACTCTCATCACCGTCAGAACATTTCTTCAGAGCTTTCAGCCCAAAGAAAAAAAGCGCCGCAACACCACCGGGTGGGCTCGAACCTCCAACCTTTCGGTTAACAGCCGATCGCGCTAACCAATTGCGCCACGGAGACAGTCGTGCTCCACGCTCACCACCATGAGAACACATCTTCAAAGCAATCAGCCCATAGAAAAAAAAAGCCCGCACCACCACCGGGTGGGCTCGAACCTCCGACCTTTCATTTAACGGCCGTACGTGCTAGCCAAATGCGCCACGGAGATTGTCGTGCTCCAATCTCACCACCGTCAGAACCTTTCTCCAAAGCTATCAGCGCCAAGAAACAAAAGCGCCCCACCACCACCGGGTGGGCTCGAAACTCCAATTTTTCGGTTGACAGCCGAACGTGCTAGCCAATTGTGCCACGGAGACAGTCCTGCTCCACTCTCACCCCCATCAGAACATATCTTCAAAGCTATCAGCCCAAAGAAAAAAAAGCGCCGCACCGCCACCGGGTGGGCTCGAACCTCCAACCTTTCGGTTAACAGCCGATCGCGCTAGCAAATTGCGCCACGGAGACAGTCCTGCTATACTCTCACCACCATCAGAACATATCTTCAAAGCTATCGGCCCAAAAAAAAGTGCCACACCACCACCAGGTGGGCTCAAACCTCCAACTTTTCGGTTAACTGCCGAACGCGCTAGCCACTCGCGCCACGGAGACAGTCCTGCTCCACTCTCCCCACCATCAGAACATTTCTTCAGAGCTATCAGCCCAAAGAAAAAAAAGTGCCGCACCACCACCGGGTGGGCTCGAACCTCCAACCTTTCGGTCAACAGCAGATCGCGCTAGCCAATTGCGCCATGGAGACAGCCCTGCTCCAATCTCACCACCATCAGAACACATCTTCAAAGCTATCAGACCAAAGAAAAAAAAGCAACACACCACTCCCGGGACGGCTCGAACCTCCAACCTTTCCGTTAACAGCCGATTGCGCTAGCCAATTGCGCCACGGAGACAGTCGTTCTTCACTCTTGCCCCCATCAGAACATTTCTTCAGAGCTATCAGCCCAAAGAAAAAAAAGCGCCGCACCACCACTGGGTGGGCTCGAACCTCCAACCTTTCGGTTAACAGCCGATCGCGCTAGACAATTGCGCCACGGAGACAGTCGTGCTCCACTCTCACCACCGTCAGAACATTTCTTCAGAGCTATCAGCCCAAAGGAAAAAAAGCGCCGCACCACCACCGGGTGGGCTCGAACCTCCAACCTTTCGGTTACCAGCCGAACATGCTAGCCAATTGCGCCACGGAGAGAGTCGTGCTTCCTTCTCACCACCGTCAGAACATTTCTTCAGAGCTATCAGCCCAAAGAAAAAGAGCGCCGCACCACCACCGGGTGGGCTCGAACCTCCAAACTTTCGGTTAACAGCCGATCGCGCTAGCCAATTGCGCCACGGAGACAGTCGTGCTCCACTCTCACCACCGTCAGAACATTTCTTCAGAGCTATCAGCCTAAAGAAAAAAAGCAACACACCACTCCCGGGAGGGCTCCAACCTCCAACCTTTCGGTTAACAGCCGATCGCACTAGCCAATTGCGCCACGGAGACAGTCGTGCTCAAATCTCACCACCGTCAGAACATGTCTTCAAAGCTATCAGCGCAAAGAAAAAAGCAACACACCACTCCCGGGAGGGCTCGAACCACCAACCTTTCAGTTAACAGCCGATCGCGCTAGCAAATTGCGCCACGGAGACAGTCCTGCTAGACTCTCATCACCATCAGAACATATCTTCAAAGCTATCAGCCCAACGAAAAAAAAGTGCCGCACCACCACCGGGTGGGCTCGAACCTCCAACTTTTCGGTTTACTGCCGATCGCACTAACCAATTGCGCCACCGAGACAGTCGTGCTCCACTCTTACCACAGTCAGAACATTTCTTCAGAGCTATCAGCCCAAAATAAAGAAGCGCTGCACCTCCACCGGGTGGGCTCGAACTTCCAACCTTTCGGTCAACAGCAGATCGCGTTAGCCAATTGCGCCACGGAGACAGGCGTGCTCCACTCTCACCACCGTCAGAACATTTATTCAGAGCTATCAGCCCAAAGGAAAAAAAGCGCCGCACCACTACCGGGTGGGCTCGAACCTCCAACCTTTCGGTTAACAGCCAATCGCGCTACCCTACTGCGCCACGGAGACAGTCCTGCTCCACTCTCACCGCCTTGAGAACATATCTTCAAAGATATCAGCCCAAAAAAAAGCGCTGCACCACCACCGGGTGGGCTCGAACCTCCAACCTTTCGCTAAACAGCCGATCGCGCTAGCTAATTGCGCCACAGAGACAGTCGTGCTCCACTCTCACCACCATCAGAACATTTTTCCAAAAAGCTATCAGCGCAAAGAAAAAAAGCGCCGCACCACGACCTGGTGGGCTCGAACCTCCAACATTTCGGTTAACAGCCGACCGCGCTAGCCAATTGCGCCACGGAGACAGTCATGCTCCACTTTCACCATCTTCAGAACATATCTTCAAAGCTATCAGCGCAAAGAAAAAAGCAACACACCACTCCCGGGAGGGCTCGAAACTCCAATTTTTCGGTTACCAGCCGAACGTGCTAGCTAATTGCGCCACGGAGACAGTCGTGCTCCACTCTCACCACCGTCAGAACATTTCTTCAGAGCTATCAGCCCAAGGGAAAAAAAGCGCCGCACCACCACCGGGTGGGCTCGAACCTCCAACCTTTCGCTTAACAGCCGATCACGCTAGCCAATTGCGCCACGAAGACAGTCGTGCTCAACTCTCACCACCGTCAGAACATTTCTTCAGAGCTATCAGCCCAAAGAAGAAGAAGCGCCGCACCACCACCGGGTGGGCTCGAACCTCCAACCTTTCGGCCAACAGCAGATCGCGCTAGCCAATTGCGCCACGGAGACAGTCCTGCTATTCTCTCACCACCATCAGAACATATCTTCAAAGCTATGGGCCCAAAAAAAAGTGCCGCACCACCACCACATGGGCTCGAACCTCCAACTTTTCGGTTAACTGCCGAACGCGCTAGCCAATTGCGCCACGGAGACAGTCGTGCTCCACTCTCACCACCGTCAGAACATTTCTTCAGAGCTATCAGCCCAAAGAAGAAGAAGCGCCGCACCACCACCGGGTGGGCTCGAACCTCCAACCTTTCGGCCAACAGCAGATCGCGCTAGCCAATTGCGCCACGGAGACAGTCGTGCTTCACTCTCACCACCGTCAGAACATTTCTTCAGAGCTATCAGCCGAAATAAAAAAAAGCGCCGCACCACCACCGGGTGGGCTCGAACCTCCTTGCTTTTGCTTAACAGCCGATCGCGCTAGCCCATTGCGCCACGGAGACAGTCGTGCTTCCCTCTCACCACCGTCAGAACATTTCTTCAGAGCTATCAGCCCAAAGAAAAAGAGCGCCGCACCACCACCGGGTGGGCTCGAACCTCCAACCTTTCGGTTAACAGCCGATCGCGCTAGCCAATTGCGCCACGGAGACAGTCGTGCTCCACTCTCACCACCGTCAGAACATTTCTTCAGAGCTATCAGCCTAAAGAAAAAAAGCAACACACCACTCCCGGGAGGGCTCGAACCTCCAACCTTTCGGTTAACAGCCGATCGCACTAGCCAATTGCGCCACGGAGACAGTCGTGCTCTAATCTCACCACCGTCAGAACATGTCTCCAAAGCTATCAGCGCAAAGAAAAAAGCAACACACCACTCCCGGGAGGGCTCGAATCACCAACCTTTCGGTTAACAGCCGATCGCGCTAGCAAATTGCGCCACGGAGACAGTCCTGCTAGACTCTCACCACCATCAGAACATATCTTCAAAGCTATCAGCCCAAAGAAAAAAAAGCGCCGCACCACCACCGGGTAAGCTCGAACCTCCAACTTTTCGGTTAACTGCCGATCGCACTAGCCAATTGCGCCACGGTGACAGTCGTGCTCCACTCTTACCACCGTCAGAACATTTCTTCAGAGCTATCAGCCCAAAAAAAAAAGAAGCGCCGCACCTCCACCGGGTGGGCTCGAACTTCCAACCTTTCGGTCAACAGCAGATCGCGTTAGCCAATTGCGCCACGGAGAGAGGCGTGCTCCACTCTCACCACCTTCAGAACATTTATTCAGAGCTATCAGCCCAAAGGAAAAAAAGCGCCGCACCACTACCGGGTGGGCTCGAACCTCCAACCTTTCGGTTAACAGCCAATCGCGCTACCCCATTGCGCCACGGAGACAGTCCTGCTCCATTCTCTCCGCCATGGGAACATTTCATCAGAGTTATCAGCCCAAAGAAAAAAAAGCGCCGCACCACCACCGGGTGGGCTCGAACCTCCAACCTTTCGGTTAACAGCCGATCGCGCTACCCAATTGCGCCACAGAGGCAGTCGTGCTCCACTCTCACCACCATGAGAACATATCTTCAAAGCTATCAGCCCAAAGAAAAAAAGCGCTGCACCACCACCGGGTGGGCTCGAACCTCCAACCTTTCGGTAAACAGCCGATCGCGCTACCCAATTGCGCCACGGAGACAGTCCTGCTCCACTTTCACCACCATGAGAACATATCTTCAAAGCTATCAGCCCAAAGAAAAAAAGCGCTGCACCACCACCGGGTCGGCTCGAACCTCCAACCTTTCGGTAAACAGCCAATCGCGCTAGCCAAGTGCGCCACGGAGACAGTCGTGCTCCACTCTCACCACCATCAGAACATTTCTCCAAAGCTATCAGCGCAAAGAAAAAAAAGCACCGCACCACTACCGGGTGGGCTCGAAACTCCAAGCTTTCGGTTAACAGCCGATCGCGCTAGCCGATTGCGCCACGGAGACAGTCCTGCTCCACTCTCACCACCATCAGAACATATCTTCAAAGCTATCAGCCCAAAGGAAAAAAGTGCCGCACCACTATAGGGTGGGCTCGAACCTCCAACCTTTCGGTTAACAGCCGATCGCGCTAGCAAAATGCGCCACGGAGACAGTCCTGCTCCTCTCTCACCACCATCAGAACATATATTCAAAGCTATCAGCTCATAAAAAAAAGCCCGCACCACCACCGGGTGGGCTCGAACCTCCGACCTTTCGGTTAACGGCCAAACGTGCTAGCCAAATGCGCCACGGAGATTGTCGTGCTCCAATCTCACCACCGTCAGAACCTTTCTTCAGAGCTATCAGCCCAAAGAAAAAAAAGCGCCACACCACCACCGGGTGGGCTCGAACCTCCAACCTTTCCGTTAACAGCCGATGGCGCTAGCCAATTGCGCCACGGAGACAGTCGTGCACCACTCTCACCACCGTGAGAACATTTCTTCAGAGCTACCAGCCCAAAGAAAAAAAAACGCCGCACCACCACCGGGTGGGCTCGAACCTCCAACCTTTCGGTTAACAGCCGATCGCGCTACGCAATGGCGCCACGGAGACAGTCCTGCTCCACTCTAACCACCATGAGAACATATCTTCAAACCTATCAGCCCAAAGAAAAAAAGCGCTGCACCACCACCGGGTGGGCTCGAACCTCCAACCTTTCGGTAAACAGCCGATCGCGCTAGCCAATTGCGCCATGGAGACAGTCGTGCTCCACTCTCACCACCATCAGAACATTTCTTCAGAGCCATCAGCCCAAAGAAAACAAAGCGCCACACCACCACCGTGTGGGCTCGAACCTCCAACCTTTAGGTTAACAGCGGATAGCGCTAGCCAATTGGGCCACGGACAGTCGTGCTCCACTCTCACCACCATCAGAACATATCTTCAAAGCTACTAGCCCAAAGAAAAAAAGCGCTGCACCACCACCGGGTGGGCTCGAACCTCCAACCTTTCGGTAAACAGCCGATCGCGCTAGCTAATTGCGCCACGGAGACAGTCGTGCTCCACTCTCACCACCATCAGAACATTTTTCCAAAAAGCTATCAGCGCAAAGAAAAAAAGCGCCGCACCACGACCTGGTGGGCTCGAACCTCCAACATTTCGGTTAACAGCCGACCGCGCTAGCCAATTGCGCCACGGAGACAGTCATGCTCCACTCTCACCACCATCAGAACATATCTTCAAAGCTATCAGCCCAAAGAAAAAAAGCGCCGCACCACCACCGGGTGGGCTCGAACCTCCAACCTTTCGGTAAACAGCCAATCGCACTAGCCAATTGCGCCACGGAGACAGTCGTGCTCTAATCTCACCACCGTCAGAACATGTCTCCAAAGCTATCAGCGCAAAGAAAAAAGCAACACACCACTCCCGGGAGGGCTCGAATCACCAACCTTTCGGTTAACAGCCGATCGCGCTAGCAAATTGCGCCACGGAGACAGTCCTGCTAGACTCTCACCACCATCAGAACATATCTTCAAAGCTATCAGCCCAAAGAAAAAAAAGCGCCGCACCACCACCGGGTAAGCTCGAACCTCCAACTTTTCGGTTAACTGCCGATCGCACTAGCCAATTGCGCCACGGTGACAGTCGTGCTCCACTCTTACCACCGTCAGAACATTTCTTCAGAGCTATCAGCCCAAAAAAAAGAAGCGCCGCACCTCCACCGGGTGGGCTCGAACTTCCAACCTTTCGGTCAACAGCAGATCGCGTTAGCCAATTGCGCCACGGAGAGAGGCGTGCTCCACTCTCACCACCTTCAGAACATTTATTCAGAGCTATCAGCCCAAAGGAAAAAAAGCGCCGCACCACTACCGGGTGGGCTCGAACCTCCAACCTTTCGGTTAACAGCCAATCGCGCTACCCCATTGCGCCACGGAGACAGTCCTGCTCCATTCTCTCCGCCATGGGAACATTTCTTCAGAGTTATCAGCCCAAAGAAAAAAAAGCGCCGCACCACCACCGGGTGGGCTCGAACCTCCAACCTTTCGGTTAACAGCCGATCGCGCTACCCAATTGCGCCACAGAGGCAGTCGTGCTCCACTCTCACCACCATGAGAACATATCTTCAAAGCTATCAGCCCAAAGAAAAAAAGCGCTGCACCACCACCGGGTGGGCTCGAACCTCCAACCTTTCGGTAAACAGCCGATCGGGCTAGCTAATTGCGCCACGGAGACAGTCGTGCTCCACTCTCACCACCATCAGAACATTTTTCCAAAAAGCTATCAGCGCAAAGAAAAAGAGCGCCGCACCACCACCGGGTGGGCTCGAACCTCCAACCTTTCGGTTAACAGCCGATCGCGCTAGCCAATTGCGCCACGGAGAGAGTCGTGCTCCACTCTCACCACCGTCAGAACATTTCTTCAGAGCTATCAGCCTAAAGAAAAAAAGCAACGCCCCACTCTCGGGAGGGCTTGAACCTCCAACCTTTCGGTTAACAGCCGATCGCACTAGCCAATTGCGCCACGGAGAAAGTCGTGCTCTAATCTCACCACCGTCAGAACATGTCTCCAAAGCTATCAGCGCAAAGAAAAAAGCAACACACCACGACCTGGTGGGCTCGAACCTCCAACATGTCGGTTAACAGCCGACCGCGCTAGCCAATTGCGCCACGGAGACAGTCATGCTCCGCTCTAACCACCATCAGAACATATCTTCAAAGCAATTAGCGCGAAGAAAAAAAAAGCGCCGCACAACCACCGGGTGGGCTCGAACCTCCAACCTTTCGGTTAACAGCCGATCGCGCTACCCAATTGCGCCACGGAGACAGTCCTGCTCCACTTTCACCACCATGAGAACATATCTTCAAAGCTATCAGCCCAAAGAAAAGAAGCGCCGCACCTCCACCGGTTGGGCTCGAACTTTCAACCTTTCGGTCAACAGCAGATCGCGTTAGCCAATTGCGCCACGGAGAGAGTCGTGCTCCACTCTCACCACCGTCAGAACATTTCTTCAGAGCTATCAGCCTAAAGAAAAAAAGCAACGCCCCACTCTCGGGAGGGCTCGAACCTCCAACCTTTCGGTTAACAGCCGATCGCACTAGCCAATTGCGCCACGGAGAAAGTCGTGCTCTAATCTCACCACCGTCAGAACATGTCTCCAAAGCTATCAGCGCAAAGAAAAAAGCAACACACCACGACCTGGTGGGCTCGAACCTCCAACATGTCGGTTAACAGCCGACCGCGCTAGCCAATTGCGCCACGGAGACAGTCATGCTCCGCTCTAACCACCATCAGAACATATCTTCAAAGCAATTAGCGCGAAGAAAAAAAAAGCGCCGCACAACCACCGGGTGGGCTCGAACCTCCAACATTTCGGTTAACAGCCGACCGCGCTAGCCAATTGCGCCACGGAGACAGTCATGCTCCACTCTCACCACCATCAGAACATATCTTCAAAGCAATTAGCGCGAAGAAAAAAAAAGCGCCGCACAACCACCAGGTGGGCTCGAACCTCCAACCTTTCGGTTAACAGCCGATCGCGCTACCCAATTGCGCCACGGAGACAGTCCTGCTCCACTTTCACCACCATGAGAACATATCTTCAAAGCTATCAGCCCAAAGAAAAAAAGCGCTGCACCACCACCGGGTGGGCTCGAACCTCCAACCTTTCGGTTAACAGCCGATCGCGCTAGCCGATTGCGCCACGGAGACAGTCCTGCTCCACTCTCACCACCATCAGAACATATCTTCAAATCTATCAGCCCAAAGGAAAAAAGTGCCTCACCACTATAGGGTGGGCTCGAACCTCCAACCTTTCGGTTAACAGCCGATCGCGCTAGCAAAATGCGCCACGGAGACAGTCCTGCTCCTCTCTCACCACCATCAGAACATATATTCAAAGCTATCAGCTCATAAAAAAAAGCCCGCACCACCACCGGGTGGGCTCGAACCTCCGACCTTTCGGTTAACGGCCAAACGTGCTAGCCAAATGCGCCACGGAGATTGTCGTGCTCCAATCTCACCACCGTCAGAACCTTTCTTCAGAGCTATCAGCCCAAAGAAAAAAAAGCGCCACACCACCACCGGGTGGGCTCGAACCTCCAACCTTTCCGTTAACAGCCGATGGCGCTAGCCAATTGCGCCACGGAGACAGTCGTGCACCACTCTCACCACCGTGAGAACATTTCTTCAGAGCTACCAGCCCAAAGAAAAAAAAACGCCGCACCACCACCGGGTGGGCTCGAACCTCCAACCTTTCGGTTAACAGCCGATCGCGCTACGCAATGGCGCCACGGAGACAGTCCTGCTCCACTCTAACCACCATGAGAACATATCTTCAAACCTATCAGCCCAAAGAAAAAAAGCGCTGCACCACCACCGGGTGGGCTCGAACCTCCAACCTTTCGGTAAACAGCCGATCGCGCTAGCCAATTGCGCCATGGAGACAGTCGTGCTCCACTCTCACCACCATCAGAACATTTCTTCAGAGCCATCAGCCCAAAGAAAACAAAGCGCCACACCACCACCGTGTGGGCTCGAACCTCCAACCTTTAGGTTAACAGCGGATAGCGCTAGCCAATTGGGCCACGGACAGTCGTGCTCCACTCTCACCACCATCAGAACATATCTTCAAAGCTATCAGCCCAAAGAAAAAAAGCGCTGCACCACCACCGGGTGGGCTCGAACCTCCAACCTTTCGGTAAACAGCCGATCGCGCTAGCTAATTGCGCCACGGAGACAGTCGTGCTCCACTCTCACCACCATCAGAACATTTTTCCAAAAAGCTATCAGCGCAAAGAAAAAAAGCGCCGCACCACGACCTGGTGGGCTCGAACCTCCAACATTTCGGTTAACAGCCGACCGCGCTAGCCAATTGCGCCACGGAGACAGTCATGCTCCACTCTCACCACCATCAGAACATATCTTCAAAGCAATTAGCGCGAAGAAAAAAAAAAGCGCCGCACAACCACCAGGTGGGCTCGAACCTCCAACCTTTCGGTTAACAGCCGATCGCGCTACCCAATTGCGCCACGGAGACAGTCCTGCTCCACTTTCACCACCATGAGAACATATCTTCAAAGCTATCAGCCCAAAGAAAAAAAGCGCTGCACCACCACCGGGTGGGCTCGAACCTCCAACCTTTCGGTAAACAGCCAATCGCGCTAGCCAAGTGCGCCACGGAGACAGTCGTGCTCCACTCTCACCACCATCAGAACATTTCTCCAAAGCTATCAGCGCAAAGAAAAAAAAGCACCGCACCACTACCGGGTGGGCTCGAAACTCCAAGCTTTCGGTTAACAGCCGATCGCGCTAGCCGATTGCGCCACGGAGACAGTCCTGCTCCACTCTCACCACCATCAGAACATATCTTCAAAGCTATCAGCCCAAAGGAAAAAAGTGCCGCACCACTATCGGGTGGGCTCGAACCTCCAACCTTTCGGTTAACAGCCGATTGCGCTAGCAAAATGCGCCACGGAGACAGTCCTGCTCCTCTCTCACCACCATCAGAACATATATTCAAAGCTATCAGCTCATAAAAAAAAGCCCGCACCACCACCGGGTGGGCTCGAACCTCCGACCTTTCGGTTAACGGCCAAACGTGCTAGCCAAATGCGCCACGGAGATTGTCGTGCTCCAATCTCACCACCGTCAGAACCTTTCTTCAGAGCTATCAGCACAAAGAAAAAAAAGCGCCACACCACCACCGGGTGGGCTCGAACCTCCAACCTTTCCGTTAACAGCCGATGGCGCTAGCCAATTGCGCCACGGAGACAGTCGTGCACCACTCTCACCACCGTGAGAACATTTCTTCAGAGCTACCAGCCCAAAGAAAAAAAAACGCCGCACCACCACCGGGTGGGCTCGAACCTCCAACCTTTCGGTTAACAGCCGATCGCGCTACCCAATGGCGCCACGGAGACAGTCCTGCTCCACTCTAACCACCATGAGAACATATCTTCAAACCTATCAACCCAAAGAAAAAAAGCGCTGCACCACCACCGGGTGGGCTCGAACCTCCAACCTTTCGGTAAACAGCCGATCGCGCTAGCCAATTGCGCCATGGAGACAGTCGTGCTCCACTCTCACCACCATCAGAACATTTCTTCAGAGCCATCAGCCCAAAGAAAACAAAGCGCCACACCACCACCGTGTGGGCTCGAACCTCCAACCTTTAGGTTAACAGCGGATAGCGCTAGCCAATTGGGCCACGGACAGTCGTGCTCCACTCTCACCACCATCAGAACATATCTTCAAAGCTATCAGCCCAAAGAAAAGAAAGCGCCGCCCCACCACCGGGTGGGCTCGAACCTCAAACCTTTCGGTTAACAACCGATCGCGCTAGCCAATTGCGCCACGGAGACGGTCCTGCGCCTCTCTCACCACCATCACAACATATCTTCAAAGCAATCAGCCCATAGAAAAAAAAAGCCCGCACCACCACCGGGTGGGCTCGAACCTCCGACCTTTCGGTTGACAGCCGAACATGCTAGCCAATTGTGCCACGGAGACAGTCCTGCTCCACTCTCACCACCATCAGAACATATCTTCAAAGCCATCAGCCCAAAGAAAAAAAAGCGCCGCACCGCCACCGGGTGGGCTCGAACCTCCAACCTTTCGGTTAACAGCCGATCGCGCTAGCAAATTGTGCCACGGAGACAGTCCTGCTGTACTCTCACCACCATCAGAACATATCTTCAAAGCTATCGGCCCAAAAAAAAGTGCCACACCACCACCAGGTGGGCTCGAACCTCCAACTTTTCGGTTAACTGCCGAACGCGCTAGCCAATTGCGCCACGGAGACAGTCCTGCTCCACTCTCACCACCGTCAGAACATTTCTTCAGAGCTATCAGCTCAAAGAAAAAGAAGCGCCGCACCACCGCCGGGTGGACTCGAACCTCCAACCTTTCGGTCAACAGCAGATCGCGCTAGCCAATTGCGCCACGGAGACAGTCCTGCTCCACTCTCACCACCATCAGAACATGTCTTCAAAGCTTTCAGCTTAAAGAAAAAAAAGCAACACACCAATCCCGGGAGGGCTCGAACCTCCAAACTTTCAGTTAACAGCCGATCGCGCTAGCCAGTTGCGCCACGGAGACAGTAGTGCTCTAATCTCCCCATCGTATGAACATGTCTCCAAAGCTATCAGCGCAAAGAAAAGAGCAACACGCCACTCCCGGGAGGGCTCGAACCACCAACCTTTCGGTTAACAGCTGATCGCGCTAGCAAATTGCGCCACGGAGACAGTCGTGCTCCACTCTTACCAACGTCAGAACATATGTTCAGTGCTATCAGCTCAAAGAAAAAAAGCGCCGAACCACCACCGGGTGGGCTCGAACCTCCAACCTTTCGGTTAACAGCAGATCGCTCTAGCAAATTTCGCCACGGAAACAGTCCTGCTCCACTCTCACCACCATCAAAACATATCTTCAAAGCTATCAGCCTAAAGAAAAAAAAAGCAACACACCACTACCGGGAGGGCTCGAACCTCCAACCTTTCAGTTAACAGCCGATCGCGCTAGCCAATTGCGCCACGGAGACAGTAGTGCTCCAATATCACCACCGTCAGAACATGTCTCCAAAGCTATCAGCGCAAAGAGAAAAGCAACACACCACTCCCGGGAGGGCTCGAACCACCAACCTTTCGGTTAACAGCCGATCGCGCTAGCAAATTGCGCCACGGAGACAGTCGTGCTCTACTCTTACCACCGTCAGAACATTTCTTCAGAGTTATCAGCCCAAAGAAAAAGAAGCGCCGCACCACCACCGGGTGGGCTCGAACCTCCAACCTTTCGGTCAACAGCAGATCGCGTTAGCCAATTGCGCGACAGAGACAGTCGTGCTCCACTCTCAACACCATCAGAACATATCTTCAAAGCTATGAGCGAAAAGAAAAAAAGCGACCCACCGTCCCTGGGTGGGCTCAAACCGCTAACTTTTTGGTTAACAGCCAATCGCGCGAGCCAATTGCGCCACAAAGAAAGTCCTGCTCCACTCTCACCACCATCAAAACATATCTTCAAAGCTATCAGCCCAAAGAAAATAGAGAGCGCCGCACCACCACCGGGTGGGCTCGAACCTCCAACCTTTCGGTTAACAGCCCATCGCTCTAGCCAATTGCACCACGGAGACAGTCCTGCTCCACTCTCGCCGCCATCAGAACATATCTTCAAAGCTATCAGCCTAAAGAAAAAAAAGCAACACACCACTCCCGAGAGGGCTCGAACCTCCAACCTTTCAGTTAACAGCCGATCGCGCTAGCCAATTGCGCCACGAAGACAGTTGTGCTCCACTCTCACCACCATCAGAACATATCTTCAAAGCTATCAGCGCAAAGAAAAAAGCAACACACCACTCCCGGGAGGGCTCGAAACTCCAATTTTTCGGTTAGCAGCCGAACGTGCTAGCCAATTGCGCCACAGAGACAGTCGTGCTCCACTCTCACCACCGTCAGAACATTTCTTCCGAGCTATCAGCCCAAAGAAAAAAAAGCGCCGCACCACCACCGGGTGGGCTTGAACCTCCAACCTTTCGGTTAACAGCCAATCGCGCTAGCCAATTGTGCCACGAAGACAGTCGTGCTCCACTCTCACCACCGTCAGAACATTTCTTCAGAGCTATCAGCCCAAAGAAAAAAAAAGCAACATACCACTCCCGAGAGGGCTCGAACCTCCATCCTTTCGGTTAACAGCCGATCGCGCTAGCAAATTGCGCCACGGAGACAGTCCTGCTATACTCTCACCACCATCAGAACATATCTTCAAAGCTATCGGCCCAAAAAAAAGTGCCGCACCACCACCAGGGGGGCTCGAACCTCCAACTTTTCGGTTAACTGCCGAACGCGCTAGCCAAATGCGCCACGGAGACAGTCGTGCTCCACTCTCACCACCGTCAGAACATTTCTTCAGAGCTATCAGCCCAAAGAAAAAAAGCGCCCCACCACCACCGGGTGGGCTCAAACCTACAACCTTTCGGTTAACAGCCGATCGCGCTAGCCAATTGCGCCACGGAGACAGTCTTGCTCCACGCTCACCACCGTCAGAACATTTCTTCAGAGCTATCAGCCCAAAGAAAATAGAGCGCCGCACCACCACCGGGTGGGCTCGAAGCTCCAACCTTTAGGTTAACAGCGGATAGCGCTAGCCAATTGGGCCACGGAGACAGTCGTGCTCCACTCTCACCACCATCACAACATATCTTCAAAGCTATCAGCCCAAAGAAAAAAAGCGCCGCACCACCACCGGGTGGGCTCGAACCTCAAACCTTTCGGTTAACAGCCGATCGCGCTGGCCAATATCGCCACGGAGACAGTCCTCCTCCCCTCTCACCACCATCAGAGCATATCTTCAAAGCAATCAGCCCATAGAAAAAAAAAGCCCACACCACCACCGGGTGGGCTCGAACTTCCAACCTTTCGGTTAACAGCCGATCGCGCTAGCCAATTGCGCCACAAAGACAGTTGTGTTCCACTCTCACCACCGTCAGAACATTTCTACAGAGTTATCAGTCCAAAGAAAAAAAAGCGCCCCATCACCACCGGGTGGGCTCGAACCTCCAACCTTTCGGCGAACAGCCGATCGCGCTAGCCAATTGCGCCACGGAGACAGTCGTGCTTCACTTTCACCACCGTGAGAACATTTCTTCAGAGCTATCAGCCCAATGAAAAAAAAAGCGCCGCACCACCAACGGGTGGGCTCGAACCTCCAACCTTTCGTTTAACAGCCGATCGCGCTAGCCAATTGCACCACGGAGACAGTCTTGCTCCATGCTCACCACCGTCAGAACATTTCTTCAGAGCTATCAGCCCAAAGAAAATAAAGCGCCGCACCACCACCGGGTGGGCTCGAACCTCCAACTTTTAGGTTAACAGCGGATAGCGCTAGCCAATTGGGCCACGGAGACAGTCGTGCTCCACTCTCGCCACCGTCAGAACATATGTTCAGTGCTATCAGCTCAAAGAAAAAAAAGCGCCGAACCACCACCGGGTGGGCTCGAACCTCCAACCTTTCGGTTAACAGCAGATCGCGCTAGCCAATTGTGCCACAGAGACAGTCCTGCTCCACTCTCACCACCATCAGAACATATCTTCAAAGCTATCAGCCCAAAGAAAAAAAAGCGCCGCACCGCCACCGGGTGGGCTCGAACCTCCAACCTTTCGGTTAACAGCCGATCGCTCTAGCCAATTTCGCCACGGAGACAGTCCTGCTCCACTCTCACCACCATCAGAACATATCTTCAAAGCTATCAGCCTAAAGAAAAAAAAGCAACACACCACTCCCGGGAGGGCTCGAACCTCCAACCTTTCAGTTAACAGCCGATCGCGCTAGCCAATTGCGCCACGGAGACAGTAGTGCTCCAATATCACCGCCGTCAGAACATGTCTCCAAAGCTATCAGCGCAAAGAAAAAAGCAACACACCACTCCCGGGAGGGCTCGAACCACCAACCTTTCGGTTAACAGCCGATCGCGCTAGCAAATTGCGCCACGGAGACAGTCGTGCTCTACTCTTACCACCGTCAGAACATTTCTTCAGAGCTATCAGCCCAAAGAAAAAGAAGCGCCGCACCACCACCGGGTGGGCTCGAACCTCCAACCTTTCGGTCAACAGCAGATCGCGTTAGCCAATTGCGCGACAGAGACAGTCGTGCTCCACTCTCAACACCATCAGAACATATCTTCAAAGCTATCAGCGAAAAGAAAAAAAACGCGACCCACCGTCCCTGGATGGGCTCAAACCGCTAACTTTTCGGTTAACAGCCAATCGCGCTAGCCAATTGCGCCACAAAGACAGTCCTGCTCCACTCTCACCACCATCAAAACATATCTTCAAAGCTATCAGCCCAAAGAAAAAAGAGCGCCGCACCATCCCCGGGTGGGCTCGAGCCTCCAACCTTTCGATTAACAGCCGATCGCGCTGGCCATTCGCGCCACGGAGACAGTCCTGCTCCACTCTCACCACCATCAGAACATATCTTCAAAGCTATCAGCCCAAAGAAAAAAAAGCGCCGCACCACCACCGGGTGGGCTCGAACCTCCAACCTTTCGGTTAACAGCCGATTGCTCTAGCCAATTGCACCACGGAGACAGTCCTGCTCCACTCTCGCCACCATCAGAACATATCTTCAAAGCTATCAGCCTAAAGAAAAAAGAGCAACACACCACTCCCGGGAGGGCTCGAACCTCCAACCTTTCAGTTAACAGCCGATCGCGCTAGCCAATTGCGCCACGAAGACAGTTGTGCTCCACTCTCACCACCATCAGAACATATCTTCAAAGCTATCAGTGCAAAGAAAAAAGCAACACACCACTCCCGGGAGGGCTCGAAACTCCAATTTTTCGGTTACCAGCCGAACGTGCTAGACAATTGCGCCACGGAGACAGTCGTGCTCCACTCTCACCACCGTCAGACCATTTCTTCAGAGCTATCAGCCCAAAGAAAAAAAAGGAACACACCTCTCCCGAGAGGGCTCGAACCTCCAACCTTTCGGTTAACAGCCGATCGCGCTAGCAAATCGCGCCACGGAGACAGTCCTGCTATACTCTTACCACCATCAGAACATATCTTCAAAGTTATCGGCCCAAAAAACAAGTGCCGCACCACCACCAGGTGGGCTCGAACCTCCAACTTTTCGGTTAACTGCCGAACGCGCTAGCCAAATGCGCCACGGAGACAGTCGTGCTCCACTCTCACCACCGTCAGAACATTTCTTCAGAGCTATCAGCCAAAAGAAAGAAAAGCGCCCCACCACCACCGGGTGGGCTCGAACCTCCAACCTTTCGGTTAACAGCCGATCGCGCTAGCCAATTGCGCCACGGAGACAGTCTTGCTCCACGCTCACCACCGTCAGAACATTTCTTCAGAGCTATCAGCCCAAAGAAAATAGAGCGCCGCACCACCACCGGGTGGGCTCGAACCTCCAACCTTTAGGTTAACAGCGGATAGCGCTAGCCAATTGGGCCACGGAAACAGTCGTGCTCCACTCTAACCACCATCAGAACATATCTTCAAAGCTATCAGCCCAAAGAAAAAAAGCGCCGCACCACCACCGGGTGGGCTCGAACCTCAAACCTTTCGGTTAACAGCCGATCGCGCTGGCCAATATCGCCACGGAGACAGTCCTGCTCCCCTCTCACCACCATCAGAGCATATCTTCAAAGCAATCAGCCCATAGAAAAAAGCAACACACCACTCCCGGGAGGCCTCGAAACTCCAATTTTTCGGTTACCAGCCGAACGTGCTAGCCAATTGCGCCACGGAGACAGTCGTGCTCCACTCTCACCACCGTCAGAACAATTCTTCAGAGCTATCAGCCCAAAGAAAAAAAAGCGCCGCACCACCACCGGGTGGGCTCAAACCTCCAACCTTTCGGTTAACAGCCGATCGCGCTAGCCAATTGCGCCACGAAGACAGTCGTGCTCCACTCTCACCACCGTCAGAACATTTCTTCAGAGCTATCAGCCCAAAGAAAAAAAGCAACACACAACTTCCGAGAGGGCTCGAACCTCCAACCTTTCGGTCAACAGCAGATCGCGCTAGCCAATTGCGCCACGGAGACAATCGTGCTTCAGTCTCACCACCATCAGAACATATTTTCAAAGCTATCAGCGCAAAGAAAAACGCGACACACCACTCCCGGGAGGGCTCGAAACTCCAATTTTTCGGTTAAGAGCCAAATGTGCTAGCCAATTGCGCCAAGGAGACAGTCGTGCTCCAATCTCACCACCGCGAGAACATTTCTCCAAAGCTATCAGTGCAAAGAAAAAAAAGCGCCGCACCACCACCGGGTGGGCTCGAAACTCCAATTTTTCGGTTAACAGCAAAATGTGCTAGCCAATTGCGCCACGGAGACAGTCGTGTTCCACTCTCACCACCGTCAGAACATTTCTACAGAGTTATCAGCCCAAAGAAAAAAAAGCGCCCCAACACCACCGGGTGGGCTCGAACCTCCAACCTTTCGGTGAACAGCCGATCGCGCTAGCCAATCGCGCGACAGAGACAGTCGTGCTCCACTCTCAACACCATCAGAACATATCTTCAAAGCTATCAGCGAAAAGAAAAAAAAGCGACACACCGTCCCCGGGTGGGCTCAAACCTCTAACCTTTCGGTTAACAGCCAATCGCGCAAGCCAATTGCGCCACAAAGACAGTCCTGCTCCACTCTCACCACCATCAAAACATATCTTCAAAGCTATCAGCCCAAAGAAAAAAGAGCGCCGCACCATCCCCGGATGGGCTCGAACCTCCAACCTTTCGATTAACAGCCGATCGTGCTAGCCATTTGCGCCATGGAGACAGTCGTGCTCCACTCTCTCCACCATCAGAACATACCTTCAAAGCTATCAGCGCAAAGAAAAAAAAGCGACACACCGTCCACGGGTGGGCTGGAAACTCCAACCTTTTAGTTAGCAGCCGATCGCGCTGGCCAATTGCGCCACGGAGACATTCCTGCTCCACTCTCACCACCATCAGAACATATCTTCAAAGCTATCAGCCCAAAGAAAAAAAAGCGCCGCACCACCACCGGGTGGGCTCGAACCTCCAACCTTTCGGTTAACAGCCGATCGCTCGAGCCAATTGCACCACGGAGACAGTCCTGCTCCACTCTCGCCACCATCAGAACATATCTTCAAAGCTATCAGCCTAAAGAAAAAAAAGCAACACACCACTCCCGGGAGGGCTCGAACCTCCAACCTTTCAGTTAACAGCCGATCGCGCTAGCCAATTGCGCCACGACGACAGTTGTGCTCCACTCTCACCACCATCAGAACATATCTTCAAAGCTATCAGCGCAACGAAAAAAGCAACACACCACTCCCGGGAGGGCTCGAAACTCCAATTTTTCGGTTACCAGCCGAACGTGCTAGACAATTGCGCCACGGAGACAGTCGTCCTCCACTCTCACCACCGTCAGAACATTTCTTCAGAGCTATCAGCCCAAAGAAAAAAAGCGCCCCACCACCACCGGGTGGGCTCTAACCTCCAACCTTTCGGTTAACAGCCGATCGCGCTAGCCAATTGTGCCACGAAGACAGTCGTGCTCCACTCTCACCACCTTCAGACCATTTCTTCAGAGCTATCAGCCCAAAGAAAAAAAAGCAACACACCACTCCCGAGAGGGCTCGAACCTCCAACCTTTCGGTTAACTGCCGATCGCGCTAGCAAATTGCGCCACGGAGAGAGTCCTGCTATACTCTCACCACCATCAGAACATATCTTCAGAGCTATCAGCCCAAAGAAAATAGAGCGCCGCACCACCACCGGGTGGGCTCGAACCTCCAACCTTTAGGTTAACAGCGGATAGCGCTAGCAAATTGGGCCACGGAGACAGTCGTGCTCCACTCTCACCATCATCAGAACATATCTTCAAAGCTATCAGCCCAAAGAAAAAAAGCGCCGCACCACCACCGGGTGGGCTCGAACCTAAAACCTTTCAGTTAACAGCCGATCGCGCTAGCCAATTGCGCCACGACGACAGTTGTGCTCCACTCTCACCAACATCAGAACATATCTTCAAAGCTATCAGCGCAAAGAAAAAAGCAGCACACCACTCCCGGGAGGGCTGAAAACTCCAATTTTTCGGTTACCAGCCGAACGTGCTAGACAATTGCGCCACGGAGACAGTCGTCCTCCACTCTCACCACCGTCGGAACATTTCTTCAGAGCTATCAGCCCAAAAAACAAGTGCCGCACCACCACCAGGTGGGCTCGAACCTCCAACTTTTCGGTTAACTGCCGAACGCGCTAGCCAAATGCGCCACGGAGACAGTCGTGCTCCACTCTCACCACCGTCAGAACATTTCTTCAGAGCTATCAGCCCAAAGAAAAAAAAGCGCCCCACCACCACCGGGTGGGCTCGAACCTCCAACCTTTCGGTTAACAGCCGATCGCGCTAGCCAATTGCGCCACGGAGACAGTCTTGCTCCACGCTCACCACCGTCAGAACATTTCTTCAGAGCTATCAGCCCAAAGAAAATAGAGCGCCGCACCACCACCGGGTGGGCTCGAACCTCCAACCTTTAGGTTAACAGCGGATAGCGCTAGCCAATTGGGCCACGGAGACAGTCGTGCTCCACTCTCACCATCATCAGAACATATCTTCAAAGCTATCAGCCCAAAGAAAAAAAGCGCCGCACCATCCCCGGGTGGGCTCGAACCTCCAACCTTTCGATTAACAGCCGATCGCGCTAGCCAATTGCGCCATGGAGACAGTCGTGCTCCACTCTCACCACCATCAGAACATACCTTCAAAGCTATCAGCGCAAAGAAAAAAAAGCGACACACCGTCCGCGGGTGGGCTGGAAACTCCAACCTTTTAGTTAGCAGCCGATCGCAATGGCCAATTGCGCCACGGAGACAGTCCTGCTCCACTCTCACCACCATCAGAACATATCTTCAAAGCTATCAGCCCAAAGAAAAAAAAGCGCCGCACCACCACCGGGTGGGCTCGAACCTCAAACCTTTCGGTTAACAGCCGATCGCTCTAGCCAATTGCACCACGGAGACAGTCCTGCTCCACTCTCGCCACCATCAGAACATATCTTCAAAGCTATCAGCCTAAAGAAAAAAAAGCAACACACCACTCCCGGGAGGGCTCGAACCTCCAACCTTTCAGTTAACAGCCGATCGCGCTAGCCAATTGCGCCACGACGACAGTTGTGCTCCACTCTCAGCACCATCAGAACAAATCTTCAAAGCTATCAGCGCAAAGAAAAAAGCAACACACCACTCCCGGGAGGGCTCGAAACTCCAATTTTTTGGTTACCAGCCGAACGTGCTAGACAATTGCGCCACGGAGACAGTCGTCCTCCACTCTCACCACCGTCAGAACATTTCTTCAGAGCTATCAGCCCAAAGAAAAAAAGCGCCCCACCACCACCGGGTGGGCTCGAACCTCCAACCTTTCGGTAAACAGCCGATCGCGCTAGCCAGTTGCGCCACGAAGACAGTCGTGCTCCACTCTCACCACCGTCAGACCATTTCTTCAGAGCTATCAGCCCAAAGAAAAAAAAGCAACACACCATTCCCGAGAGGGCTCGAACCTCCAACCTTTCGGTTAACAGCCGATCGCGCTAGCAAATTGCGCCACGGAGACAGTCCTGCTATACTCTCACCACCATCAGAACGTATCTTCAGAGCTACCAGCCCAAAGAAAATAGAGCGCCGCACCACCACCGGGTGGGCTCGAACCTCAAACCTTTCAGTTAACAGCCGATCGCGCTAGCCAATTGAGCCACGACGGCAGTTGTGCTCCACTCTCACCACCATCAGAACATATCTTCAAAGCTATCAGCGCAAAGAAAAAAGCAACAAACCACTCCCGGGAGGGCTCGAAACTCCAATTTTTCGGTTACCAGCCAAACGTGCTAGACAATTGCGCCACGGAGACAGTCGTCCTCCACTCTCACCACCGTCAGAACATTTCTCCAAAGCTATCAGCGCAAAGAAAAAAGCAACAAACCACTCCCGGGAGGCCTCGAAACTCCAATTTTTCGGTTACCAGCCGAACGTGCTAGCCAATTGCGCCAAGGAGACAGTCGTGCTGCAATCTCACCACCGCGAGAACATTTCTCCAAAGCTATCAGTGCAAAGAAAAAAAGCGCCCCACCACCACCGGGTGGGCTCGAACCTCCAACCTTTCGGTTAACAGCCGATCGCGCTAGCCAATTGCGCCACGGAGACAGTCTTGCTCCACTCTCACCACCGTCAGAACATTTCTTCAGAGCTATCAGCCCAAAGAAAATAGAGCGCCGCACCACCACCAGGTGGGCTCGAACCTCCACCCTTTAGGTTAACAGCGGATAGCGCTAGCCAATTGGGCCACGGAGACAGTCGTGCTCCACTCTCACCATCATCAGAACATATCTTCAAAGCTATCAGCCCAAAGAAAAAAAGCGCCGCACCACCACCGGGTGGGCTCGAACCTCAAACCTTTCAGTTAACAGCCGATCGTGCTGGCCAATATCGCCACGGAGACAGTCCTGCTCCCCTCTCACCACCATCAGAGCATATCTTCAAAGCAATCAGCCCATAGAAAAAAAAGCCCACACCACCACCGGGTTGGCTCCAACCTCCAACCTTTCGGTTAACAGCCGATCGCGCTAGCCAATTGCGCCACAAAGACAGTTGTGTTCCACTCTCACCACCATCAGAACATATCTTCAAAGCTATCAGCGCAAAGAAAAAAGCAACAAACCACTCCCGGGAGGCCTCGAAACTCCAATTTTTCGGTTACCAGCCGAACGTGCTAGCCAATTGCGCCAAGGAGACAGTCGTGCTCCAATCTCACCACCGCGAGAACATTTCTCCAAAGCTATCAGTGCAAAGAAAAAAAAGCGCCGCACCACCACCGGGTGGGCTCGAAACTCCAATTTTTCGGTTAACAGCCAAATGTGCTAGCCAATTGCGCCACGGAGACAGTCGTGTTCCACTCTCACCACCGTCAGAACATATCTTCAAAGCTATCAGCCCAAAGAAAAAAAGCGCCGCACCACCACCGGGTCTGCTCGAACCTCCAACCTTTCGGTTAACAGCCGATCGCTCGAGCCAATTGCACCACGGAGACAGTCCTGCTCCACTCTCGCCACCATCAGAACATATCTTCAAAGCTATCAGCCTAAAGAAAAAAAAGCAACACACCACTCCCGGGAGGGCTCGAACCTCCAACCTTTCAGTTAACAGCCGATCGCGCTAGCCAATTGCGCCACGACGACAGTTGTGCTCCACTCTCACCACCATCAGAACATATCTTCAAAGCTATCAGCGCAAAGAAAAAAGCAACACACCACTCCCGGGAGGGCTCGAAACTCCAATTTTTCGGTTACCAGCCGAACGTGCTAGACAATTGCGCCACGGAGACAGTCGTCCTCCACTCTCACCACCGTCAGAACATTTCTTCAGAGCTGTCAGCCCAAAGAAAAAAAGCGCCCCACCACCACCGGGTGGGCTCGAACCTCCAACCTTTCGGTTAACAGCCGATCGCGCTAGCCAATTGTGCCACGAAGACAGTCGTGCTCCACTCTCACCACCTTCAGACCATTTCTTCAGAGCTATCAGCCCAAAGAAAAAAAAGCAACACACCACTCCCGAGAGGGCTCGAACCTCCAACCTTTCGGTTAACAGCCGATCGCGCTAGCAAATTGCGCCACGGAGAGAGTCCTGCTATACTCTCACCACCATCAGAACATATCTTCAGAGCTATCAGCCCAAAGAAAATAGAGCGCCGCACCACCACCGGGTGGGCTCGAACCTCCAACCTTTAGGTTAACAGCGGATAGCGCTAGCAAATTGGGCCACGGAGACAGTCGTGCTCCACTCTCACCATCATCAGAACATATCTTCAAAGCTATCAGCCCAAAGAAAAAAAGCGCCGCACCACCACCGGGTGGGCTCGAACCTAAAACCTTTCAGTTAACAGCCGATCGCGCTAGCCAATTGCGCCACGACGACAGTTGTGCTCCACTCTCACCAACATCAGAACATATCTTCAAAGCTATCAGCGCAAAGAAAAAAGCAGCACACCACTCCCGGGAGGGCTGAAAACTCCAATTTTTCGGTTACCAGCCGAACGTGCTAGACAATTGCGCCACGGAGACAGTCGTCCTCCACTCTCACCACCGTCGGAACATTTCTTCAGAGCTATCAGCCCAAAAAACAAGTGCCGCACCACCACCAGGTGGGCTCGAACCTCCAACTTTTCGGTTAACTGCCGAACGCGCTAGCCAAATGCGCCACGGAGACAGTCGTGCTCCACTCTCACCACCGTCAGAACATTTCTTCAGAGCTATCAGCCCAAAGAAAAAAAAGCGCCCCACCACCACCGGGTGGGCTCGAACCTCCAACCTTTCGGTTAACAGCCGATCGCGCTAGCCAATTGCGCCACGGAGACAGTCTTGCTCCACGCTCACCACCGTCAGAACATTTCTTCAGAGCTATCAGCCCAAAGAAAATAGAGCGCCGCACCACCACCGGGTGGGCTCGAACCTCCAACCTTTAGGTTAACAGCGGATAGCGCTAGCCAATTGGGCCACGGAGACAGTCGTGCTCCACTCTCACCATCATCAGAACATATCTTCAAAGCTATCAGCCCAAAGAAAAAAAGCGCCGCACCACCACCGGGTGGGCTCGAACCTCCAACCTTTCGGTTAACAGCCGATCGCGCTAGCCAATTGCGCCACAAAGACAGTTGTGTTCCACTCTCACCACCATCAGAACATACCTTCAAAGCTATCAGCGCAAAGAAAAAAGCAACAAACCACTCCCGGGAGGCCTCGAAACTCCAATTTTTCGGTTACCAGCCGAACGTGCTAGCCAATTGCGCCAAGGAGACAGTCGTGCTCCAATCTCACCACCGCGAGAACATTTCTCCAAAGCTATCAGTGCAAAGAAAAAAAAGCGCCGCACCACCACCGGGTGGGCTCGAAACTCCAATTTTTCGGTTAACAGCCAAATGTGCTAGCCAATTGCGCCACGGAGACAGTCGTGCTCCACTCTCACCACTGTCAGACCATTTCTTCAGAGCTATCAGCCCAAAGAAAAAAAAGCAACACACCATTCCCGAGAGGGCTCGAACCTCCAACCTTTCGGTTAACAGCCGATCGCGCTAGCAAATTGCGCCACGGAGACAGTCCTGCTATACTCTCACCACCATCAGAACATATCTTCAGAGCTACCAGCCCAAAGAAAATAGAGCGCCGCACCACCACCGGGTGGGCTCGAACCTCAAACCTTTCACTTAACAGCCGATCGCGCTAGCCAATTGAGCCACGACGGCAGTTGTGCTCCACTCTCACCACCATCAGAACATATCTTCAAAGCTATCAGCGCAAAGAAAAAAGCAACAAACCACTCCCGGGAGGGCTCGAAACTCCAATTTTTCGGTTACCAGCCAAACGTGCTAGACAATTGCGCCACGGAGACAGTCGTCCTCCACTCTAACCACCGTCAGAACATTTCTCCAAAGCTATCAGCGCAAAGAAAAAAGCAACAAACCACTCCCGGGAGGCCTCGAAACTCCAATTTTTCGGTTACCAGCCGAACGTGCTAGCCAATTGCGCCAAGGAGACAGTCGTGCTGCAATCTCACCACCGCGAGAACATTTCTCCAAAGCTATCAGTGCAAAGAAAAAAAGCGCCCCACCACCACCGGGTGGGCTCGAACCTCCAACCTTTCGGTTAACAGCCGATCGCGCTAGCCAATTGCGCCACGGAGACAGTCTTGCTCCACTCTCACCACCGTCAGAACATTTCTTCAGAGCTATCAGCCCAAAGAAAATAGAGCGCCGCACCACCACCAGGTGGGCTCGAACCTCCACCCTTTAGGTTAACAGCGGATAGCGCTAGCCAATTGGGCCACGGAGACAGTCGTGCTCCACTCTCACCATCATCAGAACATATCTTCAAAGCTATCAGCCCAAAGAAAAAAAGCGCCGCACCACCACCGGGTGGGCTCGAACCTCAAACCTTTCAGTTAACAGCCGATCGTGCTGGCCAATATCGCCACGGAGACAGTCCTGCTCCCCTCTCACCACCATCAGAGCATATCTTCAAAGCAATCAGCCCATAGAAAAAAAAGCCCACACCACCACCGGGTTGGCTCCAACCTCCAACCTTTCGGTTAACAGCCGATCGCGCTAGCCAATTGCGCCACAAAGACAGTTGTGTTCCACTCTCACCACCATCAGAACATATCTTCAAAGCTATCAGCGCAAAGAAAAAAGCAACAAACCACTCCCGGGAGGCCTCGAAACTCCAATTTTTCGGTTACCAGCCGAACGTGCTAGCCAATTGCGCCAAGGAGACAGTCGTGCTCCAATCTCACCACCGCGAGAACATTTCTCCAAAGCTATCAGTGCAAAGAAAAAAAAGCGCCGCACCACCACCGGGTGGGCTCGAAACTCCAATTTTTCGGTTAACAGCCAAATGTGCTAGCCAATTGCGCCACGGAGACAGTCGTGTTCCACTCTCACCACCGTCAGAACATATCTTCAAAGCTATCAGCCCAAAGAAAAAAAGCGCCGCACCACCACCGGGTCTGCTCGAACCTCCAACCTTTCGGTTAACAGCCGATCGCTCGAGCCAATTGCACCACGGAGACAGTCCTGCTCCACTCTCGCCACCATCAGAACATATCTTCAAAGCTATCAGCCTAAAGAAAAAAAAGCAACACACCACTCCCGGGAGGGCTCGAACCTCCAACCTTTCAGTTAACAGCCGATCGCGCTAGCCAATTGCGCCACGACGACAGTTGTGCTCCACTCTCACCACCATCAGAACATATCTTCAAAGCTATCAGCGCAAAGAAAAAAGCAACACACCACTCCCGGGAGGGCTCGAAACTCCAATTTTTCGGTTACCAGCCGAACGTGCTAGACAATTGCGCCACGGAGACAGTCGTCCTCCACTCTCACCACCGTCAGAACATTTCTTCAGAGCTATCAGCCCAAAGAAAAAAAGCGCCCCACCACCACCGGGTGGGCTCGAACCTCCAACCTTTCGGTTAACAGCCGATCGCGCTAGCCAATTGTGCCACGAAGACAGTCGTGCTCCACTCTCACCACCTTCAGACCATTTCTTCAGAGCTATCAGCCCAAAGAAAAAAAAGCAACACACCACTCCCGAGAGGGCTCGAACCTCCAACCTTTCGGTTTACAGCCGATCGCGCTAGCAAATTGCGCCACGGAGAGAGTCCTGCTATACTCTCACCACCATCAGAACATATCTTCAGAGCTATCAGCCCAAAGAAAATAGAGCGCCGCACCACCACCGGGTGGGCTCGAACCTCCAACCTTTAGGTTAACAGCGGATAGCGCTAGCAAATTGGGCCACGGAGACAGTCGTGCTCCACTCTCACCATCATCAGAACATATCTTCAAAGCTATCAGCCCAAAGAAAAAAAGCGCCGCACCACCACCGGGTGGGCTCGAACCTAAAACCTTTCAGTTAACAGCCGATCGCGCTAGCCAATTGCGCCACGACGACAGTTGTGCTCCACTCTCACCAACATCAGAACATATCTTCAAAGCTATCAGCGCAAAGAAAAAAGCAGCACACCACTCCCGGGAGGGCTGAAAACTCCAATTTTTCGGTTACCAGCCGAACGTGCTAGACAATTGCGCCACGGAGACAGTCGTCCTCCACTCTCACCACCGTCGGAACATTTCTTCAGAGCTATCAGCCCAAAAAACAAGTGCCGCACCACCACCAGGTGGGCTCGAACCTCCAACTTTTCGGTTAACTGCCGAACGCGCTAGCCAAATGCGCCACGGAGACAGTCGTGCTCCACTCTCACCACCGTCAGAACATTTCTTCAGAGCTATCAGCCCAAAGAAAAAAAAGCGCCCCACCACCACCGGGTGGGCTCGAACCTCCAACCTTTCGGTTAACAGCCGATCGCGCTAGCCAATTGCGCCACGGAGACAGTCTTGCTCCACGCTCACCACCGTCAGAACATTTCTTCAGAGCTATCAGCCCAAAGAAAATAGAGCGCCGCACCACCACCGGGTGGGCTCGAACCTCCAACCTTTAGGTTAACAGCGGATAGCGCTAGCCAATTGGGCCACGGAGACAGTCGTGCTCCACTCTCACCATCATCAGAACATATCTTCAAAGCTATCAGCCCAAAGAAAAAAAGCGCCGCACCACCACCGGGTGGGCTCGAACCTCCAACCTTTCGGTTAACAGCCGATCGCGCTAGCCAATTGCGCCACAAAGACAGTTGTGTTCCACTCTCACCACCATCAGAACATATCTTCAAAGCTATCAGCGCAAAGAAAAAAGCAACAAACCACTCCCGGGAGGCCTCGAAACTCCAATTTTTCGGTTACCAGCCGAACGTGCTAGCCAATTGCGCCAAGGAGACAGTCGTGCTCCAATCTCACCACCGCGAGAACATTTCTCCAAAGCTATCAGTGCAAAGAAAAAAAAGCGCCGCACCACCACCGGGTGGGCTCGAAACTCCAATTTTTCGGTTAACAGCCAAATGTGCTAGCCAATTGCGCCACGGAGACAGTCGTGTTCCACTCTCACCACCGTCAGAACATTTCTACAGAGTTATCAGCCCAAAGAAAAAAAAGCGCCCCAACACCACCGGGTGGGCTCGAACCTCCAACCTTACGGTGAACAGCCGATCGCGCTAGCCAATCGCGCGACAGAGACAGTCGTGCTCCACTCTCAACACCATCAGAACATATCTTCAAAGCTATCAGCGAAAAGAAAAAAAAGCGACACACCGTCCCCGGGTGGGCTCAAACCTCTAACCTTTCGGTTAACAGCCAATCGCGCTAGCCAATTGCGCCACAAAGACAGTCCTGCTCCACTCTCACCACCATCAAAACATATCTTCAAAGCTATCAGCCCAAAGAAAAAAGAGCGCCGCACCATCCCCGGGTGGGCTCGAACCTCCAACCTTTCGATTAACAGCCGATCGCGCTAGCCAATTGCGCCATGGAGACAGTCGTGCTCCACTCTCACCACCATCAGAACATACCTTCAAAGCTATCAGCGCAAAGAAAAAAAAGCGACACTACGTCCGCGGGTGGGCTGCAAACTCCAACCTTTTAGTTAGCAGCCGATCGCAATGGCCAATTGCGCCACGGAGACAGTCCTGCTCCACTCTCACCACCATCAGAACATATCTTCAAAGCTATCAGCCCAAAGAAAAAAAAGCGCCGCACCACCACCGGGTGGGCTCGAACCTCCAACCTTTCGGTTAACAGCCGATCGCTCTAGCCAATTGCACCACGGAGACAGTCCTGCTCCACTCTCGCCACCATCAGAACATATCTTCAAAGCAATCAGCCCATAGAAAAAAAAGCCCACACCACCACCGGGTTGGCTCGAACCTCCAACCTTTCGGTTAACAGCCGATCGCGCTAGCCAATTGCGCCACAAAGACAGTTGTGTTCCACTCTCACCACCATCAGAACATATCTTCAAAGCTATCAGCGCAAAGAAAAAAGCAACACACCACTCCCGGGAGGCCTCGAAACTCCAATTTTTCGGTTACCAGCCGAACGTGCTAGCCAATTGCGCCAAGGAGACAGTCGTGCTCCAATCTCACCACCGCGAGAACATTTCTCCAAAGCTATCAGTGCAAAGAAAAAAAAGCGCCGCACCACCACCGGGTGGGCTCGAAACTCCAATTTTTCGGTTAACAGCCAAATGTGCTAGCCAATTGCGCCACGGAGACAGTCGTGTTCCACTCTCACCACCGTCAGAACATTTCTACAGAGTTATCTGCCCAAAAAAAAAAAGCGCCCCAACACCACCGGGTGGGCTCGAACCTCCAACCTTACGGTGAACAGCCGATCGCGCTAGCCAATCGCGCGACAGAGACAGTCGTGCTCCACTCTCAACACCATCAGAACATATCTTCAAAGCTATCAGCGAAAAGAAAAAAAAAGCGACACACCGTCATCGGGTGGGCTCAAACCTCTAACCTTTCGGTTAACAGCCAATCGCGCTAGCCAATTGCGCCACAAAAACAGTCCTGCTCCACTCTCACCACCATCAAAACATATCTTCAAAGCTATCAGCCCAAAGAAAAAAGAGCGCCGCACCATCCCCGGGTGGGCTCGAACCTCCAACCTTTCGATTAACAGCCGATCGCGCTAGCCAATTGCGCCATGGAGACAGTCGTGCTCCACTCTCACCACCATCAGAACATACCTTCAAAGCTATCAGCGCAAAGAAAAAAAAGCGACACTACGTCCGCGGGTGGGCTGGAAACTCCAACCTTTTAGTTAGCAGCCGATCGCAATGGCCAATTGCGCCACGGAGACAGTCCTGCTCCACTCTCACCACCATCAGAACATATCTTCAAAGCTATCAGCCCAAAGAAAAAAAAGCGCCGCACCACCACCGGGTGGGCTCGAACCTCCAACCTTTCGGTTAACAGCCGATCGCTCTAGCCAATTGCACCACGGAGACAGTCCTGCTCCACTCTCGCCACCATCAGAACATATCTTCAAAGCTATCAGCCTAAAGAAAAAAAAGCAACACACCACTCCCGGGAGGGCTCGAACCTCCAACCTTTCAGTTAACAGCCGATCGCGCTAGCCAATTGCGCCACGACGACAGTTGTGCTCCACTCTCAGCACCATCAGAACAAATCTTCAAAGCTATCAGCGCAAAGAAAAAAGCAACACACCACTCCCGGGAGGGCTCGAAACTCCAATTTTTTGGTTACCAGCCGAACGTGCTAGACAATTGCGCCACGGAGACAGTCGTCCTCCACTCTCACCACCGTCAGAACATTTCTTCAGAGCTATCAGCCCAAAGAAAAAAGCGCCCCACCACCACCGGGTGGGCTCGAACCTCCAACCTTTCGGTTAACAGCCGATCGCGCTAGCCAGTTGCGCCACGAAGACAGTCGTGCTCCACTCTCACCACCGTCAGACCATTTCTTCAGAGCTATCAGCCCAAAGAAAAAAAAGCAACACACCACTCCCGAGAGGGCTCGAACCTCCAACCTTTCGGTTAACAGCCGATCGCGCTAGCAAATTGCGCCACGGAGACAGTCCTGCTATACTCTCACCACCATCAGAACATATCTTCAGAGCTACCAGCCCAAAGAAAATAGAGCGCCGCACCACCACCGGGTGGGCTCGAACCTCCAACCTTTAGGTTAACAGCGGATAGCGCTAGCCAATTGGGCCACGGAGACAGTCGTGCTCCACTCTCACCATCATCAGAACATATCTTCAAAGCTATCAGCCCAAAGAAAAAAAGCGCCGCACCACCACCGGGTGGGCTCGAACCTCCAACCTTTCGGTTAACAGCCGATCGCTCTAGCCAATTTCGCCACGGAGACAGTCCTGCTCCACTCTCACCACCATCAGAACATATCTCCAAAGCTATAAGCCTAAAGAAAAAAAAGCAACACACCACTCCCGGAAGGGCTCGAACCTCCAACCTTTCAGTTAACAGCCGATCGCGCTAGCCAATTGCGCCACGGAGACAGTAGTGCTCCAATATCACCACCGTCAGAACATGTCTCCAAAGCTATCAGCGCAAAGAAAAAAGCAACACACCACTCCCGGGAGGGCTCGAACCACCAACCTTTCGGTTAACAGCCGATCGCGCTAGCAAATTGCGCCACGGAGACAGTCGTGCTCCACTCTTACCACCGTCAGAACATTTCTTCAGAGCTATCAGCCCAAAGAAAAAGAAGCGCCGCACCACCACCGGGTGGGCTCGAACCTCCAACCTTTCGGTTAACAGCCGATCGCGCTAGCCAATTGCGCCACGGAGACAGTCTTAATCCACTCTCACCACCGTCAGAACATTTCTTCAGAGCTATCAGCCCAAAGAAACAAGTGCCGCACCACCACCAGGTGGGCTCGAACCTCCAACTTCTCGGCTAACTGCCGAACGCGCTAGCCAAATGCGCCACGGAGACAGTCGTGCTCCACTCTCACCACCGTCAGAACATTTCTTCGGAGCTATCAGCCCAAAGAAAAAAAAGCGCCCCACCACCACCGGGTGGGCTCGAACCTCCAACCTTTCGGTTAACAGCCGATCGCGCTAGCCAATTGCGCCATGGAGACAGTCTTGCTCCACGCTCACCACCGTCAGAACATTTCTTCAGAGCTATCAGCCCAAAGAAAATAGAGCGCCGCACCACCACCGGGTGGGCTCGAACCTCCAACCTTTAGGTTAACAGCGGATAGCGCTAGCTAATTGGGCCACGGAGACAGTCGTGCTCCACTCTCACCATCATCAGAACATATCTTCAAAGCTATCAGCCCAAAGAAAAAAAGCGCCGCACCACCACCGGGTGGGCTCGAACCTCAAACCTTTCGGTTAACAGCCAATCGCGCTGGCCCATATCGCCACGGAGACAGTCCTGCTCCCCTCTCACCACCATCAGAGCATATCTTCAAAGCAATCAGCCCATAGAAAAAAAAGCCCACACCACCACCGGGTGGGCTCGAACCTCCAACCTTTCGGTTAACAGCCGATCGCGCTAGCCAATTGCGCCACAAAGACAGTTGTGTTCCACTCTCACCACCATCAGAACATATCTTCAAAGCTATCAGCGCAAAGAAAAAAGCAACACACCACTCCCGGGAGGCCTCGAAACTCCAACCTTTCGGTCAACAGCAGATCGCGCTAGCCAATTGCGCCATGGAGACAGTCGTGCTTCAGTCTCACCACCATCAGAACATATTTTCAAAGCTATCAGCGCAAAGAAAAACGCGACACACCACTCCCGGGAGGGCTCGAAACTCCAATTTTTTGGTTAAGAGCCGAATGTGCTAGCCAATTGCGCCAAGGAGACAGTCGTGCTCCAATCTCACCACCGCGAGAACATTTCTCCAAAGCTATCAGTGCAAAGAAAAAAAAGCGCCGCACCACCACCGGGTGGGCTCGAAACTCCAATTTTTCGGTTAACAGCCAAATGTGCTAGCCAATTGCGCCACGGAGACAGTCGTGTTCCACTCTCACCACCGTCAGAACATTTCTACAGAGTTATCAGCCCAAAGAAAAAAAAGCGCCCCAACACCACCGGGTGGGCTCGAACCTCCAACCTTTTGGTGAACAGCCGATCGCGCTAGCTGATTGCGCGACAGAGACAGTCGTGCTCCACTCTCAACACCATCAGAACATATCTTCAAAGCTATCAGCGAAAAGAAAAAAAAGCGACACACCGTCCCCGAGTGGGCTCAAACCTCTAACCTTTCGGTTAACAGCCAATCGCGCTAGCCAATTGCGCCACAAAGACAGTCCTGCTCCACTCTCACCACCATCAAAACATATCTTCAAAGCTATCAGCCCAAAGAAAAAAAAGCAACACACCACTCCCGGGAGGGCTCGAACCTCCAACCTTTCAGTTGACAGCCGATCGCGCTAGCCAATTGCGCCACGGAGACAGTAGTGCTCCAATATCACCACCGTCAGAACATGTCTCCAAAGCTATCAGCGCAAAGAAAAAAGCAACACACCACTCCCGGGAGGGCTCGAACCACCAACCTTTCGGTTAACAGCCGATCGCGCTAGCAAATTGCGCCACGGAGACAGTCGTGCTCCACTCTTACCACCGTCAGAACATTTCTTCAGAGCTATCAGCCCAAAGAAAAAGAAGCGCCGCACCACCACCGGGTGGGCTCGAACCTCCAACCTTTCGGTCAACAGCAGATCGCGTTAGCCAATTGCGCGACAGAGACAGTCGTGCTCCACTCTCAACACCATCAGAACATATCTTCAAAGCTATCAGCGAAAAGAAAAAAAAGCGACACACCGTCCCCGGGTGGGCTCAAACCTCTAACCTTTCGGTTAACAGCCAATCGCGCTAGCCAATTGCGCCACAAAGACAGTCCTGCTCCACACTCACCACCATCAAAACATATCTTCAAAGCTATCAGCCCAAAGAAAAAAGTGCGCCGCACTATCCCCGGGTGGGCTCGAACCTCCAACCTTTCGATTAACAGCCGATCGCGCTAGCCAATTGCGCCATGGAGACAGTCGTGCTCCACTCTCACCACCATCAGAACATACCTTCAAAGCTATCAGCGCAAAGAAAAAAAAGCGACACACCGTCCGCGGGTGGGCTGGAAACTCCAACCTTTTAGTTAGCAGCCGATCGCGTTGGCCAATTGCGCCACGGAGACAGTCCTGCTATACTCTCACCACCATCAGAACATATCTTCAAAGCTATCGGCCCAAAAAACAAGTGCCGCACCACCACCGGGTGGGCTCGAACCTCAAACCTTTCGGTTAACAGCCGATCGCGCTGGCCAATATCGCCACGGAGACAGTCCTGCTCCCCTCTCACCACCATCAGAGCATATCTTCAAAGCAATCAGCCCATAGAAAAAAAACCCCACACCACCACCGGGTGGGCTCGAACCTCCAATCTTTCGGTTAACGGCCGATCGCGCTAGCCAATTGCGCCCCGGAGACAGTCGTGCTCCAATCTTACCACCGTCAGAACATGTCTCCAAAGCTATCAGCGCAAAGAAAAAAGCAACACACCACTCCCGGGAGGGCTCGAACCACCAACCTTTCGGTTACCAGCCGATTGTGCTAGCCAATTGCGCCACGGAGACAGTCGTGCTCCACTCTCACCACCGTCAGAACATTTCTTCAGAGCTATCAGCCCAAAGAAAAAAAAGCGCCGCACCACCACCAGGTGGGCTCGAACCTCAAACCTTTCGGTTAACAGCCCATCGCGCTAGCCAATTGCGCCACGAAGACAGTCGTGCTCCACTCTCACCACCGTCAGAACATTTCTTCAGTGCTATCAGCCCAAAGAAAAAAAAAAGCAACACACCACTCCCGAGAGGGTTCGAACCTCCAACCTTTCGGTTAACAGCCGATCGCGCTAGCAAATTGCGCCACGGAGACAGTCCTGCTATACTCTCACCACCATCAGAATATGTCTTTAAAGCTATCGGCCCAAAAAAACGTGCCGCACCACCACCAGGTGTGCTCGAACCTCCAACTTTTCGGTTAACTGCCGAACGCGCTAGCCAATTGCGCCACGGAGACAGTCGTGCTCCACTCTCACCACCGTCAGAACATTTCTTCAGAGCTATCAGCCCAAAGAAAAAGAAGCGCCGCACCACCACCGGGTGGGCGAGAACCTCCAACCTTTCGGTCAACAGTAGATCGCGCTAGCCAATTGCGCCACAGAGACAGTGGTGCTCCAGTCTCACCACCATCAGAGCATGATTTTAAAGCTATCAGCGCAAAGAAAAACGCGACACACCACTCCCGGGAGGGCTCGAAACTCCAATTTTCGGTTAACAGCCGAATGTGCTAACCAATTGCGCCAAGGAGACAGTCGTGCTCTAATCTCACCACCGCGAGAACATTTCTCCAAAGCTATCAGTGCAAAGAAAAAAAAGCGCCGCACCACCACCTAGTGGGCTCGAAACTCCAATTTTTCGGTAAACAGCCGATCGCGCTAGCCAATTGCGCCACGGAGACAGTCGTGCTTCACTCTCACCACCGTCAGAACGTTTCTTCAGAGCTATCAGCGCAAAGAAAAAAAAGCGCCGCACCACCACCGGGTGGGCTCGAACCTCCAACCTTTCGGTTAACAGCCGCTTGCGCTAGTTAATTGCGCACGGAGACAGTCGTGCTTCACGCTCACCACCGTCAGAACATTTCTTCAGAGCTATCAGCTCAAAGAAAATAAAGCGCCGCACCACCACCGGGTGGGCTCGAACCTCCAACCTTTCGGTCAACAGCAGATCGCGCTAGCCAATTGCGCCGCTGAGACAGTGGTGCTCCAGTCTCATCACCATCAGAGCATACTTTCAAAGCTATCAGCGCAAAGAAAAACGCGACACACCACTCCCGGGAGGGCTCGAAACTCCAATTTTCGGTTAACAGCCGAATGTGCTAACCAATTGCGCCAAGGAGACAGTCGTGCTCCAATCTCACCACCGCGAGAACATTTCTCCAAAGCTATCAGTGCAAAGAAAAAAAGGTGCCGCACCACCACCTAGTGAGCTCGAAACTCCAATTTTTCGGTTAACAGCCAAACGTGCTAGCCAATTGCGCCACGGAGACAGTCGTGCTCCACTCTCACCACCGTCAGAACATTTCTTCAGAGCTATCAGCCCAAAGAAAAAAAAAGCGCCCCACCACCACCGGGTGGGCTCGGACCTCCAAACTTTCGGTGAACAGCCGATCGCGCTAGCCAATTGCGCCACGGAGACAGTCGTGCTTCACTCTCACCACCGTCAGAACATTTCTTCAGAGCTCTCAGCCCAAAGAAAAAAAAGCGCCGCACCACCAACGGGTGGGCTCGAGCCTCAAACCTTTCGGTTAACAGCCGATTGCGCTAGCCAATTGCGCCACGGAGACAGTCCTGCTCCCCTCTCACCACCATCAGAACATATATTCAAAGCAATCAGCCCATAGAAAAAAAAGCCCACACCACCACCGGGTGGGCTCGAACCTCCAACCTTTCGGTTAACGGCCGAACGTGCTAGCCAATTGCGCCACGGAGATTGTCGTGCTCGAGTCTCACCACCGTCAGAACCTTTCTGTAAAGCTATCAACGCAAAGAAAAAAAGCGCCCCACCACCACCGGGTGGGCTCGAAACTCCAATTTTTCGGTTGACAGCCGAACGTGCTAGCCAATTGCGCCACAGAGATAGTCGTGCTCCAATCTCACCACCGTCAGAACATTTATCCAAAGCTATCAGCGCAAAGAAAAAGAAGTGCCGCACCACCACCGGGTGGGCTCGAACCTCCAACCTTTCGGTCAACAGCAGATAGCGTTAGCTAATTGCGCGACGAAGACAGTCGTGCTCCACTCTCAACACCATCAGAACATATCTTGAAAGCTATCAGCGAAAAGAAAAAAAGGGACACACCGTCCCCGGGTGGGCTCGAACCTCCAACCTTTCGGTTAACAACCGATCGCGCTAACCAATTGCGCCACGGAGACAGTCCTGCTCCACTCTCACCTTCATCAGAACATATCTTCAAAGCTATCAGCGCAAAAAAAAGCAACACACCACTCCCGGGAGGGCTCAAAACTCCAGTTTTTCGGTTACCAGCCGAATGTGCTAGCCAATTGCGCCACGGAGACAGTCGTGCTCCACTCTCACCACCGTCAGAACATTTCTTCAGAGCTATCAGCCCAAAGAAAAAAAAGCGCCCCACCACCACCGGGTGAGCTCGAACCTCCAACCTTTCGGTTAACAGCCGATCGCGCTAGCCAATTGCGCCACGAAGACAGTCGTGCTCCACTCTCACCACCGTCAGAACATTTCTTCAGAGCTATCAGCCCAAAGAAAAAAAAGCAACACACCACTCCCGATAGGGCTCGAACCTCCAACCTTTCGGTTAACAGCCGATCGCGCTAGCAAATTGCGCCACGGACACAGTCCTGCTATACTCTCACCACCATCAGAACATATCTTCAAAGCTATCGGCCCAAAAAACAAGTGCCGCACCACCACCGAGTGGGCTCGAACCTCAAACCTTTCGGTTAACAGCCGATCGCGCTGGCCAATATCGCCACGGAGACAGTCCTGCTCCCCTCTCACCACCATCAGAGCATATCTTAAAAGCAATCAGCCCATAGAAAAGAAAGCCCACACCTCCACCGGGTGGGCTCGAACCTCCAACCTTTCGGTTAACGGCCGATCGCGCTAGCCAATTGCGCCCCGGAGACAGTCGTGCTCCAATCTTACCACCGTCAGAACATGTCTCCAAAGCTATCAGCGCAAAGAAAAAAGCAACACACCACTCCCGGGAGGGCTCGAACCACCAACCTTTCGGTTAACAGCCGATCGCGCTAGCAAATTGCGCCACGGAGACAGTCGTGCTCCACTCTTACCACCGTAAGAACATTCCTTCAGAGCTATCAGCCCAAAGAAAAAGAAGTGCCGCACCACCACCGGGTGGGCTCGAACCTCCAACCTTTCGGTCAACAGCAGATCGCGTTAGCTAATTGTGCGACGGAGACAGTCGTGCTCCACTCTCAACACCATCAGAACATATCTTGAAAGCTATCAGCGAAAAGAAAAAAAAGCGACACACCGTCCCCGGCTGGGCTCAAACCTCCAACCTTTCGGTTAACAACCGATCGCGCTAGCCAATTGCGCCACGGAGACAGTCCTGCTCCACTCTCACCACCATCAGAACATATCTTCAAACCTATCAGCGCAAAGAAAAAAGCAACACACCACTCTCGGGAGGGCTCGAAACTCCAATTTTTCGGTTACCAGCCGATTGTGCTAGCCAATTGCGCCACGGAGACAGTCGTGCTCCACTCTCACCACCGTCAGAACATTTCTTCAGTGCTATCAGCCCAAAGAAAAAAAAGCAACACACCACTCCCGAGAGGGTTCGAACCTCCAACCTTTCGGTTAACAGCCGATCGCGCTAGCAAATTGCGCCACGGAGACAGTCCTGCTATACTCTCACCACCATCAGAATATGTCTTTAAAGCTATCGGCCCAAAAAAAAGTGCCGCACCACCACCAGGTGTGCTCGAACCTCCAACTTTTCGGTTAACTGCCGAACGCGCTAGCCAATTGCGCCACGGAGACAGTCGTGCTCCACTCTCACCACCGTCAGAACATTTCTTCAGAGCTATCAGCCCAAAGAAAAAGAAGCGCCGCACCACCACCGGGTGGGCGAGAACCTCCAAACTTTCGGTCAACAGCAGATCGCGCTAGCCAATTGCGCCACGGAGACAGTTGTGCTCCAGTCTCACCACCATCAGAGCATGATTTTAAAGCTATCAGCGCAAAGAAAAACGCGACACACCACTCCCGGAAGGGCTCGAAACTCAAATTTTCGGTTAACAGCCGAATGTGCTAACCAATTGCGCCAAGGAGACAGTCGTGCTCCAATCTCACCACCGCGAGAACATTTCTCCAAAGCTATCAGTGCAAAGAAAAAAAAGCGCCACACCACCACCTAATGGGCTCGAAACTCCAATTTTTCGGTAAACAGCCGGTCGCGCTAGCCAATTGCGCCACGGAGACAGTCGTGCTTCACGCTCACCACCGTCGGAACATTTCTTCAGAGCTATCAGCCCAAAGAAAATAAAGCGCCGCACTACCACCGGGTGAGCTCGAACCTCCAACCTTTCGGTCAACAGCAGATCGCGCTAGCCAATTGCGCCGCGGAGACAGTGGTGCTTCAGTCTCACCACCATCAGAGCATATTTTGAAAGCTATCAGCGCAAAGAAAAACGCGACACACCACTCCCGGGAGGGCTCGAAACTCCAATTTTTGGTTAACAGCCGAATGTGCTAACCAATTGCGCCAAGGAGACAGTCGTGCTCCAATCTCACCACCGCGAGAACATTTCTCCAAAGCTATCAGTGCAAAGAAAAAAAAGGGCCGCACCACCACCTAGTGGGCTCGAAACTCCAATTTTTCGGTTAACAGCCGTCTGCGCTAGACAATTGCGCCACGGAGACAGTCGTGCTTCACGCTCACCACCGTCAGAACATTTCTTCAGAGCTATCAGCCTGAAGAAAATAAAGCGCCGCACCACCACCGGGCGGGCTCGAACCTCCAACCTTTAGGTTAACAGCGGATAGCGCTAGCCAATTGGGCCACGGAGATAGTCGTGCTCCAATCTGTCCACCGTCAGAACATTTCTCCAAAGCTATCAGCGCAAAGAAAAAGAAGTGCCTCACCACCACCGTGTGGGCTCGAACCTCCAACCTTTCGGTCAACAGCAGATAGCGTTAGCTAATTGCGCGACGGAGACAGTCGTGCTCCACTCTCAACACCATCAGAACATATCTTGAAAGCTATCAGCGAAAAGAAAAAAAAGCGACACACCGTCCCCGGGTGGGCTCGAACCTCCAACCTTTCGGTTAACAACTGATCGCGCTAGCCAATTGCGCCACGGAGACAGTCCTGCTCCACTCTCACCACCATCAGAACATACCTTCAAAGCTATCAGCGCAAAGAAAAAAGCAACACACCACTCCCGGGAGGGCTCAAAACTCCAGTTTTTCGGTTACCAGCCGAATGTGCTAGCCAATTGCGCCACGGAGACAGTCGCGCTCCACTCTCACCACCGTCAGAACATTTCTTCAGAGCTATCAGCCCAAAGAAAAAAAAGCGCCGCACCCCCACCGGGTGGGCTCGAACCTCCAACCTTTCGGTTAACAGCCGATCGCGCTAGCCAATTGCGCCACGGAGACAGTCTTGCTCCACGCTCACCACCGTCAGAACATTTCATCAGAGCTATCAGCCCAAAGAAAATAGAGCGCCGCACCACCACCGGGTGGGCTCGAACCTCCAACCTTTATGTTAACAGCGGATAGCGCTAGCCAATTGGGCCACAGAGACAGTCGTGCTCCACTCTCACCACCATCAGAACATATCTTCAAAGCTATCAGCCCAAAGAAAAAAAGCGCCGCACCACCACCGGGTGGGCTCGAACCTCAAACCTTTCGGTTAACAGCTGATCGCGCTGGCCAATATCGCCACGGAGACAGTCCTGCTCCCCTCTCACCACCATCAGAGCATATCTTCAAAGCAATCAGCCCATAAAAAAAACAGCCCACACCACCACCGGGTGGGCTCGAACCTCCAACCTTTCGGTTAACGGCTGAACATGCTAGCCAATTGCGCCACGGAGATTGTCGTGCTCGAGTCTCACCACCGTTAGAACCTTTCTCCAAAGCTATCAGCGCAAAGAAAAAAAGCGCCCCACCACCACCGGGTGGGCTCGAAACTCCAATTTTTCGGTTAATAGCCGAACGTGCTAGCCAATTGCGCCACGGAGATGGTCGTGCTCCAATCTCACCACCATCAGAACATATCTTCAAAGCTATCAGCGCCAAGAAAACAAAAGCGACACACCGTCCCCGGGTGGGCTCGAAACTCCAACCTTTCAGTTAGCAGCCGATCGCGCTGGCCAATTGCGCCACGGCGACAGTCCTGCTCCACTCTCACCACCATCAGAACATATCTTCAAAGCTATCAGCCCAAAGAAAAAAAAGCGCCGCACCGCCACCGGGTGGGCTCGAACCTCATACCTTTCGGTTAACAGCCGATCGCTCTAGCCAATTGCGCCACGGAGACAGTCCTGCTCCACTCGCACCACCATCAGAACATATCTTCAAAGCTATCAGCCTAAAGAAAAAAAGCAACACACCACTCCCGGGAGGGCTCGAACCTCCAACCTTTCAGTTAACAGCCGATCGCGCTAGCCAATTGCGCCACGGAGACAGTCGTGCTCCAATCTTACCACCGTCAGAACATGTCTCCAAAGCTATCAGAGCAAAGAAAAAAGCAACACACCACTCCCGGGAGGTCTCGAACCACCAACCTTTCGGTTAACAGCCGATCGCGCTAGCAAATTGCGCCACGGAGACAGTCGTGCTCCACTCACACCACCGTCAGAACATTTCTTCAGAGCTATCAGACCAAAGAAAAAAAAAGCGCCGCACCACCACCGGGTGGGCTCGAACCTCCAGCCTTTCGGTTAACAGCCGATCGCGCTAGCCAATTGCGCCACGAAGACAGTCGTGCTCCACTCTCACCACCGTCAGAACATTTCTTCAGAGCTATCAGCCCAAAGAAAAAAAAGCAACACACCACTCCCGAGAGGGTTCGAACCTCCAACCTTTCGGTTGACAGCCGATCGCGCTAGCAAATTGCGCCACGGAGACAGTCCTGCTATACTCTCACCACCATCAGAACATGTCTTTAAAGCTATCGGCCCAAAAAAAGTGCCGCACCACCACCAGGTGGGCTCGAACCTCCAACTTTTCGGTTAACTGCCGAACGCGCTAGCCAATTGCGCCACGGAGACAGTCGTGCTCCACTCTCACCACCGTCAGAACATTTCTTCAGAGCTATCAGCCCAAAGAAAAAGAAGCACCGCACCACCACCGGGTGGGCGAGAGCCTCCAACCTTTCGGTCAACAGCAGATCGCGCTAGCCAATTGCGCCGCGGAGACAGTGGTGCTCCAGTCTCACCACCATCAGAACATATTTTAAAAGCTATCAGCGCAAAGAAAAACGCGACACACCACTCCCGGGAGGGCTCGAAACTCCAATTCTCGGTTAACAGCCGAATGTGCTAGCCAATTGCGCCAAGGAGACAGTCCTGCTCCCCTCTCACCACCATCAGAGCATATCTTCAAAGCAATCAGCCCATAGAAAAAACAGCCCACACCACCACCGGGTGGGCTCGAACCTCCAACCTTTCGGTTAACGAGTGAACATGCTAGCCAATTGCGCCACGGAGATTGTCGTGCTCGAGTCTCACCACAGTCAGAACCTTTCTCCAAAGCTATCAGCGCAAAGAAAAAAAGCGCCCCACCACCACCGAGTGGGCTCGAAACTCCAATTTTTCGGTTAACAGCCGAACGTGCTAGCCAATTGCACCACGGAGATAGTCGTGCTCCAATCTCCCCACCATCAGAACATATCTTCAAAGGTATCAGCGCAAAGAAAACAAAAGCGACACACCGTCCCCGGGTGGGCTCGAAACTTCAACCTTTCGGTGAACAGCCGATCGCGCTAGCCAATTGCGCCACGGAGACAGTCGTGCTTCACTCTCACCACCGTCAGAACATTTCTTCAGAGCTATCAGCGCAAAGAAAGACGCGACACATCACTCCCTGGAGGGCTCGAAACTGTAATTTTCGGTTAACAGCCGAATGTGCTAACCAATTGCGCCAAGGAGACAGTCGTGCTCCAATTTCACCACCGCAAGAACATTTCTCCAAAGGTATCAGTGCAAAGAAAAAAAAGCGCCGCACCACCACCTAGTGGGCTCGAAACTCCAATTTTTCGGTTAACAGCCAAACGTGCTAGCCAACTGCGCCACGGACACAGTCGTGCTCCACTCTCACCACCGTCAGAACATTTCTTCAGAGCTATCAGCCCTAAGAAAAAAAAGCGCCCCACCACCACCGGGTGGGCTCGGACCTCCAACCTTTCGGTGAACAGCCGATCGCGCTAGCCAATTGCGCCACGGAGACAGTCGTGCTTCACTCTCACCACCGTCAGAACATTTCTTCAGAGCTATCAGCCCAAAAAAAAAGCGCCGCACCACCACCGGGTGGGCTCGAACCTCCAACCTTTCGGTTAACAGCCGATTGCGCTAGCCAATTGCGCCACGGAAACAGTCGTGCTTCCCGCTCACCACCGTCAGAACATTTCTTCAGAGCTATCAGCCTAAAGAAAATAAAGCGCCGCACCACCACCGGGTGGGCTCGAACCTCCAACCTTTAGGTTAACAGCGGATAGCGCTAGCCAATTGGGCCACGGAGACAGTCGTGCTCCACTCTCACCACCATCAGAACATATCTTCAAAGCTATCAGCCCAAAGAAAAAAAAAGCGCTGCACCACCACCGGGTGGGTCGAGCCTCAAACCTTTCGGTTAACAGCCGATCGCGCTAGCTAATTGCGTCACGGAGACAGTCCTGTTCCCTCTCACCACCATCAGAACATATCTTCAAAGCAATCAGCCCATAGAAAAAAAAGCCCGCACCACCACCGGGTGGGCTCGAACCTCCAACCTTTCGGTTAACGGCCGAACGTGCTAGCCAATTGCGCCACGGAGATTGTCGTGCTCGAGTCTCACCACCGTCAGAACCTTTCTCTAAAGCTATCAGCGCAAAGAAAAAAAAGCGCCCCACCACCACCGGGTGGGCTCGAAACTCCAATTTTTCGGTTGACAGCCGAACGTGCTAGCCAATTGCGCCACGGAGATAGTCGTGCTCCAATCTCACCACCATCAGAACATTTCTCCAAAGCTATCAGCGCAAAGAAAAAGAAGTGCCGCATTACCACCGGGTGGGCTCGAACCTCCAACCTTTCGGTCAACAGCAGATAGCGTTAGCTAATTGCGTGACGGAGACAGTCGTGCTCCACTCTCAACACCATCAGAACATATCTTGAAAGCTATCAGCGAAAAGAAAAAAAAGCGACACACCGTCCCCGGGTGGGCTCGAACCTCCAACCTTTCGGTTAACAACTGATCGCGCTAGCCAATTGCGCCACGGAGACAGTCCTGCTCCACTCTCACCACCATCAGAACATACCTTCAAAGCTATCAGCGCAAAGAAAAAAGCAACACACCACTCCCGGGAGGGCTCGAAACTCCAGTTTTTCGGTTACCAGCCGAATGTGCTAGCCAATTGCGCCACGGAGACAGTCGTGCTCCACTCTCACCACCGTCAGAACATTTCTTCCGAGCTATCAGCCCAAAGAAAAAAAAGCGCCGCACCCCCACCGGGTGGGCTCGAACCTCCAACCTTTCGGTTAACAGCCGATCGCGCTAGCCAATTGCGCCATGGAGACAGTCTTGCTCCACGCTCACCACCGTCAGAACATTTCATCAGAGCTATCAGCCCAAAGAAAATAGAGCGCCGCACCACCACCGGGTGGGCTCGAACCTCCAACCTTTAGGTTAACAGCGGATAGCGCTAGCCAATTGGGCCACAGAGACAGTCGTGCTCCACTCTCACCACCATCAGAGCATATCTTCAAAGCAATCAGCCCCAAAAAAAAAACAGCCCACACCACCACCGGGTGGGCTCGAACCTCCAACCTTTCGGTTAACGGCTGAACATGCTAGCCAATTGCGCCACGGAGATTGTCGTGCTCGAGTCTCACCACCGTCAGAACCTTTCTCCAAAGCTATCAGCGCAAAGAAAAAAAAGCGCCCCACCACCACCGGGTGGGCTCGAAACTCAAATTTTTAGGTTAACAGCCGAACGTGCTAGCCAATTGCGCCACGGAGATAGTCGTGCTCCAATCTCACCACCATCAGAACATATCTTCAAAGTTATCAGCGCCAAGAAAACAAAAGCGACACACCGTCCCCGGGTGGGCTCGAAACTCCAACCTTTCAGTTAGCAGCCGATCGCGCTGGCCAATTGCGCCACGGCGACAGTCCTGCTCCACTCTCACCACAATCAGAACATATCTTCAAAGCTATCAGCCGATAGAAAAAAAAAGCACCGCACCGCCACCGGGTGGGCTCGAACCTCATACCTTTCGGTTAACAGCCGATCGCTCTAGCCAATTGCGCCACGGAGACAGTCCTGCTCCACTCGCACCACCATCAGAACATATCTTCAAAGCTATCAGCCTAAAGAAAAAAAAGCAACACACCACTCCCGGGAGGGCTCGAACCTCCAACCTTTCAGTTAACAGCCGATCGCGCTAGCCAAATGCGCCACGGAGACAGTCGTGCTCCAATCTTACCACCGTCAGAACATGTCTCCAAAGCTATCAGCGCAAAGAAAAAAGCAACACACCACTCCCGGGAGGTCTCGAACCACCAACCTTTCGGTTAACAGCCGATCGCGCTAGCAAATTGCGCCACGGAGACAGTCGTGCTCCACTCTCACCCCCGTCAGAACATTTCTTCAGAGCTATCAGACCAAAGAAAAAAAAGCGCCGCACCACCACCGGGTGGGCTCGAACCTCCAGCCTTTCGGTTAACAGCCGATCGCGCTAGCCAATTGCGCCACGGAGACAGTCGTGCTTCACTCTCACCACCGTCAGAACATATCTTCAAAGCTATCAGCCTAAAGAAAAAAAAGCAACACACCACTCCCGGGAGGGCTCGAACCTCCAACCTTTCAGTTAACAGCCGATCGCGCTAGCCAAATGCGCCACGGAGACAGTCGTGCTCCAATCTTACCACCGTCAGAACATGTCTCCAAAGCTATCAGCGCAAAGAAAAAAGCAACACACCACTCCCGGGAGGTCTCGAACCACCAACCTTTCGGTTAACAGCCGATCGCGCTAGCAAATTGCGCCACGGAGACAGTCATGCTCCACTCTCACCACCATCAGAACATATCTTCAAAGCTATCAGCCCAAAGAAAAAAAAGCGCTGCACCACCACCGGGTGGGCTCGAGCCTCAAACCTTTCGGTTAACAGCCGATCGCGCTAGCCAATTGCGTCACGGAGACAGTCCTGTTCCCTCTCACCACCATCAGAACATATCTTCAAAGCAATCAGCCCATAGAAAAAAAGCCCGCACCACCACCGGGTGGGCTCGAACCTCCAACCTTTCGGTTAACGGCCGAACGTGCTAGCCGATTGCGCCACGGAGATTGTCGTGCTCGAGTCTCACCACCGTCAGAACCTTTCTCTAAAGCTATCAGCGCAAAGAAAAAAAAGCGCCCCACCACCACCGGGTGGGCTCGAAACTCCAATTTTTCGGTTGACAGCCAAACGTGCTAGCCAATTGCGCCACGGAGATAGTCGTGCTCCAATCTCACCACCATCAGAACATTTCTCCAAAGCTATCAGCGCAAAGAAAAAGAAGTGCCGCATTACCACCGGGTGGGCTCGAACCTCCAACCTTTCGGTCAACAGCAGATAGCGTTAGCTAATTGCGTGACGGAGACAGTCGTGCTCCACTCTCAACACCATCAGAACATATCTTGAAAGCTATCAGCGAAAAGAAAAAAAAGCGACACACCGTCCCCGGGTGGGCTCGAACCTCCAACCTTTAAGTTGGCAGCCGATCGCGCTGGCCAATTGCGCCACGGCGACAGTCCTGCTCCACTCTCACCACCATCAGAACATATCTTCAAAGCTATCAGCCCAAAGAAAAAAAAGTGCCGCACCGCCACCGGGTGGGCTCGAACCTCCAACCTTTAGGTTAACAGCGGATAGCGCTAGCCAATTGGGCCACAGAGACAGTCGTGCTCCACTCTCACCACCATCAGAAGATATCTTCAAAGCTATCAGCCCAAAGAAAAAAAGCGCCGCACCACCACCGGGTGGGCTCGAACCTCAAACCTTTCGGTTAACAGCTGATCGCGCTGGCCAATATCGCCACGGAGACAGTCCTGCTCCCCTCTCACCACCATCAGAGCATATCTTCAAAGCAATCAGCCCAAAAAAAACCAGCCCACACCACCACCGGGTGGGCTCGAACCTCCAACCTTTCGGTTAACGGCTGAACATGCTAGCCAATTGCGCCACGGAGATTGTCGTGCTCGAGTCTCACCACGTCAGAACCTTTCTCCAAAGCTATCAGCGCAAAGAAAAAAAAGCGCCCCACCACCACCGGGTGGGCTCGAAACTCAAATTTTTAGGTTAACAGCCGAACGTGCTAGCCAATTGCGCCACGGAGATAGTCGTGCTCCAATCTCACCACCATCAGAACATATCTTCAAAGCTATCAGCGCCAAGAAAACAAAAGCGACACACCGTCCCCGGGTGGGCTCGAAACTCCAACCTTTCAGTTAGCAGCCGATCGCGCTGGCCAATTGCGCCACGGCGACAGTCCTGCTCCACTCTCACCACCATCAGAACATATCTTCAAAGCTATCAGCCCAAAGAAAAAAAAGCGCCGCACCGCCACCGGGTGGGCTCGAACCTCATACCTTTCGGTTAACAGCCGATCGCTCTAGCCAATTGCGCCACGGAGACAGTCCTGCTCCACTCGCACCACCATCAGAACATATCTTCAAAGCTATCAGCCTAAAGAAAAAAAAGCAACACACCACTCCCGGGAGGGCTCGAACCTCCAACCTTTCAGTTAACAGCCGATCGCGCTAGCCAAATGCGCCACGAAGACAGTCGTGCTAAAATCTTACCACCGTCAGAACATGTCTCCAAAGCTATCAGCGCAAAGAAAAAAGCAACACACCACTCCCGGGAGGTCTCGAACCACCAACCTTTCGGTTAACAGCCGATCGCGCTAGCAAATTGCGCCACGGAGACAGTCGTGCTCCACTCTCACAGAGCTATCAGACCAAAGAAAAAAAAGCGCCGCACCACCACCGGGTGGGCTCGAACCTCCAGCCTTTCGGTTAACAGCCGATCGCGCTAGCCAATTGCGCCACGGAGACAGTCGTGCTTCACTCTCACCACCGTCAGAACATATCTTCAAAGCTATCAGCCTAAAGAAAAAAAAGCAACACACCACTCCCGGGAGGGCTCGAACCTCCAACCTTTCAGTTAACAGCCGATCGCGCAAGCCAAATGCGCCACGGAGACAGTCGTGCTCCAATCTTACCACCGTCAGAACATGTCTCCAAAGCTATCAGCGCAAAGAAAAAAGCAACACACCACTCTCGGGAGGTCCCGAACCACCAACCTTTCGGTTAACAACCGATCGCGCTAGCAAATTGCGCCACGGAGACAGTCGTGCTCCACTCTCACCACCATCAGAACACATCTTCAAAGCTATCAGCCCAAAGAAAAAAAAAGCGCTGCACCACCACCGGGTGGGCTCGAGCCTCAAACCTTTCGGTTAACAGCCGATCGCGCTAGCCAATTGCGTCACGGAGACAGTCCTGTTCCCTCTCACCACCATCAGAACATATCTTCAAAGCAATCAGCCCATAGAAAAAAAAGCCCGCACCACCACCGGGTGGGCTCGAACCTCCAACCTTTCGGTTAACGGCCGAACGTGCTAGCCAATTGCGCCACGGAGATTGTCGTGCTCGAGTCTCACCACCGTCAGAACCTTTCTCTAAAGCTATCAGCGCAAAGAAAAAAAAATGCGCCCCACCACCACCGGGTGGGCTCGAAACTCCAATTTTTCGGTTGACAGCCGAACGTGCTAGCCAATTGCGCCACGGAGATAGTCGTGCTCCAATCTCACCACCATCAGAACATTTCTCCAAAGCTATCAGCGCAAAGAAAAAGAAGTGCCGCATTACCACCGGGTGGGCTCGAACCTCCAACCTTTCGGTCAACAGCAGATAGCGTTAGCTAATTGCGTGACGGAGACAGTCGTGCTCCACTCTCAACACCATCAGAACATATCTTGAAAGCTATCAGCGAAAAGAAAAAAAAGCGACACACCGTCCCCGGGTGGGCTCGAACCTCCAACCTTTCGGTTAACAACTGATCGCGCTAGCCAATTGCGCCACGGAGACAGTCCTGCTCCACTCTCACCACCATCAGAACATACCTTCAAAGCTATCAGCGCAAAGAAAAAAGCAACACACCACTCCCGGGAAGGCTCGAAACTCCAGTTTTTCGGTTACCAGCCGAATGTGCTAGCCAATTGCGCCACGGAGACAGTCGTGCTCCACTCTCACCACCGTCAGAACATTTCTTCCGAGCTATCAGCCCAAAGAAAAAAAAGCGCCGCACCCCCACCGGGTGGGCTCGAACCTCCAACCTTTCGGTTAACAGCCGATCGCGCTAGCCAATTGCGCCATGGAGACAGTCTTGCTCCACGCTCACCACCGTCAGAACATTTCATCAGAGCTATCAGCCGAAAGAAAATAGAGCGCCGCACCACCACCGGGTGGGCTCGAACCTCCAACCTTTAGGTTAACAGCGGATAGCGCTAGCCAATTGGGCCACAGAGACAGTCGTGCTCCACTCTCACCACCATCAGAACATATCTTCAAAGCTATCAGCCCAAAGAAAAAAAGCGCCGCACCACCACCGGGTGGGCTCGAACCTCAAACCTTTCGGTTAACAGCTGATCGCGCTGGCCAATATCGCCACGGAGACAGTCCTGCTCCCCTCTCACCACCATCAGAGCATATCTTCAAAGCAATCAGCCCATAAAAAAACAGCCCACACCACCACCGGGTGGGCTCGAACCTCCAACCTTTCGGTTAACGGCTGAACATGCTAGCCAATTGCGCCACGGAGATTGTCGTGCTCGAGTCTCACCACCGTCAGAACCTTTCTCCAAAGCTATCAGCGCAAAGAAAAAAAAGCGCCCCACCACCACCGGGTGGGCTCGAAACTCCAATTTTTCGGTTAACAGCCAAACGTGCTAGCCAATTGCGCCACGGAGATAGTCGTGCTCCAATCTCACCACCATCAGAACATATCTTCAAAGCTATCAGCGCCAAGAAAACAAAAGCGACACACCGTCCCCGGGTGGGCTCGAAACTCCAACCTTTCAGTTAGCAGCCGATCGCGCTGGCCAATTGCGCCACGGCGACAGTCCTGCTCCACTCTCACCACCATCAGAACATATCTTCAAAGCTATCAGCCCAAAGAAAAAAAAGTGCCGCACCGCCACCGGGTGGGCTCGAACCTCATACCTTTCGGTTAACAGCCGATCGCTCTAGCCAATTGCGCCACGGAGACAGTCCTGCTCCACTCTCACCACCATCAGAACATATCTTCAAAGCTATCAGCCTAAAGAAAAAAAAAGTAACACACCACTCCCGGGAGGGCTCGAACCTCCAACCTTTCAGTTAACAGCCGATCGCGCTAGCCAATTGCGCCACGGAGACAGTCGTGCTCCAATCTTACCACCGTCAGAACATGTCTCCAAAGCTATCAGCGCAAAGAAAAAAGCAACACACCACTCCCGGAAGGTCTCGAACCACCAACCTTTCGGTTAACAGCCGATCGCGCTAGCAAATGGCACCACGGAGACAGTCGTGCTCCACTCTCACCACCGTCAGAACATTTCTTCAGAGCTATCAGACCAAAGAAAAAAAAGCGCCGCACCCCCACCGGGTGGGCTCGAACCTCCAACCTTTCGGTTAACAGCCGATCGCGCTAGCCAATTGCGCCACGGAGACAGTCTTGCTCCACGCTCACCACCGTCAGAACATTTCATCAGAGCTATCAGCCCAAAGAAAATAAAGCGCCGCACCACCACCGGGTGGGCTCGAACCTCCAACCTTTAGGTTAACAGCGGATAGCGCTAGCCAATTGGGCCACAGAGACAGTCGTGCTCCACTCTCACCACCATCAGAACATATCTTCAAAGCTATCAGCCCAAAGAAAAAAAGCGCCGCACCACCACCGGGTGGGCTCGAACCTCAAACCTTTCGGTTAACAGCTGATCGCGCTGGCCAATATCGCCACGGAGACAGTCCTGCTCCCCTCTCACCACCATCAGAGCATATCTTCAAAGCAATCAGCCCAAAAAAAAAAAACAGCCGACACCACCACCGGGTGGGCTCGAACCTCCAACCTTTCGGTTAATGGCTGAACATGCTAGCCAATTGCGCCACGGAGATTGTCGTGCTCGAATCTCACCACCGTTTGAACCTTTCTCCAAAGCTATCAGCGCAAAGAAAAAAAAGCGCCCCACCACCACCGGGTGGGCTCGAAACTCAAATTTTTAGGTTAACAGCCGAACGTGCTAGCCAATTGCGCCACGGAGATAGTCGTGCTCCAATCTCACCACCATCAGAACATATCTTCAAAGCTATCAGCGCCAAGAAAACAAAAGCGACACACCGTCCCCGGGTGGGCTCGAAACTCCAACCTTTCAGTTAGCAGCCGATCGCGCTGGCCAATTGCGCCACGGCGACAGTCCTGCTCCACTCTCACCACCATCAGAACATATCTTCAAAGCTATCAGCCCAAAAAAAAGCGCCGCACCGCCACCGGGTGGGCTCGAACCTGATACCTTTCGGTTAACAGCCGATCGCTCTAGCCAATTGCGCCACGGAGACAGTCCTGCTCCACTCGCACCACCATCAGAACATATCTTCAAAGCTATCAGCCTAAAGAAAAAAAAAGCAACACACCACTCCCGGGAGGGCTCGAACCTCCAACCTTTCAGTTAACAGCCGATCGCGCTAGCCAATTGCGCCACGGAGACAGTCGTGCTCCAATCTTACCACCGTCAGAACATGTCTCCAAAGCTATCAGCGCAAAGAAAAAAGCAACACACCACTCCCGGAAGGTCTCGAACCACCAACCTTTCGGTTAACAGCCGATCGCGCTAGCAAATGGCACCACGGAGACAGTCGTGCTCCACTCTCACCACCGTCAGAACATTTCTTCAGAGCTATCAGACCAAAGAAAAAAAAGCGCCGCACCCCCACCGGGTGGGCTCGAACCTCCAACCTTTCGGTTAACAGCCGATCGCGCTAGCCAATTGCGCCACGGAGACAGTCTTGCTCCACGCTCACCACCGTCAGAACATTTCATCAGAGCTATCAGCCCAAAGAAAATAAAGCGCCGCACCACCACCGGGTGGGCTCGAACCTCCAACCTTTAGGTTAACAGCGGATAGCGCTAGCCAATTGGGCCACAGAGACAGTCGTGCTCCACTCTCACCACCATCAGAACATATCTTCAAAGCTATCAGCCCAAAGAAAAAAAGCGCCGCACCACCACCGGGTGGGCTCGAACCTCAAACCTTTCGGTTAACAGCTGATCGCGCTGGCCAATATCGCCACGGAGACAGTCCTGCTCCCCTCTCACCACCATCAGAGCATATCTTCAAAGCAATCAGCCCAAAAAAAAAACAGCCGACACCACCACCGGGTGGGCTCGAACCTCCAACCTTTCGGTTAATGGCTGAACATGCTAGCCAATTGCGCCACGGAGATTGTCGTGCTCGAATCTCACCACCGTTTGAAGCTTTCTCCAAAGCTATCAGCGCAAAGAAAAAAAAGCGCCCCACCACCACCGGGTGGGCTCGAAACTCAAATTTTTAGGTTAACAGCCGAACGTGCTAGCCAATTGCGCCACGGAGATAGTCGTGCTCCAATCTCACCACCATCAGAACATATCTTCAAAGCTATCAGCGCCAAGAAAACAAAAGCGACACACCGTCCCCGGGTGGGCTCGAAACTCCAACCTTTCAGTTAGCAGCCGATCGCGCTGGCCAATTGCGCCACGGCGACAGTCCTGCTCCACTCTCACCACCATCAGAACATATCTTCAAAGCTATCAGCCCAAAAAAAAGCGCCGCACCGCCACCGGGTGGGCTCGAACCTCATACCTTTCGGTTAACAGCCGATCGCTCTAGCCAATTGCGCCACGGAGACAGTCCTGCTCCACTCGCACCACCATCAGAACATATCTTCAAAGCTATCAGCCTAAAGAAAAAAAGCAACACACCACTCCCGGGAGGGCTCGAACCTCCAACCTTTCAGTTAACAGCCGATCACGCTAGCCAAATGCGCCACGGAGACAGTCGTGCTCAAATCTTACCACCGTCCGAACATGTCTCCAAAGCTATCAGCGCAAAGAAAAAAGCAACACACCATTCCCGGGAGGTCTCGAACCACCAACCTTTCGGTTAACAGCCGATCGCGCTAGCAAATTGCGCCACGGAGACAGTCGTGCTCCACTCTCACCACCGTCAGAACATTTCTTCAGAGCTATCAGACCAAAGAAAAAAAAGCGCCGCACCACCACCGGGTGGGCTCGAACCTCCAGCCTTTCGGTTAACAGCCGATCGCGCTAGCCAATTGCGCCACGAAGACAGTCGTGCTCCACTCTCACCACCGTCAGAACATTTCTTCAGAGCTATCAGCCCAAAGAAAAAAAAGCAACACACCACTCCCGAGAGGGTTCGAACCTCCAACATTTCGGTTGACAGCCGATCGCGCTAGCAAATTGCGCCACGGAGACAGTCCTGCTATATTCTCACCACCATCAGAACATGTCTTTAAAGCTATCGGCCCAAAAAAAAGTGCCGCACCACCACCAGGTGGGCTCGAACCTCCAACTTTTCGGTTAACTGCCGAACGCGCTAGCCAATTGCGCCACGGAGACAGTCGTGCTCCACTCTCACCACCGTCAGAACATTTCTTCAGAGCTATCAGACCAAAGAAAAAAAAGCGCCGCACCACCACCCGGTGGGCTCGAACCTCCAGCCTTTCGGTTAACAGCCGATCGCGCTAGCCAATTGCGCCACGAAGACAGTCGTGCTCCACGCTCACCACCGTCAGAACATTTCTTCAGAGCTATCAGCCCAAAGAAAAAAAAGCAACACACCACTCCCGGGAGGGCTCGAACCTCCAACCTTTCGGTTAACAACCGATCGCGCTAGCCAATTGCGCCACGGAGACAGTCCTGCTCCACTCTCACCACCATCAGAACATATCTTCAAAGCTATCAGCGCAAAGAAAAAAGCAACACACCACTCCCGGGAGGGCTTGAAACTCCAATTTTTCGGTTGCCAGCCGAATGTGCTAGCCAATTGCGCCACGGAGACAGTCGTGCTCCACTCTCACCACCGTCAGAACATTTCTTCAGAGCTATCAGCCCAAAGAAAAAAAAGCGCCGCACCACCACCGGGTGGGCTCGAACCGCCAGCCTTTCGGTTAACAGCCGATCGCGCTAGCCAATTGCGCCACGAAGACAGTCGTGCTCCACTCTCACCACCGTCAGAACATTTCTTTAGAGCTATCAGCCCATTGAAAAAAAAGCAACACACCACTCCCGAGAGAGTTCGAACCTCCAACCTTTCCGTTAACAGCCGATCGCGCTAGCAAATTGCGCCACGGAGACAGTCCTGCTATACTCTCACCACCATCAGAACATGTCGTTAAAGCTATCGGCCCAAAAAAAAGTGCCGCACCACCACCAGGTGGGCTCGAACCTCCAACTTTTCGGTTAACTGCCGAACGCGCTAGCCAATTGCGCCACGGAGACAGTCGTGCTCCACTCTCACCACCGTCAGAACATTTCTTCAGAGCTATCAGCCCAAAGAAAAAGAAGCACCGCACCACCACCGGGTGGGCGAGAGCCTCCAACCTTTCGGTCAACCCCAGATAGCGTTAGCTAATTGCGCGACGGAGACAGTCGTGCTCCACTCTCGACACCATCAGAACATATCTTGAAAGCTATCAGCGAAAAGAAAAAAAAGCGACACACCGTTCCCGGGTGGGCTCGAACCTCCAACCTTTCGGTTAACAACCGATCGCGCTAGCCAATTGCGCCACGGAGACAGTCCTGCTCCACTCTCACCACCATCAGAACATATCTTCAAAGCTATCAGCGCAAAGAAAAAAGCAACACACCACTCCCGGGAGGGCTCGAACCTCCAACGTTTCGGTTTACAGCCGATCGCGCTAGCCAATTGCGCCACGAAGACAGTCGTGCTCCACTCTCACCACCGTCAGAACATTTCTTCAGAGCTATCAGCCCAAAGAAAAAAAAGCAACACACCACTCCCGAGAGGGCTCGAACCTCCAACCTTTCGGTTAACAGCCGATCGCGCTAGCCAATTGCGCCACGGAGACTGTCCTGCTATACTCTCATCACCATCAGAACATGTCTTCAAAGCTATCGGCCCAAAAAAAAAGTGCCGCACCACCACCAGGTGGGCTCGAACCTCCAACTTTTCGGTTAACTGCTGAACGCGCTAGCCAAATGCGCCACGGAGACAGTCGTGCTCTACTCTCACCACCGTCAGAACATTTCTTCAGAGCTATCAGCCCAAAGAAAAAAAAGCGCCCCACCACCACCGGGTGGGCTCGAACCTCAAACCTTTCGGTTAACAGCCGATCGCGCTAGCCAATTGCGCCACGGAGACAGTCTTGCTCCACGCTCACCACCGTCAGAACATTTCTTCAGAGCTATCAGCCCAAAGAAAATAGAGCGCCGCATCACCACCAGGTGGGCTCGAACCTCCAACCTTTATGTTAACAGCGGATAGCGCTAGCCAATTGGGCCACGGAGACAATCGTGCTCCACTCTCACCACCATCAGAACATATCTTCAAAGCTATCAGCCCAAAGAAAAAAAGCGCCGCACCACCACCGGGTGGGCTCGAACCTCAAACCTTTCGGTTAACAGCCGATCACGCTAGCCAATTGCGCCACAAAGACAGTTGTGCTCCACTCTCACCACCATCAGAACATATCTTCAAAGCTATCAGCGCAAAGAAAAAAGCAACACACCACTCCCGGGAGGCCTCGAAACTCCAATTTTTTGGTTACCAGCCGAACGTGCTAGCCAATTGCGCCACGAAGACAGTCGTGCTTCAGTCTCACCACCATCAGAACATATTTTCAAAGCTATCAGCGCGAAGAAAAACGCGACACACCACTCCCGGAAGGGCTCGAAACTCCAATTTTTCGGTTAAGAGCCGAATGTGCTAGCCAATTGCGCCAAGGAGACAGTCGTGCTCCAATCTCACCACCGCGAGAACATTTCTTCAAAGCTATCAGTGCAAAGAAAAAAAAGCGCCGCACCACCACCGAGTGGGCTCGAAACTCCAATTTTTCGGTTAACAGCCAAACGTGCTAGCCAATTGCGCCACGGAGACAGTCGTGTTCCACTCTCACCACCGTCAGAACATTTCTTCAGAGTTATCAGCCCAAAGAAAAAAAGCGCCCCAACACCACCGTGTGGGCTCGAACCTCCAACCTTTCGGTGAACAGCCGATCGCGATAGCCAATTGCGCCACGGAGACAGTCGTGCTTCACTTTCACTTTCACCACCGTGAGAACATTTCTTCAGAGCTATCAGCCCAAAGAAAAAAAAGCGCCGCACCACCACCGGGTGGGCTCGAACCTCCAACCTTTCGTTTAACAGCCGATCGCGCTAGCCAATTGCACCACGGAGACAGGCTTGCTCCATGCTCACCACCGTCAGAACATTTCTTCAGAGCTATCAGCCCAAAGAAAATAAAGCGCCGCACCACCACAGGGTGGGCTTGAACCTCCAATCTTTAAGTTAACAGCGGATAGCGCTAGCCAATTGGGCCACGGAGACAGTCGTGCTCCACTCTCACCACCATCAGAACATATCTTCAAAGCTATCAGCCCAAAGAAAAAAAAGCGCCGCACCACCACCGGGTGGGCTCGAACCTCAAACCTTTCGGTTAACAGCCGATCGCGCTAGCCAATTGCGCCACGGAGACAGTCCTGCTCCCCTCTTACCACCATCAGAACATATCTTCAAAGCAATCAGCCCATAGAAAAAAAAGCCCGCACCACCACCGGGTGGGCCCGAACCTCCAACCTTTAGGTTAACGGCCGAACGTGCTAGCCAATTGTGCCACGGAGATTGTCGTGCTCGAGTCTCACCACCGTCAGAACCTTTCTCCAAAGCTATCAGCGCAAAGAAAAAAGCGCCCCACCACCACCGGGTGGGCTCGAAACTCCAATTTTTCGGTTGACAGCCGAACGTGCTAGCCTATTGCGCCACGGAGATAGTCGTGCTCCAATCTCACCACCGTCAGAACATTTCTCCAAAGCTATCAGCGCAAAGAAAAAAAAGCGCCCCACCACCACCGGGTGGGCTCGAACCTCCAACCTTTCGGTGAACAGCCGATCGCGCTAGCCAATTGCGCCACGGATACAGTCGTGCTCCACTCTCACCACCGTCAGAACATATGTTCAGTGCTATCAGCTCAAAGAAAAAAAAGCGCCGAACCACCACCGGGTGGGCTCGAACCTCCAACCTTTCGGTTAACAGCCGATCGCGCTGGCCAATTGTGCCACGGACACAGTCCTGCTCCACTCTCACCACCATCAGAACATATCTTCAAAGCTATCAGCCCAAAGAAAAAAAAAGTGCCGCACCGCCACCGGGTGGGCTCGAACCTCCAACCTTTCGGTTAACAGCCGATCGCTCTAGCAAATTTCGCCACGGAGACAGTCCTGCTCCACTCTCACCACCATCAGAACATATCTTCAAAGCTATCAGCCTGAAGAAAAAAAAGCAACACACCACTCCAGGGAGGGCTCAAACCTCCAACCTTTCAGTTAACAGCCAATCGCGCTAGCCAATTGCGCCACGGAGACAGTAGTGCTCCAATATCACCACCGTCAGAACATGTCTTCAAAGCTATCAGCGCAAAGAAAAAAGCAACACACCACTCCCAGGAGGCCTCGAAACTCCAATTTTTTGGTTACCAGCCGAACGTGCTAGCCAATTGCGCCACGAAGACAGTCGCGCTTCAGTCTCACCACCATCAGAACATATTTTCAAAGCTATCAGCGCGAAGAAAAACGCGACACACCACTCCCGGAAGGGCTCGAAACTCCAATTTTTCGGTTAAGAGCCGAATGTGCTAGCCAATTGCGCCAAGGAGACAGTCGTGCTCCAATCTCACCACCGCGAGAACATTTCTTCAAAGCTATCAGTGCAAAGAAAAAAAAGCGCCGCACCACCACCGAGTGGGCTCGAAACTCCAATTTTTCGGTTAACAGCCAAACGTGCTAGCCAATTGCGCCACGGAGACAGTCGTGTTCCACTCTCACCACCGTCAGAACATTTCTTCACAGTTATCAGCCCAAAGAAAAAAAAGCGCCCCAACACCACCGTGTGGGCTCGAACCTCCAACCTTTCGGTGAACAGCCGATCGCGATAGCCAATTGCGCCACGGAGACAGTCGTGCTTCACTTTCACTTTCACCACCGTGAGAACATTTCTTCAGAGCTATCAGCCCAAAGAAAAAAAAGCGCCGCACCACCACCGGGTGGGCTCGAACCTCCAACCTTTCGTTTAACAGCCGATCGCGCTAGCCAATTGCGCCACGGAGACAGACCTGCTCCCCTCTCACCACCATCAGAACATATCTTCAAAGCTATCGGCCCAAAAAAAAGTGCCGCACCACCACCAGGTGGGCTCGAACCTCCAACCTTTCGGTTAACGGCCGAATATGCTAGCCAATTGCGCCACGGAGATTATCGTGCTCGAGTCTCACCACCGTCAGAACCTTTCTCCAAAGCTATCAGCGCAAAGAAAAAAAAGCGCCCCACCACCACCGGGTGGGCTCGAAACTCCAATTTTTCGGTTGACAGCCGAACGTGCTAGCCAATTGCGCCACGGAGATAGTCGTGCTCCAATCTCACCACCATCAGAACATATCTTCAAAGCTATCAGCGCAAAGAAAAAAAAGCGCCCCACCACCACCGGGTGGGCTCGAACCTCCAACCTTTCGGTGAACAGCCGATCGCGCTAGCCAATTGCGCCACGGATACAGTCGTGCTCCACTCTCACCACCGTCAGAACATATGTTCAGTGCTATCAGCTCAAAGAAAAAAAAGCGCCGAACCACCACCGGGTGGGCTCGAACCTCCAACCTTTCGGTTAACAGCCGATCGCGCTGGCCAATTGTGCCACGGAGACAGTCCTGCTACACTCTCACCACCATCAGAACATATCTTCAAAGCTATCAGCCCAAAGAAAAAAAAAGCGCCGCACCGCCACCGGGTGGGCTCGAACCTCCAACCTTTCGGTTAACAACCGATCGCTCTAGCAAATTTCGCCACGGAGACAGTCCTGCTCCACTCTCACCACCATCAGAACATATCTTCAAAGCTATCAGCCTGAAGAAAAAAAAGCAACACACCACTCCAGGGAGGGCTCAAACCTCCAACCTTTCAGTTAACAGCCAATCGCGCTAGCCAATTGCGCCACGGAGACAGTAGTGCTCCAATATCACCACCGTCAGAACATGTCTTCAAAGCTATCAGCGCAAAGAAAAAAGCAACACACCACTCCCGGGAGGGCTCGAACCACCAACTTGTCGGTTAACAGCCGATCGCGCTAGCAAATTGCGCCACGGAGACAGTCGTGCTCCACTCTTACCACCGTCAGAACATTTCTTCAGAGCTATCAGCCCAAAGAAAAAGAAGCGCCGCACCACCACCGGGTGCGCTCGAACCTCCAACCTTTCGGTCAACAGCAGATCGCGTTAGCCAATTGCGCGACAGAGACAGTCGTGCTCCACTCTCAACACCATCAGAACATATCTTCAAAGCTATCAGCGAAAAGAAAAAAAAGCGACACACCGTCCCCGGGTGGGCTCAAACCTCTAACCTTTCGGTTAACAGCCAATCGCGCTAGCCAATTGCGCCACAAAGACAGTCCTGCTCCACTCTCACCACCATCAAAACATATCTTCAAAGCTATCAGCCCAAAGAAAAAAGAGCGCCGCACCACTCCCGGGAGGGCTCGAACCTCCAACCTTTCAGTTAACAGCCGATCGCGCTAGCCAATTGTGCCACGAAGACAGTTGTGCTCCACTCTCACCACCATCAGAACATATCTTCAAAGCTATCAGCGCAAAGAAAAAAGCAACACACCACTCCCGGGAAGGCTCGAAACTCCAATTTTTCGGTTACCAGCCGAACGTGCTAGCCAATTGCGCCACGGAGACAGTCGTGCTCCACTCTCACCACCGTCAGAACATTTCTGCAGAGCTATCAGCCCAAAGAAAAAAAAGCGCCACACCACCACCGGGTGGGCTCGAACCTCCAACATTTCGGTTAACAGCCGATCGCGCTAGCCAATTGCGCCACAAAGACAGTCGTGCTCCACTCTCACCACCGTCAGAACATTTCTTCAGAGTTATCAGCCCAAAGAAAAAAAAGCAACACACCACTCCTGAGAGGGCTCGAACCTCCAACCTTTCGGTTAACAGCCGATCGCGCTAGCAAATTGCGCCACGGAGACAGTCCTGCTATACTCTCACCACCATCAGAACATATCTTCAAAGCTATCGGCCCAAAAAAAAGTGCCGCACCACCACCAGGTGGGCTCGAACCTCCAACCTTTCGGTTAACGGCCGAATATGCTAGCCAATTGCGCCACGGAGATTATCGTGCTCGAGTCTCACCACCGTCAGAACCTTTCTCCAAAGCTATCAGCGCAAAGAAAAAAAAGCGCCCCACCACCACCGGGTGGGCTCGAAACTCCAACCTTTCGGTTAACAGTCGATCGCGCTAGCCAATTGCGCCACGAAGACAGTCGTGCTCCACTCTCACCACCTTCAGAACATTTCTTCAGAGCTACCAGCGCAAAGAAAAAAAAGCAACACACCACTCCCGAGAGGGTTCGAACCTCCAACCTTTCGGTTAACAGCCGATCGCGCTAGCAAATTGCGCCACGGAGACAGTCCTGCTATACTCTCACCACCATCAGAACATGTCTTTAAAGCTATCGGCCCAAAAAAAAGTGCCGCACCACCACCAGGTGGGCTCGAACCTCCAACTTTTCGGTTAACTGCCGAACGCGCTAGCCAATTGCGCCACGGAGACAGTCGTGCTCCACTCTCACCACCGTCAGAACATTTCTTCAGAGCTATCAGCCCAAAGAATAAGAAGCGCCGCACCACCACCGGGTGGGCGAGAACCTCCAACCTTTCGGTCAACAGCAGATCGCGCTAGCCAATTGCGCCACGGAGACAGTCGTGCTTCACTCTCACCACCGTCAGAACATTTCTTCAGAGCTATCAGCCCAAAGAAAAAAAAAGCGCCGCACCACCACCGGGTGGGCTCGAACCTCCAACCTTTCGGTTAACAGCCAATTGTTCTCGCCAATTGCGCCACGGAGACAGTCGTGCTCCACTCTCACCACCGTCAGAACATTTCTTCAGAGCTATCAGCCCAAAGAAAAAAAAGCGCCCCACCACCACCGGGTGGGCTCGGACCTCCAACCTTTCGGTGAACAGCCGATCGCGCTAGCCAATTGCGCCACGGAGACAGTCGTGCTTCACTCTCACCACCGTCAGAACATTTCTTCAGAGCTATCAGCCCAAAGAAAAAAAAAGCGCCGCACCACCACCGGGTGGGCTCGAACCTCCAACCTTTCGGTTAACAGCCAATTGTTCTAGCCAATTGCGCCACGGAGACAGTCGTGCTTCACGCTCACCACCGTCAGAACATTTCTTCAGAGCTATCAGGCCAAAGAAAATAAAGCGCCGCACCTCCACCGGGTGGGCTCGAACCTCCAACCTTTAGGTTAACAGCGGATAGCGCTAGCCAATTGGGCCACGGAGACAGTCGTGCTCCACTCTCGCCACCATCAGAACATATCTTCAAAGCTATCAGCCCAAAGAAAAAAAAGCGCCGAACCACCACCGGGTGGGCTCGAGCCTCAAACCTTTCGGTTAACAGCCGATCGCGCTAGCCAATTGCGCCACGGAGACAGTCCTGCTCCCCTCTCACCACCATCAGAACATATCTTCAAAGCAATCAGCCCATAGAAAAAAAAGCCCGCACCACCACCGGGTGGGCTCGAACCTCCAACCTTTCGGTTAACGGCCGAACGTGCTAGCCAATTGCGCCACGGAGATTGTCGTGCTCGAGTCTCACCACCGTCAGAACCTTTCTCTAAAGCTATCAGCGCAAAGAAAAAATAAGCGCCCCACCACCACCGGGTGGGCTCGAAACTCCAATTTTTCGGTTGACAGCCGAACGTGCTAGCCAATTGCGCCACGCAGATAGTCGTGCTCCGATCTCCCCACCGTCAGAACATTTCTCCAAAGCTATCAGCGCAAAGGAAAAGAAGTGCCGCACCACCACCGGGTGGGCTCGAACCTCCAACCTTTCGGTCAACAGCAGATAGCGTTAGCTAATTGCGCGACGGAGACAGTCGTGCTTCACTCTCAACACCATCAGAACATATCTTGAAAGCTATCAGCGCAAAGAAAAACGCGACACACCACTCCCTGGAGGGCTCGAAACTCCAATTTTTCGGTTAAGAGCCGAATGTGCTAGCCAATTGCGCCAAGGAGACAGTCGTGCTCCAATCTCACCACCGCGAGAACATTTCTTCAAAGCTATCAGTGCAAAGAAAAAAAAGCGCCGCACCACCACCGGGTGGGCTCGAAACTCCAATTCTTCGGTTAATAGCCAAACGTGCTAGCCAATTGCGCCACGGAGACAGTCGTGTTCCACTCTCACCACCGTCAGAACATTTCTTCAGAGTTATCAGCCCAAAGAAAAAAAGCGCCCCAACACCACCGTGTGCGCTCGAACCTCCAATTTTTCGGTTGACAGCCGAACGTGCTAGCCTATTGCGCCACGGAGATAGTCGTGCTCCAATCTCACCACCGTCAGAACATTTCTCCAAAGCTATCAGCGCAAAGAAAAAAAAGCGCCCCACCACCACCGGGTGGGCTCGAACCTCCAACCTTTCGGTGAACAGCCGATCGCGCTAGCCAATTGCGCCACGGATACAGTCGTGCTCCACTCTCACCACCGTCAGAACATATGTTCAGTGCTATCAGCTCAAAGAAAAAAAAGCGCCGAACCACCACCGGGTGGGCTCGAACCTCCAACCTTTCGGTTAACAGCCGATCGCGCTGGCCAATTGTGCCACGGAGACAGTCCTGCTCCACTCTCACCACCATCAGAACATATCTTCAAAGCTATCAGCCCAAAGAAAAAAAAGCGCCGCACCGCCACCGGGTGGGCTCGAGCCTCCAACCTTTCGGTTAACAGCCGATCGCTCTAGCAAATTTCGCCACGGAGACAGTCCTGCTCCACTCTCACCACCATCAGAACATATCTTCAAAGCTATCAGCCTAAAGAAAAAAAGCAACACACCACTCCCGGGAGGGCTCGAACCTCCAAACTTTCAGTTAACAGCCGATCGCGCTAGCCAATTGCGCCACGGAGACTGTAGTGCTCCAATATCACCACCGTCAGAACATGTCTTCAAAGCTATCAGCGCAAAGAAAAAAGCAACACACCACTCCCGGGAGGGCTCGAACCACCAACCTTTCGTTTAACAGCCGATCGCGCTAGCAAATTGCGCCACGGAGACAGTCGTGCTCCACTCTTACCACCGTCAGAACATTTCTTCAGAGCTATCAGCCCAAAGAAAAAGAAGCGCCGCACCACCACCGGGTGGGCTCGAACCTCCAACCTTTCGGTCAACAGCAGATCGCGTTAGCCAATTGCGCGACAGAGACAGTCGTGCTCCACTCTCAACACCATCAGAACATATCTGCAAAGCTATCAGCGAAAAGAAAAAAAAGCGACACACCGTCCCCGGGTGGGCTCAAACCTCTAACCTTTCGGTTAACAGCCAATCGCGCTAGCCAATTGCGCCACAAAGACAGTCCTGCTCCACTCTCACCACCATCAAAACATATCTTCAAAGCTATCAGCCCAAAGAAAAAAGAGCGCCGCACCACTCCCGGGAGGGCTCCAACCTCCAACCTTTCAGTTAACAGCCGATCGCGCTAGCCAATTGCGCCACGAAGACAGTTGTGCTCCACTCTCACCACCATCAGAACATATCTTCAAAGCTATCAGCCCAAAGAAAAAAAAGCGCCATACCACCACCGGGTGGGCTCGAACCTCCAACCTTTCGGTTAACAGCCGATCGCGCTAGCCAATTGCGCCACGAAGACAGTCGTGCTCCACTCTCACCACCGTCAGAACATTTCTTCAGAGTTATCAGCCCAAAGAAAAAAAAGCAACACACCACTCCTGAGAGGGCTCGAACCTCCAACCTTTCGGTTAACAGCCGATCGCGCTAGCAAATTGCGCCACGGAGACAGTCCTGCTATACTCTCACCACCATCAGAACATATCTTCAAAGCTATCAGCGCAAAGAAAAAAGCAACACACCACTCCCGGGAGGGCTCGAACCACCAACCTTTCGGTTAACAGCCGATCGCGCTAGCAAATTGCGCCACGGAGACAGTCGTGCTCCACTCTTACCACCGTAAGAACATTTCTTCAGAGCTATCAGCCCAAAGAAAAAGAAGTGCCGCACCACCACCGGGTGGGCTCGAACCTCCAACTTTTCGGTCAACAGCAGATCGCGTTAGCTAATTGCGCGACGGAGACAGTCGTGCTCCACTCTCAACACCATCAGAACATATCTTGAAAGCTATCAGCGAAAAAAAAGCGACACACCGTCCCCGGGTGGGCTCAAACCTCCAAACTTTCGGTGAACAACCGATCGCGCTAGCCAATAGCGCCACGGAGACAGTCCTGCTCCACTCTCACCACCATCAGAACATATCTTCAAAGCTATCAGCGCAAAGAAAAAAGCAACACACCACTCCCGGGAGGGCTCGAAACTCCAATTTTTCGGTTACCAGCCGATTGTGCTAGCCAATTGCGCCACGGAGACAGTCGTGCTCCACTCTCACCACCGTCAGAACATTTCTTCAGAGCTATCAGCCCAAAGAAAAAAAAGCGCCGCACCACCACCGGGTGGGCTCGAACCTCCAACCTTTCGGTTAACAGTCGATCGCGCTAGCCAATTGCGCCACGAAGACAGTCGTGCTCCACTCTCACCACCGTCAGAACATTTCTTCAGAGCTATCAGCGCAAAGAAAAAAAAGCAACACACCACGCCCGAGAGGGTTCGAACCTCCAACCTTTCGGTTAACAGCTGATCGCGCTAGCAAATTGCGCCACGGAGACAGTCCTGCTATACTCTCACCACCATCAGAACATGTCTTTAAAGCTATCGGCCCAAAAAAAAGCGCCGCACCACCACCTGGTGGGCTCGAAACTCCAATTGTTCGGTTAACAGCCAAACGTGCTAGCCAATTGCGCCACGGAGACAGTCGTGCTCCACTCTCACCACCGTCAGAACATTTCTTCAGAGCTATCAGCCCAAAGAAAAAAAAGCGCCCCACCACCACCGGGTGGGCTCGGACCTCCAGCCTTTCGGTGAACAGCCGATCGCGCTAGCCAATTGCGCCACGGAGACAGTCGTGCTTCAGTCTCACCACCGTCAGAACATTTCTTCAGAGCTATCAACCCAAAGAAAAAAAAGCGCCGCACCACCACCGGGTGGGCTCGAACCTCCAACCTTTCGGTTAACAGCCGATTGCGCTAGCCAATTGCGCCACGGAGACAGTCGTGCTTCACGCTCACCACCGTCAGAACATTTCTTCAGAGCTATCAGGCCAAAGAAAATAAAGCGCCGCACCTCCACCGGGTGGGCTCGAACCTCCAGCCTTTAGGTTAACAGCGGATAGCGCTAGCCAATTGGGCCACGGAGACAGTCGTGCTCCATTCTCACCACCATCAGAACATATCTTCAAAGCTATCAGCCCAAAGAACAAAAAGCGCCGCACCACCACCGGGTGGGCTCGAGCCTCAAACCTTTCGGTTTACAGCCGATCGCGCTAGCCAATTGCGCCACGGAGACAGTCCTGCTCCCCTCTCACCACCATCAGAACATATCTTCAAAGCAATCAGCCCATAGACAAAAAAGCCCGCACCACCACCGGGCGGGCTCGAACCTCCAACCTTTCGGTTAACGGCCGAACGTGCTAGCCAATTGCGCCACGGAGATTGTCGTGCTCGAGTCTCACCACCGTCAGAACCTTTCTCTAAAGCTATCAGCGCAAAGAAAAAAAAAGCGCCCCACCACCACCGGGTGGGCTCGAAACTCCAATTTTTCGGTTGACAGCCGAACGTGCTAGCCACATGCGCCACGGAGATAGTCGTGCTCCAATCTCCCCACCGTCAGAACATTTCTCCAAAGCTATCAGCGCAAAGGAAAAGAAGTGCCACACCACCACCGGGTGGGCTCGAACCTCCAACCTTTCGGTCAACAGCAGATAGCGTTAGCTAATTGCGCGACGGAGACAGTCGTGCTTCACTCTCAACACCATCAGAACATATCTTGAAAGCTATCAGCGAAAAGAAAAAAAAGCGACACAGCGTCCCCGGGTGGGCTCGAACCTCCAACCTTTCGGTTAACGGCCGAACTTGCTAGCCAATTGCGCCACGGAGATTGTCGTGCTCGAGTCTCACCACCATCAGAACCTTTCTCTAAAGCTATCAGTGCAAAGAAAAAAAAAGCGCCCCACCACCACCGGGTGGGCTCGAAACTCCAATTTTTCGGTTGACAGCCGAACGTGCTAGCCAATTGCGCCACGGAGATAGTCGTGCTCCACTCTCTCCACCGTCAGAACATTTCTTCAGAGCTATCAGCCCAAAGAAAAAAAGCGCCGCACCCCCCCCCCCCCGGGTGGGCTCGAACCTCCAACTTTTCGGTTAACAGCCGATCGCGCTAGCCAATTGCGCCACGAAGACAGTCGTGCTCCACTCTCACCACCGTCAGAACATTTCTTCAGAGCTATCAGCCCAAAGAAAAAAAAGCAACACACCACTCCCGAGAGGGCTCGAACCTCCAACCTTTCGGTTAACAGCCGATCGCGCTAGCAAATTGCGCCACGGAGACAGTCCTGCTATACTCTCACCACCATCAGAACATGTCTTCAAAGTTATCGGCCCAAAAAAAAGTGCCGCACCACCACCAGGTGGGCTCGAACCTCCAACTTTTCGGTTAACTGCCGAACGCGCTAGCCAATTGCGCCACGGAGACAGTCGTGCTCCACTCTCACCACCGTCAGAACATTTCTTCAGAGCTATCAGCCCAAAGAAAAAGAAGCGCCGCACCACCACCGGGTGGGCGAGAACCTCCAACCTTTCGGTCAACAGCAGATCACGCTAGCCAATTGCGCCGCGGAGACAGTCGTGCTTCATTCTCACCACCGTCAGAACATTTCTTCAGAGCTATCAGCCCAAAGAAAATAAAGCGCCGCACCACCACCGGGTGGGCTCGAACCTCCAACCTTTAGGTTAACAGCGGCAAGCGCTAGCCAATTGGGCCACGGAGACAGTTTCGCTCCACTCTCACCACCATCAGAACATATCTTCAAAGCTATCAGCCCAAAGAAAATAAAGCGCCGCACCACCACCGGGTGGGCTCGAACCTCAAACCTTTCGGTGAACAGCCGATCGCGCTAGCCAATTGCGCCACGGAGACAGTCGTGCTTCACTCTCACCACCGTCAGAACATTTCTTCAGAGCTATCAGCCCAAAGAAAATAAAGCGCCGCACCACCACCGGGTGGGCTCGAACCTCCAACCTTTAGGTTAACAGCGGATAGCGCTAGCCAATTGGGCCACGGAGACAGTTGTGCTCCACTCTCACCACCATCAGAACATATCTTCAAAGCTATCAGCCCAAAGAAAAAAAAGCGCCGCACCACCACCGGGTGGGCTCGAACCTCAAACCTTTCGGTTAACAGCCGATCGCGCTAGCCAATTGCGCCACAGAGACAGTCCTGCTCCACTCTCACCACCATCAGAACATATCTTCAAAGCAATCAGCCCATAGAAAAAAAAGCCCGCCCCACCACCGGGTTGGCTCGAACCTCCAACCTTTCGGTTAACGGCCGAACGTGCTAGCCAATTGCGCCACAGAGATTGTCGTGCTCCAATCTTACCACCGTCAGAACATGTCTCCAAAGCTATCAGCGCAAAGAAAAAAGCAACACACCACTCCCGGGAGGGCTCGAACCACCAACCTTTCGGTTAACAGCCGATCGCGCTAGCAAATTGCGCCACGGAGACAGTCGTGCTCCACTCTTACCACCGTAAGAACATTTCTTCAGAGCTATCAGCCCAAAGAAAAAGAAGTGCCGCACCACCACCGGGTGGGCTCGAACCTCCAACCTTTCGGTCAACAGCAGATCGCGTTAGCTAATTGCGCGACGGAGACAGTCGTGCTCCACTCTCAACACCATCAGAACATATCTTGAAAGCTATCAGCGAAAAAAAAAGCGACACACCGTCCCCGGGTGGGCTCAAACCTCCAAACTTTCGGTGAACAACCGATCGCGCTAGCCAATTGCGCCACGGAGACAGTCCTGCTCCACTCTCACCACAATCAGAACATATCTTCAAAGCTATCAGCGCAAAGAAAAAAGCAACACACCACTCCCGGGAGGGCTCGAAACTCCAATTTTTCGGTTACCAGCCGATTGTGCTAGCCAATTGCGCCACGGAGACAGTCGTGCTCCACTCTCACCACCGTCAGAACATTTCTTCAGAGCTATCAGCCCAAAGAAAAAAAAGCGCCGCACCACCACCGGGTGGGCTCCAACCTCCAACCTTTCGGTTAACAGTCGATCGCGCTAGCCAATTGCGCCACGAAGACAGTCGTGCTCCACTCTCACCACCGTCAGAACATTTCTTCAGAGCTATCAGCGCGAAGAAAAAAAAGCAACACACCACTCCCGAGAGGGTTCGAACCTCCAACCTTTCGGTTAACAGCCGATCGCGCTAGCAAATTGCGCCACGGAGACAGTCCTGCTATACTCTCACCACCATCAGAACATGTCTTTAAAGCTATCGGCCCAAAAAAAAGCGCCGCACCACCACCTGGTGGCCTCGAAACTCCAATTTTTCGGGTAACAGCCAAACGTGCTAGCCAATTGCGCCACGGAGACAGTCGTGCTCCACTCTCACCACCGTCAGAACATTTCTTCAGAGCTATCAGCCCAAAGAAAATAAAGCGCCCCACCACCACCGGGTGGGCTCGGACCTCCAACCTTTCGGTGAACAGCCGATCGCGCTAGCCAATTGCGCCACGGAGACAGTCGTGCTTCATCTCACCACCGTCAGAACATTTTTTCAGAGCTATCAGCCCAAAGAAAAAAAAGCGCCGCACCACCACCGGGTGGGCTCGAACCTCCAACCTTTCGGTTAACAGCCGATTGCGCTAGCCAATTGCGCCACGGAGACAGTCGTGCTTCACGCTCACCACCGTCAGAACATTTCTTCAGAGCTATCAGGCCAAAGAAAATAAAGCGCCGCACCTCCACCGGGTGGGCTCGAACCTCCAACCTTTCGGTTAACAGCCGATTGCGCTGGCCAATTGCGCCACGGAGACAGTCCTGCTCCCCTCTCACCACCATCAGAACATATCTTCAAAGCAATCAGCCCATAGAAAAAAAAGCCCGCACCACCACCGGGTGGGCTCGAACCTCCAACCTTTCGGTTAACGGCCGAACTTGCTAGCCAATTGCGCCACGGAGATTGTCGTGCTCGAGTCTCACCACCATCAGAACCTTTCTCTAAAGCTATCAGTGCAAAGAAAAAAAAAGCGCCCCACCACCACCGGGTGGGCTCGAAACTCCAATTTTTCGGTTGACAGCCGAACGTGCTAGCCAATTGCGCCACGGAGATAGTCGTGCTCCAATCTCCCCACCGTCAGAACATTTCTCCGAAGCTATCAGCCTAAAGAAAAAAAAGCAACACACCACTCCCGGGAGGGCTCGAACCTCCAACCTTTCAGTTAACAGCCGATCGCGCTAGCCAATTGCGCCACGACGACAGTTGTGCTCCACTCTCACCACCATCAGAACATATCTTCAAAGCTATCAGCGCAACGAAAAAAGCGCCGCACCCCCCCCCCGGGTGGGCTCGAACCTCCAACTTTTCGGTTAACAGCCGATCGCGCTAGCCAATTGCGCCACGAAGACAGTCGTGCTCCACTCTCACCACCGTCAGAACATTTCTTCAGAGCTATCAGCCCAAAGAAAAAAAAGCAACACACCACTGCCGAGAGGGCTCGAACCTCCAACCTTTCGGTTAACAGCCGATCGCGCTAGCAAATTGCGCCACGGAGACAGTCCTGCTATACTCTCACCACCATCAGAACATGTCTTCAAAGTTATCGGCCCAAAAAAAAGTGCCGCACCACCACCAGGTGGGCTCGAACCTCCAACTTTTCGGTTAACTGCCGAACGCGCTAGCCGATTGAGCCACGGAGACAGTCGTGCTCCACTCTCACCACCGTCAGAACATTTCTTCAGAGCTATCAGCCCAAAGAAAAAGAAGCGCCGCACCACCACCGGGTGGGCGAGAACCTCCAACCTTTCGGTCAACAGCAGATCGCGCTAGCCAATTGCGCCGCGGAGACAGTCGTGCTTCACTCTCACCACCGTCAGAACATTTCTTCAGAGCTATCAGCCCAAAGAAAATAAAGCGCCGCACCACCACCGGGTGGGCTCGAACCTCCAACCTTTAGGTTAACAGCGGATAGCGCTAGCCAATTGGGCCACGGAAACAGTTGTGCTCCACTCTCACCACCATCAGAACATATCTTCAAATCTATCAGCCCAAAGAAAAAAAAGCGCCGCACCACCACCGGGTGGGCTCCAACCTCAAACCTTTCGGTGAACAGCCGATCGCGCTAGCCAATTGCGCCACGGAGACAGTCGTGCTTCACTCTCACCACCGTCAGAACATTTCTTCAGAGCTATCAGCCCAAAGAAAATAAAGCGCCGCACCACCACCGGGTGGGCTCGAACCTCCAACCTTTAGGTTAACAGCGGATAGCGCTAGCCAATTGGGCCACGGAGACAGTTGTGCTCCACTCTCACCACCATCAGAACATATCTTCAAAGCTATCAGCCCAAAGAAAAAAAAGCGCCGCACCACCACCGGGTGGGCTCGAACCTCAAACCTTTCGGTTAACAGCCAATCGCGCTAGCCAATTGCGCCACGGAGATAGTCCTGCTCCACTCTCACCACCATCAGAACATATATTCAAAGCAATCAGCCCATAGAATAAAAGCCCGCCCCACCAGCGGGTTGGCTCGAACCTCCAACCTTTCGGTTAACGGCCGAACGTGCTAGCCAATTGCGCCACAGAGATTGTCGTGCTCGAGTCTCACCACCGTCAGAACCTTTCTCTAAAGCTATCAGCGCAAAGAAAAAAAGCGCCCCACCACCACCGGGTGGGCTCGAAACTCGAATTTTTCGGTTGACAGCCGAACGTGCTAGCCATTTGCGCCACGGCGATAGTCGTGCTCCAATCTCACCACCGTCAGAACATTTCTCCAAAGCTATCAGTGCAAAGAAAAAAAAGCGCCCCACCACCACCGGGTGTGCTCGAGCCTCCAAACTTTCGGTTAACAGCCGATCGCACTAGCCAATTGTGCCACGGAGACAGTCCTGCTCCACTCTCACCACCATCAGAACATATCTTAAAAGCTATCAGCCTAAAGAAAAAAAAGCAACACACCACTCCCAGGAGGGCTCGAACCTCCAACCTCTCGGTCAACAGCAGATCGCGTTAGCTAATTGCGCGACGGAGACAGTCGTGCTCCACTCTCAACACCATCAGAACATATCTTGAAAGCTATCAGCGAAAAGAAAAAAAAGCGACACACCGTACCCGGGTGGGCTCAAACCTCCAACCTTTCGGTTAACCACCGATCGCGCTAGCCAAATGCGCCACGGAGACAGTCCTGCTCCACTCTCACCAACATCACAACATATCTTCAAAGCTATCAGTGCAAAGAAAAAAGCGACACACCGCTCCCGGGAGGGCTCGAAACTCCAGTTTTTCGGTTACCAGCCGAATGTGCTAGCCAATTGCGCCACGGAGACAGTCGTGCTCCACTCTCACCACCGTCAGAACATTTCTTCAGAGCTATCAGCCCAAAGAAAAAAGAGCACCGCACCCCCACCGGGTGGGCTCGAACCTCCAACCTTTAGGTTAACAGCGGATAGCGCTAGCCAATTGGGCCACGGAGATTGTCGTGCTCGAGTCTCACCACCGTCAGAACCTTTCTCTAAAGCTATCAGCCCAAAGAAAAAAAAGCGCCCCACCACCACCGGGTGGGCTCGGACCTCCAACCTTTCGGTGAACAGCCGATCGCGCTAGCCAATTGCGCCACGGAGACAGTCGTGCTTCACTCTCACCACCGTCAGAACATTTCTTCAGAGCTATCAGCCCAAAGAAAAAAAAAGCGCCGCACCACCACCGGGTGGGCTCGAACCTCCAACCTTTCGGTTAACAGCCGATTGCGCTAGCCAATTGCGCCACGGAGACAGTCCTGCTCCCCTCTCACCACCATCAGAACATATCTTCAAAGCAATCAGCCCATAGAAAAAAAGCCCGCACCACCACCGGGTGGGCTCGAACCTCCAACCTTTCGGTTAACGGCCGAACGTGCTAGCCAATTGCGCCACGGAGATTGTCGTGCTCGAGTCTCACCACCGTCAGAACCTTTCTCTAAAGCTATCAGCGCAAAGAAAAAAAAAAGCGCCCCACCACCACCGGGTGGGCTCGAAACTCCAATTTTTCGGTTGACAGCCGAACGTGCTAGCCAATTGCGCCACGGAGATAGTCGTGCTCCAATCTCCCCACCGTCAGAACATTTCTCCAAAGCTATCAGCGCAAAGGAAAAGAAGTGCCGCACCACCACCGGGTGGGCTCGAACCTCCAACCTTTCGCATGCCTTCATTCCAAGAACCACATCCGAATGGAATCTACTACCACAATCAGCTACGGCTATTACCGACACATCACGTTTTAGGGCCTTTTTGCAAAATATGTTTTGCGATGTTTGATTTTGCTTCGTGTTATATATGTCGTGTTTTTTTTTTTTTTTTTTTCAAAATCGTTGTCATGTATTCCCGCTGCTACATTTAATTCTTTGTTACTGTGTGTTTTTGCCAACCGCTTTGTATTTTCCCTTCTTTTCCTTTACGTTTTGCCGTTTTGCCGTTTTTTTTTTTTTTTTTTTTAACAAAATCGTTGTAATGTATTACCGCTACTACATTTAATTCTTTGTTACTGTGTGTTTTTGCCAACCGCTTTGTATTTTCCCTTCTTTTCCTTTACGTTTTGCCGTTTGCTGTATTATTTTGTATTGCCACTCCCCTCTGTAATGCCTTCGGGCCCTGAGGGTACCATAAATAAAAAAAAAAAAAAGAAACAGCAGATAGCGTTAGCTAATTGCGCGACGGAGACAGTCGTGCTCCACTCTCACCACCGTCAGAACATTTCTTCAGAGCTATCAGCCCAAAGAAAAAAAAGCAACACACCACTCCCGAGAGGGCTCGAACCTCCAACCTTTCGGTTAACAGCCGATCGCGCTAGCAAATTGCGCCACGGAGACAGTCCTGCTATACTCTCACCACCATCAGAACATGTCTTCAAAGTTATCGGCCCAAAAAAAAAGTGCCGCACCACCACCAGGTGGGCTCGAACCTCCAACTTTTCGGTTAACTGCCGAACGCGCTAGCCAATTGCGCCACGGAGACAGTCGTGCTCCACTCTCACCACCGTCAGAACATTTCTTCAGAGCTATCAGCCCAAAGAAAAAAAAGCGCCGCACCACCACCGGGTGGGCGAGAACCTCCAACCTTTCGGTCAACAGCAGATCGCGCTAGCCAATTGCGCCGCGGAGACAGTCGTGCTTCACTCTCACCACCGTCAGAACATTTCTTCAGAGCTATCAGCCCAAAGAAAATAAAGCGCCTCACCACCACCGGGTGGGCTCGGACGGCTCGGACCTCCAACCTTTCGGTGAACAGCCGATCGCGCTAGCCTATTGCGCCACCGAGACAGTCGTGCTTCACTCTCACCACCGTCAGAACATTTCTTCAGAGCTATCAGCCCAAAGAAAATAAAGCGCCGCACCACCACCGGGTGGGCTCGAACCTCCAACCTTTAGGTTAACAGCGGATAGCGCTAGCCAATTGGGCCACGGAGACAGTTGTGCTCCACTCTCACCACCATCAGAACATATCTTGAAAGCTATCAGCCCAAAGAAAAAAAAGCGCCGCACCACCACAGGCTGGGCTAAAACCTCAAACCTTTCGGTTAACAGCCGATCGTGCTAGCCAATTGCGCCACGGAGACAGTCCTGCTCCCCTCTCACCACCATCAGAACATATCTTCAAAGCAATCAGCCCATAAAAAAAAAGCCCGCACCACCACCTAATGGGCTCGAACCTCCAACCTTTCGGTTAACGGCCGAACGTGCTAGCCAATTGCGCCACGGAGATTGTCGTGCTCGAGTCTCACCACCGTCAGAACCTTTCTCTAAAGCTATCAGCGCAAAGAAAAAAAAGTGCCCCACCACCACCGGGTGGGCTCGAACCTCCAACATTTCGGTGAACAGCCGATCGCGCTAGCCAATTGCGCCACGGATACAGTCGTGCTCCACTCTCACCAACGTCAGAACATATGTTCAGTGCTATCAGCTCAAAGAAAAAAAAGCGCCGAACCACCACCGGGTGGGCTCGAACCTCCAACCTTTCGGTTAACAGCCGATCGCGCTGGCCAATTGTGCCACGGAGACAGTCCTGCTCCACTCTCACCACCATCAGAACATATTTTCAAAGCTATCAGCCCAAAGAAAAAAAAAGCGCCGCACCTCCACCGGGTGGGCTCGAACCTCCAACCTTTCGGTTAACAGCCGATCGCTCTAGCAAATTTCGCCACGGAGACAGTCCTGCTCCACTCTCACCACCATCAGAACACATCTCCAAAGCTATCAGCCTAAAGAAAAAAAGCAACACACCACTCCCAGGAGGGCTCAAAACTCCAGTTTTTCGGTTACCAGCAGAATGTGCTAGCCAATTGTGCAACGGAGACAGTCGTGCTCTACTCTCTCCACCGTCAGAACATTTCTTCAGAGCTATCAGCCCAAAGAAAAAAAAGCGCCGCACCCCCCCCCGGGTGGGCTCGAACCTCCAACTTTTCGGTTAGCAGCCGATCGCGCTAGCCAATTGCGCCACGAAGACAGTCGTGCTCCACTCTCACCACCGTCAGAACATTTCTTCAGAGCTATCAGCCCAAAGAAAAAAAAGCAACACACCACTCCCGAGAGGGCTCGAACCTCCAACCTTTCGGTTAACAGCCGATCGCGCTAGCAGATTGCGCCACGGAGACAGTCCTGCTATACTCTCACCACCATCAGAACATGTCTTCAAAGTTATCGGCCCAAAAAAAAAGTGCCGCACCACCACCAGGTGGGCTCAAACCTCCAACCTTTCGGTTAACCACCGATCGCGCTAGCCAAATGCGCCACGGAGACAGTCCTGCTCCACTCTCACCAACATCACAACATATCTTCAAAGCTATCAGTGCAAAGAAAAAAGCAACACACCACTCCCGGGAGGGCTCGAAACTCCAGTTTTTCGGTTACCAGCCGAATGTGCTAGCCAATTGCGCCACGGAGACAGTCGTGCTCCACTCTCACCACCGTCAGAACATTTCTTCAGAGCTATCAGCCCAAAGAAAAAAGAGCGCCGCACCCCCACCGGGTGGGCTCGAACCTCCAACCTTTAGGTTAACAGCGGATAGCGCTAGCCAATTGGGCCACGGAGATTGTCGTGCTCGAGTCTCACCACCGTCAGAACCTTTCTCTAAAGCTATCAGCCCAAAGAAAAAAAAGCGCCCCACCACCACCGGGTGGGCTCGGACCGCCAACCTTTCGGTGAACAGCCGATCGCGCTAGCCAATTGCGCCACAGAGACAGTCGTGCTTCACTCTCACCACCGTCAGAACATTTCTTCAGAGCTATCAGCCCAAAGAAAAAAAAGCGCCGCACCACCACTGGGTGGGCTCGAACCTCCAACCTTTCGGTTAACAGCCGATTGCGCTAGCCAATTGCGCCACGGAGACAGTCCTGCTCCCCTCTCACCACCATCAGAACATATCTTCAAAGCAATCAGCCCATAGAAAAAAAAGCCCGCACCACCACCGGGTGGGCTCGAACCTCCAACCTTTCGGTTAACGGCCGAACGTGCTAGCCAATTGCGCCACGGAGATTGTCGTGCTCGAGTCTCACCACCGTCAGAACCTTTCTCTAAAGCCATCAGCGCAAAGAAAAAAAAAGCGCCCCACCACCACCGGGTGGGCTCGAAACTCCAATTTTTCGGTTGACAGCCGAACGTGCTAGCCAATTGCGCCACGGAGATAGTCGTGCTCCAATCTCCCCACCGTCAGAACATTTCTCCAAAGCTATCAGCGCAAAGGAAAAGAAGTGCCGCACCACCACCGGGTGGGCTCGAACCTCCAACCTTTCGGTCAACAGCAGATAGCGTTAGCTAATTGCGCGACGGAGACAGTCGTGCTCCACTCTCACCACCATCAGAACATTTCTTCAGAGCTATCAGCCCAAAGAAAAAAAAGCAACACACCACTCCCGAGAGTGCTCGAACCTCCAACCTTTCGGTTAAAGGCCGATCGCGCTAGCAAATTGCGCCACGGAGACAGTCCTGCTATACTCTCACCACCATCAGAACATGTCTTCAAAGTTATCGGCCCAAAAAAAAGTGCCGCACCACCACCAGGTGGGCTCGAACCTCCAACTTTTCGGTTAACTGCCGAACGCGCTAGCCAATTGCGCCACGGAGACAGTCGTGCTCCACTCTCACCACCGTCAGAACATTTCTCCAGAGCTATCAGCCCAAAGAAAAAAAAGCGCCGCACCACCACCGGGTGGGCGAGAACCTCCAACCTTTCGGTCAACAGCAGATCGCGCTAGCCAATTGCGCCGCGGAGACAGTCGTGCTTCACTCTCACCACCGTCAGAACATTTCTTCAGAGCTATCAGCCCAAAGAAAATAAAGCGCCGCACCACCACCGGGTGGGCTCGAACCTCCAACCTTTAGGTTAACAGCGGATAGCGCTAGCCAATTGGACCACGGTGACAGTTGTGCTCCACTCTCACCACCATCAGAACATATCTTCAAAGCTATCAGCCCAAAGAAAAAAAAGCGCCGCACCACCACCGGGTGGCCTCCAACCTCAAACCTTTCGGTGAACAGCTGATCGCGCTAGCCAATTGCGCCACGGAGACAGTCGTGCTTCACTCTCACCACCGTCAGAACATTTCTTCAGAGCTATCAGCCCAAAGAAAATAAAGCGCCGCACCACCACCGGGTGGGCTCGAACCTCCAACCTTTAGGTTAACAGCGGATAGCGCTAGCCAATTGGGCCACGGAGACAGTTGTGCTCCACTCTCACCACCATCAGAACATATCTTCAAAGCTATCAGCCCAAAGAAAAAAAAGCGCCGCACCACCACCGGGTGGGTTCGAACCTCAAACCTTTCGGTTAACAGCCGATCGCGCTAGCCAATTGCGCCACGGAGACAGTCCTGCTCCACTCTCACCACCATCAGAACATATATTCAAAGCAATCAGCCCATAAAAAAAAGCCCGCCCCACCACCGGGTTGGCTCGAACCTCCAACCTTTCGGTTAACGGCCGAACGTGCTAGCCAATTGCGCCACAGAGATTGTCGTGCTCGAGTCTCACCACCGTCAGAACCTTTCTCTAAAGCTATCAGCGCAAAGAAAAAAAGCGCCCCACCACCACCGGGTGGGCTCGAAACTCGAATTTTTCGGTTGACAGCCGAACGTGCTAGCCATTTGCGCCACGGAGATAGTCGTGCTCCAATCTCACCACCGTCAGAACATTTCTCCAAAGCTATCAGCGCAAAGAAAAAAAAGCGCCCCACCACCACCGGGTGTGCTCGAGCCTCCAACCTTTCGGTTAACAGCCGATCGCACTAGCCAATTGTGCCACGGAGACAGTCCTGCTCCACTCTCACCACCATCAGAACATATCTTCAAAGCTATCAGCCCAAAGACAAAGAAAAAAAAGCGCCGCACCGCCACCGGGCGGGCTCGAACCTCCAACCTTTCGGTTAACAGCCGATCGCTCTAGCCAATTGCGCCACGGAGACAGTCCTGCTCCACTCTCACCACCATCAGAACATATCTTAAAAGCTATCAGCCTAAAGAAAAAAAAGCAACACACCACTCCCAGGAGGGCTCGAACCTCCAACCTCTCGGTCAACAGCAGATCGCGTTAGCTAATTGCGCGACGGAGACAGTCGTGCTCCACTCTCAACACCATCAGAACATATCTTGAAAGCTATCAGCGAAAAGAAAAAAAAGCGACACACCGTACCCGGGTGGGCTCAAACCTCCAACCTTTCGGTTAACCACCGATCGCGCTAGCCAAATGCGCCACGGAGACAGTCCTGCTCCACTCTCACCAATATCACAACATATCTTCAAAGCTATCAGTGCAAAGAAAAAAGCAACACACCACTCCCGGGAGGGCTCGAAACTCTAGTTTTTCGGTTACCAGCCGAATGTGCTAGCCAATTGCGCCACGGAGACAGTCGTGCTCCACTCTCACCACCGTCAGAACATTTCTTCAGAGCTATCAGCCCAAAGAAAAAAGAGCGCCGCACCCCCACCGGGTGGGCTCGAACCTCCAACCTTTCGGTTAACAGCCGATCGCGCTAGCCAATTGCGCCACGAAGACAGTCGTGCTCCACTCTCACCACCGTCAGAACATTTCTTCAGAGCTATCAGCCCAAAGAAAAAAAAGCAACACACCATTCCAGAGAGGGCTCGAACCTCCAACCTTTCGGTTAACAGCCGATCGCGCTAGCAAATTGCGCCACGGAGACAGTCCTGCTATACTCTCACCACCATCAGAACATGTCTTCAAAGTTATCGGCCCAAAAAAAAGTGCCGCACCACCACCTGGTGGGCTCGAAACTCCAATTTTTCGGTTAACAGCCAAACGTGCTAGCCAATTGCGCCACGGAGACAGTCGTCCTCCACTCTCACCACCGTCAGAACATTTCTTCAGAGCTATCAGCCCAAAGAAAAAAAAGCGCCCCACCACCACCGGGTGGGCTCGGACCTCCAACCTTTCGGTGAACAGCCGATCGCGCTAGCCTATTGCGCCACAGAGACAGTCGTGCTTCACTCTCACCACCGTCAGAACATTTCTTCAGAGCTATCAGCCCAAAAAAAATAAAGCGCCGCACCACCACCGGGTGGGCTCGAACCTCCAACCTTTAGGTTAACAGTGGATAGCGCCAGCCAATTGGGCCACGGAGACAGTTGTGCTCCACTCTCACCTCCATCAGAACATATCTTCAAAGCTATCAGCCCAAAGAAAAAAAAGCGCCGCACCACCACAGGCTGGGCTCGAACCTCAAACCTTTCGGTTAACAGCCGATCGTGCTAGCCAATTGCGCCACGTAGACAGTCCTGCTCCCCTCTTACCACCATCAGAACATATCTTCAAAGCAATCAGCCCATAGAAAAAAAAAGCCTGCACCACCACCTAATGGGCTCGAACCTCCAACCTTTCGGTTAACGGCCGAACGTGCCAGCCAATTACGCCACGGAGATTGTCGTGCTCGAGTCTCACCACCGTCAGAACCTTTCTCTAAAGCTATCAGCGCAAAGAAAAAAAAGCGCCCCACCACCACCGGGTGGGCTCGAACCTCCAACCTTTCGGTGAACAGCCGATCGCGCTAGCCAATTGCGCCACGGAGACAGTCGTGCTCCACTCTCACCACCGTCAGAACATATGTTCAGTGCTATCAGCTCAAAGAAAAAAAAGCGCCGAACCACCACCGGGTGGGCTCGAACCTCCAACCTTTAGGTTAACAGCGGATAGCGCTAGCCAATTGGGCCACGGAGACAGTTGTGCTCCACTCTCACCACCATCAGAACATATCTTCAAAGCTATCAGCCCAAAGAAAAAAAAGCGCCGCACCACCACCGGGTGGGCTCGAACCTCAGACCTTTCGGTGAACAGCCGATCGCGCTAGCCAATTGCGCCACGGAGACAGTCGTGCTTCACTCTCACCACCGTCAGAACATTTCTTCAGAACTATCAGCCCAAAGAAAATAAAGCGCCGCACCACCACCGGGTGGGCTCGAACCTCCATCCTTTAGGTTAACAGCGGATAGCGCTAGCCAATTGGGCCACGGAGACAGTTGTGCTCCACTCTCACCACCATCAGAACATATCTTCAAAGCTATCAGCCCAAAGAAAAAAAAGCGCCGCACCACCACCGGGTGGGCTCGAACCTCAAACCTTTCGGTTAACAGCCGATCGCGCTAGCCAATTGCGCCACGGAGACAGACCTGCTCCCCTCTCACCACCATCAGAACATATCTTCAAAGCAATCAGCCCATAGAAAAAAAAGCCCGCCCCACCACCGGGTTGGCTCGAACCTCCAACCTTTAGGTTAACGGCCGAACGTGCTAGCCAATTGCGCCACAGAGATTGTCGTGCTCGAGTCTCACCACCGTCAGAACCTTTCTCTAAAGCTATCAGCGCAAAGAAAAAAAAGCGCCCCACCACCACCTGGTGGGCTCGAGCCTCCAACCTTTCGGTTAACAGCCGATCGCACTAGCCAATTGTGCCCCGGAGACAGTCCTGCTCCACTCTCACCACCATCAGAACATATCTTCAAAGCTATCAGCCCAAAGACAAAGAAAAAAAAAGCGCCGCACCGCCACCGGGTGGGCTCGAACCTCCAACCTTTCGGTTAACAGCCGATCGCTCTAGCCAATTGCGCCACGGAGACAGTCCTGCTCCACTCTCACCACCATCAGAACATATCTTAAAAGCTATCAGCCTAAAGAAAAAAAAGCAACACACCACTCCCATGAGGGCTCGAACCTCCAACCTTTCGGTCAACAGCAGATCGCGTTAGCTAATTGCGCGACGGAGACAGTCGTGCTCCACTCTCAACACCATCAGAACATATCTTGAAAGCTATCAGCGAAAAGAAAAAAAAGCGACACACCGTCCCCGGGTGGGCTCAAACCTCCAACCTTTCGGTTAACCACCGATCGCGCTAGCCAATTGCGCCACGGAGACAGTCCTGCTCCACTCTCACCACCATCAGAACATATCTTCAAAGCTATCAGTGCAAAGAAAAAAGCAACACACCACTCCCGGGAGGGCTCGAAACTCCAGTTTTTCGGTTACCAGCCGAATGTGCTAGCCAATTGCGCCACGGAGACAGTCGTGCTCCACTCTCACCACCGTCAGAACATTTCTTCAGAGCTATCAGCCCAAAAAAAAAAGCAACACACCACTCCCGAGAGGGCTCGAACCTCCAACCTTTCGGTTAACAGCCGATCGCGCTAGCAAATTGCGCCACGGAGATAGTCCTGCTATACTCTCACCACCATCAGAACATGTCTTCAAAGTTATCGGCCCAAAAAAAAGTGCCGCACCACCACCAGGTGGGCTCGAACCTCCAACTTTTCGGTTAAATGCCGAACGCGCTAGCCAATTGCGCCACGGAGACAGTCGTGCTCCACTCTCACCACCGTCAGAACATTTCTTCAGAGCTATCAGCCCAAAGAAAAAGAAGCGCCGCACCACCACCGGGTGGGCGAGAACCTCCAACCTTTCGGTCAACAGCAGACTGCGCTAGCCAATTGCGCCGCGGAGACAGTCGTGCTCCAGTCTCACCACAATCAGAACATATTTTCAAAGCTATCAGCGCAATGAAAAACGCGACACACCACTCCCGGGAGGGCTCGGAACTCCAATTTTTCGGTTAACAGCCGAATGTGCTAGCCAATTGCGCCAAGGAGACAGTCGTGCTCCAATGTCACCACCGCGAGAACATTTGTGCAAAGCTATCAGTGGAAAGAAAAAAAAGTGCCGCACCACCACCTGGTGAGCTCGAAACTCCAATTTTTCGGTTAACAGCCAAACGTGCTAGCCAATTGCGCCAGGGAGACAGTCGTCCTCCTCTCTCACCACCGTCAGAACATTTCTTCAGAGCTATCAGCCCAAAGAAAAAAAAGCGCCCCACCACCACCGGGTGGGCTCTGACCTCCAACCTTTCGGTGAACAGCCGATCACGCTAGCCTATTGCGCCACCGAGACAGTCGTGCTTCACTCTCACCACCGTCAGAACATTTCTTCGGAGCTATCAGCCCAAAGAAAATAAAGCGCCGCACCACCACCGGATGGGCTCGAACCTCCAACCTTTAGGTTAACAGCGGAGAGCGCTAGCCAATTGGGCCACGGAGACAGTTGTGCTCCACTCTCACCACCATCAGAACATATCTTCAAAGCTATCAGCCCAAAGAAAAAAAAGCGCCGCACCACCACAGGGTGGGCTCGAACCTCAAACCTTTCGGTTAACAGCCGATCGTGCTAGCCAATTGCGCCACGGAGACAGTCGTGCTCCACTCTCACCACCGTCAGAACATTTCTTCAGAGCTATCAGCCCAAAGAAAAAAGAGCGCCGCACCCCCACCGGGTGGGCTCGAACCTCCAAACTTTCGGTTAACAGCCGATCGCGCTAGCCAATTGCGCCACGAAGACAGTCGTGCTCCACTCTCACCACCGTCAGAACATTTCTTCAGAGCTATCAGCCCAAAGAAAAAAAAGCAACACACCACTCCCGAGAGGGCTCGAACCTCCAACCTTTCGGTTAACAGCCGATCGCGCTAGCAAATTGCGCCACGGAGACAGTCCTGCTATACTCTCACCACCATCAGAACATGTCTTCAAAGTTATCGGCCCAAAAAAAAGTGCCGCACCACCACCAGGTGGGCTCGAACCTCCAACTTTTCGGTTAAATGCCGAACGCGCTAGCCAATTGCGCCACGGAGACAGTCGTGCTCCACTCTCACCACCGTCAGAACATTTCTTCAGAGCTATCAGCCCAAAGAAAAAGAAGCGCCGCACCACCACCGGGTGGGTGAGAACCTCCAACCTTTCGGTCAACAGCAGACTGCGCTAGCCAATTGCGCCGCGGAGACAGTCGTGCTCCAGTCTCACCACCATCAGAACATATTTTCAAAGATATCAGCGCAAAGAAAAACGCGACACACCACTCCCGGGAGGGCTCGAAACTCCAATATTTCGGTTAACAGCCGATTGTGCTAGCCAATTGCGCCAAGGAGACAGTCGTGCTCCAATCTCACCACCGCGAGAACATTTGTGCAAAGCTATCAGTGGAAAGAAAAAAAAGTGCCGCACCACCACCTGGTGGGCTCGGAACTCCAATTTTTCGGTTAACAGCCAAACGTGCTAGCCAATTGCGCCACGGAGACAGTCGTCCTCCACTCTCACCACCGTCAGAACATTTCTTCAGAGCTATCAGCCCAAAGAAAAAAAAGCGCCCCACCACCACCGGGTGGGCTCGGACCTCCAACCTTTCGGTGAACAGCCGATCGCGCTAGCCTATTGCGCCACAGAGACAGTCGTGCTTCACTCTCACCACCGTCAGAACATTTCTTCAGAGCTATCAGCCCAAAAAAAATAAAGCGCCGCACCACCACCGGGTGGGCTCGAACCTCCAACCTTTAGGTTAACAGTGGATAGCGCTAGCCAATTGGGCCACGGAGACAGTTGTGCTCCACTCTCACCTCCATCAGAACATATCTTCAAAGCTATCAGCCCAAAGAAAAAAAAGCGCCGCACCACCACAGGCTGGGCTCGAACCTCAAACCTTTCGGTTAACAGCCGATCGTGCTAGCCAATTGCGCCACGTAGACAGTCCTGCTCCCCTCTTACCACCATCAGAACATATCTTCAAAGCAATCAGCCCATAGAAAAAAAAAGCCTGCACCACCACCTAATGGGCTCGAACCTCCAACCTTTCGGTTAACGGCCGAACGTGCCAGCCAATTACGCCACGGAGATTGTCGTGCTCGAGTCTCACCACCGTCAGAACCTTTCTCTAAAGCTATCAGCGCAAAGAAAAAAAAGCGCCCCACCACCACCGGGTGGGCTCGAACCTCCAACCTTTCGGTGAACAGCCGATCGCGCTAGCCAATTGCGCCACGGAGACAGTCGTGCTCCACTCTCACCACCGTCAGAACATATGTTCAGTGCTATCAGCTCAAAGAAAAAAAAGCGCCGAACCACCACCGGGTGGGCTCGAACCTCCAACCTTTAGGTTAACAGCGGATAGCGCTAGCCAATTGGGCCACGGAGACAGTTGTGCTCCACTCTCACCACCATCAGAACATATCTTCAAAGCTATCAGCCCAAAGAAAAAAAAGCGCCGCACCACCACCGGGTGGGCTCGAACCTCAGACCTTTCGGTGAACAGCCGATCGCGCTAGCCAATTGCGCCACGGAGACAGTCGTGCTTCACTCTCACCACCGTCAGAACATTTCTTCAGAACTATCAGCCCAAAGAAAATAAAGCGCCGCACCACCACCGGGTGGGCTCGAACCTCCATCCTTTAGGTTAACAGCGGATAGCGCTAGCCAATTGGGCCACGGAGACAGTTGTGCTCCACTCTCACCACCATCAGAACATATCTTCAAAGCTATCAGCCCAAAGAAAAAAAAGCGCCGCACCACCACCGGGTGGGCTCGAACCTCAAACCTTTCGGTTAACAGCCGATCGCGCTAGCCAATTGCGCCACGGAGACAGACCTGCTCCCCTCTCACCACCATCAGAACATATCTTCAAAGCAATCAGCCCATAGAAAAAAAAGCCCGCCCCACCACCGGGTTGGCTCGAACCTCCAACCTTTAGGTTAACGGCCGAACGTGCTAGCCAATTGCGCCACAGAGATTGTCGTGCTCGAGTCTCACCACCGTCAGAACCTTTCTCTAAAGCTATCAGCGCAAAGAAAAAAAAGCGCCCCACCACCACCTGGTGGGCTCGAGCCTCCAACCTTTCGGTTAACAGCCGATCGCACTAGCCAATTGTGCCACGGAGACAGTCCTGCTCCACTCTCACCACCATCAGAACATATCTTCAAAGCTATCAGCCCAAAGACAAAGAAAAAAAAAGCGCCGCACCGCCACCGGGTGGGCTCGAACCTCCAACCTTTCGGTTAACAGCCGATCGCTCTAGCCAATTGCGCCACGGAGACAGTCCTGCTCCACTCTCACCACCATCAGAACATATCTTAAAAGCTATCAGCCTAAAGAAAAAAAAGCAACACACCACTCCCATGAGGGCTCGAACCTCCAACCTTTCGGTCAACAGCAGATCGCGTTAGCTAATTGCGCGACGGAGACAGTCGTGCTCCACTCTCAACACCATCAGAACATATCTTGAAAGCTATCAGCGAAAAGAAAAAAAAGCGACACACCGTCCCCGGGTGGGCTCAAACCTCCAACCTTTCGGTTAACCACCGATCGCGCTAGCCAATTGCGCCACGGAGACAGTCCTGCTCCACTCTCACCACCATCAGAACATATCTTCAAAGCTATCAGTGCAAAGAAAAAAGCAACACACCACTCCCGGGAGGGCTCGAAACTCCAGTTTTTCGGTTACCAGCCGAATGTGCTAGCCAATTGCGCCACGGAGACAGTCGTGCTCCACTCTCACCACCGTCAGAACATTTCTTCAGAGCTATCAGCCCAAAGAAAAAAAGCAACACACCACTCCCGAGAGGGCTCGAACCTCCAACCTTTCGGTTAACAGCCGATCGCGCTAGCAAATTGCGCCACGGAGACAGTCCTGCTATACTCTCACCACCATCAGAACATGTCTTCAAAGTTATCGGCCCAAAAAAAAGTGCCGCACCACCACCAGGTGGGCTCGAACCTCCAACTTTTCGGTTAAATGCCGAACGCGCTAGCCAATTGCGCCACGGAGACAGTCGTGCTCCACTCTCACCACCGTCAGAACATTTCTTCAGAGCTATCAGCCCAAAGAAAAAGAAGCGCCGCACCACCACCGGGTGGGCGAGAACCTCCAACCTTTCGGTCAACAGCAGACTGCGCTAGCCAATTGCGCCGCGGAGACAGTCGTGCTCCAGTCTCACCACAATCAGAACATATTTTCAAAGCTATCAGCGCAAAGAAAAACGCGACACACCACTCCCGGGAGGGCTCGGAACTCCAATTTTTCGGTTAACAGCCGAATGTGCTAGCCAATTGCGCCAAGGAGACAGTCGTGCTCCAATGTCACCACCGCGAGAACATTTGTGCAAAGCTATCAGTGGAAAGAAAAAAAAGTGCCGCACCACCACCTGGTGAGCTCGAAACTCCAATTTTTCGGTTAACAGCCAAACGTGCTAGCCAATTGCGCCAGGGAGACAGTCGTCCTCCTCTCTCACCACCGTCAGAACATTTCTTCAGAGCTATCAGCCCAAAGAAAAAAAAGCGCCCCACCACCACCGGGTGGGCTCTGACCTCCAACCTTTCGGTGAACAGCCGATCACGCTAGCCTATTGCGCCACCGAGACAGTCGTGCTTCACTCTCACCACCGTCAGAACATTTCTTCGGAGCTATCAGCCCAAAGAAAATAAAGCGCCGCACCACCACCGGATGGGCTCGAACCTCCAACCTTTAGGTTAACAGCGGAGAGCGCTAGCCAATTGGGCCACGGAGACAGTTGTGCTCCACTCTCACCACCATCAGAACATATCTTCAAAGCTATCAGCCCAAAGAAAAAAAAGCGCCGCACCACCACAGGGTGGGCTCGAACCTCAAACCTTTCGGTTAACAGCCGATCGTGCTAGCGAATTGCGCCACGGAGACAGTCCTGCTCCCCTCTCACCACCATCAGAACATATCTTCAAAGCAATCAGCCCATAGAAAAAAAAGCCCGCACCACCACCGGGTGGGCTCGAAACTCCAATTTTCGGTTGACAGCCGAACGTGCTAGCCAATTGCGCCAAGGAGGTAGTCGTGCTCCAATCTCACCACCGTCAGAACATTTCTCCAAAGCTATCAGCGCAAAGAAAAAAAAGCGCCCCACCACCACCGGGTGTGCTCGAGGCTCCAAACTTTCGGTTTACAGCCGATCGCACTAGCCAATTGTGCCACGGAGACAGTCCTGCTCCACTCTCACCACCATCAGAACATATCTTCAAAGCAATCAGCCCATAGAAAAAAAAGCCCGCCCCACCACCGGGTTGGCTCGAACCTCCAACCTTTAGGTTAACGGCCGAACGTGCTAGCCAATTGCGCCACAGAGATTGTCGTGCTCGAGTCTCACCACCGTCAGAACCTTTCTCTAAAGCTATCAGCGCAAAGAAAAAAAAGCGCCCCACCACCACCTGGTGGGCTCGAGCCTCCAACCTTTCGGTTAACAGCCGATCGCTCTAGCCAATTGTGCCACGGAGACAGTCCTGCTCCACTCTCACCACCATCAGAACATAGCTTCAAAGCTATCAGCCCAAAGACAAAGAAAAAAAAAGCGCCGCACCGCCACCGGGTGGGCTCGAACCTCCAACCTTTCGGTTAACAGCCGATCGCTCTAGCCAATTGCGCCACGGAGACAGTCCTGCTCCACTCTCACCACCATCAGAACATATCTTAAAAGCTATCAGCCTAAAGAAAAAAAAGCAACACACCACTCCCATGAGGGCTCGAACCTCCAACCTTTCGGTCAACAGCAGATCGCGTTAGCTAATTGCGCGACGGAGACAGTCGTGCTCCACTCTCAACACCATCAGAACATATCTTGAAAGCTATCAGCGAAAAGAAAAAAAAGCGACACACCGTCCCCGGGTGGGCTCAAACCTCCAACCTTTCGGTTAACCACCGATCGCGCTAGCCAATTGCGCCACGGAGACAGTCCTGCTCCACTCTCACCACCATCAGAACATATCTTCAAAGCTATCAGTGCAAAGAAAAAAGCAACACACCCCCCCCGGGTGGGCTCAAACCTCCAACTTTTCGGTTAACAGCCGATCGCGCTAGCCAATTGCGCCACGAAGACACTCGTGCTCCACTCTCACCACCGTCAGAACATTTCTTCAGAGCTATCAGCCCAAAGAAAAAAAAGCAACACACCACTCCCGAGAGGGCTCGAACCTCCAACCTTTCGGTTAACAGCCGATCGCGCTAGCAAATTGCGCCACGGAGACAGTCCTGCTATACTCTCACCACCATCAGAACATGTCTTCAAAGTTATCGGCCCAAAAAAAAGTGCCGCACCACCACCAGGTGGGCTCGAACATCCAACTTTTCGGTTAACTGCCGAACGCGCTAGCCAATTGCGCCACGGAGACAGTCGTGCTCCACTCTCACCACCTTCAGAACATTTCTTCAGAGCTATCAGCCCAAAGAAAAAGAAGTGCCGCACCACCACCGGGTAGGCGAGAACCTCCAACCTTTCGGTCAACAGCAGATCGCGCTAGCCAATTGCGCCGCGGGGACAGTCGTGCTTCACTCTCACCACCGTCAGAACATTTCTTCAGAGCTATCAGCCCAAAGAAAATAAAGCGCCGCACCACCACCGGGTGGGCTCGAACCTCAAACCTTTCGGTGAACAGCCGATCGCGCTAGCCAATTGCGCCACGGAGACAGTCGTGCTTCACTCTCACCACCGTCAGAACATTTCTTCAGAACTATCAGCCCAAAGAAAATAAAGCGCCGCACCACCACCGGGTGGGCTCGAACCTCCAACCTTTAGGTTAACAGCGGATAGCGCTAGCCAATTGGGCCACGGAGACAGTTGTGCTCCACTCTCACCACCATCAGAACTTATCTTCAAAGCTATCAGCCCAAAGAGAAAAAAGCGCCGCACCACCACCGGGTGGGCTCGAACCTCAAACCTTTCGGTGAACAGCCGATCGCGCTAGCCAATTGCGCCACGGAGACAGTCGTGCTTCACTCTCTCCACCGTCAGAACATTTCTTCAGAACTATCAGCCCAAAGAAAATAAAGCGCCGCACCACCACCGGGTGGGCTCGAACCTCCAACCTTTAGGTTAACAGCGGATAGCGCTAGCCAATTGGGCCACGGAGACAGTTGTGCTCCACTCTCACCACCATCAGAACATATCTTCAAAGCTATCAGCCCAAAGACAAAGAAAAAAAAAGCGCCGCACCGCCACAGGGTGGGCTCGAACCTCCAACCTTTCGGTTAACAGCCGATCGCTCTAGCCAATTGCGCCACGGAGACAGTCCTGCTCCACTCTCACCACCATCAGAACATATCTTAAAAGCTATCAGCCTAAAGAAAAAAAAGCAACACACCACTCCCAGGAGGGCTCGAACCTCCAACCTTTCGGTCAACAGCAGATCGCGTTAGCTAATTGCGCGACGGAGACAGTCGTGCTCCACTCTCAACACCATCAGAACATATCTTGAAAGCTATCAGCGAAAAGAAAAAAAAGCGACACACCGTCCCCGGGTGGGCTCAAACCTCCAACCATTCGGTTAACCACCGATCGCGCTAGCCAATTGCGCCAGGGAGACAGTCCTGCTCCACTCTCACCACCATCAGAACATATCTTCAAAGCTATCAGTGCAAAGAAAAAAGCAACACACCACTCCCGGAAGGGCTCGAAACTCCAGTTTTTCGGTTACCAGCCGAATGTGCTAGCCAATTGCGCCACGGAGACAGTCGTGCTCCACTCTCACCACCGTCAGAACATTTCTTCAGAGCTATCAGCCCAAAGAAAAAAGAGCGCCGCACCCCCACCGGGTGGGCTCGAACCTCAAACCCTTCGGTTAACAGCCGATCGCGCTAGCCAATTGCGCCACGAAGACAGTCGTGCTCCACTCTCACCACCGTCAGAACATTTCTTCAGAGCTATCAGCCCAAAAAAAATAAAGCGCCGCACCACCACCGGGTGGGCTCGAACCTCCAACCTTTCGGTTAACAGCCGATCGCGCTAGCAAATTGCGCCACGGAGACAGTCCTGCTATACTCTCACCACCATCAGAACATGTCTTCAAAGTTATCGGCCCAAAAAAAAGTGCCGCACCACCACCAGGTGGGCTCGAACCTCCAACTTTTCGGTTAAATGCCGAACGCGCTATCCAATTGCGCCACGGAGACAGTCGTGCTCCACTCTCACCACCGTCAGAACATTTCTTCAGAGCTATCAGCCCAAAGAAAAAGAAGCGCCGCACCACCACCGGGTGGGTGAGAACCTCCAACCTTTCGGTCAACAGCAGACTGCGCTAGCCAATTGCGCCGCGGAGACAGTTGTGCTCCAGTCTCACCACCATCAGAACATATTTTCAAAGCTTTCAACGCAAAGAAAAACGCGACACACCACTCCCGGGAGGGCTCGAAACTCCAATTTTTCGGTTAACAGCCGATTGTGCTAGCCAATTGCGCCAAGGAGACAGTCGTGCTCCAATCTCACCACCGCGAGAACATTTGTGCAAAGCTATCAGTGGAAAGAAAAAAAAGTGCCGCACCACCACCTGGTGGGCTCGAAACTCCAATTTTTCGGTTAACAGCCAAACGTGCTAGCCAATTGCGCCACGGAGACAGTCGTCCTCCACTCTCACCACCGTCAGAACATTTCTTCAGAGCTATCAGCCCAAAGAAAAAAAAGCGCCCCACCACCACCGGGTGGGCTCGGACCTCCAACCTTTCGGTGAACAGCCGATCGCGCTAGCCTATTGCGCCACAAAGACAGTCGTGCTTCACTCTCACCACCGTCAGAACATTTCTTCAGAGCTATCAGCCCAAAAAAAATAAAGCGCCGCACCACCACCGGGTGGGCTCGAACCTCCAACCTTTAGGTTAACAGTGGATAGCGCTAGCCAATTGGGCCACGGAGACAGTTGTGCTCCACTCTCACCTCCATCAGAACATATCTTCAAAGCTATCAGCCCAAAGAAAAAAAAGCGCCGCACCGCCACAGGCTGGGCTCGAACCTCAAACCTTTCGGTTAACAGCCGATCGTGCTAGCCAATTGCGCCACGTAGACAGTCCTGCTCCCCTCTTACCACCATCAGAACATATCTTCAAAGCAATCAGCCCATAGAAAAAAAAAGCCTGCACCACCACCTAATGGGCTCGAACCTCCAACCTTTCGGTTAACGGCCGAACGTGCCAGCCAATTACGCCACGGAGATTGTCGTGCTCGAGTCTCACCACCGTCAGAACCTTTCTCTAAAGCTATCAGCGCAAAGAAAAAAAAGCGCCCCACCACCACCGGGTGGGCTCGAACCTCCAACCTTTCGGTGAACAGCCGATCGCGCTAGCCAATTGCGCCACGGAGACAGTCGTGCTCCACTCTCACCACCGTCAGAACATATGTTCAGTGCTATCAGCTCAAAGAAAAAAAAGCGCCGAACCACCACCGGGTGGGCTCGAACCTCCAACCTTTAGGTTAACAGCGGATAGCGCTAGCCAATTGGGCCACGGAGACAGTTGTGCTCCACTCTCACCACCATCAGAACATATCTTCAAAGCTATCAGCCCAAAGAAAAAAAAGCGCCGCACCACCACCGGGTGGGCTCGAACCTCAGACCTTTCGGTTAACCACCGATCGCGCTAGCCAATTGCGCCAGGGAGACAGTCCTGCTCCACTCTCACCACCATCAGAACATATCTTCAAAGCTATCAGTGCAAAGAAAAAAGCAACACACCACTCCCGGAAGGGCTCGAAACTCCAGTTTTTCGGTTACCAGCCGAATGTGCTAGCCAATTGCGCCACGGAGACAGTCGTGCTTCACTCTCACCACCGTCAGAACATTTCTTCAGAGCTATCAGCCCAAAGAAAAAGAAAAAAAAAGCGCCGCACCGCCACCGGGTGGGCTCGAACCTCCAACCTTTCGGTTAACAGCCAATCGCGCTAGCCAATTGCGCCACGAAGACAGTCGTGCTCCACTCTCACCACCGTCAGAACATTTCTTCAGAGCTATCAGCCCAAAGAAAAAAAGCAACACACCACTCCCGAGAGGGCTCGAACCTCCAACCTTTCGGTTAACAGCCGATCGCGCTAGCAAATTGCGCCACGGAGACAGTCCTGCTATACTCTCACCACCATCAGAACATGTCTTCAAAGTTATCGGCCCAAAAAAAAGTGCCGCACCACCACCAGGTGGGCTCGAACCTCCAACTTTTCGGTTAAATGCCGAACGCGCTATCCAATTGCGCCACGGAGACAGTCGTGCTCCACTCTCACCACCGTCAGAACATTTCTTCAGAGCTATCAGCCCAAAGAAAAAGAAGCGCCGCACCACCACCGGGTGGGTGAGAACCTCCAACCTTTCGGTCAACAGCAGACTGCGCTAGCCAATTGCGCCGCGGAGACAGTCGTGCTCCAGTCTCACCACCATCAGAACATATTTTCAAAGCTATCAGCGCAAAGAAAAACGCGACACACCACTCCCGGGAGGGCTCGAAACTCCAATTTTTCGGTTAACAGCCGATTGTGCTAGCCAATTGCGCCAAGGAGACAGTCGTGCTCCAATCTCACCACCGCGAGAACATTTGTGCAAAGCTATCAGTGGAAAGAAAAAAAAGTGCCGCACCACCACCTGGTGGGCTCGAAACTCCAATTTTTCGGTTAACAGCCAAACGTGCTAGCCAATTGCGCCACGGAGACAGTCGTCCTCCACTCTCACCACCGTCAGAACATTTCTTCAGAGCTATCAGCCCAAAGAAAAAAAAGCGCCCCACCACCACCGGGTGGGCTCGGACCTCCAACCTTTCGGTGAACAGCCGATCGCGCTAGCCTATTGCGCCACAGAGACAGTCGTGCTTCACTCTCACCACCGTCAGAACATTTCTTCAGAGCTATCAGCCCCAAAAAAATAAAGCGCCGCACCACCACCGGGTGGGCTCGAACCTCCAACCTTTAGGTTAACAGTGGATAGCGCTAGCCAATTGGGCCACGGAGACAGTTGTGCTCCACTCTCACCTCCATCAGAACATATCTTCAAAGCTATCAGCCCAAAGAAAAAAAAGCGCCGCACCACCACAGGCTGGGCTCGAACCTCAAACCTTTCGGTTAACAGCCGATCGTGCTAGCCAATTGCGCCACGTAGACAGTCCTGCTCCCCTCTTACCACCATCAGAACATATCTTCAAAGCAATCAGCCCATAGAAAAAAAAAGCCTGCACCACCACCTAATGGGCACGAACCTCCAACCTTTCGGTTAACGGCCGAACGTGCCAGCCAATTACGCCACGGAGATTGTCGTGCTCGAGTCTCACCACCGTCAGAACCTTTCTCTAAAGCTATCAGCGCAAAGAAAAAAAAGCGCCCCACCACCACCGGGTGGGCTCGAACCTCCAACCTTTCGGTGAACAGCCGATCGCGCTAGCCAATTGCGCCACGGAGACAGTCGTGCTCCACTCTCACCACCGTCAGAACATATGTTCAGTGCTATCAGCTCAAAGAAAAAAAAGCGCCGAACCACCACCGGGTGGGCTCGAACCTCCAACCTTTAGGTTAACAGCGGATAGCGCTAGCCAATTGGGCCACGGAGACAGTTGTGCTCCACTCTCACCACCATCAGAACATATCTTCAAAGCTATCAGCCCAAAGAAAAAAAAGTGCCGCACCACCACCGGGTGGGCTCGAACCTCAGACCTTTCGGTGAACAGCCGATCGCGCTAGCCAATTGCGCCACGGAGACAGTCGTGCTTCACTCTCACCACCGTCAGAACATTTCTTCAGAACTATCAGCCCAAAGAAAATAAAGCGCCGCACCACCACCGGGTGGGCTCGAACCTCCATCCTTTAGGTTAACAGCGGATAGCGCTAGCCAATTGGGCCACGGAGACAGTTGTGCTCCACTCTCACCACCATCAGAACATATCTTCAAAGCTATCAGCCCAAAGAAAAAAAAGCGCCGCACCACCACCGGGTGGGCTCGAACCTCAAACCTTTCGGTTAACAGCCGATCGCGCTAGCCAATTGCGCCACGGAGACAGACCTGCTCCCCTCTCACCACCATCAGAACATATCTTCAAAGCAATCAGCCCATAGAAAAAAAAGCCCGCCCCACCACCGGGTTGGCTCGAACCTCCAACCTTTAGGTTAACGGCCGAACGTGCTAGCCAATTGCGCCACAGAGATTGTCGTGCTCGAGTCTCACCACCGTCAGAACCTTTCTCTAAAGCTATCAGCGCAAAGAAAAAAAAGCGCCCCACCACCACCTGGTGGGCTCGAGCCTCCAACCTTTCGGTTAACAGCCGATCGCACTAGCCAATTGTGCCACGGAGACAGTCCTGCTCCACTCTCACCACCATCAGAACATATCTTCAAAGCTATCAGCCCAAAGACAAAGAAAAAAAAAGCGCCGCACCGCCACCGGGTGGGCTCGAACCTCCAACCTTTCGGTTAACAGCCGATCGCTCTAGCCAATTGCGCCACGGAGACAGTCCTGCTCCACTCTCACCACCATCAGAACATATCTTAAAAGCTATCAGCCTATAGAAAAAAAAGCAACACACCACTCCCATGAGGGCTCGAACCTCCAACCTTTCGGTCAACAGCAGATCGCGTTAGCTAATTGCGCGACGGAGACAGTCGTGCTCCACTCTCAACACCATCAGAACATATCTTGAAAGCTATCAGCGAAAAGAAAAAAAAGCGACACACCGTCCCCGGGTGGGCTCAAACCTCCAACCTTTCGGTTAACCACCGATCGCGCTAGCCAATTGCGCCACGGAGACAGTCCTGCTCCACTCTCACCACCATCAGAACATATCTTCAAAGCTATCAGTGCAAAGAAAAAAGCAACACACCACTCCCGGGAGGGCTCGAAACTCCAGTTTTTCGGTTACCAGCCGAATGTGCTAGCCAATTGCGCCACGGAGACAGTCGTGCTCCACTCTCACCACCGTCAGAACATTTCTTCAGAGCTATCAGCCCAAAGAAAAAAAAGCAACACACCACTCCCGAGAGGGCTCGAACCTCCAACCTTTCGGTTAACAGCCGATCGCGCTAGCAAATTGCGCCACGGAGACAGTCCTGCTATACTCTCACCACCATCAGAACATGTCTTCAAAGTTATCGGCCCAAAAAAAAGTGCCGCACCACCACCAGGTGGGCTCGAACCTCCAACTTTTCGGTTAAATGCCGAACGCGCTATCCAATTGCGCCACGGAGACAGTCGTGCTCCACTCTCACCACCGTCAGAACATTCCTTCAGAGCTATCAGCCCAAAGAAAAAGAAGCGCCGCACCACCACCGGGTGGGTGAGAACCTCCAACCTTTCGGTCAACAGCAGACTGCGCTAGCCAATTGCGCCGCGGAGACAGTCGTGCTCCAGTCTCACCACCATCAGAACATATTTTCAAAGCTTTCAACGCAAAGAAAAACGCGACACACCACTCCCGGGAGGGATCGAAACTCCAATTTTTCGGTTAACAGCCGAATGTGCTAGCCAATTGCGCCAAGGAGACAGTCGTGCTTCAATCTCACCACCGCGAGAATATTTGTGCAAAGCTATCTGTGGAAAGAAAAAAAAGTGCCGCACCACCACCTGGTGGGCTCGAAACTCCAATTTTTCGGTTAACAGCCAAACGTGCTAGCCAATTGCGCCACGGAGACAGTCGTCCTCCACTCTCACCACCGTCAGAACATTTCTTCAGAGCTATCAGGCCAAAGAAAAAAAAGCGCCCCACCACCACCGGGTGGGCTCGGACCTCCAACCTTTCGGTGAACAGCCGATCGCGCTAGCCTATTGCGCCACAGAGACAGTCGTGCTTCACTCTCACCACCGTCAGAACATTTCTTCAGAGCTATCAGCCCAAAAAAAATAAAGCGCCGCACCACCACCGGGTGGGCTCGAACCTCCAACCTTTAGGTTAAGAGCGGATAGCGCTAGCCAATTGGGCCACGGAGACAGTTGTGCTCCACTCTCACCTCCATCAGAACATTTCTTCAAAGCTATCAGCCCAAAGAAAAAAAAGCGCCGCACCACCACAGGCTGGGCTCGAACCTCAAACCTTTCGGTTAACAGCCGATCGTGCTAGCCAATTGCGCCACGTAGACAGTCCTGCTCCCCTCTTACCACCATCAGAACATATCTTCAAAGCAATCAGCCCATAGAAAAAAAAAGCCCGCACCACCACCTAATGGGCTCTAACCTCCAACCTTTCGGTTAACGGCCGAACGTGCTAGCCAATTACGCCACGGAGATTGTCGTGCTCGAGTCTCACCACCGTCAGAACCTTTCTCTAAAGCTATCAGCGCAAAGAAAAAAAAGCGCCCCACCACCACCGGGTGGGCTCGAACCTCCAACCTTTCGGTGAACAGCCGATCGCGCTAGCCAATTGCGCCACGGAGACAGTCGTGCTCCACTTTCACCACCGTCAGAACATATGTTCAGTGCTATCAGCTCAAAGAAAAAAAGCGCCGAACCACCACCGGGTGGGCTCGAACCTCCAACCTTTAGGTTAACAGCGGATAGCGCTAGCCAATTGGGCCACGGAGACAGTTGTGCTCCACTCTCACCACCATCAGAACATATCTTCAAAGCTATCAGCCCAAAGAAAAAAAAGCGCCGCACCATTACCGGGTGGGCTCGAACCTCAAACCTTTCGGTGAACAGCCGATCGCGCTAGCCAATTGCGCCACGGAGACAGTCGTGCTTCACTCTCACCACCGTCAGAACATTTCTTCAGAACTATCAGCCCAAATAAAATAAAGCGCCGCACCACCACCGGGTGGGCTCGAACCTCCAACCTTTAGGTTAACAGCGGATAGCGCTAGCCAATTGTGCCACGGAGACAGTTGTGCTCCACTCTCACCACCATCAGAACATATCTTCAAAGCTATCAGCCCAAAGAAAAAAAAGCGCCGCGCCACCACCGGGTGGGCTCAAACCTCAAACCTTTCGGTTAACAGCCGATCGCGCTAGCCAATTGCGCCACGGAGACAGTCCTGCTTCACTCTCACCACCATCAGAACATATCTTCAAAGCTATCAGTGCAAAGAAAAAAGCAACACACCACTCCCGGGAGGGCTCGAAACTCCAGTTTTTCGGTTACCAGCCGAATGTGCTAGCCAATTGCGCCACGGAGACAGTCGTGCTCCACTCTCACCACCGTCAGAACATTTCTTCAGAGCTATCAGCCCAAAGAAAAAAGAGCGCCGCACCCCCACCGGGTGGGCTCGAACCTCCAACCTTTCGGTTAACAGCCGATCGCGCTAGCCAATTGCGCCACGAAGACAGTCGTGCTCCACTCTCACCACCATCAGAACATTTCTTCAGAGCTATCAGCCCAAAGAAAAAAAAGCAACACACCACTCCGGAGAGGGCTCGAACCTCCAACCTTTCGGTTAACAGCCGATCGCGCTAGCAAATTGCGCCACGGAGACAGTCCTGCTATACTCTCACCACCATCAGAACATGTCTTTAAAGTTATCGGCCCAAAAAAAAGTGCCGCACCACCACCAGGTGGGCTCGAACCTCCAACTTTTCGGTTAAATGCCGAACGCGCTAGCCAATTGCGCCACGGAGACAGTCGTGCTCCACTCTCACCACCGTCAGAACATTTCTTCAGAGCTATCAGCCCAAAGAAAAAGAAGCGCCGCACCACCACCGGGTGGGCGAGAACCTCCAACCTTTCGGTTAACAGCAGACTGCGCTAGCCAATTGCGCCGCAGAGACAGTCGTGCTCCAGTCTCACCACCATCAGAACATATATTCAAAGCTATCAGCGCAAAGAAAAACGCGACACACCACTCCCGGGAGGGCCCGAACCTCCAACCTTTAGGTTAACAGCGGATAGCGCTAGCCAATTGGGCCACGGAGACAGTTGTGCTCCACTCTCACCACCATCAGAACATATCTTCAAAGCTATCAGCCCAAAGAAAAAAAAGCGCCGCACCACCACAGGGTGGGCTCGAACCTCAAACCTTTCGGTTAACAGCCGATCGTGCTAGCCAATTGCGCCACGGAGACAGTCCTGCTCCCCTCTCACCACCGTCAGAAGATTTCTTCAGAACTATCAGCCCAAAGAAAATAAAGCGCCGCACCACCACCGGGTGGGCTCGAACCTCCTACCTTTAGGTTAACAGCGGATAGCGCTAGCAAATTGGGCCACGGAGACAGTTGTGCTCCACTCTCACCACCATCAGAACATATCTTCAAAGCTATCAGCGCAAAGAAAAAAGCAACACACCCCCCCCGGGTGGGCTCAAACCTCCAACTTTTCGGTTAACAGCCGATCGCGCTAGCCAATTGCGCCACGAAGACACTCGTGCTCCACTCTCACCACCGTCAGAACATTTCTTCAGAGCTATCAGCCCAAAGAAAAAAAAGCAACACACCACTCCCGAGAGGGCTCGAACCTCCAACCTTTCGGTTAACAGCCGATCGCGCTAGCAAATTGCGCCACGGAGACAGTCCTGCTATACTCTCACCACCATCAGAACATGTCTTCAAAGTTATCGGCCCAAAAAAAAAGTGCCGCACCACCACCAGGTGGGCTCGAACATCCAACTTTTCGGTTAACTGCCGAACGCGCTAGCCAATTGCGCCACGGAGACAGTCGTGCTCCACTCTCACCACCTTCAGAACATTTCTTCAGAGCTATCAGCCCAAAGAAAAAGAAGTGCCGCACCACCACCGGGTAGGCGAGAACCTCCAACCTTTCGGTCAACAGCAGATCGCGCTAGCCAATTGCGCCGCGGGGACAGTCGTGCTTCACTCTCACCACCGTCAGAACATTTCTTCAGAGCTATCAGCCCAAAGAAAATAAAGCGCCGCACCACCACCGGGTGGGCTCGAACCTCCAACCTTTAGGTTAACAGCGGATAGCGCTAGCCAATTGGGCCACGGAGACAGTTGTGCTCCACTCTCACCACCATCAGAACTTATCTTCAAAGCTATCAGCCCAAAGAGAAAAAAGCGCCGCACCACCACCGGGTGGGCTCGAACCTCAAACCTTTCGGTGAACAGCCGATCGCGCTAGCGAATTGCGCCACGGAGACAGTCGTGCTTCACTCTCTCCACCGTCAGAACATTTCTTCAGAACTATCAGCCCAAAGAAAATAAAGCGCCGCACCACCACCGGGTGGGCTCGAACCTCCAACCTTTAGGTTAACAGCGGATAGCGCTAGCCAATTGGGCCACGGAGACAGTTGTGCTCCACTCTCACCACCATCAGAACATATCTTCAAAGCTATCAGCCCAAAGACAAAGAAAAAAAAAAGCGCCGCACCGCCACAGGGTGGGCTCGAACCTCCAACCTTTCGGTTAACAGCCGATCGCTCTAGCCAATTGCGCCACGGAGACAGTCCTGCTCCACTCTCACCACCATCAGAACATATCTTAAAAGCTATCAGCCTAAAGAAAAAAAAGCAACACACCACTCCCAGGAGGGCTCGAACCTCCAACCTTTCGGTCAACAGCAGATCGCGTTAGCTAATTGCGCGACGGAGACAGTCGTGCTCCACTCTCAACACCATCAGAACATATCTTGAAAGCTATCAGCGAAAAGAAAAAAAAAAGCGACACACCGTCCCCGGGTGGGCTCATACCTCCAACCATTCGGTTAACCACCGATCGCGCTAGCCAATTGCGCCAGGGAGACAGTCCTGCTCCACTCTCACCACCATCAGAACATATCTTCAAAGCTATCACTGCAAAGAAAAAAGCAACACACCACTCCCGGAAGGGCTCGAAACTCCAGTTTTTCGGTTACCAGCCGAATGTGCTAGCCAATTGCGCCACGGAGACAGTCGTGCTCCACTCTCACCACCGTCAGAACATTTCTTCAGAGCTATCAGCCCAAAGAAAAAAGAGCGCCGCACCCCCACCGGGTGGGCTCGAACCTCAAACCCTTCGGTTAACAGCCGATCGCGCTAGCCAATTGCGCCACGAAGACAGTCGTGCTCCACTCTCACCACCGTCAGAACATTTCTTCAGAGCTATCAGCCCAAAGAAAAAAAAGCAACACACCACTCCCGAGAGGGCTCGAACCTCCATCCTTTCGGTTAACAGCTGATCGCGCTAGCAAATTGCGCCACGGAGACAGTCCTGCTATACTCTCACAACCATCAGAAAATGTCTTCAAAGTTATCGGCCCAAAAAAAAGTGCCGCACCACCACCAGGTGGGCTCGAACCTCCAACTTTTCGGTTAAATGCCGAACGCGCTAGCCAATTGCGCCACGGAGACAGTCGTGCTGCACTCTCACCACTGTCAGAACATTTCTTCAGAGCTATCAGCCCAAAGAAAAAGAAGCGCCGCACCACCACCGGGTGGGCGAGAACCTCCAACCTTTCGGTCAACAGCAGACTGCGCTAGCCAATTGCGCCGCGGAGACAGTCGTGCTGCAGTCTCACCACCATCAGAACATATTTTCAAAGCTATCAGCGCAAAGAAAAACGCGACACACCACTCCCGGGAGGGCTCGAAACTCCAATTTTTCGGTTAACAGCCGAATGTGCTAGCCAATTGCGCCACGGAGACAGTCGTGCTCCACTCTCACCACCTTCAGAACATTTCTTCAGAGCTATCAGCCCAAAGAAAAAGAAGTGCCGCACCACCACCGGGTAGGCGAGAACCTCCAACCTTTCGGTCAACAGCAGATCGCGCTAGCCAATTGCGCCGCGGGGACAGTCGTGCTTCACTCTCACCACCGTCAGAACATTTCTTCAGAGCTATCAGCCCAAAGAAAATAAAGCGCCGCACCACCACCGGGTGGGCTCGAACCTCCAACCTTTAGGTTAACAGCGGATAGCGCTAGCCAATTGGGCCACGGAGACAGTTGTGCTCCACTCTCACCACCATCAGAACTTATCTTCAAAGCTATCAGCCCAAAGAGAAAAAAGCGCCGCACCACCACCGGGTGGGCTCGAACCTCAAACCTTTCGGTGAACAGCCGATCGCGCTAGCGAATTGCGCCACGGAGACAGTCGTGCTTCACTCTCTCCACCGTCAGAACATTTCTTCAGAACTATCAGCCCAAAGAAAATAAAGCGCCGCACCACCACCGGGTGGGCTCGAACCTCCAACCTTTAGGTTAACAGCGGATAGCGCTAGCCAATTGGGCCACGGAGACAGTTGTGCTCCACTCTCACCACCATCAGAACATATCTTCAAAGCTATCAGCCCAAAGACAAAGAAAAAAAAAAGCGCCGCACCGCCACAGGGTGGGCTCGAACCTCCAACCTTTCGGTTAACAGCCGATCGCTCTAGCCAATTGCGCCACGGAGACAGTCCTGCTCCACTCTCACCACCATCAGAACATATCTTAAAAGCTATCAGCCTAAAGAAAAAAAAGCAACACACCACTCCCAGGAGGGCTCGAACCTCCAACCTTTCGGTCAACAGCAGATCGCGTTAGCTAATTGCGCGACGGAGACAGTCGTGCTCCACTCTCAACACCATCAGAACATATCTTGAAAGCTATCAGCGAAAAGAAAAAAAAAAGCGACACACCGTCCCCGGGTGGGCTCATACCTCCAACCATTCGGTTAACCACCGATCGCGCTAGCCAATTGCGCCAGGGAGACAGTCCTGCTCCACTCTCACCACCATCAGAACATATCTTCAAAGCTATCACTGCAAAGAAAAAAGCAACACACCACTCCCGGAAGGGCTCGAAACTCCAGTTTTTCGGTTACCAGCCGAATGTGCTAGCCAATTGCGCCACGGAGACAGTCGTGCTCCACTCTCACCACCGTCAGAACATTTCTTCAGAGCTATCAGCCCAAAGAAAAAAGAGCGCCGCACCCCCACCGGGTGGGCTCGAACCTCAAACCCTTCGGTTAACAGCCGATCGCGCTAGCCAATTGCGCCACGAAGACAGTCGTGCTCCACTCTCACCACCGTCAGAACATTTCTTCAGAGCTATCAGCCCAAAGAAAAAAAAGCAACACACCACTCCCGAGAGGGCTCGAACCTCCATCCTTTCGGTTAACAGCTGATCGCGCTAGCAAATTGCGCCACGGAGACAGTCCTGCTATACTCTCACAACCATCAGAAAATGTCTTCAAAGTTATCGGCCCAAAAAAAAGTGCCGCACCACCACCAGGTGGGCTCGAACCTCCAACTTTTCGGTTAAATGCCGAACGCGCTAGCCAATTGCGCCACGGAGACAGTCGTGCTCCACTCTCACCACTGTCAGAACATTTCTTCAGAGCTATCAGCCCAAAGAAAAAGAAGCGCCGCACCACCACCGGGTGGGCGAGAACCTCCAACCTTTCGGTCAACAGCAGACTGCGCTAGCCAATTGCGCCGCGGAGACAGTCGTGCTGCAGTCTCACCACCATCAGAACATATTTTCAAAGCTATCAGCGCAAAGAAAAACGCGACACACCACTCCCGGGAGGGCTCGAAACTCCAATTTTTCGGTTAACAGCCGAATGTGCTAGCCAATTGCGCCAAGGAGACAGTCGTGCTCCAATCTCACCACCGCGAGAACATTTGTGCAAAGCTATCAGTGGAAAGAAAAAAAAGTGCCGCACCACCACCTGGTGGGCTCGAAACTCCAATTTTTCGGTTAACAGCCAAACGTGCTAGCCAATTGCGCCACGGAGACAGTCGTCCTCCACTCTCACCACCGTCAGAACATTTCTTCAGAGCTATCAGCCCAAAGAAAAAAAAGCGCCGCACCACCACCGGGTGGGCGAGAACCTCCAACCTTTCGGTCAACAGCAGATCGCGCTAGCCAATTGCGCCGCGGAGACAGTCGTGCTTCACTCTCACCACCGTCAGAACATTTCTTCAGAGCTATCAGCCCAAAGAAAATAAAGCGCCGCACCACCACCGGGTGGGCTCGAACCTCCAACCTTTAGGTTAACAGCGGATAGCGCTAGCCAATTGGGCCACGGTGACAGTTGTGCTCCACTCTCACCACCATCAGAACATATCTTCAAAGCTATCAGCCCAAAGAAAAAAAAGCGCCGCACCACCACCGGGTGGGTTCCAACCTCAAACCTTTCGGTGAACAGCCGATCGCGCTAGCCAATTGCGCCACGGAGACAGTCGTGCTTCACTCTCACCAACGTCAGAACATTTCTTCAGAGCTATCAGCCCAAAGAAAATAAAGCGCCGCACCACCACCGGGTGGGCTCGAACCTCCAACCTTTAGGTTAACAGCGGATAGCGCTAGCCAATTGGGCCACGGAGACAGTTGTGCTCCACTCTCACCACCATCAGAACATATCTTCAAAGCTATCAGCCCAAAGAAAAAAAAGCGCTGCACCACCACCGGGTGGGCTCGAACCTCAAACCTTTCGGTTAACAGCCGATCGCGCTAGCCAATTGCGCCACGGAGACAGTCCTGCTCCACTCTCACCACCATCAGAACATATATTCAAAGCAATCAGCCCATAAAAAAAAGCCCGCCCCACCACCGGGTTGGCTCGAACCTCCAACCTTTCGGTTAACGGCCGAACGTGCTAGCCAATTGCGCCACAGAGATTGTCGTGCTCGAGTCTCACCACCGTCAGAACCTTTCTCTAAAGCTATCAGCGCAAAGAAAAAAAGCGCCCCACCACCACCGGGTGGGCTCGAAACTCGAATTTTTCGGTTGACAGCCGAACGTGCTAGCCATTTGCGCCACGGAGATAGTCGTGCTCCAATCTCACCACCGTCAGAACATTTCTCCAAAGCTATCAGCGCAAAGAAAAAAAAGCGCCCCACCACCACCGGGTGTGCTCGAGCCTCCAACCTTTCGGTTAACAGCCGATCGCACTAGCCAATTGTGCCACGGAGACAGTCCTGCTCCACTCTCACCACCATCAGAACATATCTTCAAAGCTATCAGCCCAAAGACAAAGAAAAAAAAGCGCCGCACCGCCACCGGGCGGGCTCGAACCTCCAACCTTTCGGTTAACAGCCGATCGCTCTAGCCAATTGCGCCACGGAGACAGTCCTGCTCCACTCTCACCACCATCAGAACATATCTTAAAAGCTATCAGCCTAAAGAAAAAAAAGCAACACACCACTCCCAGGAGGGCTCGAACCTCCAACCTCTCGGTCAACAGCAGATCGCGTTAGCTAATTGCGCGACGGAGACAGTCGTGCTCCACTCTCAACACCATCAGAACATATCTTGAAAGCTATCAGCGAAAAGAAAAAAAAGCGACACACCGTACCCGGGTGGGCTCAAACCTCCAACCTTTCGGTTAACCACCGATCGCGCTAGCCAAATGCGCCACGGAGACAGTCCTGCTCCACTCTCACCAACATCACAACATATCTTCAAAGCTATCAGTGCAAAGAAAAAAGCAACACACCACTCCCGGGAGGGCTCGAAACTCTAGTTTTTCGGTTACCAGCCGAATGTGCTAGCCAATTGCGCCACGGAGACAGTCGTGCTCCACTCTCACCACCGTCAGAACATTTCTTCAGAGCTATCAGCCCAAAGAAAAAAGAGCGCCGCACCCCCACCGGGTGGGCTCGAACCTCCAACCTTTCGGTTAACAGCCGATCGCGCTAGCCAATTGCGCCACGAAGACAGTCGTGCTCCACTCTCACCACCGTCACAACATTTCTTCAGAGCTATCAGCCCAAAGAAAAAAAAGCAACACACCACTCCAGAGAGGGCTCGAACCTCCAACCTTTCGGTTAACAGCCGATCGCGCTAGCAAATTGCGCCACGGAGACAGTCCTGCTATACTCCCACCACCATCAGAACATGTCTTCAAAGTTATCGGCCCAAAAAAAAGTGCCGCACCACCACCTGGTGGGCTCGAAACTCCAATTTTTTGGTTAACAGCCAAACGTGCTAGCCAATTGCGCCACGGAGACAGTCGTCTCCCACTCTCACCACCGTCAGAACATTTCTTCAGAGCTATCAGCCCAAAGAAAAAAAAGCGCCCCACCACCACCGGGTGGGCTCGGACCTCCAACCTTTCGGTGAACAGCCGATCGCGCTAGCCTATTGCGCCACCGAGACAGTCGTGCTTCACTCTCACCACCGTCAGAACATTTCTTCAGAGCTATCAGCCCAAAGAAAAGAAAGCGCCGCACCACCAACGGGTGGGCTCGAACCTCCAACCTTTAGGTTAACAGCGGATAGCGCTAGCCAATTGGGCCACGGAGACAGTTGTGCTCCACTCTCACCACCATCAGAACATATCTTCAAAGCTATCAGCCCAAAGAAAAAAAAGCGCCGCACCACCACAGGCTGGGCTCGAACCTCAAACCTTTCGGTTAACAGCCGATCGCGCTAGCCAATTGCGCCACGGGGACAGTCGTGCTCCACTCTCAACACCATCAGAACATATCTTCAAAGCTATCAGCGAAAAGAAAAAAAAGCGACACACCGTCCCCGGGTGGGCTCAAACCTCTAACCTTTCGGTTAACAGCCAATTGCGCTAACCAACTGCGCCACAAAGACAGTCCTGCTCCACTCTCACCACCATCAAAACATATCTTCAAAGCTATCAGCCCAAAGAAAAAAGAGCGCCGCACCACTCCCGGGAGGGCTCGAACCTCCAACCTTTCAGTTAACAGCCGATCGCGCTAGCCAATTGCGCCACGAAGACAGTTGTGCTCCACTCTCACCACCATCAGAACATATCTTCAAAGCTATCAGCGCAAAGAAAAAAGCAACACACCACTCCCGGAAAGGCTCGAAACTCCAATTTTTCGGTTACCAGCCGAACGTGCTAGCCAATTGCGCCACGGAGACAGTCGTGCTCCACTCTCACCACCGTCAGAACATTTCTTCAGAGTTATCAGCCCAAAGAAAAAAAAAGCAACACACCGCTCCCGAGAGGGCTCGAACCTCCAACCTTTCGGTTAACAGCCGATCGCGCTAGCAAATTGCGCCACGGAGACAGTCCTGCTATACTCTCACCACCATCAGAACATATCTTCAAAGCTATCGGCCCAAAAAAAAGTGCCGCAGCACCACCAGGTGGGCTCGAACCTCCAACCTTTCGGTTAACGGCCGAATATGCTAGCCAATTGCGCCACGGAGATTATCGTGCTCGAGTCTCACCACCATCAGAACCTTTCTCCAAAGCTATCAGCGCAAAGAAAAAAAAGCGCCCCACCACCACCGGGTGGGCTCGAAACTCCAATTTTTCGGTTGACAGCCGAACGTGCTAGCCAATTGCGCCACGGCGATAGTCGTGCTCCAATCTCACCACCATCAGAACATATCTTCAAAGCTATCAGCGCAAAGAAAACAAAAGCGACACACCGTCCCCGGGTGATCTCGAAACTCCAACCTTTCAGTTAGCAGCCGATCGCGCTGGCCAATTGCACCACGGCGACAGTCCTGCTCCACTCTCACCACCATCAGAACATATCTTCAAAGCTATCAGCCCAAAGAAAAAAAAGCGCCGCACAGCCACCAGGTGGGCTCGAACCTCCAACCTTTCGGTTAACAGCCGATCGCTCTAGCCAATTGCGCCACGGAGACAGTCCTGCTCCACTCTCACCACCATCAGAACAAAACTTCAAAGCTATCAGCCTAAAGAAAAAAAAGCAACACACCACTCCCGGGAGGGCTCGAACCTCCAACCTTTCAGTTAACAGCCGATCGCGCTAGCCAATTGCGCCACGGAGACACTCGTGCTCCAATCTTACCACCGTCAGAACATGTCTCCAAAGCTATCAGCGCAAAGAAAAAAGCAACACACCACTCCCGGGAGGGCTCGAAACACCAACCTTTCGGTCAACAGCAGATCGCGTTAGCTAATTGCGCGACGGAGACAGTCGTGCTCCACTCTCAACACCATCAGAACATATCTTGAAAGCTATCAGCGAAAAGAAAAAAAAGCGACACACCGTCCCCGGGTGGGCTCAAACCTCCGACCTTTCGGTTAACCACCGATCGCGCTAGCCCAATGCGCCACGGAGACAGTCCTGCTCCACTCTCACCACCATCAGAACATATCTTCAAAGCTATCAGTGCAAAGAAAAAAGCAACACACCTCTCCCGGGAGGGCTCGAAACTCCAGTTTTTCGGTTACCAGCCGAATGTGCTAGCCAATTGCGCCACGGAGACAGTCGTGCTCCACTCTCACCACCGTCAGAACATTTCTTCAGAGCTATCAGCCCAAAGAAAAAAGAGCGCCGCACCCCCACCGGGTGGGCTCGAACCTCCAACCTTTCGGTTAACAGCCGATCGCGCTAGCCAATTGCGCCACGAAGACAGTCGTGCTCCACTCTCACCACCGTCAGAACATTTCTTCAGAGCTATCAGCCCAAAGAAAAAAAAGCAACACACCACTCCCGAGAGGGCTCGAACCTCCAACCTTTCGGTTAACAGCCGATCGCGCTAGCAAATTGCGCCACGGAGACAGTCCTGCTATACTCTCACCACCATCAGAACATGTCTTCAAAGTTATCGGCCCAAAAAAAAGTGCCGCACCACCACCAGGTGGGCTCGAACCTCCAACTTTTCGGTTAAATGCCGAACGCGCTAGCCAATTGCGCCACGGAGACAGTCGTGCTCCACTCTCACCACCGTCAGAACATTTCTTCAGAGCTATCAGCCCAAAGAAAAAGAAGCGCCGCACCACCACCGGGTGGGTGAGAACCTCCAACCTTTCGGTCAACAGCAGACTGCGCTAGCCAATTGCGCCGCGGAGACAGTCGTGCTCCAGTCTCACCACCATCAGAACATATTTTCAAAGCTATCAGCGCAAAGAAAAACGCGACAAACCACTCCCGGGAGGGCTCGAAACTCCAATTTTTCGGTTAACAGCCGATTGTGCTAGCCAATTGCGCCAAGGAGACAGTCGTGCTCCAATCTCACCACCGCGAGAACATTTGTGCAAAGCTATCAGTGGAAAGAAAAAAAAGTGCCGCACCACCACCTGGTGGGCTCGAAACTCCAATTTTTCGGTTAACAGCCAAACGTGCTAGCCAATTGCGCCACGGAGACAGTCGTCCTCCACTCTCACCACCGTCAGAACATTTCTTCAGAGCTATCAGCCCAAAGAAAAAAAAGCGCCCCACCACTACCGGGTGGGCTCGGACCTCCAACCTTTCGGTGAACAGCCGATCGCGCTAGCCTATTGCGCCACAGAGACAGTCGTGCTTCACTCTCACCACCGTCAGAACATTTCTTCAGAGCTATCAGCCCAAAAAAATAAAGCGCCGCACCACCACCGGGTGGGCTCGAACCTCCAACCTTTAGGTTAACAGTGGATAGCGCTAGCCAATTGGGCCACGGAGACAGTTGTGCTCCACTCTCACCTCCATCAGAACATATCTTCAAAGCTATCAGCCCAAAGAAAAAAAAGCGCCGCACCACCACAGGCTGGGCTCGAACCTCAAACCTTTCGGTAAACAGCCGATCGTGCTAGCCAATTGCGCCACGTAGACAGTCCTGCTCCCCTCTTACCACCATCAGAACATATCTTCAAAGCAATCAGCCCATAGAAAAAAAAAGCCTGCACCACCACCTAATGGGCTCGAACCTCCAACCTTTCGGTTAACGGCCGAACGTGCCAGCCAATTACGCCACGGAGATTGTCGTGCTCGAGTCTCACCACCGTCAGAACCTTTCTCTAAAGCTATCAGCGCAAAGAAAAAAAAGCGCCCCACCACCACCGGGTGGGCTCGAACCTCCAACCTTTCGGTGAACAGCCGATCGCGCTAGCCAATTGCGCCACGGAGACAGTCGTGCTCCACTCTCACCACCGTCAGAACATATGTTCAGTGCTATCAGCTCAAAGAAAAAAAAGCGCCGAACCACCACCGGGTGGGCTCGAACCTCCAACCTTTAGGTTAACAGCGCATAGCGCTAGCCAATTGGGCCACGGAGACAGTTGTGCTCCACTCTCACCACCATCAGAACATATCTTCAAAGCTATCAGCCCAAAGAAAAAAAAGCGCCGCACCACCACCGGGTGGGCTCGAACGTCAGACCTTTCGGTGAACAGCCGATCGCGCTAGCCAATTGCGCCACGGAGACAGTCGTGCTTCACTCTCACCACCGTCAGAACATTTCTTCAGAACTATCAGCCCAAAGAAAATAAAGCGCCGCACCACCACCGGGTGGGCTCGAACCTCCATCCTTTAGGTTAACAGCGGATAGCGCTAGCCAATTGGGCCACGGAGACAGTTGTGCTCCACTCTCACCACCATCAGAACATATCTTCAAAGCTATCAGCCCAAAAAAAAAGCGCCGCACCACCACCGGGTGGGCTCGAACCTCAAACCTTTCGGTTAACAGCCGATCGCGCTAGCCAATTGCGCCACGGACACAGACCTGCTCCCCTCTCACCACCATCAGAACATATCTTCAAAGCAATCAGCCCATAGAAAAAAAAGCCCGCCCCACCACCGGGTTGGCTCGAACCTCCAACCTTTAGGTTAACGGCCGAACGTGCTAGCCAATTGCGCCACAGAGATTGTCGTGCTCGAGTCTCACCACCGTCAGAACCTTTCTCTAAAGCTATCAGCGCAAAGAAAAAAAAGCGCCCCACCACCACCTGGTGGGCTCGAGCCTCCAACCTTTCGGTTAACAGCCGATCGCACTAGCCAATTGTGCCACGGAGACAGTCCTGCTCCACTCTCACCACCATCAGAACATATCTTCAAAGCTATCAGCCCAAAGACAAAGAAAAAAAAGCACCGCACCGCCACCGGGTGGGCTCGAACCTCCAACCTTTCGGTTAACAGCCGATCGCTCTAGCCAATTGCGCCACGGAGACAGTCCTGCTCCACTCTCACCACCATCAGAACATATCTTAAAAGCTATCAGCCTAAAGAAAAAAAAGCAACACACCACTCCCATGAGGGCTCGAACCTCCAACCTTTCGGTCAACAGCAGATCGCGTTAGCTAATTGCGCGACGGAGACAGTCGTGCTCCACTCTCAACACCATCAGAACATATCTTGAAAGCTATCAGCGAAAAGAAAAAAAAGCGACACACCGTCCCCGGGTGGGCTCAAACCTCCAACCTTTCGGTTAACCACCGATCGCGCTAGCCAATTGCGCCACGGAGACAGTCCTGCTCCACTCTCACCACCATCAGAACATATCTTCAAAGCTATCAGTGCAAAGAAAAAAGCAACACACCACTCCCGGGAGGGCTCGAAACTCCAGTTTTTCGGTTACCAGCCGAATGTGCTAGCCAATTGCGCCACGGAGACAGTCGTGCTCCACTCTCACCACCGTCAGAACATTTCTTCAGAGCTATCAGCCCAAAGAAAAAAAAGCAACACACCACTCCCGAGAGGGCTCGAACCTCCAACCTTTCGGTTAACAGCCGATCGCGCTAGCAAATTGCGCCACGGAGACAGTCCTGCTATACTCTCACCACCATCAGAACATGTCTTCAAAGTTATCGGCCCAAAAAAAAGTGCCGCACCACCACCAGGTGGGCTCGAACCTCCAACTTTTCGGTTAAATGCCGAACGCGCTAGCCAATTGCGCCACGGAGACAGTCGTGCTCCACTCTCACCACAGTCAGAACATTTCTTCAGAGCTATCAGCCCAAAGAAAAAGAAGCGCCGCACCACCACCGGGTGGGCGAGAACCTCCAACCTTTCGGTCAACAGCAGACTGCGCTAGCCAATTGCGCCGCGGAGACAGTCGTGCTCCAGTCTCACCACAATCAGAACATATTTTCAAAGCTATCAGCGCAAAGAAAAACGCGACACACCACTCCCGGGAGGGCTCGGAACTCCAATTTTTCGGTTAACAGCCGAATGTGCTAGCCAATTGCGCCAAGGAGACAGTCGTGCTCCAATGTCACCACCGCGAGAACATTTGTGCAAAGCTATCAGTGGAAAGAAAAAAAAGTGCCGCACCACCACCTGGTGAGCTCGAAACTCCAATTTTTCGGTTAACAGCCAAACGTGCTAGCCAATTGCGCCAGGGAGACAGTCGTCCTCCTCTCTCACCACCGTCAGAACATTTCTTCAGAGCTATCAGCCCAAAGAAAAAAAAGAGCCCCACCACCACCGGGTGGGCTCTGACCTCCAACCTTTCGGTGAACAGCCGATCACGCTAGCCTATTGCGCCACCGAGACAGTCGTGCTTCACTCTCACCACCGTCAGAACATTTCTTCGGAGCTATCAGCCCAAAGAAAATAAAGCGCCGCACCACCACCGGATGGGCTCGAACCTCCAACCTTTAGGTTAACAGCGGAGAGCGCTAGCCAATTGGGCCACGGAGACAGTTGTGCTCCACTCTCACCACCATCAGAACATATCTTCAAAGCTATCAGCCCAAAGAAAAAAAAGCGCCGCACCACCACAGGGTGGGCTCGAACCTCAAACCTTTCGGTTAACAGCCGATCGTACTAGCCAATTGCGCCACGGAGACAGTGCTGCTCCCCTCTCACCACCATCAGAACATATCTTCAAAGCAATCAGCCCATAGAAAAAAAAGCCCGCACCACCACCGGGTGGGCTCGAACCTCCAACCTTTCGGTTAACGGCCGAACGTGCTAGCGAATTGCGCCACAGAGATTGTCGTGCTCGAGTCTCACCACCGTCAGAACCTTTCTCTAAAGCTATCAGCGCAAAGAAAAAAAAAGCGCCCCACCACCACCGGGTGGGCTCGAAACTCCAATTTTTCGGTTGACAGCCGAACGTGCTAGCCAATTGCGCCAAGGAGATAGTCGTGCTCCAATCTCACCACCGTCAGAACATTTCTCCAAAGCTATCAGCGCAAAGAAAAAAAAGCGCCCCACCACCACCGGGTGTGCTCGAGGCTCCAAACTTTCGGTTAACAGCCGATCGCACTAGCCAATTGTGCCACGGAGACAGTCCTGCTCCACTCTCACCACCATCAGAACATATCTTCAAAGCTATCAGCCCAAAGAAAAAGAAAAAAAAAGCGCCGCACCGCCACCGGGTGGGCTCGAACCTCCAACCTTTCGGTTAACAGCCGATCGCGCTAGCCAATTGCGCCACGAAGACAGTCGTGCTCCACTCTCACCACCATCAGAACATTTCTTCAGAGCTATCAGCCCAAAGAAAAAAAGCAACACACCACTCCCGAGAGGGCTCGAACCTCCAACCTTTCGGTTAACAGCCGATCGCGCTAGCAAATTGCGCCACGGAGACAGTCCTGCTATACTCTCACCACCATCAGAACATGTCTTCAAAGTTATCGGCCCAAAAAAAAGTGCCGCACCACCACCAGGTGGGCTCGAACCTCCAACTTTTCGGTTAAATGCCGAACGCGCTATCCAATTGCGCCACGGAGACAGTCGTGCTCCACTCTCACCACCGTCAGAACATTTCTTCAGAGCTATCAGCCCAAAGAAAAAGAAGCGCCGCACCACCACCGGGTGGGTGAGAACCTCCAACCTTTCGGTCAACAGCAGACTGCGCTAGCCAATTGCGCCGCGGAGACAGTCGTGCTCCAGTCTCACCACCATTAGAACATATTTTCAAAGCTTTCAACGCAAAGAAAAACGCGACACACCACTCCCGGGAGGGCTCGAAACTCCAATTTTTCGGTTAACAGCCGAATGTGCTAGCCAATTGCGCCAAGGAGACAGTCGTGCTTCAATCTCACCACCGCGAGAATATTTGTGCAAAGCTATCTGTGGAAAGAAAAAAAAGTGCCGCACCACCACCTGGTGGGCTCGAAACTCCAATTTTTCGGTTAACAGCCAAACGTGCTAGCCAATTGCGCCACGGAGACAGTCGTCCTCCACTCTCACCACCGTCAGAACATTTCTTCAGAGCTATCAGCCCAAAGAAAAAAAAGCGCCCCACCACCACCGGGTGGGCTCGGACCTCCAACCTTTCGGTGAACAGCCGATCGCGCTAGCCTATTGCGCCACAGAGACAGTCGTGCTTCACTCTCACCACCGTCAGAACATTTGTTCAGAGCTATCAGCCCAAAAAAAATAAAGCGCCGCACCACCACCGGGTGGGCTCGAACCTCCAACCTTTAGGTTAAGAGCGGATAGCGCTAGCCAATTGGGCCACGGAGACAGTTGTGCTCCACTCTCACCTCCATCAGAACATATCTTCAAAGCTATCAGCCCAAAGAAAAAAAAGCGCCGCACCACCACAGGCTGGGCTCGAACCTCAAACCTTTCGGTTAACAGCCGATCGTGCTAGCCAATTGCGCCACGTAGACAGTCCTGCTCCCCTCTTACCACCATCAGAACATATCTTCAAAGCAATCAGCCCATAGAAAAAAAAAGCCCGCACCACCACCTAATGGGCTCTAACCTCCAACCTTTCGGTTAACGGCCGAACGTGCTAGCCAATTACGCCACGGAGATTGTCGTGCTCGAGTCTCACCACCGTCAGAACCTTTCTCTAAAGCTATCAGCGCAAAGAAAAAAAAGCGCCCCACCACCCCCGGGTGGGCTCGAACCTCCAACCTTTCGGTGAACAGCCGATCGCGCTAGCCAATTGCGCCACGGAGACAGTCGTGCTCCACTTTCACCACCGTCAGAACATATGTTCAGTGCTATCAGCTCAAAGAAAAAAAAGCGCCGAACCACCACCGGGTGGGCTCGAACCTCCAACCTTTAGGTTAACAGCGGATAGCGCTAGCCAATTGGGCCACGGAGACAGTTGTGCTCCACTCTCACCACCATCAGAACATATCTTCAAAGCTATCAGCCCAAAGAAAAAAAAGCGCCGCACCACCACCGGGTGGGCTCGAACCTCAAACCTTTCGGTGAACAGCCGATCGCGCTAGCCAATTGCGCCACGGAGACAGTCGTGCTTCACTCTCACCACCGTCAGAACATTTCTTCAGAACTATCAGCCCAAATAAAATAGAGCGCCGCACCACCACCGGGTGGGCTCGAACCTCCAACCTTTAGGTTAACAGCGGATAGCGCTAGCCAATTGTGCCACGGAGACAGTTGTGCTCCACTCTCACCACCATCAGAACATATCTTCAAAGCTATCAGCCCAAAGAAAAAAAAGCGCCGCGCCACCACAGGGTGGGCTCGAACCTCAAACCTTTCGGTTAACAGCCGATCGCGCTAGCCAATTGCGCCACGGAGACAGTCCTGCTCCCCTCTCACCACCATCAGAACATATCTTCAAAGCAATCAGCCCATAGAAAAAAAAGCCCGCCCCACCACCGGGTTGGCTCGAACCTCCAACCTTTCGGTTAACGGCCGAACGTGCTAGCCAATTGCGCCACAGAGATTGTCGTGCTCGAGTCTCACCACCGTCAGAACATTTCTCCAAAGCTATCAGCGCAAAGAAAAAAAAGCGCCCCACCACCACCGGGTGTGCTCGAGGCTCCAACCTTTCGGTTAACAGCCGATCGCACTAGCCAATTGTGCCACGGAGACAGTCCTGCTCCACTCTCACCACCATCAGAACATATCTTCAAAACTATCAGCCCAAAGACAAAGAAAAAAAAGCACCGCGCCGCCACCGGGTGGGCTCGAACCTCCAACCTTTCGGTTAACAGCCGATCGCTCTAGCCAATTGCGCCACGGAGACAGTCCTGCTCCACTCTCACCACCATCAGAACATATCTTAAAAGCTATCAGCCTAAAGAAAAAAAAGCAACACACCACTCCCATGAGGGCTCGAACCTCCAACCTTTCGGTCAACAGCAGATCGCGTTAGCTAATTGCGCGACGGAGACAGTCGTGCTCCACTCTCAACACCATCAGAACATATCTTGAAAGCTATCAGCGAAAAGAAAAAAAAGCGACACACCGTCCCCGGGTGGGCTCAAACCTCCAACCTTTCGGTTAACCACCGATCGCGCTAGCCAATTGCGCCACGGAGACAGTCCTGCTCCACTCTCACCACCATCAGAACATATCTTCAAAGCTATCAGTGCAAAGAAAAAAGCAACACACCACTCCCGGGAGGGCTCGAAACTCCAGTTTTTCGGTTACCAGCCGAATGTGCTAGCCAATTGCGCCACGGAGACAGTCGTGCTCCACTCTCACCACCGTCAGAACATTTCTTCAGAGCTATCAGCCCAAAGAAAAAAAAGCAACACACCACTCCCGAGAGGGCTCGAACCTCCAACCTTTCGGTTAACAGCCAATCGCGCTAGCAAATTGCGCCACGGAGACAGTCCTGCTATACTCTCACCACCATCAGAACATGTCTTCAAAGTTATCGGCCCAAAAAAAAGTGCCGCACCACCACCAGGTGGGCTCGAACCTCCAACTTTTCGGTTAAATGCCGAACGCGCTAGCCAATTGCGCCACGGAGACAGTCGTGCTCCACTCTCACCACAGTCAGAACATTTCTTCAGAGCTATGAGCCCAAAGAAAAAGAAGCGCCGCACCACCACCGGGTGGGCGAGAACCTCCAACCTTTCGGTCAACAGCAGACTGCGCTAGCCAATTGCGCCGCGGAGACAGTCGTGCTCCAGTCTCACCACAATCAGAACATATTTTCAAAGCTATCAGCGCAAAGAAAAACGCGACACACCACTCCCGGGAGGGCTCGGAACTCCAATTTTTCGGTTAACAGCCGAATGTGCTAGCCAATTGCGCCAAGGAGACAGTCGTGCTCCAATGTCACCACCGCGAGAACATTTGTGCAAAGCTATCAGTGGAAAGAAAAAAAAGTGCCGCACCACCACCTGGTGAGCTCGAAACTCCAATTTTTCGGTTAACAGCCAAACGTGCTAGCCAATTGCGCCAGGGAGACAGTCGTCCTCCTCTCTCACCACCGTCAGAACATTTCTTCAGAGCTATCAGCCCAAAGAAAAAAAAGCGCCCCACCACCACCGGGTGGGCTCTGACCTCCAACCTTTCGGTGAACAGCCGATCACGCTAGCCTATTGCGCCACCGAGACAGTCGTGCTTCACTCTCACCACCGTCAGAACATTTCTTCGGAGCTATCAGCCCAAAGAAAATAAAGCGCCGCACCACCACCGGATGGGCTCGAACCTCCAACCTTTAGGTTAACAGCGGAGAGCGCTAGCCAATTGGGCCACGGAGACAGTTGTGCTCCACTCTCACCACCATCAGAACATATTGCTACGGAGAGGAAGAAAAGGAAGAGGTGCGACTGACAGGCGCGCGACTGGGCCAATCAGCCATTGTGTCTCTTGCCTGTAGTTTTTACTCTGCAAATACATCTCGCTCAGAAGCAACCAACCTCGTAACATATTGGTGAGAGGTGCTGGGTAACCATCAGGCAACGGAGCTCCGCAGCGGACGTCGCATCGCCCTTCCAGCCATGGCCAATGCTCAGCCCTCCGCGTCAACGTCAGCGTCTCCGACGAACATGGCGTCGCAACCGTACGTTTTCACGCCTCTCAAGGATCCCGGTACATTCTGCGGAACCGATGGCGTCGACGTTGACGATTGGCTGGCCATGTTTGAACGAGTGAGTGTGCCGAACAGATGGGATCCCACACTTCAGTTGGCTAATGTGCTGTTCTATTTGAGAGGCACGGCCAAGGTGTGGTATGAGAACAATGAAGAAGAACTCACAAGCTGGGACCAATGCAAAGCAAAGATGCGGGAGGTGTTTGGCAAAACCGCCAGTCGGAAGATCGCCGCCAAAAAGGAATTGGCCTGCCGTGCCCAATCCCCTACGGAGTCATACCTCGCTTACATTCAAGACGTGCTGGCCCTCTGCCGAAAGGCCGAAAGCGACATGACAGAAGGTGACAAGGTGGGACATGTTCTGAAAGGGATTGCCGACGACGCGTTCAATCTCCTGATGTGCAAGGGCTGTTCCACCGTAGACGCGATCATCAAAGAGTGTCGTCAGTTCGAGCAAGTGAAAAGTCGCCGCATTCTACAAACATTCGCTCGACTCCCAAACACCGCTGCAACATCTACTTGCGAGGACCAGTCAACACCACAACGTGCATCGCCGCCGGGAGACCTTACACGCATTGTTCGTCGTGAACTGGAAGCTATGGCGCCCTCGGCGTTCTATTCGCGCAGTACCGATGCCACTCCTGTTACTGTTCCTCTTGTTCAAGCCATCGTGCGCCGGGAGCTTGAAAACATCGGAGTGCATTCCGTGTGCCATGTCACCGCGCCTAGAGTCAGCGAACGCCCTTTCGTGATGCCCTTCTCCGACCGACGGTCTTCTCCACGTACTCGCAACCCGGCTGAGTGGCGAACTGCAGATGACCGCCCTATATGTTTCAACTGCCACCGCGTTGGACATATTGCCCGTTACTGCCGCAACACATGGTCCTCGGCACATCGCGCAACGACCAATATGACCCGTTTCGACGATACCGCCCGCACCTTTCCACCTGCCGAAGAGCCCAATGCCATTGACCATTCTCGGAACACTTGGTACAGCCGCTCGCCTTCACCACGTGGGCACCAGTCTCGATCGCCGCAAACACGTCGCCCATCGTCCCGTTCGCCGCAGCCACGGCGCTTCTCGTCCCCCGTGGCTTCCGGCCGCGTTGTCTCGGAAAACTGAGAAATGCAGCCCCCGGAGGTGGTGCTGCATTGACGACTTCCGCAGCAAATCCTCTTTCCGTTCCCACCAGACGAAGTGTAATAGACGTTAAAGTAGACGGCGAACCTGTACAAGCACTTGTCGACACCGGCGCAAGCATTTCGGTCATGAGTTCAAGCCTACGCACACGTTTAAAGAAAGTTCTGACACCAGCGGCTGCACAAATGCTCCGTGTGGCCGATGGCGGCACGCCGATGGTTCTCGGTCTGTGCACTGCCCGCTTACGTATAAAGGACCACACTACTTCTGTCATTTTAGCCGTGATTGACCACTGCCCTTATGACATTATCCTAGGCCTGGACTTCTTGTCGAATCATTCTGCTCTGATCGATTGTGCTACAGGCGTTCTTCAGCTAGAGTTGCCTCAGATAGTCGCTGACCCCCCCACTGCCCCGCCGCGCCTGTGCTCTCTTCAGGATGTGCGGCTGTCAGCTCAGGCAGCCACCTTCGTCGTTTTGACCGCACAGCCCCAAGTTCCCGATGGTCAATATGTCCTCCTTCCTCTCGCCGACGTCCTCTTGAGCCGCAACATTGCCATTCCCCATACGCTTGTGACTGTTACTGACAATTGTACCTCGCTTCCACTTCTCAATTTCAGCTTGTGCCCTCAAGTGCTTCCTCGTGGCATGTTCTTGGCCAGCGTATCTAATGCTGACGAATTCGAAATAGCAGCGCTCACCACCGAGATTGATTTACTTCAGTCTCCAGTAGCGAACAGCACCTGTTCTCGGCCAGATCGTTTCTCGAAGATGATTGCACCCGACCTCAACCCTGCGCAAGCCAATGACATCCATCGCCTTCTCGCGTCATATACCGACATTTTTTCTTTCGACGACAGACCTCTAGGGCAAACATCCACTGTTCAGCACCGTATAAATACTGGTGACGCCAGTCCTATTCGCCGACGCCCCTATCGTGTCTCCCCCACTGAGCGTAGAGTTATCCAAGTAGAAGTGGACAAAATGCTCAACAAAGGTGTCATAGAACCATCAAGTAGTCCTTGGGCCTCCCCTGTCGTCCTTGTGAAGAAAAAAGATGGTACCTGGCGCTTCTGCGTTGACTATCGCCACCTAAACAAGATCACACGAAAAGACGTGTACCCGCTACCACGCATCGATGACGCGTTGGACTGCCTACACGGGGCTACATACTTCTCGTCTATAGATCTCCGGTCCGGCTACTGGCAGATTTCTGTCGATGAAATGGACCGCGAGAAGACGGCCTTCATTACACCAGATGGTTTATACCAGTTTAAGGTCATGCCTTTTGGACTATGTAACGCCCCTGCCACATTCGAACGAATGATGGACTCTCTCCTGCGTGGTTACAAGTGGTCTACTTGTCTTTGTTACCTAGACGATGTGATAGTCTTTTCATCTACTTTCGATAGCCACCTGACCCGTCTCGCTGCAATTCTCGCAGTCTTCAGAACAGCTGGGCTACAACTCAATTCCAAGAAGTGTCAATTTGGTCACCGTCAGATTGCCATTCTGGGCCATATTGTAAACGCCGATGGTGTCCAACCAGATCCCGAAAAGATCCGCGTCGTCCGTAGCTTTCCAGTGCCCCGTTCTACATCCGACGTCCGTAGCTTCGTCGGCTTATGTTCCTACTTTCGCCGTTTTGTGAAAAACTTCGCTGACGTTGCCCGGCCACTGACAGATTTGCTGAAGAAGGATACCACATTCTCATGGGGCCCTGAGCAGGCTCAAGCGTTCGCCGCTCTCATCGGCTACCTAACTACGCCCCCCATACTTGCCCACTTTAATCCTTCTGCTGCCACAGAGGTTCGCACCGACGCCAGTGGCCACGGTATCGGCGCAGTTCTCGCTCAGCGGCACCACGGTAGACAGTGCGTGATAGCTTACGCCAGTCGCCTGCTTTCTCCCCAGGAGATGAATTATTCCATCACCGAGAGAGAGTGTCTAGCTTTAGTTTGGGCCGTCGCCAAGTTTCGGCCATATTTATATGGTCGCATTTTCACTGTCGTTACGGACCACCACGCCCTCTGTTGGCTGACTTCTCTGAAGGACCCGACTGGACGTCTGGCTCGCTGGGCTCTGAGGCTTCAGGAATTTTCGTTTAGCGTCAGCTACAAGTCTGGCCGTTTGCACAAGGACGCAGACTGTCTTTCTCGATATCCGGTAGATCCTCCTGATCCCGTTGCGCCTGACCTGGAGAGCAGAGTAATGGCGTTTACAGACGTCAGCGATATGCGCATCGAACAACGACGGGATGAGTCATTGCGCACTATCATCGACGCCATCCAGTCTGACAGCCATGACGCTGAATCCCGTATGTTCGTGCTGCATGACGGCATCCTCTACCGCCGCAACGTCACCACTGAAGGCCCTGAGCTTCTGCTTGTCATCCCTCGTCATCTACGGCCTGCCATACTTCAACAACTTCACGACGCACCAACAGCGGGACACCTCGGCGTTTCCCGCACATACGACCGCGTGCGACGTCGATTTTTCTGGCCTGGATTGTACCGCAGCGTACGTCGATATGTCGCCACTTGCGACCTCTGCCAGCGCCGGAAAAGACCTTCTTTGCTGCCAGCTGGATATCTTCACCCAATTGAAGTCCCCTCTGAACCATTTCATCGCGTGGGACTCGACCTTCTTGGCCCTTTTCCGACGACGACACTAGGAAATAAATGGATTGCCGTCGCCACAGATTATGCGACCCGTTACGCGATAACAAAGGCCATGCCAACCAGTTGCGCCACTGACGTCGCGGATTTTCTTCTTCATGACGTCATCTTACACCATGGTGCACCCCGACAGCTGCTTACGGACCGCGGCCGCTCTTTCCTGTCCAAAGTTGTCGATGACCTCCTTCGATCGTGTGCTACAGCCCATAAGCTATCTACCGCCTACCACCCACAAACTAATGGCCTAACTGAACGTCTCAACCGCACGCTCACAGAGATGCTTTCGATGTACGTCTCCGATGATCATCGAGACTGGGATACAACGTTGGCCTATGTGACCTTCGCATATAACTCCTCTCGACATGACACTGCGGGATTCTCGCCTTTTTATCTTTTATATGGTCGCGACCCCATATTGCCATTTGAAACCACCTTGCCTCTCGTGCCATCTCCTTCCGAGTACGCGCGCGAAGCCATTGATCGGGCTCACATGGCTCGTCAAGTTGCCCAGTCTCGCCTCACCAGGTCACAGGATATGCAAAAAGCCCGCTACGACCACCGGCATCGAAATATAACGTTTGCCCCAGGTGACCACGTGCTCCTCTGGTCACCGTGTCGCCGTGTAGGTCTCTCCGAAAAACTTTTGTCCCGATACGCCGGACCCTACCTAGTCTTACGTCAAGTTAGCGACGTAACCTACGAGATAGCGCCATTGCACTCCAATACGTCACCAAGTTCGTCACTAGTTGACATTGTCCATGTTTCGCGCTTGAAACCCTACTTCTGTCGCACTTCTCCGGACTCTCGCCGAGACGGCGCTCCAACGCCCGGGGGTCCTGCTACGGAGAGGAAGAAAAGGAAGAGGTGCGACTGACAGGCGCGCGACTGGGCCAATCAGCCATTGTGTCTCTTGCCTGTAGTTTTTACTCTGCAAATACATCTCGCTCAGAAGCAACCAACCTCGTAACAATATCTTCAAAGCTATCAGACCAAAGAAAAAAAAGCGCCGCACCACCACAGGGTGGGCTCGAACCTCAAACCTTTCGGTTAACAGCCGATCGTACTAGCCAATTGCGCCACGGAGACAGTCCTGCTCCCCTCTCACCACCATCAGAACATATCTTCAAAGCAATCAGCCCATAGAAAAAAAAGCCCGCACCACCACCGGGTGGGCTCGAACCTCCAACCTTTCGGTTAACGGCCGAACGTGCTAGCGAATTGCGCCACAGAGATTGTCGTGCTCGAGTCTCACCACCGTCAGAACCTTTCTCTAAAGCTATCAGCGCAAAGAAAAAAAAAGCGCCCCACCACCACCGGGTGGGCTCGAAACTCCAATTTTTCGGTTGACAGTCGAACGTGCTAGCCAATTGCGCCAAGGAGATAGTCGTGCTCCAATCTCACCACCATCAGAACATTTCTCCAAAGCTATCAGCGCAAAGAAAAAAAAGCGCCCCACCACCACCGGGTGTGCTCGAGGCTCCAAACTTTCGGTTAACAGCCGATCGCACTAGCCAATTGTGCCACGGAGACAGTCCTGCTCCACTCTCACCACCATCAGAACATATCTTCAAAGCTATCAGCCCAAAGAAAAAGAAAAAAAAAGCGCCGCACCGCCACCGGGTGGGCTCGAACCTCCAACCTTTCGGTTAACAGCCGATCGCGCTAGCCAATTGCGCCACGAACACAGTCGTGCTCCACTCTCACCACCGTCAGAACATTTCTTCAGAGCTATCAGCCCAAAGAAAAAAAGCAACACACCACTCCCGAGAGGGCTCGAACCTCCAACCTTTCGGTTAACAGCCGATCGCGCTAGCAAATTGCGCCACGGAGACAGTCCTGCTATACTCTCACCACCATCAGAACATGTCTTCAAAGTTATCGGCCCAAAAAAAAGTGCCGCACCACCACCAGGTGGGCTCGAACCTCCAACTTTTCGGTTAAATGCCGAACGCGCTATCCAATTGCGCCACGGAGACAGTCGTGCTCCACTCTCACCACCGTCAGAACATTTCTTCAGAGCTATCAGCCCAAAGAAAAAGAAGCGCCGCACCACCACCGGGTGGGTGAGAACCTCCAACCTTTCGGTCAACAGCAGACTGCGCTAGCCAATTGCGCCGCGGAGACAGTCGTGCTCCAGTCTCACCACCATTAGAACATATTTTCAAAGCTTTCAACGCAAAGAAAAACGCGACACACCACTCCCGGGAGGGCTCGAAACTCCAATTTTCCGGTTAACAGCCGAATGTGCTAGCCAATTGCGCCAAGGAGACAGTCGTGCTTCAATCTCACCACCGCGAGAATATTTGTGCAAAGCTATCTGTGGAAAGAAAAAAAGTGCCGCACCACCACCTGGTGGGCTCGAAACTCCAATTTTTCGGTTAACAGCCAAACGTGCTAGCCAATTGCGCCACGGAGACAGTCGTCCTCCACTCTCACCACCGTCAGAACATTTCTTCAGAGCTATCAGCCCAAAGAAAAAAAAGCGCCCCACCACCACCGGGTGGGCTCGGACCTCCAACCTTTCGGTGAACAGCCGATCGCGCTAGCCTATTGCGCCACAGAGACAGTCGTGCTTCACTCTCACCACCGTCAGAACATTTGTTCAGAGCTATCAGCCCAAAAAAAATAAAGCGCCGCACCACCACCGGGTGGGCTCGAACCTCCAACCTTTAGGTTAAGAGCGGATAGCGCTAGCCAATTGGGCCACGGAGACAGTTGTGCTCCACTCTCACCTCCATCAGAACATATCTTCAAAGCTATCAGCCCAAAGAAAAAAAAGCGCCGCACCACCACAGGCTGGGCTCGAACCTCAAACCTTTCGGTTAACAGCCGATCGTGCTAGCCAATTGCGCCACGTAGACAGTCCTGCTCCCCTCTTACCACCATCAGAACATATCTTCAAAGCAATCAGCCCATAGAAAAAAAAAGCCCGCACCACCACCTAATGGGCTCTAACCTCCAACCTTTCGGTTAACGGCCGAACGTGCTAGCCAATTACGCCACGGAGATTGTCGTGCTCGAGTCTCACCACCGTCAGAACCTTTCTCTAAAGCTATCAGCGCAAAGAAAAAAAAGCGCCCCACCACCCCCGGGTGGGCTCGAACCTCCAACCTTTCGGTGAACAGCCGATCGCGCTAGCCAATTGCGCCACGGAGACAGTCGTGCTCCACTTTCACCACCGTCAGAACATATGTTCAGTGCTATCAGCTCAAAGAAAAAAAAGCGCCGAACCACCACCGGGTGGGCTCGAACCTCCAACCTTTAGGTTAACAGCGGATAGCGCTAGCCACTTGGGCCACGGAGACAGTTGTGCTCCACTCTCACCACCATCAGAACATATCTTCAAAGCTATCAGCCCAAAGAAAAAAAAGCGCCGCACCACCACCGGGTGGGCTCGAACCTCAAACCTTTCGGTGAACAGCCGATCGCGCTAGCCAATTGCGCCACGGAGACAGTCGTGCTTCACTCTCACCACCGTCAGAACATTTCTTCAGAACTATCAGCCCAAATAAAATAGAGCGCCGCACCACCACCGGGTGGGCTCGAACCTCCAACCTTTAGGTTAACAGCGGATAGCGCTAGCCAATTGTGCCACGGAGACAGTTGTGCTCCACTCTCACCACCATCAGAACATATCTTCAAAGCTATCAGCCCAAAGAAAAAAAAGCGCCGCGCCACCACCGGGTGGGCTCGAACCTCAAACCTTTCGGTTAACAGCCGATCGCGCTAGCCAATTGCGCCACGGAGACAGTCCTGCTCCCCTCTCACCACCATCAGAACATATCTTCAAAGCAATCAGCCCATAGAAAAAAAAGCCCGCCCCACCACCGGGTTGGCTCGAACCTCCAACCTTTCGGTTAACGGCCGAACGTGCTAGCCAATTGCGCCACAGAGATTGTCGTGCTCGAGTCTCACCACCGTCAGAACATTTCTCCAAAGCTATCAGCGCAAAGAAAAAAAAGCGCCCCACCACCACCGGGTGTGCTCGAGGCTCCAACCTTTCGGTTAACAGCCGATCGCACTAGCCAATTGTGCCACGGAGACAGTCCTGCTCCACTCTCACCACCATCAGAATATATCTTCAAAGCTATCAGCCCAAAGAAAAAGAAAAAAAAAGCGCCGCACCGCCACCGGGTGGGCTCGAACCTCCAACCTTTCGGTTAACAGCCGATCGCTCTAGCCAATTGCGCCACGGAGACAGTCCTGCTCCACTCTCACCACCATCAGAACATATCTTAAAAGCTATCAGCCTAAAGAAAAAAAAGCAACACACCACTCCCAGGAGGGCTCGAACCTCCAATCTTTCGGTCAACAGCAGATCGCGTTAGCTAATTGCGCGACGGAGACAGTCGTGCTCCACTCTCAACACCATCAGAACATATCTTGAAAGCTATCAGCGAAAAGAAAAAAAAAGCGACAGACCGTCCCCGGGTGGGCTCAAACCTCCAACCTTTCGGTTAACCACCGATCGCGCTAGCCAATTGCGCCACGGAGACAGTCCTGCTTCACTCTCACCACCATCAGAACATATCTTCAAAGCTATCAGTGCAAAGAAAAAAGCAACACACCACTCCCGGGAGGGCTCGAAACTCCAGTTTTTCGGTTACCAGCCGAATGTGCTAGCCAATTGCGCCACGGAGACAGTCGTGCTCCACTCTCACCACCGTCAGAACATTTCTTCAGAGCTATCAGCCCAAAGAAAAAAGAGCGCCGCACCCCCACCGGGTGGGCTCGAACCTCCAACCTTTCGGTTAACAGCCGATCGCGCTAGCCAATTGCGCCACGAAGACAGTCGTGCTCCACTCTCACCACCATCAGAACATTTCTTCAGAGCTATCAGCCCAAAGAAAAAAAAGCAACACACCACTCCGGAGAGGGCTCGAACCTCCAACCTTTCGGTTAACAGCCGATCGCGCTAGCAAATTGCGCCACGGAGACAGTCCTGCTATACTCTCACCACCATCAGAACATGTCTTTAAAGTTATCGGCCCAAAAAAAAGTGCCGCACCACCACCAGGTGGGCTCGAACCTCCAACTTTTCGGTTAAATGCCGAACGCGCTAGCCAATTGCGCCACGGAGACAGTCGTGCTCCACTCTCACCACCGTCAGAACATTTCTTCAGAGCTATCAGCCCAAAGAAAAAGAAGCGCCGCACCACCACCGGGTGGGCGAGAACCTCCAACCTTTCGGTTAACAGCAGACTGCGCTAGCCAATTGCGCCGCGGAGACAGTCGTGCTCCAGTCTCACCACCATCAGAACATATATTCAAAGCTATCAGCGCAAAGAAAAACGCGACACACCACTCCCGGGAGGGCCCGAACCTCGACCTTTAGGTTAACAGCGGATAGCGCTAGCCAATTGGGCCACGGAGACAGTTGTGCTCCACTCTCACCACCATCAGAACATATCTTCAAAGCTATCAGCCCAAAGAAAAAAAAGCGCCGCACCACCACAGGGTGGGCTGGAACCTCAAACCTTTCGGTTAACAGCCGATCGTGCTAGCCAATTGCGCCACGGAGACAGTCCTGCTCCCCTCTCACCACCGTCAGAACATTTCTTCAGAACTATCAGCCCAAAGAAAATAAAGCGCCGCACCACCACCGGGTGGGCTCGAACCTCCTACCTTTAGGTTAACAGCGGATAGCGCTAGCCAATTGGGCCACGGAGACAGTTGTGCTCCACTCTCACCACCATCAGAACATATCTTCAAAGCTATCAGCGCAAAGAAAAAAGCAACACACCCCCCCCCCCCCCGGGTGGGCTCAAACCTCCAACTTTTCGGTTAACAGCCGATCGCGCTAGCCAATTGCGCCACGAAGACAGTCGTGCTCCACTCTCACCACCGTCAGAACATTTCTTCAGAGCTATCAGCCCAAAGAAAAAAAAGCAACACACCACTCCCGAGAGGGCTCGAACCTCGAACCTTTCGGTTAACAGCCGATCGCGCTAGCAAATTGCGCCACGGAGACAGTCCTGCTATACTCTCACCACCATCAGAACATGTCTTCAAAGTTATCGGCCCAAAAAAAAAGTGCCGCACCACCACCAGGTGGGCTCGAACATCCAACTTTTCGGTTAACTGCCGAACGCGCTAGCCAATTGCGCCACGGAGACAGTCGTGCTCCACTCTCACCACCTTCAGAACATTTCTTCAGAGCTATCAGCCCAAAGAAAAAGAAGTGCCGCACCACCACCGGGTAGGCGAGAACCTCCAACCTTTCGGTCAACAGCAGATCGCGCTAGCCAATTGCGCCGCGGGGACAGTCGTGCTTCACTCTCACCACCGTCAGAACATTTCTTCAGAGCTATCAGCCCAAAGAAAATAAAGCGCCGCACCACCACCGGGTGGGCTCGAACCTCAAACCTTTCAGTGAACAGCCGATCGCGCTAGCCAATTGCGCCACGGAGACAGTCGTGCTTCACTCTCACCACCGTCAGAACATTTCTTCAGAACTATCAGCCCAAAGAAAATAAAGCGCCGCACCACCACCGGGTGGGCTCGAACCTCCAACCTTTAGGTTAACAGCGGATAGCGCTAGCCAATTGGGCCACGGAGACAGTTGTGCTCCACTCTCACCACCATCAGAACTTATCTTCAAAGCTATCAGCCCAAAGAGAAAAAAGCGCCGCACCACCACCGGGTGGGCTCGAACCTCAAACCTTTCGGTGAACAGCCGATCGCGCTAGCCAATTGCGCCACGGAGACAGTCGTGCTTCACCCTCTCCACCGTCAGAACATTTCTTCAGAACTATCAGCCCAAAGAAAATAAAGCGCCGCACCACCACCGGGTGGGCTCGAACCTCCAACCTTTAGGTTAACAGCGGATAGCGCTAGCCAATTGGGCCACGGAGACAGTTGTGCTCCACTCTCACCACCATCAGAACATATCTTCAAAGCTATCAGCCCAAAGACAAAGAAAAAAAAAGCGCCGCACCGCCACAGGGTGGGCTCGAACCTCCAACCTTTCGGTTAACAGCCGATCGCTCTAGCCAATTGCGCCACGGAGACAGTCCTGCTCCACTCTCACCACCATCAGAACATATCTTAAAAGCTATCAGCCTAAAGAAAAAAAAGCAACACACCACTCCCAGGAGGGCTCGAACCTCCAACCTTTCGGTCAACAGCAGATCGCGTTAGCTAATTGCGCGACGGAGACAGTCGTGCTCCACTCTCAACACCATCAGAACATATCTTGAAAGCTATCAGCGAAAAGAAAAAAAAGCGACACACCGTCCCCGGGTGGGCTCAAACCTCCAACCATTCGGTTAACCACCGATCGCGCTAGCCAATTGCGCCAGGGAGACAGTCCTGCTCCACTCTCACCACAATCAGAACATATCTTCAAAGCTATCAGTGCAAAGAAAAAAGCAACACACCACTCCCGGAAGGGCTCGAAACTCCAGTTTTTCGGTTACCAGCCGAATGTGCTAGCCAATTGCGCCACGGAGACAGTCGTGCTCCACTCTCACCACCGTCAGAACATTTCTTCAGAGCTATCAGCCCAAAGAAAAAAGAGCGCCGCACCCCCACCGGGTGGGCTCGAACCTCAAACCCTTCGGTTAACAGCCGATCGCGCTAGCCAATTGCGCCACGAGGACAGTCGTGCTCCACTCTCACCACCGTCAGAACATTTCTTCAGAGCTATCAGCCCAAAGAAAAAAAAGCAACACACCACTCCCGAGAGGGCTCGAACCTCCAACCTTTCGGTTAACAGCTGATCGCGCTAGCAAATTGCGCCACGGAGACAGTCCTGCTATACTCTCACAACCATCAGAAAATGTCTTCAAAGTTATCGGCCCAAAAAAAAGTGCCGCACCACCACCAGGTGGGCTCGAACCTCCAACTTTTCGGTTAAATGCCGAACGCGCTAGCCAATTGCGCCACGGAGACAGTCGTGCTCCACTCTCACCACTGTCAGAACATTTCTTCAGAGCTATCAGCCCAAAGAAAAAGAAGCGCCGCACCACCACCGGGTGGGCGAGAACCTCCAACCTTTCGGTCAACAGCAGACTGCGCTAGCCAATTGCGCCGCGGAGACAGTCGTGCTGCAGTCTCACCACCATCAGAACATATTTTCAAAGCTATCAGCGCAAAGAAAAACGCGACACACCACTCCCGGGAGGGCTCGAAACTCCAATTTTTCGGTTAACAGCCGAATGTGCTAGCCAATTGCGCCAAGGAGACAGTCGTGCTCCAATCTCACCACCGCGAGAACATTTGTGCAAAGCTATCAGTGGAAAGAAAAAAAAGTGCCGCACCACCACCTGGTGGGCTCGAAACTCCAATTTTTCGGTTAACAGTCAAACGTGCTAGCCAATTGCGCCACGGAGACAGTCGTCCTCCACTCTCACCACCGTCAGAACATTTCTTCAGAGGTATCAGCCCAAAGAAAAAAAAGCGCCCCACCACCACCGGGTGGGCTCGGACCTCCAACCTTTCGGTGAACAGCCGATCGCGCTAGCCTATTGCGCCACAGAGACAGTCGTGCTTCACTCTCACCACCGTCAGAACATTTCTTCAGAGCTATCAGCCCAAAAAAAATAAAGCGCCGCACCACCACCGGGTGGGCTCGAACCTCCAACCTTTAGGTTAACAGCGGATAGCGCTAGCCAATTGGGCAACGGAGACAGTTGTGCTCCACTCTCACCTCCATCAGAACATATCTTCAAAGCTATCAGCCCAAAGAAAAAAAAAGCGCCGCACCACCACAGGCTGGGCTCGAACCTCAAACCTTTCGGTTAACAGCCGATCGTGCTAGCGAATTGCGCCACGTAGACAGTCCTGCTCCCCTCTTACCACCATCAGAACATATCTTCAAAGCAATCAGCCCATAGAAAAAAAAAGCCCGCACCACCACCTAATGGGCTCGAACCTCCAACCTTTCGGTTAACGGCCGAACGTGCTAGCCAATTACGCCACGGAGATTGTCGTGCTCGAGTCTCACCACCGTCAGAACCTTTCTCCAAAGCTATCAGCGCAAAGAAAAAAAAGCGCCCCACCACCACCGGGTGGGCTCGAAACTCCAATTTTTCGGTTGACAGCCGAACGTGCTAGCCAATTGCGCCACGGAGATAGTCGTGCTCCAATCTCACCACCATCAGAACATATCTTCAAAGCTATCAGCGCAAAGAAAACAAAAGCGACACACCGTCCCCGGGTGATCTCGAAACTCCAACCTTTCAGTTAGCAGCCGATCGCGCTGGCCAATTGCACCACGGCGACAGTCCTGCTCCACTCTCACCACCATCAGAACATATCTTCAAAGCTATCAGCCCAAAGAAAAAAAAGCGCCGCACCGCCACCAGGTGGGCTCGAACCTCCAACCTTTCGGTTAACAGCCGATCGCTCTAGCCAATTGCGCCACGGAGACAGTCCTGCTCCACTCTCACCACCATCAGAACATATCTTCAAAGCTATCAGCCTAAAGAAAAAAAAGCAACACACCACTCCCGGGAGGGCTCGAACCTCCAACCTTTCAGTTAACCACCGATCGCGCTAGCCAAATGCGCCACGGACACAGTCCTGCTCCACTCTCACCACCATCAGAACATATCTTCAGAGCTATCAGTGCAAAGAAAAAAGCAACACACCACTCCCGGGAGGGCTCGAAACTCCAGTTTTTCGGTTACCAGCCGAATGTGCTAGCCAATTGCGCCACGGAGACAGTCGTGCTCCACTCTCACCACCGTCAGAACATTTCTTCAGAGCTATCAGCCCAAAGAAAAAAGAGCGCCGCACCCCCACCGGGTGGGCTCGAACCTCCAACCTTTCGGTTAACAGCCGATCGCGCTAGCCAATTGCGCCACGAAGACAGTCGTGCTCCACTCTCACCACCGTCAGAACATTTCTTCAGAGCTATCAGCCCAAAGAAAAAAAAGCAACACACCACTCCCGAGAGGGCTCGAACCTCCAACCTTTCGGTTAACAGCCGATCGCGCTAGCAAATTGCGCCACGGAGACAGTCCTGCTGTACTCTCACCACCATCAGAACATGTCTTCAAAGTTATCGGCCCAAAAAAAAGTGCCGCACCACCACCAGGTGGGCTCGAACCTCCAACCTTTCGGTGAACAGCCGATCGCGCTAGCCAATTGCGCCACGGAGACAGTCGTGCTCCACTTTCACCACCGTCAGAACATATGTTCAGTGCTATCAGCTCAAAGAAAAAAAAGCGCCGAACCACCACCGGGTGGGCTCGAACCTCCAACCTTTAGGTTAACAGCGGATAGCGCTAGCCAATTGGGCCACGGAGACAGTTGTGCTCCACTCTCACCACCATCAGAACATATCTTCAAAGCTATCAGCCCAAAGAAAAAAAAGCGCCGCACCACCACCGGGTGGGCTCGAACCTCAAACCTTTCGGTGAACAGCCGATCGCGCTAGCCAATTGCGCCACGGAGACAGTCGTGCTTCACTCTCACCACCGTCAGAACATTTCTTCAGAACTATCAGCCCAAAGAAATTAAAGCGCCGCACCACCACCGGGTGGGCTCGAACCTCCAACCTTTAGGTTAACAGCGGATAGCGCTAGCCAATTGTGCCACGGAGACAGTTGTGCTCCACTCTCACCACCATCAGAACATATCTTCAAAGCTATCAGCCCAAAGAAAAAAAAGCGCCGCGCCACCACCGGGTGGGCTCGAACCTCAAACCTTTCGGTTCACAGCCGATCGCGCTAGCCAATTGCGCCATGGAGACAGTCCTGCTCCCCTCTCACCACCATCAGAACATATCTTCAAAGCAATCAGCCCATAGAAAAAAAAGCCCGCCCCACCACCGGGTTGGCTCGAACCTCCAACCTTTCGGTTAACGGCCGAACGTGCTTGCCAATTGCGCCACAGAGATTGTCGTGCTCGAGTCTCACCACCGTCTGAACATTTCTCCAAAGCTATCAGCGCAAAGAAAAAAAAGCGCCCCACCACCACCGGGTGTGCTCGAGGCTCCAACCTTTCGGTTAACAGCCGATCGCACTAGCCAATTGTGCCACGGAGACAGTCCTGCTCCACTCTCACCACCATCAGAATATATCTTCAAAGCTATCAGCCCAAAGAAAAAGAAAAAAAAGCGCCGCACCGCCACCGGGTGGGCTCGAACCTCCAACCTTTCGGTTAACAGCCGATCGCTCTAGCCAATTGCGCCACGGAGACAGTCCTGCTCCACTCTCACCACCATCAGAACATGTCTCCAAAGCTATCAGCGCAAAGAAAAAAGCAACACACCACTCCCGGGAGGGCTCGAACCACCAACATTTCGGTCAACAGCAGATCGCGTTAGCAAATTGCGCGACGGAGACAGTCGTGCTCCACTCTCAACACCATCAGAACATATCTTGAAAGCTATCAGCGAAAAGAAAAAAAAGCGACACACCGTCCCCGGGTGGGCTCAAACCTCCAACCTTTCGGTTAACCACCGATCACGCTAGCCAAATGCGCCACGGAGACAGTCCTGCTCCACTCTCACCACCATCAGAACATATCTTCAAAGCTATCAGTGCAAAGAAAAAAGCAACACACCACTCCCGGGAGGGCTCGAAACTCCAGTTTTTCGGTTACCAGCCGAATGTGCTAGCCAAATGCGCCACGGAGACAGTCGTGCTCCACTCTCACCACCGTCAGAACATTTCTTCAGAGCTATCAGCCCAAAGAAAAAAGAGCGCCGCACCCCCACCGGGTGGGCTCGAACCTCCAACCTTTCGGTTAACAGCCGATCGCGCTAGCCAATTGCGCCACGAAGACAGTCGTGCTCCACTCTCACCACCGTCAGAACATTTCTTCAGAGCTATCAGCCCAAAGAAAAAAAAGCAACACACCACTCCCGAGAGGGCTCGAACCTCCAACCTTTCGGTTAACAGCCGATCGCGCTAGCAAATCGCGCCACGGAGACAGTCCTGCTGTACTCTCACCACCATCAGAACATGTCTTCAAAGTTATCGGCCCAAAAAAAAGTGCCGCACCACCACCAGGTGGGCTCGAACCTCCAACTTTTCGGTTAAATGCCGAACGCGCTAGCCAATTGCGCCACGGAGACAGTCGTGCTCCACTCTCACCACCGTCAGAACATTTCTTCAGAGCTATCAGCCCAAAGAAAAAGAAGCGCCGCACCACCACCGGGTGTGTGAGAACCTCCAACCTTTCGGTCAACAGCAGAATGCGCTAGCCAATTGCGCCGCGGAGACAGTCGTGCTCCAGTCTCACCACCATCAGAACATATATTGAAAGCTATCAGCGCAAAGAAAAACGCGACACACCACTCCCGGGAGGGCCCGAACCTCCAACCTTTAGGTTAACAGCGGATAGCGCTAGCCAATTGCGCCGCGGAGACAGTCGTGCTCCAGTCTCACCACCATCAGAACATATATTCAAAGCTATCAGCGCAAAGAAAAACGCGACACACCACTCCCGGGAGGGCCCGAACCTCCAACCTTTAGGTTAACAGCGGATAGCGCTAGCCAATTGGGCCACGGAGACAGTTGTGCTCCACTCTCACCACCATCAGAACATATCTTCAAAGCTATCAGCCCAAAGAAAAAAAAGCGCCGCACCACCCCAGGGTGGGCTCGAACCTCAAACCTTTCGGTTAACAGCCGATCGTGCTAGCCAATTGCGCCACGGAGACAGTCCTGCTCCCCTCTCACCACCGTCAGAACATTTCTTCAGAACTATCAGCTTAAAGAAAATAAAGCGCCGCACCACCACCGGGTGGGCTCGAACCTCCTACCTTTAGGTTAACAGCGGATAGCGCTAGCCAATTGGGCCACGGAGACAGTTGTGCTCCACTCTCACCACCATCAGAACATATCTTCAAAGCTATCAGCGCAAAGAAAAAACCAACACCCCCCCCCCGGGTGGGCTCAAACCTCCAACTTTTCGGTTAACAGCCGATCGCGCTAGCCAATTGCGCCACGAAGACAGTCGTGCTCCACTCTCACCACCGTCAGAACATTTCTTCAGAGCTATCAGCCCAAAGAAAAAAAAGCAACACACCACTCCCGAGAGGGCTCGAACCTCCAACCTTTCGGTTAACAGCCGATCGCGCTAGCAAATTGCGCCACGGAGACAGTCCTGCTATACTCTCACCACCATCAGAACATGTCTTCAAAGTTATCGGCCCAAAAAAAAGTGCCGCACCACCACCAGGTGGGCTCGAACATCCAACTTTTCGGTTAACTGCCGAACGCGCTAGCCAATTGCGCCACGGAGACAGTCGTGCTCCACTCTCACCACCGTCAGAACATTTCTTCAGAGCTATCAGCCCAAAGAAAAAGAAGTGCCGCACCACCACCGGGTAGGCGAGAACCTCCAACCTTTCGGTCAACAGCAGATCGCGCTAGCCAATTGCGCGGCGGGGACAGTCGTGCTCCCCTCTCACCACCATCAGAACATATCTTCAAAGCAATCAGCCCATAGAAAAAAAAGCCCGCCCCACCACCGGGTTGGCTCGAACCTCCAACCTTTCGGTTAACGGCCGAACGTGCTTGCCAATTGCGCCACAGAGATTGTCGTGCTCGAGTCTCACCACCGTCTGAACATTTCTCCAAAGCTATCAGCGCAAAGAAAAAAAAGCGCCCCACCACCACCGGGTGTGCTCGAGGCTCCAACCTTTCGGTTAACAGCCGATCGCACTAGCCAATTGTGCCACGGAGACAGTCCTGCTCCACTCTCACCACCATCAGAATATATCTTCAAAGCTATCAGCCCAAAGAAAAAGAAAAAAAAGCGCCGCACCGCCACCGGGTGGGCTCGAACCTCCAACCTTTCGGTTAACAGCCGATCGCTCTAGCCAATTGCGCCACGGAGACAGTCCTGCTCCACTCTCACCACCATCAGAACATGTCTCCAAAGCTATCAGCGCAAAGAAAAAAGCAACACACCACTCCCGGGAGGGCTCGAACCACCAACATTTCGGTCAACAGCAGATCGCGTTAGCAAATTGCGCGACGGAGACAGTCGTGCTCCACTCTCAACACCATCAGAACATATCTTGAAAGCTATCAGCGAAAAGAAAAAAAAGCGACACACCGTCCCCGGGTGGGCTCAAACCTCCAACCTTTCGGTTAACCACCGATCACGCTAGCCAAATGCGCCACGGAGACAGTCCTGCTCCACTCTCACCACCATCAGAACATATCTTCAAAGCTATCAGTGCAAAGAAAAAAGCAACACACCACTCCCGGGAGGGCTCGAAACTCCAGTTTTTCGGTTACCAGCCGAATGTGCTAGCCAAATGCGCCACGGAGACAGTCGTGCTCCACTCTCACCACCGTCAGAAAATGTCTTCAAAGTTATCGGCCCAAAAAAAAGTGCCGCACCACCACCAGGTGGGCTCGAACCTCCAACTTTTCGGTTAAATGCCGAACGCGCTAGCCAATTGCGCCACGGAGACAGTCGTGCTCCACTCTCACCACTGTCAGAACATTTCTTCAGAGCTATCAGCCCAAAGAAAAAGAAGCGCCGCACCACCACCGGGTGGGCGAGAACCTCCAACCTTTCGGTCAACAGCAGACTGCGCTAGCCAATTGCGCCGCGGAGACAGTCGTGCTGCAGTCTCACCACCATCAGAACATATTTTCAAAGCTATCAGCGCAAAGAAAAACGCGACACACCACTCCCGGGAGGGCTCGAAACTCCAATTTTTCGGTTAACAGCCGAATGTGCTAGCCAATTGCGCCAAGGAGACAGTCGTGCTCCAATCTCACCACCGCGAGAACATTTGTGCAAAGCTATCAGTGGAAAGAAAAAAAAGTGCCGCACCACCACCTGGTGGGCTCGAAACTCCAATTTTTCGGTTAACAGTCAAACGTGCTAGCCAATTGCGCCACGGAGACAGTCGTCCTCCACTCTCACCACCGTCAGAACATTTCTTCAGAGGTATCAGCCCAAAGAAAAAAAAGCGCCCCACCACCACCGGGTGGGCTCGGACCTCCAACCTTTCGGTGAACAGCCGATCGCGCTAGCCTATTGCGCCACAGAGACAGTCGTGCTTCACTCTCACCACCGTCAGAACATTTCTTCAGAGCTATCAGCCCAAAAAAAATAAAGCGCCGCACCACCACCGGGTGGGCTCGAACCTCCAACCTTTAGGTTAACAGCGGATAGCGCTAGCCAATTGGGCAACGGAGACAGTTGTGCTCCACTCTCACCTCCATCAGAACATATCTTCAAAGCTATCAGCCCAAAGAAAAAAAAAGCGCCGCACCACCACAGGCTGGGCTCGAACCTCAAACCTTTCGGTTAACAGCCGATCGTGCTAGCGAATTGCGCCACGTAGACAGTCCTGCTCCCCTCTTACCACCATCAGAACATATCTTCAAAGCAATCAGCCCATAGAAAAAAAAAGCCCGCACCACCACCTAATGGGCTCGAACCTCCAACCTTTCGGTTAACGGCCGAACGTGCTAGCCAATTACGCCACGGAGATTGTCGTGCTCGAGTCTCACCACCGTCAGAACCTTTCTCCAAAGCTATCAGCGCAAAGAAAAAAAAGCGCCCCACCACCACCGGGTGGGCTCGAAACTCCAATTTTTCGGTTGACAGCCGAACGTGCTAGCCAATTGCGCCACGGAGATAGTCGTGCTCCAATCTCACCACCATCAGAACATATCTTCAAAGCTATCAGCGCAAAGAAAACAAAAGCGACACACCGTCCCCGGGTGATCTCGAAACTCCAACCTTTCAGTTAGCAGCCGATCGCGCTGGCCAATTGCACCACGGCGACAGTCCTGCTCCACTCTCACCACCATCAGAACATATCTTCAAAGCTATCAGCCCAAAGAAAAAAAAGCGCCGCACCGCCACCAGGTGGGCTCGAACCTCCAACCTTTCGGTTAACAGCCGATCGCTCTAGCCAATTGCGCCACGGAGACAGTCCTGCTCCACTCTCACCACCATCAGAACATATCTTCAAAGCTATCAGCCTAAAGAAAAAAAAGCAACACACCACTCCCGGGAGGGCTCGAACCTCCAACCTTTCAGTTAACCACCGATCGCGCTAGCCAAATGCGCCACGGACACAGTCCTGCTCCACTCTCACCACCATCAGAACATATCTTCAGAGCTATCAGTGCAAAGAAAAAAGCAACACACCACTCCCGGGAGGGCTCGAAACTCCAGTTTTTCGGTTACCAGCCGAATGTGCTAGCCAATTGCGCCACGGAGACAGTCGTGCTCCACTCTCACCACCGTCAGAACATTTCTTCAGAGCTATCAGCCCAAAGAAAAAAGAGCGCCGCACCCCCACCGGGTGGGCTCGAACCTCCAACCTTTCGGTTAACAGCCGATCGCGCTAGCCAATTGCGCCACGAAGACAGTCGTGCTCCACTCTCACCACCGTCAGAACATTTCTTCAGAGCTATCAGCCCAAAGAAAAAAAAGCAACACACCACTCCCGAGAGGGCTCGAACCTCCAACCTTTCGGTTAACAGCCGATCGCGCTAGCAAATTGCGCCACGGAGACAGTCCTGCTGTACTCTCACCACCATCAGAACATGTCTTCAAAGTTATCGGCCCAAAAAAAAGTGCCGCACCACCACCAGGTGGGCTCGAACCTCCAACCTTTCGGTGAACAGCCGATCGCGCTAGCCAATTGCGCCACGGAGACAGTCGTGCTCCACTTTCACCACCGTCAGAACATATGTTCAGTGCTATCAGCTCAAAGAAAAAAAAGCGCCGAACCACCACCGGGTGGGCTCGAACCTCCAACCTTTAGGTTAACAGCGGATAGCGCTAGCCAATTGGGCCACGGAGACAGTTGTGCTCCACTCTCACCACCATCAGAACATATCTTCAAAGCTATCAGCCCAAAGAAAAAAAAGCGCCGCACCACCACCGGGTGGGCTCGAACCTCAAACCTTTCGGTGAACAGCCGATCGCGCTAGCCAATTGCGCCACGGAGACAGTCGTGCTTCACTCTCACCACCGTCAGAACATTTCTTCAGAACTATCAGCCCAAAGAAATTAAAGCGCCGCACCACCACCGGGTGGGCTCGAACCTCCAACCTTTAGGTTAACAGCGGATAGCGCTAGCCAATTGTGCCACGGAGACAGTTGTGCTCCACTCTCACCACCATCAGAACATATCTTCAAAGCTATCAGCCCAAAGAAAAAAAAGCGCCGCGCCACCACCGGGTGGGCTCGAACCTCAAACCTTTCGGTTCACAGCCGATCGCGCTAGCCAATTGCGCCATGGAGACAGTCCTGCTCCCCTCTCACCACCATCAGAACATATCTTCAAAGCAATCAGCCCATAGAAAAAAAAGCCCGCCCCACCACCGGGTTGGCTCGAACCTCCAACCTTTCGGTTAACGGCCGAACGTGCTTGCCAATTGCGCCACAGAGATTGTCGTGCTCGAGTCTCACCACCGTCTGAACATTTCTCCAAAGCTATCAGCGCAAAGAAAAAAAAGCGCCCCACCACCACCGGGTGTGCTCGAGGCTCCAACCTTTCGGTTAACAGCCGATCGCACTAGCCAATTGTGCCACGGAGACAGTCCTGCTCCACTCTCACCACCATCAGAATATATCTTCAAAGCTATCAGCCCAAAGAAAAAGAAAAAAAAGCGCCGCACCGCCACCGGGTGGGCTCGAACCTCCAACCTTTCGGTTAACAGCCGATCGCTCTAGCCAATTGCGCCACGGAGACAGTCCTGCTCCACTCTCACCACCATCAGAACATGTCTCCAAAGCTATCAGCGCAAAGAAAAAAGCAACACACCACTCCCGGGAGGGCTCGAACCACCAACATTTCGGTCAACAGCAGATCGCGTTAGCAAATTGCGCGACGGAGACAGTCGTGCTCCACTCTCAACACCATCAGAACATATCTTGAAAGCTATCAGCGAAAAGAAAAAAAAGCGACACACCGTCCCCGGGTGGGCTCAAACCTCCAACCTTTCGGTTAACCACCGATCACGCTAGCCAAATGCGCCACGGAGACAGTCCTGCTCCACTCTCACCACCATCAGAACATATCTTCAAAGCTATCAGTGCAAAGAAAAAAGCAACACACCACTCCCGGGAGGGCTCGAAACTCCAGTTTTTCGGTTACCAGCCGAATGTGCTAGCCAAATGCGCCACGGAGACAGTCGTGCTCCACTCTCACCACCGTCAGAACATTTCTTCAGAGCTATCAGCCCAAAGAAAAAAGAGCGCCGCACCCCCACCGGGTGGGCTCGAACCTCCAACCTTTCGGTTAACAGCCGATCGCGCTAGCCAATTGCGCCACGAAGACAGTCGTGCTCCACTCTCACCACCGTCAGAACATTTCTTCAGAGCTATCAGCCCAAAGAAAAAAAAGCAACACACCACTCCCGAGAGGGCTCGAACCTCCAACCTTTCGGTTAACAGCCGATCGCGCTAGCAAATCGCGCCACGGAGACAGTCCTGCTGTACTCTCACCACCATCAGAACATGTCTTCAAAGTTATCGGCCCAAAAAAAAGTGCCGCACCACCACCAGGTGGGCTCGAACCTCCAACTTTTCGGTTAAATGCCGAACGCGCTAGCCAATTGCGCCACGGAGACAGTCGTGCTCCACTCTCACCACCGTCAGAACATTTCTTCAGAGCTATCAGCCCAAAGAAAAAGAAGCGCCGCACCACCACCGGGTGTGTGAGAACCTCCAACCTTTCGGTCAACAGCAGAATGCGCTAGCCAATTGCGCCGCGGAGACAGTCGTGCTCCAGTCTCACCACCATCAGAACATATATTGAAAGCTATCAGCGCAAAGAAAAACGCGACACACCACTCCCGGGAGGGCCCGAACCTCCAACCTTTAGGTTAACAGCGGATAGCGCTAGCCAATTGCGCCGCGGAGACAGTCGTGCTCCAGTCTCACCACCATCAGAACATATATTCAAAGCTATCAGCGCAAAGAAAAACGCGACACACCACTCCCGGGAGGGCCCGAACCTCCAACCTTTAGGTTAACAGCGGATAGCGCTAGCCAATTGGGCCACGGAGACAGTTGTGCTCCACTCTCACCACCATCAGAACATATCTTCAAAGCTATCAGCCCAAAGAAAAAAAAGCGCCGCACCACCCCAGGGTGGGCTCGAACCTCAAACCTTTCGGTTAACAGCCGATCGTGCTAGCCAATTGCGCCACGGAGACAGTCCTGCTCCCCTCTCACCACCGTCAGAACATTTCTTCAGAACTATCAGCTTAAAGAAAATAAAGCGCCGCACCACCACCGGGTGGGCTCGAACCTCCTACCTTTAGGTTAACAGCGGATAGCGCTAGCCAATTGGGCCACGGAGACAGTTGTGCTCCACTCTCACCACCATCAGAACATATCTTCAAAGCTATCAGCGCAAAGAAAAAACCAACACCCCCCCCCCCGGGTGGGCTCAAACCTCCAACTTTTCGGTTAACAGCCGATCGCGCTAGCCAATTGCGCCACGAAGACAGTCGTGCTCCACTCTCACCACCGTCAGAACATTTCTTCAGAGCTATCAGCCCAAAGAAAAAAAAGCAACACACCACTCCCGAGAGGGCTCGAACCTCCAACCTTTCGGTTAACAGCCGATCGCGCTAGCAAATTGCGCCACGGAGACAGTCCTGCTATACTCTCACCACCATCAGAACATGTCTTCAAAGTTATCGGCCCAAAAAAAAGTGCCGCACCACCACCAGGTGGGCTCGAACATCCAACTTTTCGGTTAACTGCCGAACGCGCTAGCCAATTGCGCCACGGAGACAGTCGTGCTCCACTCTCACCACCGTCAGAACATTTCTTCAGAGCTATCAGCCCAAAGAAAAAGAAGTGCCGCACCACCACCGGGTAGGCGAGAACCTCCAACCTTTCGGTCAACAGCAGATCGCGCTAGCCAATTGCGCGGCGGGGACAGTCGTGCTCCCCTCTCACCACCATCAGAACATATCTTCAAAGCAATCAGCCCATAGAAAAAAAAGCCCGCCCCACCACCGGGTTGGCTCGAACCTCCAACCTTTCGGTTAACGGCCGAACGTGCTTGCCAATTGCGCCACAGAGATTGTCGTGCTCGAGTCTCACCACCGTCTGAACATTTCTCCAAAGCTATCAGCGCAAAGAAAAAAAAGCGCCCCACCACCACCGGGTGTGCTCGAGGCTCCAACCTTTCGGTTAACAGCCGATCGCACTAGCCAATTGTGCCACGGAGACAGTCCTGCTCCACTCTCACCACCATCAGAATATATCTTCAAAGCTATCAGCCCAAAGAAAAAGAAAAAAAAGCGCCGCACCGCCACCGGGTGGGCTCGAACCTCCAACCTTTCGGTTAACAGCCGATCGCTCTAGCCAATTGCGCCACGGAGACAGTCCTGCTCCACTCTCACCACCATCAGAACATGTCTCCAAAGCTATCAGCGCAAAGAAAAAAGCAACACACCACTCCCGGGAGGGCTCGAACCACCAACATTTCGGTCAACAGCAGATCGCGTTAGCAAATTGCGCGACGGAGACAGTCGTGCTCCACTCTCAACACCATCAGAACATATCTTGAAAGCTATCAGCGAAAAGAAAAAAAAGCGACACACCGTCCCCGGGTGGGCTCAAACCTCCAACCTTTCGGTTAACCACCGATCACGCTAGCCAAATGCGCCACGGAGACAGTCCTGCTCCACTCTCACCACCATCAGAACATATCTTCAAAGCTATCAGTGCAAAGAAAAAAGCAACACACCACTCCCGGGAGGGCTCGAAACTCCAGTTTTTCGGTTACCAGCCGAATGTGCTAGCCAAATGCGCCACGGAGACAGTCGTGCTCCACTCTCACCACCGTCAGAACATTTCTTCAGAGCTATCAGCCCAAAGAAAAAAGAGCGCCGCACCCCCACCGGGTGGGCTCGAACCTCCAACCTTTCGGTTAACAGCCGATCGCGCTAGCCAATTGCGCCACGAAGACAGTCGTGCTCCACTCTCACCACCGTCAGAACATTTCTTCAGAGCTATCAGCCCAAAGAAAAAAAAGCAACACACCACTCCCGAGAGGGCTCGAACCTCCAACCTTTCGGTTAACAGCCGATCGCGCTAGCAAATCGCGCCACGGAGACAGTCCTGCTGTACTCTCACCACCATCAGAACATGTCTTCAAAGTTATCGGCCCAAAAAAAAGTGCCGCACCACCACCAGGTGGGCTCGAACCTCCAACTTTTCGGTTAAATGCCGAACGCGCTAGCCAATTGCGCCACGGAGACAGTCGTGCTCCACTCTCACCACCGTCAGAACATTTCTTCAGAGCTATCAGCCCAAAGAAAAAGAAGCGCCGCACCACCACCGGGTGGGTGAGAACCTCCAACCTTTCGGTCAACAGCAGAATGCGCTAGCCAATTGCGCCGCGGAGACAGTCGTGCTCCAGTCTCACCACCATCAGAACATATATTGAAAGCTATCAGCGCAAAGAAAAACGCGACACACCACTCCCGGGAGGGCCCGAACCTCCAACCTTTAGGTTAACAGCGGATAGCGCTAGCCAATTGCGCCGCGGAGACAGTCGTGCTCCAGTCTCACCACCATCAGAACATATATTCAAAGCTATCAGCGCAAAGAAAAACGCGACACACCACTCCCGGGAGGGCCCGAACCTCCAACCTTTAGGTTAACAGCGGATAGCGCTAGCCAATTGGGCCACGGAGACAGTTGTGCTCCACTCTCACCACCATCAGAACATATCTTCAAAGCTATCAGCCCAAAGAAAAAAAAGCGCCGCACCACCCCAGGGTGGGCTCGAACCTCAAACCTTTCGGTTAACAGCCGATCGTGCTAGCCAATTGCGCCACGGAGACAGTCCTGCTCCCCTCTCACCACCGTCAGAACATTTCTTCAGAACTATCAGCTTAAAGAAAATAAAGCGCCGCACCACCACCGGGTGGGCTCGAACCTCCTACCTTTAGGTTAACAGCGGATAGCGCTAGCCAATTGGGCCACGGAGACAGTTGTGCTCCACTCTCACCACCATCAGAACATATCTTCAAAGCTATCAGCGCAAAGAAAAAACCAACACCCCCCCCCCCCGGGTGGGCTCAAACCTCCAACTTTTCGGTTAACAGCCGATCGCGCTAGCCAATTGCGCCACGAAGACAGTCGTGCTCCACTCTCACCACCGTCAGAACATTTCTTCAGAGCTATCAGCCCAAAGAAAAAAAAGCAACACACCACTCCCGAGAGGGCTCGAACCTCCAACCTTTCGGTTAACAGCCGATCGCGCTAGCAAATTGCGCCACGGAGACAGTCCTGCTATACTCTCACCACCATCAGAACATGTCTTCAAAGTTATCGGCCCAAAAAAAAGTGCCGCACCACCACCAGGTGGGCTCGAACATCCAACTTTTCGGTTAACTGCCGAACGCGCTAGCCAATTGCGCCACGGAGACAGTCGTGCTCCACTCTCACCACCGTCAGAACATTTCTTCAGAGCTATCAGCCCAAAGAAAAAGAAGTGCCGCACCACCACCGGGTAGGCGAGAACCTCCAACCTTTCGGTCAACAGCAGATCGCGCTAGCCAATTGCGCGGCGGGGACAGTCGTGCTTCACTCTCACCACCGTCAGAACATTTCTTCAGAGCTATCAGCCCAAAGAAAATAAAGCGCCGCACCACCACCGGGTGGGCTCGAACCTCAAACCTTTCGGTGAACAGCCGATCGCGCTAGCCAATTGCGCCACGGAGACAGTCGTGCTTCACTCTCACCACCGTCAGAACATTTCTTCAGAACTATCAGCCCAAAGAAAATAAAGCGCCGCACCACCACCGGGTGGGCTCGAACCTCCAACCTTTAGGTTAACAGCGGATAGCGCTAGCCAATTGGGCCACGGAGACAGTTGTGCTCCACTCTCACCACCATCAGAACTTATCTTCAAAGCTATCAGCCCAAAGAGAAAAAAGCGGCCCACCACCACCGGGTGGGCTCGAACCTCAAACCTTTCGGTGAACAGCCGATCGCGCTAGCCAATTGCGCCACGGAGACAGTCGTGCTTCACTCTCTCCACCGTCAGAACATTTCTTCAGAACTATCAGCCCAAAGAAAATAAAGCGCCGCACCACCACCGGGTGGGCTCGAACCTCCAACCTTTAGGTTAACAGCGGATAGCGCTAGCCAATTGGGCCACGGAGACAGTTGTGCTCCACTCTCACCACCATCAGAACATATCTTCAAAGCTATCAGCCCAAAGGCAAAGAAAAAAAAAGCGCCGCACCGCCACAGGGTGGGCTCGAACCTCCAACCTTTCGGTTAACAGCCGATCGCTCTAGCCAATTGCGCCACGGAGACAGTCCTGCTCCACTCTCACCACCATCAGAACATATCTTGAAAGCTATCAGCGAAAAGAAAAAAAAGCGACACACCGTCCCCGGGTGGGCTCAAACCTCCAACCATTCGGTTAACCACCGATCGCGCTAGCCAATTGCGCCAGGGAGACAGTCCTGCTCCACTCTCACCACCATCAGAACATATCTTCAAAGCTATCAGTGCAAAGAAAAAAGCAACACACCACTCCCGGGAGGGCTCGAAACTCCAGTTTTTCGGTTACCAGCCGAATGTGCTAGCCAATTGCGCCACGGAGACAGTCGTGCTCCACTCTCACCACCGTCAGAACATTTCTTCAGAGCTATCAGCCCAAAGAAAAAAGAGCGCCGCACCCCCACCGGGTGGGCTCGAACCTCCAACCCTTCGGTTAACAGCCGATCGCGCTAGCCAATTGCGCCACGAAGACAGTCGTGCTCCACTCTCACCACCGTCAGAACATTTCTTCAGAGCTATCAGCCCAAAGAAAAAAAAGCAACACACCACTCCCGAGAGGGCTCGAACCTCCAACCTTTCGGTTAACAGCTGATCGCGCTAGCAAATTGCGCCACGGAGACAGTCCTGCTATACTCTCACAACCATCAGAACATGTCTTCAAAGTTATCGGCCCAAAAAAAAGTGCCGCACCACCACCAGGTGGGCTCGAACCTCCAACTTTTCGGTTAAATGCCGAACGCGCTAGCCAATTGCGCCACGGAGACAGTCGTGCTCCACTCTCACCACTGTCAGAACATTTCTTCAGAGCTATCAGCCCAAAGAAAAAGAAGCGCCGCACCACCACCGGGTGGGCGAGAACCTCCAACCTTTCGGTCAACCGCAGACTGCGCTAGCCAATTGCGCCGCGGAGACAGTCGTGCTCCAGTCTCACCACCATCAGAACATATTTTCAAAGCTATCAGCGCAAAGAAAAACGCGACACACCACTCCCGGGAGGGCTCGAAACTCCAATTTTTCGGTTAACAGCCGAATGTGCTAGCCAATTGCGCCAAGGAGACAGTCGTGCTCCAATCTCACCACCGCGAGAACATTTGTGCAAAGCTATCAGTGTAAAGAAAAAAAAGTGCCGCACCACCACCTGGTGGGCTCGAAACTCCAATTTTTCGGTTAACAGCCAAACGTGCTAGCCAATTGCGCCACGGAGACAGTCGTCCTCCACTCTCACCACCGTCAGAACATTTCTTCAGAGCTATCAGCCCAAAGAAAAAAAAGCGCCCCACCACCACCGGGTGGGCTCGGACCTCCAACCTTTCGGTGAACAGCCGATCGCGCTAGCCTATTGCGCCACAGAGACAGTCGTGCTTCACTCTTACCACCATCAGAACATATCTTCAAAGCAATCAGCCCATAGAAAAAAAAAGCCCGCACCACCACCTAATGGGCTCGAACCTCCAACCTTTCGGTTAACGGCCGAACGTGCTAGCCAATTACGCCACGGAGATTGTCGTGCTCGAGTCTCACCACCGTCAGAACCTTTCTCCAAAGCTATCAGCGCAAGGAAAAAAAAGCGCCCCACCACCACCGGGTGGGCTCGAAACTCCAATTTTTCGGTTGACAGCCGAACGTGCTAGCCAATTGCGCCACGGAGATAGTCGTGCTCCAATCTCACCACCATCAGAACATATCTTCAAAGCTATCAGCGCAAAGAAAACAAAAGCGACACACCGTCCCCGGGTGATCTCGAAACTCCAACCTTTCAGTTAGCAGCCGATCGCGCTGGCCAATTGCACCACGGCGACTGTCCTGCTCCACTCTCACCACCATCAGAACATATCTTCAAAGCTATCAGCCCAAAGAAAAAAAAGCGCCGCACCGCCACCAGGTGGGCTCGAACCTCCAACCTTTCGGTTAACAGCCGATCGCTCTAGCCAATTGCGCCACGGAGACAGTCCTGCTCCACTCTCACCACCATCAGAACATATCTTCAAAGCTATCAGCCTAAAGAAAAAAAAGCAACACACCACTCCCGGGAGGGCTCGAACCTCCAACCTTTCAGTTAACAGCCGATCGCGCTAGCCAATTGCGCCACGGAGACAGTCGTGCTCCAATCTTACCACCGTCAGAACATGTCTCCAAAGCTATCAGCCTAAAGAAAAAAGCAACACACCACTCCCGGGAGGGCTCGAAACTCCAGTTTTTCGGTTACCAGCCGAATGTGCTAGCCAATTGCGCCACGGAGACAGTCGTGCTCCACTCTCACCACCGTCAGAACATTTCTTCAGAGCTATCAGCCCAAAGAAAAAAGAGCGCCGCACCCCCACCGGGTGGGCTCGAACCTCCAACCTTTCGGTTAATAGCCGATCGCGCTAGCCAATTGCGCCACGAAGACAGTCGTGCTCCACTCTCACCACCATCAGAACATTTCTTCAGAGCTATCAGCCCAAAGAAAAAAAAGCAACACACCACTCCGGAGAGGGCTCGAACCTCCAACCTTTCGGTTAACAGCCGATCGCGCTAGCAAATTGCGCCACGGAGACAGTCCTGCTATACTCTCACCACCATCAGAACATGTCTTTAAAGTTATCGGCCCAAAAAAAAGTGCCGCACCACCACCAGGTGGGCTCGAACCTCCAACTTTTCGGTTAAATGCCGAACGCGCTAGCCAATTGCGCCACGGAGACAGTCGTGCTCCACTCTCACCACCGTCAGAACATTTCTTCAGAGCTATCAGCCCAAAGAAAAAGAAGCGCCGCACCACCACCGGGTGGGTGAGAACCTCCAACCTTTCGGTCAACAGCAGACTGCGCTAGCCAATTGCGCCGCGGAGACAGTCGTGCTCCAGTCTCACCACCATCAGAACATATTTTCAAAGCTATCAGCGCAAAGAAAAACGCGACACACCACTCCCGGGAGGGCTCGAAACTCCAATTTTTCGGTTAACAGCCGAATGTGCTAGCCAATTGCGCCAAGGAGACAGTCGTGCTCCAATCTCACCACCGCGAGAACATTTGTGCAAAGCTATCAGTGGAAAGAAAAAAAAGTGCCGCACCACCACCTGGTGGGCTCGAAACTCCAATTTTTCGGTTAACAGCCAAACGTGCTAGCCAATTGCGCCACGGAGACAGTCGTCCTCCACTCTCACCACCGTCAGAACATTTCTTCAGAGCTATCAGCCCAAAGAAAAAAAGCGCCCCACCACCACCGGGTGGGCTCGGACCTCCAACCTTTCGGTGAACAGCCGATCGCGCTAGCCTATTGCGCCACAGAGACAGTCGTGCTTCACTCTCACCACCGTCAGAACATTTCTTCAGAGCTATCAGCCCAAAAAAAATAAAGCGCCGCACCACCACCGGGTGGGCTCGAACCTCCAACCTTTAGGTTAACAGCGGATAGCGCTAGCCAATTGGGCCACGGAGACAGTTGTGCTCCACTCTCACCTCCATCAGAACATATCTTCAAAGCTATCAGCCCAAAGAAAAAAAAGCGCCGCACCACCACAGGCTGGGCTCGAACCTCAAACCTTTCGGTTAACAGCCGATCGTGCTAGCGAATTGCGCCACGTAGACAGTCCTGCTCCCCTCTTACCACCATCAGAACATATCTTCAAAGCAATCAGCCCATAGAAAAAAAAAGCCCGCACCACCACCTAATGGGCTCGAACCTCCAACCTTTCGGTTAACGGCCGAACGTGCTAGCCAATTACGCCACGGAGATTGTCGTGCTCGAGTCTCACCACCGTCAGAACCTTTCTCTAAAGCTATCAGCGCAAAGAAAAAAAAGCGCCCCACCACCACCGGGTGGGCTCGAACCTCCAACCTTTCGGTGAACAGCCGATCGCGCTAGCCAATTGCGCCACGGAGACAGTCGTGCTCCACTCTCACCACCGTCATAACATATGTTCAGTGCTATCAGCTCAAAGAAAAAAAAGCGCCGAACCACCGCCGGGTGGGCTCGAACCTCCAACCTTTAGGTTAACAGCGGATAGCGCTAGCCAATTGGGCCACGGAGACAGTTGTGCTCCACTCTCACCACCATCAGAACATATCTTCAAAGCTATCAGCCCAAAGAAAAAAAAGCGCCGCACCACCACCGGGTGGGCTCGAACCTAAAACCTTTCGGTGAACAGCCGATCGCGCTAGCCAATTGCGCCACGGAGACAGTCGTGCTTCACTCTCACCACCGTCAGAACATTTCTTCAGAACTATCAGCCCAAAGAAAATAAAGCGCCGCACCACCACCGGGTGGGCTCGAACCTCCAACCTTTAGGTTAACAGCGGATAGCGGTAGCCAATTGGGCCACGGAGACAGTTGTGCTCCACTCTCACCACCATCAGAACATATCTTCAAACCTATCAGCCCAAAGAAAAAAAAGCGCCGCACCACCACCGGGTGGGCTCGAACCTCAAACCTTTCGGTTAACAGCCGATCGCGCTAGCCAATTGCGCCACGGAGACAGTCCTGCTCCCCTCTCACCACCATCAGAACATATCTTCAAAGCAATCAGCCCATAGAAAAAAAAGCCCGCCCCACCACCGGGTTGGCTCGAACCTCCAACCTTTCGGTTAACGGCCGAACGTGCTAGCCAATTGCGCCACAGAGATTGTCGTGCTCGAGTCTCACCACCGTCAGAACCTTTCTCTAAAGCTATCAGCGCAAAGAAAAAAAAGCGCCCCACCACCACCTGGTGGGCTCGAGCCTCCAACCTTTCGGTTAACAGCCGATCGTTCTAGCCAATTGCGCCATGGAGACAGTCCTGCTCCACTCTCACCACCATCAGAACATATCTTAAAAGCTATCAGCCTAAAGAAAAAAAAGCAACACACCACTCCCATGAGGGCTCGAACCTCCAACCTTTCGGTCAACAGCAGATCGCGTTAGCTAATTGCGCGACGGAGACAGTCGTGCTCCACTCTCAACACCATCAGAACATATCTTGAAACCTATCAGCGAAAAGAAAAAAAAGCGACACACCGTCCCCGGGTGGGCTCAAACCTCCAACCTTTCGGTTAACCACCGATCGCGCTAGCCAATTGCGCCACGGAGACAGTCCTGCTCCACTCTCACCACCATCAGAACATATCTTCAAAGCTATCAGTGCAAAGAAAAAAGCAACACACCACTCCCGGGAGCGCTCGAAACTCCAGTTTTTCGGTTACCAGCCGAATGTGCTAGCCAATTGCGCCACGGAGACAGTCGTGCTCCACTCTCACCACCGTCAGAACATTTCTTCAGAGCTATCAGCCCAAAGAAAAAAAAGCAACACACCACTCCCGAGAGGGCTCGAACCTCCAACCTTTCGGTTAACAGCCGATCGCGCTAGCAAATTGCGCCACGGAGACAGTCGTGCTCCACTCTCACCACCGTCAGAACATTTCTTCAGAGCTATCAGCCCAAAGAAAAAGAAGCGCCGCACCACCACCGGGTGGGCGAGAACCTCCAACCTTTCGGTCAACAGCAGACTGCGCTAGCCAATTGCGCCGCGGAGACAGTCGTGCTCCAGTCTCACCACAATCAGAACATATTTTCAAAGCTATCAGCGCAAAGAAAAACGCGACACACCACTCCCGGGAGGGCTCGGAACTCCAATTTTTCGGTTAACAGCCGAATGTGCTAGCCAATTGCGCCAAGGAGACAGTCGTGCTCCAATCTCACCACCGCGAGAATATTTGTGCAAAGCTATCAGTGGAAAGAAAAAAAAGTGCCGCACCACCACCTGGTGAGCTCGAAACTCCAATTTTTCGGTTAACAGCCAAACGTGCTAGCCAATTGCGCCAGGGAGACAGTCGTCCTCCTCTCTCACCACCGTCAGAACATTTCTTCAGAGCTATCAGCCCAAAGAAAAAAAAAGCGCCCCACCACCACCGGGTGGGCTCTGACCTCCAACCTTTCGGTGAACAGCCGATCACGCTAGCCTATTGCGCCACCGAGACAGTCGTGCTTCACTCTCACCACCGTCAGAACATTTCTTCGGAGCTATCAGCCCAAAGAAAATAAAGCGCCGCACCACCACCGGATGGGCTCGAACCTCCAACCTTTAGGTTAACAGCGGATAGCGCTAGCCAATTGGGCCACGGAGACAGTTGTGCTCCACTCTCACCACCATCAGAACATATCTTCAAAGCTATCAGCCCAAAGAAAAAAAAGCGCCGCACCACCACAGGGTGGGCTCGAACCTCAAACCTTTCGGTTAACAGCCGATCGTGCTAGCCAATTGCGCCACGGAGACAGTCCTGCTCCCCTCTCACCACCATCAGAACATATCTTCAAAGCAATCAGCCCATAGAAAAAAAAGCCCGCACCACCACCGGGTGGGCTCGAACCTCCAACCTTTCGGTTAACGGCCGAACGTGCTAGCCAATTGCGCCACGGAGATTGTCGTGCTCGAGTCTCACCACCGTCAGAACCTTTCTCTAAAGCTATCAGCGCAAAGAAAAAAAAAGCGCCCCACCACCACCGGGTGGGCTCGAAACTCCAATTTTTCGGTTGACAGCCGAACGTGCTAGCCAATTGCGCCACGGAGATAGTCGTGCTCCAATCTCACCACCGTCAGAACATTTCTCCAAAGCTATCAGCGCAAAGAAAAAAAAGCGCCCCACCACCACCGGGTGTGCTCGAGGCTCCAAACTTTCGGTTAACAGCCGATCGCACTAGCCAATTGTGCCACGGAGACAGTCCTGCTCCACTCTCACCACCATCAGAACATATCTTCAAAGCTATCAGCCCAAAGAAAAAGAAATAAAGCGCCGCACCGCCACCGGGTGGGCTCGAACCTCCAACCTTTCGGTTAACAGCCGATCGCGCTAGCCAATTGCGCCACGAAGACAGTCGTGCTCCACTCTCACCACCGTCAGAACATTTCTTCAGAGCTATCAGCCCAAAGAAAAAAAAGCAACACACCACTCCCGAGAGGGCTCGAACCTCCAACCTTTCGGTTAACAGCCGATCGCGCTAGCAAATTGCGCCACGGAGACAGTCCTGCTATACTCTCACCACCATCAGAACATGTCTTTAAAGTTATCGGCCCAAAAAAGTGCCGCACCACCACCAGGTGGGCTCGAACCTCCAACTTTTCGGTTAAATGCCGAACGCGCTAGCCAATTGCGCCACGGAGACAGTCGTGCTCCACTCTCACCACCGTCAGAACATTTCTTCAGAGCTATCAGCCCAAAGAAAAAGAAGCGCCGCACCACCACCGGGTGGGCGAGAACCTCCAACCTTTCGGTCAACAGCAGACTGCGCTAGCCAATTGCGCCGCGGAGACAGTCGTGCTCCAGTCTCACCACCATCAGAACATATATTCAAAGCTATCAGCGCAAAGAAAAACGCGACACACCACTCCCGGGAGGGCCCGAACCTCCAACCTTTAGGTTAACAGCGGATAGCGCTAGCCAATTGGGCCACGGAGACAGTTGTGCTCCACTCTCACCACCATCAGAACATATCTTCAAAGCTATCAGCCCAAAGAAAAAAAAGCGCCGCACCACCACAGGGTGGGCTCGAACCTCAAACCTTTCGGTTAACAGCCGATCGTGCTAGCCAATTGCGCCACGGAGACAGTCCTGCTCCCCTCTCACCACCGTCAGAACATTTCTTCAGAACTATCAGCCCAAAGAAAATAAAGCGCCGCACCACCACCGGGTGGGCTCGAACCTCCTACCTTTAGGTTAACAGCGGATAGCGCTAGCCAATTGGGCCACGGAGACAGTTGTGCTCCACTCTCACCACCATCAGAACATATCTTCAAAGCTATCAGCGCAAAGAAAAAAGCAACACACCCCCCCCGGGTGGGCTCAAACCTCCAACTTTTCGGTTAACAGCCGATCGCGCTAGCCAATTGCGCCACGAAGACAGTCGTGCTCCACTCTCACCACCGTCAGAACATTTCTTCAGAGCTATCAGCCCAAAGAAAAAAAAGCAACACACCACTCCCGAGAGGGCTCGAACCTCCAACCTTTCGGTTAACTGCCGATCGCGCTAGCAAATTGCGCCACGGAGACAGTCCTGCTATACTCTCACCACCATCAGAACATGTCTTCAAAGTTATCGGCCCAAAAAAAAAGTGCCGCACCACCACCAGGTGGGCTCGAACATCCAACTTTTCGGTTAACTGCCGAACGCGCTAGCCAATTGCGCCACGGAGACAGTCGTGCTCCACTCTCACCACCGTCAGAACATTTCTTCAGAGCTATCAGCCCAAAGAAAAAGAAGTGCCGCACCACCACCGGGTAGGCGAGAACCTCCAACCTTTCGGTCAACAGCAGATCGCGCTAGCCAATTGCGCCGCGGGGACAGTCGTGCTTCACTCTCACCACCGTCAGAACATTTCTTCAGAGCTATCAGCCCAAAGAAAATAAAGCGCCGCACCACCACCGGGTGGGCTCGAACCTCAAACCTTTCGGTGAACAGCCGATCGCGCTAGCCAATTGCGCCACGGAGACAGTCGTGCTTCACTCTCACCACCGTCAGAACATTTCTTCAGAACTATCAGCCCAAAGAAAATAAAGCGCCGCACCACCACCGGGTGGGCTCGAACCTCCAACCTTTAGGTTAACAGCGGATAGCGCTAGCCAATTGGGCCACGGAGACAGTTGTGCTCCACTCTCACCACCATCAGAACTTATCTTCAAAGCTATCAGCCCAAAGAGAAAAAAGCGCCGCACCACCACCGGGTGCGCTCGAACCTCAAACCTTTCGGTGAACAGCCGATCGCGCTAGCCAATTGCGCCACGGAGACAGTCGTGCTTCACTCTCTCCACCGTCAGAACATTTCTTCAGAACTATCAGCCCAAAGAAAATAAAGCGCCGCACCACCACCGGGTGGGCTCGAACCTCCAACCTTTAGGTTAACAGCGGATAGCGCTAGCCAATTGGGCCACGGAGACAGTTGTGCTCCACTCTCACCACCATCAGAACATATCTTCAAAGCTATCAGCCCAAAGACAAAGAAAAAAAAGCGCCGCACCGCCACAGGGTGGGCTCGAACCTCCAACCTTTCGGTTAACAGCCGATCGCTCTAGCCAATTGCGCCACGGAGACAGTCCTGCTCCACTCTCACCACCATCAGAACATATCTTAAAAGCTATCAGCCTAAAGAAAAAAAAGCAACACACCACTCCCAGGAGGGCTCGAACCTCCAACCTTTCGGTCAACAGCAGATCGCGTTAGCTAATTGCGCGACGGAGACAGTCGTGCTCCACTCTCAACACCATCAGAACATATCTTGAAAGCTATCAGCGAAAAGAAAAAAAAGCGACACACCGTCCCCGGGTGGGCTCAAACCTCCAACCATTCGGTTAACCACCGATCGCGCTAGCCAATTGCGCCAGGGAGACAGTCCTGCTCCACTCTCACCACCATCAGAACATATCTTCAAAGCTATCAGTGCAAAGAAAAAAGCAACACACCACTCCCGGGAGGGCTCGAAACTCCAGTTTTTCGGTTACCAGCCGAATGTGCTAGCCAATTGCGCCACGGAGACAGTCGTGCTCCACTCTCACCACCGTCAGAACATTTCTTCAGAGCTATCAGCCCAAAGAAAAAAGAGCGCCGCACCCCCACCGGGTGGGCTCGAACCTCCAACCCTTCGGTTAACAGCCGATCGCGCTAGCCAATTGCGCCACGAAGACAGTCGTGCTCCACTCTCACCACCGTCAGAACATTTCTTCAGAGCTATCAGCCCAAAGAAAAAAAAGCAACACACCACTCCCGAGAAGGCTCGAACCTCCAACCTTTCGGTTAACAGCTGATCGCGCTAGCAAATTGCGCCACGGAGACAGTCCTGCTATACTCTCACAACCATCAGAACATGTCTTCAAAGTTATCGGCCCAAAAAAAAGTGCCGCACCACCACCACCGCACCACCAACAGCGGATAGCGCTAGCCAATTGGGCCACGGAGACAGTTGTGCTCCACTCTCACCACCATCAGAACATATCTTCAAAGCTATCAGCCCAAAGAAAAAAAAGCGCCGCACCACCACAGGGTGGGCTCGAACCTCAAACCTTTCGGTTAACAGCCGATCGTGCTAGCCAATTGCGCCACGGAGACAGTCCTGCTCCCCTCTCACCACCATCAGAACATATCTTCAAAGCAATCAGCCCATAGAAAAAAAAGCCCGCACCACCACCGGGTGGGCTCGAACCTCCAACCTTTCGGTTAACGGCCGAACGTGCTAGCCAATTGCGCCACGGAGATTGTCGTGCTCGAGTCTCACCACCGTCAGAACCTTTCTCTAAAGCTATCAGCGCAAAGAAAAAAAAAACGCCCCACCACCACCGGGTGGGCTCGAAACTCCAATTTTTCGGTTGACAGCCGAACGTGCTAGCCAATTGCGCCACGGAGATAGTCGTGCTCCAATCTCACCACCGTCAGAACATTTCTCCAAAGCTATCAGCGCAAAGAAAAAAAAGCGCCCCACCACCACCGGGTGTGCTCGAGGCTCCAAAATTTCGTTTAACAGCCGATCGCACTAGCCAATTGTGCCACGGAGACAGTCCTGCTCCACTCTCACCACCATCAGAACATATCTTCAAAGCTATCAGCCCAAAGAAAAAGAAAAAAAGCGCCGCACCGCCACCGGGTGGGCTCGAACCTCCAACCTTTCGGTTAACAGCCGATCGCGCTAGCCAATTGCGCCACGAAGACAGTCGTGCTCCACTCTCACCACCGTCAGAACATTTCTTCAGAGCTATCAGCCCAAAGAAAAAAAAGCAACACACCACTCCCGAGAGGGCTCGAACCTCCAACCTTTCGGTTAACAGCCGATCGCGCTAGCAAATTGCGCCACGGAGACAGTCCTGCTATACTCTCACCACCATCAGAACATGTCTTCAAAGTTATCGGCCCAAAAAAAAGTGCCGCACCACCACCAGGTGGGCTCGAACCTCCAACTTTTCGGTTAAATGCCGAACGCGCTAGCCAATTGCGCCACGGAGACAGTCGTGCTCCACTCTCACCACCGTCAGAACATTTCTTCAGAGCTATCAGCCCAAAGAAAAAGAAGCGCCGCACCACCACCGGGTGGGTGAGAACCTCCAACCTTTCGGTCAACAGCCGATCGCGCTAGCCTATTGCGCCACAGAGACAGTCGTGCTTCACTCTCACCACCGTCACAACATTTCTTCAGAGCTATCAGCCCAAAAAAAATAAAGCGCCGCACCACCACCGGGTGGGCTCGAACCTCCAACCTTTAGGTTAAGAGCGGATAGCGCTTGCCAATTGGGCCACGGAGACAGTTGTGCTCTACTCTCACCTCCATCAGAACATATCTTCAAAGCTATCAGCCCAAAGAAAAAAAAGCGCCGCACCACCACAGGCTGGGCTCGAACATCAAACCTTTCGGTTAACAGCCGATCGTGCTAGCCAATTGCGCCACGTAGACAGTCCTGCTCCCCTCTTACCACCATCAGAACATATCTTCAAAGCAATCAGCCCATAGAAAAAAAAAGCCCGCACCACCACCTAATGGACTCGAACCTCCAACCTTTCGGTTAACGGCCGAACGTGCTAGCCAATTACGCCACGGAGATTGTCGTGCTCGAGTCTCACCACCGTCAGAACCTTTCTCTAAAGCTATCAGCGCAAAGAAAAAAAAGCGCCCCACCACCACCACCGGGTGGGCTCGAACCTCCAACCTTTCGGTGAACAGCCGATCGCGCTAGCCAATTGCGCCACGGAGACAGTCGTGCTCCACTCTCACCACCGTCAGAACATATGTTCAGTGCTATCAGCTCAAAGAAAAAAAAGCGCCGAACCACCACCGGGTGGGCTCGAACCTCCAACCTTTAGGTTAACAGCGGATAGCGCTAGCCAATTGGGCCACGGAGACAGTTGTGCTCCACTCTCACCACCATCAGAACATATCTTCAAAGCTATCAGCCCAAAGAAAAAAAAGCGCCGCACCACCACCGGGTGGGCTCGAACCTCAAACCTTTCGGTGAACAGCCGATCGCGCCAGCCAATTGCGCCACGGAGACAGTCGTGCGTCACTCTCACCACCGTCAGAACATTTCTTCAGAACTATCAGCCCAAAGAAAATAAAGCGCCGCACCACCACCGGGTGGGCTCGAACCTCCAACCTTTAGGTTAACAGCGGATAGCGCTAGCCAATTGTGCCACGGAGACAGTTGTGCTCCACTCTCACCACCATCAGAACATATCTTCAAAGCTATCAGCCCAAAGAAAAAAAAGCGCCGCGCCACCACCGGGCGGGCTCGAACCTCAAACCTTTCGGTTAACAGCCGATCGCGCTAGCCAATTGCGCCACGGAGACAGTCCTGCTCCCCTCTCACCACCATCAGAACATATCTTCAAAGCAATCAGCCCATAGAAAAAAAAGCCCGCCCCACCACCGGGTTGGCTCGAACCTCCAACCTTTCGGTTAACGGCCGAACGTGCTAGCCTATTGCGCCACAGAGATTGTCGTGCTCGAGTCTCACCACTGTCAGAACATTTCTCCAAAGCTATCAGCGCAAAGAAAAAAAAGCGCCCCACCACCACCGGGTGTGCTCGAGGCTCCAACCTTTCGGTTAACAGCCGATCGCACTAGCCAATTGCGCCACGGAGACAGTCCTGCTCCACTCTCACCACCATCAGAACATATCTTAAAAGCTATCAGCCTAAAGAAAAAAAGCAACACACCACTCCCAGGAGGGCTCGAACCTCCAACCTTTCGGTCAACAGCAGATCGCGTTAGCTAATTGCGCGACGGACACAGTCGTGCTCCACTCTCAACACCATCAGAACATATCTTGAAAGCTATCAGCGAAAAGAAAAAAAAAGCGACAGACCGTCCCCGGGTGGGCTCAAACCTCCAACCTTTCGGTTAACCACCGATCGCGCTAGCCAATTGCGCCACGGAGACAGTCCTGCTTCCCTCTCACCACCATCAGAACATATCTTCAAAGCTATCAGTGCAAAGAAAAAAGCAACACGCCACTCCCGGGAGGGCTCGAAACTCCAGTTTTTCGGTTACCAGCCGAATGTGCTAGCCAATTGCGCCACGGAGACAGTCGTGCTCCACTCTCACCACCGTCAGAACATTTCTTTAGAGCTATCAGCCCAAAGAAAAAAGAGCGCCGCACCCCCACCGGGTGGGCTCGAACCTCCAACCTTTCGGTTAACAGCCGATCGCGCTAGCCAATTGCGCCACGAAGACAGTCGTGCTCCACTCTCACCACCATCAGAACATTTCTTCAGAGCTATGAGCCCAAAGAAAAAAAAGCAACACACCACTCCGGAGAGGGCTCGAACCTCCAACCTTTCGGTTAACAGCCGATCGCGCTAGCAAATTGCGCCACGGAGACAGTCCTGCTATACTCTCACCACCATCAGAACATGTCTTTAAAGTTATCGGCCCAAAAAAAGTGCCGCACCACCACCAGGTGGGCTCGAACCTCCAACTTTTCGGTTAAATGCCGAACGCGCTAGCCAATTGCGCCACGGAGACAGTCGTGCTCCACTCTCACCACCGTCAGAACATTTCTTCAGAGCTATCAGCCCAAAGAAAAAGAAGCGCCGCACCACCACCGGGTGGGCGAGAACCTCCAACCTTTCGGTCAACAGCAGACTGCGCTAGCCAATTGCGCCGCGGAGACAGTCGTGCTCCAGTCTCACCACCATCAGAACATATATTCAAAGCTATCAGCGCAAAGAAAAACGCGACACACCACTCCCGGGAGGGCCCGAACCTCCAACCTTTAGGTTAACAGCGGATAGCGCTAGCCAATTGGGCCACGGAGACAGTTGTGCTCCACTCTCACCACCATCAGAACATATCTTCAAAGCTATCAGCCCAAAGAAAAAAAAGCGCCGCACCACCACAGGGTGGGCTCGAACCTCAAACCTTTCGGTTAACAGCCGATCGTGCTAGCCAATTGCGCCACGGAGACAGTCCTGCTCCCCTCTCACCACCGTCAGAACATTTCTTCAGAACTATCAGCCCAAAGAAAATAAAGCGCCGCACCACCACCGGGTGGGCTCGAACCTCCTACCTTTAGGTTAACAGCGGATAGCGCTAGCCAATTGGGCCACGGAGACAGTTGTGCTCCACTCTCACCACCATCAGAACATATCTTCAAAGCTATCAGCGCAAAGAAAAAAGCAACACACCCCCCCCGGGTGGGCTCAAACCTCCAACTTTTCGGTTAACAGCCGATCGCGCTAGCCAATTGCGCCACGAAGACAGTCGTGCTCCACTCTCACCACCGTCAGAACATTTCTTCAGAGCTATCAGCCCAAAGAAAAAAAAGCAACACACCACTCCCGAGAGGGCTCGAACCTCCAACCTTTCGGTTAACTGCCGATCGCGCTAGCAAATTGCGCCACGGAGACAGTCCTGCTATACTCTCACCACCATCAGAACATGTCTTCAAAGTTATCGGCCCAAAAAAAAAGTGCCGCACCACCACCAGGTGGGCTCGAACATCCAACTTTTCGGTTAACTGCCGAACGCGCTAGCCAATTGCGCCACGGAGACAGTCGTGCTCCACTCTCACCACCGTCAGAACATTTCTTCAGAGCTATCAGCCCAAAGAAAAAGAAGTGCCGCACCACCACCGGGTAGGCGAGAACCTCCAACCTTTCGGTCAACAGCAGATCGCGCTAGCCAATTGCGCCGCGGGGACAGTCGTGCTTCACTCTCACCACCGTCAGAACATTTCTTCAGAGCTATCAGCCCAAAAAAAATAAAGCGCCGCACCACCACCGGGTGGGCTCGAACCTCAAACCTTTCGGTGAACAGCCGATCGCGCTAGCCAATTGCGCCACGGAGACAGTCGTGCTTCACTCTCACCACCGTCAGAACATTTCTTCAGAACTATCAGCCCAAAGAAAATAAAGCGCCGCACCACCACCGGGTGGGCTCGAACCTCCAACCTTTAGGTTAACAGCGGATAGCGCTAGCCAATTGGGCCACGGAGACAGTTGTGCTCCACTCTCACCACCATCAGAACTTATCTTCAAAGCTATCAGCCCAAAGAGAAAAAAGCGCCGCACCACCACCGGGTGGGCTCGAACCTCAAACCTTTCGGTGAACAGCCGATCGCGCTAGCCAATTGCGCCACGGAGACAGTCGTGCTTCACTCTCTCCACCGTCAGAACATTTCTTCAGAACTATCAGCCCAAAGAAAATAAAGCGCCGCACCACCACCGGGTGGGCTCGAACCTCCAACCTTTAGGTTAACAGCGGATAGCGCTAGCCAATTGGGCCACGGAGACAGTTGTGCTCCACTCTCACCACCATCAGAACATATCTTCAAAGCTATCAGCCCAAAGACAAAGAAAAAAAAGCGCCGCACCGCCACAGGGTGGGCTCGAACCTCCAACCTTTCGGTTAACAGCCGATCGCTCTAGCCAATTGCGCCACGGAGACAGTCCTGCTCCACTCTCACCACCATCAGAACATATCTTAAAAGCTATCAGCCTAAAGAAAAAAAAGCAACACACCACTCCCAGGAGGGCTCGAACCTCCAACCTTTCGGTCAACAGCAGATCGCGTTAGCTAATTGCGCGACGGAGACAGTCGTGCTCCACTCTCAACACCATCAGAACATATCTTGAAAGCTATCAGCGAAAAGAAAAAAAAGCGACACACCGTCCCCGGGTGGGCTCAAACCTCCAACCATTCGGTTAACCACCGATCGCGCTAGCCAATTGCGCCAGGGAGACAGTCCTGCTCCACTCTCACCACCATCAGAACATATCTTCAAAGCTATCAGTGCAAAGAAAAAAGCAACACACCACTCCCGGGAGGGCTCGAAACTCCAGTTTTTCGGTTACCAGCCGAATGTGCTAGCCAATTGCGCCACGGAGACAGTCGTGCTCCACTCTCACCACCGTCAGAACATTTCTTCAGAGCTATCAGCCCAAAGAAAAAAGAGCGCCGCACCCCCACCGGGTGGGCTCGAACCTCCAACCCTCCGGTTAACAGCCGATCGCGCTAGCCAATTGCGCCACGAAGACAGTCGTGCTCCACTCTCACCACCGTCAGAACATTTCTTCAGAGCTATCAGCCCAAAGAAAAAAAAGCAACACACCACTCCCGAGAGGGCTCGAACCTCCAACCTTTCGGTTAACAGCTGATCGCGCTAGCAAATTGCGCCACGGAGACAGTCCTGCTATACTCTCACAACCATCAGAACATGTCTTCAAAGTTATCGGCCCAAAAAAAAGTGCCGCACCACCACCAGGTGGGCTCGAACCTCCAACTTTTCGGTTAAATGCCGAACGCGCTAGCCAATTGCGCCACGGAGACAGTCGTATCCACTCTCACCACTGTCAGAACATTTCTTCAGAGCTATCAGCCCAAAGAAAAAGAAGCGCCGCACCACCACCGGGTGGGCGAGAACCTCCAACCTTTCGGTCAACAGCAGACTGCGCTAGCCAATTGCGCCGCGGAGACAGTCGTGCTCCAGTCTCACCACCATCAGAACATATTTTCAAAGCTATCAGCGCAAAGAAAAACGCGACACACCACTCCCGGGAGGGCTCGAAACTCCAATTTTTCGGTTAACAGCGGAATGTGCTAGCCAATTGCGCCAAGGAGACAGTCGTGCTCCAATCTCACCACCGCGAAAATATTTGTGCAAAGCTATCAGTGGAAAGAAAAAAAGTGCCGCACCACCACCTGGTGGGCTCGAAACTCCAATTTTTCGGTTAACAGCCAAACGTGCTAGCCAATTGCGCCACGGAGACAGTCGTCCTCCTCTCTCACCACCTTCAGAACATTTCTTCAGAGCTATCAGCCCAAAGAAAAAAAAGCGCCCCACCACCACCGGGTGGGCTCGGACCTCCAACCTTTCGGTGAACAGCCGATCGCGCTAGCCTATTGCGCCACCGAGACAGTCGTGCTTCACTCTCACCACCGTCAGAACATTTCTTCAGAGCTATCAGCCCAAAGAAAATAAAGCGCCGCACCTCCACCGGGTGGGCTCGAACCACCAACCTTTAGGTTAACAGCCGATCGTGCTAGCCAATTGCGCCACGGAGACAGTCCTGCTCCGCTCTCACCACCATCAGAACATATCTTCAAAGCAATCAGCCCATAGAAAAAAAAAGCAACACACCACTCCCAGGAGGGCTCGAACCTCCAACCTTTCGGTCAACAGCAGATCGCGTTAGCTAATTGCGCGACGGAGACAGTCGTGCTGCACTCTCAACACCATCAGAACATATCTTGAAAGCTATCAGCGAAAAGAAAAAAAAGCGACACACCGTCCCCAGGTGGGCTCAAACCTCCAACCTTTCGGTTAACCACCGATCGCGCTAGCCAATTGCGCCACGGAGACAGTCCTGCTCCATTCTCACCACCATCAGAACATATCTTCAAAGCTATCAGTGCAAAGAAAAAAGCAACACACCACTCCCGGGAGGGCTCGAAACTCCAGTTTTTTGGTTACCAGCCGAATGTGCTAGCCAATTGCGCCACGGAGACAGTCGTGCTCCACTCTCACCACCGTCAGAACATTTCTTCAGAGCTATCAGCCTAAAGAAAAAAGAGCGCCGCACCCCCACCGGGTGGGCTCGAACCTCCAACCTTTCGGTTATCAGCCGATCGCGCTAGCCCATTGCGCCACGAAGACAGTCGGGCTCCACTCTCACCACCATCAGAACATTTCTTCAGAGCTATCAGCCCAAAGAAAAAAAGCAACACACCACTCCCGAGAGGGCTCGAACCTCCAACCTTTCGGTTAACAGCCGGTCCCGCTAGCAAATTGCGCCACGGAGACAGTCCTGCTATACTCTCACCACCATCAGAACATGTCTTCAAAGTTATCGGCCCAAAAAAAAAAGTTCTGCACCACCACCAGGTGGGCTCGAACCTCCAACTTTTCGGTTAAATGCCGAACACGCTAGCCAATTGCGCCACGGAGACAGTCGTGCTCCACTCTCACCACCGTCAGAACATTTCTTCAGAGCTATCAGCCCAAAGAAAAAGAAGCGCCGCACCACCACCGGGTGGGCGAGAACCTCCAACCTTTCGGTGAACAGCAGACTGCACTAGCCAATTGCGCCGCGGGGACAGTCGTGCTCCAGTCTCACCACCGTCAGAACATTTCTTCAGAGCTATCAGCCCAAAGAAAAAAAAAGCAACACACCACTCCCGAGAGGGCTCGAACTTCCAACCTTTCGGTTATTAGCCGATCGCGCTAGCAAATTGCGCCACGGAGACAGTCGTGCTCCACTCTCACCACCATCAGAACATATCTTCAAAGCAATCAGCCCATAGAAAAAAAAGCCCGCACCACCACCAGGTGGGCTCGAACCTTCAACCTTTCGGTTAACGGCCGAACGTGCTAGCCAAGTGTGCCACGGAGATTGTCGTGCTCCACTCTCACCACCATCAGAACATATCTTCAATGCTATCAGCCTAATGAAAAAAAAGCAACACACCACTCCCGGGAGGGCTCGAACCTCCAACCTTTCAGTTAACAGCCGATCACGCTAGCCAATTGCGCCACGGAGACAGTAGTGCTCCAATCTCACCACCGTCAGAACATGTCTCCAAAGCTATCAACGCAAAGAAAAAGGCAACACAACACTCCCGGGAGGGCTCGAACCACCAACATTTCGGTTAACAGCCGATCGCGCTAGCAAATTGCGCCACAGAGACAGTCGTGCTCCACTCTCACCACCGTCAGAACATTTCTTCAGAGCTATCAGCCCAAAGAAAAAGAAGCGCCGCACCACCACCGGTTGGGCTCGAACCTCCAACCTTTCGGTCAGCAGCAGATCGCGTTAGCCAATTGCGCGACGGAGACAGTCGTGCTCCACTCTCAACACCATCAGAACATATCTTCAAAGCTATCTGCGAAAATAAAAAAAAGCGACACACCGTCCCTGGGTGGGCTCAAACCTCCAACCTCTCGGTTAACAGCCGATCGCGCTAGCCAATTGCGCCACGGAGACAGGCCTGCTCCACTCTCACCACCATCAAAACGTTTCTTCAGAGCTATCAGCCCAAAGAAAAAGAAGCGCCGCACTACCACCGGGTGGGAGAGAACCTCCAACCTTTCGGTCAACAGCAGATTGCGCTAGCCAATTGCGCCGCGGAGACAGTCGTGCTCCAGTCTCACCACCATCAGAACATATTTTCAAAGCTATCAGCGCAAAGAAAAACGCGACACACCACTCCCGGGAGGGCTCAAAACTCCAATTTTTCGGTTAACAGCCGAATGTGCTAGCCAATTGCGCCACGGAGACAGTCGTGCTCCAATCTCACCACCGCGAGAACATTTCTGCAAAGCTATCAGTGGAAAAAAAAAGTGCCGCACCACCACCGGGTGGGCTCGAAACTCCAATTTTTCGGTTGACAGCCGAACGTGCTAGCCAATTCCGCCACGGAGATAGTCATGCTCCAATCTCACCACCGTCAGAACATTTCTCCAAAGCTATCAGCGCAAAGAAAAAAAAGCGCCCCACCACCACCGGGTGTGCTCGAGCCTCCAACCTTTCGGTTAACAGCCGATCGCACTAGCCAATTGTGCCACGGAGACAGTCCTGCTCCACTCTCACCACCATCAGAACATATCTTCAAAGCTATCAGCCCAAAGAAAAAGAAAAAAAAAGCGCCGCACCACCACCGGGTGGGCTCGAATCTCCAACCTTTCGGTTAACAGCCGATCGCTCTAGCCAATTGCGCCACGGAGACAGTCCTGCTCCACTCTCACCACCATCAGAACATATCTTAAAAGCTATCAGCCTAAAGAAAAAAAAGCAACACACCACTCCCAGGAGGGCTCGAACCTCCAACCTTTCGGTCAACAGCAGATCGCGTTAGCTAATTGCGCGACGGAGACAGTCGTGCTGCACTCTCAACACCATCAGAACATATCTTGAAAGCTATCAGCGAAAAGAAAAAAAAGCGACACACCGTCCCCAGGTGGGCTCAAACCTCCAACCTTTCGGTTAACCACCGATCGCGCTAGCCAATTGCGCCACGGAGACAGTCCTGCTCCACTCTCACCACCATCAGAACATATCTTCAAAGCTATCAGTGCAAAGAAAAAAGCAACACACCAATCCCGGGAGGGCTCGAAACTCCAGTTTTTTGGTTACCAGCCGAATGTGCTAGCCAATTGCGCCACGGAGACAGTCGTGCTCCACTCTCACCACCGCCAGAACATTTCTTCAGAGCTATCAGCCCAAAGAAAAAAGAGCGCCGCACCCCCACCGGGTGGGCTCGAACCTCCAACCTTTCGGTTAACAGCCGATCGCGCTAGCCCATTGCGCCACGAAGACAGTCGGGCTCCACTCTCACCACCATCAGAACATTTCTTCAGAGCTATCAGCCCAAAGAAAAAAAGCAACACACCACTCCCGAGAGGGCTCGAACCTCCAACCTTTCGGTTAACAGCCGATCGCGCTAGCAAATTGCGCCACGGAGACAGTCCTGCTATACTCTCACCACCATCAGAACATGTCTTCAAAGTTATCGGCCCAAAAAAAAGTTCCGCACCACCACCAGGTGGGCTCGAACCTCCAACTTTTCGGTTAAATGCCGAACACGCTAGCCAATTGCGCCACGGAGACAGTCGTGCTCCACTCTCACCACCGTCAGAACATTTCTTCAGAGCTATCAGCCCAAAGAAAAAGAAAGGCCGCACCACCACCGGGTGGGCGAGAAACTCCAACCTTTCGGTCAACAGCAGACTGCACTAGCCAATTGCGCCGCGGAGACAGTCGTGCTCCAGTCTCACCACCATCAGAACATATTTTCAAAGCTATCAGCGCAAAGAAAAACGCGACACACCACTCCCGGGAGGGCTCGAACCTCCAACTTTTCAGTTAACAGCCGATCGCGCTAGCCAATTGCGTCACGGAGACAGTCGTGCTCCAATCTCACCACTGTCAGAACATATCTTCAAAGCTATCAGCCCAAAGAAATAAAGCGCCGCACCACCACCGAGTGGGCTCGAACCTCCAACCTTTAGGTTAACAGCAGATAGCGCTAGCCAATTGGGCCACGGAGACAGTCGTGCTCCACTCTCACCACCATCAGAACATATCTTCAAAGGAATCAGCCCAAAGAAAAAAAAGCGCCGCACCCCCACCGGGTGGGCTCGAACCTCCAACCTTTCGGTTAACAGCCGATCGCGCTAGCCAATTGCGCCACGAAGACAGTCGTGCTCCACTCTCACCACCGTCAGAACATTTCTTCAGAGCTATCAGCCCAAAGAAAAAAAAGCAACACCCCACTCCCGAGAGGGCTCGAACTTCCAACCTTTCGGTTATTAGCCGATCGCGCTAGCAAATTGCGCCACGGAGACAGTCGTGCTCCACTCTCACCACCATCAGAACATACCTTCAAAGCAATCAGCCCATAGAAAAAAAAGCCCGCACCACCACCAGGTGGGCTCGAACCTTCAACCTTTCAGTTAACAGCCGATCGCGCTAGCCAATTGCGCCACGGAGACAGTCGTGCTCCAATCTCACCACTGTCAGAACATATCTTCAAAGCTATCAGCCCAAAGAAATAAAGCGCCGCACCACCACCGAGTGGGCTCGAACCTCCAACCTTTAGGTTAACAGCAGATAGCGCTAGCCAATTGCGCCACGGAGACAGTCGTCCTCCTCTCTCACCACCGTCAGAACATTTCTTCAGAGCTATCAGCCCAAAGAAAAAAAAGCGCCCCACCACCACCGGGTGGGCTCGGACCTCCAACCTTTCGGTGAACAGCCGATCGCGCTAGCCTATTGCGCCACCGAGACAGTCGTGCTTCACTCTCACCACCGTCAGAACATTTCTTCAGAGCTATCAGCCCAAAGAAAATAAAGCGCCGCACCTCCACCGGGTGGGCTCGAACCACCAACCTTTAGGTTAACAGCCGATCGTGCTAGCCAATTGCGCCACGGAGACAGTCCTGCTCCGCTCTCACCACCATCAGAACATATCTTCAAAGCAATCAGCCCATAGAAAAAAAAAGCAACACACCACTCCCAGGAGGGCTCGAACCTCCAACCTTTCGGTCAACAGCAGATCGCGTTAGCTAATTGCGCGACGGAGACAGTCGTGCTGCACTCTCAACACCATCAGAACATATCTTGAAAGCTATCAGCGAAAAGAAAAAAAAGCGACACACCGTCCCCAGGTGGGCTCAAACCTCCAACCTTTCGGTTAACCACCGATCGCGATAGCCAATTGCGCCACGGAGACAGTCCTGCTCCATTCTCACCACCATCAGAACATATCTTCAAAGCTATCAGTGCAAAGAAAAAAGCAACACACCACTCCCGGGAGGGCTCGAAACTCCAGTTTTTTGGTTACCAGCCGAATGTGCTAGCCAATTGCGCCACGGAGACAGTCGTGCTCCACTCTCACCACCGTCAGAACATTTCTTCAGAGCTATCAGCCTAAAGAAAAAAGAGCGCCGCACCCCCACCGGGTGGGCTCGAACCTCCAACCTTTCGGTTAACAGCCGATCGCGCTAGCCCATTGCGCCACGAAGACAGTCGGGCTCCACTCTCACCACCATCAGAACATTTCTTCAGAGCTATCAGCCCAAAGAAAAAAAGCAACACACCACTCCCGAGAGGGCTCGAACCTCCAACCTTTCGGTTAACAGCCGGTCCCGCTAGCAAATTGCGCCACGGAGACAGTCCTGCTATACTCTCACCACCATCAGAACATGTCTTCAAAGTTATCGGCCCAAAAAAAAAGTTCTGCACCACCACCAGGTGGGCTCGAACCTCCAACTTTTCGGTTAAATGCCGAACGCGCTAGCCAATTGCGCCACGGAGACAGTCGTGCTCCACTCTCACCACCGTCAGAACATTTCTTCAGAGCTATCAGCCCAAAGAAAAAGAAGCGCCGCACCACCACCGGGTGGGCGAGAACCTCCAACCTTTCGGTGAACAGCAGACTGCACTAGCCAATTGCGCCGCGGGGACAGTCGTGCTCCAGTCTCACCACCGTCAGAACATTTCTTCAGAGCTATCAGCCCAAAGAAAAAAAAGCAACACACCACTCCCGAGAGGGCTCGAACTTCCAACCTTTCGGTTATTAGCCGATCGCGCTAGCAAATTGCGCCACGGAGACAGTCGTGCTCCACTCTCACCACCATCAGAACATATCTTCAAAGCAATCAGCCCATAGAAAAAAAAGCCCGCACCACCACCAGGTGGGCTCGAACCTTCAACCTTTCGGTTAACGGCCGAACGTGCTAGCCAAGTGTGCCACGGAGATTGTCGTGCTCCACTCTCACCACCATCAGAACATATCTTCAATGCTATCAGCCTAATGAAAAAAAAGCAACACACCACTCCCGGGAGGGCTCGAACCTCCAACCTTTCAGTTAACAGCCGATCACGCTAGCCAATTGCGCCACGGAGACAGTAGTGCTCCAATCTCACCACCGTCAGAACATGTCTCCAAAGCTATCAACGCAAAGAAAAAGGCAACACAACACTCCCGGGAGGGCTCGAACCACCAACATTTCGGTTAACAGCCGATCGCGCTAGCAAATTGCGCCACAGAGACAGTCGTGCTCCACTCTCACCACCGTCAGAACATTTCTTCAGAGCTATCAGCCCAAAGAAAAAGAAGCGCCGCACCACCACCGGTTGGGCTCGAACCTCCAACCTTTCGGTCAGCAGCAGATCGCGTTAGCCAATTGCGCGACGGAGACAGTCGTGCTCCACTCTCAACACCATCAGAACATATCTTCAAAGCTATCTGCGAAAATAAAAAAAAGCGACACACCGTCCCTGGGTGGGCTCAAACCTCCAACCTCTCGGTTAACAGCCGATCGCGCTAGCCAATTGCGCCACGGAGACAGGCCTGCTCCACTCTCACCACCATCAAAACGTTTCTTCAGAGCTATCAGCCCAAAGAAAAAGAAGCGCCGCACCACCACCGGGTGGGAGAGAACCTCCAACCTTTCGGTCAACAGCAGATTGCGCTAGCCAATTGCGCCGCGGAGACAGTCGTGCTCCAGTCTCACCACCATCAGAACATATTTTCAAAGCTATCAGCGCAAAGAAAAACGCGACACACCACTCCCGGGAGGGCTCAAAACTCCAATTTTTCGGTTAACAGCCGAATGTGCTAGCCAATTGCGCCACGGAGACAGTCGTGCTCCAATCTCACCACCGCGAGAACATTTCTGCAAAGCTATCAGTGGAAAAAAAAAGTGCCGCACCACCACCGGGTGGGCTCGAAACTCCAATTTTTCGGTTGACAGCCGAACGTGCTAGCCAATTCCGCCACGGAGATAGTCATGCTCCAATCTCACCACCGTCAGAACATTTCTCCAAAGCTATCAGCGCAAAGAAAAAAAAGCGCCCCACCACCACCGGGTGTGCTCGAGCCTCCAACCTTTCGGTTAACAGCCGATCGCACTAGCCAATTGTGCCACGGAGACAGTCCTGTTCCACTCTCACCACCATCAGAACATATCTTAAAAGCTATCAGCCCAAAGAAAAAGAAAAAAAAGCGCCGCACCACCACCGGGTGGGCTCGAATCTCCAACCTTTCGGTTAACAGCCGATCGCTCTAGCCAATTGCGCCACGGAGACAGTCCTGCTCCACTCTCACCACCATCAGAACATATCTTAAAAGCTATCAGCCTAAAGAAAAAAAAGCAACACACCACTCCCAGGAGGGCTCGAACCTCCAACCTTTCGGTCAACAGCAGATCGCGTTAGCTAATTGCGCGACGGAGACAGTCGTGCTGCACTCTCAACACCATCAGAACATATCTTGAAAGCTATCAGCGAAAAGAAAAAAAAGCGACACACCGTCCCCAGGTGGGCTCAAACCTCCAACCTTTCGGTTAACCACCGATCGCGCTAGCCAATTGCGCCACGGAGACAGTCCTGCTCCACTCTCACCACCATCAGAACATATCTTCAAAGCTATCAGTGCAAAGAAAAAAGCAACACACCAATCCCGGGAGGGCTCGAAACTCCAGTTTTTTGGTTACCAGCCGAATGTGCTAGCCAATTGCGCCACGGAGACAGTCGTGCTCCACTCTCAACACCGCCAGAACATTTCTTCAGAGCTATCAGCCCAAAGAAAAAAGAGCGCCGCACCCCCACCGGGTGGGCTCGAACCTCCAACCTTTCGGTTAACAGCCGATCGCGCTAGCCCATTGCGCCACGAAGACAGTCGGGCTCCACTCTCACCACCATCAGAACATTTCTTCAGAGCTATCAGCCCAAAGAAAAAAAGCAACACACCACTCCCGAGAGGGCTCGAACCTCCAACCTTTCGGTTAACAGCCGATCGCGCTAGCAAATTGCGCCACGGAGACAGTCCTGCTATACTCTCACCACCATCAGAACATGTCTTCAAAGTTATCGGCCCAAAAAAAAGTTCCGCACCACCACCAGGTGGGCTCGAACCTCCAACTTTTCGGTTAAATGCCGAACACGCTAGCCAATTGCGCCACGGAGACAGTCGTGCTCCACTCTCACCACCGTCAGAACATTTCTTCAGAGCTATCAGCCCAAAGAAAAAGAAAGGCCGCACCACCACCGGGTGGGCGAGAAACTCCAACCTTTCGGTCAACAGCAGACTGCACTAGCCAATTGCGCCGCGGAGACAGTCGTGCTCCAGTCTCACCACCATCAGAACATATTTTCAAAGCTATCAGCGCAAAGAAAAACGCGACACACCACTCCCGGGAGGGCTCGAACCTCCAACTTTTCAGTTAACAGCCGATCGCGCTAGCCAATTGCGCCACGGAGACAGTCGTGCTCCAATCTCACCACTGTCAGAACATATCTTCAAAGCTATCAGCCCAAAGAAATAAAGCGCCGCACCACCACCGAGTGGGCTCGAACCTCCAACCTTTAGGTTAACAGCAGATAGCGCTAGCCAATTGGGCCACGGAGACAGTCGTGCTCCACTCTCACCACCATCAGAACATATCTTCAAAGGAATCAGCCCAAAGAAAAAAAAGCGCCGCACCCCCACCGGGTGGGCTCGAACCTCCAACCTTTCGGTTAACAGCCGATCGCGCTAGCCAATTGCGCCACGAAGACAGTCGTGCTCCACTCTCACCACCGTCAGAACATTTCTTCAGAGCTATCAGCCCAAAGAAAAAAAAGCAACACCCCACTCCCGAGAGGGCTCGAACTTCCAACCTTTCGGTTATTAGCCGATCGCGCTAGCAAATTGCGCCACGGAGACAGTCGTGCTCCACTCTCACCACCATCAGAACATACCTTCAAAGCAATCAGCCCATAGAAAAAAAAGCCCGCACCACCACCAGGTGGGCTCGAACCTTCAACCTTTCGGTTAACGGCCGAACGTGCTAGCCAATTGTGCCATGGAGATTGTCGTGCTCGAGTCTCACCACCGTCAGAATCTTTCTTTAAAGCTATCAGCGCAAAGAAAAAAAAGCGCCGCACCGCCACCGGGTGGGCTCGAACCTCCAACCTTTTGTTTAACAGCCGATCGTTCTAGCCAATAGCGCCACCGAGACAGTCCTGCTCCGCTCTCACCACCATCAGAACATATCTTCAATGCTATCAGCCTAAAGAAAAAAAAGCAACACACCACTCCCGGGAGGGCTCGAACCTCCAACCTTTCAGTTAACAGCCGATCACGCTAGCCAATTGCGCCACGGAGACAGTAGTGCTCCAATCTCACCACCGTCAGAACATGTCTCCAAAGCTATCAACGCAAAGAAAAAGGCAACACACCACTCCCGGGAGGGCTCGAACCACCAACAATTCGGTTAACAGCCGATCGCGCTAGCAAATTGCGCCACAGAGACAGTCGTGCTCCACTCTCACCACCGTCAGAACATTTCTTCAGAGCTATCAGCCCAAAGAAAAAAGAAGCGCCGCACCACCACCGGTTGGGCTCGAACCTCCAACCTTTCGGTCAGCAGCAGATCGCGTTAGCCAATTGCGCGACGGAGACAGTCGTGCTCCACTCTCAACACCATCAGAACATATCTTCAAAGCTATCTGCGAAAATAAAAAAAAGCGACACACCGTCCCCGGGTGGGCTCAAACCTCCAACCTCTCGGTTAACAGCCGATCGCGATAGCCAATTGCGCCACGGAGACAGTCCTGCTCCACTCTCACCACCATCAAAACGTTTCTTCAGAGCTATCAGCCCAAAGAAAAAGAAGCGCCGCACCACCACCGGGTGGGCGAGAACCTCCAACCTTTCGGTCAACGGCAGATTGCACTAGCCAATTGCGCCGCGGAGACAGTCGTGCTCCAGTCTCACCACCATCAGAAAATATTTTCAAAGCTATCAGCGCAAAGAAAAACGCGACACACCACTCCCGGGAGGGCTCAAAACTCCAATTTTTCGGTTAACAGCCGAATGTGCTAGCCAATTGCGCCAAGGAGACAGTCGTGCTCCAATCTCACCACCGCGAGAACATTTCTGCAAAGCTATCAGTGGAAAGAAAAAAAAGTGCCGCACCACCACCTGGTGGGCTCGAAACTCCAATTTTTCGGTTAACAGCCAAACGTGCTAGCCAATTGCGCCACGGAGACAGTCGTCCGTCACTCTCACCACCGTCAGAACATTTCTTCAGAGCTATCAGCTCAAAGAAAAAAAAGCGCCCCACCACCACCGGGTGGGCTCGGACCTCCAACCTTTCGGTGAACAGCCGATCGCGCTAGCCTATTGCGCCACGGAGACAGTCGTGCTTCACTCTCACCACCGTCAGAACATTTCTTCAGAGCTATCAGCCCAAAGAAAATAAAGCGCCGCACCACCACCGGGTGGGCTCGAACCTCCAACCTTTAGGTTAACAGCGGATAGCGCTAGCCAATTGGGCCACGGAGACAGTTGTGCTCCACTCTCACCACCATCAGAACATATCTTCAAAGCTATCAGCCCAAAGAAAAAAAAGCGCCGCACCACCACAGGGTGGGCTCGAACCTCAAACCTTTCGGTTAACAGCCGATCGTGCTAGCCAATTGCGCCACGGAGACAGTCCTGCTCCCCTCTCACCACCATCAGATCATATCTTCAAAGCAATCAGCCCATAGAAAAAAAAAAGCCCGCACCACCACCGGGTGGGCTCGAACCTCCAACCTTTCGGTTAACGGCCGAACGTGCTAGCCGATTGCGCCACGGAGATTGTCGTGCTCGAGTCTCACCACCGTCAGAATCTTTCTCTAAAGCTATCAGCGCAAAGAAAAAAAAGCGCCCCACCACCACCGGGTGGGCTCGAAACTCCAATTTTTCGGTTGACAGCCGAACGTGCTAGCCAATTGCGCCACGGAGATAGTCGTGCTGCAATCTCACCACCGTCAGAACATTTCTCCAAAGCTATCAGCGCAAAGAAAACAAAGCGCCCCACCACCACCGGGTGTGCTCGAGCCTCCAACCTTTCGGTTAACAGCCGATCGCACTAGCCAATTGTGCCACGGAGACAGTCCTGCTCCACTCTCACCACCATCAGAACATATCTTCAAAGCTATCAGCCCAAAGAAAAAGAAAAAAAAGCGCCGCACCGCTTCCGGGTGGGCTCGAACCTCCAACCTTTCGGTTAACAGCCGATCGCTCTAGCCGATTGCGCCACGGAGACAGTCCTGCTCCACTCTCACCACCATCAGAACATATCTTAAAAGCTATCAGCCTAAAGAAAAAAAGCAACACACCACTCCAAGGAGGGCTCGAACCTCCAACCTTTCGGTCAACAGCAGATCGCGTTAGCTAATTGCGCGACGGAGACAGTCGTGCTCCACTCTCAACACCATCAGAACATATCTTGAAAGCTATCAGCGAAAAGAAAAAAAAAGCGACACACCGTCCCCGGGTGGGCTCAAACCTCCAACCATTCGGTTAACCACCGATCGCGCTAGCCAATTGCGCCAGGGAGACAGTCCTGCTCCACTCTCACCACCATCAGAACATAACTTCAAAGCTATCAGTGCAAAGAAAAAAGCAACACACCACTCCCGGGAGGGCTCGAAACTCCAGTTTTTCGGTTACCAGCCGAATGTGCTAGCCAATTGCGCCACGGAGACAGTCGTGCTCCACTCTCACCACCGTCAGAACATTTCTTCAGAGCTATCAGCACAAAAAAAAAAGAGCGCCGCACCCCCACCGGGTGGGCTCGAACCTCCAACCCTTCGGTTAACAGCCGATCGCGCTAGCCAATTGCTCCACGAAGACAGTCGTGCTCCACTCTCACCACCGTCAGAACATTTCTTCAGAGCTATCAGCCCAAAGAAAAAAAAGCAACACACCACTCCCGAGAGGGCTCGAACCTCCAACCTTTCGGTTAACAGCTGATCGCGCTAGCAAATTGCGCCACGGAGACAGTCCGGCTATACTCTCACCACCATCAGAACATGTCTTCAAAGTTATCGGCCCAAAAAAAAGTGCCGCACCACCACCAGGTGGGCTCGAACCTCCAACTTTTCGGTTAAATGCCGAACGCGCTAGCCAATTGCGCCACGGAGACAGTCGTGCTCCACTCTCACCACTGTCAGAACATTTCTTCAGAGCTATCAGCCCAAAGAAAAAGAAGCGCCGCACCACCACCGGGTGGGCGAGAACCTCCAACCTTTCGGTCAACAGCAGACTGCGCTAGCCAATTGCGCCGCGGAGACAGTCGTGCTCCAGTCTCACCACCATCAGAACATATTTTCAAAGCTATCAGCGCAAAGAAAAACGCGACACACCACTCCCGGGAGGGCTCGAAACTCCAATTTTTCGGTTAACAGCCGAATGTGCTAGCCAATTGCGCCAAGGAGACAGTCGTGCTCCAATCTCACCACCGCGAAAATATTTGTGCAAAGCTATCAGTGGAAAGAAAAAAAAGTGCCGCACCACCACCTGGTGGGCTCGAAACTCCAATTTTTCGGTTAACAGCCAAACGTGCTAGCCAATTGCGCCACGGAGACAGTCGTCCTCCTCTCTCACCACCGTCAGAACATTTCTTCAGAGCTATCAGCCCAAAGAAAAAAAAGCGCCCCACCACCACCGGGTGGGCTCGGACCTCCAACCTTTCTGTGAACAGCCGATCGCGCTAGCCTATTGCGCCACCGAGACAGTCGTGCTTCACTCTCACCACCGTCAGAACATTTCTTCAGAGCTATCAGCCCAAAGAAAATAAAGCGCCGCACCTCCACCGGGTGGGCTCGAACCACCAACCTTTAGGTTAACAGCCGATCGTGCTAGCCAATTGCGCCACGGAGACAGTCCTGCTCCCCTCTCACCACCATCAGAACATATCTTCAAAGCAATCAGCCCATAGAAAAAAAAAGCCCGCACCACCACCGGGTGGGCTCGAACCTCCAACCTTTCGGTTAACGGCCGAACGTGCTAGCCAATTGCGCCACGGAGATTGTCGTGCTCGAGTCTCACCACCGTCAGAACCTTTCTCTAAAGCTATCAGCGCAAAGAAAAAAAAGCGCCCCACCACCACCGGGTGGGCTCGAAACTCCAATTTTTCGGTTGACAGCCGAACGTGCTAGCCAATTGCGCCACGGAGATAGTCGTGCTCCAATCTCACCACCGTCAGAACATTTCTCCAAAGCTATCAGCGCAAAGAAAAAAAAGCGCCCCACCACCACCGGGTGTGCTCGAGCCTCCAACCTTTCGGTTAACAGCCGATCGCACTAGCCAATTGTGCCACGGAGACAGTCCTGCTCCACTCTCACCACCATCAGAACATATCTTCAAAGCTATCAGCCCAAAGAAAAAGAAAAAAAAGCGCCGCACCACCACCGGGTGGGCTCGAACCTCCAACCTTTCGGTTAACAGCCGATCGCTCTAGCCAATTGCGCCACGGAGACAGTCCTGCTCCACTCTCACCACCATCAGAACATATCTTAAAAGCTATCAGCCTAAAGAAAAAAAAGCAACACACCACTCCCAGGAGGGCTCGAACCTCCAACCTTTCGGTCAACAGCAGATCGCGTTAGCTAATTGCGCGACGGAGACAGTCGTGCTGCACTCTCAACACCATCAGAACATATCTTGAAAGCTATCAGCGAAAAGAAAAAAAAGCGACACACCGTCCCCAGGTGGGCTCAAACCTCCAACCTTTCGGTTAACCACCGATCGCGCTAGCCAATTGCGCCACGGAGACAGTCCTGCTCCACTCTCACCACCATCAGAACATATCTTCAAAGCTATCAGTGCAAAGAAAAAAGCAACACACCACTCCCGGGAGGGCTCGAAACTCCAGTTTTTTGGTTACCAGCCGAATGTGCTAGCCAGTTGCGCCACGGAGACAGTCGTGCTCCACTCTCACCACCGTCAGAACATTTCTTGAGAGCTATCAGCCTAAAGAAAAAAGAGCGCCGCACCCCCACCGGGTGGGCTCGAACCTCCAACCTTTCGGTTAACAGCCGATCGCGCTAGCCCATTGCGCCACGAAGACAGTCGGGCTCCACTCTCACCACCATCAGAACATTTCTTCAGAGCTATCAGCCCAAAGAAAAAAAGCAACACACCACTCCCGAGAGGGCTCGAACCTCCAACCTTTCGGTTAACAGCCGATCGCGCTAGCAAATTGCGCCACGGAGACAGTCCTGCTATACTCTCACCACCATCAGAACATGTCTTCAAAATTATCGGCCCAAAAAAAAAGTTCCGCACTACCACCAGGTGGGCTCGAACCTCCAACTTTTCGGTTAAATGCCGAACGCGCTAGCCAATTGCGCCACGGAGACAGTCGTGCTCCACTCTCACCACCGTCAGAACATTTCTTCAGAGCTATCAGCCCAAAGAAAAAGAAGCGCCGCACCACCACCGGGTGGGCGAGAACCTCCAACCTTTCGGTCAACAGCAGACTGCACTAGCCAATTGCGCCGGGGAGACAGTCGTGCTCCAGTCTCACCACCATCAGAACATATTTTCAAAGCTATCAGCGCAAAGAAAAACGCGACACACCACTCCCGGGAGGGCTCGAACCTCCAACTTTTCAGTTAACAGCCGATCGCGCTAGCCAATTGCGCCACGGAGACAGTCGTGCTCCAATCTCACCACTGTCAGAACATATCTTCAAAGCTATCAGCCCAAAGAAATAAAGCGCCGCACCACCACCGAGTGGGCTCGAACCTCCAACCTTTAGGTTAACAGCAGATAGCGCTAGCCAATTGGGCCACGGAGACAGTCGTGCTCCACTCTCACCACCATCAGAACATATTGTCACCAATCTTGTCTCACTCAAGGAAACCTTCCGCAGAACTGCTCGTCAAGCTAGGACAAAAAGAAAAACTGCTCCAACCCAACCTCTTCGTCCTCTTCCACACGAAAAACCACGCGAATTCATGCGGCATTAAAAAGCGGCTCAATCCCAACCTCTTCGTCCTCTTCCACACGAAAACCACGCGAATTCATGCGGCATTAGTCCCCCCTTTTAAAAAGCATCGACTCGATGCTTCTAAATAAAAAGAAGAAGAAAAAAAACCCATAATTAGAACACGCGTTGACGCAGAGAATGACAAAGTGAGTGCCAGGGAAAACAAAGAGGGCGCACAAGCACTTGGACCATGCGCGAACACAACAGCACCAGTGGAAGAGTCAAGAAAAAAAAAAAAAAACACCACATGAGATCACTGTCACGTTTGCGAAGTAACTCGCAAGCACAGAGACTATTGTGTGTAGTACGGCTTGAGTCGTACGACATGCACAGTTTCGGGCCGATGTTGTCGACGTGACGACACTGTGCCGTCCGGAAGTACTTCGTATGTAAGGTCACTCACACGTCGGATAACCTTGTATGGTCCGAAATAACGGCTCAGAAGCTTTTCAGACAAGCCTGGTCGTCGGACAGGAGTCCACACCCACACTCGTTCACCCGGGTGGTATGCGACGTTTCGACGGCGAAGGTTGTAACGTCGTGCATCTGCGTCTTGTTGGTGACCGATGTTCACGCGAGCCAGTTGACGAGCCTCTTCGGCGTACTGCGTGTATTGCTCGGCTTCTGGAGAAAGAGCATCGCTATTATCGTACGGCAGCATAGCGTCAAGCATCGTTTGTACGTTGCGTCCATAAACAAGGTGGAAAGGTGAAAATCGGGTTGTTTCCTGCATTGCCGTATTGTATGCGAACGTGACGTATGGGAGGATATCGTCCCAGGTTTTGTGCTGCACGTCCACGTACATTGACAGCATGTCCGCTATGGTCTTGTTGAGCCTTTCCGTCAGTCCATTACTTTGTGGGTGGTAAGCCGTTGTTTTTCGGTGACTCGTGCAGCTCAGTCTGAAAATGTCCTCTAGCATTTGTGCCGTAAATGATGTTCCTCTATCCGTAATCACACATGACGGCGCGCCGTGCCGGAGGACGATGTGCTGCACGAAGAACTTCGCCACTTCAGACGCCGTGCCGCGGGGTAATGCCTTTGTCTCAGCATACCGGGTCAAGTAATCGGTTGCCACTATAATCCATTTGTTACCAGTGGCCGACAAAGGGAAGGGTCCTAGAAGGTCCATTCCCACGAGGTCGAAAGGTGTCCGTGGTGGTGTAATAGGGTGGAGAAGGCCCGCAGGTTTCACGGGTGGCGTCTTGCGACGCTGGCACTCGCGGCAGCCTTGCACGTAGCGGTGTACACTGGTCGAAAGTCGTGGCCAATAGTACTGCTGGCGCACTCTGGCGAGAGTCCGCGAGTAGCCCAAGTGTCCCGACGTGGGCTCGTCATGGCACGCGAGGAGGATGTCATCCCGCATGTCGGCTGGTACAACGAGGAGGAAGGCTTTGTTGCTACCTCGAGCATTTTTCTTGTAAAGAATGCCCCTCCTTAGACAAAAGGATGACAATTCGCGAGCGATGCGCCGAGGAGTGTGAGAATTTCGGCCTTCTAAGGAATCAATAATAGGGCGCAATTCCTGATCGGCTCTCTGTCTAGACATAAAGTCAGAATCACTGAGGGCTCCGAGAAAACCATCAGCATATTCCGAGTCCATATCAGGATGTCCCACGGGTGCTCGAGAAAGTGCGTCGGCATCTTCGTGCTTGCGCCCAGACCTATACACAATCATGATGTCAAACTCTTGCAAGCGCAAACTCCACCGAGCGAGACGACCAGACGGGTCACGGAGATTGGCCAGCCAACACAGCGAATGGTGATCGGTCACCACCTTGAAGGGACGGCCGTAGAGGTAAGGTCGAAACTTTGCCGTTGCCCACACGACTGCGAGGCATTCCTTCTCTGAAGTGGAGTAGTTGGCCTCGGCTCGAGAGAGAGTACGACTGGCGTAAGCTATGACATGTTCTACGCCGTTGTGCCGTTGTACAAGGACAGCGCCAAGTCCGACGTTGCTTGCATCCGTGTGAACTTCGGTATCAGCGTCCTCATCAAAATGCGCAAGAACAGGTGCCTCTTGCATTCGCTGCCGTAACTCTGTGAAAGCTGCTTCTTGCTCTGTAGTCCAGGCAAACGGTACATCATCTCGGGTGAGTCGCGTGAGCGGTTCGGCTATCGTCGAGAAGTTGGTAATGAATCGGCGATAATAAGCACACAAGCCGAGAAAACGCCATACCGCTTTTTTGTCTGACGGCACAGGAAAGGTGGCGACTGCTGCAGTTTTTTCTGGGTCAGGCCGCACTCCATCCGCACTCACAACATGTCCCAGAAATTTCAGCTCATCGTAGCCGAAATGGCACTTCTGGGGTTTTAGCGTGAGTTCGGCCGAACGAATAGCTTCCAGAACCATTCTTAGACGCTTCAGATGTTCTTCGAAACTCTCGGCAAAGATGACCACATCATCAAGGTATACAAGGCAGCTTTGCCACTTCAAGCCAGCGAGGACGGTATCCATCATTCGCTGGAATGTTGCGGGAGCCGAACAGAGGCCGAAAGGAAGAACTCTGAATTCATAAAGCCCATCGGGAGTTACAAACGCTGTCTTCTCTCTGTCTCGCTCATCGACCTCTATCTGCCAATAGCCGCTCTTCAAATCTATCGATGAAAAATACTTCGCGTGTCGTAGCCTGTCGAGAGAATCATCAACCCGTGGAAGCGGGTAGACGTCTTTTTTGGTGACGCTATTGAGTTTCCTGTAGTCAACACAGAATCGCAGCGTTCCGTCTTTCTTCTTTACTAGAACGACTGGCGAGGACCACGGGCTGCTCGACGGTTGTATCACCCCGTCGTCAAGCATCTCCTTTACCTGCGTCTGTATAGTCTCGCGTTCTTTAGCCGAAACACGGTAAGGTTGCTGGCGGATTGGGCGAACATCATCGTCGGTAATAATTCGGTGCTTTATGAGGGGTGTTTGACCGACTCTAGATGAAGAGGCGAAGCAAGATTTAAATTCCTTCAGCAGGGTATGCAGTGCGGCCTTCTTCTCGTCCGAAAGCTTCGAACTGACGTCGATGTGGTCCAGAAACTTATCTCCATCAACCATTTCCTCGGATGCGAAGCACTCGGTGACATCCGCTGCACGGTCTCCGAAGGCCACGGTGGTGCCGCGGAAAAGATGTCGGTGCTCGAAGTTAAAATTTGTGACGAGTATCTGCGACCGTCCGTCACGCACACGCAGAATGCTTCGCACTGCACACACACCTTGAAGCAGTAAAAGGGATACGTTGCTCTCGGCGACCACGTCACCGTCTTGGAGGTCTTCACAGGTGACTTCTACGAAAGCAGTCGCTCGGGGAGGCAACGTCACGCTTTCGTCGGCAACACGCAGCGCAGGTCTACGACAGCTATCAGCGCCTCGATCGGTTGCAAGTTGCGTCGAGAAAGTCACCATTCGCTCGCGGAGATTTATGATCGCGCCATTCTCTCGAAGGAAGTCCATTCCAAGGATGAGCTGACGAGAACAGTCGCGTAGTACGAGGCAGGTTACCACAAACGTTGACTCGCGTATTTCCACTCTTGCGGTACAGCGACCCAATGGAGTAATAACGTGGCCTCCAGCAGTGCGAATACGCGTCCCATTCCAAGGTGTCATCACTTTCTTAAGACTGGTTGCCAATTTTCCGCTCATAATAGAATAATCTGCACCTGTGTCCACCAATGCGCTGACCTGAAGACCGTCTATCAGCACGGGAATGTCGAGTGAGACTCGGCCACTGGGTTCAGACGCACAATCCGGCATTTCTCTCGCACTGCACTCAGACGTCAATTCAATGTCTGCAGCGTTTTGTGGAAGCGTCGATAGGAGGTCTTCCGCACTTTTAGTCCCAGCGACCTCGCCCCCGAAGGTCGCTGCCTTCAGTTTTCCCGACGAGGGCTTGGGGAACGTCCCCGTGCCATCGTACTGAGACGTGGTCCAATAGCTGCGGGTCGTCGTGGAGATGGAGACCGCGATTGACGCCGTGGGAAAGGCAGACGTTGCTGCGCGAGGTAGTCCTCAATTTCTCTTGGCCCCTGACCAACTAGGGGACGAGGCGAATGAATAGAGAAACCGCGCAGTCCAAGTTGTCGGTATGGACATTCCCGGTAGATGTGACCGGCTTCACCGCAATGGAAGCAGAGGGGTCTTCTATCCGACGTACGCCAAATATCGGACTTCCGCGGAGGGGCACGGCGACCGTCGATGTCCAAACCAGCATGCGCAGATTGAATTGAAACTGGCGGCATCGTCTGGATTGGGACTGCAGGGCTTGAGACCGGCATGGAAGTGCGCAGAGCTTCGGCATATGTGCGGTTCCCAACATCAGTGGACGCAGGAGGTGGTTCTAGATTTGTAACCGTTGGTTGAGGGCGACGGCTGTGAAGCACCTGCTGGACCTCGTCCCGAATAATATTGGTGATGCTGCTTACCTCCGGCTGTCTCGCCCCGTGTAGTTTCGCGATTTCCTCGCGGACGACGGAGCGGACGATTTCGCGAATCCACTCAATGCTGTTGCTCCCGAAGCTGGCGGAAAATTCAGTAGGTGATGCAGAATTCACTTGCCGGTTGAGTAGGGCTGACCGCTGATGAAGTACCCTCTCCATCGTAGTGGCTTCGGTCAGGAATTCTGCTACACTCTTCGGAGGACTCCGCACTAGACCAGCAAAAAGCTGCTCCTTCACGCCTCGCATCAGATAGCGTAGCTTTTTTTCTTCTGGCATTGCCGGATCCGCTCGCCTGAAAAGCTGCGTCATGTCCTCCACGTACATGGTGACGGTCTCATTAGGCATCTGGATGCGTGAATGCAATGCACGTTCAGCACGATCGCGGCGGTCGGGGCTCCGGTAGGTCTCCAAGAGGCGATGCTGGAACTCGCGCCAGGATGTCAAGACATCACTTCTGTTCATGAACCACGTTCGGGCGCCGTCTTTCAAACACGCGTAGACGTTGCGGAGTTTGGCGGCTTCGTCCCAGTAGTTGATCGCTGCGACGTGTTCGAACTCGCTCAGCCAGTCGTCCACATCCTCAAACAGCTCTCCGTGAAAGGGACTAGGCATCAGCGGGTTCTGGACAGTGCAATAAATTGGTGCCGACGACGTAGGAGTTTCCATGACGCCTTGAGGCGAAGTCATAGTCGCTCTATGGATAAGCTGTGCCGGTGTCTCTGGTGGTAGGCCTCGTTGGCGGCGGCTTGTTCTGTGAACTGGCGTGTCCACGGGCACAGGGCTTGTGTTCCGGCTCCTGGATGGGCTCTTGTGCATGGGGTGCGTCGTCAGTTGTCGTACCCAGCAGCTCCACCAATCTTGTCACCAATCTTGTCTCACTCAAGGAAACCTTCCGCAGAACTGCTCGTCAAGCTAGGACAAAAAGAAAAACTGCTCCAACCCAACCTCTTCGTCCTCTTCCACACGAAAAACCACGCGAATTCATGCGGCATTAAAAAGCGGCTCAATCCCAACCTCTTCGTCCTCTTCCACACGAAAACCACGCGAATTCATGCGGCAATATCTTCAAAGCAATCAGCCCTAAGAAAAAAAAGCGCCGCACCCCCACCGGGTGGGCTCGAACCTCCAACCTTTCGGTTAACAGCCGATCGCGCTAGCCAATTGCGCCACGAAGACAGTCGTGCTTCACTCTCACCACCGTCAGAACATTTCTTCAGAGCTATCAGCCCAAAGAAAAAAAAGCAACACACCACTCCCGAGAGGGCTCGAACTTCCAACCTTTCGGTTATTAGCCGATCGCGCTAGCAAATTGCGCCACGGAGACAGTCGTGCTCCACTCTCACCACCATCAGAACATATCTTCAAAGCAACCAGCCCATAGAAAAAAAAGCCCGCACCACCACCAGGTGGGCTCGAACCTTCAACCTTTCGGTTAACGGCCGAACGTGCTAGCCAAGTGTGCCACGGAGATTGTCGTGCTCGAGTCTCACCACCGTCAGAACCTTTCTCTAAAGCTATCAGCGCAAAGAAAAAAAAGCGCCACACCGCCACCGGGTGGGCTCGAACCTCCAACCTTTTGTTTAACAGCCGATTGTTCTAGCCAATTGCGCCACGGAGACAGTCCTGCTCCACTCTCACCACCATCAGAACATATCTTCAATGCTATCAGCCTAAAGAAAAAAAAGCAACACACCACTCCCGGGAGGGCTCGAACCTCCAACCTTTCAGTTAACAGCCGATCACGCTAGCCAATTGCGCCACGGAGACAGTAGTGCTCCAATCTCACCACCGTCAGAACATGTCTCCAAAGCTATCAACGCAAAGAAAAAGGCAACACACCACTCCCGGGAGGGCTCGAACCACCAACATTTCGGTTAACAGCCGATCGCGCTAGCAAATTGCGCCACAAAGACAGTCGTGCTCCACTCTCACCACCGTCAGAACATTTCTTCAGAGCTATCAGCCCAAAGAAAAAAGAAGCGCCGCACCACCACCGGTTGGGCTCGAACCTCCAACCTTTCGGTCAGCAGCAGATCGCGTTAGCCAATTGCGCGACGGAGACAGTCGTGCTCCACTCTCAACACCATCAGAACATATCTTCAAAGCTATCTGCGAAAATAAAAAAAAGCGACACACCGTCCCCGGGTGGGCTCAAACCTCCAACCTCTCGGTTAACAGCCGATCGCGCTAGCCAATTGCGCCACGGAGACAGTCCTGCTCTACTCTCACCACCATCAAAACGTTTCTTCAGAGCTATCAGCCCAAAGAAAAAGAAGCGCCGCACCACCACCGGGTGGGAGAGAACCTCCAACCTTTCGGTCAACAGCAGATTGCGCTAGCCAATTGCGCCGCGGAGACAGTCGTGCTCCAGTCTCACCACCATCAGAACATATTTTCAAAGCTATTAGCGCAAAGAAAAACGCGACACACCACTCCCGGGAGGGCTCAAAACTCCAATTTTTCGGTTAACAGCCGAATGTGCTAGCCAATTGCGCCAAGGAGACAGTCGTGCTCCAATCTCACCACCGCGAGAACATTTCTGCAAAGCTATCAGTGGGAAAAAAAAGTGCCGCACCACCACCTGGTGGGCTCGAAACTCCAATTTTTCGGTTGACAGCCGAACGTGCTAGCCAATTCCGCCACGGAGATAGTCATGCTCCAATCTCACCACCGTCAGATCATTTCTCCAAAGCTATCAGCGCAAAGAAAAAAAAGCGCCCCACCACCACCGGGTGTGCTCGAGCCTCCAACCTTTCGGTTAACAGCCGATCGCACTAGCCAATTGTGCCACGGAGACAGTCCTGCTCCACTCTCACCACCATCAGAACATATCTTCAAAGCTATCAGCCCAAAGAAAAAGAAAAAAAAGCGCCGCACCACCACCGGGTGGGCTCGAATCTCCTACCTTTCGGTTAACAGCCGATCGCTCTAGCCAATTGCGCCACGGAGACAGTCCTGCTCCACTCTCACCACCATCAGAACATATCTTAAAAGCTATCAGCCTAAAGAAAAAAAAGCAACACACCACTCCCAGGAGGGCTCGAACCTCCAACCTTTCGGTCAACAGCAGATCGCGTTAGCTAATTGCGCGACGGAGACAGTCGTGCTGCACTCTCAACACCATCAGAACATATCTTGAAAGCTATCAGCGAAAAGAAAAAAAAGCGACACACCGTCCCCAGGTGGGCTCAAACCTCCAACCTTTCGGTTAACCACCGATCGCGCTAGCCAATTGCGCCACGGAGACAGTCCTGCTCCACTCTCACCACCATCAGAGCATATCTTCAAAGCTATCAGTGCAAAGAAAAAAGCAACACACCACTCCCGGGAGGGCTCGAAACTCCAGTTTTTTGGTTACCAGCCGATTGTGCTAGCCAATTGCGCCACGGAGACAGTCGTGCTCCACTCTCACCACCGTCAGAACATTTCTTCAGAGCTATCAGCCCAAAGAAAAAAGAGCGCCGCACCCCCCCCGGGTGGGCTCGAACCTCCAACCTTTCGGTTAACAGCCGATCGCGCTAGCCCATTGCGCCACGAAGACAGTCGGGCTCCACTCTCACCACCATCAGAACATTTCTTCAGAGCTATCAGCCCAAAGAAAAAAAGCAACACACCACTCCCGAGAGGGCTCGAACCTCCAACCTTTCGGTTAACAGCCGATCGCGCTAGCAAATTGCGCCACGGAGACAGTCCTGCTATACTCTCACCACCATCAGAACATGTCTTCAAAGTTATCGGCCCAAAAAAAAAGTTCCGCACCACCACCAGGTGGGCTCGAACCTCCAACTTTTCGGTTAAATGCCGAACGCGCTAGCCAATTGCGCCACGGAGACAGTCGTGCTCCACTCTCACCACCGTCAGAACATTTCTTCAGAGCTATCAGCCCAAAGAAAAAGAAGCGCCGCACCACCACCGGGTGGGCGAGAACCTCCAACCTTTCGGTCAACAGCAGACTGCACTAGCCAATTGCGCCGCGGAGACAGTCGTGCTCCAGTCTCACCACCATCAGAACATATTTTCAAAGCTATCAGCGCAAAGAAAAACGCGACACACCACTCCCGGGAGGGCTCGAACCTCCAACTTTTCAGTTAACAGCCGATCGCGCTAGCCAGTTGCGCCACGGAGACAGTCGTGCTCCAATCTCACCACTGTCAGAACATATCTTCAAAGCTATCAGCCCAAAGAAATAAAGCGCCGCACCACCACCGAGTGGGCTCGAACCTCCAACCTTTAGGTTAACAGCAGATAGCGCTAGCCAATTGGGCCACGGAGACAGTCGTGCTCCACTCTCACCACCATCAGAACATATCTTCAAAGCAATCAGCCCTAAGAAAAAAAAGCGCCGCACCCCCACCGGGTGGGCTCGAACCTCCAACCTTTCGGTTAACAGCCGATCGCGCTAGCCAATTGCGCCACGAAGACAGTCGTGCTTCACTCTCACCACCGTCAGAACATTTCTTCAGAGCTATCAGCCCAAAGAAAAAAAAGCAACACACCACTCCCGAGAGGGCTCGAACTTCCAACCTTTCGGTTATTAGCCGATCGCGCTAGCAAATTGCGCCACGGAGACAGTCGTACTCCACTCTCACCACCATCAGAACATATCTTCAAAGCAATCAGCCCATAGAAAAAAAAGCCCGCACCACCACCAGGTGGGCTCGAACCTTCAACCTTTCGGTTAACGGCCGAACGTGCTAGCCAAGTGTGCCACGGAGATTGTCGTGCTCGAGTCTCACCACCGTCAGAACCTTTCTCTAAAGCTATCAGCGCAAAGAAAAAAAGCGCCGCACCGCCACCGGGTGGGCTCGAACCTCCAACCTTTTGTTTAACAGCCGATTGTTCTAGCCAATTGCGCCACGGAGACAGTCCTGCTCCACTCTCACCACCATCAGAACATATCTTCAATGCTATCAGCCTAAAGAAAAAAATCAACACACCACTCCCGGGAGGGCTCGAACCTCCAACCTTTCAGTTAACAGCCGATCACGCTAGCCAATTGCGCCACGGAGACAGTAGTGCTCCAATCTCACCACCGTCAGAACATGTCTCCAAAGCTATCAACGCAAAGAAAAAGGCAACACACCACTCCCGGGAGGGCTCGAACCACCAACATTTCGGTTAACAGCCGATCGCGCTAGCAAATTGCGCCACAGAGACAGTCGTGCTCCACTCTCACCACCGTCAGAACATTTCTTCAGAGCTATCAGCCCAAAGAAAAAGAAGCGCCGCACCACCACCGGTTGGGCTCGAACCTCCAACCTTTCGGTCAGCAGCAGATCGCGTTAGCCAATTGCGCGACGGAGACAGTCGTGCTCCACTCTCAACACCATCAGAACATATCTTCAAAGCTATCTGCGAAAATAAAAAAAAAGTGACACACCGTCCCCGGGTGGGCTCAAACCTCCAACCTCTCGGTTAACAGCCGATCGCGCTAGCCAATTGCGCCACGGAGACAGTCCTGCTCCACTCTCACCACCATCAAAACGTTTCTTCAGAGCTATCAGCCCAAAGAAAAAGAAGCGCCGCACCACCACCGGGTGGGAGAGAACCTCCAACCTTTCGGTCAACAGCAGATTGCGCTAGCCAATTGCGCCGCGGAGACAGTCGTGCTCCAGTCTCACCACCATCAGAACATATTTTCAAAGCTATCAGCGCAAAGAAAAACGCGACACACCACTCCCGGGAGGGCTCAAAACTCCAAACTTTCGGTTATTAGCCGATCGCGCTAGCAAATTGCGCCACGGAGACAGTCGTGCTCCACTCTCACCACCATCAGAACATATCTTCAAAGCAATCAGCCCATAGAAAAAAAAGCCCGCACCACCACCAGGTGGGCTCGAACCTTCAACCTTTCGGTTAACGGCCGAACGTGCTAGCCAAGTGTGCCACGGAGATTGTCGTGCTCGAGTCTCACCACCGTCAGAACCTTTCTCTAAAGCTATCAGCGCAAAGAAAAAAAGCGCCGCACCGCCACCGGGTGGGCTCGAACCTCCAACCTTTTGTTTAACAGCCGATTGTTCTAGCCAATTGCGCCACGGAGACAGTCCTGCTCCACTCTCACCACCATCAGAACATATCTTCAATGCTATCAGCCTAAAGAAAAAAAGCAACACACCACTCCCGGGAGGGCTCGAACCTCCAACCTTTCAGTTAACAGCCGATCACGCTAGCCAATTGCGCCACGGAGACAGTAGTGCTCTAATCTCACCACCGTCAGAACATGTCTCCAAAGCTATCAACGCAAAGAAAAAGGCAACACACCACTCCCGGGAGGGCTCGAACCACCAACATTTCGGTTAACAGCCGATCGCGCTAGCAAATTGCGCCACAGAGACAGTCGTGCTCCACTCTCACCACCGTCAGAACATTTCTTCAGAGCTATCAGCCCAAAGAAAAAGAAGCGCCGCACCACCACCAGTTGGGCTCGAACCTCCAACCTTTCGGTCAGCAGCAGATCGCGTTAGCCAATTGCGCGACGGAGACAGTCGTGCTCCACTCTCAACGCCATCAGAACATATCTTCAAAGCTATCTGCGAAAATAAAAAAAAGTGACACACCGTCCCCGGGTGGGCTCAAACCTCCAACCTCTCGGTTAACAGCCGATCGCGCTAGCCAATTGCGCCACGGAGACAGTCGTGCTCCAATCTCACCACTGTCAGAACATATCTTCAAAGCTATCAGCCCAAAGAAATAAAGCGCCGCACCACCACCGAGTGGGCTCGAACCTCCAACCTTTAGGTTAACAGCAGATAGCGCTAGCCAATTGGGCCACGGAGACAGTCGTGCTCCAGTCTCACCACCATCAGAAAATATTTTCAAAGCTATCAGCGCAAAGAAAAACGCGACACACCACTCCCGGGAGGGCTTAAAACTCCAATTTTTCGGTTAACAGCCGAATGTGCTAGCCAATTGCGCCAAGGAGACAGTCGTGCTCCAATCTCACCACCGCGAGAACATTTCTGCAAAGCTATCAGTGGAAAGAAAAAAAAGTGCCGCACCACCACCTGGTGGGCTCGAAACTCCAATTTTTCGGTTAACAGCCAAACGTGCTAGCCAATTGCGCCACGGAGACAGTCGTCCTCCACTCTCACCACCGTCAGAACATTTCTTCAGAGCTATCAGCTCAAAGAAAAAAAAGCGCCCCACCACCACCGGGTGGGCTCGGACCTCCAACCTTTCGGTGAACAGCCGATCGCGCTAGCCTATTGCGCCACGGAGACAGTCGTGCTTCACTCTCACCACCGTCAGAACATTTCTTCAGAGCTATCAGCCCAAAGAAAATAAAGCGCCGCACCACCACCGGGTGGGCTCGAACCTCCAACCTTTAGGTTAACAGCGGATAGCGCTAGCCAATTGGGCCACGGAGACAGTTGTGCTCCACTCTCACCACCATCAGAACATATCTTCAAAGCTATCAGCCCAAAGAAAAAAAAGCGCCGCACCACCACAGGGTGGGCTCGAACCTCAAACCTTTCAGTTAACAGCCGATCGTGCTAGCCAATTGCGCCACGGAGACAGTCCTGCTCCCCTCTCACCACCATCAGAACATATCTTCAAAGCAATCAGCCCATAGAAAAAAAAAGCCCGCACCACCACCGGGTGGGCTCGAACCTCCAACCTTTCGGTTAACGGCCGAACGTGCTAGCCGATTGCGCCACGGAGATTGTCGTGCTCGAGTCTCACCACCGTCAGAATCTTTCTCTAAAGCTATCAGCGCAAAGAAAAAAAAAGCGCCCCACCACCGCCGGGTGGGCTCGAAACTCCAAATTTTCGGTTGACAGCCGAACGTGCTAGCCAATTGCGCCACGGAGATAGTCGTGCTGCAATCTCACCACCGTCAGAACATTTCTCCAAAGCTATCAGCGCAAAGAAAACAAAGCGCCCCACCACCACCGGGTGTGCTCGAGCCTCCAACCTTTCGGTTAACAGCCGATCGCACTAGCCATTTGTGCCACGGAGACAGTCCTGCTCCACTCTCACCACCATCAGAACATATCTTCAAAGCTATCAGCCCAAAGAAAAAGAAAAAAAGCGCCGCACCGCCTCCGGGTGGGCTCGAACCTCCAACCTTTCGGTTAACAGCCGATCGCTCTAGCCAATTGCGCCACGGAGACAGTCCTGCTCCACTCTCACCACCATCAGAACATATCTACAAAGCTATCAGCCTAAAGATAAAAAGCACCGCACCGCCACCGGGTGGGCTCGAACCTCCAACCTTTCGGTCAGCAGCAGATCGCGTTAGCCAATTGCGCGACGGAGACAGTCGTGCTCCACTCTCAACACCATCAGAACATATCTTCAAAGCTATCTGCGAAAATAAAAAAAGCGACACACAGTCCCCGGGTGGGCTCAAACCTCCAACCTCTCGGTTAACAGCCGATCGCGCTAGCCAATTGCGCCACGGAGACAGTCCTGCTCCGCTCTCACCACCATCAAAACGTTTCTTCAGAGCTATCAGCCCAAAGAAAAAGAAGCGCCGCACCACCACCGGGTGGGAGAGAACCTCCAACCTTTCGGTCAACAGCAGATTGCGCTAGCCAATTGCGCCGCGGAGACAGTCGTGCTCCAGTCTCACCACCATCAGAACATATTTTCAAAGCTATCAGCGCAAAGAAAAACGCGACACACCACTCCCGGGAGGGCTCAAAACTCCAATTTTTCGGTTAACAGCCGAATGTGCTAGCCAATTGCGCCAAGGAGACAGTCGTGCTCCAATCTCACCACCGCGAGAACATTTCTGCAAAGCTATCAGTTGAAAAAAAAAGTGCCGCACCACCACCGGGTGGGCTCGAAACTCCAATTTTTCGGTTGACAGCCGAACGTGCTGGCCAATTCCGCCACGGAGATAGTCATGCTCCAATCTCACCACCGTCAGAACATTTCTACAAAGCTATCAGCGCAAAGAAAAAAAAGCGCCCCACCACCACCGGGTGTGCTCGAGCTTCCAACCTTTCGGTTAACAGCCGATCGCACTAGCCAATTGTGCCACGGAGACAGTCCTGCTCCACTCTCACCACCATCAGAACATATCTTCAAAGCTATCAGCCCAAAGAAAAAGAAAAAAAAAGCGCCGCACCACCACCGGGTGGGCTCGAATCTCCAACCTTTCGGTTAACAGCCGATCGCTCTAGCCAATTGCGCCACGGAGACAGTCCTGCTCCACTCTGACCACCATCAGAACATATCTTAAAAGCTATCAGCCTAAAGAAAAAAAAGCAACACACCACTCCCAGGAGGGCTCGAACCTCCAACCTTTCGGTCAACAGCAGATCGCGTTAGCTAATTGCGCGACGGAGACAGTCGTGCTGCACTCTCAACACCATCAGAACATATCTTGAAAGCTATCAGCGAAAAGAAAAAAAAGCGACACACCGTCCTCAGGTGGGCTCAAACCTCCAACCTTTCGGTTAACCACCGATCGCGCTAGCCAATTGCGCCACGGAGACAGTCCTGCTCCACTCTCACCACCATCAGAACATATCTTCAAAGCTATCAGTGCAAAGAAAAAAGCAACACACCACTCCCGGGAGGGCTCGAAACTCCAGTTTTTTGGTTACCAGCCGAATGTGCTAGCCAATTGCGCCACGGAGACAGTCGTGCTCCACTCTCACCACCGTCAGAACATTTCTTCAGAGCTATCAGCCCAAAGAAAAAAGAGCGCCGCACCCCCACCGGGTGGGCTCGAACCTCCAACCTTTCGGTTAACAGCCGATCGCGCTAGCCCATTGCGCCACGAAGACAGTGGGCTCCACTCTCACCACCATCAGAACATTTCTTCAGAGCTATCAGCCCAAAGAAAAAAAGCAACACACCACTCCCGAGAGGGCTCGAACCTCCAACCTTTCGGTTAACAGCCGATCGCGCTAGCAAATTGCGCCACGGAGACAGTCCTGCTATACTCTCACCACCATCAGAACATGTCTTCAAAGTTATCGGCCTAAAAAAAAAGTTCCGCACCACCACCAGGTGGGCTCGAACCTCCAACTTTTCGGTTAAATGCCGAACGCGCTAGCCAATTGCGCCACGGAGACAGTCGTGCTCCACTCTCACCACCGTCAGAACAATTCTTCAGAGCTTTCAGCCCAAAGAAAAAGAAGCGCCGCACCATCACCGGGTGGGCGAGAACCTCCAACCTTTCGGTCAACAGCAGACTGCACTAGCCAATTGCGCCGCGGAGACAGTCGTGCTCCAGTCGCACCACCATCAGAACATATTTTCAAAGCTATCAGCGCAAAGAAAAACGCGACACACCACTCCCGGGAGGGCTCGAACCTCCAACTTTTCAGTTACCAGCCGATCGCGCTAGCCAATTGCGCCACGGAGACAGTCGTGCTCCAATCTCACCACTGTCAGAACATATCTTCAAAGCTATCAGCCCAAAGAAATAAAGTGCCGCACCACCACCGAGTGGGCTCGAACCTCCAACCTTTAGGTTAACAGCAGATAGCGCTAGCCAATTGGGCCACGGAGACAGTCGTGCTCCACTCTCACCACCATCAGAACATATCTTCAAAGCAATCAGCCCAAAGAAAAAAAAGCGCCGCACCCCCACCGGGTGGGCTCGAACCTCCAACCTTTCGGTTAACAGCCGATCGCGCTAGCCAATTGCGCCACGAAGACAGTCGTGCTCCACTCTCACCACCGTCAGAACATTTCTTCAGAGCTATCAGCCCAAAGAAAAAAAAGCAACACACCACTCCCGAGAGGGCTCGAACTTCCAACCTTTCGGTTATTAGCCGATCGCGCTAGCAAATTGCGCCACGGAGACAGTCGTGCTCCACTCTCACCACCACCAGAACATATCTTCAAAGCAATCAGCCCATAGAAAAAAAAGCCCGCACCACCACCAGGTGGGCTCGAACCTTCAACCTTTCGGTTAACGGCCGAACGTGCTAGCCAATTGTGCCACGGAGATTGTCGTGCTCGAGTCTCACCACCGTCAGAATCTTTCTCTAAAGCTATCAGCGCAAAGAAAAAAAAGCGCCGCACCGCCACCGGGTGGGCTCGAACCTCCAACCTTTTGTTTAACAGCCGATCGTTCTAGCCAATAGCGCCACCGAGACAGTCCTGCTCCACTCTCACCACCATCAGAACATATCTTCAATGCTATCAGCCTAAAGAAAAAAAAGCAACACACCACTCCCGGGAGGGCTCGAACCTCCAACCTTTCAGTTAACAGCCGATCACGCTAGCCAATTGCGCCACGGAGACAGTAGTGCTCCAATCTCACCACCGTCAGAACATGTCTCCAAAGCTATCAACGCAAAGAAAAAGGCAACACACCACTCCCGGGAGGGCTCGAACCACCAACATTTCGGTTAACAGCCGATCGCGCTAGCAAATTGCGCCACAGAGACAGTCGTGCTCCACTCTCACCACCGTCAGAACATTTCTTCAGAGCTATCAGCCCAAAGAAAAAAGAAGCGCCGCACCACCACCGGTTGGGCTCGAACCTTCAACCTTTCGGTCAGCAGCAGATCGCGTTAGCCATATGCGCGACGGAGACAGTCGTGCTCCACTCCCAACACCATCAGAACATATCTTCAAAGCTATCTGCGAAAATAAAAAAAGCGACGCACCGTCCCCGGGTGGGCTCAAACCTCCAACCTCTCGGTTAACAGCCGATCGCGCTAGCCAATTGCGCCATGGAGACAGTCCTGCTCCACTCTCACCACCATCAAAACGTTTCTTCAGAGCTATCAGCCCAAAGAAAAAGAAGCGCCGCACCACCACCGGGTGGGCGAGAACCTCCAACCTTTCGGTCAACAGCAGATTGCGCTAGCCAATTGCGCCGCGGAGACAGTCGTGCTCCAGTCTCACCACCATCAGAAAATATTTTCAAAGCTATCAGCGCAAACAAAAACGCGACACACCACTCCCGGGAGGGCTCAAAACTCCAATTTTTCGGTTAACAGCCGAATGTGCTAGCCAATTGCGCCAAGGAGACAGTCGTGCTCCAATCTCACCACCGCGAGAACATTTCTGCAAAGCTATCAGTGGAAAGAAAAAAAGTGCCGCACCACCACCTCGTGGGCTCGAAACTCCAATTTTTCGGTTAACAGCCAAACGTGCTAGCCAATTGCGCCACGGAGACAGTCGTCCTACACTCTCACCACCGTCAGAACATTTCTTCAGAGCTATCAGCTCAAAGAAAAAAAAGCGCCCCACCACCACCGGGTGGGCTCGGACCTCCAACCTTTCGGTGAACAGCCGATCCCGCTAGCCTATTGCGCCACGGAGACAGTCGTGCTTCACTCTCACCACCGTCAGAACATTTCTTCAGAGCTATCAGCCCAAAGAAAATAAAGCGCCGCACCACCACCAGGTGGGCTCGAACCTCCAACCTTTAGGTTAACAGCGGATAGCGCTAGCCAATTGGGCCACGGAGACAGTTGTGCTCCACTCTCACCACCATCAGAACATATCTTCAAAGCTATCAGCCCAAAGAAAAAAAAGCGCCGCACCACCACAGGGTGGGCTCGAACCTCAAACCTTTCGGTTAACAGCCGATCGTGCTAGCCAATTGCGCCACGGAGACAGTCCTGCTCCCCTCTCACCACCATCAGAAAATATCTTCAAAGCAATCAGCCCATAGAAAAAAAAAACCCGCACCACCACCGGGTGGGCTCGAACCTCCAACCTTTCGGTTAACGGCCGAACGTGCTAGCCGATTGCGCCACGGAGATTGTCGTGCTCGAGTCTCACCACCGTCAGAATCTTTCTCTAAAGCTATCAGCGCAAAGAAAAAAAAGCGCCCCACCACCGCCGGGTGGGCTCGAAACTCCAATTTTTCGGTTGACAGCCGAACGTGCTAGCCAATTGCGCCACGGAGATAGTCGTGCTGCAATATCACCACCGTCAGAACATTTCTCCAAAGCTATCAGCGCAAAGAAAACAAAGCGCCCCACCACCACCGGGTGTGCTCGAGCCTCCAACCTTTCGGTTAACAGCCGATCGCACTAGCCAATTGTGCCACGGAGCCAGTCCTGCTCCACTCTCACCACCATCAGAACATATCTTCAAAGCTATCAGCCCAAAGAAAAAGAAAAAAAAGCGCCGCACCGCCTCCGGGTGGGCTCGAACCTCCAACCTTTCGGTTAACAGCCGATCGCTCTAGCCAATTGCGCCACGGAGACAGTCCTGCTCCACTCTCACCACCATCAGAACATATCTTCAAAGCTATCAGCCTAAAGAAAAAAAGCACCGCACCGCCACCGGATGGGCTCGAACCTCCAACCTTTTGGTTAACAGCCGATCGCTCTAGCCAATTGCGCCATGGAGACAGTCCTGCTCCACTCTCACCACCATCAGAACATATCTTCAATGCTATCAGCCTAAAGAAAAAAAAGCAACACACCACTCCCGGGAGGGCTCGAACCTCCAACCTTTCAGTTAACAGCCGATCGCGCTAGCCAATTGCGCCACGGACACAGTAGTGCTCCAATCTCACCACCGTCAGAACATGTCTCCAAAGCTATCAGCGTAAAGAAAAAAGCAACACACCACTCCCGGGAGGGCTCGAACCACCAAAATTTCGGTTAACAGCCGATCGCGCTTGCAAATTGCGCCCCAGAGACAGTCGTGCTCCACTCTTACCACCGTAAGAACATTTCTTCAGAGCTATCAGCCCAAAGAAAAAGAAGCGCCGCACCACCACCGGGTGGGCTCGAACCTCCAACCTTTCGGTCAGCAGCAGATCGCGTTAGCCAATTGCGCGACGGAGATAGTCGTGCTTCACTCTCAACACCATCAGAACATATCTTCAAAGCTATCAGCGAAAATAAAAAAAGCGACACACCGTCACCGGGTGGGCTCAAACCTCCAACCTCTCGGTTAACAGCCGATCGCGCTAGCCAATTCCGCCACGGAGACAGTCCTGCTCCACTCTCACCACCATCAAAACATATCTTCAAAGCTATCAGCCCAAAGAAAAAAGAGCGCCACACCATCCCCGGGTGGGCTCGAATTTCCAACCTTTCGATTAACAGCCGATGGCGCTAGCCAATTGCGCCACGCAGACAGTCGTGCTCCCCTCTCACCACCATCAGAACATATCTTCAAAGCTATCAGCGCAAAGAAAAAAGCAACACACCACTCCCGGGAGGGCTCGAACCTCCAACCTTTCAGTTAACAGCCGATCGCGCTAGCCAATTGCGCCACGGAGACAGTCGTGCTCCAATCTCACCACCATCAGAACATATCTTCAAAGCTATCAGCGCAAAGAAAAAAAAGCGCCGCACCCCAACCGGGTGGGCTCGAACCTCCAACCTTTCGGTTAACAGCCGATCGCGCTAGCCAATTGCGCCACGAAGACAGTCGTGCTCCACTCTCACCACCGTCAGAACATTTCTTCAGAGCTATCAGCCCAAAGAAAAAAAAGCAACACACCACTCCCGAGAGGGCTCGAACTTCTAACCTTTCGGTTAACAGCCGATCGCGCCAGCAAATTGCGCCACGGAGACAGTCGTGCTCCACTCTCACCACCATCAGAACATATCTTCAAAGCAATCAGCCCATAGAAAAAAAAGCCCGCACCACCACCGGGTGGGCTCGAACCTTCAACCTTTCGGTTAACGGCCGAACGTGCTAGCCAATTGCGCCACGGAGATTGTCGTGCTCGAGTCTCACCACCGTCAGAACCTTTCTCTAAAGCTATCAGCGCAAAGAAAAGAAAGCGCCGCACCGCCACCGGGTGGGCTCGAACCTCCAACTATTTGGTTAACAGCCGATCGTTCTAGCCAATTGCGCCACTTAGACAGTCCTGCTCCACTCTCACCACCATCAGAACATACCTTCGATGCTATCAGCCTAAAGCAAAAAAAGCAACACACCACTCCCGGGAGGGCTCGAACCTCCAACCTTTCAGTTAACAGCCGATCGCGCTAGCCAATTGCGCCACGGAGACAGTAGTGCTCCAATCTCACCACCGTCAGAACATGTCTCCAAAGCTATCAGCGCAAAGAAAAAAGCAACACACCACTCCCGGGAGGGCTCGAACCACCAACATTTTGGTTAACAGCCGATCGCGCTAGCAAATTGCGCCACAGAGACAGTCGTGCTCCACTATCACCACCGTCAGAACATTTCTTCAGAGCTATCAGCCCAAAGAAAAAGAAGCGCCGCACCACCACCGGTTGGGCTCGAACCTACAACCTTTCGGTCAGCAGCAGATCGAGTTAGCCAATTGCGCGACGGAGACAGTCGTGCTCCACTCTCAACACCATCAGAACATATCTTCAAAACTATCAGCGAAAATAAAAAAAAGCGACACACCGTCACCAGGTGGGCTCAAACCTCCAACCTCTCGGTTAACAGCCGATCGCGCTAGCCAATTCCGCCACGGAGATAGTCCTGCTCCACTCTCACCACCATCAAAACATATCTTCAAAGCTATCAGCCCAAAGAAAAAAGAGCGCCGCACTATCCCCGGGTGGGCTCGAATCTCCAACCTTTCGATTAACAGCCGATGGCGCTAGCCAATTGCGCCACGCAGACAGTCGTGCTCCCCTCTCACCACCATCAGAACATATCTTCAAAGCTATCAGCGCAAAGAAAAAAGCAACACATCACTCCCGGCAGGGCTCGAACCTCCAACCTTTCAGTTAACAGCCGATCGCGCTAGCCAATTGCGCCACGGAGACAGTCGTGCTCCAATCTCACCACTGTCAGAACATATCTTCAAAGCTATAAGCCCAAAGAAATAAAGCGCCGCACCACCACCGGGTGGGCTCGAACCTCCAACCTTTAGGTTAACAGCAGATAGCGCTAGCCAATTGGGCCACGGAGACAGTCGTGCTCCACTCTCACCACCATCAGAACATATCTTCAAAGCTATCAGCCCAAAGAAAAAAAAAGTGCCGCACCCCCACCGGGTGGGCTCGAACCTCCAACCTTTCGGTTAACAGCCGATCGCGCTAGCCAATTGCGCCACGGAGATTGTCGTGCTCGAGTCTCACCCCCGTCAGAACCTTTCTCTAAAGCTATCAGCGCAAAGAAAAAAAAGCGCCGCACCGCCACCGGGTGGGCTCGAACCTCCAACTATTTGGTTAACAGCCGATCGTTCTAGCCAATTGCGCCACGGAGACAGTCCTGCTCCACTCTCACCACCATCAGAACATATCTTCAATGCTATCAGCCTAAAGAAAAAAAGCAACACACCACTCCCGGGAGGGCTCAACCTCCAACCTTTCAGTTAACAGCCGATCGCGCTAGCCAATTGCGCCACGGAGACAGTAGTGCTCCAATCTAACCACCGTCAGAACATGTCTCCAAAGCTATCAGCGCAAAGAAAACAGCAACACACCACTCCCGGGAGGGCTCGAACCACCAACATTTCGGTTAACAGCCGATCGCGCTAGCAAATTGCGCCACAGAGACAGTCGTGCTCCACTCTCACCACCGTCAGAACATTTCTTCAGAGCTATCAGCCCAAAGAAAAAGAAGCGCCGCACCACCACCGGTTGGGCTCGAACCTCCAACCTTTCGGTCAGCAGCAGATCGAGTTAGCCAATTGCGCGACGGAGACAGTCGTGCTCCACACTCAACACCATCAGAACATATCTTCAAAGCTATCAGCGAAAATAAAGAAAAGCGACACACCGTCCCCGGGTGGGCTCAAACCTCCAACCTCTCGGTTAACAGCCGATCGCGCTAGCCAATTGCGCCACGGAGACAGTCCTGCTCCACTCTCACCACCATCAAAACATATCTTCAAAGCTATCAGCCCAAATAAAAAAGAGCGCCGCACCATCCCCGGGTGGGCTCGAACCTCCAACCTTTCGTTTAACAGCCGATCGCGCTAGCCAATTGCGCCACGAAGACAGTCGTGCTCCCCTCTCACCACCATCAGAACATATCTTCAAAGCTATCAGCGCAAAGAAAAAAGCAACACACCACTCCCGGGAGGGCTCGAACCACCAACCTTTCGGTTAACAGCCGATCGCGCTAGCAAATTGCGCCACTGAGACAGTCGTGCCCCACTCTTACCACCGTAAGAACATTTCTTCAGAGCTATCAGCCCAAAGAAAAAGAAGTGCCGCACCACCACCGGGTGGGCTCGAACCTCCAACTTTTCGGTCAACAGCAGATCGCGTTAGCTAATTGCGCGACGGAGACAGTCGTGCTCCACTCTCAACACCATCAGAACATATCTTGAAAGCTATCAGCGAAAAGAAAAAAAAGCGACACACCGTCCGCGGGTGGGCTCAAACCTCCAACCTTTCGGTTAACAACCGATCGCGCTAGCCAATTGCGCCACGGAGACAGTCGTGCTTCACAGTCACCACCGTCAGAACATTTCTTCAGAGCTATCAGCCCAAAGAAAAAAAAGCGCCGCACCACCACCGGGTGGGCTCGAACCTCCAACCTTTCGGTTAACAGCCGATCGCGCTAGCCATTTGCGCCACGGAGACATTCGTGCTCCACTCTTACCACCATCAGAACATATCTTTAAAGCTATCAGCCCAAAGAAAAAAAAGCACCGCACCACCACCGGGTGGACTCGAACCTCAAACCTTTCGGTTAACAGCCGATCGCGCTAGCCAATTGCGCCACGGAGACAGTCCTGCTCCCCTCTCACCACCATCAGAACATATCTTCAAAGCAATCAACCCATAGAAAAAAAAGCCCGCACCACCACCGGGTGGGCTCGAACCTTCAACCTTTCGGTTAACGGCCGAACGTGCTAGCCAATTGCGCCACGGAGATTGTCGTGCTCGAGTCTCACCACCATCAGAACCTTTCTCTAAAGCTATCAGCGCAAAGAAAAAAAAGCGCCGCACCGCCACCGGGTGGGCTCGAACCTCCAACTATTTGGTTAACAGCCGATCGTTCTAGCCAATTGCGCCACGGAGACAGTCCTGCTCCACTCTCACCACCATCAGAACATATCTTCAATGCTATCAGCCTAAAGAAAAAAAAGCAACACACCACTCCCGGGAGGGCTCAACCTCCAACCTTTCAGTTAACAGCCGATCGCGCTAGCCAATTGCGCCACGGAGACAGTAGTGCTCCAATCTAACCACCGTCAGAACATGTCTCCAAAGCTATCAGCGCAAAGAAAAAAGCAACACACCACTCCCGGGAGGGCTCGAACCACCAACATTTCGGTTAACAGCCGATCGCGCTAGCAAATTGCGCCACAGAGACAGTCGTGCTCCACTCTCACCACCGTCAGAACATTTCTTCAGAGCTATCAGCCCAAAGAAAAAGAAGCGCCGCACCACCACCGGTTGGGCTCGAACCTCCAACCTTTCGGTCAGCAGCAGATCGAGTTAGCCAATTGCGCGACGGAGACAGTCGTGCTCCACACTCAACACCATCAGAACATATCTTCAAAGCTATCAGCGAAAATAAAAAAAAGCGACACACCGTCCCCGGGTGGGCTCAAACCTCCAACCTCTCGGTTAACAGCCGATCGCGCTAGCCAATTGCGCCACGGAGACAGTCCTGCTCCACTCTCACCACCATCAAAACATATCTTCAAAGCTATCAGCCCAAATAAAAAAGAGCGCCGCACCATCCCCGGGTGGGCTCGAACCTCCAACCTTTCGTTTAACAGCCGATCGCGCTAGCCAATTGCGCCACGAAGACAGTCGTGCTCCCCTCTCACCACCATCAGAACATATCTTCAAAGCTATCAGCGCAAAGAAAAAAGCAACACACCACTCCCGGGAGGGCTCGAACCAACAACCTTTCGGTTAACAGCCGATCGCGCTAGCAAATTGCGCCACGGAGACAGTCGTGCTCCACTCTTACCACCGTAAGAACATTTCTTCAGAGCTATCAGCCCAAAGAAAAAGAAGTGCCGCACCACCACCGGGTGGGCTCGAACCTCCAACTTTTCGGTCAACAGCAGATCGCGTTAGCTAATTGCGCGACGGAGACAGTCGTGCTCCACTCTCAACACCATCAGAACATATCTTGAAAGCTATCAGCGAAAAGAAAAAAAAGCGACACACCGTCCGCGGGTGGGCTCAAACCTCCAACCTTTCGGTTAACAACCGATCGCGCTAGCCAATTGCGCCACGGAGACAGTCGTGCTTCACTCTCACCACCGTCAGAACATTTCTTCAGAGCTATCAGCCCAAAGAAAAAAAAGCGCCGCACCACCACCGGGTGGGCTCGAACCTCCAACCTTTCGGTTAACAGCCGATCGCGCTAGCCATTTGCGCCACGGAGACATTCGTGCTCCACTCTTACCACCATCAGAACATATCTTTAAAGCTATCAGCCCAAAGAAAAAAAATCACCGCACCACCACCGGGTGGGCTCGAACCTCAAACCTTTCGGTTAACAGCCGATCGCGCTAGCCAATTGCGCCACGGAGACAGTCCTGCTCCCCTCTCACCACCATCAGAACATATCTTCAAAGCAATCAACCCATAGAAAAAAAAGCCCGCACCACCACCGGGTGGGCTCGAACCTCCAACCTTTCGGTTAACGCCCGAACGTGCTAGCCAATTGCGCCACGGAGATTGTCGTGCTCGAGTCTCACCACCGTCAGAACCTTTATCTAAAACTATCAGCGCAAAGAAAAAAAGTGCCGCACCGCCACCGGGTGGGCTCGAACCTCCAACGTTTTGGTTAACAGCCGATCGCTCTAGCCAATTGCGCCACGGATACAGTCCTGCTCCACTCTCACCACCATCAGAACATATCTTCAATGCTATGAGCCTAAAGAAAAAAAAGCAACACACCACTCCCAAGAGGGCTCGAACCTCCAACCTTTCAGTTAACAGCTGATCGCGCTAGTCAATTGCGCCACGGAGACAGTAGTGCTCCAATCTCACCACCGTCAGAACATGTCTCTAAAGCTATCAGCGCAAAGAAAAAAAAGCCCGCACCACCACCGGGTGGGCTCGAACCTCCAACCTTTCGGTTAACGGCCGAACGTGCTAGACAATTGCGCCACGGAGATTGTCGTGCTCGAGTCTCACCACCGTCAGAACCTTTCTCTAAAGCTATCAGCGCAAAGAAAAAAAAGCGCCCCACCACCACCGGGTGGGCTCGAAACTCCAATTTTTCGGTTGACAGTTGAACGTGCTAGCCAATTGCGCCACGGAGATAGTCGTGCTCCGATCTCACCACCGTCAGAACATTTCTCCAAAGCTATCAGCACAAAGAAAAAGAAGTGCCGCACCACCACCGGGTGGGCTCGAACCTCCAACCTTTCGGTTAACAGCAGATCGCGTTAGCTAATTGCGCGACGGAGACAGTCGTGCTCCACTCTCAACACCATCAGAACATATCTTGAAAGCTATCAGCTAAAAGAAAAAAAGCGACACACCGTCCCCGAGTGGGCGCAAACCTCCAACCTTTCGGTTAACAACCGATCGCGCTAGCCAATTGCGCCATGGAGACAGTCCTGCGCCACTCTCACCACAATCAGAACATATCTTCAAAGCTATCAGTGCAAAGAAAAAAAAGCGCCGCACCACCACCTGGTGGGCTCGAAACTCCAATTTTTCGGTTAACAGCCAAACGTGCTAGCCAATTGCGCCACGGAGACAGTCGTGCTCCACTCTCACCACCGTCAGAACATTTCTTCCGAGCTATCAGCCCAAAGAAAAAAAAGCGCCCCACCACCACCGGGTGGGCTCGGACCTCCAACCTTTCGGTGAACAGCCGATCGCGCCAGCCAATTGCGCCACAGAGACAGTCGTGCTTCACTCTCACCACCGTCAGAACATTTCTTCAGAGCTATCAGCCCAAAGAAAAAAAAGCGCCGCACCACCACCGGGTGGGCTCGAACCTCCAACTTTTCGGTTAACAGCCGATCGCGCTAGCCAATTGCGCCACGAAGACAGTCGTGCTCCACTCTCACCACCGTCAGAACATTTCTTCAGAGCTATCAGCCCAAAGAAAATAAAGCGCCGCACCACCACCGGGTGGGCTCGAACCTCCAACCTTTCGGTTAACAGCCGATCGCGCTAGCAAATTGCGCCACGGAGACAGTCCTGCTATACTCCCACCACCATCAGAACATGTCTTCAAAGCTATCGGCTCAAAAAAAAGTGCCGCACCACCATCAGGTAGGCTCGAACCTCCAACTTTTCGGTTAACTGCCGAACGCGCTACCCAATTGCGCCACGGAGACAGTCGTGCTCCAATCTCACCACCGTCAGAACATTTCTTCAGAGCTATCAGCCCAAAGAAAAAGAAGCGCCGCACCACCACCGGCTGGGCGAGAACCTCCAACCTTTCGGTCAACAGCAGATCGCGCTAGCCAATTGCGCCGCGGAGACAGTCGTGCTCCAGTCTCACCATAATCAGAACATATTTTCAAAGCTATCAGCGCAAAGAAAAACGCGACACACCACTCCCGGGAGGGCTCAAAACTCCAATTTTTCGGTTAACAGCCGAATGTGCTAGCCAATTGCGCCAAGGAGACAGTCGTGCTCCAATCTCACCACCACGAGAACATTTCTCCAAAGCTATCAGTGCAAAGAAAAAAAAGCGCCGCACCACCACCTGGTCGGCTCGAAACTCCAATTTTTCGGTTAACAGCCAAACGTGCTAGTCAATTGCGCCACGGAGACAGTCGTGCTCCACTCTCACCACCGTCAGAACATTTCTTCAGAGCTATCAGCCCAAAGAAAAAAAAGCGCCCCACCACCACCGGGTGGGCTCGGACCTCCAACCTTTCGGTGAACAGCCGATCACGCTAGCCAATTGCACCACGGAGACAGTCGTGCTTCGCTCTCACCACCGTCAGAACATTTCTTCAGAGCTATCAGCCCAAAGAAAAAAAAGCGCCGCACCACCACCGGGTGGGCTCGAACCTCCAACTATTTGGTTAACAGCCGATCGTTCTAGCCAATTGCGCCACGGAGACAGTCCTGCTCCACTCTCACCACCATCAGAACATATCTTCAATGCTATCAGCCTAAAGAAAAAAAAGCAACACACCACTCCCGGGAGGGCTCAACCTCCAACCTTTCAGTTAACAGCCGATCGCGCTAGCCAATTGCGCCACGGAGACAGTAGTGCTCCAATCTAACCACCGTCAGAACATGTCTCCAAAGCTATCAGCGCAAAGAAAAAAGCAACACACCACTCCCGGGTGGTCTCGAACCTCAAACCTTTCGGTTAACAGCCGATCGCGCTAGCCAATTGCGCCACGGAGACAGTCCTGCTCCCCTCTCACCACCATCAGAACATATCTTCAAAGCAATCAGCCCATAGCAAAAAAAGCCCGCACCACCACCGGGTGGGCTCGAACCTCCAACCTTTCGGTTAACGGCCGAACGTGCTAGCCAATTGCGCCACGGAGATTGTCGTGCTCGAGTCTTACCACCGTCAGAACCTTTATCTAAAGCTATCAGCGCAAAGATAAAAAAGCGCCGCACCGCCACCGGGTGGGCTCGAACCTCCAACCTTTTGGTTAACAGCCGATCGCTCTAGCCAATTGCGCCACGGAGACAGTCCTGCTCCACTCTCACCACCATCAGAACATATCTTCAATGCTATCAGTCTATAGAAAAAAAAAGCAACACACCACTCCCAAGAGGGCTCGAACCTCCAACCTTTCAGTTAACAGCTGATCGCGCTAGTCGACTGCGCCACGGAGACAGTAGTGCTCCAATCTCACCACCGTCAGAACATGTCTCTAAAGCTATCAGCGCAAAGAAAAAAGCAACACACCACTCCCGGGAGGGCTCGAACCACCAACATTTCGGTTAACAGCCGATCGCGCTAGCAAATTGCGCCACAGAGACAGTCGTGCTCCACTCTTACCACCGTCAGAACATTTCTTCAGAGCTATCAGCCCAAAGAAAAAGAAGCGCCGCACCACCACTGGGTGGGCTCGAACCTCCAACCTTTCGGTCAGCAGCAGATCGCGTTAGCCAATTGCGCGACGGAGACAGTCGTGCTCTTCTCTCACCACCGTGAGAACATTTCTTCAGAGCTATCAGCCCAAAGAAAAAAAGCGCCGCACCACCACCGGGTGGGCTCGAACCTCTCACCTTTCGGTTAACAGCCGATCGCGCTAGCCAATTGCGCCACGGAGACAGTCGTGCTCCAATCTCACCACCATCAGAACATATCTTCAAAGCTTTCAGCCCAAAGAAAAAAAAGCGCCAGACCACCAACGGGTGGGCTCGAACCTCCAACCTTTCGGTTAACAGTCGATCGCGCTAGCCAATTGCGCCACGGAGACAGTCGTGCTCCACTCTCACCACCGTCAGAACATTTCTTCAGAGCTATCAGCCCAAAGAAAATAAAGCGCCGCACCACCACCGGGTGGGCTCCAACCTCCAACCTTTAGGTTAACAGCGGATAGCGCTAGCCCATTGGGCCACGGAGACAGTCGTGCTCCACTCTCACCACCATCAGAACATATCTTCGAAGCTATCAGCCCAAAGAAAAAAAAGCGCCGCACCACCACCGGTTGGTCTCGAACCTCAAACCTTTCGGTTAACAGCCGATCGCGCTAGCCAATTCAGCCACGGAGACAGTCGTGCTCCAATCTCACCACCGTCAGAACATTTCTTCAGAGCTATCAGCCCAAAGAAAAAGAAGCGCCGTACCACCACCGGCTGGGCGAGAACCTCCAACCTTTCGGTCAACAGCAGATCGCGCTAGCCAATTGCGCCGCGGAGACAGTCGTGCTCCAGTCTCACCATAATCAGAACATATTTTCAAAGCTATCAGCGCAAAGAAAAACGCGACACACCACTCCCGGGAGGGCTCAAAACTCCAATTTTTCGGTTAACAGCCGAATGTGCTAGCCAATTGCGCCAAGGAGACAGTCGTGCTCCAATCTCACCACCACGAGAACATTTCTCCAAAGCTATCAGTGCAAAGAAAAAAAAGCGCCGCACCACCACCTGGTCGGCTCGAAACTCCAATTTTTCGGTTAACAGCCAAACGTGCTAGTCAATTGCGCCACGGAGACAGTCGTGCTCCACTCTCACCACCGTCAGAACATTTCTTCAGAGCTATCAGCCCAAAGAAAAAAAAGCGCCCCACCACCACCGGGTGGGCTCGGACCTCCAACCTTTCGGTGAACAGCCGATCACGCTAGCCAATCGCACCACGGAGACAGTCGTGCTTCGCTCTCACCACCGTCAGAACATTTCTTCAGAGCTATCAGCCCAAAGAAAAAAAAGCGCCACACCACCACCGGGTGGGCTCGAACCTCCAACCTTTCGGTTAACAGTCGATCGCGCTAGCCAATCGCGCCACGGAGACAGTCGTGCTCCACGCTCACCACCGTCAGAACATTTCTTCAGAGCTATCAGCCCAAAGAAAATAAAGCGCCGCACCACCACCGGGTGGGCTCCAACCTCCAACCTTTAGGTTAACAGCGGATAGCGCTAGCCCATTGGGCCACGGAGACAGTCGTGCTCCACTCTCACCACCATCAGAATATATCTTCAAAGCTATCAGCCCAAAGAAAAAAAAAGCGCCGCACCACCACTGGGTGGTCTCGAACCTCAAACCTTTCGGTTAACAGCCGATCGCGCTAGCCAATTGCGCCACGGAGACAGTCCTGCTCCCCTCTCACCACCATCAGAACATATCTTCAAAGCAATCAGCCCATAGCAAAAAAAGCCCGCACCACCACCGGGTGGGCTCGAACCTCCAACCTTTCGGTTAACGGCCGAACGTGCTAGCCAATTGCGCCACGGAGATTGTCGTGCTCGAGTCTTACCTCCGTCAGAACCTTTATCTAAAGCTATCAGCGCAAAGATAAAAAAGCGCCGCACCGCCACCGGGTGGGCTCGAACCTCCAACCTTTTGGTTAACAGCCGATCGCTCTAGCCAATTGCGCCACGGAGACAGTCCTGCTCCACTCTCACCACCATCAGAACATATCTTCAATGCTATCAGTCTATAGAAAAAAAAGCAACACACCACTCCCAAGAGGGCTCGAACCTCCAACCTTTCAGTTAACAGCTGATCGCGCTAGTCGACTGCGCCACGGAGACAGTAGTGCTCCAATCTCACCACCGTCAGAACATGTCTCTAAAGCTATCAGCGCAAAGAAAAAAGCAACACACCACTCCCGGGAGGGCTCGAACCACCAACATTTCGGTTAACAGCCGAACGCGCTAGCAAATTGCGCCACAGAGACAGTCGTGCTCCACTCTTACCACCGTCAGAACATTTCTTCAGAGCTATCAGCCCAAAGAAAAAGAAGCGCCGCACCACCACTGGGTGGGCTCGAACCTCCAACCTTTCGGTCAGCAACAGATCGCGTTAGCCATTTGCGCGACGGAGACAGTCGTGCTCTTCTCTCACCACCGTGAGAACATTTCTTCAGAGCTATCAGCCCAAAGAAAAAAAGCGCCGCACCACCACCGGGTGGGCTCGAACCTCTCACCTTTCGGTTAACAGCCGATCGCGCTAGCCAATTGCGCCACGGAGACAGTCGTGCTCCACTCTCACCACCATCAGAACATATCTTCAAAGCTATCAGCCCAAAGAAAAAAAAGCGCCAGACCACCAACGGGTGGGCTCGAACCTCCAACCTTTCTGTTAACAGTCGATCGCGCTAGCCAATTGCGCCACGGAGACAGTCATGCTCCACGCTCACCACCGTCAGAACATTTCTTCAGAGCTATCAGCCCAAAGAAAATAAAGCGCCGCACCACCACCGGGTGGGCTCCAACCTCCAACCTTTAGGTTAACAGCGGATAGCGCTAGCCCATTGGGCCACGGAGACAGTCGTGCTCCACTCTCACCACCATCAGAACATATCTTCGAAGCTATCAGCCCAAAGAAAAAAAAGCGCCGCACCACCACCGGGTGGTCTCGAACCTCAAACCTTTCGGTTAACAGCCGATCGCGCTAGCCAATTCAGCCACGCAGACAGTCGTGCTCCACTCTCACCACCGTCAGAACATGTGTTCAGTGCTATCAGCTCAAAGAAAAAAAAGCAACACACCACTCTCGGGAGGGCTCGAACCTCCAACCTTTCAGTTAACAGCCGATCGCGCTAGCCAATTGCGCCACGGAGACAGTAGTGCTCCAATCTCACCACCGTCAGAACATGTCTCCAAAGCTATCAGCGCAAAGAAAAAAGCAACACACCACTCCCGGGAGGGCTCGAACCACCAACATTTCGGTTAACAGCCGATCGCGCTAGCAAATTGCGCCACAGAGACAGTCGTGCTCCACTCTTACCACCGTCAGAACATTTCTTCAGAGCTATCAGCCCAAAGAAAAAGAAGCGCCGCACCACCACTGGGTGGGCTCGAACCTCCAACCTTTCGGTCAGCAACAGATCGCGTTAGCCATTTGCGCGACGGAGACAGTCGTGCTCTTCTCTCACCACCGTGAGAACATTTCTTCAGAGCTATCAGCCCAAAGAAAAAAAGCGCCGCACCACCACCGGGTGGGCTCGAACCTCTCACCTTTCGGTTAACAGCCGATCGCGCTAGCCAATTGCGCCACGGAGACAGTCGTGCTCCAATCTCACCACCATCAGAACATATCTTCAAAGCTTTCAGCCCAAAGAAAAAAAAGCGCCAGACCACCAACGGGTGGGCTCGAACCTCCAACCTTTCGGTTAACAGTCGATCGCGCTAGCCAATTGCGCCACGGAGACAGTCGTGCTCCACTCTCACCACCGTCAGAACATTTCTTCAGAGCTATCAGCCCAAAGAAAATAAAGCGCCGCACCACCACCGGGTGGGCTCCAACCTCCAACCTTTAGGTTAACAGCGGATAGCGCTAGCCCATTGGGCCACGGAGACAGTCGTGCTCCACTCTCACCACCATCAGAACATATCTTCGAAGCTATCAGCCCAAAGAAAAAAAAGCGCCGCACCACCACCGGTTGGTCTCGAACCTCAAACCTTTCGGTTAACAGCCGATCGCGCTAGCCAATTCAGCCACGGAGACAGTCGTGCTCCAATCTCACCACCGTCAGAACATTTCTTCAGAGCTATCAGCCCAAAGAAAAAGAAGCGCCGTACCACCACCGGCTGGGCGAGAACCTCCAACCTTTCGGTCAACAGCAGATCGCGCTAGCCAATTGCGCCGCGGAGACAGTCGTGCTCCAGTCTCACCATAATCAGAACATATTTTCAAAGCTATCAGCGCAAAGAAAAACGCGACACACCACTCCCGGGAGGGCTCAAAACTCCAATTTTTCGGTTAACAGCCGAATGTGCTAGCCAATTGCGCCAAGGAGACAGTCGTGCTCCAATCTCACCACCACGAGAACATTTCTCCAAAGCTATCAGTGCAAAGAAAAAAAAGCGCCGCACCACCACCTGGTCGGCTCGAAACTCCAATTTTTCGGTTAACAGCCAAACGTGCTAGTCAATTGCGCCACGGAGACAGTCGTGCTCCACTCTCACCACCGTCAGAACATTTCTTCAGAGCTATCAGCCCAAAGAAAAAAAAGCGCCCCACCACCACCGGGTGGGCTCGGACCTCCAACCTTTCGGTGAACAGCCGATCACGCTAGCCAATCGCACCACGGAGACAGTCGTGCTTCGCTCTCACCACCGTCAGAACATTTCTTCAGAGCTATCAGCCCAAAGAAAAAAAAGCGCCACACCACCACCGGGTGGGCTCGAACCTCCAACCTTTCGGTTAACAGTCGATCGCGCTAGCCAATCGCGCCACGGAGACAGTCGTGCTCCACGCTCACCACCGTCAGAACATTTCTTCAGAGCTATCAGCCCAAAGAAAATAAAGCGCCGCACCACCACCGGGTGGGCTCCAACCTCCAACCTTTAGGTTAACAGCGGATAGCGCTAGCCCATTGGGCCACGGAGACAGTCGTGCTCCACTCTCACCACCATCAGAATATATCTTCAAAGCTATCAGCCCAAAGAAAAAAAAGCGCCGCACCACCACTGGGTGGTCTCGAACCTCAAACCTTTCGGTTAACAGCCGATCGCGCTAGCCAATTGCGCCACGGAGACAGTCCTGCTCCCCTCTCACCACCATCAGAACATATCTTCAAAGCAATCAGCCCATAGCAAAAAAAGCCCGCACCACCACCGGGTGGGCTCGAACCTCCAACCTTTCGGTTAACGGCCGAACGTGCTAGCCAATTGCGCCACGGAGATTGTCGTGCTCGAGTCTTACCTCCGTCAGAACCTTTATCTAAAGCTATCAGCGCAAAGATAAAAAAGCGCCGCACCGCCACCGGGTGGGCTCGAACCTCCAACCTTTTGGTTAACAGCCGATCGCTCTAGCCAATTGCGCCACGGAGACAGTCCTGCTCCACTCTCACCACCATCAGAACATATCTTCAATGCTATCAGTCTATAGAAAAAAAAGCAACACACCACTCCCAAGAGGGCTCGAACCTCCAACCTTTCAGTTAACAGCTGATCGCGCTAGTCGACTGCGCCACGGAGACAGTAGTGCTCCAATCTCACCACCGTCAGAACATGTCTCTAAAGCTATCAGCGCAAAGAAAAAAGCAACACACCACTCCCGGGAGGGCTCGAACCACCAACATTTCGGTTAACAGCCGAACGCGCTAGCAAATTGCGCCACAGAGACAGTCGTGCTCCACTCTTACCACCGTCAGAACATTTCTTCAGAGCTATCAGCCCAAAGAAAAAGAAGCGCCGCACCACCACTGGGTGGGCTCGAACCTCCAACCTTTCGGTCAGCAACAGATCGCGTTAGCCATTTGCGCGACGGAGACAGTCGTGCTCTTCTCTCACCACCGTGAGAACATTTCTTCAGAGCTATCAGCCCAAAGAAAAAAAGCGCCGCACCACCACCGGGTGGGCTCGAACCTCTCACCTTTCGGTTAACAGCCGATCGCGCTAGCCAATTGCGCCACGGAGACAGTCGTGCTCCACTCTCACCACCATCAGAACATATCTTCAAAGCTATCAGCCCAAAGAAAAAAAAGCGCCAGACCACCAACGGGTGGGCTCGAACCTCCAACCTTTCTGTTAACAGTCGATCGCGCTAGCCAATTGCGCCACGGAGACAGTCATGCTCCACGCTCACCACCGTCAGAACATTTCTTCAGAGCTATCAGCCCAAAGAAAATAAAGCGCCGCACCACCACCGGGTGGGCTCCAACCTCCAACCTTTAGGTTAACAGCGGATAGCGCTAGCCCATTGGGCCACGGAGACAGTCGTGCTCCACTCTCACCACCATCAGAACATATCTTCGAAGCTATCAGCCCAAAGAAAAAAAAGCGCCGCACCACCACCGGGTGGTCTCGAACCTCAAACCTTTCGGTTAACAGCCGATCGCGCTAGCCAATTCAGCCACGCAGACAGTCGTGCTCCACTCTCACCACCGTCAGAACATGTGTTCAGTGCTATCAGCTCAAAGAAAAAAAAGCAACACACCACTCTCGGGAGGGCTCGAACCTCCAACCTTTCAGTTAACAGCCGATCGCGCTAGCCAATTGCGCCACGGAGACAGTAGTGCTCCAATCTCACCACCGTCAGAACATGTCTCCAAAGCTATCAGCGCAAAGAAAAAAGCAACACACCACTCCCGGGAGGGCTCGAACCACCAACATTTCGGTTAACAGCCGATCGCGCTAGCAAATTGCGCCACAGAGACAGTCGTGCTCCAATCCTACCACCGTCAAAACATTTCTTAAGAGCTATCAGCCCAAAGAAAAAGAAGCGTCGCACAACCACCGGGTGGGCTCGAACCTCCAACCTTTTGGTCAGCAGCAGATCGCGTTAGCCAATTGCGCGACGGAGACAGTCGTGCTCCACTCTCAACACCATCAGAACATATCTTCAAAGCTATCAGTGAAAATAAAAAAAAGCGGCACACCGTCCCTGGGTGGGCTCAAACCTCCAACCTTTAGGTTAACAGCGGATAGCGCTAGCCAATTGGGCCACGGAGATTGTCGTGCTCCACTCTCACCACCGTCAGAACATTTCTTCCGAGCTATCAGCCCAAAGAAAAAAAAGCGCCCCACCACCACCGGGTGGGCTCGGACCTCCAACCTTTCGGTGAACAGCCGATCGCGCCAGCCAATTGCGCCACGGAGACAGTCGTGCTTCACTCTCACCACCGTCAGAACATTTCTTCAGAGCTATCAGCCCAAAGAAAAAAAAGCGCCGCACCACCACCGGGTTGGCTCGAACCTCCAACCTTTCGGTTAACAGCCGATCGCGCTAGCCCATTGCGCCACGGAGACAGTCGTGCTCCACGCTCATCACCGTCAGAACATTTCTTCAGAGCTATCAGCCCAAAGAAAATAAAGCGCCGCACCACCACCGGGTGGGCTCGAACCTCCAACCTTTAGGTTAACAGCGGATAGCGCTAGCCAATTGGGCCACGGAGACAGTTGTGCTCCACTCTCACCACCATCAGAACATATCTTCAAAGCTATCAGCCCAAAGAAAAAAAAGCGCCGCACCACCACCGGGTGGGCTCGAACCTCAAACCCTTCGGTTAACAGCCGATCGCGCTAGCCAATTGCGCCACGGAGACAGTCCTGCTCTCCTCTCACCACCATCAGAACATATCTTCAAAGCAATCAGCCCACAGAAAAAAAGGCCCGCACCACCACCGGGTGGGCTCGAACCTCGAACCTTTCGGTTAACGGCCGAACGTGCTAGCCAATTGCGCCACTGAGATTGTCGTGCTCGAGTCTCACCACCGTCAGAACCTTTCTCTAAAGCTATCAGCGCAAAGAAAAAAAAGCGCCCCACCACCAACGGGTGGGCTCGAAACTCCAATTTTTCGGTTGACAGCCGAACGTGCTAGCCAATTGCGCCACAGAGATAGTCGTGCTCCAATCTCATCACCGTCAGAACATTTCTCCCAAGCTATCAGCGCAAAGAAAAAAAAGTGCCCCACCACCACCGGGTGGGCTAGAACCTCCAACCTTTCGGTGAACAGCCGATAGCGCTAGCCAATTGAGCCACGGAGACAGTTGTGCTCCACTCTCTCCACCGTCAGAACATATGTTCAGTGCTATCAGCTCAAAGAAAAAAAAGCGCCGCACCACCACCGGGTGGGCTCGAACCTCCAACCTTTCGGTTAACAGCCGATCGCTCTAGCCAATTGCGCCACGGAGACAGTCCTGCTCCACCCTCACCATCATCAGAACATATCTTCTAAGCTATCAGCCTAAAGAAAAAAAAGCAACACACCACTCCCGGGAGGGCTCGAACCTCCAACCTTTCAGTTAACAGCCGATCGCGCTAGCCAATTGCGCCACGGAGACAGTAGTGCTCCAATCTCACCACCGTCAGAACATATCTTCAAAGCTATCAGCCCAAAAAAAAGCGCCGCACCGCCACCGGGTGGGCTCGAACCTCCAACCTTTTGGTTAACAGCCGATCGCTCTAGCCAATTGCGCCACGGAGACAGTCCTGCTCCACTCTCACCACCATCAGAACATATCTTCAAAGCTATCAGCCTAAAGAAAAAAAAGCAACACACCACTCCCGGGAGGGCTCGAACCTCCAACCTTTCAGTTAACAGCCGATCGCGCTAGCCAATTGCGCCACGGAGACAGTCGTGCTCCAATCTCACCACCGTCAGAACATATCTTCAAAGCTATCAGCCCAAAAAAAAAGCGCCGCACAGCCACCGGGTGGGCTCGAACCTCCAACCTTTTGGTTAACAGCCGATCGCTCTAGCCAATTGCGCCACGGAGACAGTCCTGCTCCACTCTCACCACCATCAGAGCATATCTTCAAAGCTATCAGCCTAAAGAAAAAAAAGCAACACACCACTCCCGGAAGGGCTCCGACCTCCAACCTTTCAGTTAACAACCGATCGCGCTAGCCAATTGCGCCACGGAGATAGTCGTGCTCCAAGCTCATCACCGTCAGAACATTTCTCCAAAGCTATCAGCGCAAAAAAAAAGCGCCCCACCACCACCGGGTGGGCTAGAACCTCCAACCTTTCGGTGAACAGCCGATCGCGCTAGCCAATTGAGCCACGGAGACAGTCGTGCTCCACGCTCACCACCGTCAGAACATTTCTTCAGAGCTATCAGCCCAAAGAAAATAAAGCGCCGCACCATCACCGGGTGGGCTCGAACCTCCAACCTTTAGGTTAACAGCGGATAGCGCTAGCCAATTGGGCCACGGAGACAGTTGTGCTCCACTCTCACCACCATCGGAACATATCTTCAAAGCTATCAGCCCAAAGAAAAAAAAGCGCCGCACCACCACCGGGTGGGCTCGAACCTCAAACCTTTCGGTTAACAGCCGATCGCGCTAGCCAATTGCGCCACGGAGACAGTCCTGCTCCCCTCTCACCACCATCAGAACATATCTTCAAAGCAATCAGCCCATAGAAAAAAAGGCCCGCACCACCACCGGGTGGGCTCGAACCTCGAACCTTTCGGTTAACGGCCGAACGTGCTAGTCAATTGCGCCACGGAGATTGTCGTGCTCGAATCTCACCACCGTCAGAACCTTTCTCCAAAGCTATCAGCGCAAAGAAAAAAAAGCGCCCCACCACCACCGGGTGGGCTCGAAACTCCAATTTTTCGGTTGACAGCCGAACGTGCTAGCCAATTGCGCCACAGAGATAGTCGGCTCCAATCTCATCACCGTCAGAACATTTCTCCAAAGCTATCAGCGCAAAGAAAAAAAAGCGCCCCACCACCACCGGGTGGGCTAGAACCTCCAACCTTTCGGTGAACAGCCGATCGCGCTAGCCAATTGAGTCACGGAGACAGTCGTGCTCCACTCTCACCACCATCAGAACATATCTTCAAAGCTATCAGCCTAAAGAAAAAAAAAGCAAAACACCACTCCCGGGAGGGCTCGAACCTCCAACCTTTCAGTTAACAGCCGATCGCGCTAGCCAATTGCGCCCCAGAGACAGTAGTGCTCCAATCTCACCACCGTCAGAACATATCTTCAAAGCTATCAGCCCAAAAAAAAGCGCCGCACCGCCACCGGGTGGGCTCGAACCTCCAACCTTTTGGTTAACAGCCGATCGCTCTAGCCAATTGCGCCACGGAGACAGTCGTGCTCCAATCTCACCACCGTCAGAACATATCTTCAAAGCTATCAGCCCAAACAAAAGCGCCGCACCGCCACCGGGTGGGCTCGAACCTCCAACCTTTTGGTTAACAGCCGATCGCTCTAGCCAATTGCGCCACGGAGGCAGTCCTGCTCCACTCTCACCACCGTCAGAACATTTCTTCAGAGCTATCAGCCCAAAGAAAAAGAAGCGCCGCACAACCACCGGGTGGGCTCAAACCTCCAACCTTTCGGTCAGCAGCAGATCGCGTTAGCCAATTGCGCGACGGAGACAGTCGTGCTCAATTCTCAACACCATCAGAACATATCTTCAAAGCTATCAGCGAAAATAAAAAAAAAGCGACACACCATCCCCGGGTGGGTTCAAACCTCCAACCTTTAGGTTAACAGCGGATAGCGCTAGCCAATTGGGCCACGGAGACAGTCGTGCTCCACTCTCAACACCATCAGAACATTTCTTCAAAGCTATCAGCGAAAATAAAAAAAAGCGACACACCGTCCCCGGGTGGGCTCAAACTTCCAACCTTTAGGTTAACAGCGGATAGCGCTAGCCAATTGGGCCACGGAGACAGTCGTGCTCCACTCTCACCACCATCAGAACATATCTTCAAAGCAATCAGCCCATGGAAAAAAAAGCACGCACCACCACAGGGTGGGCTCGAACCTCCAACCTTTCGGTTAACGGCCGAACGTGCTAGCCAATTGCGCCACGGAGATTGTCGTGCTCGAGTCTCACCACCGTCGGAACCTTTCTCTAAAGCTATCAGCGCAAAGAAAAAAAAGCGCCCGACCACCACCGGGTGGGCTCGAAACTCCAATTTTTCGGTTGACAGCCGAACGTGCTAGCCAATTGCGCCACGGAGATAGTCGTGCTCCAATTTCACCACCGTCAGAACATTTCTACAAAGCTATCAGCGCAAAGAAAAAGAAGTGCCGCACCACCACCGGGTGGGCTCGAACCTCCAACCTTTCCGTCAACAGCAGATCGCGTTAGCTAATTGCGCGACGGAGAAAGTCGTGCTCCAATCTCACCACCGTCAGAACATTTCTTCAGAGCTATCAGCCCAAAGAAAAAAAAAGCGCCGCACCACCACCGGGTGGGCTCGAACCTCCAACCTTTCGGTTAACAGCCGATCGCGCTAGCCAATTGTGCCACGAAGACAGTCGTGCTCCACTCTCACCACCGTCAGAACATTTATTCAGAGCTATCAGCCCAAAGAAAAAAAAGCAACACACCACTCCCGAGAGGGCTCGAACCTCCAACCTTTCAGTTAACAGCCGATCGCGCTAGCCAATTGCGCCACGGAGACAGTAGTGCTCCAATCTCACCACCGTCAGAACATATCTTCAAAGCTATCAGCCCAAAAAAAAGCGCCGCACCGCCAGCGGGTGGGCTCGAACCTCCAACCTTTTGGTTAACAGCCGATCGCTCTAGCCAATTGCGCCACGGAGACAGTCCTGCTCCACTCTCACCACCATCAGAACATATCTTCAAAGCTATCAGCCTAAAGAAAAAAAGCAACACACCACTCCCGGGAGGGCTCGAACCTCCAACCTTTCAGTTAACAGCCGATCGCGCTAGCCAATTGCGCCACGGAGACAGTCGTGCTCCAATCTCACCACCGTCAGAACATATCTTCAAAGCTATCAGCCCAAAAAAAAGCGCCGCACAGCCACCGGGTGGGCTCGAACCTCCAACCTTTTGGTTAACAGCCGATCGCTCTAGCCAATTGCGCCACGGAGACAGTCCTGCTCCACTCTCACCACCATCAGAGCATATCTTCAAAGCTATCAGCCTAAAGAAAAAAAAGCAACACACCACTCCCGGAAGGGCTCCAACCTCCAACCTTTCAGTTAACAACCGATCGCGCTAGCCAATTGCGCCACGGAGACAGTAGTGCTCCAATCTCACCACCGTCAGAACATGTCTTCAAAGCTATCAGCGCAAAGAAAAAAGCAACAACCACTACCGGAAGGGCTCGAACCACCAACATTTCGGTTAGCAGCCGATCGCGCTAGCAAATTGCGCCACAGAGACAGTCGTGCTCCACTCTTACCACCGTCAGAACATTTCTTCAGAGCTATCAGCCCAAAGAAAAAGAAGCGCCGCACAACCACCGGGTGGGCTCGAACCTCCAAACTTTCGGTCAGCAGCAGATCGCGTTAGCCAATTGCGCGACGGAGACAGTCGTGCTCCACTCTCAACACCATCAGAACATATCTTCAAAGCTATCAGCGAAAATAAAAAAAAAGCGACACACCGTCCCCGGGTGGGCTCAAACCTCCAACCTTTAGGTTACCAGCGGATAGCGCTAGCCAATTGGGCCACGGAGACAGTCGTGCTCCACTCTCACCACCATCAGAACATATCTTCAAAGCTATCAGCCCAAAGAAAAAAAAGCCCGCACCACCACCGGGTGGGCTCGAACCTCGAACCCTTCGGTTAACGGCCGAACGTGCTAGCCAATTGCGCCACGGAGATTGTCGTGCTCGAGTCTCACCACCGTCAGAACCTTTCTCTAAAGCTATCAGCGCAAAGAAAAAAAAGCGCCCCACCACCACCGGGTGGGCTCGAAACTCCAATTTTTCGGTTGACAGCCGAACGTGCTAGCCAATTGCGCCACGGAGATAGTCGTGCTCCAATCTCATCACCGTCAGAACATTTCTCCAAAGCTATCAGCGCAAAGAAAAAAAAGCGCCCCACCACCACCGGGTGGGCTCAAACCTCCAACCTTTCGGTGAACAGCCGATCGCGCTAGCCAATTGAGCTACGCAGACAGTCATGCTCCACTCTCACCACCGTCAGAACATATGTTCAGTGCTATCAGCTCAAAGAAAAAAAAGCGCCGCACCACCACCGGGTGGGCTCGAACCTCCAACCTTTCGGTTAACAGCCGATCGCTCTAGCCAATTGCGCCACGGAGAAAGTCCTGCTCCACTCTCACCACCATCAGAACATATCTTCAAAGCTATCAGCTTAAAGAAAAAAAAGCAACACACCACCCCCGGGAAGGCTCGAACCACCAACATTTCGGTTAACAGCCGATCGCGCTAGCAAATTGCGCCACAGAGACAGTCGTGCTCCACTCTTACCACCGTCAGAACATTTCTTCTGAGCTATCAGCCCAAAGAAAAAGAAGCGCCGCACAACCACCGGGTGGGCTCGAACCTCGAACCTTTCGGTTAACGGCCGAACGTGCTAGCCAATTGCGCCACGGAGATTGTCGTGCTCGAGTCTCACCACCGTCAAAACCTTTCTCTAAAGCTATCAGCGCAAAGAAAAAAAAGCACCCCACCACCACCGGGTGGGCTCGAAACTCCAATTTTTCGGTTGACAGCCGAACATGCTAGCCAATTGCGCCACGGAGATAGTCGTGCTCCAATCTCATCACCGTCAGAACATTTCTCCAAAGCTATCAGCGCAAAGAAAAAAAAGCGCCCCACCACCACCGGGTGGGCTAGAACCTCCAACCTTTCGGTGAACAGCCGATCGCGCTAGCCAAATGAGCCACGGAGACAGTCGTGCTCCACGCTCACCACCGTCAGAACATTTCTTCAGAGCTATCAGCCCACAGAAAATAAAGCGCCGCACCATCACCGGGTGGGCTCGAACCTCCAACCTTTAGGTTAACAGCGGATAGCGCTAGCCAATTGGGCCACGGAGACAGTTGTGCTCCACTCTCACCACCATCGGAACATATCTTCAAAGCTATCAGCCCAAAGAAAAAAAAAGCGCCGCACCACCACCGGGTGGGCTCGAACCTCAAACCTTTCGGTTAACAGCCGATCGCGCAAGCCAATTGCGCCACGGAGACAGTCCTGCTCCCCTCTCACCACCATCAGAACATATCTTCAAAGCAATCAGCCCATAGAAAAAAAGGCCCGCACCACCACCGGGTGGGCTCGAACCTCGAACCTTTCGGTTAACGGCCGAACGTGCTAGTCAATTGCGCCACGGAGATTGTCGTGCTCGAGTCTCACCACCCTCAGAACCTTTCTCTAAAGCTATCAGCGCAAAGAAAAAAAAGCGCCCCACCACCACCGGGTGGGCTCGAAACTCCAATTTTTCGGTTGACAGCCGAACGTGCTAGCCAATGGCGCCACAGAGATAGTCGGCTCCAATCTCATCACCGTCAGAACATTTCTCCAAAGCTATCAGCGCAAAGAAAAAAAAGCGCCCCACCACCACCGGGTGGGCTAGAACCTCCAACCTTTCGGTGAACAGCCGATCGCGCTAGCCAATTGAGTCACGGAGACAGTCGTGCTCCACTCTCACCACCGTCAGAACATATGTTCAGTGCTATCAGCTCAAAGAAAAAAAAGCGCCGCACCACCACCGGGTGGGCTCGAACCTCCAACCTTTCGGTTAACAGCCGATCGCTCTAGCCAATTGCGCCACGGAGACAGTCCTGCTCCACTCTCACCACCATCAGAACATATCTTCAAAGCTATCAGCCTAAAGAAAAAAAAGCAAAACACCACTCCCGGGAGGGCTCGAACCTCCAACCTTTCAGTTAACAGCCGATCGCGCTAGGCAATTGCGCCCCGGAGACAGTAGTGCTCCAATCTCACCACCGTCAGAACATATCTTCAAAGCTATCAGCCCAAAAAAAAGCGCCGCACCGCCACCGGGTGGGCTCGAACCTCCAACCTTTTGGTTAACAGCCGATCGCTCTAGCCAATTGCGCCACGGAGACAGTCCTGCTCCACTCTCACCACCATCAGAACATATCTTCAAAGCTATCAGCCTAAAGAAAAAAAAGCAACACACCACTCTCGGGAGGGCTCGAACCTCCAACCTTTTAGTTAACAGCCGATCGCGCTAGCAAATTGCGCCATGGAGACAGTCGTGCTCCAATCTCACCACCGTCAGAACATATCTTCAAAGCTATCAGCCCAAAAAAAAGCGCCGCACCGCCACCGGGTGGGCTCGAACCTCCAACCTTTTGGTTAACAGCCGATCGCTCTAGCCAATTGCGCCACGGAGACAGTCGTGCTCAATTCTCAACACCATCAGAACATATCTTCAAAGCTATCAGCCTAAATAAAAAAAAGCAACACACCACTCCCGGGAGGGCTCCAACCTCCAACCTTTCAGATAACAACCGATCGCGCTAGCCAATTGCGCAACGGAGTCAGTAGTGCTCCAATCTCACCACCGTCAGAACATGTCTCCAAAGCTATCAGCGCAAAGAAAAAAGCAACACACCACTCCCGGGAGGGCTCGAACCACCAACATTTCGGTTAACAGACGATCGCTCTAGCAAATTGCGCCACAGAGACAGTCGTGCTCCACTCTTACCACCGTCAGAACATTTCTTCAGAGCTATCAGCCCAAAGAAAAAGAAGCGCCGCACAACCACCGGGTGGGCTCAAACCTCCAACCTTTCGGTCAGCAGCAGATCGCGTTAGCCAATTGCGCGACGGAGACAGTCGTGCTCAATTCTCAACACCATCAGAACATATCTTCAAAGCTATCAGCGAAAATAAAAAAAAGCGACACACCGTCCCCGGGTGGGTTCAAACCTCCAACCTTTAGGTTAACAGCGGATAGCGCTAGCCAATTGGGCCACGGAGACAGTCGTGCTCCACTCTCACCACCATCAGAACATTTCTTCAAAGCTATCAGCGAAAATAAAAAAAGCGACACACCGTCCCCGGGTGGGCTCAAACTTCCAACCTTTAGGTTAACAGCGGATAGCGCTAGCCAATTGGGCCACGGAGACAGTCGTGCTCCACTCTCACCACCATCAGAACATATCTTCAAAGCAATCAGCCCATGGAAAAAAAAGCACGCACCACCACAGGGTGGGCTCGAACCTCCAACCTTTCGGTTAACGGCCGAACGTGCTAGCCAATTGCGCCACGGAGATTGTCGTGCTCGAGTCTCACCACCGTCGGAACCTTTCTCTAAAGCTATCAGCGCAAAGAAAAAAAAGCGCCCCACCACCACCGGGTGGGCTCGAAACTCCAATTTTTCGGTTGACAGCCGAACGTGCTAGCCAATTGCGCCACGGAGATAGTCGTGCTCCAATTTCACCACCGTCAGAACATTTCTACAAAGCTATCAGCGCAAAGAAAAAGAAGTGCCGCACCACCACCGGGTGGGCTCGAACCTCCAACCTTTCCGTCAACAGCAGATCGCGTTAGCTAATTGCGCGACGGAGAAAGTCGTGCTCCAATCTCACCACCGTCAGAACATTTCTTCAGAGCTATCAGCCCAAAGAAAAAAAAAGCGCCGCACCACCACCGGGTGGGCTCGAACCTCCAACCTTTCGGTTAACAGCCGATCGCGCTAGCCAATTGTGCCACGAAGACAGTCGTGCTCCACTCTCACCACCGTCAGAACATTTCTTCAGAGCTATCAGCCAAAAGAAAAAAAAGCAACACACCACTCCCGAGAGGGCTCGAACCTCCAACCTTTCGGTTAACAGCCGATCGCGCTAGCAAATTGCGCCACGGAGACAGTCCTGCTATACTCTCACCACCATCAAAACATGTCTTCAAAGCTATCGGCCCAAAAAAAAAGTGCCGCATCACCACCAGGTGGGCTCGAACCTCCAACTTTTCGGTTAACTGCCGAACGCGCTAGCCAATTGCGCCACGGAGACAGTCGTGCTCCACTCTCACCACCGTCAGAACATTTCTTCAGAGCTATCAGCCCAAAGAAAAAGAAGCGCCGCACCACCACCCGGTGGGCGAGAACCTCCAACCTTTCGGTCAGCAGCAGATCGCGTTAGCCAATTGCGCGACGGAGACAGTCGTGATCCACTCTCAACACCATCAGAACATATTGCCGCGCGCTTGATCTGCCAGCGCAAAAGAGGCAGACGAAGTGGCAGTTCCCCTCGTGCCATTGTTCTGTTTTTGGCTGCGCTGAGCCGACCGCTCTTCGGACTTTTGTGAGGACGCCTTAAAAACGTCTCCTGTCTCTTTAACGTGACATTTTAATGGTGGAGGTGCGGGGTAACCTCACCTATGCAACAGACTCCTTCTAGCAGCCGGAACGTGACCCAAAACCCAGAGCTTACGCCGGTACACCGTTTCAGTCGGAGGATTCGAGGACTGTCCCCCGAGTTTGTGCCTCACAGTACAAGTACGTCGACTGGTATGGAGAATACTGTTGCTGTCACCGCTTCCCCTACCGCTGGAGCCGCCGCTGCTCCAACCGCTGCACCCGCAGCTGCACCCACTCATTACACGCTACAAAAACCACGTGTTCCGAGTCCCTTTCGTGGTGGCCTCTATGAAGATGTGGAAGATTGGCTGGCTGAGTACGAGTACGTAGCGGATTTCAACGGGTGGGACGAAGTAGCGAAGCTCAAGAATGTGTACTTTAGTCTTCTGGATGGTGCTCGCACATGGTTCCAGAACCGCAAGGGCCTCCTAACGTCGTGGCATGAGTTCTGTCACAGGCTCCGCGAAACGTACTCGAGTCTCGATCGTCGAGAGCGCGCTGAAAGGGCCCTCCAGTCCCGCATGCAGATGCCTAATGAAGGTGTGGCTACATACGTGGAGGATATGGTTCATCTGTTCACTCGCGCCGATCCAACCATGCCGGAAGACAAGAAGCTGCGACACTTGATGCGAGGTGTGAAAGAGCAGCTCTTCGCTGGACTCATTCGTAGTCCGCCTAGAACGGTCGCGGAGTTCCTCACTGAAGCCGTCGCCATGGAAAAGGCGCTGCAGCAGCGGAACCAGTACGATCGGCAAGTGAATGCTACCTATACCACCGGGCTAGGCTCGTTCCCGACCGACGTGGGAGCGCTTCGCGAGCTGATACGTTCGGTTGTTCGCGACGAGCTACAACAGCTGCAACAGCTGAACCAGGCGCAGCAGCAGCCTTCCACGAATTGCATCGCCACCATCATACGTGACGAAGTTCAGCATGCGCTCGGCACACCTCGCCGCGAGACACCAACGCAGGTTGCTGCACCACTTCAGGCGTTCGCAACTTCAAGTGAACCTCTAGGGGTGACCTACGCAGACGTATTGAGACGCACCGTTCCGTCGTCCACGACACCATCCCCAGTGAGTGGTTTCCAGCGCACCACTTATACCGACACGTTCGAACACAACGCACCTGCACCAGTCCCACTACCAGCCGCAACCCCGTACGCCACACTGCAGTCCGCACAGGTGGTCCCTTATTTTGCAGACACTCGACCCGTCATGCGTAAATCCGACATATGGCGCATGCCCGACCGACGACCGCTTTGCTACCACTGCGGTGAAGCGGGTCACCTCTACCGAGACTGCCAGTACCGCCGACTTGGGCTGCAGGGTTTTCCTGCCAATTCACCCCGCCCCCGGTTTGGACAGAGACCACCAGAAATTGAAGATTTTATCGCTCGGCAGAACGTCCCACTCAGGCGTCAGTCGCGCTCACCGTCACCGCGGTCGTCATCTTATTCAGGCAACGGAAATCGAAGGCCGCAAGGACGGTCTCCGAGCCCTCGCCTGGAAAACTAACGCCAGCGACCTTTCGAGGCGAGGCCGCTGATTCTCGACGTGATGAAGACCTCGCCCTCCAATCGACGCGACATCGGACCAACGGAAATTCGACTACGCCGGCGCCTGTATCCCAGCTGAGCGACTTTTCAATGGACATACCTGTGCTGCTCGACGGTCGCAATTTAACTGCCTTAATAGACACTGGTGCTGACTACTCGATTATTAGCGGACAATTGGCACGTACCTTGAAGAAAGTGATAATGCCTTGGACAGGATCGCATGTACGTACAGCTGGCGGACATGTTGTAACGCCGGTTGGTTTGTGCACGTCCAGGCTACAAATACGAGGCTGCACGTTTTTGGTCAGCTCCATCGTGCTACGTGACTGCTCCCGCGAATTAATTCTCGGCCTCGATTTTCTTCGGGAATATGGCGCCGTAATCGACCTACGGCGACGCTGCATTTCCTTTTCGACAGTCAACGCTACGTCAAGGGACTCCAACCGCCGTACAACCGCCCTCCGTGTTTCCGACGACAGTGTCACAATACCACCTCGTGCAAGTATCCTAATTCAGGTGACTTCCGAAGGAACCAGTGACGGTGAAACAGTGGCAGAGTGCAACGTCTCCCTGCTGCTGGCGCTTGGAATTTCTGTGGCACGAGGCATCATTGACATTCGGAACGGTACAGCCGAGGTCATGATTACAAATTTCACCAATGAGCATCGTCACCTTTTCCGGGGCACTGCGGTCGCCTACGCTGAAGCCTTGGAGGACGTCATTGAGTGTTTTGCCTGTGAAGACAGTAGCCGCAATGGACAAACCGTAATAGATGTTGACATGAACAGTGCACTGCCAGAAGAGAACCAGAGGGCCTTGCGAGAGCTATTGTTTGAATTCAGGGCGTGCTTTGCTCAGTCGTCTAAAGTGAGTCAGACGCCAATTACACAGCACAGGATAATCACTTACGACGACGCAAGACCTATTCACCAACAGCCATACCGCGTCTCGCCGACAGAACGCGCAGCTATCAAGCAGCAAGTGAAAGAAATGATCGACGACGGCGTTATCCAGCCTTCGAACAGTCCCTGGTCCTCACCGGTCGTTCTGGTTAAGAAGAAGGACGGTACGCTTCGCTTCTGTGTAGATTACAGAAAGCTCAACAACGTCACAAAAAAAGATGTTTATCCGCTGCCGCGTATTGATGACTCGCTTGACCGACTACGACGAGCGAAGTATTTTTCTTCCCTGGATTTAAAGAGTGGCTACTGGCAAATTGAGGTTGATGAGCGCGACCGCGAAAAAACCGCCTTTGTCACGCCGGATGGCCTCTACGAATTTCGGGTGCTACCGTTCGGACTCTGCTCTGCGCCAGCTACCTTCCAACGCATGATGGACACTGTGTTGACTGACTTAAAATGGCAAAGCTGCCTTGTGTACTTGGATGATGTGGTCGTGTTTTCAACCAGCTTCTCCGAACATCTGAAGCGACTACGACAAGTACTTGAGGCGATTCGGACGGCTAACCTTACGTTAAAGCCGCAAAAATGCCATTTCGGTTACGAAGAACTAAAGTTCCTTGGACATGTCGTAAGCGCAGAAGGCGTCCGTCCTGACCCTGAGAAAACCGCCGCTGTCGCAGCCTTCCCGACTCCTGCCGATAAGAAAAGTGTGCGGCGGTTTCTTGGTCTATGCGCGTACTACCGGCGCTTTATAGGCAATTTTTCGAAAATTGCCGAACCATTAACTAGACTCACTAGAGACGATACGCCGTTCGTTTGGAGTGCTGAACAAGAATCAGCATTCACAGAGCTTCGGCTTCGCCTGGCATCACCACCTGTTCTTGGACATTTCGACGAGGAAGCCGAAACAGAAATTCATACCGACGCCAGTAACGTCGGTCTGGGCGCGGTACTCGTCCAACGGCAGGAGGGAATTGAAAAGGTTATCGCCTACGCAAGCCGAACCCTAACACGCCCGGAGTCAAACTACAGTACCACGGAGAAGGAGTGCCTTGCTGTCGTGTGGGCAATTGCTAAGTTTCGACCTTACCTTTACGGCCGTCCATTCAGAGTAGTGACGGATCATCACTCGCTGTGCTGGCTTGCGAACCTCAGAGACCCCTCCGGACGACTGGCAAGGTGGAGCCTACGTCTGCAGGAGTACGACGTCACTATCGTGTACAAGTCCGGTCGTGCACACGAAGATGCGGACACGTTGTCACGCGCGCCAGTTGAGCCTGCCGCTCAGAGCTTCGAAGAGGACTGCCCTTTCCTTGGCTCCGTAAGCGTAACAGACTTGGCTTTACGGCAGCGAGCAGATGCTCAATTGCGACCTATCATTGAACATCTAGAGGGCCGCAACGTATCACTGCCCCAGCATATAACTCGCGGATTGTCATCCTTCTGCTTACGACAGGGCGTGTTGTACAAGAAGAACGCAGCCGCCAGCAACAAAACTTACCTGTTGGTCGTCCCCGCAGAGCTGCGTGAGGAAATTCTATTTGCCTGCCACAACGAGCCTCCATCGGGCCATCTGGGCATCACCCGAACCATCGCTAGGGTACGAAAGTCTTACTACTGGCCGAAACTTGCCGCTTGCGTTAAACAGTACGTTCAAGCCTGCCGCGAATGCCAGCGCCGAAAATCCCCATCTGTTAAGCCTGCGGGATTACTTCACCCTATCGAGCCACCCAGAACACCCTTCGATCAAGTCGGCATGGACCTCCTGGGTCCGTTTCCCTTGTCATCTTCCGGCAACAAGTGGATAATCGTCGCTACAGATTATCTAACCCGCTATGCTGAAACTAAGGCGCTTCCTAAAAGCACGGCTTGTGAAGTTGCTCAGTTTTTCATCGAGAGAATTGTATTACGCCACGGTGCTCCATCCTGTGTCATCACAGACCGAGGAACAGCGTTTACAGCAAGGCTCCTTGAACAAGTTTTTCAGTTAAGTTACTCCACGCATCGCAAGACAACAGCGTATCACCCTCAGACAAATGGACTGACCGAGCGGCTTAACAAAACGATGACTGATATGCTGTCTATGTACATAGACGTACAGCACAAGACGTGGGATGAAATACTGCCTTACGTAACATTCGCGTATAATACCGCTACGCAAGAGACCACACGATTCACTCCGTTTCGTCTTCTATACGGTCGGGACGTTCAGACGATGTTGGACGCAATGCTCCCATGCGACATTGACAACATCGAGAATCTCGACGAAGATGCTGAGTGTTTCGTGCAACGAGCCGAGGAAGCACGTCAACTAGCCCGCGTAAACATCAAGAAACAACAAGGCGTCGATGCACAGCGCTACAACCGCTGCCACAGACAAGTCGATTATAAACCAGGTGACCAGGTGTTGGTTTGGACCCCTGTGCGCTGCAAAGGTCTCTCTGAGAAGCTTCTCAGTCGGTATTTTGGCCCGTACAAAGTGCTACGACAAGTGAGCGACGTCAATTACGAAGTCCTTCCGGACGGAAGCCAACCACCCCGACGCCGACAGCTACGACCCGAGATTGTGCACGTGGTGCGGTTAAAACCGTACCACACACTGTGACAATGTTTTTTTTTACGATACACGCTTCGTTTAGCATCGAGGCGATGCTCTTCAGGGAGGAGGGGCAGTGCCGCGCGCTTGATCTGCCAGCGCAAAAGAGGCAGACGAAGTGGCAGTTCCCCTCGTGCCATTGTTCTGTTTTTGGCTGCGCTGAGCCGACCGCTCTTCGGACTTTTGTGAGGACGCCTTAAAAACGTCTCCTGTCTCTTTAACGTGACAATATCTTCAAAGCTATCAGCGAAAATAAAAAAAAGCGACACACCGTCCCCGGGTGGGCTCAAACCTCCAACCTTTAGGTTAACAGCGGATAGCGCTAGCCAATTGGGCCACGGAGACTGTCGTGCTCCACTCTCACCACCGTCAGAACATTTCTTCCGAGCTATCAGCCCAAAAAAAAAGCGCCCCACCACCACCGGGTGGGCTCGGACCTCCAACCTTTCGGTGAACAGCCGATCGCGCCAGCCAATTGCGCCACGGAGACAGTCGTGCTTCACTCTCACCACCGTCAGAACATTTCTTCAGAGCTATCAGCCCAAAGAAAAAAAAGCGCCGCACCACCACCGGGTAGGCTCGAACCTCCAACCTTTCGGTTAACAGCCGATCGCGCTAGCCAATTGCGCCACGGAGACAGTCGTGCTCCACGCTCACCACCGTCAGAACATTTCTTCAGAGCTATCAGCCCAAAGAAAATAAAGCGCCGCACCACCACCGGGTGGGCTCGAACCTCCAACCTTTAGGTTAACAGCGGATACCGCTAGCCAATTGGGCCACGGAGACAGTTGTGCTCTACTCTCACCACCATCAGAACATATCTTCAAAGCTATCAGCCCAAAGAAAAAAAAGCGCCGCACCACCACCGGGTGGGCTCGAACCTCAAACCTTTCGGTTAACAGCCGATCGCCCTAGCCAATTGCGCCACGGAGACAGTCCTGCTCCACTCTCACCACCATCAGAACATATCTTCAAAGCTATCAGCCTAAAGAAAAAAAAAGCAACACACCACTCCCGGGAGGGCTCCAACCTCCAACCTTTCAGTTAACAACCGATCGCGCTAGCCAATTCCGCCACGGACACAGTAGTGCTCCAATCTCACCACCGTCAGAACATGTCTCCAAAGCTATCAGTGCAAAAAAAAAGCAACACACCACTCCCGGGAGGGCTCGAACCACCAACATTTCGGTTAACAGCCGATCGCGCTAGCAAATTGCGCCACAGAGACAGTTGTGCTCCACTCTTACCAGCGTCAGAACATTTCTTCAGAGCTATCAGCCCAAAGAAAAAGAAGCGCCGCACAACCACCGGGTGGGCTCGAACCTCCAACCTTCCGGTCAGCAGCAGATCGCGTTAGCCAATTGCGCGACGGAGACAGTCGTGCTCCACTCTCAACACCATCAGAACATATCTTCAAATCTATCAGTGAAAATAAAAAAAAGCGACACACCGTCCCCGGGTGGGCTCAAACCTCCAACCTTTAGGTTAACAGCGGATAGCGCTAGCCAATTGGGCCACGGAGACAGTCGTGCTCCACTCTCACCACCATCAGAACATATCTTCAAAGCTATCAGCCCAAAGAAAAAAAAAGCGCCGCACCACCAACGGGTGGGCCTGAAACTCCAATTTTTCGGTTGACAGCCGAACGTGCTAGCCAATTGCGCCACGGAGATAGTCGTGCTCCAATCTCACCACCGTCAGAACATTTCTCCAAAGCTATCAGCGCAAAGAAAAAGAAGTGCCGCACCACCACCGGGTGGGCTCGAACCTCCAACCTTTCGGTCAACAGCAGATCGCGTTAGCTAATTGCGCGACGGAGACAGTCGTCCTCCACTCTCAACACCATCAGAACATATCTTGAAAGCTATCAGCGAAAAGAAAAAAAAGCGACACACCGTCCCCGGGTGGGCACAAACCTCCAACCTTTCCGTTAACAACCGATCGCGCTAGCCAATTGCGCCACGGAGACAGTCCTGCTCCACTCTCACCACCATCAGAACATATCTTCAAAGCTATCAGCGCAAAGAAAAAAGCAACACACCACTCCCGGGAGGCCTCGAAACTCCAGTTTTTCGGTTACCAGCCGAATGTGCTAGCCAATTGCGCCACGGAGACAGTCGTGCTCCAATCTCACCACCGTCAGAACATTTCTTAAGAGCTATCAGCCCAAAGAAAAAAAAAGCGCCGCACCACCACCGGGTGGGCTCGAACCTCCAACCTTTCGGTTAACAGCCGATAGCACTAGCCAATTGCGCCACGAAGACAGTCGTGCTCCACGCTCACCACCGTCAGAACATTTCTTCAGAGCTATCAGCTCAAAGAAAAAAAAGCGCCCCACCACCACCGGGTGGGCTCGGACCTCCAACCTTTCGGTGAACAGCCGATCGCGCCAGCCAATTGCGCCACGGAGACAGTCGTGCTTCACTCTCACCACCGTCAGAACATTTCTTCAGAGCTATCAGCCCAAAGAAAAAAAAGCGCCGCACCACCACCGGGTGGGCTCGAACCTCCAACCTTTCGGTTAACAGCCGATCGCGCTAGCCAATTGCGCCACAGAGACAGTCGTGCTCCACTCTTACCAGCGTCAGAACATTTCTTCAGAGCTATCAGCCCAAAAAAAAGCGCCGCACCGCCACCGGATGGGCTCGAACCTCCAACCTTTTGGTTAACAGCCGATCGCTCTAGCCCATAGCGCCACGGAGACAGTCCTGCTCATCTCTCACCACCATCAGAACATATCTTCAAAGCTATCAGCCTAAAGAAAAAAAAGCAACACACCACTCCCGGGAGGGCTCCAACCTCCAACCTTTCAGTTAACAACCGATCGCGCTAGCCAATTGCGCCACGGAGACAGTAGTGCTCCAATCTCACCACCGTCAGAACATGTCTCCAAAGCTATCAGCGCCAAGAAAAAAGCAACACACCACTCCCGGGAGGGCTCGAACCACCAACATTTCGGTTAACAGCCGATCGCGCTAGCGAATTGCGCCACAGAGACAGTCGTGCTCCACTCTTACCACCGTCAGAACATTTCTTCAGAGCTATCAGCCCAAAAAAAAAAAACAAGCGCCGCACAACCACTGGTTGGGCTCAAACCTCCAACCTTTCGGTCAGCAGCAGATCGCGTTAGCCAATTGCGCGACGGAGACAGTCGTGATCCACTCTCAACACCATCAGAACATATCTTCAAAGCTATCAGCGAAAATAAAAAAAAGCGACACACCGTCCCCGGGTGGGCTCAAACCTCCAACCTTTAGGTTAACAGCAGATCGCGTTAGCTAATTGCGCGACGGAGACAGTCGTGCTCCAATCTCACCACCGTCAGAACATTTCTTCAGAGCTATCAGCGCAAAGAAAAAAGCGACACACCACTCCCGAGAGGCCTCGAACCACGAACATTTCGGTTAACAGCCGATCGCGCTAGCAAATTGCGCCACAGAGACAGTCGTGCTCCACTCTTACCACCGTCAGAACATTTCTTCAGAGCTATCAGCCCAAAGAAAAAGAAGCGCCGCACAACCACCGGGTGGGCTCGAACCTCCAACCTTTCGGTCAGCAGCAGATCGCGTTAGCCAATTGCGCGACGGAGACAGTCGTGATCCACTCTCAACACCATCAGAACATATCTTCAAAGCTATCAGCGAAAATAAAAAAAAGCGACACACCGTCCACGGGTGGGCTCAAACCTCCAACCTTTAGGTTAACAGCGGATAGCGCTAGCCAATTGGGCCACGGAGATTGTCGTGCTCTACTCTCACCACCGTCAGAACATTTCTTCCGAGCTATCAGCCCAAAGAAGAAAAAGCGCCCCACCACCACCGGGTGGGCTCGGACCTCCAACCTTTCGGTGAACAGCCGATCGCGCCAGGCAATTGCGCCACGGAGACAGTCGTGCTTCACTCTCACCACCGTCAGAACATTTCTTCAGAGCTATCAGCCCAAAGAAAAAAAAGCGCCGCACCACCACCGGGTGGGCTCGAACCTCGAACCTTTCGGTTAACGGCCGAACGTGCTAGCCAATTGCGCCACGGAGATTGTCGTGCTCGAGTCTCACCACCATCAGAACATATCTTCAAATCTATCAGCCCAAAGAAAAAAAAAGCGCCGCACTACCACCGGGTGAGCTCGAATCTCAAACCTTTCGGTTAACAGCCGATCGCGCTAGCCAGATGCGCCACGGAGACAGTCCTGCTTCCTCTCACCACCATCAGAACATATCTTGAAAGCAATCAGCCCATAGAAAAAAAGGCCCGCACCACCACCGGGTGGGCTGGAACCTCGAACCTTTCGGTTAACGGCCGAACGTGCTAGCCAATTGCGCCACGGAGATTGTCGTGCTCGAGTCTCACCACCGTCAGAACCTTTCTCTAAAGCTATCAGCGCAAAGAAAAAAAAGCGCCCCACCACCACCGGGTGGGCTCGAAACTCCAATTTTTCGGTTGACAGCCGAACGTGCTAGCCAATTGCGCCACGGAGATAGTCGTGCTCCAATCTCATCACCGTCAGAACATTTCTCCAAAGCTATCAGCGCAAAGAAAAAAAGGCGCCCCACCACCACCGGGTGGGCTAGAACCTCCAACCTTTTGGTGAACAGCCGATCGCGCTAGCCAATTGAGCCACGGAGACAGTCGTGCTCCACTCTCACCACCGTCAGAACATATGTTCAGTGCTATCAGCTCAAAGAAAAAAAAGAGCCGCACCACCACCGGGTGGGCTCGAACCTCCAACCTTTCGGTTAACAGCCGATCGCTCTAACCAATTGCGCCACGGAGACAGTCCTGCTCCACCCTCACCACTACAGAACATATCTTCAAAGCTATCAGCCTAAAGAAAAAAAAGCAACACACCACTCTCAGGAGGGCTTGAACCTCCAACCTTTCAGTTAACAGCCGATCGCGCTACCCAATTGCGCCACGGAGACAGTCGTGCTCCAATCTCACCACCGTCAGAACATATCTTCAAAGCTATCAGCCCAAAAAAAGCGCCGCACCGCTACCGGGTGGGCTCGAACCTCCAACCTTTTGGTTAACAGCCGATCGCTCTAGCCCATTGCGCCACGGAGACAGTCCTGCTCATCTCTCACCACCATCAGAACATATCTTCAAAGCTATCAGCCTAAAGATAAAAAAGCAACACACCACTCCCGGGAGGGCTCCAACCTCCAACCTTTCAGTTAACAACCGATCGCGCTAGCCAATTGCGCCACGGAGACAGTAGTGCTCCAATCTCACCACCGTCAGAACATGTTTCCAAAGCTATCAGCGCCAAGAAAAAAGCAAAACACCACTCCCGGGAGGGCTCGAACCACCAACATTTCGGTTAACAGCCGATCGCGCTAGCAAATTGCGCCACAGAGACAGTCGTGCTCCACTCTTACCACCGTCAGAAACCTTTCTTCAGAGCTATCAGCCCAAAGAAAAACAAGCGCCGCACAACCACCGGGTGGGCTCAAACCTCCAACCTTTCGGTCAGCAGCAGATCGCGTTAGCCAATTGCGCGACGGAGACAGTCGTGCTCCACTCTCAACACCATCAGAACATATCTTCAAAGCTATCAGCGAAAACAAAAAAAAGCGACACACCGTCCCCGGTTGGGCTCAAACCTCCAACCTTTAGGTTAACAGCGGATAGCGCTAGCCAATTGGGCCACGGAGACAGTCGTGCTCCACTCTCACCACCATCAGAACATATCTTCAAAGCTATCAGCCCAAAGAAAAAAAAAGCGCCGCACCAACAACGGGTGGGCTCGAACCTCAAACCTTTCGGTTAACAGCCGATCGCGCTAGCCAATTGCGCCACGGAGACAGTCCTGCTCCCCTCTCACCACCGTCAGAACATATCTTCAAAGCAATCAGCCCATGGAAAAAAAAAGCCCGCACCACCACCGGGTGGGCTCGAACCTCCAACCTTTCGGTTAACGGCCGAACGTGCTAGCCAATTGCGCCACGGAGATTGTCGTGCTCGAGTCTCACCACCGTCAGAACCTTTCTCTAAAGCTATCAGCGCAAAGAAAAAAAAGCGCCCCACCACCACCGGGTGGGCTCGAAACTCCAATTTTTCGATTGACAGCCGAACGTGCTAGCCAATTGCGCCACGGAGATAGTCGTGCTCCAATCTCACCACCGTCAGAACATTTCTCTAAAGCTATCAGCGCAAAGAAAAAGAAGTGCTGCACCACCACCGGGTGGGCTCGAACCTCCAACCTTTCCGTCAACAGCAGATCGCGTTAGCTAATTGCGCGACGGAGACAGTCGTGCTCCAATCTCACCACCGTCAGAACATTTCTTCAGAGCTATCAGCCCAAAGAAAAAAAAAGCGCCGCACCACCACCGGGTGGGTTCGAACCTCCAACCTTTCGGTTAACAGCCGATCGCGCTAGCCAATTGTGCCACGAAGACAGTCGTGCTCCACTCTCACCACCGTCAGAACATTTCTTCAGAGCTATCAGCCCAAAGAAAAAAAGCAACACACCACTCCCGAGAGGGCTCGAACCTCCAACCTTTCGGTTAACAGCCGATCGCGCTAGCAAATTGCGCCACGGAGACAGTCCTGCTATACTCTCACCACCATCAGAACATGTCTTCAAAGCTATCGGCCCAAAAAAAAGTGCCGCATCACCACCAAGTGGGCTCGAACCTCCAACTTTTCGGTTAACTGCCGAACGCGCTAGCCAATTGCGCCACGGAGACAGTCGTGCTCCACTCTCACCACCGTCAGAACATTTCTTCAGAGCTATCAGCCCAAAGAAAAAGAAGCGCCGCACCACCACCCGGTGGGCGAGAACCTCCAACCTTTCGGTCAACAGCAGATCGCGCTAGCCAATTGCGCCGCGGAGACAGTCGTGCTCCAGTCTCACCACCATCAGAACATATTTTCAAAGCTATCAGCGCAAAGAAAAACGCGACACACCACTCCCGGGAGGGCTCGAAACTCCAAGTTTTCGGTTAACAGCCGATTGTGCTAGCCAATTGCGCCAAGGAGACAGTCGTGCTGCAATCTCACCACCGCGAGAACACATCTCCAAAGCTATCAGTGCAAAGAAAAAAAAGCACCGCACCACCACCTGGTGGGCTCGAAACTCCAATTTTTCGGTTAACAGCCAAACGTGCTAGCCAATTGCGCCACGGAGACAGTCGTGCTCCACTCTCACCACCATCAGAACATTTCTTCCGAGCTATCAGCCCAAAGAACAAAAAGCGCCGCACCACCACCGGGTGGGCTCAAACCTCCAACCTTTAGGTTAACAGCCGATCGCTCTAGCCCATTGCGCCACGGAGACAGTCCTGCTCATCTCTCACCACCATCAGAACATATCTTCAAAGCTATCAGCCTAAAGATAAAAAAGCAACACACCACTCCCGGGAGGGCTCCAACCTCCAACCTTTCAGTTAACAACCGATCGCGCTAGCCAATTGCGCCACGGAGACAGTAGTGCTCCAATCTCACCACCGTCAGAACATGTTTCCAAAGCTATCAGCGCCAAGAAAAAAGCAACACACCACTCCCGGGAGGGCTCGAACCACCAACATTTCGGTTAACAGCCGATCGCGCTAGCAAATTGCGCCACAGAGACAGTCGTGCTCCACTCTTACCACCGTCAGAAACCTTTCTTCAGAGCTATCAGCCCAAAGAAAAACAAGCGCCGCACAACCACCGGGTGGGCTCAAACCTCCAACCTTTCGGTCAGCAGCAGATCGCGTTAGCCAATTGCGCGACGGAGACAGTCGTGCTCCACTCTCAACACCATCAGAACATATCTTCAAAGCTATCAGCGAAAACAAAAAAAAAGCGACACACCGTCCCCGGTTGGGCTCAAACCTCCAACCTTTAGGTTAACAGCGGATAGCGCTAGCCAATTGGGCCACGGAGACAGTCGTGCTCCACTCTCACCACCATCAGAACATATCTTCAAAGCTATCAGCCCAAAGAAAAAAAAAGCGCCGCACCAACAACGGGTGGGCTCGAACCTCAAACCTTTCGGTTAACAGCCGATCGCGCTAGCCAATTGCGCCACGGAGACAGTCCTGCTCCCCTCTCACCACCGTCAGAACATATCTTCAAAGCAATCAGCCCATGGAAAAAAAAAGCCCGCACCACCACCGGGTGGGCTCGAACCTCCAACCTTTCGGTTAACGGCCGAACGTGCTAGCCAATTGCGCCACGGAGATTGTCGTGCTCGAGTCTCACCACCGTCAGAACCTTTCTCTAAAGCTATCAGCGCAAAGAAAAAAAAGCGCCCCACCACCACCGGGTGGGCTCGAAACTCCAATTTTTCGATTGACAGCCGAACGTGCTAGCCAATTGCGCCACGGAGATAGTCGTGCTCCAATCTCACCACCGTCAGAACATTTCTCTAAAGCTATCAGCGCAAAGAAAAAGAAGTGCCGCACCACCACCGGGTGGGCTCGAACCTCCAACCTTTCCGTCAACAGCAGATCGCGTTAGCTAATTGCGCGACGGAGACAGTCGTGCTCCAATCTCACCACCGTCAGAACATTTCTTCAGAGCTATCAGCCCAAAGAAAAAAAAAGCGCCGCACCACCACCGGGTGGGTTCGAACCTCCAACCTTTCGGTTAACAGCCGATCGCGCTAGCCAATTGTGCCACGAAGACAGTCGTGCTCCACTCTCACCACCGTCAGAACATTTCTTCAGAGCTATCAGCCCAAAGAAAAAAAGCAACACACCACTCCCGAGAGGGCTCGAACCTCCAACCTTTCGGTTAACAGCCGATCGCGCTAGCAAATTGCGCCACGGAGACAGTCCTGCTATACTCTCACCACCATCAGAACATGTCTTCAAAGCTATCGGCCCAAAAAAAAGTGCCGCATCACCACCAAGTGGGCTCGAACCTCTAACTTTTCGGTTAACTGCCGAACGCGCTAGCCAATTGCGCCACGGAGACAGTCGTGCTCCACTCTCACCACCGTCAGAACATTTCTTCAGAGCTATCAGCCCAAAGAAAAAGAAGCGCCGCACCACCACCCGGTGGGCGAGAACCTCCAACCTTTCGGTCAACAGCAGATCGCGCTAGCCAATTGCGCCGCGGAGACAGTCGTGCTCCAGTCTCACCACCATCAGAACATATTTTCAAAGCTATCAGCGCAAAGAAAAACGCGACACACCACTCCCGGGAGGGCTCGAAACTCCAAGTTTTCGGTTAACAGCCGATTGTGCTAGCCAATTGCGCCAAGGAGACAGTCGTGCTGCAATCTCACCACCGCGAGAACACATCTCCAAAGCTATCAGTGCAAAGAAAAAAAAGCACCGCACCACCACCTGGTGGGCTCGAAACTCCAATTTTTCGGTTAACAGCCAAACGTGCTAGCCAATTGCGCCACGGAGACAGTCGTGCTCCACTCTCACCACCATCAGAACATTTCTTCCGAGCTATCAGCCCAAAGAAAAAAAAGCGCCGCACCACCACCGGGTGGGCTCAAACCTCCAACCTTTAGGTTAACAGCGGATAGCGCTAGCCAATTGGGCCACGGAGACAGTTGTGCTCCACTCTTACCACCGTCAAAACATTTCTTCAGAGCTATCAGCCCAAAGAAAAAGAAGCGCTGCACCACCACCAGGTGGGCTCGAACCTCCAACAATTCAGTCAGCAGCAGATCGCGTTAGCCAATTGCGCGACGGAGACAGTCGTGCTCTACTCTCAACACCATCAGAACATATCTTCAAAGCTATCAACGAAAATAAAAAAGCGACACACCGTCCCTGGGTGGGCTCAAACCTGGAACCTCTCGGTTAACAGCAGATCGCGCTAGCCAATTGCGCCACGGAGACAGTCCTGCTCCACTCTCACCACCTTCAAAACATATCTTCAAAGCTATCAGCCCAAAGAAAAAAGAGCGCCGCACCATCCCCGGGTGGGCTCGAACCTCCAACCTTTCGATTAACAGCCGATCGCGTTAGCCAGTTGCGCCACGCAGACAGTCGTGCTCCGCTCTCACCACCATCAGAACATATCTTCAAAGCTATCAGCCCAAAGAAAAAAAAGCAACACACCACTTCCGAGAGGGCTCGAACCTCCAACCTTTCGGTTAACAGCCGATCGCGCTAGCCAATTGCGCCACAGAGACAGTCGTGCTTCACTCTCACCACCGTCACAACATTTCTTCAGAGCTATCAGCCCAAAGAAAAAAAAGCGCCGCACCACCACCGGGTGGGTTCGAACCTCCAACCTTTCGGTTAACAGCCGATAGCGCTAGCCAATTGCGCCACGAAGACAGTCGTGCTCCACGCTCACCACCGTCAGAACCTTTCTTCAGAGCTATCAGCCCAAAGAAAATAAAGCGCCGCACCACCACTAGGTGGGCTCGAACCTCCAACCTTTCGGTGAACAGCCGATCGCGCTAGCCAATTGCGCCACGGAGACAGTCGTGCTTCACTCTCACCACCGTCAGAACATTTCTTCAGAGCTATCAGCCCAAAGAAAAAAAAGCGCCGCACCACCACCGGGTGGGCTCGAACCTCCAACCTTTCGGTTAACAGCCGATAGCACTAGCCAATTGCGCCACGAAGACAGTCGTGCTCCACGCTCACCACCTTCAGAACATTTCTTCAGAGCTATCAGCCAAAAGAAAATAAAGCGCCGCACCGCCACCGGGTGGGCTCGAACCTCCAACTTTTCGGTTAACAGCATAGAGCGCTAGCCAATTGCGCCACAGAGACAGTCGTGCTCCACTCTCAACACCATCAGAACATATCTTCAAAGCTATCAGCGAAAATTAAAAAAAGCGACACACCGTCCCCGGGTGGGCTCAAACCTCCAACCTTTAGGTTAACAGCGGATAGCGCTAGCCAATTGGGCCACGGAGACTGTCGTGCTCGACTCTCACCACCGTCAGAACATTTCTTCCGAGCTATCAGCCCAAAAAAAAAGCGCCCCACCACCACCGGGTGGGCTCGGACCTCCAACATTTCGGTGAACAGCCGATCGCGCCAGCCAATTGCGCCACGGAGACAGTCGTGCTTCACTCTCACCACCATCAGAACATTTCTTCAGAGCTATCAGCCCAAAGAAAAAAAAGCGCCGCACCACCACCGGGTAGGCTCGAACCTCCAACCTTTCGGTTAACAGCCGATCGCGCTAGCCAATTGCGCCACGGAGACAGTCGTGCTCCACGCTCACCACCGTCAGAACATTTCTTCAGAGCTATCAGCCCAAAGAAAATAAAGCGCCGCACCACCACCGGGTGGGCTCGAACCTCCAACCTTTAGGTTAACAGCGGATAGCGGTAGCCAATTGGGCCACGGAGACAGTTGTGCTCTACTCTCACCACCATCAGAACATATCTTCAAAGCTATCAGCCCAAAGAAAAAAAAGCGCCGCACCACCACCGGGTGGGCTCGAACCTCAAACCTTTCGGTTAACAGCCGATCGCGCTAGCCAATTGCGCCACGGAGACAGTCCTGCTCCCCTCTCACCACCATCAGAACATATCTTCAAAGCAATCAGCCCATAGAAAAAAAGGCCCACACCACCACTGGGTGGGCTCGAACCTCCAACCTTTTGGTTAACAGCCGATCGCTCTAGCCAATTGCGCCACGGAGACAGTCCTGCTCCACTCTCACCACCATCAGAACATATCTTCAAAGCTATCAGCCTAAAGAAAAAAAAAGCAACACACCACTCCCGGGAGGGCTCCAACCTCCAACCTTTCAGTTAACAACCGATCGCGCTAGCCAATTCCGCCACGGACACAGTAGTGCTCCAATCTCACCACCGTCAGAACATGTCTCCAAAGCTATCAGCGCAAAAAAAAGCAACACACCACTCCCGGGAGGGCTCGAACCACCAACATTTCTGTTAACAGCCGATCGCGCTAGCAAATTGCGCCACAGAGACAGTCGTGCTCCACTCTTACCAGCGTCAGAACATTTCTTCAGAGCTATCAGCCCAAAGAAAAAGAAGCGCCGCACAACCACCGGGTGGGCTCGAACCTCCAACCTTCCGGTCAGCAGCAGATCGCGTTAGCCAATTGCGCGACGGAGACAGTCGTGCTCCACTCTCAACACCATCAGAACATATCTTCAAATCTATCAGTGAAAATAAAAAAAAGCGGCACACCGTCCCCGGGTGGGCTCAAACCTCAAACCTTTAGGTTAACAGCGGATAGCGCTAGCCAATTGGGCCACGGAGACAGTCGTGCTCCACTCTCACCACCATCAGAACATATCTTCAAAGCTATCAGCCCAAAGAAAAAAAAAGCGCCGCACCACCAACGGGTGGGCTCGAACCTCAAACCTTTCGATTAACAGCCGATCGCGCTAGCCAATTGCGCCACGGAGACAGTCCTGCTCCCCTCTCACCACCATCAGAACATATCTTCAAAGCAATCAGCCCATAGAAAAAAAAGCCCGCACCACCACCGGGTGGGCTCGAACCTCCAACCTTTCGGTTAACGGCCGAACGTGCTAGCCAATTGCGCCACGGAGATTGTCGTGCTCGAGTCTCACCACCGTCAGAACCTTTCTCTAAAGCTATCAGCGCAAAGAAAAAAAAGCGCCCCACCACCAATGGGTGGGCCTGAAACTCCAATTTTTCGGTTGACAGCCGAACGTGCTAGCCAATTGCGCCACGGAGATAGTCGTGCTCCAATCTCACCACCGTCAGAACATTTATCCAAAGCTATCAGCGCAAAGAAAAAGAAGTGCCGCACCACCACCGGGTGGGCTCGAACCTCCAACCTTTCGGTCAACAGCAGATCGCGTTAGCTAATTGCGCGACGGAGACAGTCGTCCTCCACTCTCAACACCATCAGAACATATCTTGAAAGCTATCAGCGAAAAGAAAAAAAGCGACACACCGTCCCCGGGTGGGCACAAACCTCCAACCTTTCCGTTAACAACCGATCGCGCTAGCCAATTGCGCCACGGAGACAGTCTTGCTCCACTCTCACCACCATCAGAACATATCTTCAAAGCTATCAGCGCAAAGAAAAAAGCAACACACCACTCCCGGGAGGCCTCGAAACTCCAGTTTTTCGGTTACCAGCCGAATGTGCTAGCCAATTGCGCCACGGAGACAGTCGTGCTCCAATCTCACCACCGTCAGAACATTTCTTAAGAGCTATCAGCCCAAAGAAAAAAAAGCGCCGCACCACCACCGGGTGGGCTCGAACCTCCAACCTTTCGGTTAACAGCCGATAGCACTAGCCAATTGCGCCACGAAGACAGTCGTGCTCCACGCTCACCACCGTCAGAACATTTCTTCAGAGCTATCAGCTCAAAGAAAAAAAAGCGCCCCACCACCACCGGGTGGGCTCGGACCTCCAACCTTTCGGTGAACAGCCGATCGCGCCAGCCAATTGCGCCACGGAGACAGTCGTGCTTCACTCTCACCACCGTCAGAACATTTCTTCAGAGCTATCAGCCCAAAGAAAAAAAAGCGCCGCACCACCACCGGGTGGGCTCGAACCTCCAACCTTTCGGTTAACAGCCGATCGCGCTAGCCAATTGCGCCACGGAGACAGTCGTGCTCCACGCTCACCACCGTCAGAACATTTCTTCAGAGCTATCAGCCCAAAGAAAATAAAGCGCCGCACCACCACCGGGTGGGCTCGAACCTCCAACCTTTAGGTTAACAGCGGATAGCGCTAGCCAATTGGGCCACGGAGACAGTTGTGCTCTACTCTCACCACCATCAGAACATATCCTCAAAGCTATCAGCCCAAAGAAAAAAAAGCGCCGCACCACCACCGGGTGGGCTCGAACCTCAAACCTTTCGGTTAACAGCCGATCGCGCTAGCCAATTGCGCCACGAAGACAGTCCTGCTCCCCTCTCACCACCATCAGAACATATCTTCAAAGCAATCAGCCCATAGAAAAAAAGGCCCACACCACCACTGGGTGGGCTCGAACCTCCAACCTTTTGGTTAACAGCCGATCGCTCTAGCCAATTGCGCCACGGAGACAGTCCTGCTCCACTCTCACCACCATCAGAACATATCTTCAAAGCTATCAGCCTAAAGAAAAAAAAGCAACACACCACTCCCGGGAGGGCTCCAACCTCCAACCTTTCAGTTAACAACCGATCGCGCTAGCCAATTCCGCCACGGAGACAGTAGTGCTCCAATCTCACCACCGTCAGAACATGTCTCCAAAGCTATCAGCGCAAAAAAAAGCAACACACCACTCCCGGGAGGGCTCGAACCACCAACATTTCGGTTAACAGCCGATCGCGCTAGCAAATTGCGCCACAGAGACAGTCGTGCTCCACTCTTACCAGCGTCAGAACATTTCTTCAGAGCTATCAGCCCAAAGAAAAAGAAGCGCCGCACAACCACCGGGTGGGCTCGAACCTCCAACCTTTCGGTCAGCAGCAGATCGCGTTAGCCAATTGCGCGACGGAGACAGTCGAGCTCCACTCTCAACACCATCAGAACATATCTTCAAAGCTATCAGCGAAAATAAAAAAAAAGCGACACACCGTCCCCGGGTGGGCTCAAACCTCCAACCTTTAGGTTAACAGCGGATAGCGCTAGCCAATTGGGCCACGGAGACAGTCGTGCTCCACTCTCACCACCATCAGAACATATCTTCAAAGCTATCAGCCCAAAGAAAAAAAAGCGCCGCACCACCACCGGGTGGGCTCGAACCTCCAACCTTTCGGTTAACAGCCGATCGCGCTAGCCAATTGTGCCACGAAGACAGTCGTGCTCCACTCTCACCACCGTCAGAACATTTCTTCAGAGCTATCAGCCCAAAGAAAAAAAAGCAACACACCACTCCCGAGAGGGCTCGAACCTCCAACCTTTCGGTTAACAGCCGATCGCGCTAGCAACTTGCGCCACGGAGACAGTCCTGCTATACTCTCACCACCATCAGAACATGTCTTCAAAGCTATGGGCCCAAAAAAAGTGCCGCACCACCACCAGGTGGGCTCGAACCTCCAACTTTTCGGTTAACTGGCGAACGCGCTAGCCAATTGCGCCACAGAGACAGTCGTGCTCCACTCTCACCACCGTCAGAACATTTCTTCAGATCTATCAGCCCAAAAAAAAAGAAGCGCCGCACCACCACCTGTGGGCGAGAACCTCCAACCTTTCGGTCAACAGCAGATCGCGCCAGCCAATTGCGCCGCGGAGACAGTCGTGCTCCAGTCTCACCATCATCAGAACATATTTTCAAAGCTATCAGCGCAAAGAAAAAAAGCGCCGCACCACCACCGGGTGGGCTCGAACCTCCAACCTTTCGGTTAACAGCCGATCGCGCTAGCCAATTGCGCCACGGAGACAGTCGTGCTCCACGCTCACCACCGTCAGAACATTTCTTCAGAGCTATCAGCCCAAAGAAAATAAAGCGCCGCACCACCACCGGGTGGGCTCCAACCTCCAACCTTTAGGTTAACAGCGGATAGCGCTAGCCAATTGGGCCACGGAGACAGTCCTGCTCCCCTCTCACCACCATCAGAACATATCTTCAAAGCAATCAGCCCATAGAAAAAAAAGCCCGCACCACCACCGGGTGGGCTCGAACCTCCAACCTTTCGGTTAACGGCCGAACGTGCTAGCCAATTGCGCCACGGTGATTGTCGTGCTCGAGTCTCACCACCGTCAGAACCTTTATCTAAAGCTATCAGTGCAAAGAAAAAAAAGTGCCGCACCGCCACCGGGTGGGCTCGAACCTCAAACCTTTTGGTTAACAGCCGATCCCTCTAGCCAATTGCGCCACGGAGACAGTCCTGCTCCACTCTCACCTTCATCAGAACATATCTTCATTGTATCAGCCTAAAGAAAAAAAAGCAACACACCACTCCCGGGAGGGCTCGAACCTCCAACCTTTCAGTTAACAGCTGATCGCGCTAGTCAATTGCGCCACGGAGACAGTAGTGCTCCAAACTCACCACCGTCAGAATATGTCTCTAAAGCTATCAGCGCAAAGAAAAAAGCAACACACCACTCCCGGGAGGGCTCGAACCACCAACATTTCGGTTAACAGCGGATCGCGCTAGCAAATTGCGCCACAGAGACAGTCGTGCTCCACTCTTACCACCGTCAGAACATTTCTTCAGAGCTATCAGCCCAAAGAAAAAGAAGCGCCGCACCACCACCGGGTGGGCTCAAACCACCAACCTTTCGGTCAGCAGCAGATCGCGTTAGCCAATTGCGCGACGGAGACAGTCGTGCTCCACTCTCAACACCATCAGAACATATCTTCAAAGCTATCAGCGAAAATAAAAAAAAGCGACACACCGTCCCCGGGTGGGCTCAAACCTCCAACCTCTCGGTTAACAGCCGATCGCGCTAGCCAATTGCGCCACGGAGACAGTCCTGCTCCACTTTCACCACCATCAAAACATATCTTCAAAGCTATCAGCCCAAAGAAAAAAGAGCGCCACAGCATCCCCGGGTGGGCTCGAACCTCCAACCTTTCGATTAACAGCCGATCGCGCTAGCCAATCGCGCCACGCAGACAGTCGTGCTACCCTCTCACCACCGTCAGAACATTTCTTCAGAGCTATCAGCCCAAAGAAAAAAGCGCCGCACCACCACCGGGTGGGCTCGAACCTCCAACCTTTCGGTTAACAGCCGATCGCGCTAGCCAATTGCGCCACGGAGACAGTCGTGCTCCACGCTCACCACCGTCAGAACATTTATTCAGAGCTATCAGCCCAAAGAAAATAAAGCGCCGCACCACCACCGGGTGGGCTCGAACCTCCAACCTTTAGGTTAACAGCGGATAGCGCTAGCCAATTGGGCCACGGAGACAGTCGTGCTCCACTCTCACCACCATCAGAACATATCTTCAAAGCTATCAGCCCAAAGAAAAAAAAGCGCCGCACCACCAACGGGTGGGCTCGAACCTCAAACCTTTCGGTTAACAGCCGATCGCGCTAGCCAATTGCGCCACGGAGACAGTCCTGCTCCCCTCTCACCACCATCAGAACATATCTTCAAAGCAATCAGCCCACAGAAAAAAAAGCCCGCACCACCACCGGGTGGGCTCGAATCTCCAACCTTTCGGTTAACGGCCGAACGTGCTAGCCAATTGCGCCACGGAGATTGTCGTGCTCGAGTCTCACCACCGTCAAAACCTTTCTCTAAAGCTATCAGCGCAAAGAAAAAAAAGCGCCCCCCCACCACCGGGTGGGCTCGAAACTCCAATTTTTCGGTTGACAGTTGAACGTGCTAGCCAATTGCGCCACGGAGATAGTCGTGCTCCGATCTCACCACCGTCAGAACATTTCTCCAAAGCTATCAGCGCAAAGAAAAAGAAGTGCCGCACCACCACCGGGTGGGCTCGAACCTCCAACCTTTCGGTTAACAGCAGATCGCGTTAGCTAATTGCGCGACGGAGACAGTCGTGCTCCACTCTCAACACCATCAGAACATATCTTGAAAGCTATCAGCGAAAAGAAAAAAAAGCGACACACCGTCCCCGGGTGGGCGCAAACCTCCAACCTTTCGGTTAACAACCGATCGCGCTAGCCAATTGCGCCACGGAGACAGTCCTGCTCCACTCTCACCACCATCAGAACATATCTTCAAAGCTATCAGTGCAAAGAAAAAAAAAGCGCCGCACCACCACCTGGTGGGCTCGAAACTCCAATTTTTCGGTTAACAGCCAAACGTGCTAGCCAATTGCGCCACGGAGACAGTCGCGCTCCACTCTCACCACCGTCAGAACATTTCTTCCGAGCTATCAGCCCAAAGAAAAAAAAGAGCCCCACCACCACCGGGTGGGCTCGGACCTCGAACCTTTCGGTGAACAGCCGATCGCGTCAGCCAATTGCGCCACGGAGACAGTCATGCTTCACTCTCCCCACCATCAGAACATATCTTCAAAGCTATCAGTGCAAAGAAAAAAAAAAGCGCCGCACCACCACCTGGTGGGCTCGAAACTCCAATTTTTCGGTTAACAGCCAAACGTGCTAGCCAATTGCGCCACGGAGACAGTCGTGCTCCACTCTCACCACCGTCAGAACATTTCTTCCGAGCTATCAGCCCAAAGAAAAAAAAGAGCCCCACCACCACCGGGTGGGCTCGGACCTCGAACCTTTCGGTGAACAGCCGATCGCGTCAGCCAATTGCGCCACGGAGACAGTCGTGCTTCACTCTCACCACCGTCAGAACATTTCTTCAGAGCTATCAGCCCAAAGAAAAAAAAGCGCCGCACCACCACCGGGTGGGCTCGAACCTCCAACCTTTCGGTTAACAGCCGATCGCGCTAGCCAATTGCGCCACGGAGACAGTCGTGCTCCACGCTCACCACCGTCAGAACATTTCTTCAGAGCTATCAGCCTAAAGAAAATAAAGCGCCGCACCGCCACCGGGTGGGCTCGAACCTCCAACCTTTAGGTTAACAGCGGATAGCGCTAGCCAATTGGGCCACGGAGACAGTTGTGCTCCACTCTCACCACCTTCAGAACATATCTTCAAAGCTATCAGCCCAAAGAAAAAAAAGCGCCGCACCACCACCGGGTGGGCTCGGACCTCCAACCTTTCGGTGAACAGCCGATCGCGCCAGCCAATTGCGCCACCGAGACAGTCGTGCTTCACTCTCACCACCGTCAGAACATTTCTTCAGAGCTATCAGCTCAAAGAAAAAAAAGCGCCGCACCACCACCGGGTGGGCTCGAACCTCGAACCTTTCGGTTAACGGCCGAACGTGCTAGCCAATTGCGCCACGGAGATTGTTGTGCTCGAGTCTCACCACCATCAGAACATATCTTCAAAGCTATCAGCCCAAAGAAAAAAAAAGCGCCGCACCACCACCGGGTGAGCTCGAACCTCAAACCTTTCGGTTAACAGCCGATCGCACTAGCCAATTGTGCCACGGAGACTGTTCTGCTTCCTCTCACCACCATCAGAACATATCTTCAAAGCAATCAGCCCATTGGAAAAAAGGCCCGCACCACCGCCGGGTGGGCTCGAACCTCGAACCTTTCGGTTAACGGCCGAACGTGCTAGCCAATTGCACCACGGAGATTGTCGTGCTCGAGTCTCACCACCGTCAGAACCTTTCTCTAAAGCTATCAGCGCAAAGAAAAAAAAGCACCCCACCACCACCGGATGGGCTCGGACCTCCAACCTTTCGGTGAACAGCCGATCGCGCCAGCCAATTGCGCCACGGAGACTGTCGTGCTCCACTCTCACCACCATCAGAACATATCTTCAAAGCTATCAGCCCATAGAAAAACAAGCGCCGCACCACCACCGGGTGGGCTCGAACCTGCAACCTTTCGGTTAACAGACGATCGCGCTAGCCATTTGCGCCACGGAGACAGTCGTGTCCCACCTTCACCACCATCAGAACATATCTTCAAAGCTATCAGCCCCCAAAAAAGCGCCACACCACCACCGCGTGGGCTTGAACCTCCAACCTTTGGGTTAACAGCCGATCGCGCTAGCCAATCGCGCCACGGAGACAGTCGTGCTCCACTCTCACCACCATCAGAACATATCTTCAAAGCTATCAAACAAAGAAAAAAGCAACACACCACTCCCGGGAGGGCTTGAAACTCCAAATTTTTGGTTAACAGCCGATCGCGCTAGCCAATTGCGCCACGGAAACAGTCCTGCTCCACTCTCACCACCATCAGAACATAACTTCAAAGCTATCAGCGCAAAGAAAAAAAGCAAGACACCACTGCCGGGAGGGCTCGAAACTCCAACCTATCGGGTAACAGCCGATGGCGCTAGCCAATTGTGCCACGGAGACAGTCCTGCTTCACTCTCACCACCATCAGAAGATATCTTCAAAGCTATCAGCCCAAAAAAAACAAGCGCCGCACCACCACCGGGTGGGCTCGAAACTCCAACCTTTCGGTTAACAGCCGATCGCGCTAGCCAATTGCGCCACGGAGACAGTCCTGTTCCACTCTCACCACCATCAGAACATATCTTCAAAGCTATCAGCGCAAAGAAACAAGCAACACACCACTCGAGAAGGCTCGAAACTCCAACCTTTCGGTTAGCAGCCGATCGCGCTAGCCAATTGCGCCACGGAGACAGTCCTGCGCCACTCTCACCACCATCAGAACATATCTTCAAAGCTATTAGCGCAAAGAACAAAAAAGCGCCGCACCACCACCGGGTGGGCTCGAACCTCCAACCTTTCGATTAACAGCCGATCGCGCTAGCCAATTGCGCCACGGAGATAGTCCTGCTCCACTCTCACCACCATCAGAACATATCTTCAAAGCTATAAGCCCAAAGGAAAACAAGCACCGCACCACCAAAGGCTGGACTCGAACCTCCTATTTTTCGGTTAACAGCCGATCGCGCTAGCCAATTACGCCACGGAGACAGTCCTGCTCCAGTCTCACCACCATCAGAACATATCTTCAAAGCTATCAGCCCAAAGAAAACAAGCGCCGCACCACCACCGGGTGGGCTCGAAACTCCAACCTTTCGGTTAACAGCCGATCGCGCTAGCCAAGTGCGCCACAAAGACAGTCGTGCTCCACTCTTACCACCATCATAACATATCTTCAAAGCTAATAGCGCAAAGAAAAAAAAGCGCCCACCGTCTCCGGGTGGGCTCAAACTTCCAACCTTTCGGTTAACAGCCGATCGCGCTAGCCAATTGCGCCACGGAGACATTCCTGCTCCATACTCACCAACATCAGAACATACCTTCAAAGCTATCAGCGCAAAGAAAAAAAAGCGCCGCACCACCACCGGGCGGGCTCGAACCTCCAATTTTTTGGTTAACAGCCGATCGCGCTAGCCAATTGCGCCACGGAGACAGTCCTGCTGCACTCTCACCACTATCAGAACATACCTTCAAAGCTATCAGCCCAAAGAAAAAAAGCGCCGCACCACCACCGCGTGGGCTCGAATCTCAAACCTTTCGATTAACAGCCGATCGCGCTAGCCAATCGAGCCACGGAGACAGTCGTGCTCCACTCTCACCACCATCAGAAATATCTCAAAGCTATCAGCGCAAAGAAAAAAGCAACACACCACTCCCGGGAGGGCTCGAAACTCCAACCTATCGGTTAACAGCCGATCGCGCTAGCCAATTGCGCCACGGAGAATGCCCTGTTCCACTCTCACCACCATCAGAACATATCTTCAAAGCTATCAGCGCAAAGAAACAAGCAACACACCACTCCCGAGAAGGCTCGAGACTCCAACCTTTCGGTTAACAGCCCATCACGGTAGCCAATTGCGCCACGGAGACATTTCTGCTCCACACTCACCAACATCAAAACATACCTTCAAAGCTATCAGCGCAAAGAAAAAAAAACGCCGCACCACCACTGGGTGGGCTCGAACCTCACATTTTTTGGTTAACAGCCGATCGCGCTAGCCAATTGCGCCACGGAAACAGTCCTGCTCCACTCTCACCACCATCAGAACATAACTTCAAAGCTATCAGCGCAAAGAAAAAAAGCAAGACACCACTGCCGGGAGGGCTCGAAACTCCAACCTATCGGGTAACAGCCGATGGCGCTAGCCAATTGTGCCACGGAGACAGTCCTGCTTCACTCTCACCACCATCAGAAGATATCTTCAAAGCTATCAGCCCAAAAAAAACAAGCGCCGCACCACCACCGGGTGGGCTCGAAACTCCAACCTTTCGGTTAACAGCCGATCGCGCTAGCCAATTGCGCCACGGAGACAGTCCTGTTCCACTCTCACCACCATCAGAACATATCTTCAAAGCTATCAGCGCAAAGAAACAAGCAACACACCACTCGAGAAGGCTCGAAACTCCAACCTTTCGGTTAGCAGCCGATCGCGCTAGCCAATTGCGCCACGGAGACAGTCCTGCGCCACTCTCACCACCATCAGAACATATCTTCAAAGCTATTAGCGCAAAGAACAAAAAAGCGCCGCACCACCACCGGGTGGGCTCGAACCTCCAACCTTTCGATTAACAGCCGATCGCGCTAGCCAATTGCGCCACGGAGATAGTCCTGCTCCACTCTCACCACCATCAGAACATATCTTCAAAGCTATAAGCCCAAAGGAAAACAAGCACCGCACCACCAAAGGCTGGACTCGAACCTCCTATTTTTCGGTTAACAGCCGATCGCGCTAGCCAATTACGCCACGGAGACAGTCCTGCTCCAGTCTCACCACCATCAGAACATATCTTCAAAGCTATCAGCCCAAAGAAAACAAGCGCCGCACCACCACCGGGTGGGCTCGAAACTCCAACCTTTCGGTTAACAGCCGATCGCGCTAGCCAAGTGCGCCACAAAGACAGTCGTGCTCCACTCTTACCACCATCATAACATATCTTCAAAGCTAATAGCGCAAAGAAAAAAAAGCGCCCACCGTCTCCGGGTGGGCTCAAACTTCCAACCTTTCGGTTAACAGCCGATCGCGCTAGCCAATTGCGCCACGGAGACATTCCTGCTCCATACTCACCAACATCAGAACATACCTTCAAAGCTATCAGCGCAAAGAAAAAAAAGCGCCGCACCACCACCGGGCGGGCTCGAACCTCCAATTTTTTGGTTAACAGCCGATCGCGCTAGCCAATTGCGCCACGGAGACAGTCCTGCTGCACTCTCACCACTATCAGAACATACCTTCAAAGCTATCAGCCCAAAGAAAAAAAGCGCCGCACCACCACCGCGTGGGCTCGAATCTCAAACCTTTCGATTAACAGCCGATCGCGCTAGCCAATCGAGCCACGGAGACAGTCGTGCTCCACTCTCACCACCATCAGAAATATCTCAAAGCTATCAGCGCAAAGAAAAAAGCAACACACCACTCCCGGGAGGGCTCGAAACTCCAACCTATCGGTTAACAGCCGATCGCGCTAGCCAATTGCGCCACGGAGAATGCCCTGTTCCACTCTCACCACCATCAGAACATATCTTCAAAGCTATCAGCGCAAAGAAACAAGCAACACACCACTCCCGAGAAGGCTCGAGACTCCAACCTTTCGGTTAACAGCCCATCACGGTAGCCAATTGCGCCACGGAGACATTCCTGCTCCACACTCACCAACATCAAAACATACCTTCAAAGCTATCAGCGCAAAGAAAAAAAAACGCCGCACCACCACTGGGTGGGCTCGAACCTCACATTTTTTGGTTAACAGCCGATCGCGCTAGCCAATTGCGCCACGGAGACAGTCCTCCTCCACTCTCACCACCATCAGAACATATCTTCAAAGCTATCAGCCCAAAGAAAGAAAAGCCCCGCACTACCACCGGGTGGGCTCGAAACTCCAACCTTTAGGTTAACAGCCGATCGCGCTAACCAATTGCGCCACTGAGACAGTCGTGCTCCACTCTCACCACCATCAGAACATATCTTCAAAGCTATCAGCGCAAACAAAAAAGCAACACACCACTCCCGGGAGGGCTCGAAACTCTAACCTATCGGTTAACAGCCGATCGCGCTAGCCAATTGCGCCACGGAGACAGTCCTGCTCCACTCTCACCACCATCAGAACATATCTTCAAAGCTATCAGCCCCAAAAAAAAAAGCTCCGCACCATCACCGGGTGGGCTCGAAACTCCAACCTTTCGGTTAACAGCCGATCGCGCTAGCCAATTGCGCCACGGAGACAGTCCTGCTCCACTCTCACCACCATCAGAACATATCTTCAAAGCTATCAGCGCAAAGAAAAAGCAACACACCACTCCGGGGAGGGCTCGAACCTCCAACCTTTCGGTTAACAGCCGATGGCGCTAGCCAATTGCGCCACACAGACAGTCGTGCTCCACTCTCACCACCATCAGAACATATCTTCAAAGCTATCAAACAAAGAAAAAAGCAACACACCACTCCCGGGAGGGCTTGAAACTCCAAATTTTTGGTTAACAGCCGATCGCGCTAGCCAATTGCGCCACGGAAACAGTCCTGCTCCACTCTCACCACCATCAGAACATAACTTCAAAGCTACCAGCCCAAAGAAACAAAGCGCCGCACCACCACCTCGTAGGCTCGAACCTCCAAGCTTTCGGTTAACAGCCGATCGCGCTAGCCAATCGCGCCACGGAGACAGTCCTGTTCCACTCTCACCACCATCAGAACATATCTTCAAAGCTATCAGCGCAAAGAAACAAGCAACACACCACTCGAGAAGGCTCGAAACTCCAACCTTTCGGTTAGCAGCCGATCGCGCTAGCCAATTGCGCCACGGAGACAGTCCTGCGCCACTCTCACCACCATCAGAACATATCTTCAAAGCTATTAGCGCAAAGAACAAAAAAGCGCCGCACCACCACCGGGTGGGCTCGAACCTCCAACCTTTCGATTAACAGCCGATCGCGCTAGCCAATCGCGCCACGCAGACAGTCGTGCTACCCTCTCACCACCGTCAGAACATTTCTTCAGAGCTATCAGCCCAAAGAAAAAAGCGCCGCACCACCACCGGGTGGGCTCGAACCTCCAACCTTTCGGTTAACAGCCGATCGCGCTAGCCAATTGCGCCACGGAGACAGTCGTGCTCCACGCTCACCACCGTCAGAACATTTATTCAGAGCTATCAGCCCAAAGAAAATAAAGCGCCGCACCACCACCGGGTGGGCTCGAACCTCCAACCTTTAGGTTAACAGCGGATAGCGCTAGCCAATTGGGCCACGGAGACAGTCGTGCTCCACTCTCACCACCATCAGAACATATCTTCAAAGCTATCAGCCCAAAGAAAAAAAAGCGCCGCACCACCAACGGGTGGGCTCGAACCTCAAACCTTTCGGTTAACAGCCGATCGCGCTAGCCAATTGCGCCACGGAGACAGTCCTGCTCCCCTCTCACCACCATCAGAACATATCTTCAAAGCAATCAGCCCACAGAAAAAAAAGCCCGCACCACCACCGGGTGGGCTCGAATCTCCAACCTTTCGGTTAACGGCCGAACGTGCTAGCCAATTGCGCCACGGAGATTGTCGTGCTCGAGTCTCACCACCGTCAAAACCTTTCTCTAAAGCTATCAGCGCAAAGAAAAAAAAGCGCCCCCCCACCACCGGGTGGGCTCGAAACTCCAATTTTTCGGTTGACAGTTGAACGTGCTAGCCAATTGCGCCACGGAGATAGTCGTGCTCCGATCTCACCACCGTCAGAACATTTCTCTAAAGCTATCAGCGCAAAGAAAAAGAAGTGCCGCACCACCACCGGGTGGGCTCGAACCTCCAACCTTTCGGTTAACAGCAGATCGCGTTAGCTAATTGCGCGACGGAGACAGTCGTGCTCCACTCTCAACACCATCAGAACATATCTTGAAAGCTATCAGCGAAAAGAAAAAAAAGCGACACACCGTCCCCGGGTGGGCGCAAACCTCCAACCTTTCGGTTAACAACCGATCGCGCTAGCCAATTGCGCCACGGAGACAGTCCTGCTCCACTCTCACCACCATCAGAACATATCTTCAAAGCTATCAGTGCAAAGAAAAAAAAAGCGCCGCACCACCACCTGGTGGGCTCGAAACTCCAATTTTTCGGTTAACAGCCAAACGTGCTAGCCAATTGCGCCACGGAGACAGTCGCGCTCCACTCTCACCACCGTCAGAACATTTCTTCCGAGCTATCAGCCCAAAGAAAAAAAAGAGCCCCACCACCACCGGGTGGGCTCGGACCTCGAACCTTTCGGTGAACAGCCGATCGCGTCAGCCAATTGCGCCACGGAGACAGTCATGCTTCACTCTCCCCACCATCAGAACATATCTTCAAAGCTATCAGTGCAAAGAAAAAAAAAAGCGCCGCACCACCACCTGGTGGGCTCGAAACTCCAATTTTTCGGTTAACAGCCAAACGTGCTAGCCAATTGCGCCACGGAGACAGTCGTGCTCCACTCTCACCACCGTCAGAACATTTCTTCCGAGCTATCAGCCCAAAGAAAAAAAAGAGCCCCACCACCACCGGGTGGGCTCGGACCTCGAACCTTTCGGTGAACAGCCGATCGCGTCAGCCAATTGCGCCACGGAGACAGTCGTGCTTCACTCTCACCACCGTCAGAACATTTCTTCAGAGCTATCAGCCCAAAGAAAAAAAAGCGCCGCACCACCACCGGGTGGGCTCGAACCTCCAACCTTTCGGTTAACAGCCGATCGCGCTAGCCAATTGCGCCACGGAGACAGTCGTGCTCCAAGCTCACCACCGTCAGAACATTTCTTCAGAGCTATCAGCCTAAAGAAAATAAAGCGCCGCACCGCCACCGGGTGGGCTCGAACCTCCAACCTTTAGGTTAACAGCGGATAGCGCTAGCCAATTGGGCCACGGAGACAGTTGTGCTCCACTCTCACCACCTTCAGAACATATCTTCAAAGCTATCAGCCCAAAGAAAAAAAAGCGCCGCACCACCACCGGGTGGGCTCGGACCTCCAACCTTTCGGTGAACAGCCGATCGCGCCAGCCAATTGCGCCACCGAGACAGTCGTGCTTCACTCTCACCACCGTCAGAACATTTCTTCAGAGCTATCAGCTCAAAGAAAAAAAAGCGCCGCACCACCACCGGGTGGGCTCGAACCTCGAACCTTTCGGTTAACGGCCGAACGTGCTAGCCAATTGCGCCACGGAGATTGTTGTGCTCGAGTCTCACCACCATCAGAACATATCTTCAAAGCTATCAGCCCAAAGAAAAAAAAAGCGCCGCACCACCACCGGGTGAGCTCGAACCTCAAACCTTTCGGTTAACAGCCGATCGCACTAGCCAATTGTGCCACGGAGACTGTTCTGCTTCCTCTCACCACCATCAGAACATATCTTCAAAGCAATCAGCCCATTGGAAAAAAGGCCCGCACCACCGCCGGGTGGGCTCGAACCTCGAACCTTTCGGTTAACGGCCGAACGTGCTAGCCAATTGCACCACGGAGATTGTCGTGCTCGAGTCTCACCACCGTCAGAACCTTTCTCTAAAGCTATCAGCGCAAAGAAAAAAAAGCACCCCACCACCACCGGATGGGCTCGGACCTCCAACCTTTCGGTGAACAGCCGATCGCGCCAGCCAATTGCGCCACGGAGACTGTCGTGCTCCACTCTCACCACCATCAGAACATATCTTCAAAGCTATCAGCCCATAGAAAAACAAGCGCCGCACCACCACCGGGTGGGCTCGAACCTGCAACCTTTCGGTTAACAGACGATCGCGCTAGCCATTTGCGCCACGGAGACAGTCGTGTCCCACCTTCACCACCATCAGAACATATCTTCAAAGCTATCAGCCCCCAAAAAAGCGCCACACCACCACCGCGTGGGCTTGAACCTCCAACCTTTGGGTTAACAGCCGATCGCGCTAGCCAATCGCGCCACGGAGACAGTCGTGCTCCACTCTCACCACCATCAGAACATATCTTCAAAGCTATCAAACAAAGAAAAAAGCAACACACCACTCCCGGGAGGGCTTGAAACTCCAAATTTTTGGTTAACAGCCGATCGCGCTAGCCAATTGCGCCACGGAAACAGTCCTGCTCCACTCTCACCACCATCAGAACATAACTTCAAAGCTATCAGCGCAAAGAAAAAAAGCAAGACACCACTGCCGGGAGGGCTCGAAACTCCAACCTATCGGGTAACAGCCGATGGCGCTAGCCAATTGTGCCACGGAGACAGTCCTGCTTCACTCTCACCACCATCAGAAGATATCTTCAAAGCTATCAGCCCAAAAAAAACAAGCGCCGCACCACCACCGGGTGGGCTCGAAACTCCAACCTTTCGGTTAACAGCCGATCGCGCTAGCCAATTGCGCCACGGAGACAGTCCTGTTCCACTCTCACCACCATCAGAACATATCTTCAAAGCTATCAGCGCAAAGAAACAAGCAACACACCACTCGAGAAGGCTCGAAACTCCAACCTTTCGGTTAGCAGCCGATCGCGCTAGCCAATTGCGCCACGGAGACAGTCCTGCGCCACTCTCACCACCATCAGAACATATCTTCAAAGCTATTAGCGCAAAGAACAAAAAAGCGCCGCACCACCACCGGGTGGGCTCGAACCTCCAACCTTTCGATTAACAGCCGATCGCGCTAGCCAATTGCGCCACGGAGACAGTCCTGCTCCACTCTCACCACCATCAGAACATATCTTCAAAGCTATAAGCCCAAAGGAAAACAAGCACCGCACCACCAAAGGCTGGACTCGAACCTCCAATTTTTCGGTTAACAGCCGATCGCGCTAGCCAATTACGCCACGGAGACAGTCCTGCTCCAGTCTCACCACCATCAGAACATATCTTCAAAGCTATCAGCCCAAAGAAAACAAGCGCCGCACCACCACCGGGTGGGCTCGAAACTCCAACCTTTCGGTTAACAGCCGATCGCGCTAGCCAAGTGCGCCACAAAGACAGTCGTGCTCCACTCTTACCACCATCATAACATATCTTCAAAGCTAATAGCGCAAAGAAAAAAAAGCGCCCACCGTCTCCGGGTGGGCTCAAACTTCCAACCTTTCGGTTAACAGCCGATCGCTCTAGCCAATTGCGCCACGGAGACATTCCTGCTCCATACTCACCAACATCAGAACATACCTTCAAAGCTATCAGCGCAAAGAAAAAAAAGCGCCGCACCACCACCGGGCGGGCTCGAACCTCCAATTTTTTGGTTAACAGCCGATCGCGCTAGCCAATTGCGCCACGGAGACAGTCGTGCTTCACTCTCACCACCGTCAGAACATTTCTTCAGAGTCATCAGCGCAAAGAAAAAAGCGACACACCACTCCCGAGAGGGCTCGAACCACGAACATTTCGGTTAACAGCCGATGGCGCTAGCAAATTGCGCCACAGAGACAGTCGTGCTCCACTCTTACCACCGTCAGAACATTTCTTCAGAGCTATCAGCCCAAAGAAAAAGAAGCGCCGCACAACCACCGGGTGGGCTCGAACCTCCAACCTTTCGGTCAGCAGCAGATCGCGTTAGCCAATTGCGCGACGGAGACAGTCGTGATCCACTCTCAACACCATCAGAACATATCTTCAAAGCTATCAGCGAAAATAAAAAAAAGCGACACACCGTCCCCGGGTGGGCTCAAACCTCCAACCTTTAGGTTAACAGCGGATAGCGCTAGCCAATTGGGCCACGGAGATTGTCGTGCTCTACTCTCACCACCGTCAGAACATTTCTTCCGAGCTATCAGCCCAAAGAAGAAAAAGCGCCCCACCACCACCGGGTGGGCTCGGACCTCCAACCTTTCGGTGAACAGCCGATCGCGCCAGGCAATTGCGCCACGGAGACAGTCGTGCTTCACTCTCACCACCGTCAGAACATTTCTTCAGAGCTATCAGCCCAAAGAAAAAAAAGCGCCGCACCACCACCGGGTGGGCTCGAACCTCGAACCTTTCGGTTAACGGCCGAACGTGCTAGCCAATTGCGCCACGGAGATTGTCGTGCTCGAGTCTCACCACCATCAGAACATATCTTCAAATCTATCAGCCCAAAGAAAAAAAAGCGCCGCACTACCACCGGGTGAGCTCGAATCTCAAACCTTTCGGTTAACAGCCGATCGCGCTAGCCAGATGCGCCACGGAGACAGTCCTGCTTCCTCTCACCACCATCAGAACATATCTTGAAAGCAATCAGCCCATAGAAAAAAAGGCCCGCACCACCACCGGGTGGGCTGGAACCTCGAACCTTTCGGTTAACGGCCGAACGTGCTAGCCAATTGCGCCACGGAGATTGTCGTGCTCGAGTCTCACCACCGTCAGAACCTTTCTCTAAAGCTATCAGCGCAAAGAAAAAAAAGCGCCCCACCACCACCGGGTGGGCTCGAAACTCCAATTTTTCGGTTGACAGCCGAACGTGCTAGCCAATTGCGCCACGGAGATAGTCGTGCTCCAATCTCATCACCGTCAGAACATTTCTCCAAAGCTATCAGCGCAAAGAAAAAAAAGCGCCCCACCACCACCGGGTGGGCTAGAACCTCCAACCTTTTGGTGAACAGCCGATCGCGCTAGCCAATTGAGCCACGGAGACAGTCGTGCTCCACTCTCACCACCGTCAGAACATATGTTCAGTGCTATCAGCTCAAAGAAAAAAAAGAGCCGCACCACCACCAGGTGGGCTCTAACCTCCAACCTTTCGGTTAACAGCCGATCGCTCTAACCAATTGCGCCACGGAGACAGTCCTGCTCCACTCTCACCACCATCAGAACATATCTTCAAAGCTATCAGCCCAAAAAAAAGCGCCGCACCGCTATCGGGTGGGCTCGAACCTCCAACCTTTTGGTTAACAGCCGATCGCTCTAGCCCATTGCGCCACGGAGACAGTCCTGCTCATCTCTCACCACCATCAGAACATATCTTCAAAGCTATCAGCCTAAAGATAAAAAAGCAACACACCACTCCCGGGAGGGCTCCAACCTCCAACCTTTCAGTTAACAACCGATCGCGCTAGCCAATTGCGCCACGGAGACAGTAGTGCTCCAATCTCACCACCGTCAGAACATGTTTCCAAAGCTATCAGCGCCAAGAAAAAAGCAACACACCACTCCCGGGAGGGCTCGAACCACCAACATTTCGGTTAACAGCCGATCGCGCTAGCAAATTGCGCCACAGAGACAGTCGTGCTCCACTCTTACCACCGTCAGAAACCTTTCTTCAGAGCTATCAGCCCAAAGAAAAACAAGCGCCGCACAACCACCGGGTGGGCTCAAACCTCCAACCTTTCGGTCAGCAGCAGATCGCGTTAGCCAATTGCGCGACGGAGACAGTCGTGCTCCACTCTCAACACCATCAGAACATATCTTCAAAGCTATCAGCGAAAACAAAAAAAAGCGACACACCGTCCCCGGTTGGGCTCAAACCTCCAACCTTTAGGTTAACAGCGGATAGCGCTAGCCAATTGGGCCACGGAGACAGTCGTGCTCCACTCTCACCACCATCAGAACATATCTTCAAAGCTATCAGCCCAAAGAAAAAAAAAGCGCCGCACCAACAACGGGTGGGCTCGAACCTCAAACCTTTCGGTTAACAGCCGATCGCGCTAGCCAATTGCGCCACGGAGACAGTCCTGCTCCCCTCTCACCACCATCAGAACATATCTTCAAAGCAATCAGCCCATGGAAAAAAAAAGCCCGCACCACCACCGGGTGGGCTCGAACCTCCAACCTTTCGGTTAACGGCCGAACGTGCTAGCCAATTGCGCCACGGAGATTGTCGTGCTCGAGTCTCACCACCGTCAGAACCTTTCTCTAAAGCTATCAGCGCAAAGAAAAAAAAGCGCCCCACCACCACCGGGTGGGCTCGAAACTCCAATTTTTCGATTGACAGCCGAACGTGCTAGCCAATTGCGCCACGGAGATAGTCGTGCTCCAATCTCACCACCGTCAGAACATTTCTCTAAAGCTATCAGCGCAAAGAAAAAGAAGTGCCGCACCACCACCGGGTGGGCTCGAACCTCCAACCTTTCCGTCAACAGCAGATCGCGTTAGCTAATTGCGCGACGGAGACAGTCGTGCTCCAATCTCACCACCGTCAGAACATTTCTTCAGAGCTATCAGCCCAAAGAAAAAAAAAGCGCCGCACCACCACCGGGTGGGTTCGAACCTCCAACCTTTCGGTTAACAGCCGATCGCGCTAGCCAATTGTGCCACGAAGACAGTCGTGCTCCACTCTCACCACCGTCAGAACATTTCTTCAGAGCTATCAGCCCAAAGAAAAAAAGCAACACACCACTCCCGAGAGGGCTCGAACCTCCAACCTTTCGGTTAACAGCCGATCGCGCTAGCAAATTGCGCCACGGAGACAGTCCTGCTATACTCTCACCACCATCAGAACATGTCTTCAAAGCTATCGGCCCAAAAAAAAGTGCCGCATCACCACCAAGTGGGCTCGAACCTCCAACTTTTCGGTTAACTGCCGAACGCGCTAGCCAATTGCGCCACGGAGACAGTCGTGCTCCACTCTCACCACCGTCAGAACATTTCTTCAGAGCTATCAGCCCAAAGAAAAAGAAGCGCCGCACCACCACCCGGTGGGCGAGAACCTCCAACCTTTCGGTCAACAGCAGATCGCGCTAGCCAATTGCGCCGCGGAGACAGTCGTGCTCCAGTCTCACCACCATCAGAACATATTTTCAAAGCTATCAGCGCAAAGAAAAACGCGACACACCACTTCCGGGAGGGCTCGAAACTCCAAGTTTTCGGTTAACAGCCGATTGTGCTAGCCAATTGCGCCAAGGAGACAGTCGTGCTGCAATCTCACCACCGCGAGAACACATCTCCAAAGCTATCAGTGCAAAGAAAAAAAAGCACCGCACCACCACCTGGTGGGCTCGAAACTCCAATTTTTCGGTTAACAGCCAAACGTGCTAGCCAATTGCGCCACGGAGACAGTCGTGCTCCACTCTCACCACCATCAGAACATTTCTTCCGAGCTATCAGCCCAAAGAAAAAAAAGCGCCGCACCACCACCGGGTGGGCTCAAACCTCCAACCTTTAGGTTAACAGCGGATAGCGCTAGCCAATTGGGCCACGGAGACAGTTGTGCTCCACTCTTACCACCGTCAAAACATTTCTTCAGAGCTATCAGCCCAAAGAAAAAGAAGCGCTGCACCACCACCAGGTGGGCTCGAACCTCCAACAATTCGGTCAGCAGCAGATCGCGTTAGCCAATTGCGCGACGGAGACAGTCGTGCTCTACTCTCAACACCATCAGAACATATCTTCAAAGCTATCAACGAAAATAAAAAAGCGACACACCGTCCCTGGGTGGGCTCAAACCTGGAACCTCTCGGTTAACAGCAGATCGCGCTAGCCAATTGCGCCACGGAGACAGTCCTGCTCCACTCTCACCACCTTCAAAACATATCTTCAAAGCTATCAGCCCAAAGAAAAAAGAGCGCCGCACCATCCCCGGGTGGGCTCGAACCTCCAACCTTTCGATTAACAGCCGATCGCGTTAGCCAGTTGCGCCACGCAGACAGTCGTGCTCCGCTCTCACCACCATCAGAACATATCTTCAAAGCTATCAGCCCAAAGAAAAAAAAGCAACACACCACTTCCGAGAGGGCTCGAACCTCCAACCTTTCGGTTAACAGCCGATCGCGCTAGCCAATTGCGCCACAGAGACAGTCGTGCTTCACTCTCACCACCGTCACAACATTTCTTCAGAGCTATCAGCCCAAAGAAAAAAAAGCGCCGCACCACCACCGGGTGGGTTCGAACCTCCAACCTTTCGGTTAACAGCCGATAGCGCTAGCCAATTGCGCCACGAAGACAGTCGTGCTCCACGCTCACCACCGTCAGAACCTTTCTTCAGAGCTATCAGCCCAAAGAAAATAAAGCGCCGCACCACCACTAGGTGGGCTCGAACCTCCAACCTTTCGGTGAACAGCCGATCGCGCTAGCCAATTGCGCCACGGAGACAGTCGTGCTTCACTCTCACCACCGTCAGAACATTTCTTCAGAGCTATCAGCCCAAAGAAAAAAAAGCGCCGCACCACCACCGGGTGGGCTCGAACCTCCAACCTTTCGGTTAACAGCCGATAGCACTAGCCAATTGCGCCACGAAGACAGTCGTGCTCCACGCTCACCACCTTCAGAACATTTCTTCAGAGCTATCAGCCAAAAGAAAATAAAGCGCCGCACCGCCACCGGGTGGGCTCGAACCTCCAACTTTTCGGTTAACAGCATAGAGCGCTAGCCAATTGCGCCACAGAGACAGTCGTGCTCCACTCTCAACACCATCAGAACATATCTTCAAAGCTATCAGCGAAAATTAAAAAAAGCGACACACCGTCCCCGGGTGGGCTCAAACCTCCAACCTTTAGGTTAACAGCGGATAGCGCTAGCCAATTGGGCCACGGAGACTGTCGTGCTCCACTCTCACCACCGTCAGAACATTTCTTCCGAGCTATCAGCCCAAAAAAAAAAGCGCCCCACCACCACCGGGTGGGCTCGGACCTCCAACATTTCGGTGAACAGCCGATCGCGCCAGCCAATTGCGCCACGGAGACAGTCGTGCTTCACTCTCACCACCATCAGAACATTTCTTCAGAGCTATCAGCCCAAAGAAAAAAAAGCGCCGCACCACCACCGGGTAGGCTCGAACCTCCAACCTTTCGGTTAACAGCCGATCGCGCTAGCCAATTGCGCCACGGAGACAGTCGTGCTCCACGCTCACCACCGTCAGAACATTTCTTCAGAGCTATCAGCCCAAAGAAAATAAAGCGCCGCACCACCACCGGGTGGGCTCGAACCTCCAACCTTTAGGTTAACAGCGGATAGCGCTAGCCAATTGGGCCACGGAGACAGTTGTGCTCTACTCTCACCACCATCAGAACATATCTTCAAAGCTATCAGCCCAAAGAAAAAAAAGCGCCGCACCACCACCGGGTGGGCTCGAACCTCAAACCTTTCGGTTAACAGCCGATCGCGCTAGCCAATTGCGCCACGGAGACAGTCCTGCTCCCCTCTCACCACCATCAGAACATATCTTCAAAGCAATCAGCCCATAGAAAAAAAGGCCCACACCACCACTGGGTGGGCTCGAACCTCCAACCTTTTGGTTAACAGCCGATCGCTCTAGCCAATTGCGCCACGGAGACAGTCCTGCTCCACTCTCACCACCATCAGAACATATCTTCAAAGCTATCAGCCTAAAAAAAAAAAAGCAACACACCACTCCCGGGAGGGCTCCAACCTCCAACCTTTCAGTTAACAACCGATCGCGCTAGCCAATTCCGCCACGGACACAGTAGTGCTCCAATCTCACCACCGTCAGAACATGTCTCCAAAGCTATCAGCGCAAAAAAAAGCAACACACCACTCCCGGGAGGGCTCGAACCACCAACATTTCGGTTAACAGCCGATCGCGCTAGCAAATTGCGCCACAGAGACAGTCGTGCTCCACTCTTACCAGCGTCAGAACATTTCTTCAGAGCTATCAGCCCAAAGAAAAAGAAGCGCCGCACAACCACCGGGTGGGCTCGAACCTCCAACCTTCCGGTCAGCAGCAGATCGCGTTAGCCAATTGCGCGACGGAGACAGTCGTGCTCCACTCTCAACACCATCAGAACATATCTTCAAATCTATCAGTGAAAATAAAAAAAAGCGACACACCGTCCCCGGGTGGGCTCAAACCTCCAACCTTTAGGTTAACAGCGGATAGCGCTAGCCAATTGGGCCACGGAGTCAGTCGTGCTCCACTCTCACCACCATCAGAACATATCTTCAAAGCTATCAGCCCAAAGAAAAAAAAAGCGGCGCACCACCAACGGGTGGGCTCGAACCTCAAACCTTTCGGTTAACAGCCGATCGCGCTAGCCAATTGCGCCACGGAGACAGTCCTGCTCCCCTCTCACCACCATCAGAACATATCTTCAAAGCAATCAGCCCATAGAAAAAAAAAGCCCGCACCACCACCGGGTGGGCTCGAACCTCCAACCTTTCGGTTAACGGCCGAACGTGCTAGCCAATTGCGCCACGGAGATAGTCGTGCTCGAGTCTCACCACCGTCAGAACATTTATCCAAAGCTATCAGCGCAAAGAAAAAGAAGTGCCGCACCACCACCGGGTGGGCTCGAACCTCCAACCTTTCGGTCAACAGCAGATCGCGTTAGCTAATTGCGCGACGGAGACAGTCGTCCTCCACTCTCAACACCATCAGAACATATCTTGAAAGCTATCAGCGAAAAGAAAAAAAAGCGACACACCGTCCCCGGGTGGGCACAAACCTCCAACCTTTCCGTTAACAACCGATCGCGCTAGCCAATTGCGCCACGGAGACAGTCTTGCTCCACTCTCACCACCATCAGAACATATCTTCAAAGCTATCAGCGCAAAGAAAAAAGCAACACACCACTCCCGGGAGGCCTCGAAACTCCAGTTTTTCGGTTACCAGCCGAATGTGCTAGCCAATTGCGCCACGGAGACAGTCGTGCTCCAATCTCACCACCGTCAGAACATTTCTTAAGAGCTATCAGCCCAAAGAAAAAAAAGCGCCGCACCACCACCGGGTGGGCTCGAACCTCCAACCTTTCGGTTAACAGCCGATAGCACTAGCCAATTGCGCCACGAAGACAGTCGTGCTCCACGCTCACCACCGTCAGAACATTTCTTCAGAGCTATCAGCTCAAAGAAAAAAAAGCGCCCCACCACCACCGGGTGGGCTCGGACCTCCAACCTTTCGGTGAACAGCCGATCGCGCCAGCCAATTGCGCCACGGAGACAGTCGTGCTTCACTCTCACCACCGTCAGAACATTTCTTCAGAGCTATCAGCCCAAAGAAAAAAAAGCGCCGCACCACCACCGGGTGGGCTCGAACCTCCAACCTTTCGGTTAACAGCCGATCGCGCTAGCCAATTGCGCCACGGAGACAGTCGTGCTCCACGCTCACCACCGTCAGAACATTTCTTCAGAGCTATCAGCCCAAAGAAAATAAAGCGCCGCACCACCACCGGGTGGGCTCGAACCTCCAACCTTTAGGTTAACAGCGGATAGCGCTAGCCAATTGGGCCACGGAGACAGTTGTGCTCTACTCTCACCACCATCAGAACATATCCTCAAAGCTATCAGCCCAAAGAAAAAGAAGCGCCGCACAACCACCGGGTGGGCTCGAACCTCCAACCTTTCGGTCAGCAGCAGATCGCGTTAGCCAATTGCGCGACGGAGACAGTCGAGCTCCACTCTCAACACCATCAGAACATATCTTCAAAGCTATCAGCGAAAATAAAAAAAAAGCGACACACCGTCCCCGGGTGGGCTCAAACCTCCAACCTTTAGGTTAACAGCGGATAGCGCTAGCCAATTGGGCCACGGAGACAGTCGTGCTCCACTCTCACCACCATCAGAACATATCTTCAAAGCTATCAGCCCAAAGAAAAAAAAAGCGCCGCACCACCACCGGGTGGGCTCGAACCTGCAACCTTTCGGTTAACAGCCGATCGCGCTAGCCAATTGTGCCACGAAGACAGTCGTGCTCCACTCTCACCACCGTCAGAACATTTCTTCAGAGCTATCAGCCCAAAGAAAAAAAAGCAACACACCACTCCCGAGAGGGCTCGAACCTCCAACCTTTCGGTTAACAGCCGATCGCGCTAGCAACTTGCGCCACGGAGACAGTCCTGCTATACTCTCACCACCATCAGAACATGTCTTCAAAGCTATGGGCCCAAAAAAAGTGCCGCACCACCACCAGGTGGGCTCGAACCTCCAACTTTTCGGTTAACTGGCGAACGCGCTAGCCAATTGCGCCACAGAGACAGTCGTGCTCCACTCTCACCACCGTCAGAACATTTCTTCAGATCTATCAGCCCAAAAAAAAAAAGAAGCGCCGCACCACCACCCGGTGGGCGAGAACCTCCAACCTTTCGGTCAACAGCAGATCGCGCCAGCCAATTGCGCCGCGGAGACAGTCGTGCTCCAGTCTCACCATCATCAGAACACATTTTCAAAGCTATCAGCGCAAAGAAAAAAAGCGCCGCACCACCACCGGGTGGGCTCGAACCTCCAACCTTTCGGTTAACAGCCGATCGCGCTAGCCAATTGCGCCACGGAGACAGTCGTGCTCCACGCTCACCACCGTCAGAACATTTCTTCAGAGCTATCAGCCCAAAGAAAATAAAGCGCCGCACCACCACCGGGTGGGCTCCAACCTCCAACCTTTAGGTTAACAGCGGATAGCGCTAGCCAATTGGGCCACGGAGACAGTCCTGCTCCCCTCTCACCACCATCAGAACATATCTTCAAAGCAATCAGCCCATAGAAAAAAAAGCCCGCACCACCACCGGGTGGGCTCGAACCTCCAACCTTTCGGTTAACGGCCGAACGTGCTAGCCAATTGCGCCACGGTGATTGTCGTGCTCGAGTCTCACCACCGTCAGAACCTTCATCTAAAGCTATCAGTGCAAAGAAAAAAAAGTGCCGCACCGCCACCGGGTGGGCTCGAACCTCAAACCTTTTGGTTAACAGCCGATCCCTCTAGCCAATTGCGCCACGGAGACAGTCCTGCTCCACTCTCACCTTCATCAGAACATATCTTCATTGTATCAGCCTAAAGAAAAAAAAGCAACACACCACTCCCGGGAGGGCTCGAACCTCCAACCTTTCAGTTAACAGCTGATCGCGCTAGTCAATTGCGCCACGGAGACAGTAGTGCTCCAAACTCACCACCGTCAGAATATGTCTCTAAAGCTATCAGCGCAAAGAAAAAAGCAACACACCACTCCCGGGAGGGCTCGAACCACCAACATTTCGGTTAACAGCCGATCGCGCTAGCAAATTGCGCCACAGAGACAGTCGTGCTCCACTCTTACCACCGTCAGAACATTTCTTCAGAGCTATCAGCCCAAAGAAAAAGAAGCGCCGCACCACCACCGGGTGGGCTCAAACCTCCAACCTTTCGGTCAGCAGCAGATCGCGTTAGCCAATTGCGCGACGGAGACAGTCGTGCTCCACTCTCAACACCATCAGAACATATCTTCAAAGCTATCAGCGAAAATAAAAAAAAGCGACACACCGTCCCCGGGTGGGCTCAAACCTCCAACCTCTCGGTTAACAGCCGATCGCGCTAGCCAATTGCGCCACGGAGACAGTCCTGCTCCACTTTCACCACCATCAAAACATATCTTCAAAGCTATCAGCCCAAAGAAAAAAGAGCGCCACAGCATCCCCGGGTGGGCTCGAACCTCCAACCTTTCGATTAACAGCCGATCGCGCTAGCCAATCGCGCCACGCAGACAGTCGTGCTACCCTCTCACCACCGTCAGAACATTTCTTCAGAGCTATCAGCCCAAAGAAAAAAGCGCCGCACCACCACCGGGTGGGCTCGAACCTCCAACCTTTCGGTTAACAGCCGATCGCGCTAGCCAATTGCGCCACGGAAACAGTCGTGCTCCACGCTCACCACCGTCAGAACATTTATTCAGAGCTATCAGCCCAAAGAAAATAAAGCGCCGCACCACCACCGGGTGGGCTCGAACCTCCAACCTTTAGGTTAACAGCGGATAGCGCTAGCCAATTGGGCCACGGAGACAGTCGTGCTCCACTCTCACCACCATCAGAACATATCTTCAAAGCTATCAGCCCAAAGAAAAAAAAGCGCCGCACCACCAACGGGTGGGCTCGAACCTCAAACCTTTCGGTTAACAGCCGATCGCGCTAGCCAATTGCGCCACGGAGACAGTCCTGCTCCCCTCTCACTACCATCAGAACATATCTTCAAAGCAATCAGCCCACAGAAAAAAAAGCCCGCACCACCACCGGGTGGGCTCGAATCTCCAACCTTTCGGTTAACGGCCGAACGTGCTAGCCAATTGCGCCACGGAGATTGTCGTGCTCGAGTCTCACCACCGTCAAAACCTTTCTCTAAAGCTATCAGCGCAAAGAAAAAAAAGCGCCCCCCCACCACCGGGTGGGCTCGAAACTCCAATTTTTCGGTTGACAGTTGAACGTGCTAGCCAATTGCGCCACGGAGATAGTCGTGCTCCGATCTCACCACCGTCAGAACATTTCTCCAAAGCTATCAGCGCAAAGAAAAAGAAGTGCCGCACCACCACCGGGTGGGCTCGAACCTCCAACCTTTCGGTTAACAGCAGATCGCGTTAGCTAATTGCGCGACGGAGACAGTCGTGCTACACTCTCAACACCATCAGAACATATCTTGAAAGCTATCAGCGAAAAGAAAAAAAAGCGACACACCGTCCCCGGGTGGGCGCAAACCTCCAACCTTTCGGTTAACAACCGATCGCGCTAGCCAATTGCGCCACGGAGACAGTCCTGCTCCACTCTCACCACCATCAGAACATATCTTCAAAGCTATCAGTGCAAAGAAAAAAAAAGCGCCGCACCACCACCTGGTGGGCTCGAAACTCCAATTTTTCGGTTAACAGCCAAACGTGCTAGCCAATTGCGCCACGGAGACAGTCGTGCTCCACTCTCACCACCGTCAGAACATTTCTTCCGAGCTATCATCCCAAAGAAAAAAAAGAGCCCCACCACCACCGGGTGGGCTCGGACCTCGAACCTTTCGGTGAACAGCCGATCGCGTCAGCCAATTGCGCCACGGAGACAGTCATGCTTCACTCTCCCCACCATCAGAACATATCTTCAAAACTATCAGTGCAAAGAAAAAAAAAGCGCCGCACCACCACCTGGTGGGCTCGAAACTCCAATTTTTCGGTTAACAGCCAAACGTGCTAGCCAATTGCGCCACGGAGACAGTCGTGCTCCACTCTCACCACCGTCAGAACATTTCTTCCGAGCTATCAGCCCAAAGAAAAAAAAGAGCCCCACCACCACCGGGTGGGCTCGGACCTCGAACCTTTCGGTGAACAGCCGATCGCGTCAGCCAATTGCGCCACGGAGACAGTCGTGCTTCACTCTCACCACCGTCAGAACATTTCTTCAGAGCTATCAGCCCAAAGAAAAAAAAGCGCCGCACCACCACCGGGTGGGCTCGAACCTCCAACCTTTCGGTTAACAGCCGATCGCGCTAGCCAATTGCGCCACGGAGACAGTCGTGCTCCACGCTCACCACCGTCAGAACATTTCTTCAGAGCTATCAGCCTAAAGAAAATAAAGCGCCGCACCACCACCGGGTGGGCTCGAACCTCCAACCTTTAGGTTAACAGCGGATAGCGCTAGCCAATTGGGCCACGGAGACAGTTGTGCTCCACTCTCACCACCTTCAGAACATATCTTCAAAGCTATCAGCCCAAAGAAAAAAAAGCGCCGCACCACCACCGGGTGGGCTCGGACCTCCAACCTTTCGGTGAACAGCCGATCGCGCCAGCCAATTGCGCCACCGAGACAGTCGTGCTTCACTCTCACCACCGTCAGAACATTTCTTCAGAGCTATCAGCTCAAAGAAAAAAAAGCGCCGCACCACCACCGGGTGGGCTCGAACCTCGAACCTTTCGGTTAACGGCCGAACGTGCTAGCCAATTGCGCCACGGAGATTGTTGTGCTCGAGTCTCACCACCATCAGAACATATCTTCAAAGCTATCAGCCCAAAGAAAAAAAAAGCGCCGCACCACCACCGTGTGAGCTCGAACCTCAAACCTTTCGGTTAACAGCCGATCGCACTAGCCAATTGTGCCACGGAGACTGTTCTGCTTCCTCTCACCACCATCAGAACATATCTTCAAAGCAATCAGCCCATTGGAAAAAAGGCCCGCACCACCGCCGGGTGGGCTCGAACCTCGAACCTTTCGGTTAACGGCCGAACGTGCTAGCCAATTGCACCACGGAGATTGTCGTGCTCGAGTCTCACCACCGTCAGAACCTTTCTCTAAAGCTATCAGCGCAAAGAAAAAAAAGCACCCCACCACCACCGGGTGGGCTCGGACCTCCAACCTTTCGGTGAACAGCCGATCGCGCCAGCCAATTGCGCCACGGAGACTGTCGTGCTCCACTCTCAACACCATCAGAACATATGTTCAGTGCTATCAGCTCAAAGAAAAAAAAGCGCCGCACCACCACCGGGTGGGCTCGAACCTCCAACCTTTTGGTTAACAGCCGATCGCTCTAGCCAATTGCGCCACGGAGACAGTCCTGCTCCACTCTCACCACCATCAGAACATATCTTCAAAGCTATCAGCCTAAAGAAAAAAAAGAGACACACCACTCTCGGGAGGGCTCGAACCTCCAACCTTTCAGTTAACAACCGATCGCGCTAGCCAATTGCGCCACGGAGACGGTAGTGCTCCAATCTCACCACCGTCAGAACATGTCTCCAAAGCTATCAGTGCAAAGAAAAAAGCGCCCCACCACCACCGGGTGGGCTCGGACCTCCAACCTTTCGGTGAACAGCCGATCGCGCCAGCCAATTGCGCCACGGAGACTGTCGTGCTCCACTCTCAACACCATCAGAACATATCTTCAAAGCTATCAGCAAAAATAAAAAAAAGCGACACACCGTCCCCGGGTGGGCTCAAACCTCCAACCTTTAGGTTAACAGTGGATAGCGCTAGCCAATTGGGCCACGGAGACAGACGTGCTCCACTCTCACCACCATCAGAACATATCTTCAAAGCTATCAGTCCAAAGAAAAAAAAAGCGCCGCACCACCAACGGGTGGGCTCGAATCTCAAACCTTTCGGTTAACAGCCGATCGCGCTAGCCAATTGCGCCACGGAGACAGTCCTGCTCCCCTCTCACCACCATCAGAACATATCTTCAAAGCAATCAGCCCATGGAAAAAAAAAGCCCGCACCACCACCGGGTGGGCTCGAACCTCCAACCTTTCGGTTAACGGCCGCACGTGCTAGCCAATTGCGCCACGGAGATTGTCGTGCTCGAGTCTCACCACCGTCAGAACCTTTCTCTAAAGCTATCAGCGCAAAGAAAGAAAAGCGCCCCACCACCGCCGGGTGGGTTCGAAACTCCATTTTTTCGGTTGACAGCCGAACGTGCTAGCCAATTGCGCCACGGAGATAGTCGTGCTCCAATCTCACCACCGTCAGAACATTTCTCCAAAGCTATCAGCGCAAAGAAAAAGAAGTGCCGCACCACCACCGGGTGGGCTCGAACCTCCAACCTTACCGTCAACAGCAGATCGCGTTAGCTAATTGCGCGACGGAGACAGTCGTGCTCCACTCTCAACACCATCAGAACATATCTTCAAAGCTATCAGCGAAAAGAAAAAAAAGCGACACACCGTCCCCGGGTGGGCGCAAACCTCCAACCTTTCGGTTAACAACCGATCGCGCTAGCCAATTGCGCCACGGAGACAGTCCTGCTCTACTCTCACCACCATCAGAACATGTCTTCAAAGCTATCGGCCCCAAAAAAAGTGCCGCATCACCACCAGGTGGGCTCGAACCTCCAACTTTTCGGTTAACTGCCGAACGCGCTAGCCAATTGCGCCACGGAGACAGTCGTGCTCCACGCTCACCACCGTCAGAACATTTCTTCAGAGCTATCAGCACATAAAAAATAAAGCGCCGCACCACCATCAGGTGGGCTCGAACCTCCAACCTTTCGGTGAACAGCCGATCGCGCTAGCTAATTGCGCTACGGAGACAGTCGTGCTTCACTCTCACCACCGTCAGAACATTTCTTCAGAGCTATCAGCCCAAAGAAAAAAAAGCGCCGCACCACCACCGGGTGGGCTCGATCCTCCAACCTTTCGGTTAACAGCCGATCGCCATAGCCAATTGCGCCACGGAGACAGTCGTGCTCCACTCTTACTACCGTCAGAACATTTCTTCAGAGCTATCAGCCCAAAGAAAAAGAAGCGCCGCACCACCACCGGGTGGGCTCGAACCTCCAACCTTTCGGTCAGCAGCAGATCGCGTTAGCCAATTGCGCGACGGATACAGTCGTGCTCCACTCTCAACACCATCAGAACATATCTTCAAAGCTATCAGCCAAAATAAAAAAAAAGCGACACACCGTCCCTGGGTGGGCTCAAACCTGCAACCTCTCGGTTAACAGCCGATCGCGCTAGCCAATTGCGCCACGGAGACACTCCTGCTCCACTCTCACCACCATCAAAACATATCTTCAAAGCTATCAGCCCAAAGAAAAAAGAGCGCCGCACCATCCCCAGGTGGGCTCGAACCTCTAACCTTTCGATTAACAGCCAATCGCGCTAGCCAATTGCGCCACGCAGACAGTCGTGCTCCACTCTCACCACCATCAGAACATATCTTCAAAGCTATCAGCGCAAAGAAAAAAGCAACACACCACTTCCGGGAGGGCTCGAAACTCCAATTTTTCGGTTGACAGCCGAACGTGCTAGCCAATTGCGCCACGGAGACCGTCGTGCTCCACTCTCACCACCGCGAGAACATTTCTCCAAAGCTATCAGTGCAAAGAAAAAAAAGTACCGCACCACCACCTGGTGGGCTCGAAACTCCAATTTTTCGGTGAACAGCTGATCGCGCTAGCCAATTGCGCCACGGAGACAGTCGTGCTCCACACTCACCACCGTCAGAACATTTCTTCCGAGCTATCAGCCCAAAGAAAAAAAAGCAACACACCACTCCCGAGAGGGCTCGAACCTCCAACCTTTCGGATAACAGCCGATCGCGCTAGCCAATTGCGCCACGGAGACAGTCGTGCTTCACTCTCACCACCGTCAGTACATTTCTTCAGAGCTATCAGCCCAAAGAAAAAAAAGCGCCGCACCATCACCGGGTGGGCTCGAACCTCCAACCTTTCGGTTAACAGCCGATAGCGCTAGCCAATTGCGCCACGAACACAGTCGTGCTCCACGCTCACCACCGTCAGAACATTTCTTCAGAGCTATCAGCCCAAAGAAAATAAAGCGCCGCACCACCACTAGGTGGGCTCGAACCTCCAACCTTTCGGTGAACAGCCGATCGCGCTAGCCAATTGCGCCACGGAGACAGTCGTGCTTCACTCTCACCACCGTCAGAACATTTCTTCAGAGCTATCAGCCCAAAGAAAAAAAAGCGCCGCACCACCACCGGGTGGGCTCGAACCTCCAACCTTTCGGTTAACAGCCGATAGCGCTAGCCAATTGCGCCACGAACACAGTCGTGCTCCACGCTCACCACCGTCAGAACATTTCTTCAGAGCTATCAGCCCAAAGAAAATAAAGCGCCGCACCGCCACCGGGTGGGCTCGAACCTCCAACCTTTCGGATCACAGCCGATCGCTCTAGCAAATTGCGCCACGGAGACAGTCCTGCACCACTCTCACCACCGTCAGAACATTTCCTCAGAGCTATCAGCCCAAAGGAAAAAAAGCGCCGCACCACCACCGGGTGGGCTCGAACCTCCAACTTTTCGGTTAACAGCATAGAGCGCTAGCCAATTGCGCCACAGAGACAGTCGTGCTCCACTCCCGCCACCATCAGAACACATCTTCAAAGCTATCAGCGCAAAGAAAAAACAACACACCACTCCCGGGAGGGGTCGAATCTCCAACCTTTCGGTTAACAGCCGATCGCGCTAGCCAACTGCGCCACGGAGACAGTCCTGCTCCACTCTCATCACCATCAGAACATTTCTTCAGAGCTATCAGCCTAAAGAAAAAAAGAGCCGCACCACCACCGGGTGGGCTCGAACCTCCAACCATTCGGTTAACAGCCGATCGCACTACCCTATTGCGCTACGGAGACAGTCCTGCTCCACTCTCACCACCATGAGAACATATCTTCAAAGCTATCAGCCCAAAGAAAAAAAAAGCGCTGCACTGCCACCGGGTGGGCTCGAACCTCCAACCTTTCGGTAAACAGCCGATCGCGCTAGCCAATTGGGTAACGGAAACAGTCGTGCTCCACTCTCACCACCATTAGAACATATCTTCAAAGCTGTCAGCGCAAAGAAAAAAGCACCACACCACGCCCGGGAGAGCTCAAACCTACAATTTTTCGGTTAACAGCCTATTGTGCAAGCCAATTGCGCCATGGAGACAGTCGTGCTCAAATCTCACCACCGTGAGAACATGTCTCCAAAGTTATCAGCGCAAAGAAAAAAGCAACACACCACTCCCGGGAGGGCTCGAACCTCCAACCTTTCGCTTAACAGACGATCGCGCTAGCAAATTGCGCCACGGAGACAGTCCTGCTATACTCTCACCGCCAACAGAGCATATCTTCAAAGCTATCAGCCCAAAAAAAGTGCCGCACCACCACCGGGTGGGCTCGAACCTCCAACTTTTCGGTTAACTGCATATCGCGCTAGCCAACTGCGCCACGGAGACAGTCGTGCTCCACTCTCACCACCATCAGAACATTTCTTCAGAGCTATCAGCCCAAAGAAAAAGAAGCGCCACACCACCACCGGGTGGGCTCGAACCTCCAACCTTTCGGTCAACAGCAGATCGCACTAGCCAATTGCGCCACGGAGACACTCGTGCTCCACTCTCACCACCATCAGAACATATCTTCAAAGCAATCAGTGAAAAGAAAAAAAGCGACACACCGTCCCCGGGTGGGCTCAAACCTCCAAGCTCTCCGTTAACAAACGATCGCGCTAGCCAATTGCGCCACGGAGACAGTCCTTCTCCACTCTCACCACCATCAGAACATATCTTCAAAGCTATCAGCTCAAAGAAAAAAAAGCGCCGCACTACCACCGGGTGGGCTCGAAACTCCAACCCTTCGGTTATCAGCCGATCACGCTCGCCAATTGCGCCACGGAGACAGTCCTGCTCCACTCTCACCACCATCAGAACATATCTTCAAAGCTATCAGCCAAAAGAAAAAAAAGCGCCGCACCACTTCCGGGTGGGCTCGAAACTCCAAGCTTTCGGTTAACAGCCGATCGCGCTAGCCAATTGCGCCACGGAGACAGTCCTGCTCTACTCTCACCACCATCAGAACATATCTTCAAAGCTATCAGCCCAAAGAAAAAAAAAGCGCCGCACCACCACCGGGTGGGCTCGAACCTCCAACCTTTCTGTTAAGAGCCGATTGCGCTAGCCTATTGCGCCACGGAGACAGTCCTGCTCCTCTCTCACCACCATCATAACATATCGTCAAAGCTATCAGCCCATAGAAAAAAAAGCCCGCACCACCACCGGGTGGGCTCGAAACTCCAACCTTTCGGTTATCAGCCGATCAGGCTCGCCAATTGCGCCACGGAGACAGTCCTGCTGCACTCTCACCACCATCAGAACATATCTTCAAAGCTATCAGCCAAAAGAAAAACAAAGCGCCGCACCACTACCGGGAGGGCGCGAAACTCCAAGCTTTCGGTTAACAGCCGATCGCACTAGCCAATTGCGCCACGGAGACAGTCCTGCTCCACTCTCACCACCATCAGAACATATCTTCAAAGCTATCAGCCCAAAGAAAAAAAAGCACCGCACCACCACTGGGTGGGCTCGAACCTCCAACCTTTCGGTTAAGAGCCGATCGCGCTAGCCAATTGCGCCACGGAGACAGTCCTGCTCCTCTCTCACCACCATCAGAACATTTCTTCAGAGCTATCAGCGCAAAGAAAAAAAGCGACACACCGTCCCCGGGTGGGCTCGAAACTCCAACCTTTCAGTTAGCAGCCGATCGCGCTGGCCAATTGCGCCACGGAGACAGTCCTGCTCCACTCTCACCACCATCAGAACATATCTTCAAAGCTATCAGCCAAAAGAAAAAAAAGCGCCGCACCACTACCGGGTGGGCTGGAAACTCCAAGCTTTCGGTTAACAGCCGTTCGCGCTAGCCAATTGCGCCACGAAGACAATCCTGCTCCACTCTCACCACCATCAGAACATATCTTCAAAGCTATCAGCGCAAAAAAAAGCAACACACCACACCCGGGAGGGCTCGAAACTCCAATTTTTCGTTTAACAGCCGAACGTGCTGGCCAATTGCGCCACGGAGACAGTCGTGCTCCACTCTCACCACCATCAGAACATATCTTCAAAGCTAACAGCGCAAAGAAAAAAGCAACACGCCACTCCCGGGAGGGCTCGAAACTCCAATTTTTCGGTTAACAGTCGAACGTGCTAGCCAATTGCGCCACGGAGACTGTCGTGCTCCACTCTCACCACAATCAGAACATTTCTTCAGAGCTATTAGCCCAAAGAAAAAAAAGCGCCGCACCACCACCGGGTGGGCTCGAACCTCCAACCTTTCGGTTAACAGCCGATCGCGCTAGCCAATTGCGCCACGGAGACAGGCGTGCTCTACTCTCACCACCGTCAGAACATATCTTCAAAGCTATCAGCGCATAGAAAAAAGCAACACACCACTCCCGGGAGGGCTCAAACCTCCAAATTTTCGGTTAACAGCCGAACGTGCTAGCCAATCGCGCCACGGAGACAGTCGTGCTCCAATCTCACCACCGCCAGAACATGTCTTCAAAGCTATCAGCGCAGAGAAAAAAGCAACACACCACTCCCGAGAGGGCTCGAACCTCCAACATTTCAGTTAACAGCCGATAGCGCTAGCAAATTGCGCCACGGAGACAGTCCTGCTATATTCTCACCACCATCACAACATATCTTCAAAGCTATCGGCCCAAAAAAATTTCCGCACCACCACCACGTGGGCTCGAACCTCCAACTTTTCGGTTAACTGCCGATCGCGCTAGCCAATTGCGCCACGGAGACAGTCGTGCTTCACTCTCACCACCGTCAGTACATTTCTTCAGAGCTATCAGCCCAAAGAAAAAAAAGCGCCGCACCACCACCGGGTGGGCTCGAACCTCCAACCTTTCGGTTAACAGCCGATAGCGCTAGCCAATTGCGCTACGAAGACAGTCGTGCTCCAATCTCACCACCGTCAGAACATTTCTTCAGAGCTATCAGCCCAAAGAAAAAAAAGCGCCGCACCACCACTAGGTGGGCTCGAACCTCCAACCTTTCGGTTACCAGCCGAATGTGCTAGCCAATTGCGCCATGGAGACAGTCGTGCTCCAATCTCACCACCGTCAGAACATATCTTCAAAGCTATCAGCCAAAAGAAAAAAAAGCGCCGCACCACTACCGGGTGGGCTGGAAACTCCAAGCTTTCGGTTAACAGCCGTTCGCGCTAGCCAATTGCGCCACGAAGACAGTCCTGCTCCACTCTCACCACCATCAGAACATATCTTCAAAGCTATCAGCGCAAAAAAAAAGCAACACACCACACCCGGGAGGGCTCGAAACTCCAATTTTTCGTTTAACAGCCGAACGTGCTAGCCAATTGCGCCACGGAGACAGTCGTGCTTCACGCTCACCACCGTCAGAACATTTCTTCAGAGCTATCAGCCCAAAGAAAATAAAGCGCCGCACCACCACTAGGTGGGCTCGAACCTCCAACCTTTCGGTTACCAGCCGAATGTGCTAGCCAATTGCGCCATGGAGACAGTCGTGCTCCAATCTCACCACCGTCAGAACATTTCTTCAGAGCTATCAGCCCAAAGAAAAAAAAGCGCCGCACCACCACCGGGTGGGCTCGAACCTCCAACCTTTCGGTTAACAGCCGATCGCGCTAGCCAATTGTGCCACGAAGACAGTCGTGCTCCACTCTCACCACCGTCAGAACATTTCTTCAGAGCTATCAGCCCAAAGAAAAAAAAGCAACACACCACTCCCGAGAGGGCTCGAACCTCCAACCTTTCGGTTAACAGCCGATCGCGCTAGCAAATTGCGCCACGGAGACAGTCCTGCTCTACTCTCACCACCATCAGAACATGTCTTCAAAGCTATCGGCCCAAAAAAAAGTGCCGCATCACCACCAGGTGGGCTCGAACCTCCAACTTTTCGGTTAACTGCCGAACGCGCTAGCCAATTGCGCCACGGAGACAGTCGTGCTCCACGTTCACCACCGTCAGAACATTTCTTCAGAGCTATCAGCCCATAGAAAATAAAGCGCCGCACCACCACCAGGTGGGCTCGAACCTCCAACCTTTCGGTGAACAGCCGATCGCGCTAGCTAATTGCGCTACGGAGACAGTCGTGCTTCACTCTCACCACCGTCAGAACATTTTTCAGAGCTATCAGCCCAAAGAAAAAAAAGCGCCGCACCACCACCGGGTGGGCTCGATCCTCCAACCTTTCGGTTAACAGCCGATCGCCATAGCCAATTGCGCCACGGAGACAGTCGTGCTCCACTCTTACCACCGTCAGAACATTTCTTCAGAGCTATCAGCCCAAAGAAAAAGAAGCGCCGCACCACCACCGGGTGGGCTCGAACCTCCAACCTTTCGGTCAGCAGCAGATCGCGTTAGCCAATTGCGCGACGGAGACAGTCGTGCTCCACTCTCAACACCATCAGAACATATCTTCAAAGCTATCAGCGAAAATAAAAAAAAGCGACACACCGTCCCTGGGTGGGCTCAAACCTGGAACCTCTCGGTTAACAGCCGATCGCGCCAGCCAATTGCGCCACGGAGGCAGTCCTGCTCCACTCTCACCACCATCAAAACATATCTTCAAAGCTATCAGCCCAAAGAAAAAAGAGCGCCGCACCATCCCCAGGTGGGCTCGAACCTCTAACCTTTCGATTAACAGCCGATCGCGCTAGCCAATTGCGCCACGCAGACAGTCGTGCTCCACTCTCACCACCATCAGAACATATCTTCAAAGCTATCAGCGCAAAGAAAAAAGCAACACACCACTCCCGGGAGGGCTCGAAACTCCAATTTTTCGGTTGACAGCCGAACGTGCTAGCCAATTGCGCCAAGGAGACCGTCGTGCTCCACTCTCACCACCGCGAGAACATTTCTCCAAAGCTATCAGTGCAAAGAAAAAAAAGTACCGCACCACCACCTGGTGGGCTCGAAACTCCAATTTTTCGGTGAACAGCTGATCGCGCTAGCCAATTGCGCCACGGAGACAGTCGTGCTCCACTCTCACCACCGTCAGAACATTTCTTCCGAGCTATCAGCCCAAAGAAAAAAAAGCAACACACCACTCCCGAGAGGGCTCGAACTTCCAACCTTTCGGTTAACAGCCGATCGCGCTAGCCAATTGCGCCACGGAGACAGTCGTGCTTCACTCTCACCACCGTCGGTACATTTCTTCAGAGCTATCAGCCCAAAAAAAAAAGCGCCGCACCATCACCGGGTGGGCTCGAACCTCCAACCTTTCGGTTAACAGCCGATAGCGCTAGCCAATTGCGCTACGAAGACAGTCGTGCTCCACGCTCACCACCGTCAGAACATTTCTTCAGAGCTATCAGCCCAAAGAAAATAAAGCGCCGCACCACAGGTGGGCTCGAACCTCCAACCTTTCGGATCACAGCCGATCGCTCTAGAAAATTGCGCCACGGAGACAGTCCTGCACCACTCTCACCACCGTCAGAACATTTCCTCAGAGCTATCAGCCCAAAGGAAAAAAAGCGCCGCACCACCACCGGGTGGGCTCGAACCTCCAACCTTTTCGTTAACAGCCGATTGCGCTAGCCAATTGCGCCACGGAGGCAGTCGTGCTCCACTCTCACCACTGTCAAAACATTTCTTCAGAGCTATCAGCCCAAAGAAAAAAAGCGCCGCACCACCACCGGCTGGGCTCGAACCTCCAACCTTTCGGTTAACAGCCGATCGCGCTAGCCAGTTGCGCCACGGACACAGTCGTGCTCCACTATCACCACCGTCAGAACATTTCTTCAGAGCTATCAGCCCAAAGGAAAAAAAGCGCCGCACCACCACCGGGTGGGCTCGAACCTCCAACCTTTCGGTTAACAGCCGATCGCGCTACACTATTGCGCTACGGAGACAGTCCTGCTCCACTCTCACCACCATGTGAACATATCTTCAAAGCTATCAGCCCAAAGAAAAAAAGCGCTGCACCACCACCGGGTGGGCTCGAACCTCCAACCTTTCGGTAAACAGCCGAACGTGCTAGCCTATTGCGCCACGGAGACAGTCGTGCTTCACTCTCGCCACCATGAGAACATATCTTCAAAACTATCAGCGCAAACATAAAAGCAACACACCACTCCCGGGAGGGCTCGAAACTCCAATTTTTCGGTTAACAGCCGAACGTGCTAGCAATTTCGCCAGGGACACAGTCGTGCTCCACTCTCACCACCATCACAACATATTTTCAAAGCTATCAGCACAACGAACAACGCAACACACCACTCCCGGGAGGGCTCGAACCTCCAACCTTTCAGTTAGCAGCCGATCGCGCTGGCCAATTGCGCCACGGAGACAGTCCTGCTCCACTCTCACCACCATCAGAACATATCTTCAAAGCTATCAGCCAAAAGAAAAAAAAGCGCCGCACCACTACCGGGTGGGCTGGAAACTCCAAGCTTTCGGTTAACAGCCGTTCGCGCTAGCCAATTGCGCCACGAAGACAGTCCTTCTCCACTCTCACCACCATCAGAACATATCTTCAAAGCTATCAGGGCAAAAAAAAGCAACACACCACACCCGGGAGGGCTCGAAACTCCAATTTTTCGTTTAACAGCCGAACGTGCTAGCCAATTGCGCCACGGAGACAGTCGTGCTCCACTCTCACCACCATCAGAACATATCTTCAAAGCTAACAGCGCAAAGAAAAAAGCAACACACCACTCCCGGGAGGGCTCGAAACTCCAATTTTTCGGTTAACAGTCGAACGTGCTAGCCAATTGCGCCACGGAGACTGTCGTGCTCCACTCTCGCCACATTCAGAACATTTCTTCAAAGCTATCAGCCCAGAGAAAAAAGCAACACACCACTCCCGAGAGGGCTCGAACCTCCAACATTTCAGTTAACAGCCGATAGCGCTAGCAAATTGCGCCACGGAGACAGTCCTGCTATACTCTCACCACCATCACAACATATCTTCAAAGCTATCGGCCCAAAAAAAATTTCCGCACCACCACCACGTGGGCTCGAACCTCCAACTTTTCGGTTAACTGCCGATCGCGCTAGCCAATTGCGCCACGGAGTCAGTCGTGCTCCACTCTCAGCACCGTCAGAACATTTCTTCAAGGTAGGTAGGTAGGTATAAACTTTATTTTTCCTTTGTAAAGGAAAGGTGCAATGGAAGAGAGATGAGGAGAGATTGCTACGCTCGATAGTCCTCCGCAACCCTCTCTGCCCAACCCAGGATGGCCTCCTGGACGTCGGGTTTCAAGCTGCGCATGGCAGCCTCCCACTGCTCCTCATTACTAATTAGTTTTCGAAGGGACGGTGGAGGGGGGTGCTTAGGGCACCCCCACATGATGTGATTAAGATTTGCTTTCTGTGCGGAGCAATATTTACAGGAGGAGGACGGGTAAAGAGAAGGGTACATGAGGTGAAGAATGTAAGGAGAAGGAAAGGTGTGAGTCTGCAGCTGTCGCCACAGTACTTCGCGCCTTCGTATGGATTTCGACGTTAGCGGCGGTAAGGATAAACGACCAAGGCGGTAGTGACTACAGATGTCGTGAAATGTTAAAAGGCGATCCCGCGCAGCAAACGGTGCCGTTGTCGAAACGGGGCCTGGCTCTTCCAGCGCCTGCGCCCGGAACGTAAATCCTCGGGCGCTGGCGTGAGCCGCCTCGTTACCGGCAAGGCCCGCGTGCGCGGGAGTCCATATTAAAGCCGTGTCTTGTTGCGGGGGATGGGCCAAAAGGAGGGAGAGGGCTGTTTTGGACACCCTACCCGCTCCAAAATTGTAGATGGCAGTTTTTGAATCACTAATAATAAGTGAATAATTTGGAACTGTAAGGGCCAGAGCTATGGCAACATTTCTTCAAAGCTATCAGCCCAAAGAAAAAGAAGCGCCGCACCACCACTGGGTGGGCTCGAACCTCCAACCTTTCGGTCAACAGCAGACCGCACTAGCCAATTGCGCCACGGAGACAGTCGTGCTCCAGTTTCACCACCATCAGAACATATTTTCAAAGCTATCAGCGCAACGAAAAACGCGACACACCACTCCCGGGAGGGCTCGAAACTCCAATTTTTCGGTTACCAGCCGAATGTGCTAGCGAATTGCGCCAAGGAGACAGTCGTGCTCCAATCTCACCACCGTCAGAACATTTCTCCAAAGCTATCAGTGCAAAGAAAAGAAAGCGCCGCACCACCACCGGGAGGGCTCGAACCTCAAACCTTTCAGTTAACAGCTGACCGCGCTAGCCAATTGCGCCACGGAGACAGTCGTGCTCCACTCTCACCACCATCAGAACATATCTTAAAAGCTATCAGAGCAAAGAAAAAAGCAACACACCACTCCCGGGAGGGCTCGAAACTCCAATTTTTCGGTTAACAGCCGAACGTGCTAGCCAATTGCGCCGCGGAGACAGTCGTGCTCCACTCTCACCACCATCAGAACATTTCTTCAGAGCTATCAGCTCAAAGAAAAAAAAAGAGCCGCACCACCACCGGGTGGGCTCGAACCTCCAACCTTTCTGTTAAGAGCCGATCGCGCTAGCCAATTGCGCCACGGAGACAGTCCTGCTCCTCTCTCACCACCATCAGAACATATTGACACGTGCGGTTCTTTTGGTTTACGAAGAAAGCCGCTATCACTTTCTGTTAAGCGCAACGCAGGCCGCGTTTATCTTGTATGCCACTCTGGAACGCGTTATGACGCGTGTATAAAAGACTGACACGTGCGGTTCTTTTGGTTTACGAAAGAAGACGCTATCACTTTCTGTTAAGCGCAACGCAGGCCGCGTTTATCTTGTATGCCACTCTGGAACGCGTTACGACGCGTGTATAAAAAGCCGGCGCAGTGCGCCACTGGGGGTCTTTTTTTTCCGTCGGCTGACGACTTTTCACGCCGCTGTTGCTGTGAGTTGTGTTTGGCCCTGTTTTGCTGGGCACAAGTTCGCCCAATAAACAGTTCGCCTGACACCGCCCTGACTCCTGCGTGCTTCCTCTCAAGTGCTGCGTGTATCACAACCTCGTGACATCTGGTGGAGGTGCTTCTCGGTCCATGTACCGTACGCCCCCGTCCAGCCGTGAGCCAAGCCCAAGCCGCCAAGAGGACGACGCCGACCCGGTCGTTCGACTGAGCCGAAGACAACAAGGACTACCGCCCGAATACCTGCCGCTTCCCGACAAGGACAAGAAAACAAAGGCTGCTACGAAGCCGCCATCCACGATGACGGAAGCAAGGTCTTCGGCAACCGCGGTCGTCAACCAGCCCAAAGAGCCGCCTACCTTCCGCGGAACGACCTACGAAGACCCGGAAAGCTGGCTTGACATTTACGACCGCGTCGCAGCCCTCAATAAGTACGACCCGGACGACAAGCTGCGTCATGTGTATTTTTACCTGGAAGACGCCGCAAGGACTTGGTTCGAGAACCGCGAGTCAACGCTTCGAACCTGGGACGACTTCCGCGTTGCTTTCCTGCGCACCTTTGCAAGCGTCGTGCGGAAGGAAAGAGCCACATCACTGCTTGAAACTCGGGTGCAGCTCCCCAACGAAAACGTAACGATCTTCACGGAGGAGATGACGCGACTTTTCCGCCACGCCGACGCCGACATGTCTGAGGACAAGAAGGTTCGCCTGCTTATGCGAGGAGTGAAGCAGGAGCTCTTCGCCGGACTGATCAGAACCCCGCCAAAGACGGTACAAGAGTTCCTCTCCGAGGCTACCACCATCGAGAAGACTCTTGAAATGCGGACCAGCCAATACGATTGGCGCATGTCGCCAGACGTCGCAGAAGTCCGAGGACTCTGCCCCGACGACCTGCGCGAGACCATACGCGCTATTGTTCGTGAAGAACTGCGCCGCATGTTGCCATCGTCTCAGCCCCATGTCGCCTCTCTTGAAGACGTAGTCCGCGAGGAACTACAGCGCTCACTGAGCGTTCCTGAACGGCCACCGCCCCAACCGGAGGCGATGACCTACGCCCCTACTGCACGACGACCTGTCGCCGCTCCTCGCCAACACCAGGACCCAACGTCTCCGCAGTTTCGTCGCCAGCCACCGCCGCCACCCCCGACGCCTTCCCGCTCGCCAGTAATCCAGCGCTCGCCGAGCAAAACTGACGTTTGGCGCACCCCGAACCACCGCCCACTATGCTAGCACTGCGGCGAAGCCGGGCACACCTACCGCTACTGCCAGTACCGTGAGATGGGACTGCGTGGCTTCGACGTGAACGCGCCGCGTCCGCGCCCAGGTGAGCGACCTCGCGACATCGCCGACTACATCGCCGGATCGCAGTGGCAACAACGAAGACCATCCCGTTCACCTTCGCCTGTCCGCTACGTCTCCCCGGATCGCCGCCAGTACACCGGCCCTAACCGGGGCCGATCCCCAAGCCCCTACCCGGGAAACTAAAGGCAGCAACCGATGGAGGTGCGGTTGCTGCACGACGCAATGCCGAAGATCCTCCTCCGCCGCCGCCGCCGCTGCCGATGACGACGACCACGATGCACGAACTTTCCCGACGTAGTCGCAGTACGCCGCCTGAGCAGAGTCTTTACGACAAAGCCTCGCCGCCGACGCAACATAGCAGCACCGGACCAAGCCGACGCAGCCGTGATCTGACGCGCCGACCTAACCGCAACGCCAGACGACGAACCACCGACCTCGACGTGATCATCGACGGCCACAGCGTCACCGCCCTAGTCGATACCGGCGCCGACTACTCTATCATCAGTGGTCTCTTCGCCGCTAAGCTCAAGAAGGTAAAGACTGCATGGGAAGGACCGGATATCCGAACAGCAGGGGGCCACCTTATAACACCGACTGGAACCTGCACGGCGAGAGTCACGATTCACAGCCAGACGTATTCTGTGAATTTTGCGGTCCTCCAGCAATGCTCGCGAGACGTCATTTTAGGCATGGATTTCCTGGACCAGCAAGGCGCAGTCATCGACCTAAGATCCAGGTCAATCACGCTGTCCACGGATAATGCAACGGCGTCAGACTGCAACGTCGCTCACAATGCCTTGAATGTGACAGAAGAGCAGGTAACCATCCCGCCACTGTCGAGCGTCATCATTTCCGTCGGCACCAAACGTCTACCAACTTACAAGGTGTCATCGAAGGCGACCAGCACCTGCTCCTAAACCGTCAGATGTGCGTCGCAAGAGGCATAGCCAAGCTTCATAACGGCGAAGCCAAGGTAATGGTGACGAACTTCAGCAACGAATATAGGCACTTGAATAGGGGCATGACGGTAGCACATCTAAGCGAATTTGTGAAAGCGAGCAATGCCTTCGCCCTCACCGATTCTCAGGGAGCCGCAACGTCGACAGCAGTGTCCGCGCTCGCCTTCGACGTCAATCAAAGCCTTTCCAGGCAGCAACAAAAGGAGCTCAAAGCCTTACTCCACCAATACAAGGACTGCTTCTCGTCGTCGTCGAGGCTTCGTCAGACCCCTCTCGCGAAACATCGCGTCATAACCGACGAATATGCCCGTCCGCTCCGTCAGAGCCCCTACCGAGTTTCTGCACGGGAACGCGAGGCCATCAAGCAACAAGTCGACGAAATGCTGCGTGACGACATCATTCAGCCGTCTACGAGTCCGTGGGCATCACCCGTGGTGTTGGTGAAGAAGAAGGACGGAACCCTACGTTTTTGCGTCGATTATCGTCGCCTGAACAAGATCACAAAGAAAGACGTGTATCCCCTGCCACGGATAGACGATGCTCTGGACAGACTCTACAACGCCAAGTATTTTTCGTCGATGGATCTCAAAACCGGCTACTGGCAAATCGAAGTAGACGAGAGAGACCGAGAGAAGACTGCCTTCATAACACCAGACGGCCTATTCGAGTTTAAGGTCATGCCCTTTGGTCTTTGCTCGGCGCCTGCGACGTTCCAACGGGTTATGGACACAGTACTCGCAGGCTTGAAGCGGCAGACTTGCCTCGTCTACTTGGACGACATAGTCGTATTTTCTTCCAACTTCGACGAGCACCTCCGGCGCCTTGAAGCTGTTCTTCGGGTAATCAAAGCCTCGGGACTTACCCTGAAGCCAGAAAAGTGCCGCTTCGCCTACGAGAAACTATTGTTCCTTGGCCACGTTATCAGCAAGTCGGGAGTGCTCCCTGATCCACAGAAAACAGCTGCGATCGCCGACTTTCCTGCACCCACCGACAAGAAAGCAGTACGCCGATTTCTTGGCCTCTGCGCGTATTACAGGCGCTTCGTGAAGAACATTTCGCGGATCGCCGAGCCACTGACGTACCTCACGAAGACTGACGTCGACTTCAAATGGGAAACGCCACAAGTCGAGGCATTTCAAGAATTAAAGCGACGCCTGCAAACGCCGCCAATACTGGCGCACTTCGACGAAGAAGCTGACACTGAAATTCACACGGACGCAAGCAGCACAGGGCTCGGCGCCGTGATCGTGCAGAGGACCGACGGACTTGAAAGGGTCATCAGTTACGCTAGCCGGTCACTTTCGAAGGCAGAAGCCAATTATTCCACGACAGAAAAGGAATGCCTTGCCATCATCTGGGCTACATCAAAGTTCCGCCCCTACCTGTACGGCAGGCCTTTCAAAGTCGTGAGTGACCACCACGCCTTGTGTTGGCTAGCTAATTTGAAGGATCCATCAGGGCGCCTCGCACGGTGGAGTCTCAGACTACAAGAATTTGACATCACCATCGTCTACAAGAGCGGATGAAAGCACTCCGACGCCGACTGCTTGTCTCAGGCCCCTGTCGATCCGCCGCCCCAGGATGACCAGGACGACGACTCTTTCCTGGGACCCATAAGTACCGACGACTTCGCGGAACGCCAACGAGCTGACCCAGAGCTCAAGATCCTCATGGACTACCTGCAAGGCAAGACCGCCGACGTGCCGAAAGTATTCCGCCGAGGACTGGCTTCGTTTTTCCTGCGAAACAACGTCCTCCTGAAGAAGAACTTCTCGCCGCTCCGCGCCGACCACCTCATCGTGGTACCTTCAGCGTTACGTCCAGAGGTTCTGGAAGCATTACACGACGACCCGACAGCCGGACATCTTGGTGTTTCCCGCACACTGTCTCGAATACAAGAGAAGTACTATTGGCCTCGCCTCACTGCCGACGTCGCCCACTACGTAAAAACATGCAGAGACTGTCAGCGACGCAAGACGCCGACAACTAGGCCAGCCGGACTTCTGCAACCCGTCGAACCACCTCAACGGCCATTCCAACAAATCGGCATGGACTTACTGGGGCCGTTCCCGACGTCAACTTCTGGCAACAAATGGATTGTCGTAGCGACTGACTACCTCACCCGCTATGCCGAAACAAGGGCCTTGCCCAAGGGCACTGCCGCCGAGGTCGCCAAGTTCTTCATTGAGAACATCGTCCTCCGCCACGGAGCCCCCGAGGTCCTCATCACCGACAGAGGTACGGCCTTTACGGCTGACCTAACGCAAGCGATCTTGAGGTACAGTCAGACAAGCCACCGCCGAACCACTGTGTATCACCCACAGACCCTCACCGAGCGTCTAAATAAGACCATCGCCGGCATGCTGGCCATGTACGTGGACGTCGAGCACAAGACGTGGGATGCCATACTCCCATATGTAACCTTCGCGTACAACACGGCCGTGCAGGAAACGACGCAGTTTGCTCCATACAAGCTCGTCTACGGACGGAGCCCAACAACGACGCTTGACGCCATGCTACCGATCGGCACCGACGAAGAAGACCTCGATGTCGCCAGCTACCTGGATCGCGCTGAAGAAGCTCGACAGCTAGCCCGCCTGCATATCAAGAGCCAACACACGGTCGACAGGCGCCACTACAACATTCGACGACACCACACCGAATACCAACCCGGCGACCTTGTCTGGGTCTGGACGCCGATACGACGACGGGGATTGTCTGAGAAGCTCCTGCGACGCTACTTTGGACCCTACAAGGTAGTCCGACGTCGTGGTGAACTGGACTATGAGGTCGTGCCCGATGGCTTAACGTCATCCCAACGACGCCGTGCACGACCCGAAGTCGTACACGTGGTGCGACTTAAACCTTATTACGCGCGCTGATAAGCTGTGACGCATTGTTAATGTAATTTATTGCATGTACTCTCTCTTATGTTCTGTCTTTAGCATCGGGACGATGCTTTTTCAGAGGGGGGTAGTGACACGTGCGGTTCTTTTGGTTTACGAAGAAAGCCGCTATCACTTTCTGTTAAGCGCAACGCAGGCCGCGTTTATCTTGTATGCCACTCTGGAACGCGTTATGACGCGTGTATAAAAGACTGACACGTGCAGTTCTTTTGGTTTACGAAAGAAGACGCTATCACTTTCTGTTAAGCGCAACGCAGGCCGCGTTTATCTTGTATGCCACTCTGGAACGCGTTACGACGCGTGTATAAAAAGCCGGCGCAGTGCGCCACTGGGGGTCTTTTTTTTCCGTCGGCCGACGACTGTTCACGCCGCTGTTGCTGTGAGTTGTGTTTGGCCCTGTTTTGCTGGGCACAAGTTCGCCCAATAAACAGTTCGCCTGACACCGCCCTGACTCCTGCGTGCTTCCTCTCAAGTGTTGCGTGTATCACAACCTCGTGACAATATTGCCACGAGGAATTGTTAAGGCGCAGTACAACGCAGACGTTGTTAAAAGAGGAACGCTGACGGCATCGCTACGACTCATGAAGCCCGCCGGAAGGCACGAGCCGGCCCAGCCTGTGCACGAGCTGCTACCGAGCAGCGGAAAAGAAGAGAAGAAGAGGACGACGAGCGTTCGCTGCTTTCTCCCAGCTACTGTGTAGTTCTTTTGGCTTTGGGCACAAGTTCGCCCTTATTAAACCTTGTAAATAGGACGTCCCGGTTGTGAGGTTGTTATATCCGTTACAATATCTTCAAAGCTATCAGCCCATAGAAAAAAAAGCCCGCACCACCACCGGGTGGGCTCGAACCTCCAACCTTTCGGTTAACAGCCGAACACGCTAGCCAATTGCGCCACGGAGACAGGCGTGCTCTACTCTCACCACCGTCAGAACATATCTTCAAAGCTACAAGCGCATAGAAAAAAGCAACACACCACTCCCGGGAGGGCTCAAACCTCCAATTTTTCGGTTAACAGCCGAACGTGCTAGCCAATCGCGCCACGGAGACAGTCGTGCTCCAATCTCACCACCGCCAGAACATGCCTTCAAAGCTATCAGCGCAAAGAAAAAAGCAACACACCACTCCCGAGAGGGCTCGAACCTCCAACCTTTCAGTTAACAGCCGATAGCGCTAGCAAATTGCGCCATGGAGACAGTCCTGCTATACTCTCACCACCATCAGAACATATCTTCAAGGCTATCGGCCCAAAAAAAAATTTCCGCACCACCACCACGTGGGCTCGAACCTCCAACTTGCCGGTTAACTGCCGATCGCGCTAGCCAATTGCGCCACGGAGACAGTCGTGCTCCACTCTCAGCACCGTCAGAACATTTCTTCAGAGCTATCAGCCCAAAGAAAAAGAAGCGCCGCACCACCACTGGGTGGGCTCGAACCTCCAACCTTTCGGTCAACAGCAGACCGCGCTAGCCAATTGCGCCACGGAGACAGTCGTGCTCCACTCTCACCACCATCAGAACATATCTTCAAAGCTATCAGAGCAAAGAAAAAAAGCGCTGCACCACCACCGGGTGGGTTCGAACCTCCAACCTTTCGGTAAACAGCCGATCGCGCTAGCCAATTGGGTCACGGAGACAGTCGTGCTCCACTCTCACCACCGTCAGAACATTTCTTCAGAGCTATCAGCCCAAAGGAAAAAAAAGAGACGCACCACCACCGGGTGGGCTCGAACCTCCAACCTTTCGGTTAAAAGCCGATCGCACTACCCTATTGCGCTATGGAGACAGTCCTGCTCCACTCTCACCACCATGAGAACATATCTTCAAAGCTATCAGCCCAAAGAAAAAAAGTGCTGCACCACCACCGGGTGGGCTCGAACCTCCAACCTTTCAGTTAACAGCCGATAGCGCTAGCAAATTGCGCCACGGAGACAGTCCTGCTATACTCTCACCACCATCAGAACATATCTTCAAAGCTATCGGCCCAAAAAAAAATTTCCGCACCACCACCACGTCGGCTCGAACCTCCAACTTTTCGGTTAACTGCCGATCGCGCTAGCTAATTGCGCCACGGAGACAGTCGTGCTCCACTCTCAGCACCGTCGGAACATTTCTTCAGAGCTATCAGCCCAAAGAAAAACAAGCGCCGCACCACCACTGGGTGGGCTCGAACCTCCAACCTTTCGGTCAACAGCGGACCGCGCTAGCCAATTGCGCCACGGAGACAGTCGTGCTCCAGTCTCACCACCATCAGAAATTATTTTCAAAGCTATCAGCGCAACGAAAAAAAAGAGCCGCACCACCACCAGGTGGGCTCGAACCTCCAACCTTTCGGTTAACAGCCGATCGCACTACCCTATTGCGCTATGGAGACAGTCCTGCTCCACTCTCACCACCATGAGAACAAATCTTCAAAGCTATCAGCCCAAAGAAAAAAAGCGCTGCACCACCACCGGGTGGGCTCGAACCTCCAACCTTTCGGTAAACAGACGATCACGCTAGCCAATTGGGTCACGGAGACAGTCCTGCTCCTCTCTCACCACCATCAGAACATATCTTCAAAGCTATCAGCCCATAGAAAAAAAAGCCCGCACCACCACCGGGTGGGCTCGAACCTCCAACCTATCGGTTAAGAGCCGATCGCGCTAGCCAATTGCGCCACGGAGACAGTCCTGCTCCCCTCTCACCACCATCAGAACATATCTTCAAAGCTATTAGCCCATAGAAAAAAAAGCCCGCACTACCACCGGGTGGGCTCGAACCTCCAACCTTTCGGTTAACGGCCGAACGCGCTAGCCAATTGCGCCACGGAGACAGTCCTGCTCCATTCTCACCACCATGAGAACACATCTTCAAAGCTATCAGCCCAAAGAAAAAAAAGCAACACACCACTCCCGGGAGGGCTCGAACCTCCAACCTTTCCGTTAACAGCCGATTGCGCTAGCCAATTGCGCCACGGAGGCAGTCGTGCTCCACTCTCACCACTGTCAAAACATTTCTTCAGAGCTATCAGCCCAAAGAAAAAAAGCGCCGCACCACCACCGGCTGGGCTCGAACCTCCAACCTTTCGGTTAACAGCCGATCGCGCTAGCCAGTTGCGCCACGGACACAGTCGTGCTCCACTATCACCACCGTCAGAACATTTCTTCAGAGCTATCAGCCCAAAGGAAAAAAAGCGCCGCACCACCACCGGGTGGACTCGAACCTCCAACCTTTCGGTTAACAGCCGATCGCGCTAAACTATTGCGCTACGGAGACAGTCCTGCTCCACTCTCACCACCATGAGAACATATCTTCAAAGCTATCAGCGCAAAGAAAAAAGCACCACACCACTCCCGGGAGAGCTCAAACCTACAATTTTTCGGTTAACAGCCCAACGTGCAAGCCAATTTCGCCATGGAGACAGTCGTGCTCAAATCTCACCACCGTGAGAACATGTCTCCAAAGTTATCAGCGGAAAGAAAAAAGCAACAGACCACTCCCGGGAGGGCTCGAACCTCCAACCTTTCGCCTAACAGCCGATTGCGCTAGCAAATTGCGCCACGGAGACAGTCCTGCTATACTCTCACCACCATCAGAACATATCTTCAAAGCTATCAGCCCAAAAAAAAGTGCCGCACCACCACCGGGTGGGCTCGAACCTCCAACTTTTCGGTTAACTGCATATCGCGCTAGCCAACTGCGCCACGGAGACAGTCGTGCTCCACTCTCACCACCGTCAGAACATTTCTTCAGAGCTATCAGCTCAAAGAAAAAAAAGCGCCGCACTACCACCGGGTGGGCTCGAAACTCCACACTTTCGGTTATCAGCCGATCACGCTCGCCAATTGCGCCACGGAGACAGTCCTGCTCCACTCTCACCACCATCAGAACATATCTTCAAAGCTCTCAGCCAAAAGAAAAAAAAGCGCCGCACCACTACCGGGTGGGCTCGAAACTCCAAGTTTTCGGTTAAGAGCCGATCGCGCTAGCCAATTGCGCCACGGAGACAGTCCTGCTCCTCTCTCACCACCATCAGAACATATCTTCAAAGCTATCAGCCCATAGAAAAAAAAGCCCGCACCACCACTGGGTGGTCTCGAACCTCCAACCTTTCGATCAACAGCAGACCGCGCTAGCCAATTGCGCCACGGAGACAGTCGTGCTCCAGTCTCACCACCATCAGAACATAATTTCAAAGCTATCAGCGCAACGAAAAACGCGACACACCACTCCCGGGAGGGCTCGAAACTCTAATGTTTCGGTTACCAGCCGAATGTGCTAGCGAATTGCGCCAAGGAGACAGTCGTGCTCTAATCTCACCACCGTCAGAACATTTCTCCAAAGCTATCAGTGCAAAGAAAAAAAAGCGCCGCACCACCACCGCGTGGGCTCGAACCTCAAACCTTTCGGTTAACAGCTGACCACGCTAGCCAATTGCGCCACGGAGACAGTCGTGCTCCTCTCTCACCACCATCAGAACATATCTTCAAAGCTATCAGAGCAAAGAAAAAAGCAACACACCACTCCCGGGAGGGCTCGAAACTCCAATTTTTTGGTTAACAGCCGAACGTGCTAGCCAATTGCGCCACGGAGACAGTCGTGCTCCACTCTCACCACCGTCAGAACATTTCTTCAGAGCTATCAGCCCAAAGGAAAAAAAAGAGCCGCACCACCACCGGGTGGGCTCGAACCTCCAACCTTTCGGTTAACAGCCGATCGCACTACCCTATTGCGCTATGGAGACAGTCCTGCTCCACTCTCACCACCATGAGAACATATCTTCAAAGCTATCAGCCCAAAGAAAAAAAGCGCTGCACCACCACCGGGTGGGCTCGAACCTCCAACCTTTCAGTTAACAGCCGATAGCGCTAGCAAATTGCGCCACGGAGACAGTCCTGCTATACTCTCACCACCATCAGAACATATCTTCAAAGCTATCGGCCCAAAAAAAAAATTTCCGCACCACCACCACGTGGGCTCGAACCTCCAACTTTTCGGTTAACTGCCGAACGCGCTAGCCAATTGCGCCACGGAGACAGTCGTGCTCCACTCTCAGCACCGTCGGAACATTTCTTCAGAGCTATCAGCCCAAAGAAAAACAAGCGCCGCACAACCACTGGGTGGGCTCGAACCTCCAACCTTTCGGTCAACAGCAGACCGCGCTAGCCAATTGCGCCACGGAGACAGTCGTGCTCCAGTCTCACCACCATCAGAAATTATTTTCAAAGCTATCAGCGCAACGAAAAACGCGACACACCACTCCCGGGAGGGCTCGAACCTCCAACCTTTCCGTTAACAGCCGATTGCGCTAGCCAATTGCGCCACGGAGGCAGTCGTGCTCCACTCTCACCACTGTCAAAACATTTCTTCAGAGCTATCAGCCCAAAGAAAAAAAGCGCCGCACCACCACCGGCTGGGCTCGAACCTCCAACCTTTCGGTTAACAGCCGATCGCGCTAGCCAGTTGCGCCACGGACACAGTCGTGCTCCACTATCACCACCGTCAGAACATTTCTTCAGAGCTATCAGCCCAAAGGAAAAAAAGCGCCGCACCACCACCGGGTGGGCTCGAACCTCCAACCTTTCGGTTAACAGCCGATCGCGCTACACTATTGCGCTACGGAGACAGTCCTGCTCCACTCTCACCACCATGAGAACATATCTTCAAAGCTATCAGCCCAAAGAAAAAAAGCGCTGCACCACCACCGGGTGGGCTCGAACCTCCAACCTTTCGGTAAACAGCCGAACGTGCTAGCCTATTGCGCCACGGAGACAGTCGTGCTTCACTCTCACCACAATGAGAACATATCTTCAAAACTATCAGCGCAAAGATAAAAGCAACACACCACTCCCGGGAGGGCTCAAAACTCCAATATTTCGGTTAACAGCCAAACGTGCTAGGAATTTCGCCACGGACACAGTCGTGCTCCACTCTCACCACCGTCAGAACATTTCTTCAGAGCTATCAGCCCAAAGGAAAAAAAAGAGCCGCACCACCACCGGGTGGGCTCGAACCTCCAACCTTTCGGTTAACAGCCGATCGCACTACCCTATTGCGCTATGGAGACAGTCCTGCTCCACTCTCACCACCACGAGAACATATCTTCAAAGCTATCAGCCCAAAGAAAAAAAGCGCTGCACCACCACCGGGTGGGCTCGAACCTCCAACCTTTCAGTTAACAGCCGATAGCGCTAGCAAATTGCGCCACGGAGACAGTCCTGCTATACTCTCACCACCATCAGAACATATCTTCAAAGCTATCGGCCCAAAGAAAAAAAAGCAACACGCCACTCCCGGGAGGGCTCGAACCTCCAACCTTTCGGTTAACAGCCGATTGCGCTAGCCAATTGCGCCAAGGAGACAGTCGTGCTCCACTCTCACCCCCATCAGAACATTTCTTGAGAGCTATCAGCCCAAAGGAAAAAAAGCGCCGCACCACCGCCGGGTGGGCACGAACCTCCAACCTTTTGGTTAACTGCCGATCGCGCTAGTCAATTGCGCCACGGAGAGAGTCGTGCTCCACTCTCACCACCAACAGAACATATCTTCAAAGCTATCAGCCCAAAGAAAAAAAAAGCGCCGCACCACCACCGGGTGGGCTCGAACCTCCAACGTTTCGGTTAACAGCATATAGCGCTAGCCAATTGCGCCATGGAGACAGTCGTGCTCACTCTCGCCACCATCAGAACATATCTTCAAAGCTATCAGCGCAAAGAAAAAAGAACACACCACCACCGGGTGGGCTCGAACCTCCAACCTTTCGGTCAACAGCAGACCGCACTAGCCAATTGCGCCACGGAGACAGTCGTGCTCCAGTCTCACCACCATCAGAACATATTTTCAAAGCTATCAGCACAACGAAAAACGCAACACACCACTCCCGGGAGGGCTCGAACCTCCAACCTTTCGGTTAACAGCCCAACGTGCTAGCCAATTGCGCCATGGAGACAGTCGTGCTCAGATCTCACCACCGTGAGAACATGTCTCCAAAGTTATCAGCGCAAAGAAAAAAGCAACACACCACTCCCGGGAGGGCTCAAACCTCCAACCTTTCGCTTAACAGCCGATCGCGCTAGCAAATTGCGCCACGGAGACAGTCCTGCTATACTCTCACCACCATCAGAACATATCTTCAAAGCTATCAGCCCAAAAAAAGTGCCGCACCACCACCGGGTGGGCTCAAACCTCCAACTTTTCAGTTAACTGCAAATCACGCTAGCCAACTGCGCCACGGAGACAGTCGTGCTCCACTCTCACCACCGTCAGAACATTTCTTCAGAGCTATCAGCCCAAAGAAAAAGAAGCGCCACACCACCACCGGGTGGGCTCGAACCTCCAACCTTTCGGTCAACAGCAGATCGCACTAGCCAATTGTGCCATGGAGACAGTCGTGCTCCACTCTCACCAACATCAGAACATATCTTCAAAGCTATCAACCCAAAGAAAAAAAAGCGCCGCACCACCCCCGGGTGGGCTCGAACCTCCATCCTTTCTGTTAACAGCCGATCGCGCTAGCCAATTGCGCACCGGAGACAGTCGTGCTCCACTCTCACCACCATCAGAACATATCTTCAAAGCAATCAGCAAAAAGAAAAAAAAAGCGCCGCACCACCCCCAGGTGGGCTCGAAACTCCAACCTTTCCGTTAACAGCCGATCGCGCAAGCCAATTGCGCCACGGAGACAGCCCCGCTCCACTCTCACCACCATCAGAACATATCTTCAAAGCTATCAGCTCAAAGAAAAAAAGCCCGCACACCCACCGGGTGGGCTCGAACCTTCAACCTTTCGTTTAACGGCCGAACGCACTAGCCAATTGCGCCACGGAGACAGTCCTGCTTCACTCTAGCCACCATCAGAACACATCTTCAAAGCTATCAGCCCAAAGAAAAAAAAGCAACACACCACTCCCGGGAGGGCTCGAACCTAGAACCTTTCGGTTAACAGCCGATTGCGCTAGCCAATTGCGCCACGGTGACAGTCGTGCTCCACTCTCACCACCGTCAGAACATTTCTTCAGAACTATAAGCCCAAATGAAAAAAAGGCCGCACCACCACCGGGTGGGCTCGAACCTCCAACCTTTCGCTTAACAGCCGATCGCGCTAGCAAATTGCGCCACGGAGACAGTCCTTATATACTCTCACCACCATCTAAACATATCTTCAAAGCTATCAGCCCAAAGAAAAAAAAGTGCCGCACCACCAGTGGGTGGGCTCCAACCTCCAACTTTTCGGTTAACTGCAAATCGCGCTAGCCAGCTGCGCCACGGAGACAGTCGTGCTCCACTCTCACCACCGTCAGAACATTTCTTCACAGCTATCAGCCCAAAAAAAAGAAGCGCCGCACCACCACAGGGTGGGCTCGAACCTCCAACCTTACGGCTAACAGCCGATCGCGCTAGCCAATTGCGCCATGGAGACAGTCGTGCTCCACATTCACCACCATCAGAACATATCTTCAAAGCTATCAGACCATAGAAAAAAAGCCCGCACCACCACCGGGTGGGCTCGAACTTCAACCGTTTCGGTTAACGGCCGAACGCGCTAGCCAATTGCGCCACGGAGACAGTACTGCACAACTCTAGCCACCAACAGAACATATCTTAAAGCTATCAGACCAAAGAAAAAAAGCAACACGCCACTCCCGGAAGGGCTCGAACCTCCAACTTTTCGGTTAACAGCCGATTGCGCTAGCCAATTGCCCCACGGAGACAGTCGTGCTCCACTCTCACCCCCGTCAGAACATTTCTTGAGAGCTATCAGCCCAAAGGAAAAAAAGCGCCGCACCACCACCGGGTGGGCTCGAACCTCCAACCTTTTCGTTAACAGCCGATCGCGCTAGCCAATTGCGCCAAGGAGAGAGTCGTGCTCCACTCTCACCACCAACAGAACATATCTTCAAAGCTATCAGCCCAAAAAAAAAGCGCCGCACCACCACCGGGTGGGCTCGAACCTCCAACTTTTCGGTTAACAGCATATAGCGCTAGCCAATTGCGCCACGGAGACAGTCGTGCTCCACTCTCGCCACCATGAGAACATATCTTCAAAGCTATCAGCGCAAAGAAAAAAGAACACACCACTCCCGGGAGGGGTCGAATCTCCAACCTTTTGGTTAACAGCCGATCGCGCTAGCCAATTGCGCCACGGAGACAGTCGTGCTCCACTCTCACCACCATCAGAACATATCTTCAAAGCTATCAGCGCAAAGAAAAAAGCAACACACCAATCCCGGGAGGGCTTGAAGCTCCAATTTTTCGGTTAACAGCCGAACGTGCTAGCCAATTGCGCCACGGAGACAGTCGTGCTACAATCTCACCACCTTCAGAGTATTTTTCCAAAGCCATCAGCGCAAAGAAAAAAAAGCGCCGCACCACTACCGGGTGGGCTCGAAACTCCAAGCTTTCGGTTAACAGCCGATTGCGCTAGCCAAATGCGCCACGGAGACAGTCCTGCTCCACTCTCACCACCATCAGAAGATATCTTCAAAACTATCAGCCCAAAGAAAAAAAAGCGCCGCACCACCACCGGGTGGGCTCGAAACTCCAACCTTTCGGTTATCAGCCGATCACGCTCGCCAATTGCGCCACGGAGACAGTCCTGCTCCACTCTCACCACCATCAGAACATTTCTTCAAAGCTATCAGCCAAAAGAAAAAAAAGCGCTGCACCACTACCGGGTGGGCTCGATACTCCAAGCTTTCGGTTAACAGCCGATCGCGCTAGCCAATCGCGCCACGGAGACAGTCCTGCTCCACTCTCACCACCATCAGGACATATCTTCAAAGCTATCATCTCAAAGAAAAAAAAGCGCCGCACCACCACCGGGTGGGCTCGAACCTTCAACCTTCCGGTTAACAGCCGATTGCGCTAGCCAATTGCGCCACGGAGACAGTCGTGCTCCACTCTCACCCCCGTCAGAACATTTCTTGAGAGCTATCAGCCCAAAGGAAAAAAAGCGCCGCACCACCACCGGGTGGGCTCGAACCTCCAACCTTTTGGTTAACAGCCGATCGCGCTAGCCAATTGCGCCACGGAGAGAGTCGTGCTCCACTCTCACCAACAACAGAACATATCTTCAAAGCTATTAGCCCATAGAAAAAAAGCGCTGCACCACCACCAGGTGGGCTCGAACCTCCAACCTTTCGGTAAACAGCCGATCGCGCTAGCCAATTTGGTCACGGAGACAGTCGTGCTCCACTCTCACCACCATTAGAACATATCTTCAAAGCTGTCAGCGCAAAGAAAAAAGCAACACACCACTCCCGGGAGGGCTCAAACCTCCAACCTTTCGCTTAACAGCCGATCGCGCTAGCAAATTGCGCCACGGAGACAGTTCTGCTATACTCTCACCACCATCAGAACATATCTTCAAAGCTATCAGCCCAAAAAAAAGTGCCGCACCACCACCGGGTGGGCTCGAACCTCCAACTTTTCAGTTAACTGCAAAACGCGCTAGCCAACTGCGCACGGAGACAGTCGTGCTCCACTCTCACCACCGTCAGAACATTTCTTCAGAGCTATCAGCCCAAAGAAAAAGAAGCGCCACACCACCACCGGGTGGGCTCGAACCTCTAACCTTTCGGTCAACAGCAGATCGCACTAGCCAATTGTGCCATGGAGACAGTCGTGCTCCACTCTAACCAACATCAGAACATATCTTCAAAGCTATCAGCCCAAAGAAAAAAAAGCGCCGCACCACCCCCGGGTGGGCTCGAACCTCGATCCTTTCTGTTAACAGCCGATCGCGCTAGCCAATTGCGCACCGGAGACAGTCGTGCTCCACTCTCACCACCATCAGAACATATCTTCAAAGCTATCAGCCCAAAGAAAAAAAGCGCCGCACCACCACCGGGTGGGCTCGAACCTCCAACCTTTCGGTTAACAGTCGATCGCGCTAGCCAATTGCGCCACGGAGACAGTCCTGCATCACTCTCACCACCATCAGAACATATCTTCAAAGCTATCAGCCCAAAGAAAAAAAGCGCCGCACCACCACCGGGTGGGCTCGAACCTCCAACCTTTCGGTTAACAGTCGATCGCGCTAGCCAATTGCGCCACGGAGACAGTCCTGCATCACTCTCACCACCATCAGAACATATCTTCAAAGCTATCAGACCATAGAAAAAAAGCCCGCACCACCACCGGGTGGGCTCGAAACTCAACCGTTTCGGTTAACGCCCGAACGCGCTAGCCAATTGCGCCACGGAGACAGTCCTGCACAACTCTAGCCACCAACAGAATATATCTTAAAGCTATCAGCCCAAAGAAAAAAAAGCAACACGCCACTCTCGGGAGGGCTCGAACCTCCAACCTTTCGGTTAACAGCCGATTGCGCTAGCCAATTGCGCCACGGAGACAGTCGTGCTCCACTCTCACCCCCATCAGAACATTTCTTGAGAGCTATCAGCCCAAAGGAAAAAAAGCGCCGCACCACCACCGGGTGGGCTCGAACCTCCAACCTTTTCGTTAACAGCCGATCGCGCTAGCCAATTGCGCCAAGGAGAGAGTCGTGCTCCACTCTCACCACCAACAGAACATATATTCAAAGCTATCAGCCCAAAAAAAAAAAGCGCCGCACCACCACCGGGTGGGCTCGAACCTCCAACTTTTCGGTTAACAGCATATAGCGCTAGCCAATTGCGCCACGGAGACAGTCGTGCTCCACTCTCGCCACCATCAGAACATATCTTCAAAGCTATCAGCGCAAAGAAAAAAGAACACACCACTCCCGGGAGGGGTCGAATCTCCAACCTTTTGGTTAACAGCCGATCGCGCTAGCCAATTTCGCCACGGAGACAGTCGTGCTCCACTCTCACCACCATCAGAACATATCTTCAAAGCTATCAGCGCAAAGAAAAAAGCAACACACCAACCCCGGGAGGGCTTGAAGCTCCAATTTTTCGGTTAACAGCCGAACGTGCTAGCCAATTGCGCCACGGAGACAGTCGTGCTACAATCTCACCACCTTCAGAATATTTCTCCAAAGCCATCAGCGCAAAGAAAAAAAGCGCCGCACCACTACCGGGTGGGCTCGAAACTCCAAGCTTTCGGTTAACAGCCGATTGCGCTAGCCAAATGCGCCACGGAGACAGTCCTGCTCCACTCTCACCACCATCAGAAGATATCTTCAAAACTATCAGCCCAAAGAAAAAAAAGCGCCGCACCACCACCGGGTGGGCTCGAAACTCCAACCTTTCGGTTATCAGCCGATCACGCTCGCCAATTGCGCCACGGAGACAGTCCTGCTCCACTCTCACCACCATCAGAACATTTCTTCAAAGCTATCAGCCAAAAGAAAAAAAAAGCGCTGCACCACTACCGGGTGGGCTCGATACTCCAAGCTTTCGGTTAACAGCCGATCGCGCTAGCCAATCGTGCCACGGAGACAGTCCTGCTCCACTCTCACCACCATCAGAACATATCTTCAAAGCTATCATCTCAAAGAAAAAAAAGCGCCGCACCACCACCGGGTGGGCTCGAACCTCCGAACTTTCGGTTAACAGTCGATCGCGCTAGCCAATTGCGCCACGGGGACAGTCCTGCATCACTCTCACCACCATCAGAACATATCTTCAAAGCTATCAGACCATAGAAAAAAAAGCAACACGCCACTCCCAGGAGGGCTCGAACCTCGAACCTTTCGGTTAACAGCCGATTGCGCTAGCCAATTGCGCCACAGAGACAGTCGTGCTCCACTCTCACCCCCGTCAGAACATTTCTTGAGAGCTATCAGCCCAAAGGAAAAAAAGCGCCGCACCACCACCGGGTGGGCTCGAACCTCCAACCTTTTGGTTAACAGCCGATCGCGCTAGCCAATTGCGCCACGGAGAGAGTCGTGCTCCACTCTCACAACCAACAGAACATATCTTCAAAGCTATTAGCCCATAGAAAAAAAGCGCTGCACCACCACCAGGTGGGCTCGAACCTCCAACCTTTCGGTAAACAGCCGATCGCGCTAGCCAATTTGGTCACGGAGACAGTCGTGCTCCACTCTCACCACCATTAGAACATATCTTCAAAGCTGTCAGCGCAAAGAAAAAGCAACACACCACTCCCGGGAGAGCTCAAACCTACAATTTTTCGGTTAACAGCCCAACGTGCTAGCCAATTGCGCCATGGAGACAGTCGTGCTCAGATCTCACCACCGTGAGAACATGTCTCCAAAGTTATCAGCGCAAAGAAAAAAGCAACACACCAATCCCGGGAGGGCTCAAACCTCCAACCTTTCGCTTAACAGCCGATCGCGCTAGCAAATTGCGCCACGGAGACAGTTCTGCTATACTTTCACCACCATCAGAACATATCTTCAAAGCTATCAGCCCAAAAAAAAGTGCCGCACCACCACCGGGTGGGCTCGAACCTCCAACTTTTCAGTTAACTGCAAAACGCGCTAGCCAACTGCGCACGGAGACAGTCGTGCTCCACTCTCACCACCGTCAGAACATTTCTTCAGAGCTATCAGCCCAAAGAAAAAGAAGCGCCACACCACCACCGGGTGGGCTCGAACCTCTAACCTTTCGGTCAACAGCAGATCGCACTAGCCAATTGTGCCATGGAGACAGTCGTGCTCCACTCTCACCAACATCAGAACATATCTTCAAAGCTATCAGCCCAAAGAAAAAAAAGCGCCGCACCACCCCCGGGTGGGCTCGAACCTCGATCCTTTCTGTTAACAGCCGATCGCGCTAGCCAATTGCGCACCGGAGACAGTCGTGCTCCACTCTCACCACCATCAGAACATATCTTCAAAGCTATCAGCCCAAAGAAAAAAAGCGCCGCACCACCACCGGGTGGGCTCGAACCTCCAACCTTTCGGTTAACAGTCGATCGCGCTAGCCAATTGCGCCACGGAGACAGTCCTGCATCACTCTCACCACCATCAGAACATATCTTCAAAGCTATCAGCCCAAAGAAAAAAAGCGCCGCACCACCACCGGGTGGGCTCGAACCTCCAACCTTTCGGTTAACAGTCGATCGCGCTAGCCAATTGCGCCACGGAGACAGTCCTGCATCACTCTCACCACCATCAGAACATATCTTCAAAGCTATCAGACCATAGAAAAAAAGCAACACGCCACTCTCGGGAGGGCTCGAACCTCCAACCTTTCGGTTAACAGCCGATTGCGCTAGCCAATTGCGCCACGGAGACAGTCGTGCTCCACTCTCACCCCCATCAGAACATTTCTTGAGAGCTATCAGCCCAAAGGAAAAAAAGCGCCGCACCACCACCGGGTGGGCTCGAACCTCCAACCTTTTCGTTAACAGCCGATCGCGCTAGCCAATTGCGCCAAGGAGAGAGTCGTGCTCCACTCTCACCACCAACAGAACATATCTTCAAAGCTATCAGCCCAAAAAAAAAGCGCCGCACCACCACCGGGTGGGCACGAACCTCCAACTTTTCGGTTAACAGCATATAGCGCTAGCCAATTGCGCCACGGAGACAGTCGTGCTCCACTCTCGCCACCATCAGAACATATCTTCAAAGCTATCAGCGCAAAGAAAAAAGAACACACCACTCCCGGGAGGGGTCGAATCTCCAACCTTTTGGTTAACAGCCGATCGCGCTAGCCAATTGCGCCACGGAGACAGTCGTGCTCCACTCTCACCACCATCAGAACATATCTTCAAAGCTATCAGCGCAAAGAAAAAAGCAACACACCAATCCCGGGAGGGCTTGAAGCTCCAATTTTTCGGTTAACAGCCGAACGTTCTAGCCAATTGCGCCACGGAGACAGTCGTGCTACAATCTCACCACCTTCAGAATATTTCTCCAAAGCCATCAGCGCAAAGAAAAAAAAAGCGCCGCACCACTACCGGGTGGGCTCGAAACTCCAAGCTTTCGGTTAACAGCCGATTGCGCTAGCCAAATGCGCCACGGAGACAGTCCTGCTCCACTCTCACCACCATCAGAAGATATCTTCAAAACTATCAGCCCAAAGAAAAAAAAGCGCCGCACCACCACCGGGTGGGCTCGAAACTCCAACCTTTCGGTTATCAGCCGATCACGCTCGCCAATTGCGCCACGGAGACAGTCCTGCTCCACTCTCACCACCATCAGAACATTTCTTCAAAGCTATCAGCCAAAAGAAAAAAAAGCGCTGCAACACTACCGGGTGGGCTCGATACTCCAAGCTTTCGGTTAACAGCCGATCGCGCTAGCCAATCGCGCCACGGAGACAGTCCTGCTCCACTCTCACCACCATCAGAACATATCTTCAAAGCTATCAGCCCATATAAAAAAAGCCCGCACCACCACCGGGTGGGCTCGAACCTCCAACTATTCGGTTAACGGCTGAACGCGCTAGCCAATTGCGCCACGGAGACAGTCCTGCTCCAATCTCACCACCATGAGAACACATCTTCAAAGCTATCAGCCCAAAGAAAAAAAAGCAACACACCACTCCCGGGAGGGCTCGAACCTCCAAACTTTCCGTTAACAGCCGATTGCGCTAGCCAATTGCGCCACGGAGACAGTCGTGCTCCACTCTCACCACCATCAGAACATATCTTCAAAGCTATCAGCCCAAAAAAAGTGCCGTACCACCACCGGGTGGGCTCGAACCTCAAACTTTTCAGTTACCTGCAAATCGCGCTAGCAAACTGCGCCACGGAGACAGTCGTGCTCCACTCTCACCACCGTCAGAACATTTCTGCAGAGCTATCAGCCGAAAGAAAAAGAAGCGCCACACCACCACCGGGTGGGCTCGAACCTCCAACCTTTCAATCAACAGCAGATCGCACTAGCCAATTGTGCCATGGAGACAGTCGTGCTCCACTCTCACCAACATCAAAACATATCTTCAAAGCTATCAGCCCAAAGAAAAAAAAGCGCCGCACCACCCCCGGGTGGGCTCGAACCTCGATCTTTCTGTTAACAGCCGATCGCGCTAGCCAATTGCGCACCAGAGAAAGTCGTGCTCCACTCTCACCACCATCAGAACATATCTTCAAAGCAATCAGCGAAAAGAAAAAAAAAGCGACACACCGTCCCCGGGTGGGCTCAAACCTCAAACCTCCCGGTTAACAACCGATCGCGCTAGCCAATTGCGCCACGGAGACAGTCCTGCTCCACTCTCACCACCATCAGAACATATCTTCAAAGCTATCAGCTCAAAGAAAAAAAAGCGCCGCACTACCACACGGTGGGCTCGAACCTCCAACCTTTCGGTTAACAGCCGATCGCACTCGCCAATCGCGCCATGGAGACAGTCGTGCTCCACTCTCAACAACATCAGAACATATCTTCAAAGCTATCAGCCCAAAGAAAAAAAAGCGCCGCACCCCCCCCGGGTGGGCTCGAACCTCCATCCTTTCTGTTAACAGCCGATCGCGCTAGCCGATTGCGCACCGGAGACAGTCGTGCTCCACTCTCACCCCCATAAGAACATATCTTCAAAGCTATCAGCACAAAGAAAAAAAAAGCGACACACCATCCCCGGGTGGGCTCGAAACTCCAACCTTTCGGTTAACAGCCGATCGCGCAAGCCAGTTGCGCCACGGAGACAGTCGTGCTCCACTCTCACCACCATCAGAACATATCTTCAAAGCTATCAGCCCAAAGAAAAAAAGCCCGCACGCCAACCGGGTGGGCTCGAACCTCAATCCTTTCTGTTAACAGCCGATCGCGCTAGCCAATTGCGCCACGGAGACAGTCGTGCTCCACTCTCACCCCCGTCAGAACATTTCTTGAGAGCTATCAGCCCAAAGGAAAAAAAAAGCGCCGCACCACCACCGGGTGGGCTCGAACCTCCAACCTTTCGGTTAACAGCCGATCGCGCTAGCCAATTGCGCCACGGGGACAGTCCTGCTCCACTCTCACCACCATCAGAACATATCTTCAAAGCTATCAGCCCAAAGAAAAAAAGCGCCGCACCACCACCGGGTGGGCTCGAACCTCCAAACTTTCGGTTAACAGTCGATCGCGCTATCCAATTGCGCCACGGGGACAGTCCTGCATCACTCTCACCACCATCAGAACATATCTTCAAAGCTATCAGACCATAGAAAAAAAAGCAACACGCCACTCCCGGGAGGGCTCGAACCTCCAACCTTTCGGTTAACAGCCGATTGCGCTAGCCAATTGCGCCACGGAGACAGTCGTGCTCCACTCTCACCCCCGTCAGAACATTTCTTGAGAGCTATCAGCCCAAAGGAAAAAAAGCGCCGCACCACCACCGGGTGGGCTCGAACCTCCAACCTTTTGATTAACAGCCGATCGCGCTAGCCAATTGCGCCACGGAGAGAGTCGTGCTCCACTCTCACCACCAACAGAACATATCTTCAAAGCTATTAGCCCATAGAAAAAAAGCGCTGCACCACCACCAGGTGGGCTCGAACCTCCAACCTTTCGGTAAACAGCCGATCGCGCTAGCCAATTTGGTCACGGAGACAGTCGTGCTCCACTCTCACCACCATTAGAACATATCTTCAAAGCTGTCAGTGCAAAGAAAAAAGCAACACACCACTCCCGGGAGAGCTCAAACCTACAATTTTTCGGTTAACAGCCCAACGTGCTAGCCAATTGCGCCATGGAGACAGTCGTGCTCAGATCTCACCACCGTGAGAACATGTCTCCAAAGTTATCAGCGCAAAGAAAAAAGCAACACACCACTCCCGGGAGGGCTCAAACCTCCAACCTTTCGCTTAACAGCCGATCGCGCTAGCAAACTGCGCCACGGAGACAGTTCTGCTATACTCTCACCACCATCAGAACATATCTTCAAAGCTATCAGCCCAAAAAAAAGTGCCGCACCACCACCGGGTGGGCTCGAACCTCCAACTTTTCAGTTAACTGCAAAACGCGCTAGCCAACTGCGCACGGAGACAGTCGTGCTCCACTCTCACCACCGTCAGAACATTTCTTCAGAGCTATCAGCCCAAAGAAAAAGAAGCGCCACACCACCACCGGGTGGGCTCGAACCTCTAACCTTTCGGTCAACAGCAGATCGCACTAGCCAATTGTGCCATGGAGACAGTCGTGCTCCACTCTCACCAACATCAGAACATATCTTCAAAGCTATCAGCCCAAAGAAAAAAAAGCGCCGCACCACCCCCGGGTGGGCTCGAACCTCGATCCTTTCTGTTAACAGCCGATCGCGCTAGCCAATTGCGCACCGGAGACAGTCGTGCTCCACTCTCACCACCATCAGAACATATCTTCAAAGCTATCAGCCCAAAGAAAAAAAGCGCCGCACCACCACCGGGTGGGCTCGAACCTCCAACCTTTCGGTTAACAGTCGATCGCGCTAGCCAATTGCGCCACGGAGACAGTCCTGCATCACTCTCACCACCATCAGAACATATCTTCAAAGCTATCAGACCATAGAAAAAAAGCCCGCACCACCACCGGGTGGGCTCGAAACTCAACCGTTTCGGTTAACGCCCGAACGCGCTAGCCAATTGCGCCACGGAGACAGTCCTGCACAACTCTAGCCACCAACAGAACATATCTTAAAGCTATCAGCCCAAAGAAAAAAAAGCAACACGCCACTCTCGGGAGGGCTCGAACCTCCAACCTTTCAGTTAACAGCCGATTGCGCTAGCCAATTGCGCCACGGAGACAGTCGTGCTCCACTCTCACCCCCATCAGAACATTTCTTGAGAGCTATCAGCCCAAAGGAAAAAAAGCGCCGCACCACCACCGGGTGGGCTCGAACCTCCAACCTTTTGGTTAACAGCCGATCGCGCTAGCCAATTGCGCCACGGAGAGAGCCGTGCTCCACTCTCACCACCAAGAGAACATATCTTCAAAGCTATCAGCCCAAAGAAAAAAAAAGCACCGCACCACCACCGGGTGGGCTCGAACCTCCAACTTTTCGGTTAACAGCATATAGCGCTAGACAATTGCGCCACGGAGACAGTCGTGCTCCACTCTCGCCACCATCAGAACATATCTTCAAAGCTATGAGCGCAAAAAAAAGAACACACCACTCCCGGGAGGGGTCGAATCTCCAACCTTTCGGTTAACAGCCGATCGCACTAGCCAATTGTGCCATGGAGACAGTCGTGCTCCACTCTCACCAACATCAGAACATATCTTCAAAGCTATCAGCCCAAAGAAAAAAAAGCGCCGCACCACCCCCGGGTGGGCTCGAACCTCCATTCTTTCTGTTAACAGCCGATCGCGCTAGCCAATTGCGCACCGGAGAAAGTCGTGCTCCACTCTCACCACCATCAGAACATATCTTCAAAGCAATCAGCGAAAAGAAAAAAAAGCGACACACCGTCCCCGGGTGGGCTCAAACCTCCAACCTCTCGGTTAACAACCGATCGCGCTAGCCAATTGCGCCACGGAGACAGTCCTGCTCCACTCTCACCACCATCAGAACATCTTCAAAGCTATCAGCTCAAAGAAAAAAAAGCGCCGCACTACCACACGGTGGGCTCGAACCTCCAACCTTTCGGTTAACAGCCGATCGCACTCGCCAATCGCGCCATGGAGACAGTCGTGCTCCACTCTCACCAACATAAAAACATATCTTCAAAGCTATCAGCCCAAAGAAAAAAAAGCGCCGCACCCCCCCGAATGGGCTCGAACCTCCATCCTTTCTGTTAACAGCCGATCGCGCTAGCCAATTGCGCACCGGAGACAGTCGTGCTCCACTCTCACCCCCATAAGAACATATCTTCAAAGCTATCAGCGCAAAGAAAAAAAAGCGACACACCGTCCCCGGGTGGGCTCGAAACTCCAACCTTTCGGTTATCAGCCGATCACGCTCGCCAATTGCGCCACGGAGACAGTCCTGCTCCACTCTCACCACCATCAGAACATTTCTTCAAAGCTATCAGCCAAAAGAAAAAAAAGCGCTGCACCACTACCGGGTGGGCTCGATACTCCAAGCTTTCGGTTAACAGCCGATCGCGCTAGCCAATCGCGCCACGGAGACAGTCCTGCTCCACTCTCACCACCATCAGAACATATCTTCAAAGCTATCAGCCCATATAAAAAAAGCCCGCACCACCACCGGGTGGGCTCGAACCTCCAACTATTCGGTTAACGGCTGAACGCGCTAGCCAATTGCGCCACGGAGACAGTCCTGCTCCAATCTCACCACCATGAGAACACATCTTCAAAGCTATCAGCCCAAAGAAAAAAAAGCAACACACCACTCCCGGGAGGGCTCGAACCTCCAAACTTTCCGTTAACAGCCGATTGCGCTAGCCAATTGCGCCACGGAGACAGTCGTGCTCCACTCTCACCACCATCAGAACATATCTTCAAAGCTATCAGCCCAAAAAAAGTGCCGTACCACCACCGGGTGGGCTCGAACCTCAAACTTTTCAGTTACCTGCAAATCGCGCTAGCCAACTGCGCCACGGAGACAGTCGTGCTCCACTCTCACCACCGTCAGAACATTTCTGCAGAGCTATCAGCCGAAAGAAAAAGAAGCGCCACACCACCACCGGGTGGGCTCGAACCTCCAACCTTTCAATCAACAGCAGATCGCACTAGCCAATTGTGCCATGGAGACAGTCGTGCTCCACTCTCACCAACATCAAAACATATCTTCAAAGCTATCAGCCCAAAGAAAAAAAAGCGCCGCACCACCCCCGGGTGGGCTCGAACCTCGATCCTTTCTGTTAACAGCCGATCGCGCTAGCCAATTGCGCACCAGAGAAAGTCGTGCTCCACTCTCACCACCATAGAACATATCTTCAAAGCAATCAGCGAAAAGAAAAAAAAAGCGACACACCGTCCCCGGGTGGGCTCAAACCTCAAACCTCCCGGTTAACAACCGATCGCGCTAGCCAATTGCGCCACGGAGACAGTCCTGCTCCACTCTCACCACCATCAGAACATATCTTCAAAGCTATCAGCTCAAAGAAAAAAAAGCGCCGCACTACCACACGGTGGGCTCGAACCTCCAACCTTTCGGTTAACAGCCGATCGCACTCGCCAATCGCGCCATGGAGACAGTCGTGCTGCACTCTCAACAACATCAGAACATATCTTCAAAGCTATCAGCCCAAAGAAAAAAAAGCTTCGCACCCCCCCCGGGTGGGCTCGAACCTCCATCCTTTCTGTTAACAGCCGATCGCGCTAGCCGATTGCGCACCGGAGACAGTCGTGCTCCACTCTCACCCCCATAAGAACATATCTTCAAAGCTATCAGCACAAAGAAAAAAAAAGCGACACACCATCCCCGGGTGGGCTCGAAACTCCAACCTTTCGGTTAACAGCCCATCGCGCAAGCCAATTGCGCCACGGAGACAGTCGTGCTCCACTCTCACCACCATCAGAACATATCTTCAAAGCTATCAGCCCAAAGAAAAAAAGCCCGCACGCCAACCGGGTGGGCTCGAACCTCAATCCTTTCTGTTAACAGCCGATCGCGCTAGCCAATTGCGCCACGGAGACAGTCGTGCTCCACTCTCACCCCCGTCAGAACATTTCTTGAGAGCTATCAGCCCAAAGGAAAAAAAAGCGCCGCACCACCACCGGGTGGGCTCGAACCTCCAACCTTTCGGTTAACAGCCGATCGCGCTAGCCAATTGCGCCACGGGGACAGTCCTGCTCCACTCTCACCACCATCAGAACATATCTTCAAAGCTATCAGCCCAAAGAAAAAAAGCGCCGCACCACCACCGGGTGGGCTCGAACCTCCAAACTTTCGGTTAACAGTCGATCGCGCTAGCCAATTGCGCCACGGGGACAGTCCTGCATCACTCTCACCACCATCAGAACATATCTTCAAAGCTATCAGACCATAGAAAAAAAAAGCAACACGCCACTCCCGGGAGGGCTCGAACCTCCAACCTTTCGGTTAACAGCCGATTGCGCTAGCCAATTGCGCCACGGAGACAGTCGTGCTCCACTCTCACCCCCGTCAGAACATTTCTTGAGAGCTATCAGCCCAAAGGAAAAAAAGCGCCGCACCACCACCGGGTGGGCTCGAACCTCCAACCTTTTGATTAACAGCCGATCGCGCTAGCCAATTGCGCCACGGAGAGAGTCGTGCTCCACTCTCACCACCAACAGAACATATCTTCAAAGCTATTAGCCCATAGAAAAAAAGCGCTGCACCACCACCAGGTGGGCTCGAACCTCCAACCTTTCGGTAAACAGCCGATCGCGCTAGCCAATTTGGTCACGGAGACAGTCGTGCTCCACTCTCACCACCATTAGAACATATCTTCAAAGCTGTCAGTGCAAAGAAAAAAGCAACACACCACTCCCGGGAGAGCTCAAACCTACAATTTTTCGGTTAACAGCCCAACGTGCTAGCCAATTGCGCCATGGAGACAGTCGTGCTCAGATCTCACCACCGTGAGAACATGTCTCCAAAGTTATCAGCGCAAAGAAAAAAGCAACACACCACTCCCGGGAGGGCTCAAACCTCCAACCTTTCGCTTAACAGCCGATCGCGCTAGCAAACTGCGCCACGGAGACAGTTCTGCTATACTCTCACCACCATCAGAACATATCTTCAAAGCTATCAGCCCAAAAAAAAGTGCCGCACCACCACCGGGTGGGCTCGAACCTCCAACTTTTCAGTTAACTGCAAAACGCGCTAGCCAACTGCGCACGGAGACAGTCGTGCTCCACTCTCACCACCGTCAGAACATTTCTTCAGAGCTATCAGTCCAAAGAAAAAGAAGCGCCACACCACCACCGGGTGGGCTCGAACCTCTAACCTTTCGGTCAACAGCAGATCGCACTAGCCAATTGTGCCATGGAGACAGTCGTGCTCCACTCTCACCAACATCAGAACATATCTTCAAAGCTATCAGCCCAAAGAAAAAAAAGCGCCGCACCACCCCCGGGTGGGCTCGAACCTCGATCCTTTCTGTTAACAGCCGATCGCGCTAGCCAATTGCGCACCGGAGACAGTCGTGCCCCACTCTCACCACCATCAGAACATATCTTCAAAGCTATCAGCCCAAAGAAAAAAAGCGCCGCACCACCACCGGGTGGGCTCGAACCTCCAACCTTTCGGTTAACAGTCGATCGCGCTAGCCAATTGCGCCACGGAGACAGTCCTGCATCACTCTCACCACCATCAGAACATATCTTCAAAGCTATCAGACCATAGAAAAAAAGCCCGCACCACCACCGGGTGGGCTCGAAACTCAACCTTTTCGGTTAACGCCCGAACGCGCTAGCCAATTGCGCCACGGAGACAGTCCTGCACAACTCTAGCCACCAACAGAACATATCCTAAAGCTATCAGCCCAAAGAAAAAAAAGCAACACGCCACTCTCGGGAGGGCTCGAACCTCCAACCTTTCGGTTAACAGCCGATTGCGCTAGCCAATTGCGCCACGGAGACAGTCGTGCTCCACTCTCACCCCCATCAGAACATTTCTTGAGAGCTATCAGCCCAAAGGAAAAAAAGCGCCGCACCACCACCGGGTGGGCTCGAACCTCCAACCTTTTGGTTAACAGCCGATCGCGCTAGCCAATTGCGCCACGGAGAGAGCCGTGCTCCACTCTCACCACCAAGAGAACATATCTTCAAAGCTATCAGCCCAAAGAAAAAAAAAGCACCGCACCACCACCGGGTGGGCTCGAACCTCCAACTTTTCGGTTAACAGCATATAGCGCTAGACAATTGCGCCACGGAGACAGTCGTGCTCCACTCTCGCCACCATCAGAACATATCTTCAAAGCTATGAGCGCAAAAAAAAAGAACACACCACTCCCGGGAGGGGTCGAATCTCCAACCTTTCGGTTAACAGCCGATCGCACTAGCCAATTGTGCCATGGAGACAGTCGTGCTCCACTCTCACCAACATCAGAACATATCTTCAAAGCTATCAGCCCAAAGAAAAAAAAGCGCCGCACCACCCCCGGGTGGGCTCGAACCTCCATTCTTTCTGTTAACAGCCGATCGCGCTAGCCAATTGCGCACCGGAGAAAGTCGTGCTCCACTCTCACCACCATCAGAACATATCTTCAAAGCAATCAGCGAAAAGAAAAAAAAGCGACACACCGTCCCCGGGTGGGCTCAAACCTCCAACCTCTCGGTTAACAACCGATCGCGCTAGCCAATTGCGCCACGGAGACAGTCCTGCTCCACTCTCACCACCATCAGAACATCTTCAAAGCTATCAGCTCAAAGAAAAAAAAGCGCCGCACTACCACACGGTGGGCTCGAACCTCCAACCTTTCGGTTAACAGCCGATCGCACTCGCCAATCGCGCCATGGAGACAGTCGTGCTCCACTCTCACCAACATAAAAACATATCTTCAAAGCTATCAGCCCAAAGAAAAAAAAGCGCCGCACCCCCCCGAATGGGCTCGAACCTCCATCCTTTCTGTTAACAGCCGATCGCGCTAGCCAATTGCGCACCGGAGACAGTCGTGCTCCACTCTCACCCCCATAAGAACATATCTTCAAAGCTATCAGCGCAAAGAAAAAAAAGCGACACACCGTCCCCGGGTGGGCTCGAAACTCCAACCTTTCGGTTAACAGCCGATCGCGCAAGCCAATTGCGCCACGGAGACAGTCGTGCTTCACTCTCACCACCATCAGAACATATCTTCAAAGCTATCAGCTCAAAGAAAAAAAGCCCGCACGCCCACCGGGTGGGCTCGAACCTCAATCCTATCTGTTAACAGCCGATCGCGCTAGCCAATTGCGCCACGGAGACAGTCGTGCTCCACTCTCACCACCATCAGAACATATCTTCAAAGCTATCAGCGCAAAGAAAAAAAAAGCGACACACCGTCCCCGGGTGGGCTCGAAACTCCAACCTTTCGGTTAACAGCCGATCGCGCTAGCCAATTGCGCCACGGAGACAGTCCTGCTCCACTCTCACCACCATCAGAACATATCTTCAAAGCTATCAGCCCAAAGAAAAAAAGCGCCGCACCACCACCGGGTGGGCTCGAACCTCCAACCTTTCGGTTAACAGTCGATCGCGCTAGCCAATTGCGCCACGGAGACAGTCCTGCATCACTCTCACCACCATCAGAACATATCTTCAAAGCTATCAGACCATAGAAAAAAAAGCAACACGCCACTCCCGGGAGGGCTCGAACCTCCAAGCTTTCGGTTAACAGCCGATTGTGCTAGCCAATTGCGCCACGGAGACAGTCGTGCTCCACTCTCACCCCCTTCAGAACATTTCTTGAGAGCTATCAGCCCAAAGGAAAAAAAGCGCCGCACCACCACCGGGTGGGCTCGAACCTCCAACCTTTTGAATAACAGCCGATCGCGCTAGCCAATTGTGCCACGGAGAGAGTCGTGCTCCACTCTCACCACCAACCGAACATATCTTCAAAGCTGTCAGCGCAAAGAAAAAAGCAACACACCACTCCCGGGAGAGCTCAAACCTACAATTTTTCGGTTAACAGCCCAACGTGCTAGCCAATTGCGCCATGGAGACAGTCGTGCTCAGATCTCACCACCGTGAGAATATGTCTCCAAAGTTATCACCGCAAAGAAAAAAGCAACACACCACTCCCGGGAGGGCTCCAACCTCCAACCTTTCGCTTAACAGCCGATCGCGCTAGCAAATTGCGCCACGGAGACAGTCCTGCTATACTCTCACCACCATCAGAACATATCTTCAAAGCTATCAGCTCAAAAAAAAGTGCCGCACCACCACCGGGTGGGCTCGAACCTCCAACTTTTCAGTTAACTGCAAATCGCGCTAGCCAACTGCGCCACGGAGACAGTCGTGCTCCACTCTCACCACCGACAGAACATTTCTTCAGAGCTATCAGCCCAAAGAAAAAGAAGCACCACACCACCACCGGGTGGGCTCGAACCTCTAACCTTTCGGTCAACAGCAGATCGCACTAGCCAATTGTGCCATGGAGACAGTCATGCTCCACTCTCACCAACATCAGAACATATCTTCAAAGCTATCAGCCCAAAGAAAAAAAAGCGCCGCACCCCCCCGAATGGGCTCGAACCTACATCCTTTCTGTTAACAGCCGATCGCGCTAGCCAATTGCGCACCGGAGACAGTCGTGCTCCACTCTCACCCCCATAAGAACATATCTTCAAAGCTATCAGCGCAAAGAAAAAAAAGCGACACACCGTCCCCGGGTGGGCTCGAAACTCCAACCTTTCGGTTAACAGCCGATCGCGCAAGCCAATTGCGCCACGGAGACAGTCGTGCTTCACTCTCACCACCATCAGAACATATCTTCAAAGCTATCAGCTCAAAGAAAAAAAGCCCGCACGCCCACCGGGTGGGCTCGAACCTCAATCCTATCTGTTAACAGCCGATCGCGCTAGCCAATTGCGCCACGGAGAAAGTCGTGCTCCACACTCACCACCATCAGAACATATCTTCAAAGCTATCAGCGCAAAGAAAAAAAAAGCGACACACCGTCCCCGGGTGGGCTCGAAACTCCAACCTTTCGGTTAACAGCCGATCGCGCTAGCCAATTGCGCCACGGAGACAGTCCTGCTCCACTCTCACCACCATCAGAACATATCTTCAAAGCTATCAGCCCAAAGAAAAAAAGCGCCGCACCACCACCGGGTGGGCTCGAACCTCCAACCTTTCGGTTAACAGTCGATCGCGCTAGCCAATTGCGCCACGGAGACAGTCCTGCATCACTTTCACCACCATCAGAACATATCTTCAAAGCTATCAGACCATAGAAAAAAAAGCAACACGCCACTCCCGGGAGGGCTCGAACCTCCAAGCTTTCGGTTAACAGCCGATTGTGCTAGCCAATTGCGCCACGGAGACAGTCGTGCTCCACTCTCACCCCCGTCAGAACATTTCTTAAGAGCTATCAGCCCAAAGGAAAAAAAGCGCCGCACCTCCACCGGGTGGGCTCGAACCTCCAACCTTTTGGTTAACAGCCGATCGCGCTAGCCAATTGCGCCACGGAGAGAGTCGTGCTCCACTCTCACCACCAACCGAACATATCTTCAAAGCTGTCAGCGCAAAGAAAAAAGCAACACACCACTCCCGGGAGAGCTCAAACCTACAATTTTTCGGTTAACAGCCCAACGTGCTAGCCAATTGCGCCATGGAGACAGTCGTGCTCAGATCTCACCACCGTGAGAACATGTCTCCAAAGTTATCAGCGCAAAGAAAAAAGCAACACACCACTCCCGGGAGGGCTCAAACCTCCAACCTTTCGCTTAACAGCCGATCGCGCTAGCAAATTGCGCCACGGAGACAGTCCTGCGATACTCTCACCACCATCAGAACATATCTTCAAAGCTATCAGCTCAAAAAAGTGCCGCACCACCACCGGGTGGGCTCGAACCTCCAACTTTTCAGTTAACTGCAAATCGCGCTAGCCAACTGCGCCACGGAGACAGTCGTGCTCCACTCTCACCACCGTCAGAACATTTCTTCAGAGCTATCAGCCCAAAGAAAAAGAAGCGCCACACCACCACCGGGTGGGCTCGAACCTCTAACCTTTCGGTCAACAGCAGATCGCACTAGCCAATTGTGCCATGGAGACAGTCATGCTCCACTCTCACCAACATCAGAACATATCTTCAAAGCTATCAGCCCAAAGAAAAAAAGCGCCGCACCACCCCCGGGTGGGCTCGAACCTCCATCCTTTCTGTTAACAGCCGATCGCGCTAGCCAATTGCGCACCGGAGACAGTCGTGCTCCACTCTCACCACCATCAGAACATATCTTCAAAGCTGTCAGCGCAAATAAAAAAGCAACACACCACTCCCGGGAGAGCTCAAACCTACAATTTTTCGGTTAACAGCCCAACGTGCTAGCCAATTGCGCCATGGAGACAGTCGTGCTCAGATCTCACCACCGTGAGAACATGTCTCCAAAGTTATCAGCGCAAAGAAAAAAGCAACACACCACTCCCGGGAGGGCTCAAACCTCCAACCTTTCGCTTAACAGCCGATCGCGCTAGCAAATTGCGCCACGGAGACAGTTCTGCTATACTCTCACCACCATCAGAACATATCTTCAAAGCTATCAGCGCAAAAAAAAGTGCCGCACCACAACCGGGTGGGCTCGAACCTCCAACTTTTCAGTTAACTGCAAAACGCGCTAGCCAACTGCGCACGGAGACAGTCGTGCTCCACTCTCACCACCGTCAGAACATTTCTTCAGAGCTATCAGCCCAAAGAAAAAGAAGCGCCACACCACCACCGGGTGGGCTCGAACCTCTAATCTTTCGGTCAACAGCAGATCGCACTAGCCAATTGTGCCATGGAGACAGTCGTGCTCCACTCTCACCAACATCAGAACATATCTTCAAAGCCATCAGCCCAAAGAAAAAAAAGCGCCGCACCACCCCCGGGTGGGCTCGAACCTCGATCCTTTCTGTTAACAGCCGATCGCGCTAGCCAATTGCGCACCGGAGACAGTCGTGCTCCACTCTCACCACCATCAGAACATATCTTCAAAGCTATCAGCCCAAAGAAAAAAAGCGCCGCACCACCACCGGGTGGGCTCGAACCTCCAACCTTTCGGTTAACAGTCGATCGCGCTAGCCAATTGCGCCACGGAGACAGTCCTGCATCACTCTCACCACCATCAGAACATATCTTCAAAGCTATCAGACCATAGAAAAAAAGCCCGCGCCACCACCGGGTGGGCTCGAAACTCAACCGTTTCGGTTAACGGCCGAACGCGCTAGCCAATTGCGCCACGGAGACAGTCCTGCACAGCTCTAGCCACCAACAGAACATATCTGAAAGCTATCAGCCCAAAGAAAAAAAAGCAACACGCCACTCCCGGGAGGGCTCGAACCTCCAACCTTTCGGTTAACAGCCGATTGCGCTAGCCAATTGCGCCACGGAGACAGTCGTGCTCCACTCTCACCCCCATCAGAACATTTCTTGAGAGCTATCAGCCCAAAGGAAAAAAAGCGCCGCACCACCACCGGGTGGGCTCGAACCTCCAACCTTTTGGTTAACAGCCGATCGCGCTAGCCAATGGCGCCACGGAGAGAGCCGTGCTCCACTCTCACCACCAAGAGAACATATCTTCAAAGCTATCGGCCCAAAGAAAAAAAAAGCACCGCACCACCACCGGGTGGGCTCGAACCTCCAACTTTTCGGTTAACAGCATATAGCGCTAGACAATTGCGCCACGGAGACAGTCGTGCTCCACTCTCGCCACCATCAGAACATATCTTCAAAGCTATGAGCGCAAAGAAAAAAGAATACACCACTCCCGGGAGGTGTCGAATCTCCAACCTTTCGGTTAACAGCCGATCGCACTAGCCAATTGTGCCATGGAGACTGTCGTGCTCCACTCTCACCAACATCAGAACATATCTTCAAAGCTATCAGCCCAAAGAAAAAAAAGCGCCGCACCACCCCCGGGTGAGCTCGAACCTCCATTCTTTCTGTTAACAGCCGATCGCGCTAGCCAATTGCGCACCGGAGAAAGTCGTGCTCCACTCTCACCACCATCAGAACATATCTTCAAAGCAATCAGCGAAAAGAAAAAAAAGCGACATACCGTCCCCGGGTGGATTCAAACCTCCAACCTCTCGGTTAACAACCGATCGCGCTAGCCAATTGCGCCACGGAGACAGTCCTGCTCCACTCTCACCACCATCAGAACATCTTCAAAGCTATCAGCTCAAAGAAAAAAAAGCGCCGCACTACCACACGGTGGGCTCGAACCTCCAACCTTTCGGTTAACAGCCGATCGCACTCGCCAATCGCGCCATGGAGACAGTCGTGCTCCACTCTCACCAACATCAGAACATATCTTCAAAGCTATCAGCCCAAAGAAAAAAAAGCGCCGCACCCCCCGAATGGGCTCGAACCTGCATCCTTTCTGTTAACAGCCGATCGCGCTAGCCAATTGCGCACCGGAGACAGTCGTGCTCCACTCTCACCCCCATAAGAACATATCTTTAAAGCTATCAGCGCAAAGAAAAAAAAGCGACACACCGTCCCCGGGTGGGCTCGAAACTCCAACCTTTCGGTTAACAGCCGATCGCGCAAGCCAATTGCGCCACGGAGACAGTCGTGCTTCACTCTCACCACCATCAGAACATATCTTCAAAGCTATCAGCTCAAAGAAAAAAAGCCCGCACGCCCACCGGGTGGGCTCGAACCTCAATCCTATCTGTTAACAGCCGATCGCGCTAGCCAATTGCGCCACGGAGACAGTCGTGCTCCACTCTCACCACCATCAGAACATATCTTCAAAGCTATCAGCGCAAAGAAAAAAAAAGCGACACACCGTCCCCGGGTGGGCTCGAAACTCCAACCTTTCGGTTAACAGCCGATCGCGCTAGCCAATTGCGCCACGGAGACAGTCCTGCTCCACTCTCACCACCATCAGAACATATCTTCAAAGCTATCAGCCCAAAGAAAAAAAGCGCCGCACCACCACCGGGTGGGCTCGAACCTCCAACCTTTCGGTTAACAGTCGATCGCGCTAGCCAATTGCGCCACGGAGACAGTCCTGCATCACTCTCACCACCATCAGAACATATCTTCAAAGCTATCAGACCATAGAAAAAAAGCAACACGCCACTCCCGGGATTGCTCGAACCTCCAAGCTTTCGGTTAACAGCCGATTGTGCTAGCCAATTGCGCCACGGAGACAGTCGTGCTCCACTCTCACCCCCGTCAGAACATTTCTTGAGAGCTATCAGCCCAAAGGAAAAAAAGCGCCGCACCACCACCGGGTGGGCTCGAACCTCCAACCTTTTGGTTAACAGCCGATCGCGCTAGCCAATTGCGCCACGAAGAGAGTCGTGCTCCACTCTCACCACCAACCGAACATATCTTCAAAGCTGTCAGCGCAAAGAAAAAAGCAACACACCACTCCCGGGAGAGCTCAAACCTACAATTTTTCGGTTAACAGCCCAACGTGCTAGCCAATTGCGCCATGGAGACAGTCGTGCTCAGATCTCACCACCGTGAGAACATGTCTCCAAAGTTATCAGCGCAAAGAAAAAAGCAACACACCACTCCCGGGAGGGCTCAAACCTCCAACCTTTCGCATAACAGCCGATCGCGCTAGCAAATTGCGCCACGGAGACAGTCCTGCTATACTCTCACCACCATCAGAACATATCTTCAAAGCTATCAGCTAAAAAAAAAGTGCCGCACCACCACCGGGTGGGCTCGAACCTCCAACTTTTCAGTTAACTGCAAATCGCGCTAGCCAACTGCGCCACGGAGACAGTCGTGCTCCACTCTCACCACCGTCAGAACATTTCTTCAGAGCTATCAGCCCAAAGAAAAAGAAGCGCCACACCACCACCGGGTGGGCTCGAACCTCTAACCTTTCGGTCAACAGCAGATCGCACTAGCCAATTGTGCCATGGAGACAGTCATGCTCCACTCTCACCAACATCAGAACATATCTTCAAAGCTATCAGCCCAAAGAAAAAAAAGCGCCGCACCACCCCCGGGTGGGCTCGAACCTCCATCCTTTCTGTTAACAGCCGATCGCGCTAGCCAATTGCGCACCGGAGACAGTCGTGCTCCACTCTCACCACCATCAGAACATATCTTCAAAGCTGTCAGCGCAAATAAAAAAGCAACACACCACTCCCGGGAGAGCTCAAACCTACAATTTTTCGGTTAACAGCCCAACGTGCTAGCCAATTGCGCCATGGAGACAGTCGTGCTCAGATCTCACCACCGTGAGAACATGTCTCCAAAGTTATCAGCGCAAAGAAAAAAGCAACACACCACTCCCAGGAGGGCTCAAACCTCCAACCTTTCGCTTAACAGCCGATCGCGCTAGCAAATTGCGCCACGGAGACAGTTCTGCTATACTCTCACCACCATCAGAACATATCTTCAAAGCTATCAGCCCAAAAAAAAGTGCCGCACCACAACCGGGTGGGCTCGAACCTCCAACTTTTCAGTTAACTGCAAAACGCGCTAGCCAACTGCGCACGGAGACAGTCGTGCTCCACTCTCACCACCGTCAGAACATTTCTTCAGAGCTATCAGCCCAAAGAAAAAGAAGCGCCACACCACCACCGGGTGGGCTCGAACCTCTAATCTTTCGGTCAACAGCAGATCGCACTAGCCAATTGTGCCATGGAGACAGTCGTGCTCCACTCTCACCAACATCAGAACATATCTTCAAAGCCATCAGCCCAAAGAAAAAAAAGCGCCGCACCACCCCCGGGTGGGCTCGAACCTCGATCCTTTCTGTTAACAGCCGATCGCGCTAGCCAATTGCGCACCGGAGACAGTCGTGCTCCACTCTCACCACCATCAGAACATAGTGCCGCGCGCTTGATCTGCCAGCGCAAAAGAGGCAGACGAAGTGGCAGTTCCCCTCGTGCCATTGTTCTGTTTTTGGCTGCGCTGAGCCGACCGCTCTTCGGACTTTTGTGAGGACGCCTTAAAAACGTCTCCTGTCTCTTTAACGTGACATTTTAATGGTGGAGGTGCTGGGTAACTTCACCTATGCAACAGACTCCTTCTAGCAGCCGGAACGTGACCCAAAACCCAGAGCTTACGCCGGTACACCGTTTCAGTCGGAGGATTCGAGGACTGTCCCCCGAGTTTGTGCCTCACAGTACAAGTACGTCGACTGGTATGGAGAATACTGTTGCTGTCACCGCTTCCCCTACCGCTGGAGCCGCCGCTGCTCCAACCGCTGCACCCGCAGCTGCACCCACTCATTACACGCTACAAAAACCACGTGTTCCGAGTCCCTTTCGTGGTGGCCTCTATGAAGATGTGGAAGATTGGCTGGCTGAGTACGAGTACGTAGCGGATTTCAACGGGTGGGACGAAGTAGCGAAGCTCAAGAATGTGTACTTTAGTCTTCTGGATGGTGCTCGCACATGGTTCCAGAACCGCAAGGGCCTCCTAACGTCGTGGCATGAGTTCTGTCACAGGCTCCGCGAAACGTACTCGAGTCTCGATCGTCGAGAGCGCGCTGAAAGGGCCCTCCAGTCCCGCATGCAGATGCCTAATGAAGGTGTGGCTACATACGTGGAGGATATGGTTCATCTGTTCACTCGCGCCGATCCAACCATGCCGGAAGACAAGAAGCTGCGACACTTGATGCGAGGTGTGAAAGAGCAGCTCTTCGCTGGACTCATTCGTAGTCCGCCTAGAACGGTCGCGGAGTTCCTCACTGAAGCCGTCGCCATGGAAAAGGCGCTGCAGCAGCGGAACCAGTACGATCGGCAAGTGAATGCTACCTATACCACCGGGCTAGGCTCGTTCCCGACCGACGTGGGAGCGCTTCGCGAGCTGATACGTTCGGTTGTTCGCGACGAGCTACAACAGCTGCAACAGCTGAACCAGGCGCAGCAGCAGCCTTCCACGAATTGCATCGCCACCATCATACGTGACGAAGTTCAGCATGCGCTCGGCACACCTCGCCGCGAGACACCAACGCAGGTTGCTGCACCACTTCAGGCGTTCGCAACTTCAAGTGAACCTCTAGGGGTGACCTACGCAGACGTATTGAGACGCACCGTTCCGTCGTCCACGACACCATCCCCAGTGAGTGGTTTCCAGCGCACCACTTATACCGACACGTTCGAACACAACGCACCTGCACCAGTCCCACTACCAGCCGCAACCCCGTACGCCACACTGCAGTCCGCACAGGTGGTCCCTTATTTTGCAGACACTCGACCCGTCATGCGTAAATCCGACATATGGCGCATGCCCGACCGACGACCGCTTTGCTACCACTGCGGTGAAGCGGGTCACCTCTACCGAGACTGCCAGTACCGCCGACTTGGGCTGCAGGGTTTTCCTGCCAATTCACCCCGCCCCCGGTTTGGACAGAGACCACCAGAAATTGAAGATTTTATCGCTCGGCAGAACGTCCCACTCAGGCGTCAGTCGCGCTCACCGTCACCGCGGTCGTCATCTTATTCAGGCAACGGAAATCGAAGGCCGCAAGGACGGTCTCCGAGCCCTCGCCTGGAAAACTAACGCCAGCGACCTTTCGAGGCGAGGCCGCTGATTCTCGACGTGATGAAGACCTCGCCCTCCAATCGACGCGACATCGGACCAACGGAAATTCGACTACGCCGGCGCCTGTATCCCAGCTGAGCGACTTTTCAATGGACATACCTGTGCTGCTCGACGGTCGCAATTTAACTGCCTTAATAGACACTGGTGCTGACTACTCGATTATTAGCGGACAATTGGCACGTACCTTGAAGAAAGTGATAATGCCTTGGACAGGATCGCATGTACGTACAGCTGGCGGACATGTTGTAACGCCGGTTGGTTTGTGCACGTCCAGGCTACAAATACGAGGCTGCACGTTTTTGGTCAGCTCCATCGTGCTACGTGACTGCTCCCGCGAATTAATTCTCGGCCTCGATTTTCTTCGGGAATATGGCGCCGTAATCGACCTACGGCGACGCTGCATTTCCTTTTCGACAGTCAACGCTACGTCAAGGGACTCCAACCGCCGTACAACCGCCCTCCGTGTTTCCGACGACAGTGTCACAATACCACCTCGTGCAAGTATCCTAATTCAGGTGACTTCCGAAGGAACCAGTGACGGTGAAACAGTGGCAGAGTGCAACGTCTCCCTGCTGCTGGCGCTTGGAATTTCTGTGGCACGAGGCATCATTGACATTCGGAACGGTACAGCCGAGGTCATGATTACAAATTTCACCAATGAGCATCGTCACCTTTTCCGGGGCACTGCGGTCGCCTACGCTGAAGCCTTGGAGGACGTCATTGAGTGTTTTGCCTGTGAAGACAGTAGCCGCAATGGACAAACCGTAATAGATGTTGACATGAACAGTGCACTGCCAGAAGAGAACCAGAGGGCCTTGCGAGAGCTATTGTTTGAATTCAGGGCGTGCTTTGCTCAGTCGTCTAAAGTGAGTCAGACGCCAATTACACAGCACAGGATAATCACTTACGATGACGCAAGACCTATTCACCAACAGCCATACCGCGTCTCGCCGACAGAACGCGCAGCTATCAAGCAGCAAGTGAAAGAAATGATCGACGACGGCGTTATCCAGCCTTCGAACAGTCCCTGGTCCTCACCGGTCGTTCTGGTTAAGAAGAAGGACGGTACGCTTCGCTTCTGTGTAGATTACAGAAAGCTCAACAACGTCACAAAAAAAGATGTTTATCCGCTGCCGCGTATTGATGACTCGCTTGACCGACTACGACGAGCGAAGTATTTTTCTTCCCTGGATTTAAAGAGTGGCTACTGGCAAATTGAGGTTGATGAGCGCGACCGCGAAAAAACCGCCTTTGTCACGCCGGATGGCCTCTACGAATTTCGGGTGCTACCGTTCGGACTCTGCTCTGCGCCAGCTACCTTCCAACGCATGATGGACACTGTGTTGACTGACTTAAAATGGCAAAGCTGCCTTGTGTACTTGGATGATGTGGTCGTGTTTTCAACCAGCTTCTCCGAACATCTGAAGCGACTACGACAAGTACTTGAGGCGATTCGGACGGCTAACCTTACGTTAAAGCCGCAAAAATGCCATTTCGGTTACGAAGAACTAAAGTTCCTTGGACATGTCGTAAGCGCAGAAGGCGTCCGTCCTGACCCTGAGAAAACCGCCGCTGTCGCAGCCTTCCCGACTCCTGCCGATAAGAAAAGTGTGCGGCGGTTTCTTGGTCTATGCGCGTACTACCGGCGCTTTATAGGCAATTTTTCAAAAATTGCCGAACCATTAACTAGACTCACTAGAGACGATACGCCGTTCGTTTGGAGTGCTGAACAAGAATCAGCATTCACAGAGCTTCGGCTTCGCCTGGCATCACCACCTGTTCTTGGACATTTCGACGAGGAAGCCGAAACAGAAATTCATACCGACGCCAGTAACGTCGGTCTGGGCGCGGTACTCGTCCAACGGCAGGAGGGAATTGAAAAGGTTATCGCCTACGCAAGCCGAACCCTAACACGCCCGGAGTCAAACTACAGTACCACGGAGAAGGAGTGCCTTGCTGTCGTGTGGGCAATTGCTAAGTTTCGACCTTACCTTTACGGCCGTCCATTCAGAGTAGTGACGGATCATCACTCGCTGTGCTGGCTTGCGAACCTCAGAGACCCCTCCGGACGACTGGCAAGGTGGAGCCTACGTCTGCAGGAGTACGACGTCACTATCGTGTACAAGTCCGGTCGTGCACACGAAGATGCGGACACGTTGTCACGCGCGCCAGTTGAGCCTGCCGCTCAGAGCTTCGAAGAGGACTGCCCTTTCCTTGGCTCCGTAAGCGTAACAGACTTGGCTTTACGGCAGCGAGCAGATGCTCAATTGCGACCTATCATTGAACATCTAGAGGGCCGCAACGTATCACTGCCCCAGCATATAACTCGCGGATTGTCATCCTTCTGCTTACGACAGGGCGTGTTGTACAAGAAGAACGCAGCCGCCAGCAACAAAACTTACCTGTTGGTCGTCCCCGCAGAGCTGCGTGAGGAAATTCTATTTGCCTGCCACAACGAGCCTCCATCGGGCCATCTGGGCATCACCCGAACCATCGCTAGGGTACGAAAGTCTTACTACTGGCCGAAACTTGCCGCTTGCGTTAAACAGTACGTTCAAGCCTGCCGCGAATGCCAGCGCCGAAAATCCCCATCTGTTAAGCCTGCGGGATTACTTCACCCTATCGAGCCACCCAGAACACCCTTCGATCAAGTCGGCATGGACCTCCTGGGTCCGTTTCCCTTGTCATCTTCCGGCAACAAGTGGATAATCGTCGCTACAGATTATCTAACCCGCTATGCTGAAACTAAGGCGCTTCCTAAAAGCACGGCTTGTGAAGTTGCTCAGTTTTTCATCGAGAGAATTGTATTACGCCACGGTGCTCCATCCTGTGTCATCACAGACCGAGGAACAGCGTTTACAGCAAGGCTCCTTGAACAAGTTTTTCAGTTAAGTTACTCCACGCATCGCAAGACAACAGCGTATCACCCTCAGACAAATGGACTGACCGAGCGGCTTAACAAAACGATGACTGATATGCTGTCTATGTACATAGACGTACAGCACAAGACGTGGGATGAAATACTGCCTTACGTAACATTCGCGTATAATACCGCTACGCAAGAGACCACACGATTCACTCCGTTTCGTCTTCTATACGGTCGGGACGTTCAGACGATGTTGGACGCAATGCTCCCATGCGACATTGACAACATCGAGAATCTCGACGAAGATGCTGAGTGTTTCGTGCAACGAGCCGAGGAAGCACGTCAACTAGCCCGCGTAAACATCAAGAAACAACAAGGCGTCGATGCACAGCGCTACAACCGCTGCCACAGACAAGTCGATTATAAACCAGGTGACCAGGTGTTGGTTTGGACCCCTGTGCGCTGCAAAGGTCTCTCTGAGAAGCTTCTCAGTCGGTATTTTGGCCCGTACAAAGTGCTACGACAAGTGAGCGACGTCAATTACGAAGTCCTTCCGGACGGAAGCCAACCACCCCGACGCCGACAGCTACGACCCGAGATTGTGCACGTGGTGCGGTTAAAACCGTACCACACACTGTGACAATGTTTTTTTTTACGATACACGCTTCGTTTAGCATCGAGGCGATGCTCTTCAGGGAGGAGGGGCAGTGCCGCGCGCTTGATCTGCCAGCGCAAAAGAGGCAGACGAAGTGGCAGTTCCCCTCGTGCCATTGTTCTGTTTTTGGCTGCGCTGAGCCGACCGCTCTTCGGACTTTTGTGAGGACGCCTTAAAAACGTCTCCTGTCTCTTTAACGTGACAATATCTTCAAAGCTATCAGCGCAAAGAAAAAAAGCGCCGCACCACCACCGGGTGGGCTCGAACCTCCAACCTTTCGGTTAACAGTCGATCGCGCTAGCCAATTGCGCCACGGAGACAGTCCTGCATCACTCTCACCACCATCAAAACATATCTTCAAAGCTATCAGACCATAGAAAAAAAGCCCGCACCACCACCGGGTGGGCTCGAAACTCAACCGTTTCGGTTAACGGCCGAACGCGCTAGCCAATTGCGCCACGGAGACAGTCCTGCAGAGCTCTAGCCACCAACAGAACATATCTGAAAGCTATCAGCCCAAAGAAAAAAAAGCAACACGCCACTCCCGGGAGGGCTCGAACCTCCAACCTTTCCGTTAACAGCCGATTGCGCTAGCCAATTGCGCCACGGAGACAGTCGTGCTCCACTCTCACCCCCATCAGAACATTTCTTGAGAGCTATCAGCCCAAAGGAAAAAAAGCGCCGCACCACCACCGGGTGGGCTCGAACCTCCAACCTTTTGGTTAACAGCCGATCGCGCTAGCCAATTGCGCCACGGAGAGAGCCGTGCTCCACTCTCACCACCAAGAGAACATATCTTCAAAGCTATCAGCCCAAAGAAAAAAAAAGCACCGCACCACCACCGGGTGGGCTCGAACCTCCAACTTTTCGGTTAACAGCATATAGCGCTAGACAATTGCGCCACGGAGACAGTCGTGCTCCACTCTCGCCACCATCAGAACATATCTTCAAAGCTATGAGCGCAAAGAAAAAAGAACACACCACTCCCGGGAGGTGTCGAATCTCCAACCTTTCGGTTAACAGCCGATCGCACTAGCCAATTGTGCCATGGAGACTGTCGTGCTCCACTCTCACCAACATCAGAACATATCTTCAAAGCTATCAGCCCAAAGAAAAAAAAGCGCCGCACCACCCCCGGGTGGGCTCGAACCTCCATTCTTTCTGTTAACAGCCGATCGCGCTAGCCAATTGCGCACCGGAGAAAGTCGTGCTCCACTCTCACCACCATCAGAACATATCTTCAAAGCAATCAGCGAAAAGAAAAAAAAGCGACATACCGTCCCCGGGTGGATTCAAACCTCCAACCTCTCGGTTAACAACCGATCGCGCTAGCCAATTGCGCCACGGAGACAGTCCTGCTCCACTCTCACCACCATCAGAACATCTTCAAAGCTATCAGCTCAAAGAAAAAAAAGCGCCGCACTACCACACGGTGGGCTCGAACCTCCAACCTTTCGGTTAACAGCCGATCGCACTCGCCAATCGCGCCATGGAGACAGTCGTGCTCCACTCTCACCAACATCAGAACATATCTTCAAAGCTATCAGCCCAAAGAAAAAAAAGCGCCGCACCCCCCGAATGGGCTCGAACCTCCATCCTTTCTGTTAACAGCCGATCGCGCTAGCCAATTGCGCACCGGAGACAGTCGTGCTCCACTCTCACCCCCATAAGAACATATCTTTAAAGCTATCAGCGCAAAGAAAAAAAAGCGACACACCGTCCCCGGGTGGGCTCGAAACTCCAACCTTTCGGTTAACAGCCGATCGCGCAAGCCAATTGCGCCACGGAGACAGTCGTGCTTCACTCTCACCACCATCAGAACATATCTTCAAAGCTATCAGCTCAAAGAAAAAAAGCCCGCGCGCCCACCGGGTGGGCTCGAACCTCAATCCTATCTGTTAACAGCCGATCGCGCTAGCCAATTGCGCCACGGAGACAGTCGTGCTCCACTCTCACCACCATCACAACATATCTTCAAAGCTATCAGCGCAAAGAAAAAAAAAGCGACACACCGTCCCCGGGTGGGCTCGAAACTCCAACCTTTCGGTTAACAGCCGATCGCGCTAGCCAATTGCGCCACGGAGACAGTCCTGCTCCACTCTCACCACCATCAGAACATATCTTCAAAGCTATCAGCCCAAAGAAAAAAAGCGCCGCACCACCACCGGGTGGGCTCGAACCTCCAACCTTTCGGTTAACAGTCGATCGCGCTAGCCAATTGCGCCACGGAGACAGTCCTGCATCACTCTCACCACCATCAGAACATATCTTCAAAGCTATCAGACCATAGAAAAAAAAGCGCCGCACCACCACCGGGTGGGCTCGAACCTCCAACCTTTTGGTTAACAGCCGATCGCGCTAGCCAATTGCGCCACGAAGAGAGTCGTGCTCCACTCTCACCACCAACCGAACATATCTTCAAAGCTGTCAGCGCAAAGAAAAAAGCAACACACCACTCCCGGGAGAGCTCAAACCTACAATTTTTCGGTTAACAGCCCAACGTGCTAGCCAATTGCGCCATGGAGACAGTCGTGCTCAGATCTCACCACCGTGAGAACATGTCTCCAAAGTTATCAGCGCAAAGAAAAAAGCAACACACCACTCCCGGGAGGGCTCAAACCTCCAACCTTTCGCTTAACAGCCGATCGCGCTAGCAAATTGCGCCACGGAGACAGTTCTGCTATACTCTCACCACCATCAGAACATATCTTCAAAGCTATCAGCCCAAAAAAAAGTGCCGCACCACCACCGGGTGGGCTCGAACCTCCAACTTTTCAGTTAACTGCAAAACGCGCTAGCCAACTGCGCACGGAGACAGTCGTGCTCCACTCTCACCACCGTCAGAACATTTCTTCAGAGCTATCAGCCCAAAGAAAAAGAAGCGCCACACCACCACCGGGTGGGCTCGAACCTCTAACCTTTCGGTCAACAGCAGATCGCACTAGCCAATTGTGCCATGGAGACAGTCGTGCTCCATTCTCACCAACAACAGAACATATCTTCAAAGCTATCAGCCCAAAGAAAAAAAAGCGCCGCACCACCCCCGGGTGGGCTCGAACCTCCATCCTTTCTGTTAACAGCCGATCGCGCTAGCCAATTGCGCACCGGAGACAGTCGTGCTCCACTCTCACCACCATCAGAACATATCTGCAAAGTTGTCAGCGCAAAGAAAAAAGCAACACACCACTCCCGGGAGAGCTCAAACCTACAATTTTTCGGTTAACAGCCCAACGTGCTAGCCAATTGCGCCATGGAGACAGTCGTGCTCAGATCTCACCACCGTGAGAACATGTCTCCAAAGTTATCAGCGCAAAGAAAAAAGCAACACACCACTCCCGGGAGGGCTCAAACCTCCAACCTTTCGCTTAACAGCCGATCGCGCTAGCAAATTGCGCCACGGAGACAGTTCTGCTATACTCTCACCACCATCAGAACATATCTTCAAAGCTATCAGCCCAAAAAAAAGTGCCGCACCACCACCGGGTGGGCTCGAACCTCCAACTTTTCAGTTAACTGCAAAACGCGCTAGCCAACTGCGCACGGAGACAGTCGTGCTCCACTCTCACCACCGTCAGAACATTTCTTCAGAGCTATCAGCCCAAAGAAAAAGAAGCGCCACACCACCACCGGGTGGGCTCGAACCTCTAACCTTTCGGTCAACAGCAGATCGCACTAGCCAATTGTGCCATGGAGACAGTCGTGCTCCATTCTCACCAACAACAGAACATATCTTCAAAGCTATCAGCCCAAAGAAAAAAAAGCGCCGCACCACCCCCGGGTGGGCTCGATCCTCGATCCTTTCTGTTAACAGCCGATCGCGCTAGCCAATTGCGCCACGGAGACAGTCGTGCTCCACTCTCACCACCGTCAGAACATTTCTTCAGAGCTATCAGCCCAAAGAAAAAGAAGCGCCACACCACCACCGGTGGGCTCGAACCTCTAACCTTTCGGTCAACAGCAGATCGCACTAGCCAATTGTGCCATGGAGACAGTCATGCTCCACTCTCACCAACATCAGAACATATCTTCAAAGCTATCAGCCCAAAGAAAAAAAAGCGCCGCACCACCCCCGGGTGGGCTCGAACCTCTATCCTTTCTGTTAACAGCCGATCGCGCTAGCCAATTGCGCACCGGAGACAGTCCTGCACAACTCTAGCCACCAACAGAACATATCTTAAAGCTATCAGCCCAAAGAAAAAAAAGCAACACGCCACTCCCGGGAGGGCTCGAACCTCCAACCTTTCGGTTAACAGCCGATTGCGCTAGCCAATTGCGCCCCGGAGACAGTCGTGCTCCACTCTCACCCCCATCAGAACATTTCTTGAGAGCTATCAGCCCAAAGGAAAAAAAGCGCCGCACCACCCCCGGGTGGGCTCGAACCTCCATTCTTTCTGTTAACAGCCGATCGCGCTAGCCAATTGCGCACCGGAGAAAGTCGTGCTCCACTCTCACCACCATCAGAACATATCTTCAAAGCAATCAGCGAAAAGAAAAAAAGCGACACACCGTCCCCGGGTGGGCTCAAACCTCCAACCTCTCGGTTAACAACCGATCGCGCTAGCCAATTGCGCCACGGAGACAGTCCTGCTCCACTCTCACCACCATCAGAACATCTTCAAAGCTATCAGCTCAAAGAAAAAAAAGCGCCGCACTACCACACGGTGGGCTCGAACCTCCAACCTTTCGGTTAACAGCCGATCGCACTCGCCAATCGCGCCATGGATACAGTCGTGCTCCACTCTCACCAACATCAGAACATATCTTCAAAGCTATCAGCCCAAAGAAAAAAAAGCGCCGCACCCCCCCGAATGGGCTCGAACCTCCATCCTTTCTGTTAACAGCCGATCGCGCTAGCCAATTGCGCACCGGAGACAGTCGTGCTCCACTCTCACCCCCATAAGAACATATCTTCAAAGCTATCAGCGCAAAGAAAAAAAAGCGACACACCGTCCCCGGGTGGACTCGAAACTCCAACCTTTCGGTTAACAGCCGATCGCGCAAGCCAATTGCGCCACGGAGACAGTCGTGCTTCACTCTCACCACCATCAGAACATATCTTCAAAGCTATCAGCTCAAAAAAAAAGCCCGCACGCCCACCGGGTGGGCTCGAACCTCAATCCTATCTGTTAACAGCCGATCGCGCTAGCCAATTGCGCCACGGAGACAGTCGTGCTCCACTCTCACCACCATCAGAACATATCTTCAAAGCTATCAGCGCAAAGAAAAAAAAAGCGACACACCGTCCCCGGGTGGGCTCGAAACTCCAACCTTTCGGTTAACAGCCGATCGCGCTAGCCAATTGCGCCACGGAGACAGTCCTGCTCCACTCTCACCACCATCAGAACATATCTTCAAAGCTATCAGCCCAAAGAAAAAAAGCGCCGCACCACCACCGGGTGGGCTCGAACCTCCAACCTTTCGGTTAACAGTCGATCGCGCTAGCCAATTGCGCCACGGAGACAGTCCTGCATCACTCTCACCACCATCAGTACATATCTTCAAAGCTATCAGACCATAGAAAAAAAAGCAACACGCCACTCCCGGGAGGGCTCGAACCTCCAAGCTTTCGGTTAACAGCCGATTGTGCTAGCCAATTGCGCCACGGAGACAGTCGTGCTCCACTCTCACCCCCGTCAGAACATTTCTTGAGAGCTATCAGCCCAAAGGAAAAAAAGCGCCGAACCACCACCGGGTGGGCTCGAACCTCCAACCTTTTGGTTAACAGCCGATCGCGCTAGCCAATTGCGCCACGGAGAGAGTCGTGCTCCACTCTCACCACCAACCGAACATATCTTCAAAGCTGTCAGCGCAAAGAAAAAAGCAACACACCACTCCCGGGAGAGCTCAAACCTACAATTTTTCGGTTAACAGCCCAACGTGCTAGCCGATTGCGCCATGGAGACAGTCGTGCTCAGATCTCACCACCGTGAGAACATGTCTCCAAAGTTATCAGCGCAAAGAAAAAAGCAACACACCACTCCCGGGAGGGCTCAAACCTCCAACCTTTCGCTTAACAGCCGATCGCGCTAGCAAATTGCGCCACGGAGACAGTCCTGCTATACTCTCACCACCATCAGAACATATCTTCAAAGCTATCAGCTCAAAAAAAAGTGCCGCACCACCACCGGGTGGGCTCGAACCTCCAACTTTTCAGTTAACTGCAAATCGCGCTAGCCAACTGCGCCACGGAGACAGTCGTGCTCCACTCTCACCACCGTCAGAACATTTCTTCAGAGCTATCAGCCCAAAGAAAAAGAAGCGCCACACCACCACCGGGTGGGCTCGAACCTCTAACCTTTCGGTCAACAGCAGATCGCACTAGCCAATTGTGCCATGGAGACAGTCATGCTCCACTCTCACCAACATCAGAACATATCTTCAAAGCTATCAGCCCAAAGAAAAAAAAAGCGCCGCACCACCCCCGGGTGGGCTCGAACCTCCATCCTTTCTGTTAACAGCCGATCGCGCTAGCCAATTGCGCACCGGAGACAGTCGTGCTCCACTCTCACCACCATCAGAACATATCTTCAAAGCTATCAGCCCAAAGAAAAAAAGCGCCGCACCACCACCGGGTGGGCTCGAACCTCCAACCTTTCGGTTAACAGTCGATCGCGCTAGCCAATTGCGCCACGGAGACAGTCCTGCATCTCTCTCCCCACCATCAGAACATATCTTCAAAGCTATCAGACTAGAGAAAAAAAGCCCGCACCACCAACGGGTGGGCTCGAACCTCAACCGTTTCGGTTAACAGCCGATTGCGCTAGCCAATTGCGCCACGGAGACAGTCGTGCTCCACTCTCACCGTCGTCAGAACATTTCTTGAGAGCTATCAGCCCAAAGGAAAAAAAGCGCCGCACCACCACCCGGTGGGCTCGAACCTCCAACCTTTTGGTTAACAACCGATCGCGCTAGCCAATTGCGCCACGGAGAGAGTCGTGCTCCACTCTCACCACCAACAGAACATATCTTCAAAGCTATCAGCCCAAAGAAAAAAAAAGCGCCGCACCACCACCGGGTGGGCTCGAACCTCCAACTTTTCGGTTAACAGCATATAGCGCTAGACAATTGCGCCACGGAGACAGTCGTGCTCCATTCTCGCCACCATCAGAACATATCTTCAAAGCTATCAGCGCAAAGAAAAAAGAACACACGACTCCCGGGAGGGGTCGAATCTCCAACCTTTCTGTTAACAGCCGATCGCGCTAGCCAACTGCACCACGGAGACAGTCCTGCTCCACTCTCATCACCATCAAAACATATCTTCAAAGCTATCAGCGCAAAGAAAAAAAAAGCGACACACCGTCCCCGGGTGGGCTCGAAACTCCAACCTTTCGGTTAACAGCCGATCGCGCTAGCCAATTGCGCCACGGAGACAGTCCTGCTCCACTCTCACCACCATCAGAACATATCTTCAAAGCTATCAGCCCAAAGAAAAAAAGCGCCGCACCACCACCGGGTGGGCTCGAACCTCCAACCTTTCGGTTAACAGTCGATCGCGCTAGCCAATTGCGCCACGGAGACAGTCCTGCATCACTCTCACCACCATCAGAACATATCTTCAAAGCTATCAGACCATAGAAAAAAAAGCAACACGCCACTCCCGGGAGGGCTCGAACCTCCAAGCTTTCGGTTAACAGCCGATTGTGCTAGCCAATTGCGCCACGGAGACAGTCGTGCTCCACTCTCACCCCCGTCAGAACATTTCTTGAGAGCTATCAGCCCAAAGGAAAAAAAGCGCCGCACCACCACCGGGTGGGCTCGAACCTCCAACCTTTTGGTTAACAGCCGATCGCGCTAGCCAATTGCGCCACGGAGAGAGTCGTGCTCCACTCTCACCACCAACCGAACATATCTTCAAAGCTGTCAGCGCAAAGAAAAAAGCAACACACCACTCCCGGGAGAGCTCAAACCTACAATTTTTCGGTTAACAGCCCAACGTGCTAGCCAATTGCGCCATGGAGACAGTCGTGCTCAGATCTCACCACCGTGAGAACATGTCTCCAAAGTTATCAGCGCAAAGAAAAAAGCAACACACCACTCCCGGGAGGGCTCAAACCTCCAACCTTTCGCTTAACAGCTGATCGCGCTAGCAAATTGCGCCACGGAGACAGTTCTGCTATACTCTCACCACCATCAGAACATATCTTCAAAGCTATCAGCCCAAAAAAAAGTGCCGCACCACCACCGGGTGGGCTCGAACCTCCAACTTTTCAGTTAACTGCAAAACGCGCTAGCCAACTGCGCACGGAGACAGTCGTGCTCCACTCTCACCACCGTCAGAACATTTCTTCAGAGCTATCAGCCCAAAGAAAAAGAAGCGCCACACCACCACCGGGTGGGCTCGAACCTCTAACCTTTCGGTCAACAGCAGATCGCACTAGCCAATTGTGCCATGGAGACAGTCGTGCTCCATTCTCACCAACAACAGAACATATCTTCAAAGCTATCAGCCCAAAGAAAAAAAAGCGCCGCACCACCCCCGGGTGGGCTCGAACCTCCATCCTTTCTGTTAACAGCCGATCGCGCTAGCCAATTGCGCACCGGAGACAGTCGTGCTCCACTCTCACCACCATCAGAACATATCTGCAAAGTTGTCAGCGCAAAGAAAAAAGCAACACACCACTCCCGGGAGAGCTCAAACCTACAATTTTTCGGTTAACAGCCCAACGTGCTAGCCAATTGCGCCATGGAGACAGTCGTGCTCAGATCTCACCACCGTGAGAACATGTCTCCAAAGTTATCAGCGCAAAGAAAAAAGCAACACACCACTCCCGGGAGGGCTCAAACCTCCAACCTTTCGCTTAACAGCCGATCGCGCTAGCAAATTGCGCCACGGAGACAGTTCTGCTATACTCTCACCACCATCAGAACATATCTTCAAAGCTATCAGCCCAAAAAAAAGTGCCGCACCACCACCGGGTGGGCTCGAACCTCCAACTTTTCAGTTAACTGCAAAACGCGCTAGCCAACTGCGCACGGAGACAGTCGTGCTCCACTCTCACCACCGTCAGAACATTTCTTCAGAGCTATCAGCCCAAAGAAAAAGAAGCGCCACACCACCACCGGGTGGGCTCGAACCTCTAACCTTTCGGTCAACAGCAGATCGCACTAGCCAATTGTGCCATGGAGACAGTCGTGCTCCATTCTCACCAACAACAGAACATATCTTCAAAGCTATCAGCCCAAAGAAAAAAAAGCGCCGCACCACCCCCGGGTGGGCTCGATCCTCGATCCTTTCTGTTAACAGCCGATCGCGCTAGCCAATTGCGCCACGGAGACAGTCGTGCTCCACTCTCACCACCGTCAGAACATTTCTTCAGAGCTATCAGCCCAAAGAAAAAGAAGCGCCACACCACCACCGGTGGGCTCGAACCTCTAACCTTTCGGTCAACAGCAGATCGCACTAGCCAATTGTGCCATGGAGACAGTCATGCTCCACTCTCACCAACATCAGAACATATCTTCAAAGCTATCAGCCCAAAGAAAAAAAAGCGCCGCACCACCCCCGGGTGGGCTCGAACCTCTATCCTTTCTGTTAACAGCCGATCGCGCTAGCCAATTGCGCACCGGAGACAGTCCTGCACAACTCTAGCCACCAACAGAACATATCTTAAAGCTATCAGCCCAAAGAAAAAAAAGCAACACGCCACTCCCGGGAGGGCTCGAACCTCCAACCTTTCGGTTAACAGCCGATTGCGCTAGCCAATTGCGCCCCGGAGACAGTCGTGCTCCACTCTCACCCCCATCAGAACATTTCTTGAGAGCTATCAGCCCAAAGGAAAAAAAGCGCCGCACCACCCCCGGGTGGGCTCGAACCTCCATTCTTTCTGTTAACAGCCGATCGCGCTAGCCAATTGCGCACCGGAGAAAGTCGTGCTCCACTCTCACCACCATCAGAACATATCTTCAAAGCAATCAGCGAAAAGAAAAAAAGCGACACACCGTCCCCGGGTGGGCTCAAACCTCCAACCTCTCGGTTAACAACCGATCGCGCTAGCCAATTGCGCCACGGAGACAGTCCTGCTCCACTCTCACCACCATCAGAACATCTTCAAAGCTATCAGCTCAAAGAAAAAAAAGCGCCGCACTACCACACGGTGGGCTCGAACCTCCAACCTTTCGGTTAACAGCCGATCGCACTCGCCAATCGCGCCATGGATACAGTCGTGCTCCACTCTCACCAACATCAGAACATATCTTCAAAGCTATCAGCCCAAAGAAAAAAAAGCGCCGCACCCCCCCGAATGGGCTCGAACCTCCATCCTTTCTGTTAACAGCCGATCGCGCTAGCCAATTGCGCACCGGAGACAGTCGTGCTCCACTCTCACCCCCATAAGAACATATCTTCAAAGCTATCAGCGCAAAGAAAAAAAAGCGACACACCGTCCCCGGGTGGACTCGAAACTCCAACCTTTCGGTTAACAGCCGATCGCGCAAGCCAATTGCGCCACGGAGACAGTCGTGCTTCACTCTCACCACCATCAGAACATATCTTCAAAGCTATCAGCTCAAAAAAAAAAGCCCGCACGCCCACCGGGTGGGCTCGAACCTCAATCCTATCTGTTAACAGCCGATCGCGCTAGCCAATTGCGCCACGGAGACAGTCGTGCTCCACTCTCACCACCATCAGAACATATCTTCAAAGCTATCAGCGCAAAGAAAAAAAAAGCGACACACCGTCCCCGGGTGGGCTCGAAACTCCAACCTTTCGGTTAACAGCCGATCGCGCTAGCCAATTGCGCCACGGAGACAGTCCTGCTCCACTCTCACCACCATCAGAACATATCTTCAAAGCTATCAGCCCAAAGAAAAAAAGCGCCGCACCACCACCGGGTGGGCTCGAACCTCCAACCTTTCGGTTAACAGTCGATCGCGCTAGCCAATTGCGCCACGGAGACAGTCCTGCATCACTCTCACCACCATCAGTACATATCTTCAAAGCTATCAGACCATAGAAAAAAAAGCAACACGCCACTCCCGGGAGGGCTCGAACCTCCAAGCTTTCGGTTAACAGCCGATTGTGCTAGCCAATTGCGCCACGGAGACAGTCGTGCTCCACTCTCACCCCCGTCAGAACATTTCTTGAGAGCTATCAGCCCAAAGGAAAAAAAGCGCCGAACCACCACCGGGTGGGCTCGAACCTCCAACCTTTTGGTTAACAGCCGATCGCGCTAGCCAATTGCGCCACGGAGAGAGTCGTGCTCCACTCTCACCACCAACCGAACATATCTTCAAAGCTGTCAGCGCAAAGAAAAAAGCAACACACCACTCCCGGGAGAGCTCAAACCTACAATTTTTCGGTTAACAGCCCAACGTGCTAGCCGATTGCGCCATGGAGACAGTCGTGCTCAGATCTCACCACCGTGAGAACATGTCTCCAAAGTTATCAGCGCAAAGAAAAAAGCAACACACCACTCCCGGGAGGGCTCAAACCTCCAACCTTTCGCTTAACAGCCGATCGCGCTAGCAAATTGCGCCACGGAGACAGTCCTGCTATACTCTCACCACCATCAGAACATATCTTCAAAGCTATCAGCTCAAAAAAAAGTGCCGCACCACCACCGGGTGGGCTCGAACCTCCAACTTTTCAGTTAACTGCAAATCGCGCTAGCCAACTGCGCCACGGAGACAGTCGTGCTCCACTCTCACCACCGTCAGAACATTTCTTCAGAGCTATCAGCCCAAAGAAAAAGAAGCGCCACACCACCACCGGGTGGGCTCGAACCTCTAACCTTTCGGTCAACAGCAGATCGCACTAGCCAATTGTGCCATGGAGACAGTCATGCTCCACTCTCACCAACATCAGAACATATCTTCAAAGCTATCAGCCCAAAGAAAAAAAAAGCGCCGCACCACCCCCGGGTGGGCTCGAACCTCCATCCTTTCTGTTAACAGCCGATCGCGCTAGCCAATTGCGCACCGGAGACAGTCGTGCTCCACTCTCACCACCATCAGAACATATCTTCAAAGCTATCAGCCCAAAGAAAAAAAGCGCCGCACCACCACCGGGTGGGCTCGAACCTCCAACCTTTCGGTTAACAGTCGATCGCGCTAGCCAATTGCGCCACGGAGACAGTCCTGCATCTCTCTCCCCACCATCAGAACATATCTTCAAAGCTATCAGACTAGAGAAAAAAAGCCCGCACCACCAACGGGTGGGCTCGAACCTCAACCGTTTCGGTTAACAGCCGATTGCGCTAGCCAATTGCGCCACGGAGACAGTCGTGCTCCACTCTCACCGTCGTCAGAACATTTCTTGAGAGCTATCAGCCCAAAGGAAAAAAAGCGCCGCACCACCACCCGGTGGGCTCGAACCTCCAACCTTTTGGTTAACAACCGATCGCGCTAGCCAATTGCGCCACGGAGAGAGTCGTGCTCCACTCTCACCACCAACAGAACATATCTTCAAAGCTATCAGCCCAAAGAAAAAAAAAGCGCCGCACCACCACCGGGTGGGCTCGAACCTCCAACTTTTCGGTTAACAGCATATAGCGCTAGACAATTGCGCCACGGAGACAGTCGTGCTCCATTCTCGCCACCATCAGAACATATCTTCAAAGCTATCAGCGCAAAGAAAAAAGAACACACGACTCCCGGGAGGGGTCGAATCTCCAACCTTTCTGTTAACAGCCGATCGCGCTAGCCAACTGCACCACGGAGACAGTCCTGCTCCACTCTCATCACCATCAAAACATATCTTCAAAGCTATCAGCGCAAAGAAAAAAAAAGCGACACACCGTCCCCGGGTGGGCTCGAAACTCCAACCTTTCGGTTAACAGCCGATCGCGCTAGCCAATTGCGCCACGGAGACAGTCCTGCTCCACTCTCACCACCATCAGAACATATCTTCAAAGCTATCAGCCCAAAGAAAAAAAGCGCCGCACCACCACCGGGTGGGCTCGAACCTCCAACCTTTCGGTTAACAGTCGATCGCGCTAGCCAATTGCGCCACGGAGACAGTCCTGCATCACTCTCACCACCATCAGAACATATCTTCAAAGCTATCAGACCATAGAAAAAAAAGCAACACGCCACTCCCGGGAGGGCTCGAACCTCCAAGCTTTCGGTTAACAGCCGATTGTGCTAGCCAATTGCGCCACGGAGACAGTCGTGCTCCACTCTCACCCCCGTCAGAACATTTCTTGAGAGCTATCAGCCCAAAGGAAAAAAAGCGCCGCACCACCACCGGGTGGGCTCGAACCTCCAACCTTTTGGTTAACAGCCGATCGCGCTAGCCAATTGCGCCACGGAGAGAGTCGTGCTCCACTCTCACCACCAACCGAACATATCTTCAAAGCTGTCAGCGCAAAGAAAAAAGCAACACACCACTCCCGGGAGAGCTCAAACCTACAATTTTTCGGTTAACAGCCCAACGTGCTAGCCAATTGCGCCATGGAGACAGTCGTGCTCAGATCTCACCACCGTGAGAACATGTCTCCAAAGTTATCAGCGCAAAGAAAAAAGCAACACACCACTCCCGGGAGGGCTCAAACCTCCAACCTTTCGCTTAACAGCCGATCGCGCTAGCAAATTGCGCCACGGAGACAGTCCTGCTATACTCTCACCACCATCAGAACATATCTTCAAAGCTATCAGCTCAAAAAAAAGTGCCGCACCACCACCGGGTGGGCTCGAACCTCCAACTTTTCAGGTAACTGCAAATCGCGCTAGCCAACTGCGCCACGGAGACAGTCGTGCTCCACTCTCACCACCGTCAGAACATTTCTTCAGAGCTATCAGCCCAAAGAAAAAGAAGCGCCACACCACCACCGGGTGGGCTCGAACCTCTAACCTTTCGGTCAACAGCAGATCGCACTAGCCAATTGTGCCATGGAGACAGTCATGCTCCACTCTCACCAACATCAGAACATATCTTCAAAGCTATCAGCCCAAAGAAAAAAAAGCGCCGCACCACCCCCGGGTGGGCTCGAACCTCCATCCTTTCTGTTAACAGCCGATCGCGCTAGCCAATTGCGCACCGGAGACAGTCGTGCTCCACTCTCACCACCATCAGAACATATCTTCAAAGCTATCAGCCCAAAGAAAAAAAGCGCCGCACCACCACCGGGTGGGCTCGAACCTCCAACCTTTCGGTTAACAGTCGATCGCGCTAGCCAATTGCGCCACGGAGACAGTCCTGCATCTCTCTCACCACCATCAGAACATATCTTCAAAGCTATCAGACTATAGAAAAAAAGCCCGCACCACCAACGGGTGGGCTCGAACCTCAACCGTTTCGGTTAACAGCCGATTGCGCTAGCCAATTGCGCCACGGAGACAGTCGTGCTCCACTCTCACCGTCGTCAGAACATTTCTTGAGACCTATCAGCCCAAAGGAAAAAAAGCGCCGCACCACCACCCGGTGGGCTCGAACCTCCAACATTTTGGTTAACAACCGATCGCGCTAGCCAATTGCGCCACGGAGAGAGTCGTGCTCCACTCTCACCACCAACAGAACATATCTTCAAAGCTATCAGCCCAAAGAAAAAAAAAGCGCCGCACCACCACCGGGTGGGCTCGAACCTCCAACTTTTCGGTTAACAGCATATAGCGCTAGACAATTGCGCCACGGAGACAGTCGTGCTCCATTCTCGCCACCATCAGAACATATCTTCAAAGCTATCAGCGCAAAGAAAAAAGAACACACCACTCCCGGGAGGGGTCGAATCTCCAACCTTTCGGTTAACAGCCGATCGCGCTAGCCAACTGCACCACGGAGACAGTCCTGCTCCACTCTCATCACCATCAAAACATATCTTCAAAGCTATCAGCCTAAAGAAAAAAAAGCGCCGCACCACCACCGGGTGGTTCGAACCTCCAACCTTTTGGTTAACAGCCGATCGCGCTAGCCAATTGCGCCACGGAGACAGTCGTGCTCCACTCTCACCACCATCAGAACATATCTTCAAAGCTATCAGCCCAAAGAAAAAGAGGCGCCGCACCACCACCGGGTATGCTCGAACCTCCAACCTTTCGGTTAAGAGCCGATCGCGCTAGCCAATTGCGCCACGGAGACAGTCCTGCTCTTCTCTCACCACCATCAGAACATATCTTCAAAGCTATCAGCCCATAGAAAAAAAAGCCCGCACCACCACCGGGTGGGCTCGAACCTCCAACCTTTCGGTTTACGGCCGAACGCGCTAGCCAATTGCGCCACGGAGACAGTCCTGCTCCAATCTCACCACCATGAGAACACATCTTCAAAGCTATCAGCCCAAAGAAAAAAAAGCAACACACCACTCCCGGGAGGGCTCGAACCTACAACCTTTCCGTTAACAGCCGATTGCGCTAGCCAATTGCGCCACGGAGACAGTCGTGCTCCAGTCTCACCACCATCAGAACATATCTTCAAAGCTATCGGCCCAAAAAAAATTTCCGCACCACCACCACGTGGGCTCGAACCTCCAACTTTTCGGTTAACTGCCGATCGCGCTAGCGAATTGCGCCACGGAGACAGTCGTGCTCCACTCTCACCACCATCAGAACATTTCTTCAGAGCTATCAGCCCAAAGAAAACGAAGCGCCGCACCACCACCGGGTGGGCTCGAACCTCCAACCTTTCGGTCAACAGCAGACCGCACTAGCCAATTGCGCCACGGAGACAGTCGTGCTCCAGTCTCACCACCATCAGAACATATTTTCAAAGCTATCAGCGCAACGAAAAACGCGACACACCACTCCCGGGTGGGCTCGAACCTCCAACCTTTCGGTTAACAGCCGATCGCGCCACCCTATTGCGCTACGGAGACAGTCCTGCTCCACTCTCACCACCATGAGAACATATCTTCAAAGCTATTAGCCCAAAGAAAAAAAAGCGCCGCACCACTACCGGGTTGGCTCGATACTCCAAGCTTTCGGTTAACAGCCGATCGCGCTAGCCAATTGCGCCACGGAGACAGTCCTGCTCCACTCTCACCACCATCAGAACATATCTTCAAAGCTATCAGCCCAAAGAAAAAAAAGCGCCGCACCACCACCGGGTGGGCTCGAACCTCCAACCTTTCGGTTAGGAGCCGATCGCGCTAGCCAATTGCGCCACGGAGACAGTCCTGCTCCTCTCTCACCACCATCAGAACATATCTTCAAAGCTATCAGCCCATAGAAAAAAAGCCCGCACCACCACCGGGTGGGCTCGAACCTCCAACTATTCGGTTAACGGCCGAACGCGCTAGCCAATTGCGCCACGGAGACAGTACTGCTCCAATCTCACCACCATGAGAACACATCTTCAAAGCTATCAGCCCAAAGAAAAAAAAAGCAACACACCCCTCCCGGGAGGGCTCGAACCTCCAACCTTTCCGTTAACAGCCGATTGCGCTAGCCAATTGCGCCAAGGAGAGAGTCGTGCTCCACTCTCACCACCATCAGAACATATCTTCAAAGCTATCAGCTCAAAAAAAAAGCCCGCACGCCCAACGGGTGGGCTCGAACCTCAATCCTTTCTGTTAACAGCCGATCGCGCTAGCCAATTGCGCCACGGAGACAGTCGTGCTCCACACTCACCACCATCAGAACATATCTTCAAAGCTATCAGCGCAAAAAAAAAGCGACACACCGTCCCCGGGTGGGCTTGAAACTCCAACCTTTCGGTTAACAGCCGATCGCGCTAGCCAATTGCGCCACGGAGACAGTCCTGCTCCACTCTCACCACCATCAGAATATATCTTGAAAGCTATCAGCCCAAAGAAAAAAGCGCCGCACCACCACCGGGTGGGCTCGAACCTCCAACCTTTCGGTTAACAGTCGATCGCGCTAGCCAATTGCGCCACGGAGACAGTCCTGCATCACTCTCACCACCATCAGAACATATCTTCAAAGCTATCAGCCCAAAGAAAAAAAAGCGCCGCACCACCCCCGGGTGGGCTCGAACCTCCATCCTTTCTGTTAACAGCCGATCGCGCTAGCCAATTGCGCACCGGAGACAGTCGTGCTCCACTCTCACCACCATCAGAACATATCTTCAAAGCTATCAGCCCAAAGAAAAAAAGCGCCGCACCACCACCGGGTGGGCTCGAACCTCCAACCTTTCGGTTAACAGTCGATCGCGCTAGCCAATTGCGCCACGGAGACAGTCCTGCATCTCTCTCACCACCATCAGAACATATCTTCAAAGCTATCAGACTATAGAAAAAAAGCCCGCACCACCAACGGGTGGGCTCGAACCTCAACCGTTTCGGTTAACAGCCGATTGCGCTAGCCAATTGCGCCACGGAGACAGTCGTGCTCCACTCTCACCGTCGTCAGAACATTTCTTGAGAGCTATCAGCCCAAAGGAAAAAAAGCGCCGCACCACCACCCGGTGGGCTCGAACCTCCAACCTTTTGGTTAACAACCGATCGCGCTAGCCAATTGCGCCACGGAGAGAGTCGTGCTCCACTCTCACCACCAACAGAACATATCTTCAAAGCTATCAGCCCAAAGAAAAAAAAAGCGCCGCACCACCACCGGGTGGGCTCGAACCTCCAACTTTTCGGTTAACAGCATATAGCGCTAGACAATTGCGCCACGGAGACAGTCGTGCTCCATTCTCGCCACCATCAGAACATATCTTCAAAGCTATCAGCGCAAAGAAAAAAGAACACACCACTCCCGGGAGGGGTCGAATCTCCAACCTTTCGGTTAACAGCCGATCGCGCTAGCCAACTGCACCACGGAGACAGTCCTGCTCCACTCTCATCACCATCAAAACATATCTTCAAAGCTATCAGCGCAAAGAAAAAAAAAGCGACACACCGTCCCCGGGTGGGCTCGAAACTCCAACCTTTCGGTTAACAGCCGATCGCGCTAGCCAATTGCGCCACGGAGACAGTCCTGCTCCACTCTCACCACCATCAGAACATATCTTCAAAGCTATCAGCCCAAAGAAAAAAAGCGCCGCACCACCACCGGGTGGGCTCGAACCTCCAACCTTTCGGTTAACAGTCGATCGCGCTAGCCAATTGCGCCACGGAGACAGTCCTGCATCACTCTCACCACCATCAGAACATATCTTCAAAGCTATCAGACCATAGAAAAAAAAGCAACACGCCACTCCCGGGAGGGCTCGAACCTCCAAGCTTTCGGTTAACAGCCGATTGTGCTAGCCAATTGCGCCACGGAGACAGTCGTGCTCCACTCTCACCCCCGTCAGAACATTTCTTGAGAGCTATCAGCCCAAAGGAAAAAAAGCGCCGCACCACCACCGGGTGGGCTCGAACCTCCAACCTTTTGGTTAACAGCCGATCGCGCTAGCCAATTGCGCCACGGAGAGAGTCGTGCTCCACTCTCACCACCAACCGAACATATCTTCAAAGCTGTCAGCGCAAAGAAAAAAGCAACACACCACTCCCGGGAGAGCTCAAACCTACAATTTTTCGGTTAACAGCCCAACGTGCTAGCCAATTGCGCCATGGAGACAGTCGTGCTCAGATCTCACCACCGTGAGAACATGTCTCCAAAGTTATCAGCGCAAAGAAAAAAGCAACACACCACTCCCGGGAGGGCTCAAACCTCCAACCTTTCGCTTAACAGCCGATCGCGCTAGCAAATTGCGCCACGGAGACAGTCCTGCTATACTCTCACCACCATCAGAACATATCTTCAAAGCTATCAGCTCAAAAAAAAGTGCCGCACCACCACCGGGTGGGCTCGAACCTCCAACTTTTCAGTTAACTGCAAATCGCGCTAGCCAACTGCGCCACGGAGACAGTCGTGCTCCACTCTCACCACCGTCAGAACATTTTTTCAGAGCTATCAGCCCAAAGAAAAAGAAGCGCCACACCACCACCGGGTGGGCTCGAACCTCTAACCTTTCGGTCAACAGCAGATCGCACTAGCCAATTGTGCCATGGAGACAGTCATGCTCCACTCTCACCAACATCAGAACATATCTTCAAAGCTATCAGCCCAAAGAAAAAAAAGCGCCGCACCACCCCCGGGTGGGCTCGAACCTCCATCCTTTCTGTTAACAGCCGATCGCGCTAGCCAATTGCGCACCGGAGACAGTCGTGCTCCACTCTCACCACCATCAGAACATATCTTCAAAGCTATCAGCCCAAAGAAAAAAAGCGCCGCACCACCACCGGGTGGGCTCGAACCTCCAACCTTTCGGTTAACAGTCGATCGCGCTAGCCAATTGCGCCACGGAGACAGTCCTGCATCTCTCTCACCACCATCAGAACATATCTTCAAAGCTATCAGACTATAGAAAAAAAGCCCGCACCACCAACGGGTGGGCTCGAACCTCAACCGTTTCGGTTAACAGCCGATTGCGCTAGCCAATTGCGCCACGGAGACAGTCGTGCTCCACTCTCACCGTCGTCAGAACATTTCTTGAGACCTATCAGCCCAAAGGAAAAAAAGCGCCGCACCACCACCCGGTGGGCTCGAACCTCCAACATTTTGGTTAACAACCGATCGCGCTAGCCAATTGCGCCACGGAGAGAGTCGTGCTCCACTCTCACCACCAACAGAACATATCTTCAAAGCTATCAGCCCAAAGAAAAAAAAAGCGCCGCACCACCACCGGGTGGGCTCGAACCTCCAACTTTTCGGTTAACAGCATATAGCGCTAGACAATTGCGCCACGGAGACAGTCGTGCTCCATTCTCGCCACCATCAGAACATATCTTCAAAGCTATCAGCGCAAAGAAAAAAGAACACACCACTCCCGGGAGGGGTCGAATCTCCAACCTTTCGGTTAACAGCCGATCGCGCTAGCCAACTGCACCACGGAGACAGTCCTGCTCCACTCTCATCACCATCAAAACATATCTTCAAAGCTATCAGCCTAAAGAAAAAAAAGCGCCGCACCACCACCGGGTGGTTCGAACCTCCAACCTTTTGGTTAACAGCCGATCGCGCTAGCCAATTGCGCCACGGAGACAGTCGTGCTCCACTCTCACCACCATCAGAACATATCTTCAAAGCTATCAGCCCAAAGAAAAAGAGGCGCCGCACCACCACCGGGTGGGCTCGAACCTCCAACCTTTCGGTTAAGAGCCGATCGCGCTAGCCAATTGCGCCACGGAGACAGTCCTGCTCTTCTCTCACCACCATCAGAACATATCTTCAAAGCTATCAGCCCATAGAAAAAAAAGCCCGCACCACCACCGGGTGGGCTCGAACCTCCAACCTTTCGGTTTACGGCCGAACGCGCTAGCCAATTGCGCCACGGAGACAGTCCTGCTCCAATCTCACCACCATGAGAACACATCTTCAAAGCTATCAGCCCAAAGAAAAAAAAGCAACACACCACTCCCGGGAGGGCTCGAACCTACAACCTTTCCGTTAACAGCCGATTGCGCAAGCCAATTGCGCCACGGAGACAGTCGTGCTCCAGTCTCACCACCATCAGAACATATCTTCAAAGCTATCGGCCCAAAAAAAATTTCCGCACCACCACCACGTGGGCTCGAACCTCCAACTTTTCGGTTAACTGCCGATCGCGCTAGCGAATTGCGCCACGGAGACAGTCGTGCTCCACTCTCACCACCATCAGAACATTTCTTCAGAGCTATCAGCCCAAAGAAAACGAAGCGCCGCACCACCACCGGGTGGGCTCGAACCTCCAACCTTTCGGTCAACAGCAGACCGCACTAGCCAATTGCGCCACGGAGACAGTCGTGCTCCAGTCTCACCACCATCAGAACATATTTTCAAAGCTATCAGCGCAACGAAAAACGCGACACACCACTCCCGGGTGGGCTCGAACCTCCAACCTTTCGGTTAACAGCCGATCGCGCCACCCTATTGCGCTACGGAGACAGTCCTGCTCCACTCTCACCACCATGAGAACATATCTTCAAAGCTATTAGCCCAAAGAAAAAAAAGCGCCGCACCACTACCGGGTTGGCTCGATACTCCAAGCTTTCGGTTAACAGCCGATCGCGCTAGCCAATTGCGCCACGGAGACAGTCCTGCTCCACTCTCACCACCATCAGAACATATCTTCAAAGCTATCAGCCCAAAGAAAAAAAAGCGCCGCACCACCACCGGGTGGGCTCGAACCTCCAACCTTTCGGTTAGGAGCCGATCGCGCTAGCCAATTGCGCCACGGAGACAGTCCTGCTCCTCTCTCACCACCATCAGAACATATCTTCAAAGCTATCAGCCCATAGAAAAAAAGCCCGCACCACCACCGGGTGGGCTCGAACCTCCAACTATTCGGTTAACGGCCGATCGCGCTAGCCAATTGCGCCACGGAGACAGTCCTGCTCCAATCTCACCACCATGAGAACACATCTTCAAAGCTATCAGCCCAAAGAAAAAAAAAGCAACACACCCCTCCCGGGAGGGCTCGAACCTCCAACCTTTCCGTTAACAGCCGATTGCGCTAGCCAATTGCGCCAAGGAGAGAGTCGTGCTCCACTCTCACCACCATCAGAACATATCTTCAAAGCTATCAGCTCAAAAAAAAAAGCCCGCACGCCCAACGGGTGGGCTCGAACCTCAATCCTTTCTGTTAACAGCCGATCGCGCTAGCCAATTGCGCCACGGAGACAGTCGTGCTCCACACTCACCACCATCAGAACATATCTTCAAAGCTATCAGCGCAAAAAAAAAAGCGACACACCGTCCCCGGGTGGGCTTGAAACTCCAACCTTTCGGTTAACAGCCGATCGCGCTAGCCAATTGCGCCACGGAGACAGTCCTGCTCCACTCTCACCACCATCAGAATATATCTTGAAAGCTATCAGCCCAAAGAAAAAAGCGCCGCACCACCACCGGGTGGGCTCGAACCTCCAACCTTTCGGTTAACAGTCGATCGCGCTAGCCAATTGCGCCACGGAGACAGTCCTGCATCACTCTCACCACCATCAGAACATATCTTCAAAGCTATCAGACCATAGAAAAAAAAGCAACACGCCACTCCCGGGAGGGCTCGAACCTCCAACCTTTCGGTTAACAGCCGATTGCGCTAGCCAATTGCGCCACGGAGACAGTCGTGCTCCACTCTCACCCCCGTCAGAACATTTCTTGAGAGCTATCAGCCCAAAAGAAACAAAGCGCCGCACCACCACCGGGTGGGCTCGAACCTCCAACATTTTCGTTAACAGCCGATCGCGCTAGCCAATTGCGCCACGGAGAGAGTCGTGCTCCACTCTCAACACCAACAGAACATATCTTCAAAGCTATCAGCCCAAAGAAAAAAAAGCGCCGCACCACCTCCGGGTGGGCTCGAACCTCCAACTTTTCGGTTAACAGCATATAGCGCTAGCCAATAGCGCCACGGAGACAGTCGTGCTCACCCTCGCCACCATCAGAACATATCTTCAAAGCTGTCAGCGCAAAGAAAAAAGAACACACCACTCCCGGGAGAGGTCGAATCTCCAACCTTTCGGTTAACAGCCGATCGCGCTAGCCAACTGCGCCACGGAGACAGTCCTGCTCCACTCTCATCACCATCAGAACATATCTTCAAAGCTATCAGCCTAAAGAAAAAAAAGCGCCGCAGCACCACCGGGTGGTTCGAACCTCCAACCTTTCGGTCAACAGCCGATCGCGCTAGCCAATTGCGCCACGGAGACAGTCGTGCTCCACTCTCACCACCATCAGAACATATCTTCAAAGCTATCAGCGCAAAGAAAAAAGCAATACACCAATCCCGGGAGGGCTTGAAACTCCAATTTTTCGGTTAACAGCCGAACGTGCTAGCCAATTGCGCCACGGAGACAGTCCTGCTCCACTCTCACCACCATCAGAACTTATATTCAAAGCTATCAGCCAAAAGAAAAAAAAGCGCCGCACCACTACCGGGTGGGCTCGAAACTCCAAGCTTTCGGTTAACAGCCGATCGCGCTAGTCTACTGCACCACGGAGACAGTCCTGCTCCACTCTCACCACCATCAGAACATATCTTCAAAGCTATCAGCCCAAAGAAAAAGAGGCGCCGCACCACCCCCGGGTGAGCTCGAACCTCCATCCTTTCTGTTAACAGCCGATCGCGCTAGCCAATTGCGCACTGGAGACAGTCGTGCTCCACTCTCACCACCATCAGAACATATCTTCAAAGCTATCAGCCCAAAGAAAAAAAGCGCCGCACCACCACCGGGTGGGCTCGAACCTCCAACCTTTCGGTTAACAGTCGATCGCGCTAGCCAATTGCGCCATGGAGACAGTCCTGCATCACTCTCACCACCATCACAACATATCTTCAAAGCTATCAGACCATAGAAAAAAAGCCCGCACCACCACCGGGTGGGCTCGAACCCCAACCCTTTCGGTTAACGGCCGAACGCGCTAGACAGGTGCGCCACGGAGACAGTCCTGCACAACTCTAGCCACCAACAGAACATATCTTAAAGCTATCAGCCCAAAGAAAAAAAAGCAACACGCCACTCCCGGGAGGGCTCGAACCTCCAACCTTTCGGTTAACAGCTGATTGCGCTAGCCAATTGCGCCACGGAGACAGTCGTGCTCCACTCTCACCCCCGTCAGAACATTTCTTGAGAGCTATCAGCCCAAAGGAAAAAAAGCGCCGCACCACCACCGGGTGGGCTCGAACCTCCAACCTTTTGGTTAACAGCCGATCGCGCTAGCCAATTGCGCCACGGAGACAGTCGTGCTCCACTCTCACCCCCGTCAGAACATTTCTTGAGAGCTATCAGCCCAAAGGAAAAAAAGCGCCGCACCACCACCTGGTGGGCTCGAACCTCCAACTTTTCGGTTAACAGCATATAGCGCTAGACAATTGCGCCACGGAGACAGTCGTGCTCCACTCTCGCCACCATCAGAACATATCTTCAAAGCTATCAGCGCAAAGAAAAAAGAACACACCACTCCCGGGAGGGGTCGAATCTCCAACCTTACGGTTAACAGCCGATCGCGCTTGCCAACTGCGCCACGGAGACAGTCCTGCTCCACTCTCGCCACCATCAGAACATATCTTCAAAGCTATCAGCCCATAGAAAAAAAGCCCGCACCACCACCGGGTGGGCTCGAACCTCCAACTATTCGGTTAACGGCCGAACGCGCTAGCCAATTGCGCCACGGAGACAGTCCTGCTCCAATCTCACCACCATGAGAACACATCTTCAAAGCTATCAGCCCAAAGAAAAAAAAAGCAACACACCCCTCCCGGGAGGGCTCGAACCTCCAACCTTTCCGTTAACAGCCGATTGCGCTAGCCAATTGCGCCAAGGAGAGAGTCGTGCTCCACTCTCACCACCATCAGAACATATCTTCAAAGCTATCAGCTCAAAAAAAAGCCCGCACGCCCTACGGGTGGGCTCGAACCTCAATCCTTTCTGTTAACAGCCGATCGCGCTAGCCAATTGCGCCACGGAGACAGTCGTGCTCCACACTCACCACCATCAGAACATATCTTCAAAGCTATCAGCGCAAAGAAAAAAAAGCGACACACCGTCCCCGGGTGGGCTTGAAACTCCAACCTTTCGGTTAACAGCCGATCGCGCTAGCCAATTCCGCCACGGAGACAGTCCTGCTCCACTCTCACCACCATCAGAACATATCTTGAAAGCTATCAGCCCAAAGAAAAAAGCGCCGCACCACCACCGGGTGGGCTCGAACCTCCAACCTTTCGGTTAACAGTCGATCGCGCTAGCCAATTGCGCCACGGAGACAGTCCTGCATCACTCTCACCACCATCAGAACATATCTTCAAAGCTATCAGACCATAGAAAAAAAAGCAACACGCCACTCTTGGGAGGGCTCGAACCTCCAACCTTTCGGTTAACAGCCGATTGCGCTAGCCAATTGCGCCACGGAGACAGTCGTGCTCCACTCTCACCCCCGTCAGAACATTTCTTGAGAGCTATCAGCCCAAAAGAAACAAAGCGCCGCACCACCACCGGGTGGGCTCGAACCTCCAACATTTTCGTTAACAGCCGATCGCGCTAGCCAATTGCGCCACGGAGAGAGTCGTGCTCCACTCTCACCACCAACAGAACATATCTTCAAAGCTATCAGCCCAAAGAAAAAAAAGCGCCGCACCACCTCCGGGTGGGCTCGAACCTCCAACTTTTCGGTTAACAGCATATAGCGCTAGCCAATAGCGCCACGGAGACAGTCGTGCTCACCCTCGCCACCATCAGAACATATCTTCAAAGCTGTCAGCGCAAAGAAAAAAGAACACACCACTCCCGGGAGAGGTCGAATCTCCAACCTTTCGGTTAACAGCCGATCGCGCTAGCCAACTGCGCCACGGAGACAGTCCTGCTCCACTCTCATCACCGTCAGAACATATCTTCAAAGCTATCAGCCTAAAGGAAAAAAAGCGCCGCAGCACCACCGGGTGGTTCGAACCTCCAACCTTTCGGTCAACAGCCGATCGCGCTAGCCAATTGCGCCACGGAGACAGTCGTGCTCCACTCTCACCACCATCAGAACATATCTTCAAAGCTATCAGCGCAAAGAAAAAAGCAATACACCAATCCCGGGAGGGCTTGAAACTCCAATTTTTCGGTTAACAGCCGAACGTGCTAGCCAATTGCGCCACGGAGACAGTCCTGCTCCACTCTCACCACCATCAGAACATATATTCAAAGCTATCAGCCAAAAGAAAAAAAAGCGCCGCACCACTACCGGGTGGGCTCGAAACTCCAAGCTTTCGGTTAACAGCCGATCGCGTGAGTCAACTGCGCCACGGAGACAGTCCTGCTCCACTCTCACCACCATCAGAACATATCTTCAAAGCTATCAGCCCAAAGAAAAAGAGGCGCCGCACCACCACCGGGTGGGCTCGAACCTCCAACCTTTCGGTTAAGAGCCGATCGCGCTAGCCAATTTGGTCACGGAGACAGTCGTGCTCCACTCACACCATCATTAGAACATATCTTCAAAGCTGTCAGCGCAAAGAAAAAAGCAACACACCGCTCCCGGGAGAGCTCAAACCTAAAATTTTTCGGTTAACAGCCCAACGTACTAGCCAATTGCGCCATGGAGACAGTCGTGCTCAGATCTCACCACCGTGAGAACATGTCTCCAAAGTTATCAGCGCAAAGAAAAAAGCAACACACCACTCCCGGGAGGGCTCAAACCTCCAACCTTTCGCTTAACAGCCGATCGCGCTAGCCAATTGCGCCACGGAGACAGTCCTGCTATACTCTCACCACCATCAGAACATATCTTCAAAGCTATCAGCCCCAAAAAAAGTGCCGCACCACCACCGGGTGGACTCGAACCTCCAACTTTTCAGTTAACTGCAAATCGCGCTAGCCAACTGCGCCACGGAGACAGTCGTGCTCCACTCTCACCACCGTCAGAACATTTCTTCAGAGCTATCAGCCCAAAGAAAAAGAAGTGCCACACCACCACCGGGTGGGCTCCAACCTCCAACCTTTCGGTCAACAGCAGATCGCACTAGCCAATTGTGCCATGGAGACAGTCGTGCTCCACTCTCACCAACATCAGAACATATCTTCAAAGCTATCAGCCCAAAGAAAAAAAAGCGCCGCACCACCCCCGGGTGAGCTCGAACCTCCATCCTTTCTGTTAACAGCCGATCGCGCTAGCCAATTGCGCACCGGAGACAGTCCTGCATCACTCTCACCACCATCACAACATATCTTCAAAGCTATCAGACCATAGAAAAAAAGCCCGCACCACCACCGGGTGGGCTCGAACCCCAACCCTTTCAGTTAACGGCCGAACGCGCTAGACAGTTGCGCCACGGAGACAGTCCTGCACAACTCTAGCCACCAACAGAACATATCTTAAAGCTATCAGCCCAAAGAAAAAAAAGCAACACGCCACTCCCGGTAGGGCTCGAACCTCCAACCTTTCGGTTAACAGCTGATTGCGCTAGCCAATTGCGCCACGGAGACAGTCGTGCTCCACTCTCACCCCCGTCAGAACATTTCTTGAGAGCTATCAGCCCAAAGGAAAAAAAGCGCCGCACCACCACTGGGTGGGCTCGAACCTCCAACCTTTTGGTTAACAGCCGATCGCGCTAGCCAATTGCGCCACGGAGACAGTCGTGCTCCACTCTCACCCCCGTCAGAACATTTCTTGAGAGCTATCAGCCCAAAGGAAAAAAAGCGCCGCACCACCACCTGGTGGGCTCGAACCTCCAACTTTTCGGTTAACAGCATATAGCGCTAGACAATTGCGCCACGGAGACAGTCGTGCTCCACTCTCGCCACCATCAGAACATATCTTCAAAGCTATCAGCGCAAAAAAAAAAGAACACACCACTCCCGGGAGGGGTCGAATCTCCAACCTTACGGTAAACAGCCGATCGCGCTAGCCAACTGCGCCACGGAGACAGTCCTGCTCCACTCTCGCCACCATCAGAACATATCTTCAAAGCTATCAGCGCAAAGAAAAAAGAACACACCACTCCCGGGAGGGGTCGAATCTCCAACCTTACGGTTAACAGGCGATCGCGCTAGCCAACTGCGCCACGGAGACAGTCCTGCTCCACTCTCATCACCATCAGAACATATCTTCAAAGCTATCAGCCTAAAGAAAAAAAAGCGCCTTACCACCACCGGGTGGTTCGAACCTCCAACCTTTTGGTTAACAGCCGATCGCGCTAGCCAATTGCGCCACGGAGACAGTCGTGCTCCACTCTCACCACCACCAGAACATATCTTCAAAGCTATCAGCGCAAAGAAAAAAGCAACACACCAATCCCGGGAGGGCTTGCAACTCCAATTTTTCGGTTAACAGCCGAACGTGCTAGCCAATTGCGCCACGGAGACAGTCGTGCTACAATCTCACCACCTTCAGAACATATCTTCAAAGCTATCAGCCCAAAGAAAAAAAAGTGCCGCACCACCACCGGGCGGGCTCGAACCTCCAACCTTTCGGTTAGGAGCCGATCGCGCTAGCCAATTGCGCCACGGAGACAGTCCTGCTCCTCTCTCACCACCTTCAGAACTTATCTTCAAAGCTGTCAGCCCATAGAAAACGAAGCGCCGCACCACCACCGGGTGGGCTCGAACCTCCAACCTTTCGGTCAACAGCAGACCGCACTAGCCAATTGCGCCACGGAGACAGTCGTGCTCCAGTCTCACCACCGTGAGAACATGTCTCCAAAGTTATCAGCGCAAAGAAAAAAGCAACACACCACTCCCGGGAGGGCTCAAACCTCCAACCTTTCGCTTAACAGCCGATCGCGCTAGTCAATTGCGCCACGGAGACAGTCCTGCTATACTCTCACCACCATCAGAACATATCTTCAAAGCTATCAGCCCCAAAAAAAGTGCCGCACCACCACCGGGTGGACTCGAACCTCCAACTTTTCAGTTAACTGCAAATCGCGCTAGCCAACTGCGCCACGGAGACAGTCGTGCTCCACTTTCACCACCGTCAGAACATTTCTTCAGAGCTATCAGCCCAAAGAAAACGAAATGCCACACCACCACCGGGTGGGCTCCAACCTCCAACCTTTCGGTCAACAGCAGATCGCACTAGCCAATTGCGCACCGGAGACAGTCGTGCTCCACTCTCACCACCATCAGAACATATCTTCAAAGCTATCAGCCCAAAGAAAAAAAGCGCCGCACCACCACCGGGTGGGCTCGAACCTCCAACCTTTCGGTTAACAGTCGATCGCGCTAGCCAATTGCGCCACGGAGACAGTCCTGCATCACTCTCACCACCATCACAACATATCTTCAAAGCTATCAGACCATAGAAAAAAAGCCCGCACCACCACCGGGTGGGCTCGAACCCCAACCCTTTCGGTTAACGGCCGAACGCGCTAGACAGTTGCGCCACGGAGACAGTCCTGCACAACTCTAGCCACCAACAGAACATATCTTAAAGCTATCAGCCCAAAGAAAAAAAAGCAACACGCCACTCCCGGGAGGGCTCGAACCTCCAACCTTTCGGTTAACAGCTGATTGCGCTAGCCAATTGCGCCACGGAGACAGTCGTGCTCCACTCTCACCACCAACAGAACATATCTTCAAAGCTATCAGCCCAAAGAAAAAAAAGCGCCGCACCACCTCCGGGTGGGCTCGAACCTCCAATTTTTCGGTTAACAGCATATAGCGCTAGCCAATAGCGCCACGGAGACAGTCGTGCTCACCCTCGCCACCATCAGAACATATCTTCAAAGCTGTCAGCGCAAAGAAAAAAGAACACACCACTCCCGGGAGAGGTCGAATCTCCAACCTTTCGGTTAACAGCCGATCGCGCTAGCCAACTGCGCCACGGAGACAGTCCTGCTCCACTCTCATCACCATCAGAACATATCTTCAAAGCTATCAGCCTAAAGGAAAAAAAGCGCCGCAGCACCACCGGGTGGTTCGAACCTCCAACCTTTCGGTCAACAGCCGATCGCGCTAGCCAATTGCGCCACGGAGACAGTCCTGCTCCACTCTCACCACCATCAGAACATATCTTCAAAGCTATCAGCCCAAAGAAAAAGAGGCGCCGCACCACCACCGGGTGGGCTCGAACCTCCAACCTTTCGGTTAAGAGCCGATCGCGCTAGCCAATTTGGTCACGGAGACAGTCGTGCTCCACTCTCACCACCATTAGAACATATCTTCAAAGCTGTCAGCGCAAAGAAAAAAGCAACACACCGCTCCCGGGCGAGCTCAAACCTAAAATTTTTCGGTTAACAGCCCAACGTACTAGCCAATTGTGCCATGGAGACAGTCGTGCTCAGATCTCACCACCGTGAGAACATGTCTCCAAAGTTATCAGCGCAAAGAAAAAAGCAACACACCACTCCCGGGAGGGCTCAAACCTCCAACCTTTCGCTTAACAGCCGATCGCGCTAGCCTATTGCGCCACGGAGACAGTCCTGCTATACTCTCACCACCATCAGAACATATCTTCAAAGCTATTAGCCCCAAAAAAAGTGCCGCACCACCACCGGGTGGACTCGAACCTCCAACTTTTCAGTTAACTGCAAATCGCGCTAGCCAACTGCGCCACGGAGACAGTCGTGCTCCACTCTCACCATCGTCAGAACATTTCTTCAGAGCTATCAGCCCAAAGAAAAAGAAGTGCCACACCACCACCGGGTGGGCTCCAACCTCCAACCTTTCGGTCAACAGCAGATCGCACTAGCCAATTGTGCCATGGAGACAGTCGTGCTCCACTCTCACCAACATCAGAACATATCTTCAAAGCTATCAGCCCAAAGAAAAAAAAAGCGCCGCACCACCCCCGGGTGAGCTCGACTCTCCATCCTTTCTGTTAACAGCCGATCGCGCTAGCCAATTGCGCACCGGAGACAGTCGTGCTCCACTCTCACCACCATCAGAACATATCTTCAAAGCTATCAGCCCAAAGAAAAAAAGCGCCGCACCACCACCGGGTGGGCTCGAACCTCCAACCTTTCGGTTAACAGTCGATCGCGCTAGCCAATTGCGCCACGGAGACAGTCCTGCATCACTCTCACCACCATCACAACATATCTTCAAAGCTATCAGACCATAGAAAAAAAGCCCGCACCACCACCGGGTGGGCTCGAACCCCAACCCTTTCGGTTAACGGCCGAACGCGCTAGACAGTTGCGCCACGGAGACAGTCCTGCACAACTCTAGCCACCAACAGAACATATCTCAAAGCTATCAGCCCAAAGAAAAAAAAGCAACACGCCACTCCCGGGAGGGCTCGAACCTCCAACCTTTCGGTTAACAGCTGATTGCGCTAGCCAATTGCGCCACGGAGACAGTCGTGCTCCACTCTCACCCCCGTCAGAACATTTCTTGAGAGCTATCAGCCCAAAGGAAAAAAAGCGCCGCACCACCACCGGGTGGGCTCGAACCTCCAACCTTTTGGTTAACAGCCGATCGCGCTAGCCAATTGCGCCACGGAGACAGTCGTGCTCCACTCTCACCCCCGTCAGAACATTTCTTGAGAGCTATCAGCCCAAAGGAAAAAAAGCGCCGCACCACCACCTGGTGGGCTCGAACCTCCAACTTTTCGGTTAACAGCATATAGCGCTAGACAAGTGCGCCACGGAGACAGTCGTGCTCCACTCTCGCCACCATCAGAACATATCTTCAAAGCTATCAGCGCAAAGAAAAAAGAACACACCACTCCCGGGAGGGGTCGAATCTCCAACCTTACGGTTAACAGCCGATCGCGCTAGCCAACTGCGCCACGGAGACAGTCCTGCTCCACTCTCGCCACCATCAGAACATATCTTCAAAGCTATCAGCGCAAAGAAAAAAGAACACACCACTCCCGGGAGGGGTCGAATCTCCAACCTTACGGTTAACAGGCGATCGCGCTAGCCAACTGCGCCACGGAGACAGTCCTGCTCCACTCTCATCACCATCAGAACATATCTTCAACGCTATCAGCCTAAAGAAAAAAAAGCGCCATACCACCACCGGGTGGTTCGAACCTCCAACCTTTTGGTTAACAGCCGATCGCGCTAGCCAATTGCGCCACGGAGACAGTCGTGCTCCACTCTCACCACCACCAGAACATATCTTCAAAGCTATCAGCGCAAAGAAAAAAGCAACACACCAATCCCGGGAGGGCTTGAAACTCCAATTTTTCGTCTAACAGCCGAACGTGCTAGCCAATTGCGCCACGGAGACAGTCGTGCTACAATCTCACCACCTTCAGAACATATCTTCAAAGCTATCAGCCCAAAGAAAAAAAAGTGCCGCACCACCACCGGGCGGGCTCGAACCTCCAACCTTTCGGTTAGGAGCCGATCGCGCTAGCCAATTGCGCCACGGAGACAGTCCTGCTCCTCTCTCACCACCTTCAGAACTTATCTTCAAAGCTGTCAGCCCATAGAAAACGAAGCGCCGCACCACCACCGGGTGGGCCCGAACCTCCAACTATTCGGTTAACGGCTGAACGCGCTAGCCAATTGCGCCACGGAGACAGTCCTGCTCCAATCTCACCACCATGAGAACACATCTTCAAAGCTATCAGCCCAAAGAAAAAAAAGCAACACACCACTCCCGGGAGGGCTCGAACCTCCAACCTTTCCGTTAACAGCCGATTGCGCTAGCCAATTGCGCCACGGAGACAGTCGTGCTCCACTCTCACCACCATCAGAACATATCTTCAAAGCTATCAGCCCAAAAAAAAGTGCCGCACCACCACCGGGTGGGCTCGAACCTGCAACTTTTCAGTTAACTGCAAATCGCGCTAGCCAACTGCGCCACGGAGACAGTCGTGCTCCACTCTCACCACCGTCAGAACATTTCTTCAGAGCTATCAGCCCAAAGAAAAAGAAGTGCCACACCACCACCGGGTGGGCTCCAACCTCCAACCTTTCGGTCAACAGCAGATCGCACTAGCCAATTGTGCCATGGAGACAGTCGTGCTCCACTCTCACCAACATCAGAACATATCTTCAAAGCTATCAGCCCAAAGAAAAAAAAAGCGCCGCACCACCCCCGGGTGAGCTCGACTCTCCATCCTTTCTGTTAACAGCCGATCGCGCTAGCCAATTGCGCACCGGAGACAGTCGTGCTCCACTCTCACCACCATCAGAACATATCTTCAAAGCTATCAGCCCAAAGAAAAAAAGCGCCGCACCACCACCGGGTGGGCTCGAACCTCCAACCTTTCGGTTAACAGTCGATCGCGCTAGCCAATTGCGCCACGGAGACAGTCCTGCATCACTCTCACCACCATCACAACATATCTTCAAAGCTATCAGACCATAGAAAAAAAGCCCGCACCACCACCGGGTGGGCTCGAACCCCAACCCTTTCGGTTAACGGCCGAACGCGCTAGACAGTTGCGCCACGGAGACAGTCCTGCACAACTCTAGCCACCAACAGAACATATCTCAAAGCTATCAGCCCAAACAAAAAAAAGCAACACGCCACTCCCGGGAGGGCTCGAACCTCCAACCTTTCGGTTAACAGCTAATTGCGCTAGCCAATTGCGCCACGGAGACAGTCGTGCTCCACTCTCACCCCCGTCAGAACATTTCTTGAGAGCTATCAGCCCAAAGGAAAAAAAGCGCCGCACCACCACCGGGTGGGCTCGAACCTCCAACCTTTTGGTTAACAGCCGATCGCGCTAGCCAATTGCGCCACGGAGACAGTCGTGCTCCACTCTCACCCCCGTCAGAACATTTCTTGAGAGCTATCAGCCCAAAGGAAAAAAAGCGCCGCACCACCACCGGGTGGGCTCGAACCTCCAACTTTTCGGTTAACAGCATATAGCGCTAGACAATTGCGCCACGGAGACAGTCGTGCTCCACTCTCGCCACCATCAGAACATATCTTCAAAGCTATCAGCGCAAAGAAAAAAGAACACACCACTCCCGGGAGGGGTCGAATCTCCAACCTTACGGTTAACAGGCGATCGCGCTAGCCAACTGCGCCACGGAGACAGTCCTGCTCCACTCTCATCACCATCAGAACATATCTTCAAAGCTATCAGCCTAAAGAAAAAAAAGCGCCATACCACCACCGGGTGGTTCGAACCTCCAACCTTTTGGTTAACAGCCGATCGCGCTAGCCAATTGCGCCACGGAGACAGTCGTGCTTCACTCTCACCACCACCAGAACATATCTTCAAAGCTATCAGCGCAAAGAAAAAAGCAACACACCAATCCCGGGAGGGCTTGAAACTCCAATTTTTCGGTTAACAGCCGAACGTGCTAGCCAATTGCGCCACGGAGACAGTCGTGCTACAATCTCACCACCTTCAGAACATATCTTCAAAGCTATCAGCCCAAAGAAAAAAAAGTGCCGCACCACCACCGGGCGGGCTCGAACCTCCAACCTTTCGGTTAGGAGCCGATCGCGCTAGCCAATTGCGCCACGGAGACAGTCCTGCTCCTCTCTCACCACCTTCAGAACTTATCTTCAAAGCTGTCAGCATATAGAAAACGAAGCGCCGCACCACCACCGGGTGGGCTCGAACCTCCAACCTTTCGGTCAACAGCAGACCGCACTAGCCAATTGCGCCACGGAGACAGTCGTGCTCCAGTCTCACCACCATCAGAACATATTTTCAAAGCTATCAGCGCAACGAAAAACGCGACACACCACTCCCGGGAAGGCTCGAACCTCCAACTTTTCGGTTAACAGCCGATCGCGCTACCCTATTGCGCTACGGAGACAGTCCTGCTCCACTCTCACCACCATCAGAACATATCTTCAAAGCTATCAGCCCAAAGAAAAAAAAGTGCCGCACCACCACCGGGCGGGCTCGAACCTCCAACCTTTCGGTTAGGAGCCGATCGCGCTAGCCAATTGCGCCACGGAGACAGTCCTGCTCCTCTCTCACCACCTTCAGAACATATCTTCAAAGCTGTCAGCCCATAGAAAAAAAGCCCGCACCACCACCGGGTGGGCCCGAACCTCCAACTATTCGGTTAACGGCTGAACGCGCTAGCCAATTGCGCCACGGAGACAGTCCTGCTCCAATCTCACCACCATGAGAACACATCTTCAAAGCTATCAGCCCAAAGAAAAAAAAGCAACACACCACTCCCGGGAGGGCTCGAACCTCCAACCTTTCCGTTAACAGCCGATTGCGCTAGCCAATTGCGCCACGGAGACAGTCGTGCTCCACTCTCACCACCATCAGAACATATCTTCAAAGCTATCAGCCCAAAAAAAAGTGCCGCACCACCACCGGGTGGGCTCGAACCTGCAACTTTTCAGTTAACTGCAAATCGCGCTAGCCAACTGCGCCACGGAGACAGTCGTGCTCCACTCTCACCACCGTCAGAACATTTCTTCAGAGCTATCAGCCCAAAGAAAAAGAAGCGCCACACCACCACCGGTGGGCTCGAACCTCCAACCTTTCGGTCAAAAGCAGATCGCACTAGCCAATTGTGTCATGGAGACAGTCGTGCTCCACTCTCACCAACATCAGAACATATCTTCAAAGCTATCAGCCCAAAGAAAAAAAAGCGCCGCACCACCCCCGGGTGGGCTCGAACTTCCATCCTTTCTGTTAACAGCCGATCGCGCTAGCCAATTGCGCACCGGAGAAAGTCTTGCTCCACTCTCACCACCATCAGAACATATCTTCAAAGCAATCAGCGAAAAGAAAAAAAATCGACACACCGTCCCCGGGTGGGCTCAAACCTCCAACCTCTCGGTTAACAACCGATCGCGCTAGCCAATTGCGCCACGGAGACAGTCCTGCTCCACTCTCACCACCATCAGAACATATCTTCAAAGCTATCAGCGCAAAGAAAAAAGCAACACACCAATCCCGGGAGGGCTTGAAACTCCAATTTTTCGGTTAACAGCCGAACGTGCTAGCCAATTGCGCCACGGAGACAGTCGTGCTACAATCTCACCACCTTCAGAACATATCTTCAAAGCTATCAGCCCAAAGAAAAAAAAGTGCCGCACCACCACCGGGTGGACTCGAACCTCCAACTTTTCAGTTAACTGCAAATCGCGCTAGCCAACTGCGCCACGGAGACAGTCGTGCTCCACTCTCACCACCGTCAGAACATTTCTTCAGAGCTATCAGCCCAAAGAAAAAGAAGTGCCACACCACCACCGGGTGGGCTCCAACCTCCAACCTTTCGGTCAACAGCAGATCGCACTAGCCAATTGTGCCATGGAGACAGTCGTGCTCCACTCTCACCAACATCAGAACATATCTTCAAAGCTATCAGCCCAAAGAAAAAAAAAGCGCCGCACCACCCCCGGGTGAGCTCGACTCTCCATCCTTTCTGTTAACAGCCGATCGCGCTAGCCAATTGCGCACCGGAGACAGTCGTGCTCCACTCTCACCACCATCAGAACATATCTTCAAAGCTATCAGCCCAAAGAAAAAAAGCGCCGCACCACCACCGGGTGGGCTCGAACCTCCAACCTTTCGGTTAACAGTCGATCGCGCTAGCCAATTGCGCCACGGAGACAGTCCTGCATCACTCTCACCACCATCACAACATATCTTCAAAGCTATCAGACCATAGAAAAAAAGCCCGCACCACCACCGGGTGGGCTCGAACCCCAACCCTTTCGGTTAACGGCCGAACGCGCTAGACAGTTGCGCCACGGAGACAGTCCTGCACAACTCTAGCCACCAACAGAACATATCTCAAAGCTATCAGCCCAAACAAAAAAAAGCAACACACCACTCCCGGGAGGGCTCGAACCTCCAACCTTTCGGTTAACAGCTGATTGCGCTAGCCAATTGCGCCACGGAGACAGTCGTGCTCCACTCTCACCCCCGTCAGAACATTTCTTGAGAGCTATCAGCCCAAAGGAAAAAAAGCGCCGCACCACCACCGGGTGGGCTCGAACCTCCAACCTTTTGGTTAACAGCCGATCGCGCTAGCCAATTGCGCCACGGAGACAGTCGTGCTCCACTCTCACCCCCGTCAGAACATTTCTTGAGAGCTATCAGCCCAAAGGAAAAAAAGCGCCGCACCACCACCGGGTGGGCTCGAACCTCCAACTTTTCGGTTAACAGCATATAGCGCTAGACAATTGCGCCACGGAGACAGTCGTGCTCCACTCTCGCCACCATCAGAACATATCTTCAAAGCTATCAGCGCAAAGAAAAAAGAACACACCACTCCCGGGAGGGGTCGAATCTCCAACCTTACGGTTAACAGCCGATCGCGCTAGCCAACTGCGCCACGGAGACAGTCCTGCTCCACTCTCGCCACCATCAGAACATATCTTCAAAGCTATCAGCGCAAAGAAAAAAGAACACACCACTCCCGGGAGGGGTCGAATCTCCAACCTTACGGTTAACAGGCGATCGCGCTAGCCAACTGCGCCACGGAGACAGTCCTGCTCCACTCTCATCACCATCAGAACATATCTTCAAAGCTATCAGCCTAAAGAAAAAAAAGCGCCATACCACCACCGGGTGGTTCGAACCTCCAACCTTTTGGTTAACAGCCGATCGCGCTAGCCAATTGCGCCACGGAGACAGTCGTGCTCCACTCTCACCACCACCAGAACATATCTTCAAAGCTATCAGCGCAAAGAAAAAAGCAACACACCAATCCCGGGAGGGCTTGAAACTCCAATTTTTCGGTTAACAGCCGAACGTGCTAGCCAATTGCGCCACGGAGACAGTCGTGCTACAATCTCACCACCTTCAGAACATATCTTCAAAGCTATCAGCCCAAAGAAAAAAAAGTGCCGCACCACCACCGGGCGGGCTCGAACCTCCAACCTTTCGGTTAGGAGCCGATCGCGCTAGCCAATTGCGCCACGGAGACAGTCCTGCTCCTCTCTCACCACCTTCAGAACTTATCTTCAAAGCTGTCAGCATATAGAAAACGAAGCGCCGCACCACCACCGGGTGGGCTCGAACCTCCAACCTTTCGGTCAACAGCAGACCGCACTAGCCAATTGCGCCACGGAGACAGTCGTGCTCCAGTCTCACCACCATCAGAACATATTTTCAAAGCTATCAGCGCAACAAAAAACGCGACACACCACTCCCGGGAAGGCTCGAACCTCCAACCTTTCGGTTAACAGCCGATCGCGCTACCCTATTGCGCTACGGAGACAGTCCTGCTCCACTCTCACCACCATCAGAACATATCTTCAAAGCTATCAGCCCAAAGAAAAAAAAGTGCCGCACCACCACCGGGCGGGCTCGAACCTCCAACCTTTCGGTTAGGAGCCGATCGCGCTAGCCAATTGCGCCACGGAGACAGTCCTGCTCCTCTCTCACCACCTTCAGAACATATCTTCAAAGCTGTCAGCCCATAGAAAAAAAGCCCGCACCACCACCGGGTGGGCCCGAACCTCCAACTATTCGGTTAACGGCTGAACGCGCTAGCCAATTGCGCCACGTAGACAGTCCTGCTCCAATCTCACCACCATGAGAACACATCTTCAAAGCTATCAGCCCAAAGAAAAAAAAGCAACACACCACTCCCGGGAGGGCTCGAACCTCCAACCTTTCCGTTAACAGCCGATTGCGCTAGCCAATTGCGCCACGGAGACAGTCGTGCTCCACTCTCACCACCATCAGAACATATCTTCAAAGCTATCAGCCCAAAAAAAAAGTGCCGCACCACCACCGGGTGGGCTCGAACCTGCAACTTTTCAGTTAACTGCAGATCGCGCTAGCCAACTGCGCCACGGAGACAGTCGTGCTCCACTCTCACCACCGTCAGAACATTTCTTCAGAGCTATCAGCCCAAAGAAAAAGAAGCGCCACACCACCACCGGTGGGCTCGAACCTCCAACCTTTCGGTCAAAAGCAGATCGCACTAGCCAATTGTGTCATGGAGACAGTCGTGCTCCACTCTCACCAACATCAGAACATATCTTCAAAGCTATCAGCCCAAAGAAAAAAAAGCGCCGCACCACCCCCGGGTGGGCTCGAACTTCCATCCTTTCTGTTAACAGCCGATCGCGCTAGCCAATTGCGCACCGGAGAAAGTCTTGCTCCACTCTCACCACCATCAGAACATATCTTCAAAGCAATCAGCGAAAAGAAAAAAAAGCGACACACCGTCCCCGGGTGGGCTCAAACCTCCAACCTCTCGGTTAACAACCGATCGCGCTAGCCAATTGCGCCACGGAGACAGTCCTGCTCCACTCTCACCACCATCAGAACATATCTTCAAAGCTATCAGCGCAAAGAAAAAAGCAACACACCAATCCCGGGAGGGCTTGAAACTCCAATTTTTCGGTTAACAGCCGAACGTGCTAGCCAATTGCGCCACGGAGACAGTCGTGCTACAATCTCACCACCTTCAGAACATATCTTCAAAGCTATCAGCCCAAAGAAAAAAAAGTGCCGCACCACCACCGGGCGGGCTCGAACCTCCAACCTTTCGGTCAACAGCCGATCGCGCTAGCCAATTGCGCCACGGAGACAGTCCTGCTCCACTCTCACCACCATCAGAACATATCTTCAAAGCTATCAGCCCAAAGAAAAAGAGGCGCCGCACCACCACCGGGTGGGCTCGAACCTCCAACCTTTCGGTTAAGAGCCGATCGCGCTAGCCAATTTGGTCACGGAGACAGTCGTGCTCCACTCTCACCACCATTAGAACATATCTTCAAAGCTGTCCGCGCAAAGAAAAAAGCAACACACCGCTCCCGGGAGAGCTCAAACCTAAAATTTTTCGGTTAACAGCCCAACGTACTAGCCAATTGCGCCATGGAGACAGTCGTGCTCAGATCTCACCACCGTGAGAACATGTCTCCAAAGTTATCAGCGCAAAGAAAAAAGCAACACACCACTCCCGGGAGGGCTCAAACCTCCAACCTTTCGCTTAACAGCCGATCGCGCTAGCCAATTGCGCCACGGACACAGTCCTGCTATACTCTCACCACCATCAGAACATATCTTCAAAGCTATCAGCCCCAAAAAAAGTGCCGCACCACCACCGGGTGGACTCGAACCTCCAACTTTTCAGTTAACTGCAAATCGCGCTAGCCAACTGCGCCACGGAGACAGTCGTGCTCCACTCTCACCACCGTCAGAACATTTCTTCAGAGCTATCAGCCCAAAGAAAAAGAAGTGCCACACCACCACCGGGTGGGCTCCAACCTCCAACCTTTCGGTCAACAGCAGATCGCACTAGCCAATTGTGCCATGGAGACAGTCGTGCTCCACTCTCACCAACATCAGAACATATCTTCAAAGCTATCAGCCCAAAGAAAAAAAAGCGCCGCACCACCCCCGGGTGAGCTCGAACCTCCATCCTTTCTGTTAACAGCCGATCGCGCTAGCCAATTGCGCACCGGAGACAGTCGTGCTCCACTCTCACCACCATCAGAACATATCTTCAAAGCTATCAGCCCAAAGAAAAAAAGCGCCGCACCACCACCGGGTGGGCTCGAACCTCCAACCTTTCGGTTAACAGTCGATCGCGCTAGCCAATTGCGCCACGGAGACAGTCCTGCATCACTCTCACCACCATCACAACATATCTTCAAAGCTATCAGACCATAGAAAAAAAGCCCGCACCACCACCGGGTGGGCTCGAACCCCAACCCTTTCGGTTAACGGCCGAACGCGCTAGACAGTTGCGCCACGGAGACAGTCCTGCACAACTCTAGCCACCAACAGAACATATCTTAAAGCTATCAGCCCAAAGAAAAAAAAGCAACACGCCACTCCCGGGAGGGCTCGAACCTCCAACCTTTCGGTTAACAGCTGATTGCGCTAGCCAATTGCGCCACGGAGACAGTCGTGCTCCACTCTCACCCCCGTCAGAACATTTCTTGAGAGCTATCAGCCCAAAGGAAAAAAAGCGCCGCACCACCACCGGGTGGGCTCGAACCTCCAACCTTTTGGTTAACAGCCGATCGCGCTAGCCAATTGCACCACGGAGACAGTCGTGCTCCACTCTCACCCCCGTCAGAACATTTCTTGAGAGCTATCAGCCCAAAGGAAAAAAAGCGCCGCACCACCACCTGGTGGGCTCGAACCTCCAACTTTTCGGTTAACAGCATATAGCGCTTGACAAGTGCGCCACGGAGACAGTCGTGCTCCACTCTCGCCACCATCAGAACATATCTTCAAAGCTATCAGCGCAAAGAAAAAAGAACACACCACTCCCGGGAGGGGTCGAATCTCCAACCTTACGGTTAACAGCCGATCGCGCTAGCCAACTGCGCCACGGAGACAGTCCTGCTCCACTCTCGCCACCATCAGAACATATCTTCAAAGCTATCAGCGCAAAGAAAAAAGAACACACCACTCCCGGGAGGGGTCGAATCTCCAACCTTACGGTTAACAGGCGATCGCGCTAGCCAACTGCGCCACGGAGACAGTCCTGCTCCACTCTCATCACCATCAGAACATATCTTCAAAGCTATCAGCCTAAAGAAAAAAAAGCGCCATACCACCACCGGGTGGTTCGAACCTCCAACCTTTTGGTTAACAGCCGATCGCGCTAGCCAATTGCGCCACGGAGACAGTCGTGCTCCACTCTCACCACCACCAGAACATATCTTCAAAGCTATCAGCGCAAAGAAAAAAGCAACACACCAATCCCGGGAGGGCTTGAAACTCCAATTTTTCGGTTAACAGCCGAACGTGCTAGCCAATTGCGCCACGGAGACAGTCGTGCTACAATCTCACCACCTTCAGAACATATCTTCAAAGCTATCAGCCCAAAGAAAAAAAAGTGCCGCACCACCACCGGGCGGGCTCGAACCTCCAACCTTTCGGTTAGGAGCCGATCGCGCTAGCCAATTGCGCCACGGAGACAGTCCTGCTCCTCTCTCACCACCTTCAGAACTTATCTTCAAAGCTGTCAGCCCATAGAAAACGAAGCGCCGCACCACCACCGGGTGGGCTCGAACCTCCAACCTTTCGGTCAACAGCAGACCGCACTAGCCAATTGCGCCACGGAGACAGTCGTGCTCCAGTCTCACCACCGTGAGAACATGTCTCCAAAGTTATCAGCGCAAAGAAAAAAGCAACACACCACTCCCGGGAGGGCTCAAACCTCCAACCTTTCGCTTAACAGCCGATCGCGCTAGCCAATTGCGCCACGGAGACAGTCCTGCTATACTCTCACCACCATCAGAACATATCTTCAAAGCTATCAGCCCCAAAAAAAGTGCCGCACCACCACCGGGTGGACTCGAACCTCCAACTTTTCAGTTAACTGCAAATCGCGCTAGCCAACTGCGCCACGGAGACAGTCGTGCTCCACTCTCACCACCGTCAGAACATTTCTTCAGAGCTATCAGCCCAAAGAAAAAGAAGTGCCACACCACCACCGGGTGGGCTCCAACCTCCAACCTTTCGGTCAACAGCAGATCGCACTAGCCAATTGTGCCATGGAGACAGTCGTGCTCCACTCTCACCAACATCAGAACATATCTTCAAAGCTATCAGCCCAAAGAAAAAAAAAGCGCCGCACCACCCCCGGGTGAGCTCGACTCTCCATCCTTTCTGTTAACAGCCGATCGCGCTAGCCAATTGCGCACCGGAGACAGTCGTGCTCCACTCTCACCACCATCAGAACATATCTTCAAAGCTATCAGCCCAAAGAAAAAAAGCGCCGCACCACCACCGGGTGGGCTCGAACCTCCAACCTTTCGGTTAACAGTCGATCGCGCTAGCCAATTGCGCCACGGAGACAGTCCTGCATCACTCTCACCACCATCACAACATATCTTCAAAGCTATCAGACCATAGAAAAAAAGCCCGCACCACCACCGGGTGGGCTCGAACCCCAACCCTTTCGGTTAACGGCCGAACGCGCTAGACAGTTGCGCCACGGAGACAGTCCTGCACAACTCTAGCCACCAACAGAACATATCTCAAAGCTATCAGCCCAAAGAAAAAAAAGCAACACGCCACTCCCGGGAGGGCTCGAACCTCCAACCTTTCGGTTAACAGCTGATTGCGCTAGCCAATTGCGCCACGGAGACAGTCGTGCTCCACTCTCACCCCCGTCAGAACATTTCTTGAGAGCTATCAGCCCAAAGGAAAAAAAGCGCCGCACCACCACCGGGTGGGCTCGAACCTCCAACCTTTTGGTTAACAGCCGATCGCGCTAGCCAATTGCGCCACGGAGACAGTCGTGCTCCACTCTCACCCCCGTCAGAACATTTCTTGAGAGCTATCAGCCCAAAGGAAAAAAAGCGCCGCACCACCACCTGGTGGGCTCGAACCTCCAACTTTTCGGTTAACAGCATATAGCGCTAGACAAGTGCGCCACGGAGACAGTCGTGCTCCACTCTTGCCACCATCAGAACATATCTTCAAAGCTATCAGCGCAAAGAAAAAAGAACACACCACTCCCGGGAGGGGTCGAATCTCCAACCTTACGGTTAACAGCCGATCGCGCTAGCCAACTGCGCCACGGAGACAGTCCTGCTCCACTCTCGCCACCATCAGAACATATCTTCAAAGCTATCAGCGCAAAGAAAAAAGAACACACCACTCCCGGGAGGGGTCGAATCTCCAACCTTACGGTTAACAGGCGATCGCGCTAGCCAACTGCGCCACGGAGACAGTCCTGCTCCACTCTCATCACCATCAGAACATATCTTCAAAGCTATCAGCCTAAAGAAAAAAAAGCGCCATACCACCACCGGGTGGTTCGAACCTCCAACCTTTTGGTTAACAGCCGATCGCGCTAGCCAATTGCGCCACGGAGACAGTCGTGCTCCACTCTCACCACCACCAGAACATATCTTCAAAGCTATCAGCGCAAAGAAAAAAGCAACACACCAATCCCGGGAGGGCTTGAAACTCCAATTTTTCGGTTAACAGCCGAACGTGCTAGCCAATTGCGCCACGGAGACAGTCGTGCTACAATCTCACCACCTTCAGAACATATCTTCAAAGCTATCAGCCCAAAGAAAAAAAAGTGCCGCACCACCACCGGGCGGGCTCGAACCTCCAACCTTTCGGTTAGGAGCCGATCGCGCTAGCCAATTGCGCCACGGAGACAGTCCTGCTCCTCTCTCACCACCTTCAGAACTTATCTTCAAAGCTGTCAGCCCATAGAAAACGAAGCGCCGCACCACCACCGGGTGGGCTCGAACCTCCAACCTTTCGGTCAACAGCAGACCGCACTAGCCAATTGCGCCACGGAGACAGTCGTGCTCCAGTCTCACCACCGTGAGAACATGTCTCCAAAGTTATCAGCGCAAAGAAAAAAGCAACACACCACTCCCGGGAGGGCTCAAACCTCCAACCTTTCGCTTAACAGCCGATCGCGCTAGCCAATTGCGCCACGGAGACAGTCCTGCTATACTCTCACCACCATCAGAACATATCTTCAAAGCTATCAGCCCCAAAAAAAGTGCCGCACCACCACCGGGTGGACTCGAACCTCCAACTTTTCAGTTAACTGCAAATCGCGCTAGCCAACTGCGCCACGGAGACAGTCGTGCTCCACTCTCACCACCGTCAGAACATTTCTTCAGAGCTATCAGCCCAAAGAAAAAGAAGTGCCACACCACCACCGGGTGGGCTCCAACCTCCAACCTTTCGGTCAACAGCAGATCGCACTAGCCAATTGTGCCATGGAGACAGTCGTGCTCCACTCTCACCAACATCAGAACATATCTTCAAAGCTATCAGCCCAAAGAAAAAAAAAAGCGCCGCACCACCCCCGGGTGAGCTCGACTCTCCATCCTTTCTGTTAACAGCCGATCGCGCTAGCCAATTGCGCACCGGAGACAGTCGTGCTCCACTCTCACCACCATCAGAACATATCTTCAAAGCTATCAGCCCAAAGAAAAAAAGCGCCGCACCACCACCGGGTGGGCTCGAACCTCCAACCTTTCGGTTAACAGTCGATCGCGCTAGCCAATTGCGCCACGGAGACAGTCCTGCATCACTCTCACCACCATCACAACATATCTTCAAAGCTATCAGACCATAGAAAAAAAGCCCGCACCACCACCGGGTGGGCTCGAACCCCAACCCTTTCGGTTAACGGCCGAACGCGCTAGACAGTTGCGCCACGGAGACAGTCCTGCACAACTCTAGCCACCAACAGAACATATCTCAAAGCTATCAGCCCAAAGAAAAAAAAGCAACACGCCACTCCCGGGAGGGCTCGAACCTCCAACCTTTCGGTTAACAGCTGATTGCGCTAGCCAATTGCGCCACGGAGACAGTCGTGCTCCACTCTCACCCCCGTCAGAACATTTCTTGAGAGCTATCAGCCCAAAGGAAAAAAAGCGCCGCACCACCACCGGGTGGGCTCGAACCTCCAACCTTTTGGTTAACAGCCGATCGCGCTAGCCAATTGCGCCACGGAGACAGTCGTGCTCCACTCTCACCCCCGTCAGAACATTTCTTGAGAGCTATCAGCCCAAAGGAAAAAAAGCGCCGCACCACCACCGGGTGGGCTCGAACCTCCAACTTTTCGGTTAACAGCATATAGCGCTAGACAATTGCGCCACGGAGACAGTCGTGCTCCACTCTCGCCACCATCAGAACATATCTTCAAAGCTATCAGCGCAAAGAAAAAAGAACACACCACTCCCGGGAGGGGTCGAATCTCCAACCTTACGGTTAACAGCCGATCGCGCTAGCCAACTGCGCCACGGAGACAGTCCTGCTCCACTCTCGCCACCATCAGAACATATCTTCAAAGCTATCAGCGCAAAGAAAAAAGAACACACCACTCCCGGGAGGGGTCGAATCTCCAACCTTACGGTTAACAGGCGATCGCGCTAGCCAACTGCGCCACGGAGACAGTCCTGCTCCACTCTCATCACCATCAGAACATATCTTCAAAGCTATCAGCCTAAAGAAAAAAAAGCGCCATACCACCACCGGGTGGTTCGAACCTCCAACCTTTTGGTTAACAGCCGATCGCGCTAGCCAATTGCGCCACGGAGACAGTCGTGCTCCACTCTCACCACCACCAGAACATATCTTCAAAGCTATCAGCGCAAAGAAAAAAGCAACACACCAATCCCGGGAGGGCTTGAAACTCCAATTTTTCGGTTAACAGCCGAACGTGCTAGCCAATTGCGCCACGGAGACAGTCGTGCTACAATCTCACCACCTTCAGAACATATCTTCAAAGCTATCAGCCCAAAGAAAAAAAAGTGCCACACCACCACCGGGCGGGCTCGAACCTCCAACCTTTCGGTTAGGAGCCGATCGCGCTAGCCAATTGCGCCACGGAGACAGTCCTGCTCCTCTCTCACCACCTTCAGAACTTATCTTCAAAGCTGTCAGCATATAGAAAACGAAGCGCCGCACCACCACCTGGTGGGCTCGAACCTCCAACCTTTCGGTCAACAGCAGACCGCACTAGCCAATTGCGCCACGGAGACAGTCGTGCTCCAGTCTCACCACCATCAGAAGATATTTTCAAAGCTATCAGCGCAACGAAAAACGCGACACACCACTCCCGGGAAGGCTCGAACCTCCAACCTTTCGGTTAACAGCCGATCGCGCTACCCTATTGCGCTACGGAGACAGTCCTGCTCCACTCTCACCACCATCAGAACATATCTTCAAAGCTATCAGCCCAAAGAAAAAAAAGTGCCGCACCACCACCGGGCGGGCTCGAACCTCCAACCTTTCGGTTAGGAGCCGATCGCGCTAGCCAATTGCGCCACGGAGACAGTCCTGCTCCTCTCTCACCACCTTCAGAACATATCTTCAAAGCTGTCAGCCCATAGAAAAAAAGCCCGCACCACCACCGGGTGGGCCCGAACCTCCAACTATTCGGTTAACGGCTGAACGCGCTAGCCAATTGCGCCACGGAGACAGTCCTGCTCCAATCTCACCACCATGAGAACACATCTTCAAAGCTATCAGCCCAAAGAAAAAAAAGCAACACACCACTCCCGGGAGGGCTCGAACCTCCAACCTTTCCGTTAACAGCCGATTGCGCTAGCCAATTGCGCCACGGAGACAGTCGTGCTCCACGAACATATCTTCAAAGCTATCAGCCCAAAAAAAAGTGCCGCACCACCACCGGGTGGGCTCGAACCTGCAACTTTTCAGTTAACTGCAAATCGCGCTAGCCAACTGCGCCACGGAGACAGTCGTGCTCCACTCTCACCACCGTCAGAACATTTCTTCAGAGCTATCAGCCCAAAGAAAAAGAAGCGCCACACCACCACCGGTGGGCTCGAACCTCCAACCTTTCGGTCAAAAGCAGATCGCACTAGCCAATTGTGTCATGGAGACAGTCGTGCTCCACTCTCACCAACATCAGAACATATCTTCAAAGCTATCAGCCCAAAGAAAAAAAAGCGCCGCACCACCCCCGGGTGGGCTCGAACTTCCATCCTTTCTGTTAACAGCCGATCGCGCTAGCCAATTGCGCACCGGAGAAAGTCTTGCTCCACTCTCACCACCATCAGAACATATCTTCAAAGCAATCAGCAAAAAGAAAAAAAAGCGACACACCGTCCCCGGGTGGGCTCAAACCTCCAACCTCTCGGTTAACAACCGATCGCGCTAGCCAATTGCGCCACGGAGACAGTCCTGCTCCACTCTCACCACCATCAGAACATATCTTCAAAGCTATCAGCGCAAAGAAAAAAGCAACACACCAATCCCGGGAGGGCTTGAAACTCCAATTTTTCGGTTAACAGCCGAACGTGCTAGCCAATTGCGCCACGGAGACAGTCGTGCTACAATCTCACCACCTTCAGAACATATCTTCAAAGCTATCAGCCCAAAGAAAAAAAGTGCCGCACCACCACCGGGCGGGCTCGAACCTCCAACCTTTCGGTTAGGAGCCGATCGCGCTAGCCAATTGCGCCACGGAGACAGTCCTGCTCCTCTCTCACCACCTTCAGAACTTATCTTCAAAGCTGTCAGCCCATAGAAAACGAAGCGCCGCACCACCACCGGGTGGGCTCGAACCTCCAACCTTTCGGTCAACAGCAGACCGCACTAGCCAATTGCGCCACGGAGACAGTCGTGCTCCAGTCTCACCACCGTGAGAACATGTCTCCAAAGTTATCAGCGCAAAGAAAAAAGCAACACACCACTCCCGGGAGGGCTCAAACCTCCAACCTTTCGCTTAACAGCCGATCGCGCTAGCCAATTGCGCCACGGAGACAGTCCTGCTATACTCTCACCACCATCAGAACATATCTTCAAAGCTATCAGCCCCAAAAAAAGTGCCGCACCACCACCGGGTGGACTCGAACCTCCAACTTTTCAGTTAACTGCAAATCGCGCTAGCCAACTGCGCCACGGAGACAGTCGTGCTCCACTCTCACCACCGTCAGAACATTTCTTCAGAGCTATCAGCCCAAAGAAAAAGAAGTGCCACACCACCACCGGGTGGGCTCCAACCTCCAACCTTTCGGTCAACAGCAGATCGCACTAGCCAATTGTGCCATGGAGACAGTCGTGCTCCACTCTCACCAACAACAGAACATATCTTCAAAGCTATCAGCCCAAAGAAAAAAAAAGCGCCGCACCACCCCCGGGTGAGCTCGACTCTCCATCCTTTCTGTTAACAGCCGATCGCGCTAGCCAATTGCGCACCGGAGACAGTCGTGCTCCACTCTCACCACCATCAGAACATATCTTCAAAGCTATCAGCCCAAAGAAAAAAAGCGCCGCACCACCACCGGGTGGGCTCGAACCTCCAACCTTTCGGTTAACAGTCGATCGCGCTAGCCAATTGCGCCAGGGAGACAGTCCTGCATCACTCTCACCACCATCACAACATATCTTCAAAGCTATCAGACCATAGAAAAAAAGCCCGCACCACCACCGGGTGGGCTCGAACCCCAACCCTTTCGGTTAACTGCCGAACGCGCTAGACAGTTGCGCCACGGAGACAGTCCTGCACAACTCTAGCCACCAACAGAACATATCTCAAAGCTATCAGCCCAAAGAAAAAAAAGCAAAACGCCACTCCCGGGAGGGCTCGAACCTCCAACCTTTCGGTTAACAGCTGATTGCGCTAGCCAATTGCGCCACGGAGACAGTCGTGCTCCACTCTCACCCCCGTCAGAACATTTCTTGAGAGCTATCAGCCCAAAGGAAAAAAAGCGCCGCACCACCACCGGGTGGGCTCGAACCTCCAACCTTTTGGTTAACAGCCGATCGCGCTAGCCAATTGCGCCACGGAGACAGTCGTGCTCCACTCTCACCCCCGTCAGAACATTTCTTGAGAGCTATCAGCCCAAAGGAAAAAAAGCGCCGCACCACCACCGGGTGGGCTCGAACCTCCAACTTTTCGGTTAACAGCATATAGCGCTAGACAATTGCGCCACGGAGACAGTCGTGCTCCACTCTCGCCACCATCAGAACATATCTCCAAAGCTATCAGCGCAAAGAAAAAAGAACACACCACTCCCGGGAGGGGTCGAATCTCCAACCTTACGGTTAACAGCCGATCGCGCTAGCCAACTGCGCCACGGAGACAGTCCTGCTCCACTCTCGCCACCATCAGAACATATCTTCAAAGCTATCAGCGCAAAGAAAAAAGAACACACCACTCCCGGGAGGGGTCGAATCTCCAACCTTACGGTTAACAGGCGATCGCGCTAGCCAACTGCGCCACGGAGACAGTCCTGCTCCACTCTCATCACCATCAGAACATATCTTCAAAGCTATCAGCCTAAAGAAAAAAAAGCGCCATACCACCACCGGGTGGTTCGAACCTCCAACCTTTTGGTTAACAGCCGATCGCGCTAGCCAATTGCGCCACGGAGACAGTCGTGCTCCACTCTCACCACCACCAGAACATATCTTCAAAGCTATTAGCGCAAAGAAAAAAGCAACACACCAATCCCGGGAGGGCTTGAAACTCCAATTTTTCGGTTAACAGCCGAACGTGCTAGCCAATTGCGCCACGGAGACAGTCGTGCTATAATCTCACCACCTTCAGAACATATCTTCAAAGCTATCAGCCCAAAGAAAAAAAAGTGCCGCACCACCACCGGGCGGGCTCGAACCTCCAACCTTTCGGTTAGGAGCCGATCGCGCTAGCCAATTGCGCCACGGAGACAGTCCTGCTCCTCTCTCACCACCTTCAGAACTTATCTTCAAAGCTGTCAGCCCATAGAAAACGAAGCGCCGCACCACCACCGGGTGGGCTCGAACCTCCAACCTTTCGGTCAACAGCAGACCGCACTAGCCAATTGCGCCACGGAGACAGTCGTGCTCCAGTCTCACCACCATCAGAACATATTTTCAAAGCTATCAGCGCAACGAAAAACGCGACACACCACTCCCGGGAAGGCTCGAACCTCCAACCTTTCGGTTAACAGCCGATCGCGCTACCCTATTGCGCTACGGAGACAGTCCTGCTCCACTCTCACCACCATCAGAACATATCTTCAAAGCTATCAGCCCAAAGAAAAAAAAGTGCCGCACCACCACCGGGCGGGCTCGAACCTCCAACCTTTCGGTTAGGAGCCGATCGCGCTAGCCAATTGCGCCACGGAGACAGTCCTGCTCCTCTCTCACCACCTTCAGAACATATCTTCAAAGCTGTCAGCCCATAGAAAAAAAGCCCGCACCACCACCGGGTGGGCCCGAACCTCCAACTATTCGGTTAACGGCTGAACGCGCTAGCCAATTGCGCCACGGAGACAGTCCTGCTCCAATCTCACCACCATGAGAACACATCTTCAAAGCTATCAGCCCAAAGAAAAAAAAGCAACACACCACTCCCGGGAGGGCTCGAACCTCCAACCTTTCCGTTAACAGCCGATTGCGCTAGCCAATTGCGCCACGGAGACAGTCGTGCTCCACTCTCACCACCATCAGAACATATCTTCAAAGCTATCAGCCCAAAAAAAAAGTGCCGCACCACCACCGGGTGGGCTCGAACCTGCAACTTTTCAGTTAACTGCAAATCGCGCTAGCCAACTGCGCCACGGAGACAGTCGTGCTCCACTCTCACCACCGTCAGAACATTTCTTCAGAGCTATCAGCCCAAAGAAAAAGAAGCGCCACACCACCACCGGGTGGGCTCGAACCTCCAACCTTTCGGTCAAAAGCAGATCGCACTAGCCAATTGTGTCATGGAGACAGTCGTGCTCCACTCTCACCAACATCAGAACATATCTTCAAAGCTATCAGCCCAAAGAAAAAAAAGCGCCGCACCACCCCCGGGTGGGCTCGAACTTCCATCCTTTCTGTTAACAGCCGATCGCGCTAGCCAATTGCGCACCGGAGAAAGTCGTGCTCCACTCTCACCACCATCAGAACATATCTTCAAAGCAATCAGCGAAAAGAAAAAAAAGCGACACACCGTCCCCGGGTGGGCTCAAACCTCCAACCTCTCGGTTAACAACCGATCGCGCTAGCCAATTGCGCCACGGAGACAGTCCTGCTCCACTCTCACCACCATCAGAACATATCTTCAAAGCTATCAGCTCAAAGAAAAAAAAGCGCCGTACTACCACACGGTGGGCTCGAACCTCCAACCTTTCGGTTAACAGCCGATCGCACTCGCCAATCGCGCCATGGAGACAGTCGTGCTCCACTCTCACCAACATCAGAACATATCTTCAAAGCTATCAGCCCAAAGAAAAAAAAGCGCCGCACCACCACTGGGTGGGCTCGAACCTCCAACATTTCGGTTAACAGCATATAGCGCTAGACAATTGCGCCACGGAGACAGTCGTGCTCCACTCTCGCCACCATCAGAACATATCTTCAAAGCTATCAGCGCAAAGAAAAAAGAACACACCACTCCCGGGAGGGGTCGAATCTCCAACCTTACGGTTAACAGCCGATCGCGCTAGCCAACTGCGCCACGGAGACAGTCCTGCTCCACTCTCATCACCATCAGAACATATCTTCAAAGCTATCAGCCTAAAGAAAAAAAAGCGCCATACCACCACCGGGTGGTTGGAACCTCCAACCTTTTGGTTAACAGCCGATCGCGCTAGCCAATTGCGCCACGGAGACAGTCGTGCTCCACTCTCACCACCATCAGAACATATCTTCAAAGCTATCAGCGCAAAGAAAAAAGCAACACACCAATCCCGGGAGGGCTTGAAACTCCAATTTTTCGGTTAACAGCCGAACGTGCTAGCCAATTGCGCCACAGAGACAGTCGTGCTACAATCTCACCACCTTCAGAACATATCTTCAAAGCTATCAGCCCAAAGAAAAAAAAGCGCCGCACCACCCCCGGGTAGGCTCGAACCTCCATCCTTTCTGTTAACAGCCGATCGCGCTAGCCAATTGCGCACCGGAGAAAGTCGTGCTCCACTCTCACCACCATCAGAACATATCTTCAAAGCAATCAGCGAAAAGAAAAAAAAGCGACACACCGTCCCCGGGTGGGCTCAAACCTCCAACCTCTCGGTTAACAACCGATCGCGCTAGCCAATTGCGCCACGGAGACAGTCCTGCTCCACTCTCATCACCATCAGAACATATCTTCAAAGCTATCAGCCCAAAGAAAAAAAAGCAACACACCACTCCCGGGAGGGCTCGAACCTCCAACCTTTCCGTTAACAGCCGATCGCGCTAGCCAATTGTGCCACGGAGACAGTCGTGCTCCACTCTCAGCACCATTAGAACATATCTTCAAAGCTATCAGCGCAAAGATAAAAGCAACACACCAATCCCGGGAGGGCTTGAAACTCCAATTTTTCGGTTAACAGCCGAACGTGCTAGCCAATTGCGCCACGGAGACAGTCGTGCTACAATCTCACCACCTTCAGAACATATCTTCAAAGCTATCAGCCCAAAGAAAAAGAGGCGCCGCACCACCACCGGGTGGGCTCAAACCTCCAACCTTTCGGTTAAGAGCCGATCGCGCTAGCCAATTGCGCCACGGAGACAGTCCTGCTCCTCTCTCACCACCATCAGAACATATCTTCAAAGCTATCAGCCCATAGAAAAAAAAGCCCGCACCACAACCGGGTGGGCTCGAACCTCCAACCTTTCGGTTAACGGCCGAACGCGCTAGCCAATTGCGCCACGGAGACAGTCCTGCTCCAATCTCACCACCATGAGAACACATCTTCAAAGCTATCAGCCCAAAGAAAAAAAAGCAACACACCACTCCCGGGGGGGCTCGAACCTCCAACCTTTCCGTTAACATCCGATTGCGCTAGCCGATTGCGCCACGGAGACCGTCGTGCTCCACTCTCACCACCATCAGAACATATCTTCAAAGCTATCGGCCCAAAAAAAATTTCCGCACCACCACCACGTGGGCTCGAACCTCCAACTTTTCGGTTAACTGCCGATCGCGCTAGCCAATTGGTCACGGAGACAGTCGTGCTCCACTCTCACCACCGTCAGAACATTTCTTCAGAGCTATCAGCCCAAAGAAAACGAAGCGCCGCACCACCACCGGGTGGGCTGGAACCTCCAACCTTTCGGTCAACAGCAGACCGCACTAGCCAATTGCGCCACGGAGACAGTCGTGCTCTAGTCTCACCACCATCAGAACACATCTTCAAAGCTATCAGCCCAAAAAAAAGTGCCGCACCACCACCGGGTGGGCTCGAACCTCCAACTTTTCAGTTAACTCTAAATCGCGCTAGCCAACTGCGCCACGGAGACTGTCGTGCTCCACTCTCACCACCGTCAGAACATTTCTTCAGAGCTATCAGTCCAAAGAAAAAGAAGCACCACACCACCACCGGGTAGGCTCGATACTCCAAGCTTTCGGTTAACAGCCGATCGCGCTAGCCAATTGCGCCACAGAGACAGTCCTGCTCCACTCTCACCACCATCAGAACATATCTTCAAAGCTATCAGCCCATAGAAAAAAAGCCCACTCCACCAACGGGTGGGCTCGAACCTCCAACTATTCGGTTAACGGCTGAACGCGCTAGCCAATTGCGCCACGGAGACAGTCCTGCTCCAATCTCACCACCATGAGAACACATCTTCAAAGCTACCAGCCCAAAAAAAAGTGCCGCACCACCACCGGGTGGGCTCGAACCTCCAACTTTTCAGTTAACTCTAAATCGCGCTAGCCAACTGCGCCACGGATACAGTCGTGCTCCACTCTCACCACCGTCAGAACATTTCTTCAGAGCTATCAGCCCAAAGAAAAAGAAGCGCCACACCACCACCGGGTGGGCTCGAACCTCCAACCTTTCGGTCAACAGCAGATCGCACTAGCCAATTGTGTCATGGAGACAGTCGTGCTCCACTCTCACCAACATCAGAACATATCTTCAAAGCTATCAGCCCAAAGAAAAAAAAGCGCCGCACCACCCCCGGGTGGGCTCGAACCTCCATCCTTTCTGTTAACAGCCGATCGCGCTAGCCAATTGCGCACCGGAGACAGTCGTGCTCCACTCTCACCCCCATAAGAACATATCTTCAAAGCTATCAGCGCAAAGAAAAAAAAAGCGACACACCGTCCCCGGGTGGGCTCGAAACTCCAACCTTTCGGTTAACCGCCGATCGCGCAAGCCAATTGCGCCACGGAGACAGTCCTGCTCCACTCTCACCACCATAAGAACATATCTTCAAAGCTATCAGCTCAAAGAAAAAAAAGCCCGCACACCCACCGGGTGGGCTCGAACCTTCAACCTTTCGTTTAACGGCCGAACGCACTAGCCAATTGCGCCACGGAGACAGTCCTGCTTCACTCTAGCCACCATCAGAACATATCTTCAAAGCTATCAGCCCAAAGAAAAAAAAGCAACACACCACTCCCGGGAGGTCTCGAACCTCCAACCTTTCGGTTAACAGCCGATTGCGCTAGCCAATTGCGCCACGGTGACAGTCGTGCTCCACTCTCACCACCGTCAGAACATTTCTTCAGAGCTATCAGCCCAGAAGGAAAAAAAACGCCGCACCACCACCGGGTGGGCTCGAACCTCCAACCTTTCGCTTAACAGCCGATCGCGCTAGCAAATTGCGCCACGGAGACAGTCCTGATATACTCTCACCACCATCAGAACATATCTTCAAAGCTATCAGCCCAAAGAAAAAAAAGTGCCGCACCACCAGCGGGTGGGCTCGAACCTCCAACTTTTCGGTTAACTGCAAATCGCGCTAGCCAACTGCGCCACGGAGACAGTCGTGCTCCACTCTCACCACCGTCAGAACATTTCTTCACAGCTATCAGCCCAAAAAAAAGAAGAGCCGCACCACCACCGGGTGGGCTCGAACCTCCAACCTTTCAGCTAACAGCCGATCGCGCTAGCCAATTGCGCCACGGAGACAGTCGTGCTCCACATTCACCACCATCAGAACATATCTTCAAAGCTATCAGCGCAAAGAAAAAAAAGCGACACACCGTCCCCGCGTGGGCTCGAACTACCAACCTTTCGGTTAACAGCCGATTGCGCTCGCCAATTGCGCCATGGAGACAGTCGTGCTCAACTCTCACCACCATCAGAACATATCTTCAAAGCTATCAGCCCAAAGAAAAAATGCGCCGCACCACCACCGGGTGGGCTCGAACCTCCAACCTTTCGGTTAACAGTCGATCGCGCTAGCCAATTGCGCCACGGAGACAGTCCTGCATCACTCTCACCACCATCAGAACATATCTTCAAAGCTATCAGACCATAGAAAAAAAGCCCGCACCACCACCGGGTGGGCTCGAACCTCAACCCTTTCGGTTATCGGCCGAACGCGCTAGCCAATTGCGCCACGGAGACAGTCCTGCACAACTCTAGCCACCAACAGAACATATCTTAAAGCTATCAGCCCAAAGAAAAGAAAGCAACACGCCACTCCCGGGAGGGCTCGAACCTCCAACCTTTCGGTTAACAGCCGATTGCGCTAGCCAATTGCGCCACGGAGACAGTCGTGCTCCACTCTCACCCCCGTCAGAACATTTCTTGAGAGCTATCAGCCCAAAGGAAAAAAAGCGCCGCACCACCACCGGGTGGGCTCGAACCTCCAACCTTTTGGTTAACAGCCGATCGCGCTAGCCACTTGCGCCACGGAGAGAGTCGTGCTCCACTCTCACCACCAACAGAACATATCTTCAAAGCTATCAGCCCAAAGAAAAAAAAGCGCCGCACCACCACCGGGTGGGCTCGAACCTCCAACTTTTCGGTTAACAGCATATAGCGCTAGCCAATTGCGCCACGGAGACAGTCGTGCTCCACTCTCGCCACCATCAGAACATATCTTCAAAGCTATCAGCCTAAAGAAAAAAAGCGCCGCACCACCACCGGGTGGTTCGAACCTCCAACTTTTCGGTTAACAGCCGATCGCGCTAGCCAATTGCGCCACGGAGACAGTCGTGCTCCACTCTCACCACCATCAGAACATATCTTAAAAGCTATCAGCGCAAAGAAAAAAGAACACACCACTCCCGGGAGGGGTCGAATCTCCAATCTTTCGGTTAACAGCCGATCGCGCTAGCCAACTGCGCCACGGAGACAGTCCTGCTCCACTCTCATCACCATCAGAACATATCTTCAAAGCTATCAGCCTAAAGAAAAAAAAGCGCCGCACCACCACCGGGTGGTTCGAACCGCCAACCTTTCGGTTAACAGCCGATCGCGCTAGCCAATTGCGCCACGGAGACAGTCGTGCTCCACTCTCACCACCATCAGAACATATCTTCAAAGCTATCAGAGCAAAGAAAAAAGCAACAAACCAATCCCGGGAGGGCTTGAAACTCCAATTTTTCGGTTACCAGCCGAACGTGCTAGCCAATTGCGCCACGGAGACAGTCGTGCTACAATCTCACCACCTTCAGAACATTTCTTCACAGCTATCAGCCCAAAAAAAAGAAGAGCCGCACCACCACCGGGTGGGCTCGAACCTCCAACCTTTCAGCTAACAGCCGATCGCGCTAGCCAATTGCGCCACGGAGACAGTCGTGCTCCACATTCACCACCATCAGAACATATCTTCAAAGCTATCAGCGCAAAGAAAAAAAAGCGACACACCGTCCCCGCGTGGGCTCGAACTACCAACCTTTCGGTTAACAGCCGATTGCGCTCGCCAATTGCGCCATGGAGACAGTCGTGCTCAACTCTCACCACCATCAGAACATATCTTCAAAGCTATCAGCCCAAAGAAAAAATGCGCCGCACCACCACCGGGTGGGCTCGAACCTCCAACCTTTCGGTTAACAGTCGATCGCGCTAGCCAATTGCGCCACGGAGACAGTCCTGCATCACTCTCACCACCATCAGAACATATCTTCAAAGCTATCAGACCATAGAAAAAAAGCCCGCACCACCACCGGGTGGGCTCGAACCTCAACCCTTTCGGTTATCGGCCGAACGCGCTAGCCAATTGCGCCACGGAGACAGTCCTGCACAACTCTAGCCACCAACAGAACATATCTTAAAGCTATCAGCCCAAAGAAAAGAAAGCAACACGCCACTCCCGGGAGGGCTCGAACCTCCAACCTTTCGGTTAACAGCCGATTGCGCTAGCCAATTGCGCCACGGAGACAGTCGTGCTCCACTCTCACCCCCGTCAGAACATTTCTTGAGAGCTATCAGCCCAAAGGAAAAAAAGCGCCGCACCACCACCGGGTGGGCTCGAACCTCCAACCTTTTGGTTAACAGCCGATCGCGCTAGCCACTTGCGCCACGGAGAGAGTCGTGCTCCACTCTCACCACCAACAGAACATATCTTCAAAGCTATCAGCCCAAAGAAAAAAAAGCGCCGCACCACCACCGGGTGGGCTCGAACCTCCAACTTTTCGGTTAACAGCATATAGCGCTAGCCAATTGCGCCACGGAGACAGTCGTGCTCCACTCTCGCCACCATCAGAACATATCTTCAAAGCTATCAGCCTAAAGAAAAAAAGCGCCGCACCACCACCGGGTGGTTCGAACCTCCAACTTTTCGGTTAACAGCCGATCGCGCTAGCCAATTGCGCCACGGAGACAGTCGTGCTCCACTCTCACCACCATCAGAACATATCTTAAAAGCTATCAGCGCAAAGAAAAAAGAACACACCACTCCCGGGAGGGGTCGAATCTCCAATCTTTCGGTTAACAGCCGATCGCGCTAGCCAACTGCGCCACGGAGACAGTCCTGCTCCACTCTCATCACCATCAGAACATATCTTCAAAGCTATCAGCCTAAAGAAAAAAAAGCGCCGCACCACCACCGGGTGGTTCGAACCGCCAACCTTTCGGTTAACAGCCGATCGCGCTAGCCAATTGCGCCACGGAGACAGTCGTGCTCCACTCTCACCACCATCAGAACATATCTTCAAAGCTATCAGAGCAAAGAAAAAAGCAACAAACCAATCCCGGGAGGGCTTGAAACTCCAATTTTTCGGTTACCAGCCGAACGTGCTAGCCAATTGCGCCACGGAGACAGTCGTGCTACAATCTCACCACCTTCAGAACATTTCTCCAAAGCCATCAGCGCAAAGAAAAAAAAGCGCCGCACCAATACCGGGTGGGCTCGAAACTCCAAGCTTTCGGTTAACAGCCGATCGCGCTAGCCAAATGCGCCACGGAGACAGTCCTGCTCCACTCTCACCACCATCAGAAGATATCTTCAAAACTATCAGCCCAAAGAAAAAAAAAGCGCCGCACCACCACCGGGTGGGCTCGAAACTCCAACCTTTCGGTTATCAGCCGATCACGCTCGCCAATTGCGCCACGGAGACAGTCCTGCTCCACTCTCACCACCATCAGAACATATCTTCAAAGCTATCAGCGCAAAGAAAAAAGCAAACACCAATCCCGGGAGGGCTTGAAACTCCAATTTTTCGGTTAACAGCCGAACGTGCTAGCCAATTGCGCCACAGAGACAGTCGTGCTACAATCTCACCACCTTCAGAACATATCTTCAAAGCTATCAGCCCAAAGAAAAAGAGGCGCCGCACCACCACCGGGTGGGCTCAAACCTCCAACCTTTCGGTCAACAGCAGACCGCACTAGCCAATTGCGCCACGGAGACAGTCGTGCTCCAGTATCACCACCATCAGAACATATTTTCAAAGCTATCAGCGCAACGAAAAACGCGACACACCACTCCCGGGAGGGCTCGAACCTCCAACCTTTCGGTTAACAGCTCACCGCGCTAACCAATTGCGCCACGGAGACAGTCGTGCTCCACTCTCACCACCATCAGAACATATCTTCGAAGCTATCAGCGCAAAGAAAAAAGCAACACACCACTCCCGCGAGGGCTCGAAACTCCAATTTTTCGGTTAACAGCCGAACGTGCTAGCCAATTGCGCCACGGAGACAGTCGTGCTCCACTCTCACCACCGTCAGAACATTTCTTCAGAGCTATCAGCCCAAAGAAAAAAAACGCCGCACCACCACCGGGTGGGCTCGAACCTCCAACCTTTCTGTTAACAGCCGATCGCGCTACCCTATTGCGCTACGGAGACAGTCCTGCTCCACTCTCACCACCATGAGAACATATCTTCAAAGCTATCAGCCCAAAGAAAAAAAGCGCTGCACCAACACCGGGTGGGCTCAAACCTCCAAGCTTTCAGTAAACATCCGATCGCGCTAGCCAATTGGGTCACGGAGACAGTCGTGCTCCACTCTCACCACCATTAGAACATATCTTCAAAGCTGTCAGCGCAAAGAAAACAGCACAACACCACTCCCGGGAGGGCTCGAACCTCCAACCTTTCGGTTAACAGCCGATTGCGCTAGCCAATTGCGCCACGGAGACAGTCGTGCTCCACTCTCACCACCGTCAGAACATTTCTTCAGAGCTATTAGCCCAAAAGAAAAAAGAGCCGCACCACCACCGGGTGGTTCGAACCTCCAACCTTTCGGTTAACAGCCGATCGCGCTAGCCAATTGCGCCACGGAGACAGTCGTGCTCCACTCTCACCACCATCAGAACATATCTTCAAAGCTATCAGTGCAAAGAAAAAAGCAACAAACCAATCCCGGGAGGGCTTGAAACTCCAATTTTTCGGTTAACAGCCGAACGTGCTAGCCAATTGCGCCACGGAGACAGTCCTGCTCCACTCTCGCCACCATCAGAACATATCTTCAAAGCTATCAGCGCAAAGAAAAAAGAACACACCACTCCCGGGAGGGGTCGAATCTCCAACCTTACGGTTAACAGCCGATCGCGCTAGCCAACTGCGCCACGGAGACAGTCCTGCTCCACTCTCATCACCACCAGAACATATCTTCAAAGCTATCAGCCTAAAGAAAAAAAGCGCCATACCACCACCGGGTGGTTCGAACCTCCAACCTTTTGGTTAACAGCCGATCGCGCTAGCCAATTGCGCCACGGAGACAGTCGTGCTCCACTCTCACCACCATCAGAACATATCTTCAAAGCTATCAGCGCAAAGAAAAAAGCAAACACCAATCCCGGGAGGGCTTGAAACTCCAATTTTTCGGTTAACAGCCGAACGTGCTAGCCAAATTGCGCCACAGAGACAGTCGTGCTACAATCTCACCACCTTCAGAACATATCTTCAAAGCTATCAGCCCAAAGAAAAAGAGGCGCCGCACCACCACCGGGTGGGCTCAAACCTCCAACCTTTCGGTTAAGAGCCGATCGCGCTAGCCAATTGCGCCTCGGAGACAGTCCTGCTCCTCTCTCACCACCATCAGAACATATCTTCAAAGCTATCAGCCCATAGAAGAAAAAGCCCGCACCACAACCGGGTGGGCTCGAACCTCCAACCTTTCGGTTAACGGCCGAACGCGCTAGCCAATTGCGCCACGGAGACAGTCCTGCTCCAATCTCACCACCATGAGAACACATCTTCAAAGCTATCAGCCCAAAGAAAAAAAAGCAACACACCACTCCCGGGAGGGCTCGAACCTCCAATTTTTCGGTTACCAGCCGAACGTGCTAGCCAATTGCGCCACGGAGACAGTCGTGCTCCACTCTCACCACCGTCAGAACATTTCTTCAGAGCTATCAGCCCAAAGAAAAAAAAGCGCCACACCACCACCGGGTGGGCTCGAACCTCCAACCTTTCGGTCAACAGCAGACCGCACTAGCCAATTGCGCCACGGAGACAGTCGTGCTCCAGTCTCACCACCATCAGAACACATCTTCAAAGCTATCAGCCCAAAAAAAAGTGCCGCACCACCACCGGGTGGGCTCGAACCTCCAACTTTTCAGTTAACTCTAAATCGCGCTAGCCAACTGCGCCACGGAGACAGTCGTGCTCCACTCTCACCACCGTCAGAACATTTCTTCAGAGCTATCAGCCCAAAGAAAAAGAAGCGCCACACCACCACCGGGTGGGCTCGATACTCCAAGCTTTCGGTTAACAGCCGATCGCGCTAGCCAATTGCGCCACGGAGACAGTCCTGCTCCACTCTCACCACCATCAGAACATATCTTCAAAGCTATCAGCCCATAGAAAAAAAGCCCGCACCACCACCGGGTGGGTTCGAACCTCCAACTATTCGGTTAACGGCTGAACGCGCTAGCCAATTGCGCCACGGAGACAGTCCTGCTCCAATCTCATCACCATGAGAACACATCTTCAAAGCTATCAGCACAAAAAAAAGTGCCGCACCACCACCGGGTGGGCTCGAACCTCCAACTTTTCAGTTAACTCTAAATCGCGCTAGCCAACTGCGCCACGGAGACGGTCGTGCTCCACTCTCACCACCGTCAGAACATTTCTTCAGAGCTATCAGCCCAAAGATAAAGAAGCGCCACACCACCACCGGGTGGGCTCGAACCTTCAACCTTTCGGTCAACAGCAGATCGCACTAGCCAATTGTGTCATGGAGACAGTCGTGCTCCACTCTCACCAACATCAGAACATATCTTCAAAGCAATCAGCGAAAAGAAAAAAAAGCGACACACCGTCCCCGGGTGGGCTCAAACCTCCAACCTCTCGGTTAACAACCGATCGCGCTAGCCAATTGCGCCACGGAGACAATCCTGCTCCACTCTCATCACCATCAGAACATATCTTCAAAGCTATCAGCTTAAAGAAAAAAAAGCGCCATACCACCACCGGGTGGTTCGAACCTCCAACCTTTTGGTTAACAGCCGATCGCGCTAGCCAATTGCGCCACGGAGACAGTCGTGCTCCACTCTCACCACCATTAGAACATATCTAGAACATATCTTCAAAGCTATCAGCGCAAAGATACAAGCAACACACCAATCCCGGGAGGGCTTGAAACTCCAATTTTTTGGTTAACAGTCGAACGTGCTAGCCAATTGCGCCACGGAGACAGTCGTGCTACAATCTCACCACCTTCAGAACATATCTTCAAAGCTATCAGCCCAAAGAAAAAGAGGCGCCGCACCACCACCGGGTGGGCTCAAACCTCCAACCTTTCGGTTAAGAGCCGATCGCGCTAGCCAATTGCGCCACGGAGACAGTCCTGCTCCTCTCTCACCACCATCAGAACATATCTTCAAAGCTATCAGCCCATAGAAAAAAAAGCCCGCACCACAACCGGGTGGGCTCGAACCTCCAACCTTTCGGTTAACGGCCGAACGCGCTAGCCAATTGCGCCACGGAGACAGTCCTGCTCCAATCTCACCACCATGAGAACACATCTTCAAAGCTATCAGCCCAAAGAAAAAAAAGCAACACACCACTCCCGGGAGGGCTCGAACCTCCAACCTTTCCGTTAACAGCCGATTGCGCTAGGCAATTGCGCCACGGAGACAGTCGCGCTCCACTCTCACCACCATCAGAACATATCTTCAAAGCTATCGGCCCAAAAAAAATTTCCGCAGCACCACCACGTGGGCTCGAACCTCCAACCTTTCGGTCAACAGCAGACCGCACTAGCCAATTGCGCCACGGAGACAGTCGTGCTCCAGTCTCACCACCATCAGAACACATCTTCAAAGCTATCAGCCCAAAAAAAAGTGCCGCACCACCACCGGTTGGGCTCGAACCTCCAACTTTTCAGTTAACTCTAAATAGCGCTAGCCAACTGCGCCACGGAGACAGTCGTGCTCCACTCTCACCACCGTCAGAACATTTCTTCAGAGCTATCAGCCCAAAGAAAAAGAAGCGCCACACCACCACCAGGTGGGCTCGAACCTCCAACTTTTCGGTTAACTGCCGATCGCGCTAGCCAATTTCGCCACGGAGACAGTCGTGCTCCACTCTCACCACCGTCAGAACATTCCTTCAGAGCTATCAGCCCAAAGAATACGAAGCACCGCACCACCACCGGGTGGGCTCGAACCTCCAACCTTTCGGTCAACAGCAGACCGCACTAGCCAATTGCGCCACGGAGACAGTCGTGCTCCAGTATCACCACCATCAGAACATATTTTCAAAGCTATCAGCGCAACGAAAAACGCGACACACCACTCCCGGGAGGGCTCGAACCTCCAACCTTTCGGTTAACAGCTGACCGCGCTAACCAATTGCGCCACGGAGACAGTCGTGCTCCACTCTCACCACCATCAGAACATATCTTCGAAGCTATCAGCGCAAAGAAAAAAGCAGCACACCACTCCCGCGAGGGCTCGAAACTCCAATTTTTCGGTTAACAGCCGAACGTGCTAGCCAATTGCGCCACGGAGACAGTCGTGCTCCACTCTCACCACCGTCAGAACATTTCTTCAGAGCTATCAGCCCAAAGAAAAAAAACGCCGCACCACCACCGGGTGGGCTCGAACCTCCAACCTTTCGGTTAACAGCCGATCGCGCTACCCTATTGCGCTACGGAGACAGTCCTGCTCCACTCTCACCACCATGAGAACATATCTTCAAAGCTATCAGCCCAAAGAAAAAAAGCGCTGCACCAACACCGGGTGGGCTCAAACCTCCAAGCTTTCGGTAAACATCCGATCGCGCTAGCCAATTGGGTCACGGAGACAGTCGTGCTCCACTCTCACCACCATTAGAACATATCTTCAAAGCTGTCAGCGCAAAGAAAAAAGCACAACACCACTCCCGGGAGGGCTCGAACCTCCAACCTTTCGGTTAACAGCCGATTGCGCTAGCCAATTGCGCCACGGAGACAGTCGTGCTCCACTCTCACCACCGTCAGAACATTTCTTCAGAGCTATCAGCCCAAAGCAAAAAAGAGCCGCACCACCACCGGGTGGTTCGAACCTCCAACCTTTCGGTTAACAGCCGATCGCGCTAGCCAATTGCGCCACGGAGACAGTCGTGCTCCACTCTCACCACCATCAGAACATATCTTCAAAGCTATCAGTGCAAAGAAAAAAGCAACACACCAATCCCGGGAGGGCTTGAAACTCCAATTTTTCGGTTAACAGCCGAACGTGCTAGCCAATTGCGCCACGGAGACAGTCCTGCTCCACTCTCGCCACCATCAGAACATATCTTCAAAGCTATCAGCGCAAAGAAAAAAGAACACACCACTCCCGGGAGGGGTCGAATCTCCAACCTTACGGTTAACAGCCAATCGCGCTAGCCAACTGCGCCACGGAGACAGTCCTGCTCCACTCTCATCACCACCAGAACATATCTTCAAATCTATCAGCCTAAAGAAAAAAAAGCGCCATACCACCACCGGATGGTTCGAACCTCCAATCTTTTGGTTAACAGCCGATCGCGCTAGCCAATTGCGCCACGGAGACAGTCGTGCTCCACTCTCACCACCATCAGAACATATCTTCAAAGCTATCAGCGCAAAGAAAAAAGCAAACACCAATCCCGGGAGGGCTTGAAACTCCAATTTTTCGGTTAACAGCCGAACGTGCTAGCCAATTGCGCCACAGAGACAGTCGTGCTACAATCTCACCACCTTCAGAACATATCTTCAAAGCTATCAGCCCAAAGAAAAAGAGGCGCCGCACCACCACCGGGTGGGCTCAAACCTCCAACCTTTCGGTCAACAGCAGACCGCACTAGCCAATTGCGCCACGGAGACAGTCGTGCTCCAGTATCACCACCATCAGAACATATTTTCAAAGCTATCAGCGCAACGAAAAACGCGACACACCACTCCCGGGAGGGCTCGAACCTCCAACCTTTCGGTTAACAGCTCACCGCGCTAACCAATTGCGCCACGGAGACAGTCGTGCTCCACTCTCACCACCATCAGAACATATCTTCGAAGCTATCAGCGCAAAGAAAAAAGCAACACACCACTCCCGCGAGGGCTCGAAACTCCAATTTTTCGGTTAACAGCCGAACGTGCTAGCCAATTGCGCCACGGAGACAGTCGTGCTCCACTCTCACCACCGTCAGAACATTTCTTCAGAGCTATCAGCCCAAAGAAAAAAAACGCCGCACCACCACCGGGTGGGCTCGAACCTCCAACCTTTCGGTTAACAGCCGATCGCGCTACCCTATTGCGCTACGGAGACAGTCCTGCTCCACTCTCACCACCATGAGAACATATCTTCAAAGCTATCAGCCCAAAGAAAAAAAGCGCTGCACCAACACCGGGTGGGCTCAAACCTCCAAGCTTTCAGTAAACATCCGATCGCGCTAGCCAATTGGGTCACGGAGACAGTCGTGCTCCACTCTCACCACCATTAGAACATATCTTCAAAGCTGTCAGCGCAAAGAAAAAAGCACAACACCACTCCCGGGAGGGCTCGAACCTCCAACCTTTCGGTTAACAGCCGATTGCGCTAGCCAATTGCGCCACGGAGACAGTCGTGCTCCACTCTCACCACCGTCAGAACATTTCTTCAGAGCTATTAGCCCAAAAGAAAAAAGAGCCGCACCACCACCGGGTGGTTCGAACCTCCAACCTTTCGGTTAACAGCCGATCGCGCTAGCCAATTGCGCCACGGAGACAGTCGTGCTCCACTCTCACCACCATCAGAACATATCTTCAAAGCTATCAGTGCAAAGAAAAAAGCAACAAACCAATCCCGGGAGGGCTTGAAACTCCAATTTTTCGGTTAACAGCCGAACGTGCTAGCCAATTGCGCCACGGAGACAGTCCTGCTCCACTCTCGCCACCATCAGAACATATCTTCAAAGCTATCAGCGCAAAGAAAAAAGAACACACCACTCCCGGGAGGGGTCGAATCTCCAACCTTACGGTTAACAGCCGATCGCGCTAGCCAACTGCGCCACGGAGACAGTCCTGCTCCACTCTCATCACCACCAGAACATATCTTCAAAGCTATCAGCCTAAAGAAAAAAAGCGCCATACCACCACCGGGTGGTTCGAACCTCCAACCTTTTGGTTAACAGCCGATCGCGCTAGCCAATTGCGCCACGGAGACAGTCGTGCTCCACTCTCACCACCATCAGAACATATCTTCAAAGCTATCAGCGCAAAGAAAAAAGCAAACACCAATCCCGGGAGGGCTTGAAACTCCAATTTTTCGGTTAACAGCCGAACGTGCTAGCCAATTGCGCCACAGAGACAGTCGTGCTACAATCTCACCACCTTCAGAACATATCTTCAAAGCTATCAGCCCAAAGAAAAAGAGGCGCCGCACCACCACCGGGTGGGCTCAAACCTCCAACCTTTCGGTTAAGAGCCGATCGCGCTAGCCAATTGCGCCTCGGAGACAGTCCTGCTCCTCTCTCACCACCATCAGAACATATCTTCAAAGCTATCAGCCCATAGAAAAAAAAGCCCGCACCACAACCGGGTGGGCTCGAACCTCCAACCTTTCGGTTAACGGCCGAACGCGCTAGCCAATTGCGCCACGGAGACAGTCCTGCTCCAATCTCACCACCATGAGAACACATCTTCAAAGCTATCAGCCCAAAGAAAAAAAAGCAACACACCACTCCCGGGAGGGCTCGAACCTCCAATTTTTCGGTTACCAGCCGAACGTGCTAGCCAATTGCGCCACGGAGACAGTCGTGCTCCACTCTCACCACCGTCAGAACATTTCTTCAGAGCTATCAGCCCAAAGAAAAAAAAGCGCCACACCACCACCGGGTGGGCTCGAACCTCCAACCTTTCGGTCAACAGCAGACCGCACTAGCCAATTGCGCCACGGAGACAGTCGTGCTCCAGTCTCACCACCATCAGAACACATCTTCAAAGCTATCAGCCCAAAAAAAGTGCCGCACCACCACCGGGTGGGCTCGAACCTCCAACTTTTCAGTTAACTCTAAATCGCGCTAGCCAACTGCGCCACGGAGACAGTCGTGCTCCACTCTCACCACCGTCAGAACATTTCTTCAGAGCTATCAGCCCAAAGAAAAAGAAGCGCCACACCACCACCGGGTGGGCTCGATACTCCAAGCTTTCGGTTAACAGCCGATCGCGCTAGCCAATTGCGCCACGGAGACAGTCCTGCTCCACTCTCACCACCATCAGAACCTATCTTCAAAGCTATCAGCCCATAGAAAAAAAGCCCGCACCACCACCGGGTGGGCTCGAACCTCCAACTATTCGGTTAACGGCTGAACGCGCTAGCCAATTGCGCCACGGAGACAGTCCTGCTCCAATCTCATCACCATGAGAACACATCTTCAAAGCTATCAGCCCAAAAAAAAGTGCCGCACCACCACCGGGTGGGCTCGAACCTCCAACTTTTCAGTTAACTCTAAATCGCGCTAGCCAACTGCGCCACGGAGACGGTCGTGCTCCACTCTCACCACCGTCAGAACATTTCTTCAGAGCTATCAGCCCAAAGATAAAGAAGCGCCACACCACCACCGGGTGGGCTCGAACCTTCAACCTTTCGGTCAACAGCAGATCGCACTAGCCAATTGTGTCATGGAGACAGTCGTGCTCCACTCTCACCAACATCAGAACATATCTTCAAAGCAATCAGCGAAAAGAAAAAAAAGCGACACACCGTCCCCGGGTGGGCTCAAACCTCCAACCTCTCGGTTAACAACCGATCGCGCTAGCCAATTGCGCCACGGAGACAATCCTGCTCCACTCTCATCACCATCAGAACATATCTTCAAAGCTATCAGCTTAAAGAAAAAAAAGCGCCATACCACCACCGGGTGGTTCGAACCTCCAACCTTTTGGTTAACAGCCGATCGCGCTAGCCAATTGCGCCACGGAGACAGTCGTGCTCCACTCTCACCACCATTAGAACATATCTAGAACATATCTTCAAAGCTATCAGCGCAAAGATACAAGCAACACACCAATCCCGGGAGGGCTTGAAACTCCAATTTTTTGGTTAACAGTCGAACGTGCTAGCCAATTGCGCCACGGAGACAGTCGTGCTACAATCTCACCACCTTCAGAACATATCTTCAAAGCTATCAGCCCAAAGAAAAAGAGGCGCCGCACCACCACCGGGTGGGCTCAAACCTCCAACCTTTCGGTTAAGAGCCGATCGCGCTAGCCAATTGCGCCACGGAGACAGTCCTGCTCCTCTCTCACCACCATCAGAACATATCTTCAAAGCTATCAGCCCATAGAAAAAAAAGCCCGCACCACAACCGGGTGGGCTCGAACCTCCAACCTTTCGGTTAACGGCCGAACGCGCTAGCCAATTGCGCCACGGAGACAGTCCTGCTCCAATCTCACCACCATGAGAACACATCTTCAAAGCTATCAGCCCAAAGAAAAAAAAGCAACACACCACTCCCGGGAGGGCTCGAACCTCCAACCTTTCCGTTAACAGCCGATTGCGCTAGGCAATTGCGCCACGGAGACAGTCGCGCTCCACTCTCACCACCATCAGAACATATCTTCAAAGCTATCGGCCCAAAAAAAATTTCCGCAGCACCACCACGTGGGCTCGAACCTCCAACCTTTCGGTCAACAGCAGACCGCACTAGCCAATTGCGCCACGGAGACAGTCGTGCTCCAGTCTCACCACCATCAGAACACATCTTCAAAGCTATCAGCCCAAAAAAAAGTGCCGCACCACCACCGGTTGGGCTCGAACCTCCAACTTTTCAGTTAACTCTAAATAGCGCTAGCCAACTGCGCCACGGAGACAGTCGTGCTCCACTCTCACCACCGTCAGAACATTTCTTCAGAGCTATCAGCCCAAAGAAAAAGAAGCGCCACACCACCACCAGGTGGGCTCGATACTCCAAGCTTTCGGTTAACAGCCGATCGCGCTAGCCAATTGCGCCACAGAGACAGTCCTGCTCCACTCTCACCACCATCAGAACATATCTTCAAAGCTATCAGCCCTTAGAAAAAAAGCCCACACCACCAACGGGTGGGCTCGAACCTCCAACTATTCGGTTAACGGCTGAACGCGCTAGCCAATTGCGCCACGGAGACAGTCCTGCTCCAATCTCACCACCATGAGAACACATCTTCAAAGCTATCAGCCCAAAAAAAAGTGCCGCACCACCACCGGGTGGGCTCGAACCTCCAACTTTTCGGTTAACTGCCGATCGCGCTAGCCAATTTCGCCACGGAGACAGTCGTGCTCCACTCTCACCACCGTCAGAACATTCCTTCAGAGCTATCAGCCCAAAGAATACGAAGCACCGCACCACCACCGGGTGGGCTCGAACCTCCAACCTTTCGGTCAACAGCAGACCGCACTAGCCAATTGCGCCACGGAGACAGTCGTGCTCCAGTATCACCACCATCAGAACATATTTTCAAAGCTATCAGCGCAACGAAAAACGCGACACACCACTCCCGGGAGGGCTCGAACCTCCAACCTTTCGGTTAACAGCTGACCGCGCTAACCAATTGCGCCACGGAGACAGTCGTGCTCCACTCTCACCACCATCAGAACATATCTTCGAAGCTATCAGCGCAAAGAAAAAAGCAGCACACCACTCCCGCGAGGGCTCGAAACTCCAATTTTTCGGTTAACAGCCGAACGTGCTAGCCAATTGCGCCACGGAGACAGTCGTGCTCCACTCTCACCACCGTCAGAACATTTCTTCAGAGCTATCAGCCCAAAGAAAAAAAACGCCGCACCACCACCGGGTGGGCTCGAACCTCCAACCTTTCGGTTAACAGCCGATCGCGCTACCCTATTGCGCTACGGAGACAGTCCTGCTCCACTCTCACCACCATGAGAACATATCTTCAAAGCTATCAGCCCAAAGAAAAAAAGCGCTGCACCAACACCGGGTGGGCTCAAACCTCCAAGCTTTCGGTAAACATCCGATCGCGCTAGCCAATTGGGTCACGGAGACAGTCGTGCTCCACTCTCACCACCATTAGAACATATCTTCAAAGCTGTCAGCGCAAAGAAAAAAGCACAACACCACTCCCGGGAGGGCTCGAACCTCCAACCTTTCGGTTAACAGCCGATTGCGCTAGCCAATTGCGCCACGGAGACAGTCGTGCTCCACTCTCACCACCGTCAGAACATTTCTTCAGAGCTATCAGCCCAAAGCAAAAAAGAGCCGCACCACCACCGGGTGGTTCGAACCTCCAACCTTTCGGTTAACAGCCGATCGCGCTAGCCAATTGCGCCACGGAGACAGTCGTGCTCCACTCTCACCACCATCAGAACATATCTTCAAAGCTATCAGTGCAAAGAAAAAAGCAACACACCAATCCCGGGAGGGCTTGAAACTCCAATTTTTCGGTTAACAGCCGAACGTGCTAGCCAATTGCGCCACGGAGACAGTCCTGCTCCACTCTCGCCACCATCAGAACATATCTTCAAAGCTATCAGCGCAAAGAAAAAAGAACACACCACTCCCGGGAGGGGTCGAATCTCCAACCTTACGGTTAACAGCCAATCGCGCTAGCCAACTGCGCCACGGAGACAGTCCTGCTCCACTCTCATCACCACCAGAACATATCTTCAAAGCTATCAGCCTAAAGAAAAAAAAGCGCCATACCACCACCGGATGGTTCGAACCTCCAACCTTTTGGTTAACAGCCGATCGCGCTAGCCAATTGCGCCACGGAGACAGTCGTGCTCCACTCTCACCACCATCAGAACATATCTTCAAAGCTATCAGCGCAAAGAAAAAAGCAAACACCAATCCCGGGAGGGCTTGAAACTCCAATTTTTCGGTTAACAGCCGAACGTGCTAGCCAATTGCGCCACAGAGACAGTCGTGCTACAATCTCACCACCTTCAGAACATATCTTCAAAGCTATCAGCCCAAAGAAAAAGAGGCGCCGCACCACCACCGGGTGGGCTCAAACCTCCAACCTTTCGGTCAACAGCAGACCGCACTAGCCAATTGCGCCACGGAGACAGTCGTGCTCCAGTATCACCACCATCAGAACATATTTTCAAAGCTATCAGCGCAACGAAAAACGCGACACACCACTCCCGGGAGGGCTCGAACCTCCAACCTTTCGGTTAACAGCTCACCGCGCTAACCAATTGCGCCACGGAGACAGTCGTGCTCCACTCTCACCACCATCAGAACATATCTTCGAAGCTATCAGCGCAAAGAAAAAAGCAACACACCACTCCCGCGAGGGCTCGAAACTCCAATTTTTCGGTTAACAGCCGAACGTGCTAGCCAATTGCGCCACGGAGACAGTCGTGCTCCACTCTCACCACCGTCAGAACATTTCTTCAGAGCTATCAGCCCAAAGAAAAAAAACGCCGCACCACCACCGGGTGGGCTCGAACCTCCAACCTTTCGGTTAACAGCCGATCGCGCTACCCTATTGCGCTACGGAGACAGTCCTGCTCCACTCTCACCACCATGAGAACATATCTTCAAAGCTATCAGCCCAAAGAAAAAAAGCGCTGCACCAACACCGGGTGGGCTCAAACCTCCAAGCTTTCAGTAAACATCCGATCGCGCTAGCCAATTGGGTCACGGAGACAGTCGTGCTCCACTCTTACCACCATTAGAACATATCTTCAAAGCTGTCAGCGCAAAGAAAAAAGCACAACACCACTCCCGGGAGGGCTCGAACCTCCAACCTTTCGGTTAACAGCCGATTGCGCTAGCCAATTGCGCCACGGAGACAGTCGTGCTCCACTCTCACCACCGTCAGAACATTTCTTCAGAGCTATTAGCCCAAAAGAAAAAAGAGCCGCACCACCACCGGGTGGTTCGAACCTCCAACCTTTCGGTTAACAGCCGATCGCGCTAGCCAATTGCGCCACGGAGACAGTCGTGCTCCACTCTCACCACCATCAGAACATATCTTCAAAGCTATCAGTGCAAAGAAAAAAGCAACAAACCAATCCCGGGAGGGCTTGAAACTCCAATTTTTCGGTTAACAGCCGAACGTGCTAGCCAATTGCGCCACGGAGACAGTCCTGCTCCACTCTCGCCACCATCAGAACATATCTTCAAAGCTATCAGCGCAAAGAAAAAAGAACACACCACTCCCGGGAGGGGTCGAATCTCCAACCTTACGGTTAACAGCCGATCGCGCTAGCCAACTGCGCCACGGAGACAGTCCTGCTCCACTCTCATCACCACCAGAACATATCTTCAAAGCTATCAGCCTAAAGAAAAAAAGCGCCATACCACCACCGGGTGGTTCGAACCTCCAACCTTTTGGTTAACAGCCGATCGCGCTAGCCAATTGCGCCACGGAGACAGTCGTGCTCCACTCTCACCACCATCAGAACATATCTTCAAAGCTATCAGCGCAAAGAAAAAAGCAAACACCAATCCCGGGAGGGCTTGAAACTCCAATTTTTCGGTTAACAGCCGAACGTGCTAGCCAATTGCGCCACAGAGACAGTCGTGCTACAATCTCACCACCTTCAGAACATATCTTCAAAGCTATCAGCCCAAAGAAAAAGAGGCGCCGCACCACCACCGGGTGGGCTCAAACCTCCAACCTTTCGGTTAAGAGCCGATCGCGCTAGCCAATTGCGCCTCGGAGACAGTCCTGCTCCTCTCTCACCACCATCAGAACATATCTTCAAAGCTATCAGCCCATAGAAAAAAAAGCCCGCACCACAACCGGGTGGGCTCGAACCTCCAACCTTTCGGTTAACGGCCGAACGCGCTAGCCAATTGCGCCACGGAGACAGTCCTGCTCCAATCTCACCACCATGAGAACACATCTTCAAAGCTATCAGCCCAAAGAAAAAAAAGCAACACACCACTCCCGGGAGGGCTCGAACCTCCAATTTTTTGGTTACCAGCCGAACGTGCTAGCCAATTGCGCCACGGAGACAGTCGTGCTCCACTCTCACCACCGTCAGAACATTTCTTCAGAGCTATCAGCCCAAAGAAAAAAAAGCGCCACACCACCACCGGGTGGGCTCGAACCTCCAACCTTTCGGTCAACAGCAGACCGCACTAGCCAATTGCGCCACGGAGACAGTCGTGCTCCAGTCTCACCACCATCAGAACACATCTTCAAAGCTATCAGCCCAAAAAAAGTGCCGCACCACCACCGGGTGGGCTCGAACCTCCAACTTTTCAGTTAACTCTAAATCGCGCTAGCCAACTGCGCCACGGAGACAGTCGTGCTCCACTCTCACCACCGTCAGAACATTTCTTCAGAGCTATCAGCCCAAAGAAAAAGAAGCGCCACACCACCACCGGGTGGGCTCGATACTCCAAGCTTTCGGTTAACAGCCGATCGCGCTAGCCAATTGCGCCACGGAGACAGTCCTGCTCCACTCTCACCACCATCAGAACCTATCTTCAAAGCTATCAGCCCATAGAAAAAAAGCCCGCACCACCCCCGGGTGGGCTCGAACCTCCAACTATTCGGTTAACGGCTGAACGCGCTAGCCAATTGCGCCACGGAGACAGTCCTGCTCCAATCTCATCACCATGAGAACACATCTTCAAAGCTATCAGCCCAAAAAAAAGTGCCGCACCACCACCGGGTGGGCTCGAACCTCCAACTTTTCAGTTAACTCTAAATCGCGCTAGCCAACTGCGCCACGGAGACGGTCGTGCTCCACTCTCACCACCGTCAGAACATTTCTTCAGAGCTATCAGCCCAAAGATAAAGAAGCGCCACACCACCACCGGGTGGGCTCGAACCTTCAACCTTTCGGTCAACAGCAGATCGCACTAGCCAATTGTGTCATGGAGACAGTCGTGCTCCACTCTCACCAACATCAGAACATATCTTCAAAGCAATCAGCGAAAAGAAAAAAAAGCGACACACCGTCCCCGGGTGGGCTCAAACCTCCAACCTCTCGGTTAACAACCGATCGCGCTAGCCAATTGCGCCACGGAGACAGTCCTGCTCCACTCTCATCACCATCAGAACATATCTTCAAAGCTATCAGCTTAAAGAAAAAAAAGCGCCATACCACCACCGGGTGGTTCGAACTTCCAACCTTTTGGTTAACAGCCGATCGCGCTAGCCAATTGCGCCACGGAGACAGTCGTGCTCCACTCTCACCACCATTAGAACATATCTAGAACATATCTTCAAAGCTATCAGCGCAAAGATACAAGCAACACACCAATCCCGGGAGGGCTTGAAACTCCAATTTTTTGGTTAACAGCCGAACGTGCTAGCCAATTGCGCCACGGAGACAGTCGTGCTACAATCTCACCACCTTCAGAACATATCTTCAAAGCTATCAGCCCAAAGAAAAAGAGGCGCCGCACCACCACCGGGTGGGCTCAAACCTCCAACCTTTCGGTTAAGAGCCGATCGCGCTAGCCAATTGCGCCACGGAGACAGTCCTGCTCCTCTCTCACCACCATCAGAACATATCTTCAAAGCTATCAGCCCATAGAAAAAAAAGCCCGCACAACAACCGGGTGGGCTCGAACCTCCAACCTTTCGGTTAACGGCCGAACGCGCTAGCCAATTGCGCCACGGAGACAGTCCTGCTCCAATCTCACCACCATGAGAACACATCTTCAAAGCTATCAGCCCAAAAAAAAGTGCCGCACCACCACCGGGTGGGCTTGAACCTCCAACTTTTCAGTTAACTCTAAATCGCGCTAGCCAACTGCGCCACGGAGACAGTCGTGCTCCACTCTCACCACCGTCAGAACATTTCTTCAGAGCTATCAGCCCAAAGAAAAAGAAGCGCCACACCACCACCGGGTGGGCTCGAACCTCCAACCTTTCGGTCAACAGCAGTTCGCACTAGCCAATTGTGTCATGGAGACAGTCGTGCTCCACTCTCACCAACATCAGAACATATCTTCAAAGCTATCAGCCCAAAGAAAAAAAAGCGCCGCACCACCCCCGGGTGGGCTCGAACCTCCATCCTTTCTGTTAACAGCCGATCGAGCTAGCCAATTGCGCACCGGAGAAAGTCGTGCTCCACTCTCACCACCATCAGAACATATCTTCAAAGCAATCAGCGAAAAGAAAAAAAGCGACACACCGTCCCCGGGTGGGCTCAAACCTCCATCCTTTCTGTTAACAGCCGATCGCGCTAGCCAATTGCGCACCGGAGACAGTCGTGCTCCACTCTCACCCCCATAAGAACATATCTTCAAAGCTATCAGCGCAAAGAAAAAAAAGCGACACACCGTCCCCGGGTGGGCTCGAAACTCCAACCTTTCGGTTAACAGCCGATCGCGCAAGCCAATTGCGCCACGGAGACAGTCCTGCTCCACTCTCACCACCATAAGAACATATCTTCAAAGCTATCAGCTCAAAGAAAAAAAAGCCCGCACACCCACCGGGTGGGCTTGAACCTTCAACCTTTCGTTTAACGGCCGAACGCACTAGCCAATTGCGCCACGGAGACAGTCCTGCTTCACTCTTGCCACCATCAGAACATATTTTCAAAGCTATCAGCCCAAAGAAAAAAAAGCAACATACCACTCCCGGGAGGTCTCGAACCTCCAACCTTTCGGTTAACAGCCAATTGCGCTAGCCAATTGCGCCACGGTGACAGTCGTGCTCCACTCTCACCACCGTCAGAACATTTCTTCAGAGCTATCAGCCCAAAGAAAAAGAAGCACCACACCACCACCGGGTGGGCTCGAACCTCCAACCTTTCGGTCAACAGCAGATCGCACTAGCCAATTGTGTCACGGAGACAGTCGTGCTCCACTCTCACCACCATCAGAACATATCTTCAAAGCTATCAGCGCAAAGAAAAAAGCAACACACCATTCCCGGGAGGGCTTGAAACTCCAATTTTTCGGTTAACAGCCGAACGTGCTAGCCAATTGCGCCACGGAGACAGTCGTGCTACAATCTCACCACCTTCAGAACATATCTTCAAAGCTATCAGCCCAAAGAAAAAGAGGCGCCGCACCACCACCGGGTGGGCTCAAACCTCCAACCTTTCGGTTAAGAGCCGATCGCGCTAGCCAATTGCGCCACGGAGACACTCCTGCTCCTCTCTCACCACCATCAGAACATATCTTCAAAGCTATCAGCCCATAGAAAAAAAAGCCCGCACCACAACCGGGTGGGCTCGAACCTCCAACCTTTCGGTTAACGGCCGAACGCGCTAGCCAATTGCGCCACGGAGACAGTCCTGCTCCAATCTCACCACCATGAGAACACATCTTCAAAGCTATCAGCCCAAAGAAAAAAAAGCAACACACCACTCCCGGGAGGGCTCGAACCTCCAACCTTTCCGTTAACAGCCGATTGCGCTAGCCGATTGCGCCACGGAGACCGTCGTGCTCCACTGTCACCACCATCAGAACATATCTTCAAAGCTATCGGCCCAAAAAAAATTTCCGCACCACCACCACGTGGGCTCGAACCTCCAACTTTTCGGTTAACTGCCGATCGCGCTAGCCAATTGGTCACGGAGACAGTCGTGCTCCACTCTCACCACCGTCAGAACATTTCTTCAGAGCTATCAGCCCAAAGAAAACGAAGCGCCGCACCACCACCGAGTGGGCTCGAACCTCCAACCTTTCGGTCAACAGCAGACCGCACTAGCCAATTGCGCCACGGAGACAGTCGTGCTCTAGTCTCACCACCATCAGAACACATCTTCAAAGCTATCAGCCCAAAAAAAAAGTGCCGCACCACCACCGGGTGGGCTCGAACCTCCAACTTTTCAGTTAACTCTAAATCGCGCTAGCCAACTGCGCCACGGAGACAGTCGTGCTCCGCTCTCACCACCGTCAGAACATTTCTTCAGAGCTATCAGCCCAAAGAAAAAGAAGCGCCACACCACCACCGGGTGGGCTCGAACCACCAACCTTTCGGTCAACAGCAGATCGCACTAGCCAATTGTGTCTTGGAGACAGTCGTGCTCCACTCTCACCAACATCAGAACATGTCTTCAAAGCTATCAGCCCAAAGAAAAAAAAGCGCCGCACCACCCCCGGGTGGGCTCGAACCTCCATCCTTTCTGTTAACAGCCGATCGCGCTAGCCAATTGCGCACCGGAGAAAGTCGTGCTCCACTCTCACCACCATCAGAACATATCTTCAAAGCAATCAGCGAAAAGAAAAAAAAGCGACACACCGTCCCCGGGTGGGCTCAAACCTCCATCCTTTCTGTTAACAACCGATCGCGCTAGCCAATTGCGCACCGGAGACAGTCGTGCTCCACTCTCACCCCCATAAGAACATATCTTCAAAGCTATCAGCGCAAAGAAAAAAAAAGCGACACACCGTCCCCGGGTGGGCTCGAAACTCCAACCTTTCGGTTAACAGCCGATCGTGCTAGCCAATTGCGCCACGGAGACAGTCCTGCTCCACTCTCACCACCATAAGAACATATCTTCAAAGCTATCAGCTCAAAGAAAAAAAAGCCCGCCCACCCACCGGGTGGTCTCGAACCTGCAACCTTTCGTTTAACGGCCGAACGCACTAGCCAATTGCGCCACGGAGACAGTCCTGCTTCACTCTAGCCACCATCAGAACATATCTTCAAAGCTATCAGCCCAAAGAAAAAAAAGCAACACACCACTCCCGGGAGGTCTCGAACCTCCAACCTTTCGGTTAACAGCCGATTGCGCTAGCCAATTGCGCCACGGTGACAGTCGTGCTCCACTCTCACCACCGTCAGAACATTTCTTCAGAGCTATCAGCCCAGAAGGAAAAAAAGCGCCGCACCACCACCGGGTGGGCTCGAACCTCCAACCTTTCGCTTAACAGCCGATCGCGCTAGCAAATAGCGCCACGGAGACAGTCCTGATATACTCTCATCACCATCAGAACATATCTTCAAAGCTATCAGCCCAAAGAAAAAAAAGTGCCGCACCACCAGCGGGTGGGCTCGAACCTCCAACTTTTCGGTTAACTGCAAATCGCGCTAGCCAACTGCGCCACGGAGACAGTCGTGCTCCACTCTCACCACCGTCAGAACATTTCTTCACAGCTATCAGCCCAAAAAAAAAGAAGCGCCGTACCACCACCGGGTGGGCTCCAACCTCCAACCTTTCGGCTAACAGCCGATCGCGCTAGCCAATTGCGCCACGGAGACAGTCGTGCTCCACATTCACCACCATGAGAACATATCTTCAAAGCTATCAGCGCAAAGAAAAAAAAGCGACACACCGTCCCCGGGTGGGCTCGAACTACCAACCTTTCGGTTAACAGCCGATCGCGCTCGCCAATTGCGCCATGGAGACATTCGTGCTCAACTCTCACCACCATCAGAACATATCTTCAAAGCTATCAGCCCAAAGAAAAAATGCGCCGCACCACCACCGGGTGGGCTCGAACCTCCAACCTTTCGGTTAACAGTCGATCGCGCTAGCCAATTGCGCCACGGAGACAGTCCTGCATCACTCTCACCACCATCAGAACATATCTTCAAAGCTATCAGCCTAAAGAAAAAAAAGCGCCGCACCACCACCGCGTGGTTCGAACCTCCAACTTTTCGGTTAACAGCCGATCGCGCTAGCCAATTGCGCCACGGAGACAGTCGTGCTCCACTCTCACCACCATCAGAACATATCTTAAAAGCTATCAGCGCAAAGAAAAAAGAACACACCGCTCCCGGGAGGGGTCGAATCTCCAATCTTTCGGTTAACAGCCGATCGCGCTAGCCAACTGCGCCACGGAGACAGTCCTGCTCCACTCTCATCACCATCAGAACATATCTTCAAAGCTATCAGCCTAAAGAAAAAAAAGCGACGCACCACCACCGGGTGGTTCGAACCGCCAACCTTTCGGTTAACAGCCGATCGCGCTAGTCAATTGCGCCACGGAGACAGTCCTGCTCCACTCTCACCACCATAAGAACATATCTTCAAAGCTATCAGCTCAAAGAAAAAAAAGCCCGCCCACCCACCGGTTGGGCTCGAACCTTCAACCTTTCGTTTAACGGCCGAACGCACTAGCCAATTGCGCCACGGAGACAGTCCTGCTTCACTCTAGCCACCATCAGAACATATCTTCAAAGCTATCAGCCCAAAGAAAAAAAAGCAACACACCACTCCCGGGAGGTCTCGAACCTCCAACCTTTCGGTTAACAGCCGATTGCGCTAGCCAATTGCGCCACGGTGACAGTCGTGCTCCACTCTCACCACCGTCAGAACATTTCTTCAGAGCTATCAGCCCAGAAGGAAAAAAAGCGCCGCACCACCACCGGGTGGGCTCGAACCTCCAACCTTTCGCTTAACAGCCGATCGCGCTAGCAAATTGCGCCACGGAGACAGTCCTGATATACTCTCACCACCATCAGAACATATCTTCAAAGCTATCAGCCCAAAGAAAAAAAAGTGCCGCACCGTCCCCGGGTGGGCTCGAACTACCAACCTTTCGGTTAACAGCCGATCGCGCTCGCCAATTGCGCCATGGAGACAGTCGTGCTCAACTCTCACCACCATCAGAACATATCTTCAAAGCTATCAGCCCAAAGAAAAAATGCGCCGCACCACCACCGGGTGGGCTCGAACCTCCAACCTTTCGGTTAACAGTCGATCGCGCTAGCCAATTGCGCCACGGAGACAGTCCTGCATCACTCTCACCACCATCAGAACATATCTTCAAAGCTATCAGACCATAGAAAAAAAGCCCCGCACCACCACCGGGTGGGCTCGAACCTCCAATCTTTCCGTTAACAGCCGATCGCGCTAGCCAACTGCGCCACGGAGACAGTCCTGCTCCACTCTCATCACCATCAGAACATATCTTCAAAGCTATCAGCCTAAAGAAAAAAAAGCGCCGCACCACCACCGGGTGGTTCGAACCGCCAACCTTTCGGTTAACAGCCGATTGCGCTAGCCAATTGCGCCACGGAGACAGTCGTGCTCCACTCTCACCACCATCAGAACATATCTTCAAAGCTATCAGAGCAAAGAAAAAAGCAACAAACCAATACCGGGTGGGCTCGAAACTCCAAGCTTTCGGTTAACAGCCGATCGCGCTAGCCAAATGCGCCACGGAGACAGTCCTGCTCCACTCTCACCACCATCAGAAGATATCTTCAAAACTATCAGCCCGAAGAAAAAAAAAGCGCCGCACCACCACCGGGTGGGCTCGAAACTCCAACCTTTCGGTTATCAGCCGATCACGCTCGCCAATTGCGCCACGGAGACAGTCCGGCTCCACTCTCACCACCATCAAAACATATCTTCAAAGCTATCAGCCAAAAGTAAAAAAAGCGCCGCACCACTACCGGGTGGGCTCGAAACTCCAAGCTTTCGGTTAACAGCCGATCGCGCTAGCCAATTGCGCCACGGAGACAGTCCTGCTCCACTCTCACCACCATCAGAACATATCTTCAAAGCTATCAGCCCAAAGAAAAAAAAGCGCCGCACCACCACCGGGTGGGCTCTAACCTCCAACCTGTCGGTTAAGAGCCGATCGCGCTAGCCAATTGCGCCACGGAGACAGTCCTGCTCCTCTCTCACCACCATCAGAACATATCTTCAAAGCTATCAGCCCATAGAAAAAAAGCCCGCACCACCACCGGGTGGGCTCGAACCTCCAACTATTCGGTTACTACCGAACGCGCTAGCCAATTTCGCCACGGAGACAGTCGTGCTCCACTCTCACCACCGTCAGAACATTTCTTCAAAGCTATCAGCGCAAAGAAAAAAGCAACACACCACTCCCGAGAGGGCTCGAACCTCCAAACTTCCGGTTAACAGCCGATAGCGCTAGCAAATTGCGCCTCATAGACAGTCCTACTATACTCTCACCACCATCAGAACATAACTTCAAAGCTATCGGCCCAAAAAAAAGTTTCCGCACCACCACCTCGTGGGCTCGAACCTCCAACTTTTCGGTTAACTGCCGATCGCGCTAGCCAATTTCGCCACGGAGACAGTCGTGCTCCACTCTCACCACCGTCAGAACATTCCATCAGAGCTATCAGCCCAAAGAATACGAAGCACCGCACCACCACCGGGTGGGCTCGAACCTCCAACCTTTCGGTCAACAGCAGACCGCACTAGCCAATTGCGCCACGGAGACAGTCGTGCTCCAGTATCACCACCATCAGAACATATTTTCAAAGCTATCAGCGCAACGAAAAACGCGACACACCACTCCCGGGAGGGCTCGAACCTCCAACCTTTCGGTTAACAGCTGACCGCGCTAACCAATTGCGCCACGGAGACAGTCGTGCTCCACTCTCACCACCATCAGAACATATCTTCGAAGCTATCAGCGCAAAGAAAAAAGCAACACACCACTCCCGCGAGGGCTCGAAACTCCAATTTTTCGGTTAACAGCCGAACGTGCTAGCCAATTGCGCCACGGAGACAGTCCTGCTTCACTCTAGCCACCATCAGAACATATCTTCAAAGCTATCAGCCCAAAGAAAAAAAAGCAACACACCACTCCCGGGAGGTCTCGAACCTCCAACCTTTCGGTTAACAGCCGATTGCGCTAGCCAATTGCGCCACGGTGACAGTCGTGCTCCACTCTCACCACCGTCAGAACATTTCTTCAGAGCTATCAGCCCAGAAGGAAAAAAAGCGCCGCACCACCACCGGGTGGGCTCGAACCTCCAACCTTTCGCTTAACAGCCGATCGCGCTAGCAAATAGCGCCACGGAGACAGTCCTGATATACTCTCATCACCATCAGAACATATCTTCAAAGCTATCAGCCCAAAGAAAAAAAAGTGCCGCACCACCAGCGGGTGGGCTCGAACCTCCAACTTTTCGGTTAACTGCAAATCGCGCTAGCCAACTGCGCCACGGAGACAGTCGTGCTCCACTCTCACCACCGTCAGAACATTTCTTCACAGCTATCAGCCCAAAAAAAAAGAAGCGCCGTACCACCACCGGGTGGGCTCCAACCTCCAACCTTTCGGCTAACAGCCGATCGCGCTAGCCAATTGCGCCACGGAGACAGTCGTGCTCCACATTCACCACCATGAGAACATATCTTCAAAGCTATCAGCGCAAAGAAAAAAAAGCGACACACCGTCCCCGGGTGGGCTCGAACTACCAACCTTTCGGTTAACAGCCGATCGCGCTCGCCAATTGCGCCATGGAGACATTCGTGCTCAACTCTCACCACCATCAGAACATATCTTCAAAGCTATCAGCCCAAAGAAAAAATGCGCCGCACCACCACCGGGTGGGCTCGAACCTCCAACCTTTCGGTTAACAGTCGATCGCGCTAGCCAATTGCGCCACGGAGACAGTCCTGCATCACTCTCACCACCATCAGAACATATCTTCAAAGCTATCAGACCATAGAAAAAAGCCCCGCGCCACCACCGGGTGGGCTCGAACCTCCAACTTTTCGGTTAACAGCATATAGCGCTAGCCAATTGCGCCACGGAGACAGTCGTGCTCCACTCTCGCCCCCATCAGAACATATCTTCAAAGCTATCAGCCTAAAGAAAAAAAAGCGCCGCACCACCACCGCGTGGTTCGAACCTCCAACTTTTCGGTTAACAGCCGATCGCGCTAGCCAATTGCGCCACGGAGACAGTCGTGCTCCACTCTCACCACCATCAGAACATATCTTAAAAGCTATCAGCGCAAAGAAAAAAGAACACACCGCTCCCGGGAGGGGTCGAATCTCCAATCTTTCGGTTAACAGCCGATCGCGCTAGCCAACTGCGCCACGGAGACAGTCCTGCTCCACTCTCATCACCATCAGAACATATCTTCAAAGCTATCAGCCTAAAGAAAAAAAAGCGACGCACCACCACCGGGTGGTTCGAACCGCCAACCTTTCGGTTAACAGCCGATCGCGCTAGTCAATTGCGCCACGGAGACAGTCCTGCTCCACTCTCACCACCATAAGAACATATCTTCAAAGCTATCAGCTCAAAGAAAAAAAAGCCCGCCCACCCACCGGTTGGGCTCGAACCTTCAACCTTTCGTTTAACGGCCGAACGCACTAGCCAATTGCGCCACGGAGACAGTCCTGCTTCACTCTAGCCACCATCAGAACATATCTTCAAAGCTATCAGCCCAAAGAAAAAAAAGCAACACACCACTCCCGGGAGGTCTCGAACCTCCAACCTTTCGGTTAACAGCCGATTGCGCTAGCCAATTGCGCCACGGTGACAGTCGTGCTCCACTCTCACCACCGTCAGAACATTTCTTCAGAGCTATCAGCCCAGAAGGAAAAAAAGCGCCGCACCACCACCGGGTGGGCTCGAACCTCCAACCTTTCGCTTAACAGCCGATCGCGCTAGCAAATTGCGCCACGGAGACAGTCCTGATATACTCTCACCACCATCAGAACATATCTTCAAAGCTATCAGCCCAAAGAAAAAAAAGTGCCGCACCGTCCCCGGGTGGGCTCGAACTACCAACCTTTCGGTTAACAGCCGATCGCGCTCGCCAATTGCGCCATGGAGACAGTCGTGCTCAACTCTCACCACCATCAGAACATATCTTCAAAGCTATCAGCCCAAAGAAAAAATGCGCCGCACCACCACCGGGTGGGCTCGAACCTCCAACCTTTCGGTTAACAGTCGATCGCGCTAGCCAATTGCGCCACGGAGACAGTCCTGCATCACTCTCACCACCATCAGAACATATCTTCAAAGCTATCAGACCATAGAAAAAAAGCCCCGCACCACCACCGGGTGGGCTCGAACCTCCAATCTTTCCGTTAACAGCCGATCGCGCTAGCCAACTGCGCCACGGAGACAGTCCTGCTCCACTCTCATCACCATCAGAACATATCTTCAAAGCTATCAGCCTAAAGAAAAAAAAGCGCCGCACCACCACCGGGTGGTTCGAACCGCCAACCTTTCGGTTAACAGCCGATTGCGCTAGCCAATTGCGCCACGGAGACAGTCGTGCTCCACTCTCACCACCATCAGAACATATCTTCAAAGCTATCAGAGCAAAGAAAAAAGCAACAAACCAATACCGGGTGGGCTCGAAACTCCAAGCTTTCGGTTAACAGCCGATCGCGCTAGCCAAATGCGCCACGGAGACAGTCCTGCTCCACTCTCACCACCATCAGAAGATATCTTCAAAACTATCAGCCCGAAGAAAAAAAAAGCGCCGCACCACCACCGGGTGGGCTCGAAACTCCAACCTTTCGGTTATCAGCCGATCACGCTCGCCAATTGCGCCACGGAGACAGTCCGGCTCCACTCTCACCACCATCAAAACATATCTTCAAAGCTATCAGCCAAAAGTAAAAAAAGCGCCGCACCACTACCGGGTGGGCTCGAAACTCCAAGCTTTCGGTTAACAGCCGATCGCGCTAGCCAATTGCGCCACGGAGACAGTCCTGCTCCACTCTCACCACCATCAGAACATATCTTCAAAGCTATCAGCCCAAAGAAAAAAAAGCGCCGCACCACCACCGGGTGGGCTCTAACCTCCAACCTGTCGGTTAAGAGCCGATCGCGCTAGCCAATTGCGCCACGGAGACAGTCCTGCTCCTCTCTCACCACCATCAGAACATATCTTCAAAGCTATCAGCCCATAGAAAAAAAGCCCGCACCACCACCGGGTGGGCTCGAACCTCCAACTATTCGGTTACTACCGAACGCGCTAGCCAATTTCGCCACGGAGACAGTCGTGCTCCACTCTCACCACCGTCAGAACATTTCTTCAAAGCTATCAGCGCAAAGAAAAAAGCAACACACCACTCCCGAGAGGGCTCGAACCTCCAAACTTCCGGTTAACAGCCGATAGCGCTAGCAAATTGCGCCTCATAGACAGTCCTACTATACTCTCACCACCATCAGAACATAACTTCAAAGCTATCGGCCCAAAAAAAAGTTTCCGCACCACCACCTCGTGGGCTCGAACCTCCAACTTTTCGGTTAACTGCCGATCGCGCTAGCCAATTTCGCCACGGAGACAGTCGTGCTCCACTCTCACCACCGTCAGAACATTCCATCAGAGCTATCAGCCCAAAGAATACGAAGCACCGCACCACCACCGGGTGGGCTCGAACCTCCAACCTTTCGGTCAACAGCAGACCGCACTAGCCAATTGCGCCACGGAGACAGTCGTGCTCCAGTATCACCACCATCAGAACATATTTTCAAAGCTATCAGCGCAACGAAAAACGCGACACACCACTCCCGGGAGGGCTCGAACCTCCAACCTTTCGGTTAACAGCTGACCGCGCTAACCAATTGCGCCACGGAGACAGTCGTGCTCCACTCTCACCACCATCAGAACATATCTTCGAAGCTATCAGCGCAAAGAAAAAAGCAACACACCACTCCCGCGAGGGCTCGAAACTCCAATTTTTCGGTTAACAGCCGAACGTGCTAGCCAATTGCGCCACGGAGACAGTCGTGCTCCACTCTCACCACCGTCAGACCATTTCTTCAGAGCTATAAGCCCAAAGAAAAAAAACGCCGCACCACCACCGGGTGGGCTCGAACCTCCAACCTTTCGGTTAACAGCCGATCGCGCTACCCTATTGCGCTACGGAGACAGTCCTGCTCCACTCTCACCACCATGAGAACATATCTTCAAAGCTATCAGCCCAAAGAAAAAAAGCGCTGCACCAACACCGGGTGGGCTCAAACCTCCAAGCTTTCGGTAAACATCCGATCGCGCTAGCCAATTGGGTCACGGAGACAGTCGTGCTCCACTCTCACCACCATTAGAACATATCTTCAAAGCTGTCAGCGCAAAGAAAAAAGCACAACACCACTCCCGGGAGGGCTCGAACCTCCAACCTTTCGGTTAACAGCCGATTACGCTAGCCAATTGCGCCACGGAGACAGTCGTGCTCCACTCTCACCACCGTCAGACATTTCTTCAGAGCTATCAGCCCAAAGGAAAAAAGAGCCGCACCACCACCGGGTGGTTCGAACCTCCAACCTTTCGGTTAACAGCCGATCGCGCTAGCCAATTGCGCCACGGAGACAGTCGTGCTCCATTCTCACCACCATCAGAACATATCTTCAAAGCTATCAGTGCAAAGAAAAAAGCAACACACCAATCCCGGGAGGGCTTGAAACTCCAATTTTTCGGTTAACAGCCGAACGTGCTAGCCAATTGCGCCACGGAGACAGTCGTGCTACAATCTCACCACCTTCAGAACATTTCTCCAAAGCCATCAGCGCAAAGAAAAAAAAGCGCCGCACCACTACCGGGTGGGCTCGAAACTCCAAGCTTTCGGTTAACAGCCGATCGCGCTAGCCAAATGCGCCACGGAGACAGTCCTGCTCCAATCTCACCACCATGAGAACGCATCTTCAAAGCTATCAGCCCAAAGAAAAAAAAAGCAACACACCACTCCCGGGAGGGCTCGAACCTCCAACCTTTCCGTTAACAGCCGATTGCGCTAGCCAATTGCGCCACGGAGACAGTCGTGCTCCACTCTCACCACTATCAGAACATATCTTCAAAGCTATCGGCCCAAAAAAAAATTTCCGCACCACCACCACGTGGGCTCGAACCTCCAACTTCTCGGTTAACTGCCGATCGCGCTAGCCAATTGCGCCACGGAGACAGTCGTGCTCCACTCTCACCACCGTCAGAACATTTCAGCAGAGCTATCAGCCCAAAGAAAACGAAGCGCCGCACCCCCACCGGGTGGGCTCGAAGCTCCAACCTTTCGGTTAACAGCCGATAGCACTAGCAAATTGCGCCACGGAGACAGTCCTGCTATACTCTCACAACCATAGGAACATATCTTCAAAGCTATCAGCCCAAAAAAAAATTTCCGCACCACCACCACGTGGACTCGAACCTCCAACTTTTCGGTTAACTGCCGATCGCGCTAGCCTATTGCGCCACGGAGACAGTCGTGCTCCACTCTCACCACCGTCAGAACATTTCAGCAGAGCTATCAGCCCAAAGAAAACGAAGCGCCGCACCCCCACCGGGTGGGCTCGAAGCTCCAACCTTTCGGTCAACAGCAGACCGCACTAGCCAATTGCGCCACAGAGACAGTCATGCACCAGTCTCACCACCATCAGAACATAATTTCAAAGCTATCAGTGCAACGAAAAACGCGACACACCACTCCCGGGAGGGCTCGAACCTCCAACCTTTCGGTTAACAGCTGACCGCGCTAGCCAATTGGGTCAGGAGACAGTCGTGCTCCACTCTCACCACCATTAGAACATATTTTCAAAGCTGTCAGCGCAAAGAAAAAAGCACCACACCACTCCCGGGAGGGCTCGAACCTCCAACCTTTCGGTTAACAGCCGATTGCACTAGCCAATTGCGCCACGGAGACAGTCGTGCTCCACTCTCACCACCGTCAGAACATTTCTTCAGAGCTATCAGCCCAAAGGAAAAAAGAGCCGCACCACCACCGGGTAGGCTCGAACCTCAAACTATTTGGTTAACAGCCGATCGCGCTAGCCAATTGCGCCACAGAGACAGTCGTGCTCCACTCTCACCACCATGAGAACATTTCTTCAGAGCTATCAGCCCAAAGAAAAAAAGCGCTGCACCACCACCGGGTGGGCTCGAACCTCCAACCTTTCAGTAAACAGCCGATCGCGCTAGCCAATTTGGCCACGGAGACAGACGTGCTCAACTCTCACCACCATTAGAACATATCTTCAAAGCTGTCAGCGCAAAGAAAAAAGCAACACACCACTCCCGGGAGAGCTCAAACCTACAATTTTTCGGTTAACAGCCCAAGGTGCTAGCCAATTGCACCATAGAGACAGTCGTGCTCAGATCTCACCACCGTGAGAACATGTCTCCAAAGTTATCAGCGCAAAGAAAAAAGCAACACACCACTCCCAGGAGGGCTCAAACCTCCAACCTTTCGCTTAACAGCCGATCGCGCTAGCAAATTGCGCCACGGAGACAGTCGTGCTCCACTCTCACCACCGTCAGAACATTTCTTCAGAGCTATCAGCCCAAAGAAAAAGAAGCGCCACACCACCACCGGGTGGGCTCGAACCTCCATCCTTTCTGTTAACAGCCGATCGCGCTAGCCAATTGCGCACCGGAGACAGTCGTGCTCCACTCTCACCCCCATAAGAACATATCTTCAAAGCTATCAGCGCAAAGAAAAAAAAGCGACACACCGTCCCCGGGTGGGCTCGAAACTCCAACCTTTCGGTTAACAGCCGATCGCGCAAGCCAATTGCGCCACGGATACAGTCCTGCTCCACTCTCACCACCATCAGAACATATCTTCAAAGCTATCAGCTCAAAGAAAAAAAAGCCCGCACACCCACCGGGTGGGCTCGAACCTTCAACCTTTCGTTTACCGGCCGAACGCATTAGCCAATTGCGCCACGGAGACAGTCGTGCTTCACTCTAGCCACCATCAGAACATATCTTCAAAGCTATCAGCCCAAGGAAAAAAAAGCAACACACCACTCCCGGGAGGGCTCGAACCTCCAACCTTTCGGTTAACAGCCGATTGCGCTAGCCAATTGTGCCACGGTGACAGTCTTGCTCCCCTCTCACCACCGTCAGAACATTTCTTTAGAGCTATCAGCCCAAAGGAAAAAAAGCGCCGCACCACCACCGGGTGGGCTCGAACCTCCAACCTTCCGCTTAACAGCCGATCGCGGTAGCAAATCGCGCCACGGAGACAGTTCTGATATACTCTCACCACCATCAGAACATATCTTCAAAGCTATCAGCCCAAAGAAAAAAAGTGCCGCACCACCAGCGAGTGGGCTCGAACCTCCAATTTTTCGGTTAACTGCAAATCGCGCTAGCCAACTGCGCCACGGAGACAGTCGTGCTCCACTCTCACCACCGTCAGAACATTTCTTCACAGCTATCAGCCCAAAAAAAAGAAGCGCCGCACCACCACCGGGCGGGCTCGAACCTCCAACCTTTCGGCTAACAGCTGATCGCGCTAGCCAATTGCGCCACGGAGACAGTCGTGCTCCACATTCACCACCATCAGAACATTTCTTCAAAGCTATCAGCGCAAAGAAAAAAAAAGCGACACACCGTCCCCGGGTGGGTTCGAACCTCCAACCTTTCGGTTAACAGCCGATCGCGCTCGCCAATTGCGCCATGGAGACAGCCGTGCTCCACTCTCACCACCATCAGAACATATCTTCAAAGCTAGCAGCCCAAAGAAAAAAAGCGCCGCACCACCACCGGGTGGTCTCGAACCTCCAACTTTTCGGTTAACAGTCGATCGCGCTAGCCAATTGCGCCACGGAGACAGTCCTGCATCACTCTCACCACCATCAGAACATATCTTCAAAGCTATCAGACCATAGAAAAAAAGCCCGCACCACGACCGGGTGGGCTCGAACATCAACCCTTTCGGTTAACGGCCGAACGCGCTAGCCAATTGCGCCACGGAGACAGTCCTGCACAACTCTAGCCACCAACAGAACATATCTTAAAGCTATCAGCCCAAAGAAAAAAAAGCAACACGCCACTCCCGGGAGGGCTCGAACCTCCAACCTTTCGGTTAACAGCCGATTGCGCTAGCCAACTGCGCCACGGAGACAGTCGTGCTCCACTCTCACCCCCGTCAGAACATTTCTTGAGAGCCATAAGCCCAAAGGAAAAAAAGCGCCGCACCACCACCGGGTGGGCTCGAACCTCCAACCTTTTGGTTAACAGCCGATCGCGCTAGCCAATTGCGCCACGGAGAGAGTCGTGCTCCACTCTCACCACAAGCAGAACATATCTTCAAAGCTATCAGCCCAAAGAAAAAAAAAGCGCCGCACCACCACCGGGTGGGCTCGAACCTCCAACTTTTCGGTTAACAGCATATAGCGCTAGCCAATTGCGCCACGGAGACAGTCGTGCTCCACTCTCGCCACCATCAGAACATATCTTCAAAGCTATCAGCGCAAAAAAAAAAGAACACACCACTCCCGGGAGGGGTCGAATCTCCAACCTTTCGGTTAAAGGCCGATCGCGCTAGCCAACTGCGCCACGGAGACAGTCCTGCTCCACTCTCATCACCATCAGAACATATCTTCAAACTATCAGCCTAAAGAAAAAAAGCGCCGCACCACCACCGGGTGGTTCGAACCTCCAACCTTTCGGTAACCAGCCGATCGCGCTAGCCAATTGCGCCACGGAGACAGTCGTGCTCCACTCTCACCACCATCAGAACATATCTTCAAACCTATCAGCGCAAAGAAAAAAGCAACACACCAATCCCGGGAGGGCTTGAAACTCCAATTTTTCGGTTAACAGACGAACGTGCTAGCCAATTGCGCCACGGAGACAGTCGTGCTACAATCTCACCACCTTCAGAACATTTCTCCAAAGCCATCAGCGCAAAGAAAAAAAAGCGCCGCACCACTACCGGGCGGGCTCGAAACTCCAACCTTTCGGTTAACAGCCGATCGCGCTAGCCAAATGCGCCACGGAGACAGTCCTGCTCCACTCTCACCACCATCAGAAGATATCTTCAAAACTATCAGCCCAAAGAAAAAAAAGCGCCGCACCACCACCGGGTGGGCTCGAAACTCCAACCTTTCGGTTATCAGCCGATCACGCTTGCCAATTGCGCCACGGAGACAGTCTTGCTCCACTCTCACCACCATAAGAACATATCTTCAAAGCTATCAGCTCAAAGAAAAAAAAGCCCGCACACCCACCGGGTGGGCTTGAACCTTCAACCTTTCGTTTAACGGCCGAACGCACTAGCCAATTGCGCCACGGAGACAGTCCTGCTTCACTCTAGCCACCATCAGAACATATCTTCAAAGCTATCAGCCCAAAGAAAAAAAAGCAACACACCACTCCCGGGAGGTCTCGAACCTCCAACCTTTCGGTTAACAGCCGATTGCGCTAGCCAATTGCGCCACGGTGACAGTCGTGCTCCACTCTCACCACCGTCAGAACATTTCTTCAGAGCTATCAGCCCAAAGAAAAAGAAGCGCCACACCACCACCGGGTGGGCTCGAACCTCCAACCTTTCGGTCAACAGCAGATCGCACTAGCCAATTGTGTCACGGAGACAGTCGTGCTCCACTCTCACCACCATCAGAACATATCTTCAAAGCTATCAGCGCAAAGAAAAAAGCAACACACCAATCCCGGGAGGGCTTGAAACTCCAATTTTTCGGTTAACAGCCGAACGTGCTAGCCAATTGCGCCACGGAGACAGTCGTGCTACAATCTCACCACCTTCAGAACATATCTTCAAAGCTATCAGCCCAAAGAAAAAGAGGCGCCGCACCACCACCGGGTGGGCTCAAACCTCCAACCTTTCGGTTAAGAGCCGATCGCGCTAGCCAATTGCGCCACGGAGACACTCCTGCTCCTCTCTCACCACCATCAGAACATATCTTCAAAGCTATCAGCCCATAGAAAAAAAGCCCGCACCACAACCGGGTGGGCTCGAACCTCCAACCTTTCGGTTAACGGCCGAACGCGCTAGCCAATTGCGCCAAGGAGACAGTCCTGCTCCAATCTCACCACCATGAGAACACATCTTCAAAGCTATCAGCCCAAAGAAAAAAAAGCAACACACCACTCCCGGGAGGGCTCGAACCTCCAACCTTTCCGTTAACAGCCGATTACGCTAGCCGATTGCGCCACGGAGACCGTCGTGCTCCACTCTCACCACCATCAGAACATATCTTCAAAGCTATCGGCCCAAAAAAAAATTTCCGCACCACCACCACGTGGGCTCGAACCTCCAACTTTTCGGTTAACTGCCGATCGCGCTAGCCAATTGGTCACGGAGACAGTCGTGCTCCACTCTCACCACCGTCAGAACATTTCTTCAGAGCTATCAGCCCAAAGAAAAAGAAGCGCCACACCACCACCGGGTGGGCTCGATACTCCAAGGTTTCGGTTAACAGCCGATCGCGCTAGCCAATTGCGCCACAGAGACAGTCCTGCTCCACTCTCACCACCATCAGAACATATCTTCAAAGCTATCAGCCCATAGAAAAAAAGCCCACACCACCAACAAGTGGGCTCGAAACTCCAACTATTCGGTTAACGGCTGAACGCGCTAGCCAATTGCGCCACGGAGACAGTCCTGCTCCAGTCTCACCACCATGAGAACACATCTTCAAAGCTATCAGGCCAAAAAAAAGTGCCGCACCACCACCGGGTGGGCTCGAACCTCCAACTTTTCAGTTAACTCTAAATCGCGCTAGCCAACTGCGCCACGGAGACAGTCGTGCTCCACTCTCACCACCGTCAGAACATTTCTTCAGAGCTATCAGCCCAAAGAAAAAAAAGCGCCACACCACCACCGGGTGGGCTCGAACCTCCAACCTTTCGGTCAACAGCAGATCGCACTAGCCAATTGTGTCATGGAGACAGTCGTGCTCCACTCTCACCAACATCAGAACATATCTTCAAAGCTATCAGCCCAAAGAAAAAAAAGCGCCGCACCACCCCCGGGTGGGCTCGAACCTCCATCCTTTCTGTTAACAGCCGATCGCGCTAGCCAATTGCGCACCGGAGAAAGTCGTGCTCCACTCTCACCACCATCAGAACATATCTTCAAAGCAATCAGCGAAAAGAAAAAAAAGCGACACACCGTCCCCGGGTGGGCTCAAACCTCCATCCTTTCTGTTAACAGCCGATCGCGCTAGCCAATTGCGCACCGGAGACAGTCGTGCTCCACTCTCACCCCCATAAGAACATATCTTCAAAGCTATCAGCGCAAAGAAAAAAAAAGCGACACACCGTCCCCGGGTGGGCTCGAAACTCCAACCTTTCGGTTAACAGCCGATCGCGCAAGCCAAATGCGCCACGGAGACAGTCCTGCTCCACTCTCACCACCATAAGAACATATCTTCAAAGCTATCAGCTCAAAGAAAAAAAAGCCCGCACACCCACCGAGTGGGCTCGAACCTTCAACCTTTCGTTTAACGGCCGAACGCACTAGCCAATTGCGCCACGGAGACAGTCGTGCTCCACTCTCACCACCGTCAGAACATTTCTTCACAGCTATCAGCCCAAAAAAAAAGAAGCGCCGCACCACCACCGGGTGGGCTCGAACCTCCAACCTTTCGGCTAACAGCCGATCGCGCTAGCCAATTGCGCCACGGAGACAGTCGTGCTCCACATTCACCACCATCAGAACATATCTTCAAAGCTATCAGCGCAAAGAAAAAAAAGCGACACACCGTCCCCGGGTGGGCTCGAACTACCAACGTTTCGGTTAACAGCCGATCGCGCTCGCCAATTGCGCAATGGAGACAGTCGTGCTCAACTCTCACCACCATCAGAACATATCTTCAAAGCTATCAGCCCAAAGAAAAAATGCGCCGCACCACCACCGGGTGGGCTCGAACCTCCAACCTTTCGGTTAACAGTCGATCGCGCTAGCCAATTGCGCCACGGAGACAGTCCTGCATCACTCTCTCCACCATCAGAACATATCTTCAAAGCTATCAGCCCAAAGAAAAAAAAGCGCCGCACCACCACCGGGTGGGCTCGAACCTCCAACTTTTCGGTTAACAGCATATAGCGCTAGCCAATTGCGCCACGGAGACAGTCGTGCTCCACTCTCGCCACCATCAGAACATATCTTCAAAGCTATCAGCCTAAAGAAAAAAAAGCGCCGCACCACCACCGCGTGCTTCGAACCTCCAACTTTTCGGTTAACAGCCGATCGCGCTAGCCAATTGCGCCACGGAGACAGTCGTGCTCCACTCTCACCACCATCAGAACATATCTTAAAAGCTATCAGCGCAAAGAAAAAAGAACACACCACTCCCGGGAGGGGTCGAATCTCCAATTTTTCGGTTAACAGCCGAACGTGCTAGCCAATTGCGCCACGGAGACAGTCGTGCTACAATCTCACCACCTTCAGAACATTTCTCCAAAGCCATCAGCGCAAAGAAAAAAAAGCGCCGCACCACTACCGGGCGGGCTCGAAACTCCAACCTTTCGGTTAACAGCCGATCGCGCTAGCCAAATGCGCCACGGAGACAGTCCTGCTCCACTCTCACCACCATCAGAAGATATCTTCAAAACTATCAGCCCAAAGAAAAAAAAGCAACACGCCACTCCCGGGAGGGCTCGAACCTCCAACCTTTCGGTTAACAGCCGATTGCGCTAGCCAACTGCGCCACGGAGACAGTCGTGCTCCACTCTCACCCCCGTCAGAACATTTCTTGAGAGCTATAAGCCCAAAGGAAAAAAAGCGCCGCACCACCACCGGGTGGGCTCGAACCTCCAACCTTTTGGTTAACAGCCGATCGCGCTAGCCAATTGCGCCACGGAGAGAGTCGTGCTCCACTCTCACCACAAGCAGAACATATCTTCAAAGCTATCAGCCCAAAGAAAAAAAAAGCGCCGCACCACCACCGGGTGGGCTCGAACCTCCAACTTTTCGGTTAACAGCATATAGCGCTAGCCAATTGCGCCACGGAGACAGTCGTGCTCCACTCTCGCCACCATCAGAACATATCTTCAAAGCTATCAGCGCAAAAAAAAAAGAACACACCACTCCCGGGAGGGGTCGAATCTCCAACCTTTCGGTTAAAGGCCGATCGCGCTAGCCAACTGCGCCACGGAGACAGTCCTGCTCCACTCTCATCACCATCAGAACATATCTTCAAACTATCAGCCTAAAGAAAAAAAGCGCCGCACCACCACCGGGTGGTTCGAACCTCCAACCTTTCGGTAACCAGCCGATCGCGCTAGCCAATTGCGCCACGGAGACAGTCGTGCTCCACTCTCACCACCATCAGAACATATCTTCAAACCTATCAGCGCAAAGAAAAAAGCAACACACCAATCCCGGGAGGGCTTGAAACTCCAATTTTTCGGTTAACAGCCGAACGTGCTAGCCAATTGCGCCACGGAGACAGTCGTGCTACAATCTCACCACCTTCAGAACATTTCTCCAAAGCCATCAGCGCAAAGAAAAAAAAGCGCCGCACCACTACCGGGCGGGCTCGAAACTCCAACCTTTCGGTTAACAGCCGATCGCGCTAGCCAAATGCGCCACGGAGACAGTCCTGCTCCACTCTCACCACCATCAGAAGATATCTTCAAAACTATCAGCCCAAAGAAAAAAAAGCGCCGCACCACCACCGGGTGGGCTCGAAACTCCAACCTTTCGGTTATCAGCCGATCACGCTTGCCAATTGCGCCACGGAGACAGTCTTGCTCCACTCTCACCACCATAAGAACATATCTTCAAAGCTATCAGCTCAAAGAAAAAAAAGCCCGCACACCCACCGGGTGGGCTTGAACCTTCAACCTTTCGTTTAACGGCCGAACGCACTAGCCAATTGCGCCACGGAGACAGTCCTGCTTCACTCTAGCCACCATCAGAACATATCTTCAAAGCTATCAGCCCAAAGAAAAAAAAGCAACACACCACTCCCGGGAGGTCTCGAACCTCCAACCTTTCGGTTAACAGCCGATTGCGCTAGCCAATTGCGCCACGGTGACAGTCGTGCTCCACTCTCACCACCGTCAGAACATTTCTTCAGAGCTATCAGCCCAAAGAAAAAGAAGCGCCACACCACCACCGGGTGGGCTCGAACCTCCAACCTTTCGGTCAACAGCAGATCGCACTAGCCAATTGTGTCACGGAGACAGTCGTGCTCCACTCTCACCACCATCAGAACATATCTTCAAAGCTATCAGCGCAAAGAAAAAAGCAACACACCAATCCCGGGAGGGCTTGAAACTCCAATTTTTCGGTTAACAGCCGAACGTGCTAGCCAATTGCGCCACGGAGACAGTCGTGCTACAATCTCACCACCTTCAGAACATATCTTCAAAGCTATCAGCCCAAAGAAAAAGAGGCGCCGCACCACCACCGGGTGGGCTCAAACCTCCAACCTTTCGGTTAAGAGCCGATCGCGCTAGCCAATTGCGCCACGGAGACACTCCTGCTCCTCTCTCACCACCATCAGAACATATCTTCAAAGCTATCAGCCCATAGAAAAAAAGCCCGCACCACAACCGGGTGGGCTCGAACCTCCAACCTTTCGGTTAACGGCCGAACGCGCTAGCCAATTGCGCCAAGGAGACAGTCCTGCTCCAATCTCACCACCATGAGAACACATCTTCAAAGCTATCAGCCCAAAGAAAAAAAAGCAACACACCACTCCCGGGAGGGCTCGAACCTCCAACCTTTCCGTTAACAGCCGATTACGCTAGCCGATTGCGCCACGGAGACCGTCGTGCTCCACTCTCACCACCATCAGAACATATCTTCAAAGCTATCGGCCCAAAAAAAAATTTCCGCACCACCACCACGTGGGCTCGAACCTCCAACTTTTCGGTTAACTGCCGATCGCGCTAGCCAATTGGTCACGGAGACAGTCGTGCTCCACTCTCACCACCGTCAGAACATTTCTTCAGAGCTATCAGCCCAAAGAAAAAGAAGCGCCACACCACCACCGGGTGGGCTCGATACTCCAAGGTTTCGGTTAACAGCCGATCGCGCTAGCCAATTGCGCCACAGAGACAGTCCTGCTCCACTCTCACCACCATCAGAACATATCTTCAAAGCTATCAGCCCATAGAAAAAAAGCCCACACCACCAACAAGTGGGCTCGAAACTCCAACTATTCGGTTAACGGCTGAACGCGCTAGCCAATTGCGCCACGGAGACAGTCCTGCTCCAGTCTCACCACCATGAGAACACATCTTCAAAGCTATCAGCCCAAAAAAAAGTGCCGCACCACCACCGGGTGGGCTCGAACCTCCAACTTTTCAGTTAACTCTAAATCGCGCTAGCCAACTGCGCCACGGAGACAGTCGTGCTCCACTCTCACCACCGTCAGAACATTTCTTCAGAGCTATCAGCCCAAAGAAAAAAAAGCGCCACACCACCACCGGGTGGGCTCGAACCTCCAACCTTTCGGTCAACAGCAGATCGCACTAGCCAATTGTGTCATGGAGACAGTCGTGCTCCACTCTCACCAACATCAGAACATATCTTCAAAGCTATCAGCCCAAAGAAAAAAAAAGCGCCGCACCACCCCCGGGTGGGCTCGAACCTCCATCCTTTCTGTTAACAGCCGATCGCGCTAGCCAATTGCGCACCGGAGAAAGTCGTGCTCCACTCTCACCACCATCAGAACATATCTTCAAAGCAATCAGCAAAAAGAAAAAAAAGCGACACACCGTCCCCGGGTGGGCTCAAACCTCCATCCTTTCTGTTAACAGCCGATCGCGCTAGCCAATTGCGCACCGGAGACAGTCGTGCTCCACTCTCACCCCCATAAGAACATATCTTCAAAGCTATCAGCGCAAAGAAAAAAAAAGCGACACACCGTCCCCGGGTGGGCTCGAAACTCCAACCTTTCGGTTAACAGCCGATCGCGCAAGCCAAATGCGCCACGGAGACAGTCCTGCTCCACTCTCACCACCATAAGAACATATCTTCAAAGCTATCAGCTCAAAGAAAAAAAGCCCGCACCACCACCGGGTGGGCTCGAACCTCAACCCTTTCGGTTATCGGCCGAACGCGCTAGCCAATTGCGCCACGGAGACAGTCGTGCTCCACATTCACCACCATCAGAACATATCTTCAAAGCTATCAGCGCAAAGAAAAAAAAGCGACACACCGTCCCCGGGTGGGCTCGAACTACCAACGTTTCGGTTAACAGCCGATCGCGCTCGCCAATTGCGCCATGGAGACAGTCGTGCTCAACTCTCACCACCATCAGAACATATCTTCAAAACTATCAGCCCAAAGAAAAAAAGCGCCGCACCACCACCGGGTGGGCTCGAACCTCCAACCTTTTGGTTAACAGCCGATCGCGCTAGCCAATTGCGCCACGGAGAGAGTCGTGCTCCACTCTCACCACCAACAGAACATATCTTCAAAGCTATCAGCCCAAAGAAAAAAAAGCGCCGCACCACCACCGGGTGGGCTCGAACCTCCAACTTTTCGGTTAACAGCATATAGCGCTAGCCAATTGCGCCACGGAGACAGTCGTGCTCCACTCTCGCCACCATCAGAACATATCTTCAAAGCTATCAGCCTAAAGAAAAAAAAGCGCCGCACCACCACCGCGTGCTTCGAACCTCCAACTTTTCGGTTAACAGCCGATCGCGCTAGCCAATTGCGCCACGGAGACAGTCGTGCTCCACTCTCACCACCATCAGAACATATCTTAAAAGCTATCAGCGCAAAGAAAAAAGAACACACCACTCCCGGGAGGGGTCGAATCTCCAATCTTTCGGTAAACAGCCGATCGCGCTAGCCAACTGCGCCACGGAGACAGTCCTGCTCCACTCTCATCACCATCAGAACATATCTTCAAAGCTATCAGCCTAAAGAAAAAAAAGCGCCGCACCACCACCGGGTGGTTCGAACCGCCAACCTTTCGGTTAACAGCCGAATCGCGCTAGCCAATTGCGCCACGGAGACAGTCCTGCTCCACTCTCACCACCATAAGAACATATCTTCAAAGCTATCAGCTCAAAGAAAAAAAAAGCCCGCCCACCCACCGGGTGGGCTCGAACCTTCAACCTTTCGTTTAACGGCCGAACGCACTAGCCAATTGCGCCACGGAGACAGTCCTGCTTCACTCTAGCCACCATCAGAACATATCTTCAAAGCTATCAGCCCAAAGAAAAAAAAGCAACACACCACTCCCGGGAGGTCTCGAACCTCCAACCTTTCGGTTAACAGCCGATTTCGCTAGCCAATTGCGCCACGGTGACAGTCGTGCTCCACTCTCACCACCGTCAGAACATTTCTTCAGAGCTATCAGCCCAGAAGGAAAAAAAGCGCCGCACCACCACCGGGTGGGCTCGAACCTCCAACCTTTCGCTTAACAGCCGATCGCGCTAGCAAATTGCGCCACGGAGACAGTCCTGATATACTCTCAGCACCATCAGAACATATCTTCAAAGCTATCAGCCCAAAGAAAAAAAAGTGCCGCACCACCAGCGGGTGGGCTCGAACCTCCAACTTTTCGGTTAACTGCAAATCGCGCTAGCCAACTGCGCCACGGAGACAGTCGTGCTCCACTCTCACCACCGTCAGAACATTTCTTCACAGCTATCAGCCCAAAAAAAAAAGAAACGCCGCACCACCACCGGGTGGGCTCGAACCTCCAACCTTTCGGCTAACAGCCGATCGCGCTAGCCAATTGCGCCACGGAGACAGTCGTGCTCCACATTCACCACCATCAGAACATATCTTCAAAGCTATCAGCGCAAAGAAAAAAAAGCGACACACCGTCCCCGGGTGGGCTCGAACTACCAACGTTTCGGTTAACAGCCGATCGCGCTCGCCAATTGCGCCATGGAGACAGTCGTGCTCAACTCTCACCACCATCAGAACATATCTTCAAAACTATCAGCCCAAAGAAAAAATGCGCCGCACCACCACCGGGTGGGCTCGAACCTCCAACCTTTCGGTTAACAGTCGATCGCGCTAGCCAATTGCGCCACGGAGACAGTCCTGCATCACTCTCACCACCATCAGAACATATCTTCAAAGCTATCAGACCATAGAAAAAAAGCCCGCACCACCACCGGGTGGGCTCGAACCTCAACCCTTTCGGTTATCGGCCGAACGCGCTAGCCAATTGCGCCACGGAGACAGTCCTGCACAACTCTAGCCACCAACAGAACATATCTTAAAGCTAGCAGCCCAAAGAAAAAAAAGCAACACGCCACTCCCGGGAGGGCTCGAACCTCCAACCTTTCGGTTAACAGCCGATTGCGCTAGCCAATTGCGCCACGGAGACAGTCGTGCTCCACTCTCACCCCCGTCAGAACATTTCTTGAGAGCTATCAGCCCAAAGGAAAAAAAGCGCCGCACCACCACCGGGTGGGCTCGAACATCCAACCTTTTGGTTAACAGCCGATCGCGCTAGCCAATTGCGCCACGGAGAGAGTCGTGCTCCACTCTCACCACCAACAGAACATATCTTCAAAGCTATCAGCCCAAAGAAAAAAAAGCGCCGCACCACCACCGGGTGGGCTCGAACCTCCAACTTTTCGGTTAACAGCATATAGCGCTAGCCAATTGCGCCACGGAGACAGTCGTGCTCCACTCTCGCCACCATCAGAACATATCTTCAAAGCTATCAGCCTAAAGAAAAAAAAGCGCCGCACCACCACCGCGTGGTTCGAACCTCCAACTTTTCGGTTAACAGCCGATCGCGCTAGCCAATTGCGCCACGGAGACAGTCGTGCTCCACTCTCACCACCATCAGAACATATCTTCAAAGCTATCAGCCTAAAGAAAAAAAAGCGCCGCACCACCACCGGGTGGTTCGAACCGCCAACCTTTCGGTTAACAGCCGAATCGCGCTAGCCAATTGCGCCACGGAGACAGTCCTGCTCCACTCTCACCACCATAAGAACATATCTTCAAAGCTATCAGCTCAAAGAAAAAAAAAAGCCCGCCCACCCACCGGGTGGGCTCGAACCTTCAACCTTTCGTTTAACGGCCGAACGCACTAGCCAATTGCGCCACGGAGACAGTCGTGCTCCACTCTCACCACCGTCAGAACATTTCTTCACAGCTATCAGCCCAAAAAAAAAGAAGCGCCGCACCACCACCGGGTGGGCTCGAACCTCCAACCTTTCGGCTAACAGCCGATCGCGCTAGCCAATTGCGCCACGGAGACAGTCGTGCTCCACATTCACCACCATCAGAACATATCTTCAAAGCTATCAGCGCAAAGAAAAAAAAGCGACACACCGTCCCCGGGTGGGCTCGAACTACCAACGTTTCGGTTAACAGCCGATCGCGCTCGCCAATTGCGCAATGGAGACAGTCGTGCTCAACTCTCACCACCATCAGAACATATCTTCAAAGCTATCAGCCCAAAGAAAAAATGCGCCGCACCACCACCGGGTGGGCTCGAACCTCCAACCTTTCGGTTAACAGTCGATCGCGCTAGCCAATTGCGCCACGGAGACAGTCCTGCATCACTCTCACCACCATCAGAACATATCTTCAAAGCTATCAGACCATAGAAAAAAAGCCCGCACCACCACCGGGTGGGCTCGAACCTCAACCCTTTCGGTTATCGGCCGAACGCGCTAGCCAATTGCGCCACGGAGACAGTCCTGCACAACTCTAGCCACCAACAGAACATATCTTAAAGCTATCAGCCCAAAGAAAAAAAGCAACACGCCACTCCCGGGAGGGCTCGAACCTCCAACCTTTCGGTTAACAGCCGATTGCGCTAGCCAATTGCGCCACGGAGACAGTCGTGCTCCACTCTCACCCCCGTCAGAACATTTCTTGAGAGCTATCAGCCCAAAGGAAAAAAAGCGCCGCACCACCACCGGGTGGGCTCGAACCTCCAACCTTTTGGTTAACAGCCGATCGCGCTAGCCAATTGCGCCACGGAGAGAGTCGTGCTCCACTCTCACCACCAACAGAACATATCTTCAAAGCTATCAGCCCAAAGAAAAAAAAGCGCCGCACCACCACCGGGTGGGCTCGAACCTCCAACTTTTCGGTTAACAGCATATAGCGCTAGCCAATTGCGCCACGGAGACAGTCGTGCTCCACTCTCGCCACCATCAGAACATATCTTCAAAGCTATCAGCCTAAAGAAAAAAAAGCGCCGCACCACCACCGCGTGGTTCGAACCTCCAACTTTTCGGTTAACAGCCGATCGCGCTAGCCAATTGCGCCACGGAGACAGTCGTGCTCCACTCTCACCACCATCAGAACATATCTTAAAAGCTATCAGCGCAAAGAAAAAAGAACACACCACTCCCGGGAGGGGTCGAATCTCCAATCTTTCGGTAAACAGCCGATCGCGCTAGCCAACTGCGCCACGGAGACAGTCCTGCTCCACTCTCATCACCATCAGAACATATCTTCAAAGCTATCAGCCTAAAGAAAAAAAAGCGCCGCACCACCACCGGGTGGTTCGAACCGCCAACCTTTCGGTTAACAGCCGAATCGCGCTAGCCAATTGCGCCACGGAGACAGTCCTGCTCCACTCTCACCACCATAAGAACATATCTTCAAAGCTATCAGCTCAAAGAAAAAAAACGCCCGCCCACCCACCGGGTGGGCTCGAACCTTCAACCTTTCGTTTAACGGCCGAACGCACTAGCCAATTGCGCCACGGAGACAGTCCTGCTTCACTCTAGCCACCATCAGAACATATCTTCAAAGCTATCAGCCCAAAGAAAAAAAAGCAACACACCACTCCCGGGAGGTCTCGAACCTCCAACCTTTCGGTTAACAGCCGATTGCGCTAGCCAATTGCGCCACGGTGACAGTCGTGCTCCACTCTCACCACCGTCAGAACATTTCTTCAGAGCTATCAGCCCAGAAGGAAAAAAAGCGCCGCACCACCACCGGGTGGGCTCGAACCTCCTACCTTTCACTTAACAGCCGATCGCGCTAGCAAATTGCGCCACGGAGACAGTCCTGATATACTCTCACCACCATCAGAACATATCTTCAAAGCTATCAGCCCAAAGAAAAAAAAGTGCCGCACCACCAGCGGGTGGGCTCGAACCTCCAACTTTTCGGTTAACTGCAAATCGCGCTAGCCAACTGCGCCACGGAGACAGTCGTGCTCCACTCTCACCACCGTCAGAACATTTCTTCACAGCTATCAGCCCAAAAAAAAAGAAGCGCCGCACCACCACCGGGTGGGCTCGAACCTCCAACCTTTCGGCTAACAGCCGATCGCGCTAGCCAATTGCGCCACGGAGACAGTCGTGCTCCACATTCACCACCATCAGAACATATCTTCAAAGCTATCAGCGCAAAGAAAAAAAAGCGACACACCGTCCCCGGGTGGGCTCGAACTACCAACGTTTCGGTTAACAGCCGATCGCGCTCGCCAATTGCGCCATGGAGACAGTCGTGCTCAACTCTCACCACCATCAGAACATATCTTCAAAACTATCAGCCCAAAGAAAAAATGCGCCGCACCACCACCGGGTGGGCTCGAACCTCCAACCTTTCGGTTAACAGTCGATCGCGCTAGCCAATTGCGCCACGGAGACAGTCCTGCATCACTCTCACCACCATCAGAACATATCTTCAAAGCTATCAGACCATAGAAAAAAAGCCCGCACCACCACCGGGTGGGCTCGAACCTCAACCCTTTCGGTTATCGGCCGAACGCGCTAGCCAATTGCGCCACGGAGACAGTCCTGCACAACTCTAGCCACCAACAGAACATATCTTAAAGCTAGCAGCCCAAAGAAAAAAAAGCAACACGCCACTCCCGGGAGGGCTCGAACCTCCAACGTTTCGGTTAACAGCCGATTGCGCTAGCCAATTGCGCCACGGAGACAGTCGTGCTCCACTCTCACCCCCGTCAGAACATTTCTTGAGAGCTATCAGCCCAAAGGAAAAAAAGCGCCGCACCACCACCGGGTGGGCTCGAACATCCAACCTTTTGGTTAACAGCCGATCGCGCTAGCCAATTGCGCCACGGAGAGAGTCGTGCTCCACTCTCACCACCAACAGAACATATCTTCAAAGCTATCAGCCCAAAGAAAAAAAAGCGCCGCACCACCACCGGGTGGGCTCGAACCTCCAACTTTTCGGTTAACAGCATATAGCGCTAGCCAATTGCGCCACGGAGACAGTCGTGCTCCACTCTCGCCACCATCAGAACATATCTTCAAAGCTATCAGCCTAAAGAAAAAAAAGCGCCGCACCACCACCGCGTGGTTCGAACCTCCAACTTTTCGGTTAACAGCCGATCGCGCTAGCCAATTGCGCCACGGAGACAGTCGTGCTCCACTCTCACCACCATCAGAACATATCTTCAAAGCTATCAGCCTAAAGAAAAAAAAGCGCCGCACCACCACCGGGTGGTTCGAACCGCCAACCTTTCGGTTAACAGCCGAATCGCGCTAGCCAATTGCGCCACGGAGACAGTCCTGCTCCACTCTCACCACCATAAGAACATATCTTCAAAGCTATCAGCTCAAAGAAAAAAAAAAGCCCGCCCACCCACCGGGTGGGCTCGAACCTTCAACCTTTCGTTTAACGGCCGAACGCACTAGCCAATTGCGCCACGGAGACAGTCCTGCTTCACTCTAGCCACCATCAGAACATATCTTCAAAGCTATCAGCCCAAAGAAAAAAAAGCAACACACCACTCCCGGGAGGTCTCGAACCTCCAACCTTTCGGTTAACAGCCGATTGCGCTAGCCAATTGCGCCACGGTGACAGTCGTGCTCCACTCTCACCACCGTCAGAACATTTCTTCAGAGCTATCAGCCCAGAAGGAAAAAAAGCGCCGCACCACCACTGGGTGGGCTCGAACCTCCAACCTTTCGCTTAACAGCCGATCGCGCTAGCAAATTGCGCCACGGAGACAGTCCTGATATACTCTCACCACCATCAGAACATACCTTCAAAGCTATCAGCCCAAAGAAAAAAAAGTGCCGCACCACCAGCGGGTGGGCTCGAACCTCCAACTTTTCGGTTAACTGCAAATCGCGCTAGCCAACTGCGCCACGGAGACAGTGGTGCTCCACTCTCACCACCGTCAGAACATTTCTTCACAGCTATCAGCCCAAAAAAAAGAAGCGCCGCACCACCACCGGGTGGGCTCGAACCTCCAACCTTTCGGCTAACAGCCGATCGCGCTAGCCAATTGCGCCACGGAGACAGTCGTGCTCCACATTCACCACCAACAGAACATATCTTCAAAGCTATCAGCGCAAAGAAAAAAAAGCGACACACCGTCCCCGGGTGGGCTCGAACTACCAACATTTCGGTTAACAGCCGATCGCGCTCGCCAATTGCGCCATGGAGACAGTCGTGCTCAACTCTCACCACCATCAGAACATATCTTCAAAGCTATCAGCCCAAAGAAAAAATGCGCCGCACCACCACCAGGTGGGCTCGAACCTCCAACCTTTCGGTTAACAGTCGATCGCGCTAGCCAATTGCGCCACGGAGACAGTCCTGCATCACTCTCACCACCATCAGAAAATATCTTCAAAGCTATCAGACCATAGAAAAAAAGCCCCGCACCACCACCGGGTGGGCTCGAACCTCCAATCTTTCGGTTAACAGCCGATCACGCTAGCCAACTGCGCCACGGAGACAGTCCTGCTCCACTCTCATCACCATCAGAACATATCTTCAAAGCTATCAGCCTAAAAAAAAAGCGCCGCTCCACCACCAGGTGGTTCGAACCGCCAACCTTTCGGTTAACAGCCGATCGCGCTAGCCAATTGCGCCACGGAGACAGTCGTGCTCCACTCTCACCACCATCAGAACATATCTTCAAAGCTATCAGAGCAAAGAAAAAAGCAACAAACCAATACCGGGTGGGCTCGAAACTCCAAGCTTTCGGTTAACAGCCGATCGCGCTAGCCAAATGCGCCACGGAGACAGTCCTGCTCCACTCTCACCACCATCAGAAGATATCTTCAAAACTATCAGCCCGAAGAAAAAAAAAGCGCCGCACCACCACCGGGTGGGCTCGAAACTCCAACCTTTCGGTTATCAGCCGATCACGCTCGCCAATTGCGCCACGGAGACAGTCCTGCTCCACTCTCACCACCATCAGAACATATCTTCAAAGCTATCAGCCAAAAGAAGAAAAAAAAGCGCCGCACCACTACCGGGTGGGCTCGAAACTCCAAGCTTTCGGTTAACAGCCGATCGCGCTAGCCAATTGCGCCACGGAGACAGTCCTGCTCCACTCTCACCACCACCAGAACATATCTTCAAAGCTATCAGCCCAAAGAAAAAAAAGCGCCGCACCACCACCGGGTGGGCTCTAACCTCCAACCTGTCGGTTAAGAGCCGATCGCGCTAGCCAATTGCGCCACGGAGACAGTCCTGCTCCTCTCTCACCACCATCAGAACATATCTTCAAAGCTATCAGCCCATAGGAAAAAAGCCCGCACCACCACCGGGTGGGCTCGAACCTCCAACTATTCGGTTACTACCGAACGCGCTAGCCAATTTCGCCACGGAGACAGTCGTGCTCCACTCTCACCACCGTCAGAACATTTCTTCAAAGCTATCAGCGCAAAGAAAAAAGCAACACACCACTCCCGAGAGGGCTCGAACCTCCAACCTTCCGGTTAACAGCCGATAGCGCTAGCAAATTGCGCCACGGAGACAGTCCTACTATACTCTCACCACCAGCAGAACATAACTTCAAAGCTATCGGCCCAAAAAAAATTTCCGCACCACCACCTCGTGGGCTCGAACCTCCAACTTTTCGGTTAACTGCCGATCGCGCTAGCCAATTTCGCCACGGAGACAGTCGTGCTCCACTCTCACCACCGTCAGAACATTCCTTCAGAGCTATCAGCCCAAAGAATACGAAGCACCGCACCACCACCGTGTGGGCTCGAACCTCCAACCTTTCGGTCAACAGCAGACCGCACTAGCCAATTGCGCCACGGAGACAGTCGTGCTCCAGTATCACCACCATCAGAACATATTTTCAAAGCTATCAGCGCAACGAAAAACGCGACACACCACTCCCGGGAGGGCTCGAACCTCCAACCTTTCGGTTAACAGCTGACCGCGCTAACCAATTGCGCCACGGAGACAGTCGTGCTCCACTCTCACCACCATCAGAACATATCTTCGAAGCTATCAGCGCAAAGAAAAAAGCAACACACCACTCCCGCGAGGGCTCGAAACTCCAATTTTTCGGTTAACAGCCGAACGTGCTACCCAATTGCGCCACGGAGACAGTCGTGCTCCACTCTCACCACCGTCAGAACATTTCTTCAGAGCTATCAGCCCAAAGAAAAAAAACGCCGCACCACCACCGGGTGGGCTCGAACCTCCAACCTTTCGGTTAACAGCCGATCGCGCTACCCTATTGCGCTACGGAGACAGTCCTGCTCCACTCTCACCACCATGAGAACATATCTTCAAAGCTATCAGCCCAAAGAAAAAAAGCGCTGCACCAACACCGGGTGGGCTCAAACCTCCAAGCTTTCGGTAAACATCCGATCGCGCTAGCCAATTGGGTCACGGAGACAGTCGTGCTCCACTCTCACCACCGTCAGAACATTTCTTCAGAGCTATCAGCCCAAAGGAAAAAAAAGCCGCACCACCACCGGGTGGTTCGAACCTCCAACCTTTCGGTTAACAGCCGATCGCGCTAGCCAATTGCGCCACGGAGACAGTCGTGCTCCACTCTCACCACCATCAGAACATATCTTCAAAGCTATCAGTGCAAAGAAAAAAGCAACACACCAATCCCGGGAGGGCTTGAAACTCCAATTTTTCGGTTAACAGCCGAACGTGCTAGCCAATTGCGCCACGGAGACAGTCGTGCTACAATCTCACCACCTTCAGAACATTTCTCCAAAGCCATCAGCGCAAAGAAAAAAAAAGCGCCGCACCACTACCGGGTGGGCTCGAAACTCCAAGCTTTCGGTTAACAGCCGATCGCGCTAGCCAAATGCGCCACGGAGACAGTCCTGCTCAGATCTCACCACCATGAGAACGCATCTTCAAAGCTATCAGCCCAAAGAAAAAAAAGCAACACACCACTCCCGGGAGGGCTCGAACCTCAAACCTTTCCGTTAACAGCCGATTGCGCTAGCCAATTGCGCCACGGAGACAGTCGTGCTCCACTCTCACCACCATCAGAACATATCTTCAAAGCAATCAGCCAAAAGAAAAGAAAGCACCGCACCACTACCGGGTGGGCTCGAAACTCCAAGCTTTCGGTTAACAGCCGTTCGCGCTAGCCAATCGCGCCACGGAGACAGCCCTGCTCCACTCTCACCACCATCAGAACATATCTTCAAAGCTATCAGCCCAAAGAAAAAAAGCGCCACACCACCACCGGGTGGGCTCGAACCTCCAACCTTTCGGTTAAGAGCCGATCGCGCTAGCCAATTGCGCCACGGAGACAGTCCTGCTCCTCTCTCACCACCATCAGAACATATCTTCAAAGCTATCAGCCCATAGAAAAAAAGCCCGCACCACCACCGGGTGGGCTCGAACCTCCAACTATTCGGTTACTACCGAACGCGCTAGCCAATTTCGCCACGGAGACAGTCGTGCTCCACTCTCACCACCGTCAGAACATTTCTTCAAAGCTATCAGCGCAAAGAAAAAAGCAACACACCACTCCCGAGAGGGCTCGAACCTCCAACCTTCCGGTTAACAGCCGATAGCGCTAGCAAATTGCGCCACGGAGACAGTCCTACTATACTCTCACCACCATCAGAACATAACTTCAAAGCTATCGGCCCAAAAAAAATTTCCGCACCACCACCTCGTGGGCTCGAACCTCCAACTTTTCGGTTAACTGCCGATCGCGCTAGCCAATTTCGCCACGGAGACAGTCGTGCTCCACTCTCACCACCGTCAGAACATTCCTTCAGAGCTATCAGCCCAAAGAATACGAAGCACCGCACCACCACCGGGTGGGCTCGAACCTCCAACCTTTCGGTCAACAGCAGACCGCACTAGCCAATTGCGCCACGAAGACAGTCGTGCTCCAGTATCACCACCATCAGAACATATTTTCAAAGCTATCAGCGCAAAGAAAAAAGCAACACACCACTCCCGCGAGGGCTCGAAACTCCAATTTTTCGGTTAACAGCCGAACGTGCTACCCACTTGCGCCACGGAGACAGTCGTGCTCCACTCTCACCACCGTCAGAACATTTCTTCAGAGCTATCAGCCCAAAGAAAAAAAAACGCCGCACCACCACCGGGTGGGCTCGAACCTCCAACCTTTCGATTAACAGCCGATCGCGCTACCCTATTGCTCTACGGAGACAGTCCTGCTCCACTCTCACCACCATGAGAACATATCTTCAAAGCTATCAGCCCAAAGAAAAAAAGCGCTGCACCAACACCGGGTGGGCTCAAACCTCCAAGCTTTCGGTAAACATCCGATCGCGCTAGCCAATTGGGTCACGGAGACAGTCGTGCTCCACTCTCACCACCATTAGAACATATCTTCAAAGCTATCAGCTCAAAGAAAAAAAAAAGCCCGCCCACCCACCGGGTGGGCTCGAACCTTCAACCTTTCGTTTAACGGCCGAACGCACTAGCCAATTGCGCCACGGAGACAGTCCTGCTTCACTCTAGCCACCATCAGAACATATCTTCAAAGCTATCAGCCCAAAGAAAAAAAAGCAACACACCACTCCCGGGAGGTCTCGAACCTCCAACCTTTCGGTTAACAGCCGATTGCGCTAGCCAATTGCGCCACGGTGACAGTCGTGCTCCACTCTCACCACCGTCAGAACATTTCTTCAGAGCTATCAGCCCAGAAGGAAAAAAAGCGCCGCACCACCACTGGGTGGGCTCGAACCTCCAACCTTTCGCTTAACAGCCGATCGCGCTAGCAAATTGCGCCACGGAGACAGTCCTGATATACTCTCACCACCATCAGAACATACCTTCAAAGCTATCAGCCCAAAGAAAAAAAAGTGCCGCACCACCAGCGGGTGGGCTCGAACCTCCAACTTTTCGGTTAACTGCAAATCGCGCTAGCCAACTGCGCCACGGAGACAGTGGTGCTCCACTCTCACCACCGTCAGAACATTTCTTCACAGCTATCAGCCCAAAAAAAAGAAGCGCCGCACCACCACCGGGTGGGCTCGAACCTCCAACCTTTCGGCTAACAGCCGATCGCGCTAGCCAATTGCGCCACGGAGACAGTCGTGCTCCACATTCACCACCAACAGAACATATCTTCAAAGCTATCAGCGCAAAGAAAAAAAAGCGACACACCGTCCCCGGGTGGGCTCGAACTACCAACCTTTCGGTTAACAGCCGATCGCGCTCGCCAATTGCGCCATGGAGACAGTCGTGCTCAACTCTCACCACCATCAGAACATATCTTCAAAGCTATCAGCCCAAAGAAAAAATGCGCCGCACCACCACCGGGTGGGCTCGAACCTCCAACCTTTCGGTTAACAGTCGATCGCGCTAGCCAATTGCGCCACGGAGACAGTCCTGCATCACTCTCACCACCATCAGAACATATCTTCAAAGCTATCAGACCATAGAAAAAAAGCCCCGCACCACCACCGGGTGGGCTCGAACCTCCAATCTTTCGGTTAACAGCCGATCACGCTAGCCAACTGCGCCACGGAGACAGTCCTGCTCCACTCTCATCACCATCAGAACATATCTTCAAAGCTATCAGCCTAAAAAAAAAGCGCCGCACCACCACCAGGTGGTTCGAACCGCCAACCTTTCGGTTAACAGCCGATCGCGCTAGCCAATTGCGCCATGGAGACAGTCGTGCTCCACTCTCACCACCATCAGAACATATCTTCAAAGCTATCAGAGCAAAGAAAAAAGCAACAAACCAATACCGGGTGGGCTCGAAACTCCAAGCTTTCGGTTAACAGCCGATCGCGCTAGCCAAATGCGCCACGGAGACAGTCCTGCTCCACTCTCACCACCATCAGAAGATATCTTCAAAACTATCAGCCCGAAGAAAAAAAAAGCGCCGCACCACCACCGGGTGGGCTCGAAACTCCAACCTTTCGGTTATCAGCCGATCACGCTCGCCAATTGCGCCACGGAGACAGTCCTGCTCCACTCTCACCACCATCAGAACATATCTTCAAAGCTATCAGCCAAAAGAAGAAAAAAAAGCGCCGCACCACTACCGGGTGGGCTCGAAACTCCAAGCTTTCGGTTAACAGCCGATCGCGCTAGCCAATTGCGCCACGGAGACAGTCCTGCTCCACTCTCACCACCACCAGAACATATCTTCAAAGCTATCAGCCCAAAGAAAAAAAAGCGCCGCACCACCACCGGGTGGGCTCTAACCTCCAACCTGTCGGTTAAGAGCCGATCGCGCTAGCCAATTGCGCCACGGAGACAGTCCTGCTCCTCTCTCACCACCATCAGAACATATCTTCAAAGCTATCAGCCCATAGGAAAAAAGCCCGCACCACCACCGGGTGGGCTCGAACCTCCAACTATTCGGTTACTACCGAACGCGCTAGCCAATTTCGCCACGGAGACAGTCGTGCTCCACTCTCACCACCGTCAGAACATTTCTTCAAAGCTATCAGCGCAAAGAAAAAAGCAACACACCACTCCCGAGAGGGCTCGAACCTCCAACCTTCCGGTTAACAGCCGATAGCGCTAGCAAATTGCGCCACGGAGACAGTCCTACTATACTCTCACCACCAGCAGAACATAACTTCAAAGCTATCGGCCCAAAAAAAATTTCCGCACCACCACCTCGTGGGCTCGAACCTCCAACTTTTCGGTTAACTGCCGATCGCGCTAGCCAATTTCGCCACGGAGACAGTCGTGCTCCACTCTCACCACCGTCAGAACATTCCTTCAGAGCTATCAGCCCAAAGAATACGAAGCACCGCACCACCACCGTGTGGGCTCGAACCTCCAACCTTTCGGTCAACAGCAGACCGCACTAGCCAATTGCGCCACGGAGACAGTCGTGCTCCAGTATCACCACCATCAGAACATATTTTCAAAGCTATCAGCGCAACGAAAAACGCGACACACCACTCCCGGGAGGGCTCGAACCTCCAACCTTTCGGTTAACAGCTGACCGCGCTAACCAATTGCGCCACGGAGACAGTCGTGCTCCACTCTCACCACCATCAGAACATATCTTCGAAGCTATCAGCGCAAAGAAAAAAGCAACACACCACTCCCGCGAGGGCTCGAAACTCCAATTTTTCGGTTAACAGCCGAACGTGCTACCCAATTGCGCCACGGAGACAGTCGTGCTCCACTCTCACCACCGTCAGAACATTTCTTCAGAGCTATCAGCCCAAAGAAAAAAAACGCCGCACCACCACCGGGTGGGCTCGAACCTCCAACCTTTCGGTTAACAGCCGATCGCGCTACCCTATTGCGCTACGGAGACAGTCCTGCTCCACTCTCACCACCATGAGAACATATCTTCAAAGCTATCAGCCCAAAGAAAAAAAGCGCTGCACCAACACCGGGTGGGCTCAAACCTCCAAGCTTTCGGTAAACATCCGATCGCGCTAGCCAATTGGGTCACGGAGACAGTCGTGCTCCACTCTCACCACCGTCAGAACATTTCTTCAGAGCTATCAGCCCAAAGGAAAAAAAAGCCGCACCACCACCGGGTGGTTCGAACCTCCAACCTTTCGGTTAACAGCCGATCGCGCTAGCCAATTGCGCCACGGAGACAGTCGTGCTCCACTCTCACCACCATCAGAACATATCTTCAAAGCTATCAGTGCAAAGAAAAAAGCAACACACCAATCCCGGGAGGGCTTGAAACTCCAATTTTTCGGTTAACAGCCGAACGTGCTAGCCAATTGCGCCACGGAGACAGTCGTGCTACAATCTCACCACCTTCAGAACATTTCTCCAAAGCCATCAGCGCAAAGAAAAAAAAAGCGCCGCACCACTACCGGGTGGGCTCGAAACTCCAAGCTTTCGGTTAACAGCCGATCGCGCTAGCCAAATGCGCCACGGAGACAGTCCTGCTCCAATCTCACCACCATGAGAACGCATCTTCAAAGCTATCAGCCCAAAGAAAAAAAAGCAACACACCACTCCCGGGAGGGCTCGAACCTCAAACCTTTCCGTTAACAGCCGATTGCGCTAGCCAATTGCGCCACGGAGACAGTCGTGCTCCACTCTCACCACCATCAGAACATATCTTCAAAGCAATCAGCCAAAAGAAAAGAAAGCACCGCACCACTACCGGGTGGGCTCGAAACTCCAAGCTTTCGGTTAACAGCCGTTCGCGCTAGCCAATCGCGCCACGGAGACAGCCCTGCTCCACTCTCACCACCATCAGAACATATCTTCAAAGCTATCAGCCCAAAGAAAAAAAGCGCCGCACCACCACCGGGTGGGCTCGAACCTCCAACCTTTCGGTTAAGAGCCGATCGCGCTAGCCAATTGCGCCACGGAGACAGTCCTGCTCCTCTCTCACCACCATCAGAACATATCTTCAAAGCTATCAGCCCATAGAAAAAAAGCCCGCACCACCACCGGGTGGGCTCGAACCTCCAACTATTCGGTTACTACCGAACGCGCTAGCCAATTTCGCCACGGAGACAGTCGTGCTCCACTCTCACCACCGTCAGAACATTTCTTCAAAGCTATCAGCGCAAAGAAAAAAGCAACACACCACTCCCGAGAGGGCTCGAACCTCCAACCTTCCGGTTAACAGCCGATAGCGCTAGCAAATTGCGCCACGGAGACAGTCCTACTATACTCTCACCACCATCAGAACATAACTTCAAAGCTATCGGCCCAAAAAAAATTTCCGCACCACCACCTCGTGGGCTCGAACCTCCAACTTTTCGGTTAACTGCCGATCGCGCTAGCCAATTTCGCCACGGAGACAGTCGTGCTCCACTCTCACCACCGTCAGAACATTCCTTCAGAGCTATCAGCCCAAAGAATACGAAGCACCGCACCACCACCGGGTGGGCTCGAACCTCCAACCTTTCGGTCAACAGCAGACCGCACTAGCCAATTGCGCCACGAAGACAGTCGTGCTCCAGTATCACCACCATCAGAACATATTTTCAAAGCTATCAGCGCAAAGAAAAAAGCAACACACCACTCCCGCGAGGGCTCGAAACTCCAATTTTTCGGTTAACAGCCGAACGTGCTACCCAATTGCGCCACGGAGACAGTCGTGCTCCACTCTCACCACCGTCAGAACATTTCTTCAGAGCTATCAGCCCAAAGAAAAAAAACGCCGCACCACCACCGGGTGGGCTCGAACCTCCAACCTTTCGATTAACAGCCGATCGCGCTACCCTATTGCTCTACGGAGACAGTCCTGCTCCACTCTCACCACCATGAGAACATATCTTCAAAGCTATCAGCCCAAAGAAAAAAAGCGCTGCACCAACACCGGGTGGGCTCAAACCTCCAAGCTTTCGGTAAACATCCGATCGCGCTAGCCAATTGGGTCACGGAGACAGTCGTGCTCCACTCTCACCACCATTAGAACATATCTTCAAAGCTGTCAGCGCCAAGAAAAAAGCACAACACCACTCCCGGGAGGGCTCGAACCTCCAACCTTTCGGTTAACAGCCGATTGCGCTAGCCAATTGCGCCACGGAGACAGTCGTGCTCCACTCTCAGCACCGTCAGAACATTTCTTCAGAGCTATCAGCCCAAAGGAAAAAAAGCCGCACCACCACCGGGTGGTTCGAACCTCCAACCTTTCGGTTAACAGCGGATCCCGCTAGCCAATTGCGCCACGGAGACAGTCGTGCTCCACTCTCACCACCATCAGAACATATCTTCAAAGCTATCAGTGCAAAGAAAAAAGCAACACACCAATCCCGGGAGGGCTTGAAACTCCAATTTTTCGGTTAACAGCCGAACGTGCTAGCCAATTGCGCCACGGAGACAGTCGTGCTACAATCTCACCACCTTCAGAACATTTCTCCAAAGCCATCAGCGCAAAGAAAAAAAAGCGCCGCACCACTACCGGGTGGGCTCGAAACTCCAAGCTTTCGGTTAACAGCAGATCGCGCTAGCCAAATGCGCCACGGAGACAGTCCTGCTCCAATCTCACCACCATGAGAACGCATCTTCAAAGCTATCAGCCCAAAGAAAAAAAAAGCAACACACCACTCCCGGGAGGGCTCGAACCTCAAACCTTTCCGTTAACAGCCGATTGCGCTAGCCAATTGCGCCACGGAGACAGTCGTGCTCCACTCTCACCACCATCAGAACATATCTTCAAAGCAATCAGCCAAAAGAAAAGAAAGCACCGCACCACTACCGGGTGGGCTCGAAACTCCAAGCTTTCGGTTAACAGCCGATCGCGCTAGCCAATCGCGCCACGGAGACAGCCCTGCTCCACTCTCACCACCATCAGAACATATCTTCAAAGCTATCAGCCCAAAGAAAAAAAGCGCCGCACCACCACCGGGTAGGCTCGAACCTCCAACCTTTCGGTTAAGAGCCGATCGCGCTAGCCAATTGCGCCACGGAGACAGTCCTGCTCCTCTCTCACTACCATCAGAACATATTTTCAAAGCTATCAGCCCATAGAAAAAAAGCCCGCACCACCACCGGGTGGGCTCGAACCTCCAACTATTCGGTTAACGGCCGAACGCGCTAGCCAATTGCGCCACGGAGACAGTCCTGCTCCAATCTCACCACCATGAGAACACATCTTCAAAGCTATCAGCCCAAAGAAAAAAAAGCAACACACCACTCCCGGGAGGGCTCGAACCTCCAACCTTTCCGTTAACAGCCGATTGCGTTAGCCAATTGCGCCACGGAGACAGTCGTGCTCCACTCTCACAACCATCAGAACATATCTTCAAAGCTATCGGCCCAAAAAAAAATTTCCGCACCACCACCGGGTGGGCTCGAACATCAACCCTTTCGGTTAACGGCCGAACGCGCTAGCCAATTGCGCCACGGAGACAGTCCTGCACAACTCTAGCCACCAACAGAACATATCTTAAAGCTATCAGCCCAAAGAAAAAAAAGCAACACGCCACTCCCGGGAGGGCTCGAACCTCCAACCTTTCGGTTAACAGCCGATTGCGCTAGCCAATTGCGCCACGGAGACAGTCATGCTCCACTCTCACCCCCGTCAGAACATTTCTTGAGAGCTATCAGCCCAAAGGAAAAAAAGCGCCGCACCACCACCGGGTGGGCTCGAACCTCCAACCTTTTGGTTAACAGCCGATCGCGCTAGCCAATTGCGCCACGGAGAGAGTCGTGCTCCACTCTCACCACAAGCAGAACATATCTTCAAAGCTATCACCCCAAAGAAAAAAAAGCGCCGCACCACCACCGGGTGGGCTCGAACCTCCAACTTTTCGGTTACCAGCATATAGCGCTAGCCAACTGCGCCATGGAGACAGTCCTGCTCCACTCTCATCACCATGAGAACATATCTTCAAACTATCAGCCTAAAGAAAAAAAAGCGCCGCACCACCACCGGGTGGTTCGAACTGCCAACCTTTCGGTTAACAGACGATCGCGCTAGCCAATTGCGCCACGGAGACAGTAGTGCTCCACTCTCACCACCATCAGAACATATCTTCAAAGCTATCAGAGCAAAGAAAAAAGCAACAAACCAATACCGGGTGGGCTCGAAACTCCAAGCTTTCAGTTAACAGCCGATCGCGCTAGCCAAATGCGCCACGGAGACAGTCCTGCTCCACTCTCACCACCATCAGAAGATATCTTCAAAACTATCAGCCCGAAGAAAAAAAAAGCGCCGCACCACCACCGGGTGGGCTCGAAACTCCAACCTTTCGGTTATCAGCCGGTCACGCTCGCCAATTGCGCCACGGAGACAGTCCTGCTCCACTCTCACCACCATCAGAACATATCTTCAAAGCTATCAGCCCAAAGAAAAAAAAGCGCCGCACCACCACCGGGTGGGCTCTAACCTCCAACCTGTCGGTTAAGAGCCGATCGCGCTAGCCAATTGCGCCACGGAGACAGTCCTGCTCCTCTCTCACCACCATCAGAACATATCTTCAAAGCTATCAGCCCATAGAAAAAAAGCCCGCACCACCACCGGGTGGGCTCGAACCTCCAAATATTCGGTTACTACCGAACGCGCTAGCCAATTTCGCCACGGAGACAGTCGTGCTCCACTCTCACCACCGCCAGAACATTTCTTCAAAGCTATCAGCGCAAAGAAAAAGCAACACACCACTCCCGAGAGGGCTCGAACCTCCAACCTTCCGGTTAACAGCCGATAGCGCTAGCAAATTGCGCCACGGAGACAGTCCTACTATACTCTCACCACCATCAGAACATAACTTCAAAGCTATCGGCCCAAAAAAAATTTCCGCACCACCACCTCGTGGGCTCGAACCTCCAACTTTTCGGTTAACTGCCGATCGCGCTAGCCAATTTCGCCACGGAGACAGTCGTGCTCCACTCTCACCACCGTCAGAACATTCCTTCAGAGCTATCAGCCCAAAGAATACGAAGCACCGCACCACCACCGGGTGGGCTCGAACCTCCAACCTTTCGGTCAACAGCCGAACGTGCTAGCCAATTGCGCCACGGAGACAGTCGTGCTCCACTCTCACCACCGTCAGAACATTTCTTCAGAGCTATCAGCCCAAAGAAAAAAAACGCCGCACCACCACCGGGTGGGCTCGAACCTGCAACCTTTCGGTTAACAGCCGATCGCGCTACCCTATTGCGCTACGGAGACAGTCCTGCTCCACTCTCACCACCATGAGAACATATCTTCAAAGGTATCAGCCCAAAGAAAAAAAGCGCTGCACCAACACCGGGTGGGCTCAAACCTCCAAGCTTTCGGTAAACATCCGATCGCGCTAGCCAATTGGGTCACGGAGACAGTCGTGCTCCACTCTCACCACCATTAGAACATATCTTCAAAGCTGTCAGCGCAAAGAAAAAAGCACAACACCACTCCCGGGAGGGCTCGAACCTCCAACCTTTCGGTTAACAGCTGATTGCGCTAGCCAATTGCGCCACGGAGACAGTCGTGCTCCACTCTCACCACCGTCAGAACATTTCTTCAGAGCTATCAGCCCAAAGGAAAAAAGAGCCGCACCACCACCGGGTGGTTCGAACCTCCAACCTTTCGGTTAACAGCCGATCGCGCTAGCCAATTGCGCCACGGAGACAGTCGTGCTCCACTCTCACCACCATCAGAACATATCTTCAAAGCTATCAGTGCAAAGAAAAAAGCAACACTCCAATCCCGGGAGGGCTTGAAACTCCAATTTTTCGGTTAACAGCCGAACGTGCTAGCCAATTGCGCCACGGAGACAGTCGTGCTACAATCTCACCACCTTCAGAACATTTCTCCAAAGCCATCAGCGCAAAGAAAAAAAAGCGCCGCACCACTACCGGGTGGGCTCGAAGCTCTAAGCTTTCGGTTAACAGCCGATCGCGCTAGCCAAATGCGCCACGGAGACAGTCCTGCTCCAATCTCACCACCATGAGAACGCATCTTCAAAGCTATCAGCCCAAAGAAAAAAAAGCAACACACCACTCCCGGGAGGGCTCGAACCTCAAACCTTTCCGTTAACAGCCGATTGCGCTAGCCAATTGCGCCACGGAGACAGTCGTGCTCCACTCTCACCACCATCAGAACATATCTTCAAAGCAATCAGCCAAAAGAAAAGAAAGCACCGCACCACTACCGGGTGGGCTCGAAACTCCAAGCTTTCGGTTAACAGCCGATCGCGCTAGCCAATCGCGCCACGGAGACAGCCCTGCTCCACTCTCACCACCATCAGAACATATCTTCAAAGCTATCAGCCCAAAGAAAAAAAGCGCCGCACCACCACCGGGTGGGCTCGAACCTCCAACCTTTCGGTTAAGAGCCGATCGCGCTAGCCAATTGCGCCACGGAGACAGTCCTTCTCCTCTCTCACCACCATCAGAACATATTTTCAAAGCTATCAGCCCATAGAAAAAAAGCCCGCACCACCACCGGGTGGGCTCGAACCTCCAACTATTCGGTTAACGGCCGAACGCGCTAGCCAATTGCGCCACGGAGACAGTCCTGCTCCAATCTCACCACCATGAGAACACATCTTCAAAGCTATCAGCCCAAAGAAAAAAAAGCAACACACCACTCCCGGGAGGGCTCGAACCTCCAACCTTTCCGTTAACAGCCGATTGCGCTAGCCAATTGCGCCACGGAGACAGTCGTGCTCCACTCTCACAACTATCAGAACATATCTTCAAAGCTATCGGCCCAAAAAAAATTTCCGCACCACCACCACCACTTGGGCTCGAACCTCCAACTTTTCGGTTAACTGCCGATCGCGCTAGCCAATTGCGCCACGGAGACAGTCGTGCTCCATTCTCACCACCGTCAGAACATTTCTTCAAAGCTATCAGCGCAAAGAAAAAAGCAACACACCACTCCCGAGAGGGCTCGAACCTCCAACCTTTCGGTTAACAGCCGATAGCACTAGCAAATTGCGCCACGGAGACAGTCCTGCTATACTCTCACAACCATCAGAACATATCTTCAAAGCTATCGGCCCAAAAAAAAATTTCCGCACCACCACCACGTGGGCTCGAACCTCCAACTTTTCGGTTAACTGCCGATCGCGCTAGCCAATTGCGCCACGGAGACAGTCGGGCTCCACTCTCACCACCGTCAGAACATTTCTTCAGAGCTATCAGCCCACAGAAAACGAAGCGCCGCACCACCACCGCGTGGGCTCGAAGCTCCAACGTTTCGGTCAACAGCAGACCGCACTAGCCGATTGCGCCACGGAGACAGTCATGCTCCAGTCTCACCACCATCAGAACATAATTTCAAAGCTATCAGCGCAACGAAAAACGCGACACACCACTCCCGAAGGGCTCGAACCTCCAACCTTTCGGTTAACAGCTGACCGCGCTAGCTAATTGCGCCACGGAGACAGTCGTGCTCCACTCTCACCACCGTCAGAACATTTCTTCAGAGCTATCAGCCCAAAGAAAAAAAAACGCCGCACCACCACCGGGTGGGCTCGAACCTCCAACCTTTCGGTTAACAGCCGATTGCGCTAGCCAATTGCGCCACGGAGACAGTCGCGCTCCACTCTCACCACCCTCAGAACATTTCTTCAGAGCCATCAGCCCAAAGGAAAAAAATTTCCGCACCACCACCACGTGGGCTCGAACCTCCAACTTTTCGGTTAACAGCCGATCGCGCTAGCCAATTGCGCCACGGAGACAGTCGTGCTCCACTCTCACCACCGTCAGAACATTTCTTCAGAGCTATCAGCCCAAAGAAAAAAAACGCCGCACCACCACCGGGTGGGCTCGAACCTCCAACCTTTCGGTTAACAGCCGATCGCGCTACCCTATTGCTCTACGGAGACAGTCCTGCTCCACTCTCACCACCATGAGAACATATCTTCAAAGCTATCAGCCCAAAGAAAAAAAGCGCTGCACCAACACCGGGTGGGCTCAAACCTCCAAGCTTTCGGTAAACATCCGATCGCGCTAGCCAATTGGGTCACGGAGACAGTCGTGCTCCACTCTCACCACCATTAGAACATATCTTCAAAGCTGTCAGCGCCAAGAAAAAAGCACAACACCACTCCCGGGAGGGCTCGAACCTCCAACCTTTCGGTTAACAGCCGATTGCGCTAGCCAATTGCGCCACGGAGACAGTCGTGCTCCACTCTCAGCACCGTCAGAACATTTCTTCAGAGCTATCAGCCCAAAGGAAAAAAAAGCCGCACCACCACCGGGTGGTTCGAACCTCCAACCTTTCGGTTAACAGCGGATCCCGCTAGCCAATTGCGCCACGGAGACAGTCGTGCTCCACTCTCACCACCATCAGAACATATCTTCAAAGCTATCAGTGCAAAGAAAAAAGCAACACACCAATCCCGGGAGGGCTTGAAACTCCAATTTTTCGGTTAACAGCCGAACGTGCTAGCCAATTGCGCCACGGAGACAGTCGTGCTACAATCTCACCACCTTCAGAACATTTCTCCAAAGCCATCAGCGCAAAGAAAAAAAAGCGCCGCACCACTACCGGGTGGGCTCGAAACTCCAAGCTTTCGGTTAACAGCCGATCGCGCTAGCCAAATGCGCCACGGAGACAGTCCTGCTCCAATCTCACCACCATGAGAACGCATCTTCAAAGCTATCAGCCCAAAGAAAAAAAAGCAACACACCACTCCCGGGAGGGCTCGAACCTCAAACCTTTCCGTTAACAGCCGATTGCGCTAGCCAATTGCGCCACGGAGACAGTCGTGCTCCACTCTCACCACCATCAGAACATATCTTCAAAGCAATCAGCCAAAAGAAAAGAAAGCACCGCACCACTACCGGGTGGGCTCGAAACTCCAAGCTTTCGGTTAACAGCCGATCGCGCTAGCCAATCGCGCCACGGAGACAGCCCTGCTCCACTCTCACCACCATCAGAACATATCTTCAAAGCTATCAGCCCAAAGAAAAAAAGCGCCGCACCACCACCGGGTGGGCTCGAACCTCCAACCTTTCGGTTAAGAGCCGATCGCGCTAGCCAATTGCGCCACGGAGACAGTCCTGCTCCTCTCTCACCACCATCAGAACATATTTTCAAAGCTATCAGCCCATAGAAAAAAAGCCCGCACCACCACCGGGTGGGCTCGAACCTCCAACTATTCGGTTAACGGCCGAACGCGCTAGCCAATTGCGCCACGGAGACAGTCCTGCTCCAATCTCACCACCATGAGAACATATCTTCAAACTATCAGCCTAAAGAAAAAAAAGCGCCGCACCACCACCGGGTGGTTCGAACTGCCAACCTTTCGGTTAACAGACGATCGCGCTAGCCAATTGCGCCACGGAGACAGTAGTGCTCCACTCTCACCACCATCAGAACATATCTTCAAAGCTATCAGAGCAAAGAAAAAAGCAACAAACCAATACCGGGTGGGCTCGAAACTCCAAGCTTTCAGTTAACAGCCGATCGCGCTAGCCAAATGCGCCACGGAGACAGTCCTGCTCCACTCTCACCACCATCAGAAGATATCTTCAAAACTATCAGCCCGAAGAAAAAAAAAGCGCCGCACCACCACCGGGTGGGCTCGAAACTCCAACCTTTCGGTTATCAGCCGGTCACGCTCGCCAATTGCGCCACGGAGACAGTCCTGCTCCACTCTCACCACCATCAGAACATATCTTCAAAGCTATCAGCCCAAAGAAAAAAAAGCGCCGCACCACCACCGGGTGGGCTCTAACCTCCAACCTTTCGGTTAAGAGCCGATCGCGCTAGCCAATTGCGCCACGGAGACAGTCCTGCTCCTCTCTCACAACTATCAGAAAATATCTTCAAAGCTATCGGCCCAAAAAAAATTTCCGCACCACCACCACCACATGGGCTCGAACCTCCAACTTTTCGGTTAACTGCCGATCGCGCTAGCCAATTGCGCCACGGAGACAGTCGTGCTCCATTCTCACCACCGTCAGAACATTTCTTCAAAGCTATCAGCGCAAAGAAAAAAGCAACACACCACTCCCGAGAGGGCTCGAACCTCCAACCTTTCGGTTAACAGCCGATAGCACTAGCAAATTGCGCCACGGAGACAGTCCTGCTATACTCTCACAACCATCAGAACATATCTTCAAAGCTATCGGCCCAAAAAAAAATTTCCGCACCACCACCACGTGGGCTCGAACCTCCAACTTTTCGGTTAACTGCCGATCGCGCTAGCCAATTGCGCCACGGAGACAGTCGGGCTCCACTCTCACCACCGTCAGAACATTTCTTCAGAGCTATCAGCCCAAAGAAAACGAAGCGCCGCACCACCACCGCGTGGGCTCGAAGCTCCAACGTTTCGGTCAACAGCAGACCGCACTAGCCGATTGCGCCACGGAGACAGTCATGCTCCAGTCTCACCACCATCAGAACATAATTTCAAAGCTATCAGCGCAACGAAAAACGCGACACACCACTCCCGAAGGGCTCGAACCTCCAACCTTTCGGTTAACAGCTGACCGCGCTAGCTAATTGCGCCACGGAGACAGTCGTGCTCCACTCTCACCACCGTCAGAACATTTCTTCAGAGCTATCAGCCCAAAGAAAAAAAAACGCCGCACCACCACCGGGTGGGCTCGAACCTCCAACCTTTCGGTTAACAGCCGATTGCGCTAGCCAATTGCGCCACGGAGACAGTCGCGCTCCACTCTCACCACCCTCAGAACATTTCTTCAGAGCCATCAGCCCAAAGGAAAAAAATTTCCGCACCACCACCACGTGGGCTCGAACCTCCAACTTTTCGGTTAACAGCCGATCGCGCTAGCCAATTGCGCCACGGAGACAGTCGTGCTCCACTCTCACCACCGTCAGAACATTTCTTCAGAGCTATCAGCCCAAAGAAAAAAAACGCCGCACCACCACCGGGTGGGCTCGAACCTCCAACCTTTCGGTTAACAGCCGATCGCGCTACCCTATTGCTCTACGGAGACAGTCCTGCTCCACTCTCACCACCATGAGAACATATCTTCAAAGCTATCAGCCCAAAGAAAAAAAGCGCTGCACCAACACCGGGTGGGCTCAAACCTCCAAGCTTTCGGTAAACATCCGATCGCGCTAGCCAATTGGGTCACGGAGACAGTCGTGCTCCACTCTCACCACCATTAGAACATATCTTCAAAGCTGTCAGCGCCAAGAAAAAAGCACAACACCACTCCCGGGAGGGCTCGAACCTCCAACCTTTCGGTTAACAGCCGATTGCGCTAGCCAATTGCGCCACGGAGACAGTCGTGCTCCACTCTCAGCACCGTCAGAACATTTCTTCAGAGCTATCAGCCCAAAGGAAAAAAAAGCCGCACCACCACCGGGTGGTTCGAACCTCCAACCTTTCGGTTAACAGCGGATCCCGCTAGCCAATTGCGCCACGGAGACAGTCGTGCTCCACTCTCACCACCATCAGAACATATCTTCAAAGCTATCAGTGCAAAGAAAAAAGCAACACACCAATCCCGGGAGGGCTTGAAACTCCAATTTTTCGGTTAACAGCCGAACGTGCTAGCCAATTGCGCCACGGAGACAGTCGTGCTACAATCTCACCACCTTCAGAACATTTCTCCAAAGCCATCAGCGCAAAGAAAAAAAAGCGCCGCACCACTACCGGGTGGGCTCGAAACTCCAAGCTTTCGGTTAACAGCCGATCGCGCTAGCCAAATGCGCCACGGAGACAGTCCTGCTCCAATCTCACCACCATGAGAACGCATCTTCAAAGCTATCAGCCCAAAGAAAAAAAAGCAACACACCACTCCCGGGAGGGCTCGAACCTCAAACCTTTCCGTTAACAGCCGATTGCGCTAGCCAATTGCGCCACGGAGACAGTCGTGCTCCACTCTCACCACCATCAGAACATATCTTCAAAGCAATCAGCCAAAAGAAAAGAAAGCACCGCACCACTACCGGGTGGGCTCGAAACTCCAAGCTTTCGGTTAACAGCCGATCGCGCTAGCCAATCGCGCCACGGAGACAGCCCTGCTCCACTCTCACCACCATCAGAACATATCTTCAAAGCTATCAGCCCAAAGAAAAAAAGCGCCGCACCACCACCGGGTGGGCTCGAACCTCCAACCTGTCGGTTAAGAGCCGATCGCGCTAGCCAATTGCGCCACGGAGACAGTCCTGCTCCTCTCTCACCACCATCAGAACATATCTTCAAAGCTATCAGCCCATAGGAAAAAAGCCCGCACCACCACCGGGTGGGCTCGAACCTCCAACTATTCGGTTACTACCGAACGCGCTAGCCAATTTCGCCACGGAGACAGTCGTGCTCCACTCTCACCACCGTCAGAACATTTCTTCAAAGCTATCAGCGCAAAGAAAAAAGCAACACACCACTCCCGAGAGGGCTCGAACCTCCAACCTTCCGGTTAACAGCCGATAGCGCTAGCAAATTGCGCCACGGAGACAGTCCTACTATACTCTCACCACCAGCAGAACATAACTTCAAAGCTATCGGCCCAAAAAAAATTTCCGCACCACCACCTCGTGGGCTCGAACCTCCAACTTTTCGGTTAACTGCCGATCGCGCTAGCCAATTTCGCCACGGAGACAGTCGTGCTCCACTCTCACCACCGTCAGAACATTCCTTCAGAGCTATCAGCCCAAAGAATACGAAGCACCGCACCACCACCGTGTGGGCTCGAACCTCCAACCTTTCGGTCAACAGCAGACCGCACTAGCCAATTGCGCCACGGAGACAGTCGTGCTCCAGTATCACCACCATCAGAACATATTTTCAAAGCTATCAGCGCAACGAAAAACGCGACACACCACTCCCGGGAGGGCTCGAACCTCCAACCTTTCGGTTAACAGCTGACCGCGCTAACCAATTGCGCCACGGAGACAGTCGTGCTCCACTCTCACCACCATCAGAACATATCTTCGAAGCTATCAGCGCAAAGAAAAAAGCAACACACCACTCCCGCGAGGGCTCGAAACTCCAATTTTTCGGTTAACAGCCGAACGTGCTACCCAATTGCGCCACGGAGACAGTCGTGCTCCACTCTCACCACCGTCAGAACATTTCTTCAGAGCTATCAGCCCAAAGAAAAAAAACGCCGCACCACCACCGGGTGGGCTCGAACCTCCAACCTTTCGGTTAACAGCCGATCGCGCTACCCTATTGCGCTACGGAGACAGTCCTGCTCCACTCTCACCACCATGAGAACATATCTTCAAAGCTATCAGCCCAAAGAAAAAAAGCGCTGCACCAACACCGGGTGGGCTCAAACCTCCAAGCTTTCGGTAAACATCCGATCGCGCTAGCCAATTGGGTCACGGAGACAGTCGTGCTCCACTCTCACCACCGTCAGAACATTTCTTCAGAGCTATCAGCCCAAAGGAAAAAAAAGCCGCACCACCACCGGGTGGTTCGAACCTCCAACCTTTCGGTTAACAGCCGATCGCGCTAGCCAATTGCGCCACGGAGACAGTCGTGCTCCACTCTCACCACCATCAGAACATATCTTCAAAGCTATCAGTGCAAAGAAAAAAGCAACACACCAATCCCGGGAGGGCTTGAAACTCCAATTTTTCGGTTAACAGCCGAACGTGCTAGCCAATTGCGCCACGGAGACAGTCGTGCTACAATCTCACCACCTTCAGAACATTTCTCCAAAGCCATCAGCGCAAAGAAAAAAAAAGCGCCGCACCACTACCGGGTGGGCTCGAAACTCCAAGCTTTCGGTTAACAGCCGATCGCGCTAGCCAAATGCGCCACGGAGACAGTCCTGCTCCAATCTCACCACCATGAGAACGCATCTTCAAAGCTATCAGCCCAAAGAAAAAAAAGCAACACACCACTCCCGGGAGGGCTCGAACCTCAAACCTTTCCGTTAACAGCCGATTGCGCTAGCCAATTGCGCCACGGAGACAGTCGTGCTCCACTCTCACCACCATCAGAACATATCTTCAAAGCAATCAGCCAAAAGAAAAGAAAGCACCGCACCACTACCGGGTGGGCTCGAAACTCCAAGCTTTCGGTTAACAGCCGTTCGCGCTAGCCAATCGCGCCACGGAGACAGCCCTGCTCCACTCTCACCACCATCAGAACATATCTTCAAAGCTATCAGCCCAAAGAAAAAAAGCGCCGCACCACCACCGGGTGGGCTCGAACCTCCAACCTTTCGGTTAAGAGCCGATCGCGCTAGCCAATTGCGCCACGGAGACAGTCCTGCTCCTCTCTCACCACCATCAGAACATATCTTCAAAGCTATCAGCCCATAGAAAAAAAGCCCGCACCACCACCGGGTGGGCTCGAACCTCCAACTATTCGGTTACTACCGAACGCGCTAGCCAATTTCGCCACGGAGACAGTCGTGCTCCACTCTCACCACCGTCAGAACATTTCTTCAAAGCTATCAGCGCAAAGAAAAAAGCAACACACCACTCCCGAGAGGGCTCGAACCTCCAACCTTCCGGTTAACAGCCGATAGCGCTAGCAAATTGCGCCACGGAGACAGTCCTACTATACTCTCACCACCATCAGAACATAACTTCAAAGCTATCGGCCCAAAAAAAATTTCCGCACCACCACCTCGTGGGCTCGAACCTCCAACTTTTCGGTTAACTGCCGATCGCGCTAGCCAATTTCGCCACGGAGACAGTCGTGCTCCACTCTCACCACCGTCAGAACATTCCTTCAGAGCTATCAGCCCAAAGAATACGAAGCACCGCACCACCACCGGGTGGGCTCGAACCTCCAACCTTTCGGTCAACAGCAGACCGCACTAGCCAATTGCGCCACGAAGACAGTCGTGCTCCAGTATCACCACCATCAGAACATATTTTCAAAGCTATCAGCGCAAAGAAAAAAGCAACACACCACTCCCGCGAGGGCTCGAAACTCCAATTTTTCGGTTAACAGCCGAACGTGCTACCCAATTGCGCCACGGAGACAGTCGTGCTCCACTCTCACCACCGTCAGAACATTTCTTCAGAGCTATCAGCCCAAAGAAAAAAAACGCCGCACCACCACCGGGTGGGCTCGAACCTCCAACCTTTCGATTAACAGCCGATCGCGCTACCCTATTGCTCTACGGAGACAGTCCTGCTCCACTCTCACCACCATGAGAACATATCTTCAAAGCTATCAGCCCAAAGAAAAAAAGCGCTGCACCAACACCGGGTGGGCTCAAACCTCCAAGCTTTCGGTAAACATCCGATCGCGCTAGCCAATTGGGTCACGGAGACAGTCGTGCTCCACTCTCACCACCATTAGAACATATCTTCAAAGCTGTCAGCGCCAAGAAAAAAGCACAACACCACTCCCGGGAGGGCTCGAACCTCCAACCTTTCGGTTAACAGCCGATTGCGCTAGCCAATTGCGCCACGGAGACAGTCGTGCTCCACTCTCAGCACCGTCAGAACATTTCTTCAGAGCTATCAGCCCAAAGGAAAAAAAGCCGCACCACCACCGGGTGGTTCGAACCTCCAACCTTTCGGTTAACAGCGGATCCCGCTAGCCAATTGCGCCACGGAGACAGTCGTGCTCCACTCTCACCACCATCAGAACATATCTTCAAAGCTATCAGTGCAAAGAAAAAAGCAACACACCAATCCCGGGAGGGCTTGAAACTCCAATTTTTCGGTTAACAGCCGAACGTGCTAGCCAATTGCGCCACGGAGACAGTCGTGCTACAATCTCACCACCTTCAGAACATTTCTCCAAAGCCATCAGCGCAAAGAAAAAAAAGCGCCGCACCACTACCGGGTGGGCTCGAAACTCCAAGCTTTCGGTTAACAGCAGATCGCGCTAGCCAAATGCGCCACGGAGACAGTCCTGCTCCAATCTCACCACCATGAGAACGCATCTTCAAAGCTATCAGCCCAAAGAAAAAAAAAGCAACACACCACTCCCGGGAGGGCTCGAACCTCAAACCTTTCCGTTAACAGCCGATTGCGCTAGCCAATTGCGCCACGGAGACAGTCGTGCTCCACTCTCACCACCATCAGAACATATCTTCAAAGCAATCAGCCAAAAGAAAAGAAAGCACCGCACCACTACCGGGTGGGCTCGAAACTCCAAGCTTTCGGTTAACAGCCGATCGCGCTAGCCAATCGCGCCACGGAGACAGCCCTGCTCCACTCTCACCACCATCAGAACATATCTTCAAAGCTATCAGCCCAAAGAAAAAAAGCGCCGCACCACCACCGGGTAGGCTCGAACCTCCAACCTTTCGGTTAAGAGCCGATCGCGCTAGCCAATTGCGCCACGGAGACAGTCCTGCTCCTCTCTCACTACCATCAGAACATATTTTCAAAGCTATCAGCCCATAGAAAAAAAGCCCGCACCACCACCGGGTGGGCTCGAACCTCCAACTATTCGGTTAACGGCCGAACGCGCTAGCCAATTGCGCCACGGAGACAGTCCTGCTCCAATCTCACCACCATGAGAACACATCTTCAAAGCTATCAGCCCAAAGAAAAAAAAGCAACACACCACTCCCGGGAGGGCTCGAACCTCCAACCTTTCCGTTAACAGCCGATTGCGTTAGCCAATTGCGCCACGGAGACAGTCGTGCTCCACTCTCACAACCATCAGAACATATCTTCAAAGCTATCGGCCCAAAAAAAAATTTCCGCACCACCACCGGGTGGGCTCGAACATCAACCCTTTCGGTTAACGGCCGAACGCGCTAGCCAATTGCGCCACGGAGACAGTCCTGCACAACTCTAGCCACCAACAGAACATATCTTAAAGCTATCAGCCCAAAGAAAAAAAAGCAACACGCCACTCCTGGGAGGGCTCGAACCTCCAACCTTTCGGTTAACAGCCGATTGCGCTAGCCAATTGCGCCACGGAGACAGTCATGCTCCACTCTCACCCCCGTCAGAACATTTCTTGAGAGCTATCAGCCCAAAGGAAAAAAAGCGCCGCACCACCACCGGGTGGGCTCGAACCTCCAACCTTTTGGTTAACAGCCGATCGCGCTAGCCAATTGCGCCACGGAGAGAGTCGTGCTCCACTCTCACCACAAGCAGAACATATCTTCAAAGCTATCACCCCAAAGAAAAAAAAGCGCCGCACCACCACCGGGTGGGCTCGAACCTCCAACTTTTCGGTTACCAGCATATAGCGCTAGCCAACTGCGCCATGGAGACAGTCCTGCTCCACTCTCATCACCATGAGAACATATCTTCAAACTATCAGCCTAAAGAAAAAAAAGCGCCGCACCACCACCGGGTGGTTCGAACTGCCAACCTTTCGGTTAACAGACGATCGCGCTAGCCAATTGCGCCACGGAGACAGTAGTGCTCCACTCTCACCACCATCAGAACATATCTTCAAAGCTATCAGAGCAAAGAAAAAAGCAACAAACCAATACCGGGTGGGCTCGAAACTCCAAGCTTTCAGTTAACAGCCGATCGCGCTAGCCAAATGCGCCACGGAGACAGTCCTGCTCCACTCTCACCACCATCAGAAGATATCTTCAAAACTATCAGCCCGAAGAAAAAAAAAGCGCCGCACCACCACCGGGTGGGCTCGAAACTCCAACCTTTCGGTTATCAGCCGGTCACGCTCGCCAATTGCGCCACGGAGACAGTCCTGCTCCACTCTCACCACCATCAGAACATATCTTCAAAGCTATCAGCCCAAAGAAAAAAAAGCGCCGCACCACCACCGGGTGGGCTCTAACCTCCAACCTGTCGGTTAAGAGCCGATCGCGCTAGCCAATTGCGCCACGGAGACAGTCCTGCTCCTCTCTCACCACCATCAGAACATATCTTCAAAGCTATCAGCCCATAGAAAAAAAGCCCGCACCACCACCGGGTGGGCTCGAACCTCCAAATATTCGGTTACTACCGAACGCGCTAGCCAATTTCGCCACGGAGACAGTCGTGCTCCACTCTCACCACCGCCAGAACATTTCTTCAAAGCTATCAGCGCAAAGAAAAAGCAACACACCACTCCCGAGAGGGCTCGAACCTCCAACCTTCCGGTTAACAGCCGATAGCGCTAGCAAATTGCGCCACGGAGACAGTCCTACTATACTCTCACCACCATCAGAACATAACTTCAAAGCTATCGGCCCAAAAAAAATTTCCGCACCACCACCTCGTGGGCTCGAACCTCCAACTTTTCGGTTAACTGCCGATCGCGCTAGCCAATTTCGCCACGGAGACAGTCGTGCTCCACTCTCACCACCGTCAGAACATTCCTTCAGAGCTATCAGCCCAAAGAATACGAAGCACCGCACCACCACCGGGTGGGCTCGAACCTCCAACCTTTCGGTCAACAGCCGAACGTGCTAGCCAATTGCGCCACGGAGACAGTCGTGCTCCACTCTCACCACCGTCAGAACATTTCTTCAGAGCTATCAGCCCAAAGAAAAAAAACGCCGCACCACCACCGGGTGGGCTCGAACCTGCAACCTTTCGGTTAACAGCCGATCGCGCTACCCTATTGCGCTACGGAGACAGTCCTGCTCCACTCTCACCACCATGAGAACATATCTTCAAAGGTATCAGCCCAAAGAAAAAAAGCGCTGCACCAACACCGGGTGGGCTCAAACCTCCAAGCTTTCGGTAAACATCCGATCGCGCTAGCCAATTGGGTCACGGAGACAGTCGTGCTCCACTCTCACCACCATTAGAACATATCTTCAAAGCTGTCAGCGCAAAGAAAAAAGCACAACACCACTCCCGGGAGGGCTCGAACCTCCAACCTTTCGGTTAACAGCTGATTGCGCTAGCCAATTGCGCCACGGAGACAGTCGTGCTCCACTCTCACCACCGTCAGAACATTTCTTCAGAGCTATCAGCCCAAAGGAAAAAAGAGCCGCACCACCACCGGGTGGTTCGAACCTCCAACCTTTCGGTTAACAGCCGATCGCGCTAGCCAATTGCGCCACGGAGACAGTCGTGCTCCACTCTCACCACCATCAGAACATATCTTCAAAGCTATCAGTGCAAAGAAAAAAGCAACACTCCAATCCCGGGAGGGCTTGAAACTCCAATTTTTCGGTTAACAGCCGAACGTGCTAGCCAATTGCGCCACGGAGACAGTCGTGCTACAATCTCACCACCTTCAGAACATTTCTCCAAAGCCATCAGCGCAAAGAAAAAAAAGCGCCGCACCACTACCGGGTGGGCTCGAAGCTCTAAGCTTTCGGTTAACAGCCGATCGCGCTAGCCAAATGCGCCACGGAGACAGTCCTGCTCCAATCTCACCACCATGAGAACGCATCTTCAAAGCTATCAGCCCAAAGAAAAAAAAGCAACACACCACTCCCGGGAGGGCTCGAACCTCAAACCTTTCCGTTAACAGCCGATTGCGCTAGCCAATTGCGCCACGGAGACAGTCGTGCTCCACTCTCACCACCATCAGAACATATCTTCAAAGCAATCAGCCAAAAGAAAAGAAAGCACCGCACCACTACCGGGTGGGCTCGAAACTCCAAGCTTTCGGTTAACAGCCGATCGCGCTAGCCAATCGCGCCACGGAGACAGCCCTGCTCCACTCTCACCACCATCAGAACATATCTTCAAAGCTATCAGCCCAAAGAAAAAAAGCGCCGCACCACCACCGGGTGGGCTCGAACCTCCAACCTTTCGGTTAAGAGCCGATCGCGCTAGCCAATTGCGCCACGGAGACAGTCCTTCTCCTCTCTCACCACCATCAGAACATATTTTCAAAGCTATCAGCCCATAGAAAAAAAGCCCGCACCACCACCGGGTGGGCTCGAACCTCCAACTATTCGGTTAACGGCCGAACGCGCTAGCCAATTGCGCCACGGAGACAGTCCTGCTCCAATCTCACCACCATGAGAACACATCTTCAAAGCTATCAGCCCAAAGAAAAAAAAGCAACACACCACTCCCGGGAGGGCTCGAACCTCCAACCTTTCCGTTAACAGCCGATTGCGCTAGCCAATTGCGCCACGGAGACAGTCGTGCTCCACTCTCACAACTATCAGAACATATCTTCAAAGCTATCGGCCCAAAAAAAATTTCCGCACCACCACCACCACTTGGGCTCGAACCTCCAACTTTTCGGTTAACTGCCGATCGCGCTAGCCAATTGCGCCACGGAGACAGTCGTGCTCCATTCTCACCACCGTCAGAACATTTCTTCAAAGCTATCAGCGCAAAGAAAAAAGCAACACACCACTCCCGAGAGGGCTCGAACCTCCAACCTTTCGGTTAACAGCCGATAGCACTAGCAAATTGCGCCACGGAGACAGTCCTGCTATACTCTCACAACCATCAGAACATATCTTCAAAGCTATCGGCCCAAAAAAAAATTTCCGCACCACCACCACGTGGGCTCGAACCTCCAACTTTTCGGTTAACTGCCGATCGCGCTAGCCAATTGCGCCACGGAGACAGTCGGGCTCCACTCTCACCACCGTCAGAACATTTCTTCAGAGCTATCAGCCCACAGAAAACGAAGCGCCGCACCACCACCGCGTGGGCTCGAAGCTCCAACGTTTCGGTCAACAGCAGACCGCACTAGCCGATTGCGCCACGGAGACAGTCATGCTCCAGTCTCACCACCATCAGAACATAATTTCAAAGCTATCAGCGCAACGAAAAACGCGACACACCACTCCCGAAGGGCTCGAACCTCCAACCTTTCGGTTAACAGCTGACCGCGCTAGCTAATTGCGCCACGGAGACAGTCGTGCTCCACTCTCACCACCGTCAGAACATTTCTTCAGAGCTATCAGCCCAAAGAAAAAAAAACGCCGCACCACCACCGGGTGGGCTCGAACCTCCAACCTTTCGGTTAACAGCCGATTGCGCTAGCCAATTGCGCCACGGAGACAGTCGCGCTCCACTCTCACCACCCTCAGAACATTTCTTCAGAGCCATCAGCCCAAAGGAAAAAAATTTCCGCACCACCACCACGTGGGCTCGAACCTCCAACTTTTCGGTTAACAGCCGATCGCGCTAGCCAATTGCGCCACGGAGACAGTCGTGCTCCACTCTCACCACCGTCAGAACATTTCTTCAGAGCTATCAGCCCAAAGAAAAAAAACGCCGCACCACCACCGGGTGGGCTCGAACCTCCAACCTTTCGGTTAACAGCCGATCGCGCTACCCTATTGCTCTACGGAGACAGTCCTGCTCCACTCTCACCACCATGAGAACATATCTTCAAAGCTATCAGCCCAAAGAAAAAAAGCGCTGCACCAACACCGGGTGGGCTCAAACCTCCAAGCTTTCGGTAAACATCCGATCGCGCTAGCCAATTGGGTCACGGAGACAGTCGTGCTCCACTCTCACCACCATTAGAACATATCTTCAAAGCTGTCAGCGCCAAGAAAAAAGCACAACACCACTCCCGGGAGGGCTCGAACCTCCAACCTTTCGGTTAACAGCCGATTGCGCTAGCCAATTGCGCCACGGAGACAGTCGTGCTCCACTCTCAGCACCGTCAGAACATTTCTTCAGAGCTATCAGCCCAAAGGAAAAAAAAGCCGCACCACCACCGGGTGGTTCGAACCTCCAACCTTTCGGTTAACAGCGGATCCCGCTAGCCAATTGCGCCACGGAGACAGTCGTGCTCCACTCTCACCACCATCAGAACATATCTTCAAAGCTATCAGTGCAAAGAAAAAAGCAACACACCAATCCCGGGAGGGCTTGAAACTCCAATTTTTCGGTTAACAGCCGAACGTGCTAGCCAATTGCGCCACGGAGACAGTCGTGCTACAATCTCACCACCTTCAGAACATTTCTCCAAAGCCATCAGCGCAAAGAAAAAAAAGCGCCGCACCACTACCGGGTGGGCTCGAAACTCCAAGCTTTCAGTTAACAGCCGATCGCGCTAGCCAAATGCGCCACGGAGACAGTCCTGCTCCAATCTCACCACCATGAGAACGCATCTTCAAAGCTATCAGCCCAAAGAAAAAAAAGCAACACACCACTCCCGGGAGGGCTCGAACCTCAAACCTTTCCGTTAACAGCCGATTGCGCTAGCCAATTGCGCCACGGAGACAGTCGTGCTCCACTCTCACCACCATCAGAACATATCTTCAAAGCAATCAGCCAAAAGAAAAGAAAGCACCGCACCACTACCGGGTGGGCTCGAAACTCCAAGCTTTCGGTTAACAGCCGATCGCGCTAGCCAATCGCGCCACGGAGACAGCCCTGCTCCACTCTCACCACCATCAGAACATATCTTCAAAGCTATCAGCCCAAAGAAAAAAAGCGCCGCACCACCACCGGGTGGGCTCGAACCTCCAACCTTTCGGTTAAGAGCCGATCGCGCTAGCCAATTGCGCCACGGAGACAGTCCTGCTCCTCTCTCACCACCATCAGAACATATTTTCAAAGCTATCAGCCCATAGAAAAAAAGCCCGCACCACCACCGGGTGGGCTCGAACCTCCAACTATTCGGTTAACGGCCGAACGCGCTAGCCAATTGCGCCACGGAGACAGTCCTGCTCCAATCTCACCACCATGAGAACATATCTTCAAACTATCAGCCTAAAGAAAAAAAAGCGCCGCACCACCACCGGGTGGTTCGAACTGCCAACCTTTCGGTTAACAGACGATCGCGCTAGCCAATTGCGCCACGGAGACAGTAGTGCTCCACTCTCACCACCATCAGAACATATCTTCAAAGCTATCAGAGCAAAGAAAAAAGCAACAAACCAATACCGGGTGGGCTCGAAACTCCAAGCTTTCAGTTAACAGCCGATCGCGCTAGCCAAATGCGCCACGGAGACAGTCCTGCTCCACTCTCACCACCATCAGAAGATATCTTCAAAACTATCAGCCCGAAGAAAAAAAAAGCGCCGCACCACCACCGGGTGGGCTCGAAACTCCAACCTTTCGGTTATCAGCCGGTCACGCTCGCCAATTGCGCCACGGAGACAGTCCTGCTCCACTCTCACCACCATCAGAACATATCTTCAAAGCTATCAGCCCAAAGAAAAAAAAGCGCCGCACCACCACCGGGTGGGCTCTAACCTCCAACCTTTCGGTTAAGAGCCGATCGCGCTAGCCAATTGCGCCACGGAGACAGTCCTGCTCCTCTCTCACAACTATCAGAAAATATCTTCAAAGCTATCGGCCCAAAAAAAATTTCCGCACCACCACCACCACTTGGGCTCGAACCTCCAACTTTTCGGTTAACTGCCGATCGCGCTAGCCAATTGCGCCACGGAGACAGTCGTGCTCCATTCTCACCACCGTCAGAACATTTCTTCAAAGCTATCAGCGCAAAGAAAAAAGCAACACACCACTCCCGAGAGGGCTCGAACCTCCAACCTTTCGGTTAACAGCCGATAGCACTAGCAAATTGCGCCACGGAGACAGTCCTGCTATACTCTCACAACCATCAGAACATATCTTCAAAGCTATCGGCCCAAAAAAAAATTTCCGCACCACCACCACGTGGGCTCGAACCTCCAACTTTTCGGTTAACTGCCGATCGCGCTAGCCAATTGCGCCACGGAGACAGTCGGGCTCCACTCTCACCACCGTCAGAACATTTCTTCAGAGCTATCAGCCCAAAGAAAACGAAGCGCCGCACCACCACCGCGTGGGCTCGAAGCTCCAACGTTTCGGTCAACAGCAGACCGCACTAGCCGATTGCGCCACGGAGACAGTCATGCTCCAGTCTCACCACCATCAGAACATAATTTCAAAGCTATCAGCGCAACGAAAAACGCGACACACCACTCCCGAAGGGCTCGAACCTCCAACCTTTCGGTTAACAGCTGACCGCGCTAGCTAATTGCGCCACGGAGACAGTCGTGCTCCACTCTCACCACCGTCAGAACATTTCTTCAGAGCTATCAGCCCAAAGAAAAAAAAACGCCGCACCACCACCGGGTGGGCTCGAACCTCCAACCTTTCGGTTAACAGCCGATTGCGCTAGCCAATTGCGCCACGGAGACAGTCGCGCTCCACTCTCACCACCCTCAGAACATTTCTTCAGAGCCATCAGCCCAAAGGAAAAAAATTTCCGCACCACCACCACGTGGGCTCGAACCTCCAACTTTTCGGTTAACAGCCGATCGCGCTAGCCAATTGCGCCACGGAGACAGTCGTGCTCCACTCTCACCACCGTCAGAACATTTCTTCAGAGCTATCAGCCCAAAGAAAAAAAACGCCGCACCACCACCGGGTGGGCTCGAACCTCCAACCTTTCGGTTAACAGCCGATCGCGCTACCCTATTGCTCTACGGAGACAGTCCTGCTCCACTCTCACCACCATGAGAACATATCTTCAAAGCTATCAGCCCAAAGAAAAAAAGCGCTGCACCAACACCGGGTGGGCTCAAACCTCCAAGCTTTCGGTAAACATCCGATCGCGCTAGCCAATTGGGTCACGGAGACAGTCGTGCTCCACTCTCACCACCATTAGAACATATCTTCAAAGCTGTCAGCGCCAAGAAAAAAGCACAACACCACTCCCGGGAGGGCTCGAACCTCCAACCTTTCGGTTAACAGCCGATTGCGCTAGCCAATTGCGCCACGGAGACAGTCGTGCTCCACTCTCAGCACCGTCAGAACATTTCTTCAGAGCTATCAGCCCAAAGGAAAAAAAAGCCGCACCACCACCGGGTGGTTCGAACCTCCAACCTTTCGGTTAACAGCGGATCCCGCTAGCCAATTGCGCCACGGAGACAGTCGTGCTCCACTCTCACCACCATCAGAACATATCTTCAAAGCTATCAGTGCAAAGAAAAAAGCAACACACCAATCCCGGGAGGGCTTGAAACTCCAATTTTTCGGTTAACAGCCGAACGTGCTAGCCAATTGCGCCACGGAGACAGTCGTGCTACAATCTCACCACCTTCAGAACATTTCTCCAAAGCCATCAGCGCAAAGAAAAAAAAGCGCCGCACCACTACCGGGTGGGCTCGAAACTCCAAGCTTTCGGTTAACAGCCGATCGCGCTAGCCAAATGCGCCACGGAGACAGTCCTGCTCCAATCTCACCACCATGAGAACGCATCTTCAAAGCTATCAGCCCAAAGAAAAAAAAGCAACACACCACTCCCGGGAGGGCTCGAACCTCAAACCTTTCCGTTAACAGCCGATTGCGCTAGCCAATTGCGCCACGGAGACAGTCGTGCTCCACTCTCACCACCATCAGAACATATCTTCAAAGCAATCAGCCAAAAGAAAAGAAAGCACCGCACCACTACCGGGTGGGCTCGAAACTCCAAGCTTTCGGTTAACAGCCGATCGCGCTAGCCAATCGCGCCACGGAGACAGCCCTGCTCCACTCTCACCACCATCAGAACATATCTTCAAAGCTATCAGCCCAAAGAAAAAAAGCGCCGCACCACCACCGGGTGGGCTCGAACCTCCAACCTTTCGGTTAAGAGCCGATCGCGCTAGCCAATTGCGCCACGGAGACAGTCCTGCTCCTCTCTCACCACCATCAGAACATATTTTCAAAGCTATCAGCCCATAGAAAAAAAGCCCGCACCACCACCGGGTGGGCTCGAACCTCCAACTATTCGGTTAACGGCCGAACGCGCTAGCCAATTGCGCCACGGAGACAGTCCTGCTCCAATCTCACCACCATGAGAACACATCTTCAAAGCTATCAGCCCAAAGAAAAAAAAGCAACACACCACTCCCGGGAGGGCTCGAACCTCCAACCTTTCGGTTAACAGCCGATTGCGCTAGCCAATTGCGCCACGGAGACAGTCGTGCTCCACTCTCACAACCATCAGAACATATCTTCAAAGCTATCGGCCCAAAAAAAAATTTCCGCACCACCACCGGGTGGGCTCGAACATCAACCCTTTCGGTTAACGGCCGAACGCGCTAGCCAATTGCGCCACGGAGACAGTCCTGCACAACTCTAGCCACCAACAGAACATATCTTAAAGCTATCAGCCCAAAGAAAAAAAAGCAACACGCCACTCCCGGGAGGGCTCGAACCTCCAACCTTTCGGTTAACAGCCGATTGCGCTAGCCAATTGCGCCACGGAGACAGTCATGCTCCACTCTCACCCCCGTCAGAACATTTCTTGAGAGCTATCAGCCCAAAGGAAAAAAAGCGCCGCACCACCACCGGGTGGGCTCGAACCTCCAACCTTTTGGTTAACAGCCGATCGCGCTAGCCAATTGCGCCACGGAGAGAGTCGTGCTCCACTCTCACCACAAGCAGAACATATCTTCAAAGCTATCACCCCAAAGAAAAAAAAGTGCCGCACCACCACCGGGTGGGCTCGAACCTCCAACTTTTCGGTTACCAGCATATAGCGCTAGCCAACTGCGCCATGGAGACAGTCCTGCTCCACTCTCATCACCATGAGAACATATCTTCAAACTATCAGCCTAAAGAAAAACAAGCGCCGCACCACCACCGGGTGGTTCGAACTGCCAACCTTTCGGTTAACAGACGATCGCGCTAGCCAATTGCGCCACGGAGACAGTAGTGCTCCACTCTCACCACCATCAGAACATATCTTCAAAGCTATCAGAGCAAAGAAAAAAGCAACAAACCAATACCGGGTGGGCTCGAAACTCCAAGCTTTCAGTTAACAGCCGATCGCGCTAGCCAAATGCGCCACGGAGACAGTCCTGCTCCACTCTCACCACCATCAGAAGATATCTTCAAAACTATCAGCCCGAAGAAAAAAAAAGCGCCGCACCACCACCGGGTGGGCTCGAAACTCCAACCTTTCGGTTATCAGCCGGTCACGCTCGCCAATTGCGCCACGGAGACAGTCCTGCTCCACTCTCACCACCATCAGAACATATCTTCAAAGCTATCAGCCCAAAGAAAAAAAAGCGCCGCACCACCACCGGGTGGGCTCTAACCTCCAACCTGTCGGTTAAGAGCCGATCGCGCTAGCCAATTGCGCCACGGAGACAGTCCTGCTCCTCTCTCACCACCATCAGAACATATCTTCAAAGCTATCAGCCCATAGAAAAAAAGCCCGCACCACCACCGGGTGGGCTCGAACCTCCAAATATTCGGTTACTACCGAACGCGCTAGCCAATTTCGCCACGGAGACAGTCGTGCTCCACTCTCACCACCGTCAGAACATTTCTTTAAAGCTATCAGCGCAAAGAAAAAAGCAACACACCACTCCCGAGAGGGCTCGAACCTCCAACCTTCCGGTTAACAGCCGATAGCGCTAGCAAATTGCGCCACGGAGACAGTCCTACTATACTCTCACCACCATCAGAACATAACTTCAAAGCTATCGGCCCAAAAAAAATTTCCGCACCACCACCTCGTGGGCTCGAACCTCCAACTTTTCGGTTAACTGCCGATCGCGCTAGCCAATTTCGCCACGGAGACAGTCGTGCTCCACTCTCACCACCGTCAGAACATTCCTTCAGAGCTATCAGCCCAAAGAATACGAAGCACCGCACCACCACCGGGTGGGCTCGAACCTCCAACCTTTCGGTCAACAGCAGACCGCACTAGCCAATTGCGCCACGGAGACAGTCGTGCTCCAGTATCACCACCATCAGAACATATTTTCAAAGCTATCAGCGCAACGAAAAACGCGACACACCACTCCCGGGAGGGCTCGAACCTCCAACCTTTCGGTTAACAGCTGACCGCGCTAACCAATTGCGCCACGGAGACAGTCGTGCTCCACTCTCACCACCATCAGAACATATCTTCGAAGCTATCAGCGCAAAGAAAAAAGCAACACACCACTCCCGCGAGGGCTCGAAACTCCAATTTTTCGGTTAACAGCCGAACGTGCTAGCCAATTGCGCCACGGAGACAGTCGTGCTCCACTCTCACCACCGTCAGAACATTTCTTCAGAGCTATCAGCCCAAAGAAAAAAAACGCCGCACCACCACCGGGTGGGCTCGAACCTCCAACCTTTCGGTTAACAGCCGATCGCGCTACCCTATTGCGCTACGGAGACAGTCCTGCTCCACTCTCACCACCATGAGAACATATCTTCAAAGGTATCAGCCCAAAGAAAAAAAGCGCTGCACCAACACCGGGTGGGCTCAAACCTCCAAGCTTTCGGTAAACATCCGATCGCGCTAGCCAATTGGGTCACGGAGACAGTCGTGCTCCACTCTCACCACCATTAGAACATATCTTCAAAGCTGTCAGCGCAAAGAAAAAAGCACAACACCACTCCCGGGAGGGCTCGAACCTCCAACCTTTCGGTTAACAGCTGATTGCGCTAGCCAATTGCGCCACGGAGACAGTCGTGCTCCACTCTCACCACCGTCAGAACATTTCTTCAGAGCTATCAGCCCAAAGGAAAAAAGAGCCGCACCACCACCGGGTGGTTCGAACCTCCAACCTTTCGGTTAACAGCCGATCGCGCTAGCCAATTGCGCCACGGAGACAGTCGTGCTCCACTCTCACCACCATCAGAACATATCTTCAAAGCTATCAGTGCAAAGAAAAAAGCAACACTCCAATCCCGGGAGGGCTTGAAACTCCAATTTTTCGGTTAACAGCCGAACGTGCTAGCCAATTGCGCCACGGAGACAGTCGTGCTACAATCTCACCACCTTCAGAACATTTCTCCAAAGCCATCAGCGCAAAGAAAAAAAAGCGCCGCACCACTACCGGGTGGGCTCGAAGCTCCAAGCTTTCGGTTAACAGCCGATCGCGCTAGCCAAATGCGCCACGGAGACAGTCCTGCTCCAATCTCACCACCATGAGAACGCATCTTCAAAGCTATCAGCCCAAAGAAAAAAAAGCAACACACCACTCCCGGGAGGGCTCGAACCTCAAACCTTTCCGTTAACAGCCGATTGCGCTAGCCAATTGCGCCACGGAGACAGTCGTGCTCCACTCTCACCACCATCAGAACATATCTTCAAAGCAATCAGCCAAAAGAAAAGAAAGCACCGCACCACTACCGGGTGGGCTCGAAACTCCAAGCTTTCGGTTAACAGCCGATCGCGCTAGCCAATCGCGCCACGGAGACAGCCCTGCTCCACTCTCACCACCATCAGAACATATCTTCAAAGCTATCAGCCCAAAGAAAAAAAGCGCCGCACCACCACCGGGTGGGCTCGAACCTCCAACCTTTCGGTTAAGAGCCGATCGCGCTAGCCAATTGCGCCACGGAGACAGTCCTGCTCCTCTCTCACCACCATCAGAACATATTTTCAAAGCTATCAGCCCATAGAAAAAAAGCCCGCACCACCACCGGGTGGGCTCGAACCTCCAACTATTCGGTTAACGGCCGAACGCGCTAGCCAATTGCGCCACGGAGACAGTCCTGCTCCAATCTCACCACCATGAGAACACATCTTCAAAGCTATCAGCCCAAAGAAAAAAAAGCAACACACCACTCCCGGGAGGGCTCGAACCTCCAACCTTTCCGTTAACAGCCGATTGCGCTAGCCAATTGCGCCACGGAGACAGTCGTGCTCCACTCTCACAACTATCAGAACATATCTTCAAAGCTATCGGCCCAAAAAAAATTTCCGCACCACCACCACCACTTGGGCTCGAACCTCCAACTTTTCGGTTAACTGCCGATCGCGCTAGCCAATTGCGCCACGGAGACAGTCGTGCTCCATTCTCACCACCGTCAGAACATTTCTTCAAAGCTATCAGCGCAAAGAAAAAAGCAACACACCACTCCCGAGAGGGCTCGAACCTCCAACCTTTCGGTTAACAGCCGATAGCACTAGCAAATTGCGCCACGGAGACAGTCCTGCTATACTCTCACAACCATCAGAACATATCTTCAAAGCTATCGGCCCAAAAAAAAATTTCCGCACCACCACCACGTGGGCTCGAACCTCCAACTTTTCGGTTAACTGCCGATCGCGCTAGCCAATTGCGCCACGGAGACAGTCGGGCTCCACTCTCACCACCGTCAGAACATTTCTTCAGAGCTATCAGCCCAAAGAAAACGAAGCGCCGCACCACCACCGCGTGGGCTCGAAGCTCCAACGTTTCGGTCAACAGCAGACCGCACTAGCCGATTGCGCCACGGAGACAGTCATGCTCCAGTCTCACCACCATCAGAACATAATTTCAAAGCTATCAGCGCAACGAAAAACGCGACACACCACTCCCGAAGGGCTCGAACCTCCAACCTTTCGGTTAACAGCTGACCGCGCTAGCTAATTGCGCCACGGAGACAGTCGTGCTCCACTCTCACCACCGTCAGAACATTTCTTCAGAGCTATCAGCCCAAAGAAAAAAAAACGCCGCACCACCACCGGGTGGGCTCGAACCTCCAACCTTTCGGTTAACAGCCGATTGCGCTAGCCAATTGCGCCACGGAGACAGTCGCGCTCCACTCTCACCACCCTCAGAACATTTCTTCAGAGCCATCAGCCCAAAGGAAAAAAATTTCCGCACCACCACCACGTGGGCTCGAACCTCCAACTTTTCGGTTAACAGCCGATCGCGCTAGCCAATTGCGCCACGGAGACAGTCGTGCTCCACTCTCACCACCGTCAGAACATTTCTTCAGAGCTATCAGCCCAAAGAGAAAAAAGCGCCGCACCACCACCGGGTGGGCTCGAACCTCCAACCTTTCGGTTAACAGCCGATCGCGCTACCCTATTGCGCTACGGAGACAGTCATGCTCCAGTCTCACCACCATCAGAACATAATTTCAAAGCTATCAGCGCAACGAAAAACGCGACACACCACTCCCGGGAGGGCTCGAACCTCAAACCTTTCGGTTAACAGCCGATTGCGCTAGCCAATTGCGCCACGGAGACAGTCGCGCTCCACTCTCACCACCCTCAGAACATTTCTTCAGAGCCATCAGCCCAAAGAAAAAAAACGCCGCACCACCACCGGGTGGGCTCGAACCTCCAACCTTTCGGTTAACAGCCGATCGCGCTACCCTATTGTGCTACGGAGACAGTCCTGCTCCACTCTCACCACCATGAGAACATATCTTCAAAGCTATCAGCCCAAAGAAAAAAAGCTCTGCACCACCACCGGGTGGGCTAAAACCTTCAAGCTTTCGGTAAACAGCCGATCGCGCTAGCCAATTGGGTCACGGAGACAGTCGTGCTCCACTCTCACCACCATTAGAACATATCTTCAAAGCTGTCAGCGCAAAGAAAAAAGCACCACACCACTCCCGGGATGGCTCGAACCTCCAACCTTTCGGTTAACAGCCGATTGCGCTAGCCAATTGCGCCACGGAGACAGTCGTGCTCCACACTCACCACCGTCAGAACATTTCTTCAGAGCTATCAGCCCAAAGGAAAAAAAGAGCCGCACCACCACCGGGTGGGCTCGAACCTCAAACCTTTTGGTTAACAGCCGATCGCGCTAGCCAATTGCGCCAGGGAGACAGTCGTGCTCCACTCTCACCACCGTCAGAACATTTCTTCAGAGCTATCAGCTCAAAGAGAAAAAAGCGCCGCACCACCACCGGGTGAGCTCGAACCTCCAACCTTTCGGTTAACAGCCGATCGCGCTACCCTATTGCGCTACGGAGACAGTCCTGCTCCACTCTCACCACCATGAGAACATATCTTCAAAGCTATCAGCCCAAAGAAAAAAAGCTCTGCACAACCACCGGGTGGGCTAAAACCTTCAAGCTTTCGGTAAACAGCCGATCGCGCTAGCCAATTGGGTCACGGAGACAGTCGTGCTCCACTCTCACCACCATTAGAACATATCTTCAAAGCTGTCAGCGCAAAGAAAAAAGCACCACACCACTCCCGGGATGGCTCGAACCTCCAACCTTTCGGTTAACAGCCGATTGCGCTAGCCAATTGCGCCACGGAGACAGTCGTGCTCCACACTCACCACCGTCAGAACATTTCTTCAGAGCTATCAGCCCAAAGAAAACGAAGCGCCGCACCACCACCGCGTGGGCTCGAAGCTCCAACGTTTCGGTCAACAGCAGACCGCACTAGCCGATTGCGCCACGGAGACAGTCATGCTCCAGTCTCACCACCATCAGAACATAATTTCAAAGCTATCAGCGCAACGAAAAACGCGACACACCACTCCCGGGAGGGCTCGAACCTCCAACCTTTCGGTTAACAGCTGACCGCGCTAGCCAATTGCGCCACGGAGACAGTCGTGCTCCACTCTCACCACCGTCAGAACATTTCTTCAGAGCTATCAGCCCAAAGAAAAAAAAACGCCGCACCACCACCGGGTGGGCTCGAACCTCCAACCTTTCGGTTAACAGCCGATCGCGCTACCCTATTGCGCTACGGAGACAGTCCTGCTCCACTCTCACCACCATCAGAACATATCTTCAAAGCTATCAGCCCATAGAAAAAAAGCCCCCACCACCACCGGGTGGGCTCGAACCTCCAAATATTCGGTTAACGGCCGATCGCGCTAGCCAATTGGGTCACGGAGACAGTCGTGCTCTACTCTCACCACCATTAGAACATATCTTCAAAGCTGTCAGCGCAAAGAAAAAAGCACCACACCACTCCCGGGATGGCTCGAACCTCCAACCTTTCGGTTAACAGCCGATTGCGCTAGCCAATTGCGCCACGGAGACAGTCGCGCTCCACTCTCACCACCGTCAGAACATTTCTTCAGAGCTATCAGCCCAAAGGAAAAAAAGAGCCACACCACCAACGGGTGGGCTCGAACCTCAAACCTTTTGGTTAACAGCCGATCGCGCTAGCCAATTGCGCCACGGAGACAGTCGTGCTCCACTCTCACCACCGTCAGAACATTTCTTCAGAGCTATCAGCCCAAAGAGAAATAAGCGCCGCACCACCACCGGGTGGGCTCGAACCTCCAACCTTTCGGTTAACAGCCGATCGCGCTACCCTATTTCGCTACGGAGACAGTCCTGCTCCACTCTCACCACCATGAGAACATATCTTCAAAGCTATCAGCCCAAAGAAAAAAAGCGCTGCACCACCACCGGGTGGGCTCGAACCTCCAACCTTTCGGTAAACAGCCGATCGCGCTAGCCAATTTGGTCACGGAGGCAGTCGTGCTCCACTCTCACCACCATTAGAACATATCTTCAAAGCTGTCAGTGCAAAAAAAAAGCAACACACCACTCCCGGGAGAGCTCAAACCTATAATTTTTCGGTTAACAGCCCAACGTGCTAGCCAATTGCGCCATGGAGACAGTCGTGCTCAGATCTCACCACCGTGAGAACATGTCTGCAAAGTTATCAGCGCAAAGAAAAAAGCAACACACCAATCCCAGGAGGGCTCAAACCTCCAAATTTTCGCTTAACAGCCGATCACGCTAGCAAATTGCGCCACGGAGACAGTCCTGTTATACTCTCACCACCATCAGAACATATCTTCAAAGCTACCAGCCCAAAAAAAAGTGCCGCACCACCACCGGGTGGGCTCGAACATCAACACTTTCGGTTAACGGCCGAACGCGCTAGCCAATTGCGCCACGGAGACAGTCCTGCACAACTCTAGCCACCAACAGAACATATCTTAAAGCTATCAGCCCAAAGAAAAAAAAGCAACACGCCACTCCCGGGAGGGCTCGAACCTCCAACCTTTCGGTTAACAGCCGATTGCGCTAGCCAATTGCGCCACGGAGACAGTCGTGCTCCACTCTCACCCCCGTCAGAACATTTCTTGAGAGCTATCAGCCCAAAGGAAAAAAAGCGCCGCACCACCACCGGGTGGGCTCGAACCTCCAACCTTTTGGTTAATAGCCGATCGCGCTAGCCAATTGCGCCACGGAGAGAGTCGTGCTCCACTCTCACCACAAGCAGAACATATCTTCAAAGCTATCACCCCAAAGAAAAAAAAGCGCCGCACCACCACCGGGTGGGCTCGAACCTCCAACTTTTCGGTTACCAGCATATAGCGCTAGCCAATTGCGCCACGGAGACACTCGTGCTCCACTCTCGCCACCATCAGAACATATCTTCAAAGCTATCAGCGCAAAAAAAAGAACACACCACTCCCGGGAGGGGTCGAATCTCCAACCTTTCGGTTAACAGCCGATCGCGCTAGCCAACTGCGCCATGGAGACAGTCCTGCTCCACTCTCATCACCATGAGAACATATCTTCAAACTATCAGCCTAAAGAAAAAAAAGCGCCGCACCACCACCGGGTGGTTCGAACCTCCAACCTTGCGGTAACCAGCCGATCGCGCTAGCCAATTGCGCCACGGAGACAGTCGTGCTCCACTCTCACCACCATCAGAACATATCTTCAAAGCTATCAGCGCAAAGAAAAAAGCAACACACCAATCCCGGGAGGGCTTGAAACTCCAATTTTTCGGTTAACAGCCGAACGTGCTAGCCAATTGCGCCACGGAGACAGTCGTGCTACAATCTCACCACCTTCAGAACATTTCTCCAAAGCCATCAGCGCAAAGAAAAAAAAGCGCCGCACCACTACAGGGTGGGCTCGAAACTCCAACCTTTCGGTTAACAGCCGATCGCGCTAGCCAAATGCGCCACGGAGACAGTCCTGCTCCACTCTCACCACCATCAGAAGATATCTTCAAAACTATCAGCCCAAAGAAAAAAAAAAGCGCCGCACCACCACCGGGTGGGCTCGAAACTCCAACCTTTCGGTTATCAGCCGATCACGCTTGCCAATTGCGCCACGGAGACAGTCCTGCTCCACTCTCACCACCATCAGAACATATCTTCAAAGCAATCAGCCAAAAGAAAAGAAAGCGCCGCACCACTACCGGGTGGGCTCGAAACTCCAAGCTTTCGGTTAACAGCCGATCGCGCTAGCCAATTGCGCCACGGAGACAGTCCTGCTCCACTCTCACCACCATCAGAACATATCTTCAAAGCTATCAGCCCAAAGAAAAAAAGCGCCGCACCACCACCGGGTGGGCTCGAACCTCCAACCTTTCGGTTAAGAGCCGATCGCGCTAGCCAATTGCGCCACGAAGACAGTCCTGCTCCTCTCTCACCACCATCAGAACATATCTTCAAAGCTATCAGCCCATAGACAAAAAGCCCCCACCACCACCGGGTGGGCTCGAACCTCCAACTATTCGGTTAACGGCCGAACGCGCTAGCCAATTGCGCCACGGAGACAGTCGTGCTCCACTCTCACCACCGTCAGAACATTTCTTCAAAGCTATCAGCGCAAAGAAAAAAGCAACACACGACTCCCGAGAGGGCTCGAACCTCCAACCTTTCGGTTAACAGCCGATAGCACTAGCAAATTGCGCCACGGAGACAGTCCTGCTATACTCTCACAACCATCAGAACATATCTTCAAAGCTATCGGCCCCCAAAAAAAAATTCCGCACCACCACCACGTGGGCTCGAACCTCCAACTTTTCGGTTAACTGCCGATCGCGCTAGCCAATTGCGCCACGGAGACAGTCGTGCTCCACTCTCACCACCGTCAGAACATTTCTTCAGAGCTATAAGCCCAAAGAAAACGAAGCGCCGAACCACCACCACGTGGGCTCGAAGCTCCAACCTTTCGGTCAACAGCAGACCGCACTAGCCAATTGCGCCACGGAGACAGTCATGCTGCAGTCTCACCACCATCAGAACATAATTTCAAAGCTATCAGCGCAACGAAAAACGCGACACACCACTCCCGGGAGGGCTCGAACCTCAAACCTTTCGGTTAACAGCTGACCGCGCTAGCCAATTGCGCCACGGAGACAGTCGTGCTCCACTCTCACCACCGTCAGAACATTTCTTTAGAGCTATCAGCCCAAAGAAAAAAAACGCCGCACCGCCACCGGGTGGGCTCGAACCTCCAACCCTTCGGTTAACAGCCGATCGCGCTACCCTATTGCGCTACGGAGACAGTCCTGCTCCACTCTCACCACCATGAGAACATATCTTCAAAGCTATCAGCCCAAAGAAAAAAAGCTCTGCACCACCACCGGGTGGGCTAAAACCTTCAAGCTTTCGGTAAACAGCCGATCGCGCTAGCCAATTGGGTCACGGAGACAGTCGTGCTCCACTCTCACCACCATTAGAACATATCTTCAAAGCTGTCAGTGCAAAGAAAAAAGCACCACACCACTCCCGGGATGGCTCGAACCTCCAACCTTTCGGTTAACAGCCGATTGCACTAGCCAATTGCGCCATGGAGACAGTCGTGCTCCACACTCACCACCGTCAGAACATTTCTTCAGAGCTATCAGCCCAAAGGAAAAAAAAGAGCCGCAACACCACCGGGTGGGCTCGAACCTCAAACCTTTTGGTTAACAGCCGATCGCGCTAGCCAATTGCGCCACGGAGACAGTCGTGCTCCACTCTCACCACCGTCAGAACATTTCTTCAGAGCTATCAGCTCAAAGAGAAAAAAGCGCCGCACCACCACCGGGTGGGCTCGAACCTCCAACCTTTCGGTTAACAGCCGATCGCGCTACCCTATTGCGCTACGGAGACAGTCCTGCTCCACTCTCACCACCATGAGAACATATCTTCAAAGCTATCAGCCCAAAGAAAAAAAGCGCTGCACCACCACCGGGTGGGCTCGAACCTCCAACCTTTCGGTAAACAGCCGATCGCGCTAGCCAATTTGGTCACGGAGACAGTCGTGCTCCACTCTCACCACCATTAGAACATATCTTCAAAGCTGTCAGCGCAAAGAAAAAAGCAACACACCACTCCCGGGAGAGCTCAAACCTATAATTTTTCGGTTAACAGCCCAACGTGCTAGCCAATTGCGCCATGGAGACAGTCGTGCTCAGATCTCACCACCGTGAGAGCATGTCTGCAAAGTTATCAGCGCAAAGAAAAAAGCAACACACCACTCCCAGGAGGACTCAAACCTCCAAATTTTCGCTTAACAGCCGATCGCGCTAGCAAATTGCGCAACGGAGACAGTCCTGATATACTCTCACCACCATCAGAACATATCTTCAAAGCTATCAGCCCAAAGAAAAAAAAGTGCCGCACCACCAGCGGGTGGGCTCGAACCTCCAACTTTTCGGTTAACTGCAAACCGCGCTAGCCAACTGCGCCACGGAGACAGTCGTGCTCCACTCTCACCACCGTCAGAACACTTCTTCACAGCTATCAGCCCTAAAAAAAAGAAGCGCCGCACCACCACCGGGTGGGCTCGAACCTCCAATCTTTCGGCTAACAGCCGATCGCGCTAGCCAATTGCGCCACGGAGACAGTCGTGCTCCACATTCACCACCATCAGAACATATCTTCAAAGCTATCAGCGCAAAGAAAAAAAAGCGACACACCGTCCCCGGGTGGGCTCGAACCTCCAACCTTTCGGTTAACAGCCGATCGCGCTCGCCAATTGCGCCATGGAGACAGTCGTGCTCCACTCTCACCAACATCAGAACATATCTTCAAAGCTATCAGCCTAAAGAAAAAAAGCGCCGCACCACCCCCGGGTGGGCTCGAACCTCCATCCTTTCGGTTAACAGCCGATCGCGCTAGCAAATTGCGCCACGGAGACAGTCCTGCTCCACTCTCACCACCATCAGAACATATCTTCAAAGCTATCAGCTCAAAGAAAAAAAGCGCCGCACCACCCCCGGGTGGGCTCGAACCTCCATCCTTTCGGTTAACAGCCGATCGCGCTAGCAAATTGCGCCACGGAGACAGTCCTGCTCCACTCTCACCACCATCAGAACATATCTTCAAAGCTATCAGCTCAAAGAAAAAAAGCGCCGCACCACCACCGGGTGTGCTCGAACCTCCAACCTTTCGGTTAACAGTCGATCGCGCTAGCCCATTATGCCACGGAGACAGTCCTGCATCACTCTCACCACCATCAGAACATATCTTCAAAGCTATCAGACCATAGAAAAAAAGCCCGCACCACCACCGGGTGGGCTCGAACCTCAAGCCTTTCGGTTAACGGCCGAACGCGCTAGCCAATTGCGTCACGGAGACAGTCCTGCACCACTCTATCCACCATCAGAACATATCTTCAAAGCTATCAGCCCCAAAAAAAAGCAACACGCCACTCCCGGGAGGGCTCGAACCTCCAACCTTTCGGTCAACAGCCGATTGCGCTAGCCAATTGCGCCACGGAGACAGTCGTGCTCCACTCTCACCCCCGTCAGAACATTTCTTGAGAGCTATCAGCCCAAAGGAAAAAAAGCGCCGCACCACTACCGGGTGGGCTCGAACCTCCAACCAGTTGGTTAACAGCCGATCGCGCTAGCCAATTGCGCCACGGAGAGAGTCGTGATCCACTCTCACCACCAACAGAACATATCTTCAAAGCTATCAGTGCAATGAAAAAAGCAACACACGACTCCCGGGAGGGCTCGAACCTCCAACCTTTCGGTTAACAGCCGATCGCGCTAGCCAATTGCGCCACGGAGACAGTCGTGCTCCACTCTCACCACCGTCAGAACATTTCTTTAGAGCTATCAGCCCAAAGAAAAAAAACGCCGCACCGCCACCGGGTGGGCTCGAACCTCCAACCTTTCGGTTAACAGCCGATCGCGCTACCCTATTGCGCTACGGAGACAGTCCTGCTCCACTCTCACCACCATGAGAACATATCTTCAAAGCTATCAGCCCAAAGAAAAAAAGCTCTGCACCACCACCGGGTGGGCTAAAACCTTCAAGCTTTCGGTAAACAGCCGATCGCGCTAGCCAATTGGGTCACGGAGACAGTCGTGCTCCACTCTCACCACCATTAGAACATATCTTCAAAGCTGTCAGCGCAAAGAAAAAAGCACCACACCACTCCCGGGATGGCTCGAACCTCCAACCTTTCGGTTAACAGCCGATCGCGCTACCCTACTGCGCTACGGAGACAGTCCTGCTCCACTCTCACCACCATGAGAACATATCTTCAAAGCTATCAGCCCAAAGAAAAAAAGCGCTGCACCACCACCGGGTGGGCTCGAACCTCCAACCTTTCGGTAAACAGCCGATCGCGCTAGCCAATTTGGTCACGGAGACAGTCGTGCTCCAATCTGACCACCATTAGAACATATCTTCGAAGCTGTCAGCGCAAAGAAAAAAGCAACACACCACTCCCGGTAGAACTCAAACCTACAATTTTTCGGTTGACAGCCCTACGTGCTAGCCAATTGCGCCATGGAGACAGTCGTGCTCAGATCTCACCACCGTGAGAACATGTCTGCAAAGTTATCAGCGCAAAGAAAAAAGCAACACACCTTTCCCAGGAGGGCTCAAACCTCCAACCTTTCGCTTAACAGCCGATCACGCAAGCAAATTGCGCCACGGAGACAGTCCTGCTATACTCTCACCACCATCAGAACATATCTTCAAAGCTATCAGCCCAAAAAAAGTGCCGCACCACCAACGGGTGGGCTCGAACCTCCAACTTTTCAGTTAACTGCAAATCGCGCTAGCCAACAGCGCCACGGAGACAGTCGTGCTCCACTCTCACCACCGTCAGAACATTTCTTCAGAGCTATCAGCCCAAAGAAAAAAAAGCGCCGCACTACCACACGGTGGGCTCGAACCTCCAACCTTTCGGTTAACAGCCGATCGCACTCGCCAATTACGCCATGGAGACAGTCGTGCTCCACTCTCACCAACATCAGAACATATCTTCAAAGCTATCAGCCCAAAGAAAAAAAAGCGCCGCACCACCTCCGGGTGGGCTCGAACCTCCATCCTTTCTGTTAACAGCCGATCGCGCTAGCCAATTGCGCACCGGAGACAGTCGTGCTCCACTCTCACCCCCATAAGAACATATCTTCAAAGCTATCAGCGCAAAGAAAAAAAAAAGCGCCGCACCACTACCAGGTGGGCTCGAACCTCCAACTTTTCGGTTAACTGCCGAACGCTCTAGCCAATTGCGCCACGGAGACAGTCGTGCTCCACTCTCACCACCGTCAGAACATTTCTTCAGAGCTATCAGCCCAAAGAAAAAGAAGCGCCGCACCACTACCAGGTGGGCTCGAACCTCCAACCTTTCGGTCAACAGCAGATTGCGCTAGCCAATTGCGCCACGGAGACAGTCGTGCTCCAGTCTCACCACCATCAGAACATATTTTCAACGCTATCAGCGCAAAGAACAACGCGACACACCACTCCCGGGAGGGCTCGAAACTCCAATTTTTCGGTTAAAAGTCGAATGTGCTAGCCAATTGCGCCAAGGAGACAGTCGTGCTCCAATCTCACCACCGCGAGAACATTTCTCCAAAGCTATCAGTGCAAAGATAAAGAAGCGCCGCACCACTACCGGGTGGGCTCGAACCTCCAAACTTTCGGTCAACAGCAGATCGCGTTAGCCAATTGCGCGACGGAGACAGTCGTGCTCCACTCTCAACACCATCAGAACTTATCTTCAAAGCTATCAGCGAAAAGAAAAAAAAGCGACACACCGTCCCCGGGTGGGCTCAAACCTCCGACCTTTCGGGTTATAGCCGATCGCGCTAGCCAATTGCGCCACGGAGACAGTCTTACTCCACTCTCACCACTATCAAAGCATATCTTCAAAGCTATCAGCCCAAAGAAAAAAGAGCGCCGCACCATCCCCGGGTGGGCTCGAACCTCCAACCTTTCGATTAACAGCCGGTTGCGCTAGCCAATTGCGCCACGGAGACAGTTGTGCTCCACTCTCACCACCATCAGAACATATCTTCGAAGCTATCAGCGCAAAGAAAAAAGCAACACACCACTCCCGGGAGGGCTCGAACCTCCAACCTTTCGGTTAACAGCCGATCGCGCTAGCCAATTGCGCCACGGAGACAGTCCTGCTCCGCTCTCACCACCATGAGAACATATCTTCAAAGCTATCAGCCCAAAGAAAAAAAGCGCTGCACCACCACCGGGTGGGCTCGAACCTCCAACCTTTCAGTAAACAGCCGATCGCGCTAGCCAATTGCGCCACGGAGACAGTCGTGCTCTACTCTCACCACCATCAGAACATACCTTCAAAGCTATCAGACCATAGAAAAAAAGCCCGCACCACCACCGGGTGGGCTCGAACCTCAACCCTTTCAGTTAACGGCCGAACGCGCTAGCCAATTGCGCCACGGAGACAGTCCTGCCCCACTCTAGCCACCATCAGAACATATCTTCAAAGCTATCAGCCCAAAGAAAAAAAGCAACACGCCACTCCCGGGAGGGCTCGAACCTCCAACCTTTCGGTTAATAGCCGATTGCGCTAGCCAATTGCGCCACGGAGACAGTAGTGCTCCACTCTCACCCCCGTCATGAGAGCTATCAGCCCAAAGGAAAAAAAGCGCCGCAACACCACCGGTTGGGCTAGAACCTCCAACCTTTCGGTAAACAACCGATCGCGCTAGCCAATTGCGCCACGGAGACAGTCGTGCTCTATTCTCACCACCATCACAACATATCTTCAAAGCTATCAGCGCAAAGAAAAACGCAACACACCACTCCCGGGAGGGCTCCAACCTCCAACCTTTCGGTTAACAGCCGATTGCGCTAGCCACTTGCGCCACGGAGACAGTCCTTTTCCTCTCTCACCACCATCAGCACATATCTTCAAAGCTATGAGCCCAAAGAAAAAAAAGTGCCGCACCACCACCGGGTGGGCTCGAACCTCCAAGCTTTCGGTTAACAGCCGATCGCGCTAGACAATTGCGCCACGGAGACAGTCCTGCTCCACTCTCACCACCATCAGAACATATCTTCATAGCTATCAGCTCATAGAAAAAAAAAGCCCGCACCCCCACCGGGTGGGCTCGAACCTTCAACCTTTCGTTTAACGTGCGAACGCGCTAGCCAATTGCGCCACGGAGACAGTCCTGCTCCACTCTAGCCACCATCAGAACATATCTTCAAAGCTATCAGCCCAAAGAAAAAAAAAGCAACACACCACTCCCGGGAGGGCTCGAACCTCCAACCTTTCAGTTAAAAGCCGATTGCGCTAGCCAATTGCGCCACGGTGACAGTCGTGCTAAGATCTCACCACCATCAGAACATTTCTTCAGAGCTATCAGCCCAAAGGAAAAAAAGCGCCGCACCACCACCGGGTGGGCTCGAACCTCCAACCTTTCGCTTAACAGCCGATCGCGCTAGCAAATTGCGCCACGGAGACAGTCCTGATATACTCTCACCACCATCAGAACATATCTTCAAAGCTATCAGCCCAAAGAAAAAAAAGTGCCGCACCACCAGCGGGTGGGCTCGAACCTCCAACTTTTCGGTTAACTGCAAACCGCGCTAGCCAACTGCGCCACGGAGACAGTCGTGCTCCACTCTCACCACCGTCAGAACACTTCTTCACAGCTATCAGCCCTAAAAAAAAGAAGCGCCGCACCACCACCGGGTGGGCTCGAACCTCCAATCTTTCGGCTAACAGCCGATCGCGCTAGCCAATTGCGCCACGGAGACAGTCGTGCTCCACATTCACCACCATCAGAACATATCTTCAAAGCTATCAGCGCAAAGAAAAAAAAGCGACACACCGTCCCCGGGTGGGCTCGAACCTCCAACCTTTCGGTTAACAGCCGATCGCGCTCGCCAATTGCGCCATGGAGACAGTCGTGCTCCACTCTCACCAACATCAGAACATATCTTCAAAGCTATCAGCCTAAAGAAAAAAAGCGCCGCACCACCCCCGGGTGGGCTCGAACCTCCATCCTTTCGGTTAACAGCCGATCGCGCTAGCAAATTGCGCCACGGAGACAGTCCTGCTCCACTCTCACCACCATCAGAACATATCTTCAAAGCTATCAGCTCAAAGAAAAAAAGCGCCGCACCACCCCCGGGTGGGCTCGAACCTCCATCCTTTCGGTTAACAGCCGATCGCGCTAGCAAATTGCGCCACGGAGACAGTCCTGCTCCACTCTCACCACCATCAGAACATATCTTCAAAGCTATCAGCTCAAAGAAAAAAAGCGCCGCACCACCACCGGGTGTGCTCGAACCTCCAACCTTTCGGTTAACAGTCGATCGCGCTAGCCCATTATGCCACGGAGACAGTCCTGCATCACTCTCACCACCATCAGAACATATCTTCAAAGCTATCAGACCATAGAAAAAAAGCCCGCACCACCACCGGGTGGGCTCGAACCTCAAGCCTTTCGGTTAACGGCCGAACGCGCTAGCCAATTGCGTCACGGAGACAGTCCTGCACCACTCTATCCACCATCAGAACATATCTTCAAAGCTATCAGCCCCAAAAAAAAGCAACACGCCACTCCCGGGAGGGCTCGAACCTCCAACCTTTCGGTCAACAGCCGATTGCGCTAGCCAATTGCGCCACGGAGACAGTCGTGCTCCACTCTCACCCCCGTCAGAACATTTCTTGAGAGCTATCAGCCCAAAGGAAAAAAAGCGCCGCACCACTACCGGGTGGGCTCGAACCTCCAACCAGTTGGTTAACAGCCGATCGCGCTAGCCAATTGCGCCACGGAGAGAGTCGTGATCCACTCTCACCACCAACAGAACATATCTTCAAAGCTATCAGTGCAATGAAAAAAGCAACACACGACTCCCGGGAGGGCTCGAACCTCCAACCTTTCGGTTAACAGCCGATCGCGCTAGCCAATTGCGCCACGGAGACAGTCGCGCTCCACTCTCACCACCGTCAGAACATTTCTTTAGAGCTATCAGCCCAAAGAAAAAAAACGCCGCACCGCCACCGGGTGGGCTCGAACCTCCAACCTTTCGGTTAACAGCCGATCGCGCTACCCTATTGCGCTACGGAGACAGTCCTGCTCCACTCTCACCACCATGAGAACATATCTTCAAAGCTATCAGCCCAAAGAAAAAAAGCTCTGCACCACCACCGGGTGGGCTAAAACCTTCAAGCTTTCGGTAAACAGCCGATCGCGCTAGCCAATTGGGTCACGGAGACAGTCGTGCTCCACTCTCACCACCATTAGAACATATCTTCAAAGCTGTCAGCGCAAAGAAAAAAGCACCACACCACTCCCGGGATGGCTCGAACCTCCAACCTTTCGGTTAACAGCCGATCGCGCTACCCTACTGCGCTACGGAGACAGTCCTGCTCCACTCTCACCACCTTGAGAACATATCTTCAAAGCTATCAGCCCAAAGAAAAAAAGCGCTGCACCACCACCGGGTGGGCTCGAACCTCCAACCTTTCGGTAAACAGCCGATCGCGCTAGCCAATTTGGTCACGGAGACAGTCGTGCTCCAATCTGACCACCATTAGAACATATCTTCGAAGCTGTCAGCGCAAAGAAAAAAGCAACACACCACTCCCGGTAGAACTCAAACCTACAATTTTTCGGTTGACAGCCCTACGTGCTAGCCAATTGCGCCATGGAGACAGTCGTGCTCAGATCTCACCACCGTGAGAACATGTCTGCAAAGTTATCAGCGCAAAGAAAAAAGCAACACACCTTTCCCAGGAGGGCTCAAACCTCCAACCTTTCGCTTAACAGCCGATCACGCAAGCAAATTGCGCCACGGAGACAGTCCTGCTATACTCTCACCACCATCAGAACATATCTTCAAAGCTATCAGCCCAAAAAAAAGTGCCGCACCACCAACGGGTGGGCTCGAACCTCCAACTTTTCAGTTAACTGCAAATCGCGCTAGCCAACAGCGCCACGGAGACAGTCGTGCTCCACTCTCACCACCGTCAGAACATTTCTTCAGAGCTATCAGCCCAAAGAAAAAAAAGCGCCGCACTACCACACGGTGGGCTCGAACCTCCAACCTTTCGGTTAACAGCCGATCGCACTCGCCAATTACGCCATGGAGACAGTCGTGCTCCACTCTCACCAACATCAGAACATATCTTCAAAGCTATCAGCCCAAAGAAAAAAAAGCGCCGCACCACCTCCGGGTGGGCTCGAACCTCCATCCTTTCTGTTAACAGCCGATCGCGCTAGCCAATTGCGCACCGGAGACAGTCGTGCTCCACTCTCACCCCCATAAGAACATATCTTCAAAGCTATCAGCGCAAAGAAAAAAAAAGCGCCGCACCACTACCAGGTGGGCTCGAACCTCCAACTTTTCGGTTAACTGCCGAACGCTCTAGCCAATTGCGCCACGGAGACAGTCGTGCTCCACTCTCACCACCGTCAGAACATTTCTTCAGAGCTATCAGCCCAAAGAAAAAGAAGCGCCGCACCACTACCAGGTGGGCTCGAACCTCCAACCTTTCGGTCAACAGCAGATTGCGCTAGCCAATTGCGCCACGGAGACAGTCGTGCTCCAGTCTCACCACCATCAGAACATATTTTCAACGCTATCAGCGCAAAGAACAACGCGACACACCACTCCCGGGAGGGCTCGAAACTCCAATTTTTCGGTTAAAAGTCGAATGTGCTAGCCAATTGCGCCAAGGAGACAGTCGTGCTCCAATCTCACCACCGCGAGAACATTTCTCCAAAGCTATCAGTGCAAAGATAAAGAAGCGCCGCACCACTACCGGGTGGGCTCGAACCTCCAAACTTTCGGTCAACAGCAGATCGCGTTAGCCAATTGCGCGACGGAGACAGTCGTGCTCCACTCTCAACACCATCAGAACTTATCTTCAAAGCTATCAGCGAAAAGAAAAAAAAGCGACACACCGTCCCCGGGTGGGCTCAAACCTCCGACCTTTCGGGTTATAGCCGATCGCGCTAGCCAATTGCGCCACGGAGACAGTCTTACTCCACTCTCACCACTATCAAAGCATATCTTCAAAGCTATCAGCCCAAAGAAAAAAGAGCGCCGCACCATCCCCGGGTGGGCTCGAACCTCCAACCTTTCGATTAACAGCCGGTTGCGCTAGCCAATTGCGCCACGGAGACAGTTGTGCTCCACTCTCACCACCATCAGAACATATCTTCGAAGCTATCAGCGCAAAGAAAAAAGCAACACACCACTCCCGGGAGGGCTCGAACCTCCAACCTTTCGGTTAACAGCCGATCGCGCTAGCCAATTGCGCCACGGAGACAGTCCTGCTCCGCTCTCACCACCATGAGAACATATCTTCAAAGCTATCAGCCCAAAGAAAAAAAGCGCTGCACCACCACCGGGTGGGCTCGAACCTCCAACCTTTCAGTAAACAGCCGATCGCGCTAGCCAATTGCGCCACGGAGACAGTCGTGCTCTACTCTCACCACCATCAGAACATACCTTCAAAGCTATCAGACCATAGAAAAAAAGCCCGCACCACCACCGGGTGGGCTCGAACCTCAACCCTTTCAGTTAACGGCCGAACGCGCTAGCCAATTGCGCCACGGAGACAGTCCTGCCCCACTCTAGCCACCATCAGAACATATCTTCAAAGCTATCAGCCCAAAGAAAAAAAGCAACACGCCACTCCCGGGAGGGCTCGAACCTCCAACCTTTCGGTTAATAGCCGATTGCGCTAGCCAATTGCGCCACGGAGACAGTAGTGCTCCACTCTCACCCCCGTCATGAGAGCTATCAGCCCAAAGGAAAAAAAGCGCCGCAACACCACCGGTTGGGCTAGAACCTCCAACCTTTCGGTAAACAACCGATCGCGCTAGCCAATTGCGCCACGGAGACAGTCGTGCTCTATTCTCACCACCATCACAACATATCTTCAAAGCTATCAGCGCAAAGAAAAACGCAACACACCACTCCCGGGAGGGCTCCAACCTCCAACCTTTCGGTTAACAGCCGATTGCGCTAGCCACTTGCGCCACGGAGACAGTCCTTTTCCTCTCTCACCACCATCAGCACATATCTTCAAAGCTATGAGCCCAAAGAAAAAAAAGTGCCGCACCACCACCGGGTGGGCTCGAACCTCCAAGCTTTCGGTTAACAGCCGATCGCGCTAGACAATTGCGCCACGGAGACAGTCCTGCTCCACTCTCACCACCATCAGAACATATCTTCATAGCTATCAGCTCATAGAAAAAAAAAGCCCGCACCCCCACCGGGTGGGCTCGAACCTTCAACCTTTCGTTTAACGTGCGAACGCGCTAGCCAATTGCGCCACGGAGACAGTCCTGCTCCACTCTAGCCACCATCAGAACATATCTTCAAAGCTATCAGCCCAAAGAAAAAAAAGCAACACACCACTCCCGGGAGGGCTCGAACCTCCAACCTTTCAGTTAAAAGCCGATTGCGCTAGCCAATTGCGCCACGGTGACAGTCGTGCTAAGATCTCACCACCATCAGAACATTTCTTCAGAGCTATCAGCCCAAAGGAAAAAAAGCGCCGCACCACCACCGGGTGGGCTCGAACCTCCAACCTTTCGCTTAACAGCCGATCGCGCTAGCAAATTGCGCCACGGAGACAGTCCTGATATACTCTCACCACCATCAGAACATATCTTCAAAGCTATCAGCCCAAAGAAAAAAAAGTGCCGCACCACCAGCGGGTGGGCTCGAACCTCCAACTTTTCGGTTAACTGCAAACCGCGCTAGCCAACTGCGCCACGGAGACAGTCGTGCTCCACTCTCACCACCGTCCGAACACTTCTTCACAGCTATCAGCCCAAAAAAAAAGAAGCGCCGCACCACCACCGGGTGGGCTCGAACCTCCAATCTTTCGGCTAACAGCCGATCGCGCTAGCCAATTGCGCCACGGAGACAGTCCTGCTCCGCTCTCACCACCATGAGAACATATCTTCAAAGCTATCAGAGCAAAGAAAAGCGCTGCACCACCACCGGGTGGGCTCGAACCTCCAACCTTTCGGTAAACAGCCGATCGCGCTAGCCAATTGCGCCACGGAGACAGTCGTGCTCTACTCTCACCACCATCACAACATAACTTCAAAGCTATCAGCGCAAAGAAAAAAGCAACAAGCCCTCCCGGGAGGGCTCGAACCTCCAACCTTTCGGTCAACAGCAGATCGCGCTAGCCAATTGTGCCACGGAGACAGTCGTGCTCCACTCTCACCAGCATCAGAACATATCTTCAAAGCTATTAGCGAAAAGAAAAAAAAAGCGACACACCGTCCCCGGGTAGACTCAAACCTCCAACCTCTCGGTTAACAGCCGATCGCGCTAGCCAATAGCGCCATGGAGACAGTCCTGCTATACTCTCACCACCATCAGAACATATCTTCAAAGCTATCAGCGCAAAGAAAAAAGCAACACACCCCTCCCGGGTGGGCTCGAACCTCCAACCTTTCGGTTAACAGCCGATCGCGCTCGCCAATGGCGCCATGGAGACAGTCGTGCTCCACTCTCACCAACATCAGAACATATCTTCAAAGCTATCAGCCTAAAGAAAAAAAGCGCCGCACCACCCCCGGGTGGGCTCGAACCTCCATCCTTTCGGTTAACAGCCGATCGCGCTAGCCAATTGCGCCACGGAGACAGTCCTGCTCCACTCTCACCACCATCAGACCATATCTTCAAAGCTATCAGCCCAAAGAAAAAAAGCGCCGCACCACCACCGGGTGTGCTCGAACCTCCAACCTTTCGGTTAACAGTCGATCGCGCTAGCCCATTGCGCCACGGAGACAGTCCTGCATCACTCTCACCACCACCAGAACATAACTTCAAAGCTATCAGACCATAGAAAAAAAGCCCGCACCACCACCGGGTGGGCTCGAACCTCAAGCCTTTCGGTTAACGGCCGAACGCGCTAGCCAATTGCGTCACGGAGACAGTCCTGCACCACTCTATCCACCATCAGAACATATCTTCAAAGCTATCAGCCCCAAAAAAAAGCAACACGCCACTCCCGGGAGGGCTCGAACCTCCAACCTTTCGGTTAACAGCCGATTGCGCTAGCCAATTGCGCCACGGAGACAGTCGTGCTCCACTCTCACCCCCGTCAGAACATTTCTTGAGAGCTATCAGCCAAAAGGAAAAAAAGCGCCGCATCACTACCGGGTGGGCTCGAACCTCCAACCAGTTGGTTAACAGCCGATCGCGCTAGCCAATTGCGCCACGAAGAGAGTCGTGATCCACTCTCACCACCAACAGAACATATCTTCAAAGCTATCAGTGCAATGAAAAAAGCAACACACCACTCCCGGGAGGGCTCGAACCTCCAACCTTTCGGTTAACAGCCGATCGCGCTAGCCAATTGCGCCACGGAGACAGTCCTGCTCCGCTCTCACCACCATTAGAACATATCTTCAAAGCTGTCAGCGCAAAGAAAAAAGCCCCACACCACTCCCGGGATGGCTCGAACCTCCAACCTTTCGGTTAACAGCCGATTGCGCTAGCCAATTGCGCCACGGAGACAGTCGTGCTCCACTCTCACCACCATGAGAACATATCTTCAAAGCTATCAGCCCAAAGAAAAAAAGCGCTGCACCACCACCGGGTGGGCTCGAACCTCCAACCTTTCGGTAAACAGCCGATCGCGCTAGCCAATTTGGTCACGGAGACAGTCGTGCTCCACTCTCACCACCATTAGAACATATCTTCAAAGCTGTCAGCGCAAAGAAAAAAGCAACACACCACTCCCGGGAGAGCTCAAACCTACAATTTTTCGGTTGACAGCTCAACGTGCTAGCCGATTGCGCCATGGAGACAGTCGTGCTCAGATCTCACCACCGTGAGAACATGTCTGCAAAGTTATCAGCGCAAAGAAAAAAGCAACACACCACTCCCAGGAGGGCTCAAACCTCCAACCTTTCGCTTAACAGCCGATCACGCTAGCAAATTGCGCCACGGAGACAGTTCTGCTATACTCTCACCACCATCAGAACATATCTTCAAAGCTATCAGCCCAAAAAGAAGTGCCGCACCACCACCGGGTGGGCTCGAACCTCCAACTTTTCAGTTAACTGCAAATCGCGCTAGCCAACAGCGCCACGGAGACAGTCGTGCTCCACTCTCACCACCGTCAGAACATTTCTTCAGAGCTATCAGCCCAAAGAAAAAAAAGCGCCGCACTACCACACGGTGGGCTCGAACCTCCAACCTTTCGGTTAACAGCCGATCGCACTCGCCAATTACGCCATGGAGACAGTCGTGCTCCACTCTCACCAACATCAGAACATATCTTCAAAGCTATCAGCCCAAAGAAAAAAAAGTGCCGCACCACCTCCGGGTGGGCTCGAACCTCCATCCTTTCTGTTAACAGCCGATCGCGCTAGCCAATTGCGCACCGGAGACAGTCGTGCTCCACTCTCACCCCCATAAGAACATATCTTCAAAGCTATCAGCGCAAAGAAAAAAAAAGCGCCGCACCACTACCAGGTAGGCTCGAACCTCCAACTTTTCGTTTAACTGCCGAACGCGCTAGCCAATTGCGCCACGGAGACAGTCGTGCTCCACTCTCACCACCGTCAGAACATTTCTTCAGAGCTATCTGCCCAAAGAAAAAGAAGCGCCGCACCACTACCAGGTGGGCTCGAACCTCCAACCTTTCGGTCAACAGCAGATTGCGCTAGCCAATTGCGCCACGGAGACAGTCGTGCTCCAGTCTCACCACAATCAGATCAACGCTATCAGCGCAAAGAAAAACGCGACACACCACTCCCGGGAGGGCTCGAAACTCCAATTTTTCGGTTAAAAGTCGAATGTGCTAGCCAATTGCGCCAAGGAGACAGTCGTGCTCCAATCTCACCACCGCGAGAACATTTCTCCAAAGCTATCAGTGCAAAGATAAAGAAGCGCCGCACCACTAACGGGTGGGCTCGAACCTCCAACCTTTCGGTCAACAGCAGATCGCGTTAGCCAATTGCGCGACGGAGACAGTCGTGCTCCACTCTCAACACCATCAGAACTTATCTTCAAAGCTATCAGCGAAAAGAAAAAAAAGCGACACACCGTCCCCGGGTGGGCTCAAACCTCCGACCTTTCGGGTTATAGCCGATCGCGCTAGCCAATTGCGCCACGGAGACAGTCTTACTCCACTCTCACCACCATCAAAGCATATCTTCAAAGCTATCAGCCCAAAGAAAAAAGAGCGCCGCACCATCCCCGGGTGGGCTCGAACCTCCAACCTTTCGATTAACAGCCGGTTGCGCTAGCCAATTGCGCCACGGAGACAGTTGTGCTCCACTCTCACCACCATCAGAACATATCTTCGAAGCTATCAGCGCAAAGAAAAAAGCAACACACCACTCCCGGGAGGGCTCGAACCTCCAACCTTTCGGTTAACAGCCGATCGCGCTAGCCAATTGCGCCACGGAGACAGTCCTGCTCCGCTCTCACCACCATGAGAACATATCTTCAAAGCTATCAGCCCAAAGAAAAAAAGCGCTGCACCACCACCGGGTGGGCTCGAACCTCCAACCTTTCAGTAAACAGCCGATCGCGCTAGCCAATTGCGCCACGGAGACAGTCGTGCTCTACTCTCACCACCATCAGAACATATCTTCAAAGCTATCAGACCATAGAAATAAAGCCTGCACCACCACCGGGTGGGCTCGAACCTCAACCCTTTCAGTTAACGGCCGAACGCGCTAGCCAATTGCAACACGGAGACAGTCCTGCACCACCCTAGCCACCATCAGAACATATCTTCAAAGCTATCAGCCCAAAGAAAAAAAGCAACACGCCACTCCCGGGAGGGCTCAAACCTCCAACCTTTCGGTTAACAGCCGATTGCGCTAGCCAATTGCGCCACGGAGACAGTAGTGCTCCACTCTCACCCCCGTCAGAACATTTCTTGAGAGCTATCAGCGCAAAGGAAAAAAAGCGCCGCACCACCACCGGGTGGGCTCAAACCTCCAACCTTTCGGTAAACAACCGATCGCGCTAGCCAATTGCGCCACTGAGACAGTCGTGCTCTATTCTCACCACCATCACAACATATCTTCAAAGCTATCAGCGCAAAGAAAAACGCAACACACCACTCCCGGGAGGGCTCCAACCTCCAACCTTTCGGTTAACAGCCGATTGCACTAGCCACTTGCGCCACGGAGACAGTCCTTTTCCTCTCTCACCACCATCAGCACATATCTTCAAAGCTATGAGCCCAAAGAAAAAAAAGTGCCGCACCACCACCGGGTGGGCTCGAACCTCCAACTTTTCGGTTAACTGCAAATCGCGCTAGCCAATTGTGCCACGGAGACAGTCGTGCTCCACTCTCACCACCGTCAAAACATTTCTTCAGAGCAATCAGCCTAATGAAGAAGAAGCACCGCACCACCACCGGGTGGGCTCGAACCTCCAACCTGTCGGTCAACAGCAGAGCGGGCTAGCCAATTGCGCCACGGAGACAGTCGTTCTCCACTCTCACCAGCATCAGAACATATCTTCAAAGCTATTAGCGAAAAGAAAAAAAAAGCGACACACCGTCCCCGGGTAAGCTCAAACCTCCAACCTCTCGGTTAACAGCCGATCGCGCTAGCCAATAGCACCATGGAGACAGTCCTGCTATACTCTCACCACCATCAGAACATATCTTCAAAGCTATCAGCCCAAAGAAAAAAAAGCGCCGCACCACCACCGGGTGGGCTCGAAACTCCAACTTTTCGGTTAACAGTCGATCACGCTAGCCAATTGCGCCACCGAGACAGTCCTGCTCCACTCTCAGCACCATCAGAACATATCTTCAAAGCTATCAGCGCAAAGAAAAAAGCAACACACCCCTCCCGGGAGGGCTCGAACTTCTAACTTTTCGGTTAACAGCCGACCGCCCTAGCCCTTTGCGCCACGGAGACAGTCGTGCTCCACTTTCACCACCATCAGAACATATCTTCAAAGCTATCAGCGCAAAAAAAAATCAACACACCACTCCCGGGTGGGCTCGAAACTCAAACCTTTCGGTTAACAGCCGATCGCGCTAGCCAATTGCGCCACGGAGACAGTCCTGCTCCTCTCTCACCACCATCAGAACATATCTTCAAAGCAATCAGCCCATAGAAAAAAAAGCCCGCACCACCACCGGGTGCGCTCGAACCTCCGACCTTTCGGTTAACGGCCGAACGTGCTAGCCAAATGCGCCACGGAGATTGTCGTGCTCCAATCTCACCACCGTCAGAACCTTTCTCCAAAGCTATCAGCGCAAAGAAAAAAAGCGCCCCACCACCACCGGGTGGGCTCGAAACTCCAATTTTTCGGTTGACAGCCGAACGTGCTAGCCAATTGTGCCACGGAGACAGTCCTGCTCCACTCTCACCACCATCAAAACATATCTTCAAAGCTATCAGCCCAAAGAAAAAAGAGCGCCGCACCATCCCCGGGTGGGCTCGAACCTCCAACCTTTCGATTAACAGCCGATCGCGCTAACCAATTGCGCCACGGAGACAGTCGTGCTCCACTCTTACCACCACCAGAACATATTTTCAAAGCTATCAGCGCAAAGAAAAAAGCAACACACCACTCCCGGTAGGGCTCGAAACTCCAGTTTTTCGGTTACAAGCCGAACGTGCTAGCCAATTGCGCCACGGAGACAGTCGTGCTCCACTCTCACCACCGTCAGAACATTTCTTCAGAGCTATCAGCCCAAAGAAAAAAAAGCAACACACCACTCCCGAGAGGGCTCGAACTTCCAACCTTTCGGTTAACAGCCGATCGCGCTAGCAAATTGCGCCACGGAAACAGTCCTGCTATACTCTCACCACCATCAGAACATATCTTCAAAGCTTTCAGCCTAAAAAAAGCAACACATCACTCCCGGGAGGGCTCGAACCTCCAACCTTTCAGTTAACAGCCGATCGCGCTAGCCAAGTGCGCCACGGAGACAGTAGTGCTCCAATCTCACCACCGTCAGAACATGTCTCCAAAGCTATCAGCCCAAAGAAAAAGAAGCGCCGCACCACCACCGGGTGGGCTCGAACCTCCAACCTTTCGGTCAGCAGCAGATCGCGTTAGCCGATTGCGCGACAGAGACAGTTGTGCTCCACTCTCACCACCACCAAAGCATATCTTCAAAGCTATCAGCCCAAAGAAAAAAGAGCGCCGCACCATCCCCGGGTCGGCTCAAACCTCCAACCTTTCGGTTAACAGCCGACCGCGCTAGCCAATTGCGCCACAAAGACAGTCCTGCTCCACTCTCACCACCATCAAAACATATCTTCAAAGCTATCAGCTCAAAGAAAAAAGAGCGCCGCACCATCCCCGGGTGGGCTCGAACCTCCTACCTTTTGATTAACAGCCGATCGCGCTAGCCAATTGCGCCACGGAGACAGTCGTGCTCTACTCTCACCACCATCAGAACATAGCTTCAAAGCTATCAGCGCAAAGAAAAAAAAGCGACACACCGTCCCCGGGCGGGCTCGAAACTCCAACTTTTCAGTTAGCAGCTGGTCGCGCTGGCCAATTGCGCCACGGAGACAGTCCTGCTCCACTCTCACCACGATCAGAACATATCTTCAAAGCTATCAGCCCAAAGAAAAAAAGCGCCGCAGCGCGACCTGGTGGGCTCGAACCTCCAACCGTTCGGTTAACAGCCGATCGCTCTAGCCAATTGCGCCACGGAGACAGTCCTGCTCCACTCTCACCACCACCAAAGCATATCTTCAAAGCTATCAGCCCAAAGAAAAAAGAGCGCCGCACCATCCCCGGGTCGGCTCAAACCTCCAACCTTTCGATTAACAGCCGATCGCGCTAGCCAATTGCGCCGCGGAGACAGTTGTGCTCCACTCTCACCACCATCAGAACCTATCTTCAAAGCTATCAGCGCAAAGAAAAAAGCAACACACCACTCCCGGGAGGGCTCGAAACTCCAAATTTTCGGTTACCAGCTGAACGTGCTAGCCAATCGCGCCACGGAGACAGTCGTGCTCCACTCTCACCACCGTCAGAACATTTCTTCAGAGCTATCAGCCCAAAGAAAAAAAAGCGCCGCACCACCACCGGGTGGGCTCGAACCTCCAACCTTTCGGTTAACAGCCGATCGCGCTAGCCAATTGCGCCACGAAGACAGTCCTGCTCCATTCTCACCACCGTCAAAACATATATTCAAAGCTATCAGCTCAAAGAAAAAAAAGCAACACACCATCCCCGGGTGGGCTCGAACCTCCTACCTTTTGATTAACAGCCGATCGCGCTAGCCAATTGCGCCACGGAGACAGTCGTGCTCTACTCTCACCACCATCAGAACATATCTTCAAAGCTATCAGCGCAAAGAAAAAAAGCGACACACCGTCCCCAGGTGGGCTCGAAACTCCAACTTTTCAGTTAGCAGCCGGTCGCGCTGGCCAATTGCGCCACGGAGACAGTCCTGCTCCACTCTCACCACGATCAGAACATATCTTCAAAGCTATCAGCCAGAAGAAAAAAAGCGCCGCACCGCCACCGGGCGGGCTCGAACCTCCAACCTTTCAGTAAACAGCCGATCGCGCTAGCCAATTGCGCCACGGAGACAGTCGTGCTCTACTCTCACCACCATCAGAACATATCTTCAAAGCTATCAGACCATAGAAATAAAGCCCGCACCACCACCGGGTGGGCTCGAACCTCAACCCTTTCAGTTAACGGCCGAACGCGCTAGCCAATTGCGCGACGGAGACAGTCGTGCTCCACTCTCAACACCATCAGAACTTATCTTCAAAGCTATCAGCGAAAAGAAAAAAAAGCGACACACCGTCCCCGGGTGGGCTCAAACCTCCGACCTTTCGGGTTATAGCCGATCGCGCTAGCCAATTGCGCCACGGAGACAGTCTTACTCCACTCTCACCACCATCAAAGCATATCTTCAAAGCTATCAGCCCAAAGAAAAAAGAGCGCCGCACCATCCCCGGGTGGGCTCGAACCTCCAACCTTTCGGTAAACAACCGATCGCGCTAGCCAATTGCGCCACTGAGACAGTCGTGCTCTATTCTCACCACCATCACAACATATCTTCAAAGCTATCAGCGCAAAGAAAAACGCAACACACCACTCCCGGGAGGGCTCCAACCTCCAACCTTTCGGTTAACAGCCGATTGCACTAGCCACTTGCGCCACGGAGACAGTCCTTTTCCTCTCTCACCACCATCAGCACATATCTTCAAAGCTATGAGCCCAAAGAAAAAAAAGTGCCGCACCACCACCGGGTGGGCTCGAACCTCCAACTTTTCGGTTAACTGCAAATCGCGCTAGCCAATTGTGCCACGGAGACAGTCGTGCTCCACTCTCATCACCGTCAGAACATTTCTTCAGAGCTATCAGCCTAATGAAGAAGAAGCACCGCACCACCACCGGGTGGGCTCGAACCTCCAACCTGTCGGTCAACAGCAGAGCGGGCTAGCCAATTGCGCCACGGAGACAGTCGTTCTCCACTCTCACCAGCATCAGAACATATCTTCAAAGCTATTAGCGAAAAGAAAAAAAAAGCGACACACCGTCCCCGGGTAAGCTCAAACCTCCAGCCTCTCGGTTAACAGCATATCGCGCTAGCCAATAGCACCATGGAGACAGTCCTGCTATACTCTCACCACCATCAGAACATATCTTCAAAGCTATCAGCCCAAAGAAAAAAAAGCGCCGCACCACCACCGGGTGGGCTCAAACTCCAACTTTTCGGTTAACAGTCGATCACGCTAGCCAATGGCGCCACCGAGACAGTCCTGCTCCACTCTCAGCACCATCAGAACATATCTTCAAAGCTATCAGCGCAAAGAAAAAAGCAATACACCCCTCCCGGGAGGGCTCGAACTTCTAACTTTTCGGTTAACAGCCGACCGCCCTAGCCCTTTGCGCCACGGAGACAGTCGTGCTCCACTTTCACCACCATCAGAGCATATCTTCAAAGCTATCAGCGCAAAAAAAAATCAACACACCACTCCCGGGTGGGCTCGAAACTCAAACCTTTCGGTTAACAGCCGATCGCGCTAGCCAATTGCGCCACGGAGACAGTCCTGCTCCTCTCTCACCACCATCAGAACATATATTCAAAGCAATCAGCCCATAGAAAAAAAAGCCCGCACCACCACCGGGTGCGCTCGAACCTCCGACCTTTCGGTTAACGGCCGAACGTGCTAGCCAAATGCGCCACGGAGATTGTCGTGCTCCAATCTCACCACCGTCAGAACCTTTCTCCAAAGCTATCAGCGCAAAGAAAAAAAAGCGCCCCACCACCACCGGGTGGGCTCGAAACTCCAATTTTTCGGTTGACAGCCGAACGTGCTAGCCAATTGTGCCACGGAGACAGTCCTGCTCCACTCTCACCACCATCAAAACATATCTTCAAAGCTATCAGCCCAAAGAAAAAAGAGCGCCGCACCATCCCCGGGTGGGCTCGAACCTCCAACCTTTCGATTAACAGCCGATCGCGCTAACCAATTGCGCCACGGAGACAGTCGTGCTCCACTCTTACCACCACCAGAACATATTTTCAAAGCTATCAGCGCAAAGAAAAAAGCAACACACCACTCCCGGTAGGGCTCGAAACTCCAGTTTTTCGGTTACAAGCCGAACGTGCTAGCCAATTGCGCCACGGAGACAGTCGTGCTCCACTCTCACCACCGTCAGAACATTTCTTCAGAGCTATCAGCCCAAAGAAAAAAAAGCAACACACCACTCCCGAGAGGGCTCGAACCTCCAACCTTTCGGTTAACAGCCGATCGCGCTAGCAAATTGCGCCACGGAAACAGTCCTGCTATACTCTCACCACCATCAGAACATATCTTCAAAGCTTTCAGCCTAAAAAAAGCAACACATCACTCCCGGGAGGGCTCGAACCTCCAACCTTTCAGTTAACAGCCGATCGCGCTAGCCAAGTGCGCCACGGAGACAGTAGTGCTCCAATCTCACCACCGTCAGAACATGTCTCCAAAGCTATCAGCCCAAAGAAAAAGAAGCGCCGCACCACCACCGGGTGGGCTCGAACCTCCAACCTTTCGGTCAGCAGCAGATCGCGTTAGCCGATTGCGCGACAGAGACAGTCCTGCTCCACTCTCACCACGATCAGAACATATCTTCAAAGCTATCAGCCCAAAGAAAAAAAGCGCCGCACCGCCACCTGGTGGGCTCGAACCTCCAACCGTTCGGTTAACAGCCGATCGCTCTAGCCAATTGCGCCACGGAGACAGTCCTGCTCCACTCTCACCACCACCAAAGCATATCTTCAAAGCTATCAGCCCTAAGAAAAAAGAGCACCGCACCATCCCCGGGTGGGCTCGAACCTCCTACCTTTTGATTAACAGCCGATCGCGCTAGCCAATTGCGCCACGGAGACAGTCGTGCTCTACTCTCACCACCATCAGAACATATCTTCAAAGCTATCAGCGCAAAGAAAAAAAGCGACACACCGTCCCCGGGTGGGCTCGAAACTCCAACTTTTCAGTTAGCAGCCGGTCGCGCTGGCCAATTGCGCCACGGAGACAGTCCTGCTCCACTCTCACCACGATCAGAACATATCTTCAAAGCTATCAGCCAGAAGAAAAAAAGCGCCGCACCGCCACCGGGTGGGCTCGAACCTCCAACCTTTCAGTAAACAGCCGATCGCGCTAGCCAATTGCGCCACGGAGACAGTCGTGCTCTACTCTCACCACCATCAGAACATATCTTCAAAGCTATCAGACCATAGAAATAAAGCCCGCACCACCACCGGGTGGGCTCGAACCTCAACCCTTTCAGTTAACGGCCGAACGCGCTAGCCAATTGCGCGACGGAGACAGTCGTGCTCCACTCTCAACACCATCAGAACTTATCTTCAAAGCTATCAGCGAAAAGAAAAAAAAGCGACACACCGTCCCCGGGTGGGCTCAAACCTCCGACCTTTCGGGTTATAGCCGATCGCGCTAGCCAATTGCGCCACGGAGACAGTCTTACTCCACTCTCACCACCATCAAAGCATATCTTCAAAGCTATCAGCCCAAAGAAAAAAGAGCGCCGCACCATCCCCGGGTGGGCTCGAACCTCCAACCTTTCGATTAACAGCCGGTTGCGCTAGCCAATTGCGCCACGGAGACAGTTGTGCTCCACTCTCACCACCATCAGAACATATCTTCGAAGCTATCAGCGCAAAGAAAAAAGCAACACACCACTCCCGGGAGGGCTCGAACCTCAACCTTTCGGTTAACAGCCGATCGCGCTAGCCAATTGCGCCACGGAGACAGTCCTGCTCCGCTCTCACCACCATGAGAACATATCTTCAAAGCTATCAGCCCAAAGAAAAAAAGCGCTGCACCACCACCGGGTGGGTTCGAACCTCCAACCTTTCAGTAAACAGCCGATCGCGCTAGCCAATTGCGCCACGGAGACAGTCGTGCTCTACTCTCACCACCATCAGAACATATCTTCAAAGCTATCAGACCATAGAAATAAAGCCCGCACCACCACCGGGTGGGCTCGAACCTCAACCCTTTCAGTTAACGGCCGAACGCGCTAGCCAATTGCGCCACGGAGACAGTCCTGCACCACTCTAGCCACCATCAGAACATATCTTCAAAGCTATCAGCCCAAAGAAAAAAAGCAACACGCCACTCCCGGGAGGGCTCGAACCTCCAACCTTTCGGTTAACAGCCGATTGCGCTAGCCAATTGCGCCACGGAGACAGTAGTGCTCCACTCTCACCCCCGTCAGAACATTTCTTGAGAGCTATCAGCGCAAAGGAAAAAAAGCGCCGCACCACCACCGGGTGGGCTCAAACCTCCAACCTTTCGGTTAACTGCAAATCGCGCTAGCCAATTGTGCCACGGAGACAGTCGTGCTCCACTCTCACCACCGTCAGAACATTTCTTCAGAGCTATCAGCCTAATGAAGAAGAAGCACCGCACCACCACCGGGTGGGCTCGAACCTCCAACCTGTCGGTCAACAGCAGAGCGGGCTAGCCAATTGCGCCACGGAGACAGTCGTTCTCCACTCTCACCAGCATCAGAACATATCTTCAAAGCTATTAGCGAAAAGAAAAAAAAAGCGACACACCGTCCCCGGGTAAGCTCAAACCTCCAACCTCTCGGTTAACAGCCGATCGCGCTAGCCAATAGCACCATGGAGACAGTCCTGCTATACTCTCACCACCATCAGAACATATCTTCAAAGCTATCAGCCCAAAGAAAAAAAAGCGCCGCACCACCACCGGGTGGGCTCGAAACTCCAACTTTTCGGTTAACAGTCGATCACGCTAGCCAATTGCGCCACCGAGACAGTCCTGCTCCACTCTCAGCACCATCAGAACATATCTTCAAAGCTATCAGCGCAAAGAAAAAAGCAACACACCCCTCCCGGGAGGGCTCGAACTTCTAACTTTTCGGTTAACAGCCGACCGCCCATCCCTTTGCGCCACGGAGACAGTCGTGCTCCACTTTCACCACCATCAGAACATATCTTCAAAGCTATCAGCACAAAAAAAAATCAACACACCACTCCCGGGTGGGCTCGAAACTCAAACCTTTCGGTTAACAGCCGATCGCGCTAGCCATTTGCGCCACGGAGACAGTCCTGCTCCTCTCTCACCACCATCAGAACATATCTTCAAAGCAATCAGCCCATAGAAAAAAAAGCCCGCACCACCACCGGGTGCGCTCGAACCTCCGACCTTTCGGTTAACGGCCGAACGTGCTAGCCAAATGCGCCACGGAGATTGTCGTGCACCAATCTCACCACCGTCAGAACCTTTCTCCAAAGCTATCAGCGCAAAGAAAAAAAAGCGCCCCACCACCACCGGGTGGGCTCGAAACTCCAATTTTTCGGTTGACAGCCGAACGTGCTAGCCAATTGTGCCACGGAGACAGTCCTGCTCCACTCTCACCACCATCAAAACATATCTTCAAAGCTATCAGCCCAAAGAAAAAAGAGCGCCGCACCATCCCCGGGTGGGCTCGAACCTCCAACCTTTCGATTAACAGCCGATCGCGCTAACCAATTGCGCCACGGAGACAGTCGTGCTCCACTCTTACCACCACCAGAACATATTTTCAAAGCTATCAGCGCAAAGAAAAAAGCAACACACCACTCCCGGTAGGGCTCGAAACTCCAGTTTTTCGGTTACAAGCCGAACGTGCTAGCCAATTGCGCCACGGAGACAGTCGTGCTCCACTCTCACCACCGTCAGAACATTTCTTCAGAGCTATCAGCCCAAAGAAAAAAAAGCGCCGCACCACCACCGGGTGGGCTCGAACCTCCAACCTTTCGGTTAACAGCCGATCGCGCTAGCCAATTGCGCCACGAAGACAGTCCTGCTCCATTCTCACCACCGTCAAAACATATCTTCAAAGCTATCAGCTCAAAGAAAAAAAAGCAACACACCATCCCCGGGTGGGCTCGAACCTCCTACCTTTTGATTAACAGCCGATCGCGCTAGCCAATTGCGCCACGGAGACAGTCGTGCTCTACTCTCACCACCATCAGAACATATCTTCAAAGCTATCAGCGCAAAGAAAAAAAGCGACACACCGTCCCCGGGTGGGCTCGAAACTCCAACTTTTCAGTTAGCAGCCGGTCGCGCTGGCCAATTGCGCCACGGAGACAGTCCTGCTCCACTCTCACCACGATCAGAACATATCTTCAAAGCTATCAGCCAGAAGAAAAAAAGCGCCGCACCGCCACCGGGTGGGCTCGAACCTCCAACCTTTCAGTAAACAGCCGATCGCGCTAGCCAATTGCGCCACGGAGACAGTCGTGCTCTACTCTCACCACCATCAGAACATATCTTCAAAGCTATCAGACCATAGAAATAAAGCCCGCACCACCACCGGGTGGGCTCGAACCTCAACCCTTTCAGTTAACGGCCGAACGCGCTAGCCAATTGCGCGACGGAGACAGTCGTGCTCCACTCTCAACACCATCAGAACTTATCTTCAAAGCTATCAGCGAAAAGAAAAAAAAGCGACACACCGTCCCCGGGTGGGCTCAAACCTCCGACCTTTCGGGTTATAGCCGATCGCGCTAGCCAATTGCGCCACGGAGACAGTCTTACTCCACTCTCACCACCATCAAAGCATATCTTCAAAGCTATCAGCCCAAAGAAAAAAGAGCGCCGCACCATCCCCGGGTGGGCTCGAACCTCCAACCTTTCGATTAACAGCCGGTTGCGCTAGCCAATTGCGCCACGGAGACAGTTGTGCTCCACTCTCACCACCATCAGAACATATCTTCGAAGCTATCAGCGCAAAGAAAAAAGCAACACACCACTCCCGGGAGGGCTCGAACCTCAACCTTTCGGTTAACAGCCGATCGCGCTAGCCAATTGCGCCACGGAGACAGTCCTGCTCCGCTCTCACCACCATGAGAACATATCTTCAAAGCTATCAGCCCAAAGAAAAAAAGCGCTGCACCACCACCGGGTGGGTTCGAACCTCCAACCTTTCAGTAAACAGCCGATCGCGCTAGCCAATTGCGCCACGGAGACAGTCGTGCTCTACTCTCACCACCATCAGAACATATCTTCAAAGCTATCAGACCATAGAAATAAAGCCCGCACCACCACCGGGTGGGCTCGAACCTCAACCCTTTCAGTTAACGGCCGAACGCGCTAGCCAATTGCGCCACGGAGACAGTCCTGCACCACTCTAGCCACCATCAGAACATATCTTCAAAGCTATCAGCCCAAAGAAAAAAAGCAACACGCCACTCCCGGGAGGGCTCGAACCTCCAACCTTTCGGTTAACAGCCGATTGCGCTAGCCAATTGCGCCACGGAGACAGTAGTGCTCCACTCTCACCCCCGTCAGAACATTTCTTGAGAGCTATCAGCGCAAAGGAAAAAAAGCGCCGCACCACCACCGGGTGGGCTCAAACCTCCAACCTTTCGGTTAACTGCAAATCGCGCTAGCCAATTGTGCCACGGAGACAGTCGTGCTCCACTCTCACCACCGTCAGAACATTTCTTCAGAGCTATCAGCCTAATGAAGAAGAAGCACCGCACCACCACCGGGTGGGCTCGAACCTCCAACCTGTCGGTCAACAGCAGAGCGGGCTAGCCAATTGCGCCACGGAGACAGTCGTTCTCCACTCTCACCAGCATCAGAACATATCTTCAAAGCTATTAGCGAAAAGAAAAAAAAAGCGACACACCGTCCCCGGGTAAGCTCAAACCTCCAACCTCTCGGTTAACAGCCGATCGCGCTAGCCAATAGCACCATGGAGACAGTCCTGCTATACTCTCACCACCATCAGAACATATCTTCAAAGCTATCAGCCCAAAGAAAAAAAAGCGCCGCACCACCACCGGGTGGGCTCGAAACTCCAACTTTTCGGTTAACAGTCGATCACGCTAGCCAATTGCGCCACCGAGACAGTCCTGCTCCACTCTCAGCACCATCAGAACATATCTTCAAAGCTATCAGCGCAAAGAAAAAAGCAACACACCCCTCCCGGGAGGGCTCGAACTTCTAACTTTTCGGTTAACAGCCGACCGCCCATCCCTTTGCGCCACGGAGACAGTCGTGCTCCACTTTCACCACCATCAGAACATATCTTCAAAGCTATCAGCACAAAAAAAAATCAACACACCACTCCCGGGTGGGCTCGAAACTCAAACCTTTCGGTTAACAGCCGATCGCGCTAGCCATTTGCGCCACGGAGACAGTCCTGCTCCTCTCTCACCACCATCAGAACATATCTTCAAAGCAATCAGCCCATAGAAAAAAAAGCCCGCACCACCACCGGGTGCGCTCGAACCTCCGACCTTTCGGTTAACGGCCGAACGTGCTAGCCAAATGCGCCACGGAGATTGTCGTGCACCAATCTCACCACCGTCAGAACCTTTCTCCAAAGCTATCAGCGCAAAGAAAAAAAAGCGCCCCACCACCACCGGGTGGGCTCGAAACTCCAATTTTTCGGTTGACAGCCGAACGTGCTAGCCAATTGTGCCACGGAGACAGTCCTGCTCCACTCTCACCACCATCAAAACATATCTTCAAAGCTATCAGCCCAAAGAAAAAAGAGCGCCGCACCATCCCCGGGTGGGCTCGAACCTCCAACCTTTCGATTAACAGCCGATCGCGCTAACCAATTGCGCCACGGAGACAGTCGTGCTCCACTCTTACCACCACCAGAACATATTTTCAAAGCTATCAGCGCAAAGAAAAAAGCAACACACCACTCCCGGTAGGGCTCGAAACTCCAGTTTTTCGGTTACAAGCCGAACGTGCTAGCCAATTGCGCCACGGAGACAGTCGTGCTCCACTCTCACCACCGTCAGAACATTTCTTCAGAGCTATCAGCCCGAAGAAAAAAAAGCAACACACCCCTCCCGAGAGGGCTCGAACCTCCAACCTTTCGGTTAACAGCCGATCGCGCTAGCAAATTGCGCCACGGAAACAGTCCTGCTATACTCTCACCACCATCAGAACATATCTTCAAAGCTTTCAGCCTCAAAAAAGCAACACATCACTCCCGGGAGGGCTCGAACCTCCAACCTTTCAGTTAACAGCCGATCGCGCTAGCCAAGTGCGCCACGGAGACAGTAGTGCTCCAATCTCACCACCGTCAGAACATGTCTCCAAAGCTATCAGCCCAAAGAAAAAGAAGCGCCGCACCACCACCGGGTGGGCTCGAACCTCCAACCTTTCGGTCAGCAGCAGATCGCGTTAGCCGATTGCGCGACAGAGACAGTTGTGCTCCACTCTCACCACCACCAAAGCATATCTTCAAAGCTATCAGCCCAAAGAAAAAAGAGCGCCGCACCATCCCCGGGTCGGCTCAAACCTCCAACCTTTCGGTTAACAGCCGACCGCGCTAGCCAATTGCGCCACAAAGACAGTCCTGCTCCACTCTCACCACCATCAAAACATATCTTCAAAGCTATCAGCTCAAAGAAAAAAGAGCGCCGCACCATCCCCGGGTGGGCTCGAACCTCCTACCTTTTGATTAACAGCCGATCGCGCTAGCCAATTGCGCCACGGAGACAGTCGTGCTCTACTCTCACCACCATCAGAACATAGCTTCAAAGCTATCAGCGCAAAGAAAAAAAAGCGACACACCGTCCCCGGGTGGGCTCGAAACTCCAACTTTTCAGTTAGCAGCTGGTCGCGCTGGCCAATTGCGCCACGGAGACAGTCCTGCTCCACTCTCACCACGATCAGAACATATCTTCAAAGCTATCAGCCCAAAGAAAAAAAGCGCCGCACCGCCACCTGGTGGGCTCGAACCTCCAACCGTTCGGTTAACAGCCGATCGCTCTAGCCAATTGCGCCACGGAGACAGTCCTGCTCCACTCTCACCACCACCAAAGCATATCTTCAAAGCTATCAGCCCAAAGAAAAAAGAGCGCCGCACCATCCCCGGGTCGGCTCAAACCTCCAACCTTTCGATTAACAGCCGATCGCGCTAGCCAATTGCGCCGCGCAGACAGTTGTGCTCCACTCTCACCACCATCAGAACCTATCTTCAAAGCTATCAGCGCAAAGAAAAAAGCAACACACCACTCCCGGGAGGGCTCGAAACTCCAAATTTTCGGTTACCAGCTGAACGTGCTAGCCAATCGCGCCACGGAGACAGTCGTGCTCCACTCTCACCACCGTCAGAACATTTCTTCAGAGCTATCAGCCCAAAGAAAAAAAAGCGCCGCACCACCACCGGGTGGGCTCGAACCTCCAACCTTTCGGTTAACAGCCGATCGCGCTAGCCAATTGCGCCACGAAGACAGTCCTGCTCCATTCTCACCACCGTCAAAACATATCTTCAAAGCTATCAGCTCAAAGAAAAAAAAGCAACACACCATCCCCGGGTGGGCTCGAACCTCCTACCTTTTGATTAACAGCCGATCACGCTAGCCAATTGCGCCACGGAGACAGTCGTGCTCTACTCTCACCACCATCAGAACATATCTTCAAAGCTATCAGCGCAAAGAAAAAAAGCGACACACCGTCCCCGGGTGGGCTCGAAACTCCAACTTTTCAGTTAGCAGCCGGTCGCGCTGGCCAATTGCGCCACGGAGACAGTCCTGCTCCACTCTCACCACGATCAGAACATATCTTCAAAGCTATCAGCCAGAAGAAAAAAAGCGCCGCACCGCCACCGGGTGGGCTCGAACCTCCAACCGTTCGGTTAACAGCCGATCGCTCTAGCCAATATCGCCACGGAGACAGTCCTGCTCCACTCTCACCACCACCAAAGCATATCTTCAAAGCTATCAGCCCAAAGAAAAAAGAGCGCCGCACCATCCCCGGGTCGGCTCAAACCTCCAACCTTTCGATTAACAGCCGATCGCGGTAGCCAATTGCGCCGCGGAGACAGTTGTGCTCCACTCTACCACCATCAGAACCTATCTTCAAAGCTATCAGCGCAAAGAAAAAAGCAACACACCACTCCCGGGAGGGCTCGAAACTCCAAATTTTCGGTTACCAGCTGAACGTGCTAGCCAATTGCGCCACGGAGACAGTCGTGCTCCACTCTCACCACCGTCAGAACATTTCTTCAGAGCTATCAGCCCAAAGAAAAAAAAGCGCCGCACCACCACCAGGTGGGCTCGAACCTCCAACTTTTCGGTTACCTGCCGAACGCGCTAGCCAATTGCGCCACGGAGACAATCGTGCTCCACTATCACCACCGTCAGAACATTTCTTCAGAGCTATCAGCCCAAAGAAAAAGAAGCGCCGCACCGCCACCGGGTGGGCTCGAACCTCCAACCTTTCGGTCAACAGCAGATCGCGCTAGCCAATTGCGCCACGGAGACAGTCGTGCTCCAGTCTCACCACCATCAGAACATACTTTCAAAGCTATCAGCGCAAAGAAAAACGCAACACACCACTCCCGGGAGGGCTCCAACCTCCAACCTTTCGGTTAACAGCCGATTGCACTAGCCACTTGCGCCACGGAGACAGTCCTTTTCCTCTCTCACCACCATCAGCACATATCTTCAAAGCTATGAGCCCAAAGAAAAAAAAGTGCCGCACCACCACCGGGTGGGCTCGAACCTCCAACTTTTCGGTTAACTGCAAATCGCGCTAGCCAATTGTGCCACGGAGACAGTCGTGCTCCACTCTCACCACCGTGAGAACATTTCTTCAGAGCTATCAGCCTAATGAAGAAGAAGCTCCGCACCACCACCGGGTGGGCTCGAACCTCCAACCTGTCGGTCAACAGCAGAGCGGGCTAGCCAATTGCGCCACGGAGACAGTCGTTCTCCACTCTCACCAGCATCAGAACATATCTTCAAAGCTATTAGCGAAAAGAAAAAAAAAGCGACACACCGTCCCCGGGTAAGCTCAAACCTCCAACCTCTCGGTTAACAGCCGATCGCGCTAGCCAATAGCACCATGGAGACAGTCCTGCTATACTCTCACCACCATCAGAACATATCTTCAAAGCTATCAGCCCAAAGAAAAAAAAGCGCCGCACCACCACCGGGTGGGCTCGAAACTCCAACTTTTCGGTTAACAGTCGATCACGCTAGCCAATTGCGCCACCGAGACAGTCCTGCTCCACTCTCAGCACCATCAGAACATATCTTCAAAGCTATCAGCGCAAAGAAAAAAGCAACACACCCCTCCCGGGAGGGCTCGAACTTCTAACTTTTCGGTTAACAGCCGACCGCCCTAGCCCTTTGCGCCACGGAGACAGTCGTGTTCCACTTTCACCACCATCAGAACATATCTTCAAAGCTATCAGCGCAAAAAAAATCAACACACCACTCCCGGGTGGGCTCGAAACTCAAACCTTTCGGTTAACAGCCGATCGCGCTAGCCAATTGCGCCACGGAGACAGTCCTGCTCCTCTCTCACCACCATCAGAACATATCTTCAAAGCAATCAGCCCATAGAAAAAAAAGCCCGCACCACCACCGGGTGCGCTCGAACCTCCGACCTTTCGGTTAACGGCCGAACGTGCTAGCCAAATGCGCCACGGAGATTGTCGTGCTCCAATCTCACCACCGTCAGAACCTTTCTCCAAAGCTATCAGCGCAAAGAAAAAAAAGCGCCCCACCACCACCGGGTGGGCTCGAAACTCCAATTTTTCGGTTGACAGCCGAACGTGCTAGCCAATTGTGCCACGGAGACAGTCCTGCTCCACTCTCACCACCATCAAAACATATCTTCAAAGCTATCAGCCCAAAGAAAAAAGAGCGCCGCACCATCCCCGGGTGGGCTCGAACCTCCAACCTTTCGATTAACAGCCGATCGCGCTAACCAATTGCGCCACGGAGACAGTCGTGCTCCACTCTTACCACCACCAGAACATATTTTCAAAGCTATCAGCGCAAAGAAAAAAGCAACACACCACTCCCGGTAGGGCTCGAAACTCCAGTTTTTCGGTTACAAGCCGAACGTGCTAGCCAATTGCGCCACGGAGACAGTCGTGCTCCACTCTCACTACCGTCAGAACATTTCTTCAGAGCTATCAGCCCAAAGAAAAAAAAGCAACACACCACTCCCGAGAGGGCTCGAACCTCCAACCTTTCGGTTAACAGCCGATCGCGCTAGCAAATTGCGCCACGGAAACAGTCCTGCTATACTCTCACCACCATCAGAACATATCTTCAAAGCTTTCAGCCTAAAAAAAGCAACACATCACTCCCGGGAGGGCTCGAACCTCCAACCTTTCAGTTAACAGCCGATCGCGCTAGCCAAGTGCGCCACGGAGACAGTAGTGCTCCAATCTCACCACCGTCAGAACATGTCTCCAAAGCTATCAGCCCAAAGAAAAAGAAGCGCCGCACCACCACCGGGTGGGCTCGAACCTCCAACCTTTCGGTCAGCAGCAGATCGCGTTAGCCGATTGCGCGACAGAGACAGTTGTGCTCCACTCTCACCACCACCAAAGCATATCTTCAAAGCTATCAGCCCAAAGAAAAAAGAGCGCCGCACCATCCCCGGGTCGGCTCAAACCTCCAACCTTTCGGTTAACAGCCGACCGCTCTAGCCAATTGCGCCACAAAGACAGTCCTGCTCCACTCTCACCACCATCAAAACATATCTTCAAAGCTATCAGCTCAAAGAAAAAAGAGCGCCGCACCATCCCCGGGTGGGCTCGAACCTCCTACCTTTTGATTAACAGCCGATCGCGCTAGCCAATTGCGCCACGGAGACAGTCGTGCTCTACTCTCACCACCATCAGAACATAGCTTCAAAGCTATCAGCGCAAAGAAAAAAAAGCGACACACCGTCCCCGGGTGGGCTCGAAACTCCAACTTTTCAGTTAGCAGCTGGTCGCGCTGGCCAATTGCGCCACGGAGACAGTCCTGCTCCACTCTCACCACGATCAGAACATAGCTTCAAAGCTATCAGCCCAAAGAAAAAAAGCGCCGCACCGCCACCTGGTGGGCTCGAATCTCCAACCGTTCGGTTAACAGCCGATCGCTCTAGCCAATTGCGCCACGGAGACAGTCCTGCTCCACTCTCACCACCACCAAAGCATATCTTCAAAGCTATCAGCCCAAAGAAAAAAGAGCGCCGCACCATCCCCGGGTCGGCTCAAACCTCCAACCTTTCGATTAACAGCCGATCGCGCTAGCCAATTGCGCCGCGGAGACAGTTGTGCTCCACTCTCACCACCATCAGAACCTATCTTCAAAGCTATCAGCGCAAAGAAAAAAGCAACACACCACTCCCGGGAGGGCTCGAAACTCCAAATTTTCGGTTACCAGCTGAACGTGCTAGCCAATCGCGCCACGGAGACAGTCGTGCTCCACTCTCACCACCGTCAGAACATTTCTTCAGAGCTATCAGCCCAAAGAAAAAAAAGCGCCGCACCACCACCGGGTGGGCTCGAACCTCCAACCTTTCGGTTAACAGCCGATCGCGCTAGCCAATTGCGCCACGAAGACAGTCCTGCTCCATTCTCACCACCGTCAAAACATATCTTCAAAGCTATCAGCTCAAAGAAAAAAAAGCAACACACCATCCCCGGGTGGGCTCGAACCTCCTACCTTTTGATTAACAGCCGATCGCGCTAGCCAATTGCGCCACGGAGACAGTCGTGCTCTACTCTCACCACCATCAGAACATATCTTCAAAGCTATCAGCGCAAAGAAAAAAAGCGACACACCGTCCCCGGGTGGGCTCGAAACTCCAACTTTTCAGTTAGCAGCCGGTCGCGCTGGCCAATTGCGCCACGGAGACAGTCCTGCTCCACTCTCACCACGATCAGAACATATCTTCAAAGCTATCAGCCCAAAGAAAAAAAGCGCTGCACCGCCACCTGGTGGGCTCGAATCTCCAACCGTTCGGTTAACAGCCGATCGCTCTAGCCAATTGCGCCACGGAGACAGTCCTGCTCCACTCTCACCACCACCAAAGCATATCTTCAAAGCTATCAGCCCAAAGAAAAAAGAGCGCCGCACCATCCCCGGGTCGGCTCAAACCTCCAACCTTTCGATTAACAGCCGATCGCGCTAGCCAATTGCGCCGCGGAGACAGTTGTGCTCCACTCTCACCACCATCAGAACCTATCTTCAAAGCTATCAGCGCAAAGAAAAAAGCAACACACCACTCCCGGGAGGGCTCGAAACTCCAAATTTTCGGTTACCAGCTGAACGTGCTAGCCAATCGCGCCACGGAGACAGTCGTGCTCCACTCTCACCACCGTCAGAACATTTCTTCAGAGCTATCAGCCCAAAGAAAAAAAAGCGCCGCACCACCACCGGGTGGGCTCGAACCTCCAACCTTTCGGTTAACAGCCGATCGCGCTAGCCAATTGCGCCACGAAGACAGTCCTGCTCCATTCTCACCACCGTCAAAACATATCTTCAAAGCTATCAGCTCAAAGAAAAAAAAGCAACACACCATCCCCGGGTGGGCTCGAACCTCCTACCTTTTGATTAACAGCCGATCGCGCTAGCCAATTGCGCCACGGAGACAGTCGTGCTCTACTCTCACCACCATCAGAACATATCTTCAAAGCTATCAGCGCAAAGAAAAAAAGCGACACACCGTCCCCGGGTGGGCTCGAAACTCCAACTTTTCAGTTAGCAGCCGGTCGCGCTGGCCAATTGCGCCACGGAGACAGTCCTGCTCCACTCTCACCACGATCAGAACATATCTTCAAAGCTATCAGCCAGAAGAAAAAAAGCGCCGCACCGCCACCGGGTGGGCTCGAACCTCCAACCGTTCGGTTAACAGCCGATCGCTCTAGCCAATATCGCCACGGAGACAGTCCTGCTCCACTCTCACCACCACCAAAGCATATCTTCAAAGCTATCAGCCCAAAGAAAAAAGAGCGCCGCACCATCCCCGGGTCGGCTCAAACCTCCAACCTTTCGATTAACAGCCGATCGCGGTAGCCAATTGCGCCGCGAAGACAGTTGTGCTCCACTCTACCACCATCAGAACCTATCTTCAAAGCTATCAGCGCAAAGAAAAAAGCAACACACCACTCCCGGGAGGGCTCGAAACTCCAAATTTTCGGTTACCAGCTGAACGTGCTAGCCAATTGCGCCACGGAGACAGTCGTGCTCCACTCTCACCACCGTCAGAACATTTCTTCAGAGCTATCAGCCCAAAGAAAAAAAAGCGCCGCACCACCACCAGGTGGGCTCGAACCTCCAACTTTTCGGTTAACTGCCGAACGCGCTAGCCAATTGCGCCACGGAGACAATCGTGCTCCACTATCACCACCGTCAGAACATTTCTTCAGAGCTATCAGCCCAAAGAAAAAGAAGCGCCGCACCGCCACCGGGTGGGCTCGAACCTCCAACCTTTCGGTCAACAGCAGATCGCGCTAGCCAATTGCGCCACGGAGACAGTCGTGCTCCAGTCTCACCACCATCAGAACATACTTTCAAAGCTATCAGCGCAAAGAAAAACGCGACACACCACTCCCGGGAGGGCTCGAAACTCCACGTTTTCGGTTACCAGCCGAATGTGCTAGCCCATTGAGCCAAGGAGACAGTCGTGCTCCAATCTCACCACCACGAGAACATTTCTCCAAAGCTAGCAGTGCAAAGAAAAAGAAGCGCCGCACCACCACCGGGTGGGCTCGAACCTCCAACCTTTCGGTCAACAGCAGATCGCGTTAGCCAATTGCGCTACGAAGACAGTCGTGCTCCACTCTCAACACCATCAGAACATATCTTCAAAGCTATCAGCGAAAAGAAAAAAAAGCGACACACCGTCCCAGGGTGGGCTCAAACCTCCAACCTTTCGGTTAATAGCTGATCTAGCTAGCCAATTGCGCCACGGAGACAGTCTTGCTCCACTCTCACCACCATCAAAGCATATCTTCAAAGCTACCAGCCCAAAGAAAAAAGAGCGCCGCACCATCCCCGGGTGGGCTCGAACCTCCAACCTTTCGATTAACAGCCGATCGCGCTAGCCGATTGCGCCGCGGAGACAGTCGTGCTTCACTCTCAACAGCATCAGAACATATCTTCAAAGCTATTAGCGATAAGAAAAAAAAAGCGACACACCGTCCCCGGGTAGGCTCAAACCTCCAACCTCTCGGTTAACAGCCGATCGCGCTAGCCAATAGCGCCTTGGAGACAGTCCTGCTATGCTCTCACCACCATCAGAACATATCTTCAAAGCTATCGGCCTAAAAAAAGTGCCGCACCACCACCAGGTGGGCTCGAACCTTCAACTTTTCGGTTAACTGCCGAACGCGCTAGCCAATTGCGTCACGGAGACAGTCGTGCTCCACTCTCACCACCGTCAGAACATTTCTTCAGAGCTATCAGCCCAAAGAAAAAGAAGCGCGCACCACACCCAGGTGGGCTCGAACCTCCAACCTTTTGGTCAACAGCAGATCGCGCTAGCCAATTGCGCCACGGAGACAGTCGTGCTCCAGTCTCACCACCATCAGAACATATTTTCAAAGCTATCAGCGCAAAGAAAAACGCGACACACCACTCCTGGGAGGGCTCGAAACTCCAATTTTTCGGTTAACAGCCGATTGCGCTAGCAAATTGCGCCACGGAGATAGTCCTGCTATACTCTCACCACTATCAGAACATATCTTCAAAGCTATCAGCCCAAAGAAAAAAAAGTGCCGCACCACCAGCGGGTGGGCTCAAACCTCCAACTTTTCGGTTAACTGGAAATCGCGCTAGCTAACTGCGCCACGGAGACAGTCGTGCTCCACTCTCACCACCGTCAGAACATTTCTTCAGAGCTATCAGCCTAATGAAGAAGAAGCACCGCACCACCACCGGGTGGGCTCGAACCTCCAACCTGTCGGTCAACAGCAGAGCGGGCTAGCCAATTGCGCCACGGAGACAGTCGTTCTCCACTCTCACCAGCATCAGAACATATCTTCAAAGCTATTAGCGAAAAGAAAAAAAAGCGACACACCGTCCCCGGGTAAGCTCAAACCTCCAACCTCTCGGTTAACAGCCGAACGCGCTAGCCAATAGCACCATGGAGACAGTCCTGCTATACTCTCACCACCATCAGAACATATCTTCAAAGCTATCAGCCCAAAGAAAAAAAAGCGCCGCACCACCACCGGGTGGGCTCGAAACTCCAACTTTTCGGTTAACAGTCGATCACGCTAGCCAATTGCGCCACCGAGACAGTCCTGCTCCACTCTCAGCACCATCAGAACATATCTTCAAAGCTATCAGCGCAAAGAAAAAAGCAACACACCCCTCCCGGGAGGGCTCGAACTTCTAACTTTTCGGTTAACAGCCGACCGCCCTAGCCCTTTGCGCCACGGAGACAGTCGTGCTCCACTTTCACCACCATCAGAACATATCTTCAAAGCTATCAGCGCAAAAAAAATCAACACACCACTCCCGGGTGGGCTCGAAACTCAAACCTTTCGGTTAACAGCCGATCGCGCTAGCCAATTGCGCCACGGAGACAGTCCTGCTCCTCTCTCACCACCATCAGAACATATCTTCAAAGCAATCAGCCCATAGAAAAAAAAGCCCGCACCACCACCGGGTGCGCTCGAACCTCCGACCTTTCGGTTAACGGCCGAACGTGCTAGCCAAATGCGCCACGGAGATTGTCGTGCTCCAATCTCACCACCGTCAGAACCTTTCTCCAAAGCTATCAGCGCAAAGAAAAAAAAGCGCCCCACCACCACCGGGTGGGCTCGAACCTCCAACCTTTCGATTAACAGCCGATCGCGCTAACCAATTGCGCCACGGAGACAGTCGTGCTCCACTCTTACCACCACCAGAACATATTTTCAAAGCTATCAGCGCAAAGAAAAAAGCAACACACCACTCCCGGTAGGGCTCGAAACTCCAGTTTTTCGGTTACAAGCCGAACGTGCTAGCCAATTGCGCCACGGAGACAGTCGTGCTCCACTCTCACTACCGTCAGAACATTTCTTCAGAGCTATCAGCCCAAAGAAAAAAAAGCAACACACCACTCCCGAGAGGGCTCGAACCTCCAACCTTTCGGTTAACAGCCGATCGCGCTAGCAAATTGCGCCACGGAAACAGTCCTGCTATACTCTCACCACCATCAGAACATATCTTCAAAGCTTTCAGCCTAAAAAAAGCAACACATCACTCCCGGGAGGGCTCGAACCTCCAACCTTTCAGTTAACAGCCGATCGCGCTAGCCAAGTGCGCCACGGAGACAGTAGTGCTCCAATCTCACCACCGTCAGAACATGTCTCCAAAGCTATCAGCCCAAAGAAAAAGAAGCGCCGCACCACCACCGGGTGGGCTCGAACCTCCAACCTTTCGGTCAGCAGCAGATCGCGTTAGCCGATTGCGCGACAGAGACAGTTGTGCTCCACTCTCACCACCACCAAAGCATATCTTCAAAGCTATCAGCCCAAAGAAAAAAGAGCGCCGCACCATCCCCGGGTCGGCTCAAACCTCCAACCTTTCGGTTAACAGCCGACCGCTCTAGCCAATTGCGCCACAAAGACAGTCCTGCTCCACTCTCACCACCATCAAAACATATCTTCAAAGCTATCAGCTCAAAGAAAAAAGAGCGCCGCACCATCCCCGGGTGGGCTCGAACCTCCTACCTTTTGATTAACAGCCGATCGCGCTAGCCAATTGCGCCACGGAGACAGTCGTGCTCTACTCTCACCACCATCAGAACATAGCTTCAAAGCTATCAGCGCAAAGAAAAAAAAGCGACACACCGTCCCCGGGTGGGCTCGAAACTCCAACTTTTCAGTTAGCAGCTGGTCGCGCTGGCCAATTGCGCCACGGAGACAGTCCTGCTCCACTCTCACCACGATCAGAACATAGCTTCAAAGCTATCAGCCCAAAGAAAAAAAGCGCCGCACCGCCACCTGGTGGGCTCGAATCTCCAACCGTTCGGTTAACAGCCGATCGCTCTAGCCAATTGCGCCACGGAGACAGTCCTGCTCCACTCTCACCACCACCAAAGCATATCTTCAAAGCTATCAGCCCAAAGAAAAAAGAGCGCCGCACCATCCCCGGGTCGGCTCAAACCTCCAACCTTTCGATTAACAGCCGATCGCACTAGCCAATTGCGCCGCGGAAACAGTTGTGCTCCACTCTCACCACCATCAGAACCTATCTTCAAAGCTATCAGCGCAAAGAAAAAAGCAACACACCACTCCCGGGAGGGCTCGAAACTCCAAATTTTCGGTTACCAGCTGAACGTGCTAGCCAATCGCGCCACGGAGACAGTCGTGCTCCACTCTCACCACCGTCAGAACATTTCTTCAGAGCTATCAGCCCAAAGAAAAAAAAGCGCCGCACCACCACCGGGTGGGCTCGAACCTCCAACCTTTCGGTTAACAGCCGATCGCGCTAGCCAATTGCGCCACGAAGACAGTCCTGCTCCATTCTCACCACCGTCAAAACATATCTTCAAAGCTATCAGCTCAAAGAAAAAAAAGCAACACACCATCCCCGGGTGGGCTCGAACCTCCTACCTTTTGATTAACAGCCGATCGCGCTAGCCAATTGCGCCACGGAGACAGTCGTGCTCTACTCTCACCACCATCAGAACATATCTTCAAAGCTATCAGCGCAAAGAAAAAAAGCGACACACCGTCCCCGGGTGGGCTCGAAACTCCAACTTTTCAGTTAGCAGCCGGTCGCGCTGGCCAATTGCGCCACGGAGACAGTCCTGCTCCACTCTCACCACGATCAGAACATATCTTCAAAGCTATCAGCCAGAAGAAAAAAAGCGCCGCACCGCCACCGGGTGGGCTCGAACCTCCAACCGTTCGGTTAACAGCCGATCGCTCTAGCCAATATCGCCACGGAGACAGTCCTGCTCCACTCTCACCACCACCAAAGCATATCTTCAAAGCTATCAGCCCAAAGAAAAAAGAGCGCCGCACCATCCCCGGGTCGGCTCAAACCTCCAACCTTTCGATTAACAGCCGATCGCGGTAGCCAATTGCGCCGCGAAGACAGTTGTGCTCCACTCTACCACCATCAGAACCTATCTTCAAAGCTATCAGCGCAAAGAAAAAAGCAACACACCACTCCCGGGAGGGCTCGAAACTCCAAATTTTCGGTTACCAGCTGAACGTGCTAGCCAATTGCGCCACGGAGACAGTCGTGCTCCACTCTCACCACCGTCAGAACATTTCTTCAGAGCTATCAGCCCAAAGAAAAAAAAGCGCCGCACCACCACCAGGTGGGCTCGAACCTCCAACTTTTCGGTTAACTGCCGAACGCGCTAGCCAATTGCGCCACGGAGACAATCGTGCTCCACTATCACCACCGTCAGAACATTTCTTCAGAGCTATCAGCCCAAAGAAAAAGAAGCGCCGCACCGCCACCGGGTGGGCTCGAACCTCCAACCTTTCGGTCAACAGCAGATCGCGCTAGCCAATTGCGCCACGGAGACAGTCGTGCTCCAGTCTCACCACCATCAGAACATACTTTCAAAGCTATCAGCGCAAAGAAAAACGCGACACACCACTCCCGGGAGGGCTCGAAACTCCACGTTTTCGGTTACCAGCCGAATGTGCTAGCCCATTGAGCCAAGGAGACAGTCGTGCTCCAATCTCACCACCACGAGAACATTTCTCCAAAGCTAGCAGTGCAAAGAAAAAGAAGCGCCGCACCACCACCGGGTGGGCTCGAACCTCCAACCTTTCGGTCAACAGCAGATCGCGTTAGCCAATTGCGCTACGAAGACAGTCGTGCTCCACTCTCAACACCATCAGAACATATCTTCAAAGCTATCAGCGAAAAGAAAAAAAAGCGACACACCGTCCCAGGGTGGGCTCAAACCTCCAACCTTTCGGTTAATAGCTGATCTAGCTAGCCAATTGCGCCACGGAGACAGTCTTGCTCCACTCTCACCACCATCAAAGCATATCTTCAAAGCTACCAGCCCAAAGAAAAAAGAGCGCCGCACCATCCCCGGGTGGGCTCGAACCTCCAACCTTTCGATTAACAGCCGATCGCGCTAGCCGATTGCGCCGCGGAGACAGTCGTGCTTCACTCTCAACAGCATCAGAACATATCTTCAAAGCTATTAGCGATAAGAAAAAAAAAGCGACACACCGTCCCCGGGTAGGCTCAAACCTCCAACCTCTCGGTTAACAGCCGATCGCGCTAGCCAATAGCGCCTTGGAGACAGTCCTGCTATGCTCTCACCACCATCAGAACATATCTTCAAAGCTATCGGCCTAAAAAAAGTGCCGCACCACCACCAGGTGGGCTCGAACCTTCAACTTTTCGGTTAACTGCCGAACGCGCTAGCCAATTGCGTCACGGAGACAGTCGTGCTCCACTCTCACCACCGTCAGAACATTTCTTCAGAGCTATCAGCCCAAAGAAAAAGAAGCGCGCACCACACCCAGGTGGGCTCCAACCTCCAACCTTTTGGTCAACAGCAGATCGCGCTAGCCAATTGCGCCACGGAGACAGTCGTGCTCCAGTCTCACCACCATCAGAACATATTTTCAAAGCTATCAGCGCAAAGAAAAACGCGACACACCACTCCTGGGAGGGCTCGAAACTCCAATTTTTCGGTTAACAGCCGATTGCGCTAGCAAATTGCGCCACGGAGATAGTCCTGCTATACTCTCACCACTATCAGAACATATCTTCAAAGCTATCAGCCCAAAGAAAAAAAAGTGCCGCACCACCAGCGGGTGGGCTCAAACCTCCAACTTTTCGGTTAACTGGAAATCGCGCTAGCTAACTGCGCCACGGAGACAGTCGTGCTCCACTCTCACCACCGTCAGAACATTTCTTCAGAGCTATCAGCCTAATGAAGAAGAATCACCGCACCACCACCGGGTGGGCTCGAACCTCCAACCTGTCGGTCAACAGCAGAGCGGGCTAGCCAATTGCGCCACGGAGACAGTCGTTCTCCACTCTCACCAGCATCAGAACATATCTTCAAAGCTATTAGCGAAAAGAAAAAAAAGCGACACACCGTCCCCGGGTAAGCTCAAACCTCCAACCTCTCGGTTAACAGCCGAACGCGCTAGCCAATAGCACCATGGAGACAGTCCTGCTATACTCTCACCACCATCAGAACATATCTTCAAAGCTATCAGCCCAAAGAAAAAAAAGCGCCGCACCACCACCGGGTGGGCTCGAAACTCCAACTTTTCGGTTAACAGTCGATCACGCTAGCCAATTGCGCCACCGAGACAGTCCTGCTCCACTCTCAGCACCATCAGAACATATCTTCAAAGCTATCAGCGCAAAGAAAAAAGCAACACACCCCTCCCGGGAGGGCTCGAACTTCTAACTTTTCGGTTAACAGCCGACCGCCCTAGCCCTTTGCGCCACGGAGACAGTCGTGCTCCACTTTCACCACCATCAGAACATATCTTCAAAGCTATCAGCGCAAAAAAAATCAACACACCACTCCCGGGTGGGCTCGAAACTCAAACCTTTCGGTTAACAGCCGATCGCGCTAGCCAATTGCGCCACGGAGACAGTCCTGCTCCTCTCTCACCACCATCAGAACATATCTTCAAAGCAATCAGCCCATAGAAAAAAAAGCCCGCACCACCACCGGGTGCGCTCGAACCTCCGACCTTTCGGTTAACGGCCGAACGTGCTAGCCAAATGCGCCACGGAGATTGTCGTGCTCCAATCTCACCACCGTCAGAACCTTTCTCCAAAGCTATCAGCGCAAAGAAAAAAAAGCGCCCCACCACCACCGGGTGGGCTCGAAACTCCAATTTTTCGGTTGACAGCCGAACGTGCTAGCCAATTGTGCCACGGAGACAGTCCTGCTCCACTCTCACCACCATCAAAACATATCTTCAAAGCTATCAGCCCAAAGAAAAAAGAGCGCCGCACCATCCCCGGGTGGGCTCGAACCTCCAACCTTTCGATTAACAGCCGATCGCGCTAACCAATTGCGCCACGGAGACAGTCGTGCTCCACTCTTACCACCACCAGAACATATTTTCAAAGCTATCAGCGCAAAGAAAAAAGCAACACACCACTCCCGGTAGGGCTCGAAACTCCAGGTTTTCGGTTACAAGCCGAACGTGCTAGCCAATTGCGCCACGGAGACAGTCGTGCTCCACTCTCACTACCGTCAGAACATTTCTTCAGAGCTATCAGCCCAAAGAAAAAAAAGCAACACACCACTCCCGAGAGGGCTCGAACCTCCAACCTTTCGGTTAACAGCCGATCGCGCTAGCAAATTGCGCCACGGAAACAGTCCTGCTATACTCTCACCACCATCAGAACATATCTTCAAAGCTTTCAGCCTAAAAAAAGCAACACATCACTCCCGGGAGGGCTCGAACCTCCAACCTTTCAGTTAACAGCCGATCGCGCTAGCCAAGTGCGCCACGGAGACAGTAGTGCTCCAATCTCACCACCGTCAGAACATGTCTCCAAAGCTATCAGCCCAAAGAAAAAGAAGCGCCGCACCACCACCGGGTGGGCTCGAACCTCCAACCTTTCGGTCAGCAGCAGATCGCGTTAGCCGATTGCGCGACAGAGACAGTTGTGCTCCACTCTCACCACCACCAAAGCATATCTTCAATGCTATCAGCCCAAAGAAAAAAGAGCGCCGCACCATCCCCGGGTCGGCTCAAACCTCCAACCTTTCGGTTAACAGCCGACCGCTCTAGCCAATTGCGCCACAAAGACAGTCCTGCTCCACTCTCACCACCATCAAAACATATCTTCAAAGCTATCAGCTCAAAGAAAAAAGAGCGCCGCACCATCCCCGGGTGGGCTCGAACCTCCTACCTTTTGATTAACAGCCGATCGCGCTAGCCAATTGCGCCACGGAGACAGTCGTGCTCTACTCTCACCACCATCAGAACATAGCTTCAAAGCTATCAGCGCAAAGAAAAAAAAGCGACACACCGTCCCCGGGTGGGCTCGAAACTCCAACTTTTCAGTTAGCAGCTGGTCGCGCTGGCCAATTGCGCCACGGAGACAGTCCTGCTCCACTCTCACCACGATCAGAACATATCTTCAAAGCTATCAGCCCAAAGAAAAAAAGCGCCGCACCGCCACCTGGTGGGCTCGAACCTCCAACCGTTCGGTTAACAGCCGATCGCTCTAGCCAATTGCGCCACGGAGACAGTCCTGCTCCACTCTCACCACCACCAAAGCATATCTTCAAAGCTATCAGCCCAAAGAAAAAAGAGCGCCGCACCATCCCCGGGTCGGCTCAAACCTCCAACCTTTCGATTAACAGCCGATCGCGCTAGCCAATTGCGCCGCGGAGACAGTTGTGCTCCACTCTCACCACCATCAGAACCTATCTTCAAAGCTATCAGCGCAAAGAAAAAAGCAACACACCACTCCCGGGAGGGCTCGAAACTCCAAATTTTCGGTTACCAGCTGAACGTGCTAGCCAATCGCGCCACGGAGACAGTCGTGCTCCACTCTCACCACCGTCAGAACATTTCTTCAGAGCTATCAGCCCAAAGAAAAAAAAGCGCCGCACCACCACCGGGTGGGCTCGAACCTCCAACCTTTCGGTTAACAGCCGATCGCGCTAGCCAATTGCGCCACGAAGACAGTCCTGCTCCATTCTCACCACCGTCAAAACATATCTTCAAAGCTATCAGCTCAAAGAAAAAAAAACAACACACCATCCCCGGGTGGGCTCGAACCTCCTACCTTTTGATTAACAGCCGATCGCGCTAGCCAATTGCGCCACGGAGACAGTCGTGCTCTACTCTCACCACCATCAGAACATATCTTCAAAGCTATCAGCGCAAAGAAAAAAAGCGACACACCGTCCCCGGGTGGGCTCGAAACTCCAACTTTTCAGTTAGCAGCCGGTCGCGCTGGCCAATTGCGCCACGGAGACAGTCCTGCTCCACTCTCACCACGATCAGAACATATCTTCAAAGCTATCAGCCAGAAGAAAAAAAGCGCCGCACCGCCACCGGGTGGGCTCGAACCTCCAACCGTTCGGTTAACAGCCGATCGCTCTAGCCAATATCGCCACGGAGACAGTCCTGCTCCACTCTCACCACCACCAAAGCATATCTTCAAAGCTATCAGCCCAAAGAAAAAAGAGCGCCGCACCATCCCCGGGTCGGCTCAAACCTCCAACCTTTCGATTAACAGCCGATCGCGGTAGCCAATTGCGCCGCGAAGACAGTTGTGCTCCACTCTACCACCATCAGAACCTATCTTCAAAGCTATCAGCGCAAAGAAAAAAGCAACACACCACTCCCGGGAGGGCTCGAAACTCCAAATTTTCGGTTACCAGCTGAACGTGCTAGCCAATTGCGCCACGGAGACAGTCGTGCTCCACTCTCACCACCGTCAGAATATTTCTTCAGAGCTATCAGCCCAAAGAAAAAAAAGCGCCGCACCACCACCAGGTGGGCTCGAACCTCCAACGTTTCGGTTAACTGCCGAACGCGCTAGCCGATTGCGCCACGGAGACAATCGTGCTCCACTATCACCACCGTCAGAACATTTCTTCAGAGCTATCAGCCCAAAGAAAAAGAAGCGCCGCACCGCCACCGGGTGGGCTCGAACCTCCAACCTTTCGGTCAACAGCAGATCGCGCTAGCCAATTGCGCCACGGAGACAGTCGTGCTCCAGTCTCACCACCATCAGAACATACTTTCAAAGCTATCAGCGCAAAGAAAAACGCGACACACCACTCCCGGGAGGGCTCGAAACTCCACGTTTTCGGTTAACAGCCGAATGTGCTAGCCCATTGAGCCAAGGAGACAGTCGTGCTCCAATCTCACCACCACGAGAACATTTCTCCAAAGCTAGCAGTGCAAAGAAAAAGAAGCGCCGCACCACCACCGGGTGGGCTCGAACCTCCAACCTTTCGGTCAACAGCAGATCGCGTTAGCCAATTGCGCTACGAAGACAGTCGTGCTCCACTCTCAACACCATCAGAACATATCTTCAAAGCTATCAGCGAAAAGAAAAAAAAGCGACACACCGTCCCCGGGTGGGCTCAAACCTCCAACCTTTCGGTTAATAGCTGATCTAGCTAGCCAATTGCGCCACGGAGACAGTCTTGCTCCACTCTCACCACCATCAAAGCATATCTTCAAAGCTACCAGCCCAAAGAAAAAAGAGCGCCGCACCATCCCCGGGTGGGCTCGAACCTCCAACCTTTCGATTAACAGCCGATCGCGCTAGCCGATTGCGCCGCGGAGACAGTCGTGCTTCACTCTCAACAGCATCAGAACATATCTTCAAAGCTATTAGCGATAAGAAAAAAAAGCGACACACCATCCCCGGGTAGGCTCAAACCTCCAACCTCTCGGTTAACAGCCGATCGCGCTAGCCAATAGCGCCTTGGAGACAGTCCTGCTATGCTCTCACCACCATCAGAACATATCTTCAAAGCTATCGGCCTAAAAAAAGTGCCGCACCACCACCAGGTGGGCTCGAACCTTCAACTTTTCGGTTAACTGCCGAACGCGCTAGCCAATTGCGTCACGGAGACAGTCGTGCTCCACTCTCACCACCGTCAGAACATTTCTTCAGAGCTATCAGCCCAAAGAAAAAGAAGCGCGCACCACACCCAGGTGGGCTCGAACCTCCAACCTTTTGGTCAACAGCAGATCGCGCTAGCCAATTGCGCCACGGAGACAGTCGTGCTCCAGTCTCACCACCATCAGAACATATTTTCAAAGCTATCAGCGCAAAGAAAAACGCGACACACCACTCCTGGGAGGGCTCGAAACTCCAATTTTTCGGTTAACAGCCGATTGCGCTAGCTAATTGCGCCACGGAGATAGTCCTGCTATACTCTCACCACTATCAGAACATATCTTCAAAGCTATCAGCCCAAAGAAAAAAAAGTGCCGCACCACCAGCGGGTGGGCTCAAACCTCCAACTTTTCGGTTAACTGGAAATCGCGCTAGCCAATTGCGCCGCGGAGACAGTTGTGCTCCACTCTCACCACCATCAGAACATATTTTCAAAGCTATCAGCGCAAAGAAAAACGCGACACACCACTCCTGGGAGGGCTCGAAACTCCAATTTTTCGGTTAACAGCCGATTGCGCTAGCTAATTGCGCCACGGAGACAGTCCTGCTCCACTCTCACCACCACCAAAGCATATCTTCAAAGCTATCAGCCCAAAGAAAAAAGAGCGCCGCACCATCCCCGGGTCGGCTCAAACCTCCAACCTTTCGATTAACAGCCGATCGCGCTAGCCAATTGCGCCGCGGAGACAGTTGTGCTCCACTCTCACCACCATCAGAACCTATCTTCAAAGCTATCAGCGCAAAGAAAAAAGCAACACACCACTCCCGGGAGGGCTCGAAACTCCAAATTTTCGGTTACCAGCTGAACGTGCTAGCCAATCGCGCCACGGAGACAGTCGTGCTCCACTCTCACCACTGTCAGAACATTTCTTCAGAGCTATCAGCCCAAAGAAAAAAAAGCGCCGCACCACCACCGGGTGGGCTCGAACCTCCAACCTTTCGGTTAACAGCCGATCGCGCTAGCCAATTGCGCCACGAAGACAGTCCTGCTCCATTCTCACCACCGTCAAAACATATCTTCAAAGCTATCAGCTCAAAGAAAAAAAAGCAACACACCATCCCCGGGTGGGCTCGAACCTCCTACCTTTTGATTAACAGCCGATCGCGCTAGCCAATTGCGCCACGGAGACAGTCGTGCTCTACTCTCACCACCATCAGAACATATCTTCAAAGCTATCAGCGCAAAGAAAAAAAGCGACACACCGTCCCCGGGTGGGCTCGAAACTCCAACTTTTCAGTTAGCAGCCGGTCGCGCTGGCCAATTGCGCCACGGAGACAGTCCTGCTCCACTCTCACCACGATCAGAACATATCTTCAAAGCTATCAGCCAGAAGAAAAAAAGCGCCGCACCGCCACCGGGTGGGCTCGAACCTCCAACCGTTCGGTTAACAGCCGATCGCTCTAGCCAATATCGCCACGGAGACAGTCCTGCTCCACTCTCACCACCACCAAAGCATATCTTCAAAGCTATCAGCCCAAAGAAAAAAGAGCGCCGCACCATCCCCGGGTCGGCTCAAACCTCCAACCTTTCGATTAACAGCCGATCGCGGTAGCCAATTGCGCCGCGAAGACAGTTGTGCTCCACTCTACCACCATCAGAACCTATCTTCAAAGCTATCAGCGCAAAGAAAAAAGCAACACACCACTCCCGGGAGGGCTCGAAACTCCAAATTTTCGGTTACCAGCTGAACGTGCTAGCCAATTGCGCCACGGAGACAGTCGTGCTCCACTCTCACCACCGTCAGAACATTTCTTCAGAGCTATCAGCCCAAAGAAAAAAAAGCGCCGCACCACCACCGGGTGGGCTCGAACCTCCAACCTTTCGGTTAACAGCCGATCGCGCTAGCCAATTGCGCCACGAAGACAGTCCTGCTCCATTCTCACCACCGTCAGAACATTTCTTCAGAGCTATCAGCCCAAAGAAAAAGAAGCGCCGCACCGCCACCGGGTGGGCTCGAACCTCCAACCTTTCGGTCAACAGCAGATCGCGCTAGCCAATTGCGCCACGGAGACAGTCGTGCTCCAGTCTCACCACCATCAGAACATACTTTCAAAGCTATCAGCGCAAAGAAAAACGCGACACACCACTCCCGGGAGGGCTCGAAACTCCACGTTTTCGGTTAACAGCCGAATGTGCTAGCCCATTGAGCCAAGGAGACAGTCGTGCTCCAATCTCACCACCACGAGAACATTTCTCCAAAGCTAGCAGTGCAAAGAAAAAGAAGCGCCGCACCACCACCGGGTGGGCTCGAACCTCCAACCTTTCGGTCAACAGCAGATCGCGTTAGCCAATTGCGCTACGAAGACAGTCGTGCTCCACTCTCAACACCATCAGAACATATCTTCAAAGCTATCAGCGAAAAGAAAAAAAAGCGACACACCGTCCCCGGGTGGGCTCAAACCTCCAACCTTTCGGTTAATAGCTGATCTAGCTAGCCAATTGCGCCACGGAGACAGTCTTGCTCCACTCTCACCACCATCAAAGCATATCTTCAAAGCTACCAGCCCAAAGAAAAAAGAGCGCCGCACCATCCCCGGGTGGGCTCGAACCTCCAACCTTTCGATTAACAGCCGATCGCGCTAGCCGATTGCGCCGCGGAGACAGTCGTGCTTCACTCTCAACAGCATCAGAACATATCTTCAAAGCTATTAGCGATAAGAAAAAAAAAGCGACACACCGTCCCCGGGTAGGCTCAAACCTCCAACCTCTCGGTTAACAGCCGATCGCGCTAGCCAATAGCGCCTTGGAGACAGTCCTGCTATGCTCTCACCACCATCAGAACATATCTTCAAAGCTATCGGCCTAAAAAAAGTGCCGCACCACCACCAGGTGGGCTCGAACCTTCAACTTTTCGGTTAACTGCCGAACGCGCTAGCCAATTGCGTCACGGAGACAGTCGTGCTCCACTCTCACCACCGTCAGAACATTTCTTCAGAGCTATCAGCCCAAAGAAAAAGAAGCGCGCACCACACCCAGGTGGGCTCGAACCTCCAACCTTTTGGTCAACAGCAGATCGCGCTAGCCAATTGCGCCACGGAGACAGTCGTGCTCCAGTCTCACCACCATCAGAACATATTTTCAAAGCTATCAGCGCAAAGAAAAACGCGACACACCACTCCTGGGAGGGCTCGAAACTCCAATTTTTCGGTTAACAGCCGATTGCGCTAGCTAATTGCGCCACGGAGATAGTCCTGCTATACTCTCACCACTATCAGAACATATCTTCAAAGCTATCAGCCCAAAGAAAAAAAAGTGCCGCACCACCAGCGGGTGGGCTCAAACCTCCAACTTTTCGGTTAACTGGAAATCGCGCTAGCTAACTGCGCCACGGAGACAGTCGTGCTCCACTCTCACCACCGTCAGAACATTTCTTCAGAGCTATCAGCCCAAAGAAAAAGAAACGCCGCACCACCACCGGGTGGGCTCGAACCTCCAACCTTTCGGCTAACAGCCGATCGCGCTAGCCAATTGCGCCACGGAGACAGTCGTGCTCCACATTCACCACCATCAGAACATATCTTCAAAGCTATCAGCGCAAAGAAAAAAAAGCGACACACCGGCCCCGGGTGGGCTCGAACCTCCAAACTTTCGGTTAACAGCCGATCGCGCTCGCCAATTGCGCCATGGAGACAGTCGTGCTCCACTCTCACCAACATCAGAACATATCTTCAAAGCTACCAGCCTAAAGAAAAAAAGCGCCGCACCACCCCCAGGTGGGCTCGAACCTCCATCCTTTCTGTTAACAGCCGATCACGCTAGCCAATTGCGCCACGGAGACAGTCCTGCTCCACTCTCACCACCATCAGAACATGTCTTCAAAGCTATCAGCGCAAAGAAAAAAAAAGCGACACACCGTCCCGGGGTGGGCTCGAAACTCCAACCTTTCGGTTAACAGCCGATCGCGCTAGCCAATTGCGCCACGGAGACAGTCCTGCTCCACTCTCACCACCATCAGAACATATCTTCAAAGCTATCAGCCCAAAGAAAAAAAGTGCCACACCACCACCGGGTGGGCTCGCAGCTCCAACCTTTCGGTTAACAGTCGATCGCGCTAGCCAATTGCGCCACGGAGACAGTCCTGCATCACTCTCACCACCATCAGAACATATCTTCAAAGCTATCAGACCATAGAAAAAAAGCCCGCACCACCACCGGGTGGGCTCGAACCTCAACCCTTTCGGTTAACAGCCGAACGCGCTAGCCAATTGCGCCACGGAGACAGCCCTGCACCACTTTAGCCACCATCAGAACATATCTTCAAAGCTATCAGCGCAAAGAAAAAAGCAACCCACCACCCCCAGGTGGGCTCGAACCTCCATCCTTTCTGTTAACAGCCGATCGCGCTAGCCAATTGCGCCACGGAGACAGTCCTGCTCCACTCTCACCACCATCAGAACATGTTTTCAAAGCTATCAGCGCAAAGAAAAAAAAGCGACACACCGTCCCCGGGTGGGCTCGAAACTCCAACCTTTCGGTTAACAGCCGATCGCGCTAGCCAATTGCGCCACGGAGACAGTCCTGCTCCACTCTCACCACCATCAGAACATATCTTCAAAGCTATCAGCCCAAAGAAAAAAAGCGCCACACCACCACCGGGTGGGCTCGAACCTCCAACCTTTCGGTTAACAGTCGATCGCGCTAGCCAATTGCGCCACGGAGACAGTCCTGCATCACTCTCACCACCATTAGAACATATCTTCAAAGCTATCAGACCATAGAAAAAAAGCCCGCACCACCACCGGGTGGGCTCGAACCTCAACCCTTTCGGTTAACAGCCGAACGCGCTAGCCAATTGCGCCACGGAGACAGTCCTGCACCACTCTAGCCACCATCAGAACATATCTTCAAAGCTATCAGCGCAAAGAAAAAAGCAACCCACCACTCCCGGGAGGGCTTGAAACTCCAATTTTTCGGTTACCAGCCGAACGTGCTAGCCAATTGTGCCACGGAGACAGTCCTGCTCCACTCTCACCACCATCAAAACATATCTTCAAAGCTATCAGCCCAAAGAAAAAAGAGCGCCGCACCATCCCCGGGTGTGCTCGAACCTCCAACCTTTCGATTTACAGCCGATCGCGCTAGCCAATTGCGCCACGGAGACAGTCGCGCTCCACTCTAACCACCATCAGAACATATCTTCAAAGCTATCAGCCCAAAGAAAAAAAAGTGCCGCACCACCACCGGGTGGGCTCGAACCTCAAACCTTTCGGTTAACAGCCGATCGCGCTAGCCAATTGCGCCACGGAGACAGTCCTGCTCCCCTCTCACCACCGTCAGAACATATCTTCAAAGCTATCAGTGCAAAGAAAAAAGCAACACACCCCTCCCGGGAGGGTTCGAACTTCCAACTTTCCGGTTAACAGCCGATCGCCCTAGCCATTTGCGCCACGGAGACAGTCCTGCTCCTCTCTCCACCTTCAGAACATATCTTCAAAGCAATCAGCCCATAGAAAAAAAAGCCCGCACCACCACGGGTGGGCTCGGACCTCCGACCTTTCGGTTAACGGCCGAACGTGCTAGCCAAATGCGCCACGGAGATTGTCGTGCTCCAATCTCACCACCGTCAGAACCTTTCTCCAAAGCTATCAGCGCAAAGAAAAAAAAGCGCCCCACCACCACCGGGTGGGCTCGAAACTCCAATTTTTCGGTTGACAGCCGAACGTGCTAGCCAATTGTGCCACGGAGACAGTCCTGCTCCACTCTCACCACCATCAAAACATATCTTCAAAGCTATCAGCCCAAAGAAAAAAAAAGCAACACACCACTCCCGAGAGGGCTCGAACCTCCAACCTTTTGGTCAACAGAGGATCGCGCTAGCCAATTGCGCCACGGAGACAGTCGTGCTCCTGTCTCACCACCGTCAGAACATATTTTCAAAGCTATCAGCGCAAAGAAAAACGCGACACACCACTCCTGGGAGGCTCGAAACTCCAATTTTTCGGTTAACAGCCGATTGCGCTAGCACATTGCGCCACGGAGATAGTCCTGCTATACTCTCACCACTATCAGAACATATCTTCAAAGCTATCAGCCCAAAGAAAAAAAAGTGCCGCACCACCAGCGGGTGGGCTCGAACCTCCAACTTTTCGGTTAACTGGAAATCGCGCTAGCTAACTGCGCCACGGAGACAGTCGTGCTCCACTCTCACCACCGTCAGAACATTTATTCAGAGCTATCAGCCCAAAGAAAAAGAAGCGCCGCACCACCACCGGGTGGGCTCGAACCTCCAACCTTTCGGCTAACAGCCGATCGCGCTAGCCAATTGCGCCACGGAGACAGTCGTGCTCCACATTCACCACCATCAGAACATATCTTCAAAGCTATCAGCTCAAAGAAAAAAAAGCGACACACCGGCCCGGGGTGGGCTCGAACCTCCAAACTTTCGGTTAACAGCCGATCGCGCTCGCCAATTGCGCCATGGAGACAGTCGTGCTCCACTCTCACCAACATCAGAACATATCTTCAAAGCTACCAGCCTAAAGAAAAAAAGCGCCGCACCACCCCCAGGTGGGCTCGAACCTCCATCCTTTCTGTTAACAGCCGATCGCGCTAGCCAATTGCGCCACGGAGACAGTCCTGCTCCACTCTCACCACCATCAGAACATGTCTTCAAAGCTATCAGCGCAAAGAAAAAAAAAGCGACACACCGTCCCCGGGTGGGCTCGAAACTCCAACCTTTCGGTTAACAGCCGATCGCGCTAGCCAATTGCGCCACGGAGACAGTCCTGCTCCACTCTCACCACCATCAGAACATATCTTCAAAGCTATCAGCCCAAAGAAAAAAAGTGCCACACCACCACCGGGTGGGCTCGCACCTCCAACCTTTAGGTTAACAGTCGATCGCGCTAGCCAATTGCGCCACGGAGACAGTCCTGCATCACTCTCACCACCATCAGAACATATCTTGAAAGCTATCAGACCATAGAAAAAAAGCCCGCACCACCACCGGGTGGGCTCGAACCTCAACCCTTTCGGTTAACAGCCGAACGCGCTAGCCAATTGCGCCACGGAGACAGTCCTGCACCACTTTAGCCCCCATCAGAACATATCTTCAAAGCTATCAGCGCAAAGAAAAAAGCAACCCACCACTCCCGGGAGGGCTTGAAACTCCAATTTTTCGGTTATCAGCCGAACGTGCTAGCCAATTGTGCCATGGAGACAGTCCTGCTCCACTCACACCACCATCAAAACATATCTTCAAAGCTATCAGCCCAAAGAAAAAAAAAGCGAAACACTGGCCCCGGGTGGGCTCGAACCTCCAAACTTTCGGTTAACAGCCGATCGCGCTCGCCAATTGCGCCATGGAGACAGTCGTGCTCCACTCTCACCAACATCAGAACATATCTTCAAAGCTACCAGCCTAAAGAAAAAAAGCGCCGCACCACCCCCAGGTGGGCTCGAACCTCCATCCTTTCTGTTAACAGCCGATCGCGCTAGCCAATTGCGCCACGGAGACAGTCCTGCTCCACTCTCACCACCATCAGAACATGTCTTCAAAGCTATCAGCGCAAAGAAAAAAAAGCGACACACCGTCCCCGGGTGGGCTCGAAACTCCAACCTTTCGGTTAACAGCCGGTCACGCTAGCCAATTGCGCCACGGAGACAGTCCTGCTCCACTCTCACCACCATCAGAACATATCTTCAAAGCTATCAGCCCAAAGAAAAAAAGCGCCACACCACCACCGGGTGGGCTCGAACCTCCAACCTTTCGGTTAACAGTCGATCGCGCTAGCCAATTGCGCCACGGAGACAGTCCTGCATCACTCTCACCACCATCAGAACATATCTTCAAAGCTATCAGACCATAGAAAAAAAGCCCGCACCACCACCGGGTGGGCTCGAACCTCAACCCTTTCGGTTAACAGCCGAACGCGCTAGCCAATTGCGCCACGGAGACAGTCCTGCACCACTTTAGCCACCATGAGAACATATCTTCAAAGCTATCAGCGCAAAGAAAAAAGCAACCCACCACTCCCGGGAGGGCTTGAAACTCCAATTTTTCGGTTACCAGCCGAACGTGCTAGCCAATTGTGCCACGGAGACAGTCCTGCTCCACTCTCACCACCATCAAAACATATCTTCAAAGCTATCAGCCCAAAGAAAAAAGAGCGCCGCACCATCCCCGGGTGGGCTCGAACCTCCAACCTTTCGATTTACAGCCGATCGCGCTAGCCGATTGCGCCACGGAGACAGTCGCGCTCCACTCTAACCACCATCAGAACATATCTTCAAAGCTATCAGCCCAAAGAAAAAAAAGTGCCGCACCACTACCGGGTGGGCTCGAACCTCAAACCTTTCGGTTAACAGCCGATCGCGCTAGCCAATTGCGCCACGGAGACAGTCCTGCTCCCCTCTCACCACCGTCAGAACATATCTTCAAAGCTATCAGTGCAAAGAAAAAAGCAACACACCCCTCCCGGGAGGGTTCGAACTTCCAACTTTCCGGTTAACAGCCGATCGCCCTAGCCATTTGCGCCACGGAGACAGTCCTGCTCCTCTCTCACCACCATCAGAACATATCTTCAAAGCAATCAGCCCATAGAAAAAAAAGCCCGCACCACCACGGGTGGGCTCGAACCTCCGACCTTTCGGTTAACGGCCGAACGTGCTAGCCAAATGCGCCACGGAGATTGTCGTGCTCCAATCTCACCACCGTCAGAACCTTTCTCCAAAGCTATCAGCGCAAAGAAAAAAAAGCGCCCCACCACCACCGGGTGGGCTCGAAACTCCAATTTTTCGGTTGACAGCCGAACGTGCTAGCCAATTGTGCCACGGAGACAGTCCTGCTTCACTCTCACCACCATCAAAACATATCTTCAAAGCTATCAGCCCAAAGAAAAAAAAGCAACACACCACTCCCGAGAGGGCTCGAACCTCCAACCTTTCGGTTAACAGCCGATCGCGCTAGCGAATTGCGCCACGGAGACAGTCCTGCTATACTCTCACCACCATCAGAACATATCTTCAAAGTTATCGGCCTAAAAAAAAAGTGCCGCACCACCACCAGGTGGGCTCGAACCTCCAACTTTTCGGTTAACTGCCGAACGCGCTAGCCAATTGCGCCACGGAGACAGTCGTGCTCCACTCTCACCACCGTCAGAACATTTCTTCAGAGCTATCAGCCCAAAGAAAAAGAAGCGTCGCACCACCACCGGACCGGGTGGGCTCCAACCTCCAACCTTTCGGTCAACAGCAGATCGCGCTAGCCAATTGCGCCACGGAGACAGTCGTGCTCCACATTCACCACCATCAGAACATATCTTCAAAGCTATGAGCGCAAAGAAAAAAAAGCGACACACCGGCCCCGGGTGGGCTCGAACCTCCAAACTTTCGGTTAACAGCCGATCGCGCTCGCCAATTGCGCCATGGAGACAGTCGTGCTCCACTCTCACCAACATCAGAACATATCTTCAAAGCTACCAGCCTAAAGAAAAAAAGCGCCGCACCACCCCCAGGTGGGCTCGAACCTCCATCCTTTCTGTTAACAGCCGATCGCGCTAGCCAATTGCGCCACGGAGACAGTCCTGCTCCACTCTCACCACCATCAGAACATGTCTTCAAAGCTATCAGCGCAAAGAAAAAAAAAAGCGACACACCGTCCCCGGGTGGCCTCGAAACTCCAACCTTTCGGTTAACAGCCGATCGCGCTAGCCAATTGCGCCACGGAGACAGTCCTGCACCACTCTCACCACCATCAGAACATATCTTCAAAGCTATCAGCCCAAAGAAAAAAAGCGCCACACCACCACCGGGTGGGCTCGCACCTCCAACCTTTCGGTTAACAGTCGATCGCGCTAGCCAATTGCACCACGGAGACAGTCCTGCATCACTCTCACCACCATCAGAACATATCTTCAAAGCTATCAGACCATAGAAAAAAAGCCCGCACCACCACCGGGTGGGCTCGAACCTCAAACCTTTCGGTTAACAGCCGATCGCGCTAGCCGATTGCGCCACGGAGACAGTCCTGCTCCCTTCTCACCACCGTCAGAACATATCTTCAAAGCTATCAGTGCAAAGAAAAAAGCAACACACCCCTCCCGGGAGGGTTCGAACTTCCAACTTTCCGGTTAACAGCCGATCGCCCTAGCCATTTGCGCCACGGAGACAGTCGTGCTCCACTTTCACCACCATCAGAACATATCTTCAAAGCTATCAGCGCAAAGAAAAAAGCAACACACCACTCCCGGGAGGGCTCGAAACTCAAACTCTTCGGTTAACAGCCGATCGGGCTAGCCAATTGCGCCACGGAGACAGTCCTGCTCCTCTCTCACCACCATCAGAACATATCTTCAAAGCAATCAGCCCATAGAAAAAAAGCCCGCACCACCACGGGTGGGCTCGAACCTCCGACCTTTCGGTTAACGGCCGAACGTGCTAGCCAAATGCGCCACGGAGATTGTCGTGCTCCAATCTCACCACCGTCAGAACCTTTCTCCAAAGCTATCAGCGCAAAGAAAAAAAAGCGCCCCACCACCACCGGGTGGGCTCGAAACTCCAATTTTTCGGTTGATAGCCGAACGTGCTAGCCATTTGTGCCACGGAGACAGCTCTGCTCAGCTCTCACCACCATCAAAACATATCTTCAAAGCTATCAGCCCAAAGAAAAAAAAGCAACACACCACTCCCGAGAGGGCTCGAACCTCCAACTTTTCGGTTAACTGCCGAACGCGCTAGCCAATTGCGCCACGGAGACAGTCGTGCTCCACTCTCACCACCGTCACAACATTTCTTCCGAGCTATCAGCCCAAAGAAAAAGAAGCGTCGCACCACCACCGGACCGGGTGGGCTCGAACCTCCAACCTTTCGGTCAACAGCAGATCGCGCTAGCCAATTGCGCCACGGAGACAGTCGTGCTCCAGTCTCACCACCATCAGAACATATTTTCAAAGCTATCAGGGCAAAGAAAAACGCGACACACCACTCCCGGGAGGGCTCGAAACTCCAAATTTTCGGTTAACAGCCGAATGTGTTAGCCAATTGCGCCAAGGAGACAGTCGTGCTCCAATCTCACCACCGCGAGAACATTTCTCCAAAGCTATCAGTGCAAAGAAAAAAAAGCGCCGCACCACCACCGGGTGGGCTTGAAACTCCAACCTTTCGGTCAACAGCAGATCGCGCTAGCCAATTGCGCCACGGAGACAGTCGTGCTCCAGTCTCACCACCATCAGAACATATTTTCAAAGCTATCAGCGCTTAGAAAAACGCGACACACCACTCCAGGGAGGGCTCGAAACTCCAATTTTTCGGTTAACAGCCAAACGTGCTAGCCAATTGCGCCACGGAGACAGTCGTGCTCCACGCTCACCACCGTCAAAACATTTCTTCAGAGCTATCAGCCCAAAGAAAAAAAAAGCGCCCCACCACCACCGGGTGGGCTCGAACCTCCAACCTTTCGGTGAACAGCCGATCGCGCGAGCCAATTGCGCCACGGAGACAGTCCTGCTCCTCTCTCACCACCATCAGAACACATCTTCAAAGCAATCAGCCCATAGAAAAAAAAGCCCGCACCAACCCCGGGTGGGCTCGAACCTCCAAACTCCCGGTCAACGGCTGAACGTGCTAGCCAATTGCGCCACGGAGATTGTCGTGCCCCAGTCTCACCACGGTCAGAACCTTTCTCCAAAGCTATCAGCGCAAAGAAAAAAAAGCGCCCCACCACCACCGGGTGGGCTCGAAACTCCAATTTTTCGGTTAACTGCCGAACGCGCTAGCCAATTGCGCCACGGAGACAGTCGTGCTCCACTCTCACCACCGTCAGAACACTTCTTCAGAGCTATCAGCCCAAAGAAAAAGAAGCGTCGCACCACCACCGGACCGGGTGGGCTTCAACCTCCAACCTTTCGGTCAACAGCAGATCGCGCTAGCCAATTGCGCCACGGAGACAGTCGTGCTCCAGTCTCACCACCATCAGAACATATTTTCAAAGCTATCAGGGCAAAGAAAAACGCGACACACCACTCCCGGGAGATCTCAAAACTCCAATTTTTCGGTTAACAGCCGAATGTGCTAGCCAATTGCGCCAAGGAGACTGTCGTGCTCCAATCTCACCACCGCGAGAACATTTCTCCAAAGCTATCAGTGCAAAGAAAAAAAAGCGCCGCACCACCACCGGGTGGGCTCGAAACTCCAACCTTTCGGTCAACAGCAGATCGCGCTAGCCAATTGCGCCACGGAGACAGTCGTGCTCCACATTCACCACCATCAGAACATATCTTCAAAGCTATCAGCGCAAAGAAAAAAAAGCGACACACCGGCCCCGGGTGGGCTCGAACCTCCAAACTTTCGGTTAACAGCCGATCGCGCTCGCCAATTGCGCCATGGAGACAGTCGTGCTCCACTCTCACCAACATCAGAACATATCTTCAAAGCTACCAGCCTAAAGAAAAAAAGCGCCGCACCACCCCCAGGTGGGCTCGAACCTCCATCCTTTCTGTTAACAGCCGATCGCGCTAGCCAATTGCGCCACGGAGACAGTCCTGCTCCACTCTCACCACCATCAGAACATGTCTTCAAAGCTATCAGCGCAAAGAAAAAAAAAAGCGACACACCGTCCCCGGGTGGGCTCAAAACTCCAACCTTTCGGTTAACAGCCGATCGCGCTAGCCAATTGCGTCACGGAGACAGTCCTGCACCACTCTCACCACCATCAGAACATATCTTCAAAGCTATCAGCCCAAAGAAAAAAAGCGCCACACCACCACCGGGTGGGCTCGCACCTCCAACCTTTCGGTTAACAGTCGATCGCGCTAGCCAATTGCACCACGGAGACAGTCCTGCATCACTCTCACCACCATCAGAACATATCTTCAAAGCTATCAGACCATAGAAAAAAAGCCCGCACCACCACCGGGTGGGCTCGAACCTCAACCCTTTCGGTTAACAGCCGAACGCGCTAGCCAATTGCGCCACGGAGACAGTCCTGCACCACTTTAGCCACCATCAGAACATATCTTCAAAGCTATCAGCGCAAAGAAAAAAGCAACCCACCACTCCCGGGAGGGCTTGAAACTCCAATTTTTCGGTTACCAGCCGAACGGGCTAGCCAATTGTGCCACGGAGACAGTCCTGCTCCACTCTCACCTCCATCAAAACATATCTTCAAAGCTATCAGCCCAAAGAAAAAAGAGCGCCGCACCATCCCCGGGTGGGCTCGAACCTCCAACCTTTCGATTTACAGCCGATCGCGCTAGCCGATTGCGCCACGGAGACAGTCGCGCTCCACTCTAACCACCATCACAACATATCTTCAAAGCTATCAGCCCAAAGAAAAAAAAGTGCCGCACCACCACCGGGTGGGCTCGAACCTCAAACCTTTCGGTTAACAGCCGATCGCGCTAGCCAATTGCGCCACGGAGACAGTCCTGCTCCCCTCTCACCACCGTCAGAACATATCTTCAAAGCTATCAGTGCAAAGAAAAAAGCAACACACCCCTCCCGGGAGGGTTCGAACTTCCAACTTTCCGGTTAACAGCCGATCGCCCTAGCCATTTGCGCCACGGAGACAGTCCTGCTCCTCTCTCACCACCATCAGAACATATCTTCAAAGCAATCAGCCCATAGAAAAAAAAGCCCGCACCACCACGGGTGGGCTCGAACCTCCGACCTTTCGGTTAACGGCCGAACGTGCTAGCCAAATGCGCCACGGAGATTGTCGTGCTCCAATCTCACCACCGTCAGAACCTTTCTCCAAAGCTATCAGCGCAAAGAAAAAAAAGCGCCCCACCACCACCGGGTGGGCTCGAAACTCCAATTTTTCGGTTGACAGCCGAACGTGCTAGCCAATTGTGCCACGGAGACAGTCCTGCTTCACTCTCACCACCATCAAAACATATCTTCAAAGCTATCAGCCCAAAGAAAAAAAAAGCAACACACCACTCCCGAGAGGGCTCGAACCTCCAACCTTTCGGTTAACAGCCGATCGCGCTAGCAAATTGCGCCACGGAGACAGTCCTGCTATACTCTCACCACCATCAGAACATATCTTCAAAGTTATCGGCCTAAAAAAAAGTGCCGCACCACCACCAGGAGGGCTCGAACCTCCAACTTTTCGGTTAACTGCCGGACGCGCTAGCCAATTGTGCCACGGAGACAGTCGTGCTCCACTCTCACCACCGTCAGAACATTTCTTCAGAGCTATCAGCCCAAAGAAAAAGAAGCGTCGCACCACCACCGGACCGGGTGGGCTCCAACCTCCAACTTTCGGTCAACAGCAGATCGCGCTAGCCAATTGCGCCACGGAGACAGTCGTGCTCCACATTCACCACCATCAGAACATATCTTCAAAGCTATCAGCGCAAAGAAAAAAAAGCGACACACCGGCCCCGGGTGGGCTCGAACCTCCAAACTTTCGGTTAACAGCCGATCGCGCTCGCCAATTGCGCCATGGAGACAGTCGTGCTCCACTCTCACCAACATCAGAACATATCTTCAAAGCTACCAGCCTAAAGAAAAAAAGCGCCGCACCACCCCCAGGTGGGCTCGAACCTCCATCCTTTCTGTTAACAGCCGATCGCGCTAGCCAATTGCGCCACGGAGACAGTCCTGCTCCACTCTCACCACCATCAGAACATGTCTTCAAAGCTATCAGCGCAAAGAAAAAAAAAGCGACACACCGTCCCCGGTTGGCCTCGAAACTCCAACCTTTCGGTTAACAGCCGATCGCGCTAGCCAATTGCGCCACGGAGACAGTCCTGCACCACTCTCACCACCATCAGAACATATCTTCAAAGCTATCAGCCCAAAGAAAAAAAGCGCCACACCACCACCGGGTGGGCTCGCACCTCCAACCTTTCGGTTAACAGTCGATCGCGCTAGCCAATTGCACCACGGAGACAGTCCTGCATCACTCTCACCACCATCAGAACATATCTTCAAAGCTATCAGACCATAGAAAAAAAGCCCGCACCACCACCGGGTGGGCTCGAACCTCAAACCTTTCGGTTAACAGCCGATCGCGCTAGCCGATTGCGCCACGGAGACAGTCCTGCTCCCCTCTCACCACCGTCAGAACATATCTTCAAAGCTATCAGTGCAAAGAAAAAAGCAACACACCCCTCCCCGGAGGGTTCGAACTTCCAACTTTCCGGTTAACAGCCGATCGCCCTAGCCATTTGCGCCACGGAGACAGTCGTGCTCCACTTTCACCACCATCAGAACATATCTTCAAAGCTATCTGCGCAAAGAAAAAAGCAACACACCACTCCCGGGAGGGCTCGAAACTCAAACTCTTCGGTTAACAGCCGATCGGGCTAGCCAATTGCGCCACGGAGACAGTCCTGCTCCTCTCTCACCACCATCAGAACATATTGTGACGAAGGAACGCGTTTATTTACAGGAAATGGTTGAGATCGGTACAGCTCAGAGCCAGAAAACCGGCGACCGAGCTGCTCGTGAGCCAGACCGCTTCCACCTCTTCCTCTTCATGCGCCCATCGAGGTGTGTCATTTCCCCCGTTCGCAGACGATGCCCACTGGGCGAGTCAATAGGAAGGTTGGTGGTGATATGGCTTGAGGCGCGCGACGTGTGTCAGCTGTGTCTTGCTAGAGCGCCGACCATTGCTTGTGACGCCGGAGATGACGTATGTGACGTCGCTGAGACGGTCAATGACTACAAATGGTCCGGAGTAGTGGGCCAGAAACTTTTGGCATAAACCACGTTTGCGGACAGGTGTCCACAACCACACCAGGTCACCCTTTGTGTAGGCAACGGAGTGATGGTGGGCGTCGTACCGGGTCTTGGAGCGCTGTTGAGATGCAATGGTTCGAAGGCGTGCGACGCGACGGGCTTCTTCAGCGCGGCATAGTGACTCGGCAACCGATGTTTCCACATCTAACGTAAAAGGCAGAATGGTGTCGAGGCAACTGCGGGGGGAGCGGGCGTAGAGCAGGAAAAAGGGCGCGTACCCTGTTGTCTCGTGTTTCGCGGTGTTGTAGGCGTATGTGATATAGGGCAGTACTTCGTCCCAGTTTTTGTGCTTGGCATCAACATAAATTGACAACATGTTCGTTAGCGTCCTGTTGGTCCGCTCTACGAGGCCATTCGTCTGGGGGTGATACGGGGTTGCGTGGCGGAATTGGCTGGCAGACAGGCGTAGGATCTCTTCAACGACGTCAGCGACGAACTGACGTCCCCGGTCGCTAATGACGACTCGTGGAGGGCCATGACGGAGAATGATATGCCGAAGCATAAACTGCGACACGTGAAAGGCTGTTGCAGTAGGTATAGCCGCAGTTTCTGCGTAGCGCGTCAGGTGGTCGACGCACACGATGACCCATCGATTGGCACTGGCTGAACGCGGAAACGGACCTAGAAGGTCGACACCAACAATCTCGAAGGGAGAGCTAGGAGGTGGTACGGGATGGAGAAGTCCGGGTGATGTAGTCGTGGGACGCTTGTGACGTTGACATTGTTCGCAACCCGCTACGTATTTTTCTGTGTCGCGTCGCATCTTGGGCCAGTAAAACCTTTGCTGGATGCGATGAAACGTTCTGGCGAAGCCCATGTGCCCACTGGTTGCGTTGTCATGGCAGAACCGAAAAATTTGGGGACGTAGAGTGCGTGGAACTACCAGAAGCAGACGGGCGCCTTGGCCAGAATAATTCTTCTTGTAAAGGACGGCGTCATGGACTATAAAAGAGCTTGAACTGGCCGGGTCATTCGCGGAGGCAAACAGGTGATCTAAGCAATGATCCTCGTGCTGTGCTGTCCGGAAAGCCGCGATGTCAGGAAAATGAGAGTCAATAGCTGTGATAAAATCGTCAAAATTATCAGCTTCACACTCGGTCGTTGGTAGAGGAAGCCGTGACAGGCAGTCAGCGTCTGCGTGGCGATTACCGCTCTTGTAGCGGACCGTGAAGTCAAATTCTTGTAACCGTATGGCCCATCGCGCAAGTCGACCAGATGGATCACGTAGGCTCACCAACCAGCAAAGAGAGTGATGATCTGTGATAACTGAGAAACGACGACCGTAGATGTAGGGGCGAAACTTGTGTACGGCGAAAACGACGGCGAGGCACTCCAATTCGGTAACCGTATAATTACGCTCTGCCTTGCTCAGGGACCGGCTTGCATAGGCGACGACGTGTTCAGCATTGTTGTGTCGTTGAATAAGCACCGCGCCGAGACCAACTCCACTGGCATCGGTGTGGATTTCCGTGGAAGCAGAGGGATCGAAGTGGCATAGTATTGGCCCGGAAGTGAGAGCGAACTTTAGTTGCTTAAACGCTGACTCACAATTTGGTGTCCAGTGGAAAGGGACGTCCTTGCGCAGCAAGTCAGTCAGTGGCTGGGCCTTTTCAGCAAAATTAGGTACAAAGCGGCGAAAATAAGAGCATAGGCCCAGAAAGCTTCGTAGCTCGCGGATAGACTGTGGCTGCTTAAACTTGCTGACGGCGTCCACTTTCTGCGGGTCCGGTCTAACACCAGCTTTGTCCACAAGGTGTCCTAAAACCAGTGTTTGCCGTTCACCGAAACGACATTTTTTTGAGTTCAGTGTCAAGGCGGCTTTCTCCAAACATGTTAGAACAACGTCAAGGCGATGATTATGTTCTTCAAAAGTTCGTCCAAAAATAACCACATCGTCCAGGTAACATAAACAAATTTCCCATTTAAGGCCTCTCAAGACGGTATCCATATAGCGTTCAAATGTTGCCGGAGCATTACACAAGCCGAACGGCATAACATTAAATTCAAATAGACCGTCTGGCGTTACAAAAGCCGTCTTCTCTTTATCAACTGGATCCATGGGAATCTGCCAATACCCGGATCGCAAGTCTACCGAAGAAAAGTAGGAAGCTGAATGAAGGCAGTCAATTACGTCATCAATGCGGGGGAGGGGGTACACGTCCTTCTTGGTTATAGAATTGAGACGCCGATAATCAACACAGAACCTCCAGGACCCGTCTTTTTTCTTTACCAAAATAACAGGCGCAGCCCACGGACTTGACGATTCTTGAATTACACCAGTGGCTAGCATCTCGCCAACTTGTTCAGCAATAACTTTGCGTTCGGACACGGACACGCGATAGGGCTTTTGTCGGAGAGGATGAGCAGAGCCAGTATCGATCTTGTGACGAGCGCGCGTGGTCGGTATCTGAGCCCTAGGCACCTTCCGTGCAAAATCAAATACTTTAGCATGTCTCGCCAGCAGTGCAACCAGGTCTTTGCGCTTCTGTGAGGAAATGGACTTGCTAACCATTTTTGAAAATTCAGCTTCCATACCAGAAGTTTCCGGACCCGCCCTTTCAAGATCGCTTAAAGCTCCAATGCAGGTGCTGCTCTGCTTTTCGAACAGGGCAAGGCGCATACCAGCCGGTAGTACAACCGACTCGGGTGAGCTGTTTATCACCCATAATTGAGCCGTCTCGTCTGCGAGAGATACAATGCATCGTGGTACAAAGATGTTTTTCTTGAGACAAGCTACAGGCAACGGCTCAATCACTATGTCACGTGAATTCAAACTCGAGTTGGTTTCCGAAGTGGTCACTTGTACGCTGGCCGTGGACCACGCTGGCAGAAGTACATCTTTAGCTACAGTGAGGTTACCTTTCTCACAATCAGGCTGCTGGGCGAGAGTAGACAACAGAACCTCACCTGCTCCACAATCCACGGTCGCACGACACTCTCGCAAAAAGTCTATGCCAAGTATAACGTCATGCGTTGATTGAGCCAGTACTGTGAATTCCGCCTTGAACGTTTTACCGGCAACACTAACAGACGCAGTGCAGACGCCGACAGGACGCAAGAATGCGCCGCTCACTGCCCGAAATGTGGCAGGTTTGTCCCAGTGAAACATAACCTTACGGCCTAGTCGTTGCTTAAAAACTAAACTCATCACGGAAACACTTGCGCCAGTGTCTATCAATGCCATCGTGGGAACGTCGTCAACAAGTACCTGAACCTTATTCTGAAGCATAGAAACTGGTGGAGGCATTCTTTGATGAAAATCGGTACGTCCAGCGACCTCACCTCCGTCGGCCGCGCTGGCTAGTTTCCCGGTGGCGGAGACGACATTCGTGACCGGCGCCGTGGAGATGGTGACCGAGGTGGACGGGTGGTGGGCGGCGTTAAGCTGCGCACAGATCCGGGCGAATCACTCCGGTTGATCGGCTGGTAGGCGTGCCGCTCGTCAGTTGGGTTGGGGGGCCAGTAGGTGTAGTCAGGCCGTTGGCTTCGTTGTGCAAACGTCGCGGATCTCTGAGGGAATGTCGAACGTGGATTACGTCGCATTGGGCAAAATCGGGCGATATGTCCACGAACACCGCACTGGTAGCAGACGGGCCGTTCACGGGGCATAGGGAACGTCGCTGGATGTTGAGGGTACGCGGCGCTCTGTTCCCACTGAGACGCAAAAGGAGGTGGATGGCTGTTGTAGCCGTAACGACTGTGGGGAGCATAAGGCGGCTCTACATAAGAAGACGCCGGTGGTGGAGCCCTTAGCTGAGGGCCGCGGTTGGAATAGCTGCGCTCCTCGAAACTCGTAGCATTGATACTTGTGGACGGTGTATCGCACGGTGGTTCTCGGGCGTTCAAGGGCGCGTAAAGGTGACGACGAAGTTCCTCACGTACAATGAGGCGAATCGTTGACGAAAGGTCGGTAGGCACGGAGTCTTGGCACACATCGACAGTGGCGACGGTCGTAACATTGGCAAGGCGTCCGAACTTCGTAGTGATGCGGCGAGTCTTCAGGGCCTCAAACGTTCGGCAGTGCCCAATCACATCGGCCACAGACTCAAGACTCTCCTTGCCGATAAGGAAGTGGTAGACGTCTTCCGCAATTCCTTTGAGAATGTGGCCCACCTTGTCCTCTTCCGTCATGTTGGTGTCCACACATTTGCACAGTTTCAGTACCTCCTCAATGTAGGTTCTGCATGTCTCACCACAAGCTTGAGCTCTCTGCGACAACATTTGCTCTGCACGTTTCTTCTTCGTCGCAGGGTCGCCAAAGCACTTCTTGATCTCCTCCATAAACTGGTCCCATGTTGTCAAGGTGTCTTCGTGATTCTCGAACCACACTAAAGCACTGCCATCGAGAAATAGACCCACGTGGGACAACTGGCTGGCCGCATTCCAGCCATTGGCTCGGCTCACCCGTTGATAGTGGCTGAGCCATTCTTCAACGTCATCGCCAGGTTTTCCTGTAAATGTGCGTGGCTCTCGGTAGTGGAAAGACGGCGCCCTCGCGACCGGCTGCTGGATGTCTCCGTCCAAGTTCATATCTTGAGGTAGTGGTGGCAAGCCCGCTAGTCGACGGCTGCGGCGAAGCTCGTGCTCTTGCGGTTCCGTCGTTAGTAGACGGCTGCTCTCCGGTCTCGCTTGACAGTAGCTGGCTTACCCAGCACCTTCCACCACAACTGTGACGAAGGAACGCGTTTATTTACAGGAAATGGTTGAGATCGGTACAGCTCAGAGCCAGAAAACCGGCGACCGAGCTGCTCGTGAGCCAGACCGCTTCCACCTCTTCCTCTTCATGCGCCCATCGAGGTGTGTCAATATCTTCAAAGCAATCAGCCCATAGAAAAAAAGCCCGCACCACCACGGGTGGGCTCGAACCTCCGACCTTTCGGTTAACGGCCGAACGTGCTAGCCAAATGCGCCACGGAGATTGTCGTGCTCCAATCTCACCACCGTCAGAACCTTTCTCCAAAGCTATCAGCGCAAAGAAAAAAAAGCGCCCCACCACCACCGGGTGGGCTCGAAACTCCAATTTTTCGGTTGATAGCCGAACGTGCTAGCCAATTGTGCCACGGAGACAGTCCTGCTCAGCTCTCACCACCATCAAAACATATCTTCAAAGCTATCAGCCCAAAGAAAAAAAAGCAACACACCACTCCCGAGAGGGCTCGAACCTCCAACTTTTCGGTTAACTGCCGAACGCGCTAGCCAATTGCGCCACGGAGACAGTCGTGCTCCACTCTCACCACCGTCACAACATTTCTTCCGAGCTATCAGCCCAAAAAAAAAGAAGCGTCGCACCACCACCGGACCGGGTGGGCTCGAACCTCCAACCTTTCGGTCAACAGCAGATCGCGCTAGCCAATTGCGCCACGGAGACAGTCGTGCTCCAGTCTCACCACCATCAGAACATATTTTCAAAGCTATCAGGGCAAAGAAAAACGCGACACACCACTCCCGGGAGGGCTCGAAACTCCAAATTTTCGGTTAACAGCCGAATGTGCTAGCCAATTGCGCCAAGGAGACAGTCGTGCTCCAATCTCACCACCGCGAGAACATTTCTCCAAAGCTATCAGTGCAAAGAAAAAAAAGCGCCGCACCACCACCGGGTGGGCTTGAAACTCCAACCTTTCGGTCAACAGCAGATCGCGCTAGCCAATTGCGCCACGGAGACAGTCGTGCTCCAGTCTCACCACCATCAGAACATATTTTCAAAGCTATGAGCGCTTAGAAAAACGCGACACACCACTCCAGGGAGGGCTCGAAACTCCAATTTTTCGGTTAACAGCCAAACGTGCTAGCCAATTGCGCCACGGAGACAGTCGTGCTCCACGCTCACCACCGTCAAAACATTTCTTCAGAGCTATCAGCCCAAAGAAAAAAAAGCGCCCCACCACCACCGGGTGGGCTCGAACCTCCAACCTTTCGGTGAACAGCCGATCGCGCGAGCCAATTGCGCCACGGAGACAGTCCTGCTCCTCTCTCACCACCATCAGAACACATCTTCAAAGCAATCAGCCCATAGAAAAAAAAGCCCGCACCAACCCCGGGTGGGCTCGAACCTCCAAACTTCCGGTTAACGGCTGAACGTGCTAGCCAAATGTGCCACGGAGATTGTCGTGCCCCAGTCTCACCACGGTCAGAACCTTTCTCCAAAGCTATCAGCGCAAAGAAAAAAAAGCGCCCCACCACCACCGGGTGGGCTCGAAACTCCAATTTTTCGGTTAACTGCCGAACGCGCTAGCCAATTGCGCCACGGAGACAGTCGTGCTCCACTCTCACCACCGTCAGAACATTTCTTCAGAGCTATCAGCCCAAAGAAAAAGAAGCGTCGCACCACCACCGGACCGGGTGGGCTCCAACCTCCAACCTTTCGGTCAACAGCAGATCGCGCTAGCCAATTGCACCACGGAGACAGTCGTGCTCCAGTCTCACCACCATCAGAACATATTTTCAAAGCTATCAGGGCAAAGAAAAACGCGACACACCACTCCCGGGAGATCTCAAAACTCCAATTTTTCGGTTAACAGCCGAATGTGCTAGCCAACTGCGCCAAGGAGACTGTCGTGCTCCAATCTCACCACCGCGAGAACATTTCTCCAAAGCTATCAGTGCGAAGAAAAAAAAGCGCCGCACCACCACCGGGTGGGCTCGAAACTCCAACCTTTCGGTCAACAGCAGATCGCGCTAGCCAATTGCGCCATGGAGACAGTCCTGCTCCCCTCTCACCACCACCAGAACATATCTTCAAAGCTTTCAGCCTAAAGAAAAAAAAGCAACACACCACTCCCGGGAGGGCTCGAACCTCCAACCTTTCAGTTAACAGCCGATCGCGCTAGCCAATTGCGCCACGGAGACAGTAGTGCTCCAATCTCACCACCGTCAGAACATGTCTCCAAAGCTATCAGCGCAAAGAAAAAAAAGCGCCCCACCACCACCGGGTGGGCTCGAAACTCTAATTTTTCGGTTGACAGCCGAACGTGCTAGCCAATTGCGCCACGGAGATAGTCATGCTCCAATCTCACCACTGTCAGAACATTTCTCCAAAGCTATCAGCGCAAAGATAAAAAAGCGCCCCACCACCACCGGGTGGGCACGAACCTCCAAACTTTCGGTGAACAGCCGATCGCGCTAGCCGATTGCGCCACGGAGACAGTCGTGCTCCACTCTCACCACCGTCAGAACATATGTTCAGTGCTATCAGCTCAAAGAAAAAAAAAGCGCCGAACCACCACCGGGTGGGCTCGAAACTCCAACCTTTTGGTTAACAGCCGATCGCGCTAGCCAATTGTGCCACGGAGACAGTCCTGCTTCACTCTCACCACCATCAGAACATATCTTCAAAGCTATCAGCCCAAAGAAAAAAAAAGCGCCGCACCGCCACCGGGTGGGCTCGAAACTCCAACCTTTCGGTTAACAGCCGATCGCTCTATCCAATTGCGCCATGGAGACAGTCCTGCTCCCCTCTCACCACCACCAGAACATATCTTCAAAGCTTTCAGCCTAAAGAAAAAAAAGCAACACACCACTCCCGGGAGGGCTCGAACCTCCAACCTTTCAGTTAACAGCCGATCGCGCTAGCCAATTGCGCCACGGAGACAGTAGTGCTCCAATCTCACCACCGTCAGAACATGTCTCCAAAGCTATCAGCGCAAAGAAAAAAGCAACACACCACTCCCGGGACAGCTCGAACCACCAACCTTTCGGTTAACAGCCGATCGCGCTAGCAAATTCCGCCACGGAGACAGTCGTGCTCCACTCTTACCACCGTCAGAACATTTCTTCAGAGCTATCAGCCCAAAGAAAAAGAAGCGCCGCACAACCACCTGGTGGGCTCGAACCTCCAACCTTTCGGTCAACAGCAGATCGCGTTAGCCAATTTCGCGACAGAGACAGTCGTGCTCCACTCTCAAAACCATCAGAACATATCTTCAAAGCTATCAGCGAAAAGAAAAAAAAAGCGACACACCGTCCCCGGGTGGGCTCAAACCTCTAACCTTTCGGTTAACATCCGATCGCGCTAGCCATTTGCTCCACAAAGACAGTCCTGCTGCACTCTCACCACCATCAAAACATATCTTCAAAGCTATCAGCCCAAAATATAAAGCAACACACCACTCCCGGGAGGGCTCGAACCACCAACCTTTCGGTTAACAGCCGATCGCGCTGCTAGCAAATTGCGCCACGAAGACAGTCGTGCTCCACTCTTACCACCGTAAGAACATTTCTTCAGAGCTATCAGCCCAAAGAAAAAGAAGCGCCGCACCACCACCGGGTGGGCTCGAACCTCCAACCTTTCGGTCAACAGCAGATCGCGTTAGCCAATTGCGCGACGGAGACAGTCGTGCTCCACTCTCAACACCATCAGAACATATCTTCAAAGCTATCAGCGAAAAGAAAAAAAAAGCGACAGACCGTTCCCGGGTGGGCTAAAACCTCCAAACTTTCGGTTAACAGCCGATCGCGCTCGCCAATTGCGCCATGGAGACAGTCGTGCTCCACTCTCACCAACATCAGAACATATCTTCAAAGCTACCAGCCTAAAGAAAAAAAGCGCCGCACCACCCCCAGGTGGGCTCGAACCTCCATCCTTTCTGTTAACAGCCGATCGCGCTAGCCAATTGCGCCACGGAGACAGTCCTGCTCCACTCTCACCACCATCAGAACATGTCTTCAAAGCTATCAGCGCAAAGAAAAAAAAAGCGACACACCATCCCCGGGTGGCCTCGAAACTCCAACCTTTCGGTTAACAGCCGATCGCGCTAGCCAATTGCGCCACGGACACAGTCCTGCACCACTCTCACCACCATCAGAACATATCTTCAAAGCTATCAGCCCAAAGAAAAAAAGCGCCACACCACCACCGGGTGGGCTCGCACCTCCAACCTTTCGGTGAACAGCCGATCGCGCGAGCCAATTGCGCCACGGAGACAGTCCTGCTCCTCTCTCACCACCACCAGAACACATCTTCAAAGCAATCAGCCCATAGAAAAAAAAGCCCGCACCAACCCCGGGTGGGCTCGAACCTCCAAACTTCCGGTTAACGGCTGAACGTGCTAGCCAATTGCGCCACGGAGATTGTCGTGCCCCAGTCTCACCACGGTCAGAACCTTTCTCCAAAGCTATCAGCGCAAAGAAAAAAAAGCGCCCCACCACCACCGGGTGGGCTCTAAACTCCAATTTTTCGGTTGACAGCCAAACGTGCTAGCCAATTGCGCCACGGAGATAGTCATGCTCCAATCTCACCACTGTCAGAACATTTCTCCAAAGCTATCAGCGCAAAGATAAAAAAGCGCCCCACCACCACCGGGTGGGCACGAACCTCCAAACTTTCGGTGAACAGCCGATCGCGCTAGCCGATTGCGCCACGGAGACAGTCGTGCTCCACTCTCACCACCGTCAGAACATATGTTCAGTGCTATCAGCTCAAAGAAAAAAAAAGCGCCGAACCACCACCGGGTGGGCTCGAAACTCCAACCTTTTGGTTAACAGCCGATCGCGCTAGCCAATTGTGCCACGGAGACAGTCCTGCTTCACTCTCACCACCATCAGAACATATCTTCAAAGCTATCAGCCCAAAGAAAAAAAAAAGCGCCGCACCGCCACCGGGTGGGCTCGAAACTCCAACCTTTCGGTTAACAGCCGATCGCTCTATCCAATTGCGCCATGGAGACAGTCCTGCTCCCCTCTCACCACAACCAGAACATATCTTCAAAGCTTTCAGCCTAAAGAAAAAAAAGCAACACACCACTCCCGGGAGGGCTCGAACCTCCAACCTTTCAGTTAACAGCCGATCGCGCTAGCCAATTGCGCCACGGAGACAGTAGTGCTCCAATCTCACCACCGTCAGAACATGTCTCCAAAGCTATCAGCGCAAAGAAAAAAAGCAACACACCACTCCCGGGAGAGCTCGAACCACCAACCTTTCGGTTAACAGCCGATCGCGCTAGCAAAGTCCGCCACGGAGACAGTCGTGCTCCACTCTTACCACCGTCAGAACATTTCTTCAGAGCTATCAGCCCAAAGAAAAAGAAGCGCCGCACAACCACCTGGTGGGCTCGAACCTCCAACCTTTCGGTCAACAGCAGATCGCGTTAGCCAATTTCGCGACAGAGACAGTCGTGCTCCACTCTCAAAACCATCAGAACATATCTTCAAAGCTATCAGCGAAAAGAAAAAAAAAGCGACACACCGTCCCCGGGTGGGCTCAAACCTCTAACCTTTCGGTTAACATCCGATCGCGCTAGCCATTTGCTCCACAAAGACAGTCCTGCTGCACTCTCACCACCATCAAAACATATCTTCAAAGCTATCAGCCCAAAATATAAAGCAACACACCACTCCCGGGAGGGCTCGAACCACCAACCTTTCGGTTAACAGCCGATCGCGCTGCTAGCAAATTGCGCCACGAAGACAGTCGTGCTCCACTCTTACCACCGTAAGAACATTTCTTCAGAGCTATCAGCCCAAAGAAAAAGAAGCGCCGCACCACCACCGGGTGGGCTCGAACCTCCAACCTTTCGGTCAACAGCAGATCGCGTTAGCCAATTGCGCGACGGAGACAGTCGTGCTCCACTCTCAACACCATCAGAACATATCTTCAAAGCTATCAGCGAAAAGAAAAAAAAGCGACACACCGTTCCCGGGTGGGCTAAAACCTCCAAACTTTCGGTTAACAGCCGATCGCGCTCGCCAATTGCGCCATGGAGACAGTCGTGCTCCACTCTCACCAACATCAGAACATATCTTCAAAGCTACCAGCCTAAAGAAAAAAAGCGCCGCACCACCCCCAGGTGGGCTCGAACCTCCATCCTTTCTGTTAACAGCCGATCGCGCTAGCCAATTGCGCCACGGAGACAGTCCTGCTCCACTCTCACCACCATCAGAACATGTCTTCAAAGCTATCAGCGCAAAGAAAAAAAAGCGACACACCATCCCCGGGTGGCCTCGAAACTCCAACCTTTCGGTTAACAGCCGATCGCGCTAGCCAATTGCGCCACGGAGACAGTCCTGCACCACTCTCACCACCATCAGAACATATCTTCAAAGCTATCAGCCCAAAGAAAAAAAGCGCCACACCACCACCGGGTGGGCTCGCACCTCCAACCTTTCGGTTAACAGTCGATCGCGCTAGCCAATTGCACCACGGAGACAGTCCTGCATCACTCTCACCACCATCAGAACATATCTTCAAAGCTATCAGACCATAGAAAAAAAGCCCGCACCACCACCGGGTGGGCTCAAACCTCAACCCTTTCGGTTAACAGCCGAACGCGCTAGCCAATTGCGCCACGGAGACAGTCCTGCACCACTTTAGCCACCATCAGAACATATCTTCAAAGCTATCAGCGCAAAGAAAAAAGCAACCCACCACTCCCGGGAGGGCTTGAAACTCCAATTTTTCGGTTACCAGCCGAACGTGCTAGCCAATTGTGCCACGGAGACAGTCCTGCTCCACTCTCACCACCATCAAAACATATCTTCAAAGCTATCAGCCCAAAGAAAAAAGAGCGCCGCACCATCCCCGGGTGGGCTCGAACCTCCAACCTTTCGATTTAGAGCCGATCGCGCTAGCCAATTGCGCCACGGAGACACTCGCGCTCCACTCTAACCACCATCAGAACATATCTTCAAAGCTATCAGTGCAAAAAAAAAAGCAACACACCCCTCCCGCGAGGGTTCGAACTTCCAACTTTCCGGTTAACAGCCGATCGCCCTAGCCATTTGCGCCACGGAGACAGTCGTGCTCCACTTTCACCACCATCAGAACATATCTTCAAAGCTATCAGCGCAAAGAAAAAAGCAACACACCACTCCCGGGAGGGCTCGAAACTCAAACCCTTCGGTTAACAGCCGATCGGGCTAGCCAATTGCGCCACGGAGACAGTCCTGCTCCTCTCTCACCACCATCAGAACATATCTTCAAAGCAATCAGCCCATAGAAAAAAAGCCCGCACCACCACGGGTGGGCTCGAACCTCCGACCTTTCGGTTAACAGCCGAACGTGCTAGCCAAATGCGCCACGGAGATTGTCGTGCTCCAATCTCACCACCGTCAGAACCTTTCTCCAAAGCTATCAGCGCAAAGAAAAAAAAGCGCCCCACCACCACCGGGTGGGCTCGAAACTCCAATTTTTCGGTTGATAGCCGAACGTGCTAGCCAATTGTGCCACGGAGACAGTCCTGCTCCACTCTCACCACCATCAAAACATATCTTCAAAGCTATCAGCCCAAAGAAAAAAAAGCAACACACCACTCCCGAGAGGGCTCGAACCTCCAACTTTTCGGTTAACTGCCGAACGCGCTAGCCAATTGCGCCATGGAGACAGTCGTGCTCCACTCTCACCACCGTCACAACAATTCTTCCGAGCTATCAGCCCAAAGAAAAAGAAGCGTCGCACCACCACCGGACCGGGTGGGCTCGAACCTCCAACCTTTCGGTCAACAGCAGATCGCGCTAGCCAATTGCGCCACGGAGACAGTCGTGCTCCAGTCTCACCACCATCAGAACATATTTTCAAAGCTATCAGGGCAAAGAAAAACGCGACACACCACTCCCGGGAGGGCTCGAAACTCCAAATTTTCGGTTAACAGCCGAATGTGCTAGCCAATTGCGCCAAGGAGACAGTCGTGCTCCATCTCACCACCGCGAGAACATTTCTCCAAAGCTATCAGTGCAAAGAAAAAAAAGCGCCGCACCACCACCGGGTGGGCTTGAAACTCCAACCTTTCGGTCAACAGCAGATCGCGCTAGCCAATTGCGCCACGGAGACAGTCGTGCTCCAGTCTCACCACCATCAGAACATATTTTCAAAGCTATCAGCGCTTAGAAAAACGCGACACACCACTCCAGGGAGGGCTCGAAACTCCAATTTTTCGGTTAACAGCCAAACGTGCTAGCCAATTGCGCCACGGAGACAGTCGTGCTCCACGCTCACCACCGTCAAAACATTTCTTCAGAGCTATCAGCCCAAAGAAAAAAAAGCGCCCCAACACCACCGGGTGGGCTCGAACCTCCAACCTTTCGGTGAACAGCCGATCGCGCGAGCCAATTGCGCCACGGAGACAGTCCTGCTGCTCTCTCACCACCATCAGAACACATCTTCAAAGCAATCAGCCCATAGAAAAAAAAGCCCGCACCAACCCCGGGTGGGCTCGAACCTCCAAACTTCCGGTTAACGGCTGAACGTGCTAGCCAATTGCGCCACGGAGATTGTCGTGCCCCAGTCTCACCACGGTCAGAACCTTTCTCGAAAGCTATCAGCGCAAAGAAAAAAAAGCGCCCCACCACCACCGGGTGGGCTCGAAACTCCAATTTTTCGGTTAACTGCCGAACGCGCTAGCCAATTGCGCCACGGAGACAGTCGTGCTCCACTCTCACCACCATCAGAACATATCTTCAAAGCTATCAGACCATAGAAAAAAAGCCCGCACCACGACCGGGTGGGCTCGAACCTCAACCCTTTCGGTTAACAGCCGAACGCGCTAGCCAATTGCACCACGGAGACAGTCCTGCACCACTTTAGCCACCATCAGAACATATCTTCAAAGCTATCAGCGCAAAGAAAAAAGCAACCCACCACTCCCGGGAGGGCTTGAAACTCCAATTTTTCGGTTACCAGCCGAACGTGCTAGCCAATTGTGCCACGGAGACAGTCCTGCTCCACTCTAACCACCATCAAAACATATCTTCAAAGCTATCAGCCCAAAGAAAAAAGAGCGCCGCACCATTCCCGGGTGGGCTCGAACCTCCAACCTTTCGGTTAACAGTCGATCGCGCTAGCCAATTGCACCACGGAGACAGTCCTGCATCACTCTCACCACCATCAGAACATATCTTCAAAGCTATCAGACCATAGAAAAAAAGCCCGCACCGCCACCGGGTGGGCTCGAACCTCAACCCTTTCGGTTAACAGCCGAACGCGCTAGCCAATTGCGCCACGGAGACTGTCCTGCACCACTTTAGCCACCATCAGAACATATCTTCAAAGCTATCAGCGCAAAGAAAAAAGCAACCCACCACTCCCGGGAGGGCTTGAAACTCCAATTTTTCGGTTACCAGCCGAACGTGCTAGCCAATTGTGCCACGGAGACAGTCCTGCTCCACTCTCACCACCATCAAAACATATCTTCAAAGCTATCAGCCCAAAGAAAAAAGAGCGCCGCACCATCCCCGGGTGGGCTCGAACCTCCAACCTTTCGATTTACAGCCGATCGCGCTAGCCAATTGCGCCACGGAGACACTCGCGCTCCACTCTAACCACCATCAGAACATATCTTCAAAGCAATCAGCCCATAGAAAAAAAAGCGCCGCACCACCACCGGGTGGGCTCGAAACTCCAACCTTTCGGTCAACAGCAGATCGCGCTAGCCAATTGCGCCACGGAGACAGTCGTGCTCCAGTCTCACCACCATCAGAACATATTTTCAAAGCTATCAGCGCTTAGAAAAACGCGACACACCACTCCAGGGAGGGCTCGAAACTCCAATTTTTCGGTTAACAGCCAAACGTGCTAGCCAATTGCGCCACGGAGACAGTCGTGCTCCACGCTCACCACCGTCAAAACATTTCTTCAGAGCTATCAGCCCAAAGAAAAAAAAGCGCCCCACCACCACCGGGTGGGCTCGAACCTCCAACCTTTCGGTGAACAGCCGATCGCGCGAGCCAATTGCGCCACGGAGACAGTCCTGCTCCTCTCTCACCACCATCAGAACACATCTTCAAAGCAATCAGCCCATAGAAAAAAAAGCCCGCACCAATCCCGGGTGGGCTCGAACCTCCAAACTTCCGGTTAACGGCTGAACGTGCTAGCCAATTGCGCCACGGAGATTGTCGTGCCCCAGTCTCACCACGGTCAGAACCTTTCTTCAAAGCTATCAGCGCAAAGAAAAAAAAGCGCCCCACCACCACCGGGTGGGCTCGAAACTCCAATTTTTCGGTTGACAGCCGAACGTGCTAGCCAATTGCGCCACGGAGATAGTCATGCTCCAATCTCACCACTGTCAGAACATTTCTTCAAAGCTATCAGCTCAAAGATAAAAAAGCGCCCCACCACCACCGGGTGGGCACGAACCTCCAAACTTTCGGTGAACAGCCGATCGGGCTAGCCGATTGCGCCACGGAGACAGTCGTGCTCCACTCTCACCACCGTCAGAACATATGTTCAGTGCTATCAGCTCAAAGAAAAAAAAGCGCCGAACCACCACCGGGTGGTCTCGAAACTCCAACCTTTTGGTTAACAGCCGATCGCGCTAGCCAATTGTGCCACGGAGACAGTCCTGCTTCACTCTCACCACCATCAGAACATATCTTCAAAGCTATCAGCCCAAAGAAAAAAAAAGCGCCGCACCGCCACCGGGTGGGCTCGAAACTCCAACCTTTCGGTTAACAGCCGATCGCTCTATCCAATTGCGCCATGGAGACAGTCCTGCTCCCCTCTCACCACCACCAGAACATATCTTCAAAGCTTTCAGCCTAAAGAAAAAAAAGCAACACACCACTCCCGGGAGGGCTCGAACCTCCAACCTTTCAGTTAACAGCCGATCGCGCTAGCCAATTGCGCCACGGAGACAGTAGTGCTCCAATCTCACCACCGTCAGAACATGTCTCCAAAGCTATCAGAGCAAAAAAAAAAGCAACACACCACTCCCGGGAGAGCTCGAACCACCAACCTTTCAGTTAACAGCCGATCGCGCTAGCAAATTCCGCCACGGAGACAGTCGTGCTCCACTCTTACCACCGTCAGAACATTTCTTCAGAGCTATCAGCCCAAAGAAAAAGAAGCGCCGCACCACCACCGGGTGGGCTCGAACCTCCAACCTTTCGGTCAACAGCAGATCGCGTTAGCCAATTGCGCGACGGAGACAGTCGCGCTCCACTCTCAACACCATCAGAACATATCTTCAAAGCTATCAGCGAAAAGAAAAAAAAGCGACACACCGTTCCCGGGTGGGCTAAAACCTCCAGCCTTTCGGTTAACAGCCGATCGCGCTAGCCAATTCCGCAACGGAGACAGTCCTGCTCCATTCTCACCACCATCAAAGCATATCTTCAAAGCTATCAGCCCAAAGAAAAAAGAGCGCCGCACCATCCCCGGGTGAGCTCGAACCTCCAACCTTTCGATTAACAGCCGATCGCGCTAGCCAATTGCGCCACGGAGACAGTTGTGCTCCACTCTCACCACCATCAGAACATATCTTCAAAGCTATCAGCGCAAAGAAAAAAGCAACACACCACTCCCGGGTGGGCTCGAAACTCCAATTTTTCGGTTACCAGCCGAACGTGCTAGCCAATTGCGCCACTGAGACAGTCGTGCTCCACTCTCACCACCGTCAGAACATTTCTTCAGAGCTATCAGCCCAAAGAAAAAAAAGCAACACACCACTCCCGAGAGGGCTCGAACCTCCAACCTTTCGGTTCACAGCCGATCGCGCTAGCAAATTGCGCTACAGAGACAGTCCTGCTATACTCTCACCACCATCAGAAGATATCTTCAAAGCTATCGGCCCAAAAAAGAAGTGCCGCACCACCACCAGGTGGGCTCGAACCTCCAACTTTTCGGTTAACTGCCGAACGCGCAAGCCAATTGCGCCACGGAGACAGTCGTGCTCCACTCTCACCACCGTCAGAACATTTCTTCAGAGCTATCAGCCCAAAGAAAAAGAAGCGCCGCACCACCACCGGGTGGGCTCGAACCTCCAACCTTTCGGTCAACAGCAGATCGCGCTAGCCAATTGCGCCACGGAGACAGTCCTGCTCCCCTCTCACCACCGTCTGAACATGTCTTCAAAGCTATCAGCGCAAAGAAAAAAGCAACACACTACTCCCGGGAGGGCTCGAACCACCAACCTTTCGGTTAACAGCCGATCGCGCTAGCAAATTGCGCCACGGTGACAGTCGTGCTCCACTGTTACCACAGTAAGAACATTTCTTCAGAGCTATCAGCCCAAAGAAAAAAAGCAACACACCACTCCCGAGAGGGCTCGAACTTCCAACCTTTCGGTTAACAGCCGATCGCGCTAGCAAATTGCGTCACGGAGACAGTCCTGCTATACTCTCACCACCATCAGAACATATCTTCAAAGCTATCGGCCCAAACAAAAGTGCCGCACCACCACCAGGTGGGCTCGAACCTCCAACTTTTCGGTTAACTGCCGAACGCGCTAGCCAATTGCGCCAAGGAGACAGTCGAGCTCCACTCTCACCACCGTCAGAACATTTCTTCAGAGCTATCAGCCCAAAGAAAAAGAAGCGCCGCACCGCCACCGGGTGGGCTCGAAACTCCAACCTTTCGGTTAACAGCCGATCGCTCTAGCCAATTGCGCCACGGAGACAGTCCTGCTCCGCTCTCACCACCATCAGAACATATCTTCAAAGCTTTCATCCTAAAGAAAAAAAAGCAACACACCACTCCTGGGAGGGCTCGAACCTCCAACCTTTCAGTTAACAGCCGATCGCGCTATCCAATTGCGCCACGGAGACAGTAGTGCTCCAATCTCACCACCGTCAGAACATGTCTCCAAAGCTATCAGCGCAAAGAAAAAAGCAACACACCACTCCCGGGAGAGCTCGAACCACCAACCTTTCGGTTAACAGCCGATCGCGCTAGCAAATGGCGCCACGGAGACAGTCGTGCTCCACTCTTACCACCGTAAGAACATTTCTTCAGAGCTATCAGCCCAAAGAAAAAGAAGCGCCGCACCACCACCGGGTGGGCTCGAACCTCCAACCTTTCGGTCAACAGCAGATCGCGTTAGCCAATTGCGCGACGGAGACAGTCGCGCTCCACTCTCAACACCATCAGAACATATCTTCAAAGCTATCAGCGAAAAGAAAAAAAAGCGACACACCGTTCCCGGGTGGGCTAAAACCTCCAGCCTTTCGGTTAACAGCCGATCGCGCTAGCCAATTCCGCAACGGAGACAGTCCTGCTCCATTCTCACCACCATCAAAGCATATCTTCAAAGCTATCAGCCCAAAGAAAAAAGAGCGCCGCACCATCCCCGGGTGAGCTCGAACCTCCAACCTTTCGATTAACAGCCGATCGCGCTAGCCAATTGCGCCACGGAGACAGTTGTGCTCCACTCTCACCACCATCAGAACATATCTTCAAAGCTATCAGCGCAAAGAAAAAAGCAACACACCACTCCCGGGTGGGCTCGAAACTCCAATTTTTCGGTTACCAGCCGAACGTGCTAGCCAATTGCGCCACTGAGACAGTCGTGCTCCACTCTCACCACCGTCAGAACATTTCTACAGAGCTATCAGCCCAAAGAAAAAAAAGCAACACACCACTCCCGAGAGGGCTCGAACCTCCAACCTTTCGGTTCACAGCCGATCGCGCTAGCAAATTGCGCTACAGAGACAGTCCTGCTATACTCTCACCACCATCAGAAGATATCTTCAAAGCTATCGGCCCAAAAAAGAAGTGCCGCACCACCACCAGGTGGGCTCGAACCTCCAACTTTTCGGTTAACTGCCGAACGCGCAAGCCAATTGCGCCACGGAGACAGTCGTGCTCCACTCTCACCACCGTCAGAACATTTCTTCAGAGCTATCAGCCCAAAGAAAAAGAAGCGCCGCACCACCACCGGGTGGGCTCGAACCTCCAACCTTTCGGTCAACAGCAGATCGCGCTAGCCAATTGCGCCACGGAGACAGTCCTGCTCCCCTCTCACCACCGTCTGAACATGTCTTCAAAGCTATCAGCGCAAAGAAAAAAGCAACACACTACTCCCGGGAGGGCTCGAACCACCAACCTTTCGGTTAACAGCCGATCGCGCTAGCAAATTGCGCCACGGAGACAGTCGTGCTCCACTGTTACCACAGTAAGAACATTTCTTCAGAGCTATGAGCCCAAAGAAAAAAAGCAACACACCACTCCCGAGAGGGCTCGAACTTCCAACCTTTCGGTTAACAGCCGATCGCGCTAGCAAATTGCGTCACGGAGACAGTCCTGCTATACTCTCACCACCATCAGAACATATCTTCAAAGCTATCGGCCCAAACAAAAGTGCCGCACCACCACCAGGTGGGCTCGAACCTCCAACTTTTCGGTTAACTGCCGAACGCGCTAGCCAATTGCGCCAAGGAGACAGTCGAGCTCCACTCTCACCACCGTCAGAACATTTCTTCAGAGCTATCAGCCCAAAGAAAAAGAAGCGCCGCACCGCCACCGGGTGGGCTCGAAACTCCAACCTTTCGGTTAACAGCCGATCGCTCTAGCCAATTGCGCCACGGAGACAGTCCTGCTCCGCTCTCACCACCATCAGAACATATCTTCAAAGCTTTCATCCTAAAGAAAAAAAAGCAACACACCACTCCTGGGAGGGCTCGAACCTCCAACCTTTCAGTTAACAGCCGATCGCGCTATCCAATTGCGCCACGGAGACAGTAGTGCTCCAATCTCACCACCGTCAGAACATGTCTCCAAAGCTATCAGCGCAAAGAAAAAAGCAACACACCACTCCCGGGAGAGCTCGAACCACCAACCTTTCGGTTAACAGCCGATCGCGCTAGCAAATGGCGCCACGGAGACAGTCGTGCTCCACTCTTACCACCGTAAGAACATTTCTTCAGAGCTATCAGCCCAAAGAAAAAGAAGCGCCGCACCACCACCGGGTGGGCTCGAACCTCCAACCTTTCGGTCAACAGCAGATCGCGTTAGCCAATTGCGCGACGGAGACAGTCGCGCTCCACTCTCAACACCATCAGAACATATCTTCAAAGCTATCAGCGAAAAGAAAAAAAAGCGACACACCGTTCCCGGGTGGGCTAAAACCTCCAGCCTTTCGGTTAACAGCCGATCGCGCTAGCCAATTCCGCAACGGAGACAGTCCTGCTCCATTCTCACCACCATCAAAGCATATCTTCAAAGCTATCAGCCCAAAGAAAAAAGAGCGCCGCACCATCCCCGGGTGAGCTCGAACCTCCAACCTTTCGATTAACAGCCGATCGCGCTAGCCAATTGCGCCACGGAGACAGTTGTGCTCCACTCTCACCACCATCAGAACATATCTTCAAAGCTATCAGCGCAAAGAAAAAAGCAACACACCACTCCCGGGTGGGCTCGAAACTCCAATTTTTCGGTTACCAGCCGAACGTGCTAGCCAATTGCGCCACTGAGACAGTCGTGCTCCACTCTCACCACCGTCAGAACATTTCTACAGAGCTATCAGCCCAAAAAAAAAAAGCAACACACCACTCCCGAGAGGGCTCGAACCTCCAACCTTTCGGTTCACAGCCGATCGCGCTAGCAAATTGCGCTACAGAGACAGTCCTGCTATACTCTCACCACCATCAGAAGATATCTTCAAAGCTATCGGCCCAAAAAAGAAGTGCCGCACCACCACCAGGTGGGCTCGAACCTCCAACTTTTCGGTTAACTGCCGAACGCGCAAGCCAATTGCGCCACGGAGACAGTCGTGCTCCACTCTCACCACCGTCAGAACATTTCTTCAGAGCTATCAGCCCAAAGAAAAAGAAGCGCCGCACCACCACCGGGTGGGCTCGAACCTCCAACCTTTCGGTCAACAGCAGATCGCGCTAGCCAATTGCGCCACGGAGACAGTCCTGCTCCCCTCTCACCACCGTCTGAACATGTCTTCAAAGCTATCAGCGCAAAGAAAAAAGCAACACACTACTCCCGGGAGGGCTCGAACCACCAACCTTTCGGTTAACAGCCGATCGCGCTAGCAAATTGCGCCACGGAGACAGTCGTGCTCCACTGTTACCACAGTAAGAACATTTCTTCAGAGCTATCAGCCCAAAGAAAAAAAGCAACACACCACTCCCGAGAGGGCTCGAACTTCCAACCTTTCGGTTAACAGCCGATCGCGCTAGCAAATTGCGTCACGGAGACAGTCCTGCTATACTCTCACCACCATCAGAACATATCTTCAAAGCTATCGGCCCAAACAAAAGTGCCGCACCACCACCAGGTGGGCTCGAACCTCCAACTTTTCGGTTAACTGCCGAACGCGCTAGCCAATTGCGCCAAGGAGACAGTCGAGCTCCACTCTCACCACCGTCAGAACATTTCTTCAGAGCTATCAGCCCAAAGAAAAAGAAGCGCCGCACCACCACCGGGTGGGCTCGAACCTCCAACCTTTTGGTCAACAGCAGATCGCGCTAGCCAATTGCGCCACGGAGACAGTCGTGCTCCAGTCTCACCATCAGAACATATTTTCAAAGCTATCAGCGCAAAGAAAAACGCGACACACCACTCCCGGGAGGGCTCGAAACTCCAATTTTTCGGTTAACAGCCGAATGTGCTAGCCAATTGCGCAGAGGAGACAGTCGTGCTCCAATCTCACCACCGCGAGAACATTTCTCCAAAGCTATCAGTACAAAGAAAAAAAAGCACCGCACCACCACCGGGTGGGCTGGAAACTCCAAATTTTCGGTTAACAGCCGAACGTGCTAGCCAATTGCGCCACGGAGACAGTCGTGCTCCACTCTCACCACCGTCAGAACATTTCTTCAGAGCTATCAGCCCAAAGAAAAAAAGCCACACCACTCCCGAGAGGGCTTGAACCTCCAACCTTTCGGTTCACAGCCGATCGCGCTAGCAAATTGCGCCACGGAGACAGTCCTGCTATACTCTCACCACCATCAGAAGATATCTTCAAAGCTATCGGCCCAAAAAAGAAGTGCCGCACCACCACCAGGTGGGCTCGAACCTCCAACTTTTCGGTTAACTGCCGAACGCGCTAGCCAATTGCGCCACGGAGACAGTCGTGCTCCACTCTCACCACCGTCAGAACATTTCTTCAGAGCTATCAGCCCAAAGAAAAAGAAGCGCCGCACCACCACCGGGTGGGCTCGAACCTCCAACCTTTTGGTCAACAGCAGATCGCGCTAGCCAATTGCGCCACGGAGACAGTCGTGCTCCAGTCTCACCACCATCAGAACATATTTTCAAAGCTATCAGCGCAAAGAAAAACGCGACACACCACTCCCGGGAGGGCTCGAAACTCCAATTTTTCGGTTAACAGCCGAATGTGCTAGCCAATTGCACAGAGGAGACAGTCGTGCTCCAATCTCACCACCGCGAGAACATTTCACCAAAGCTATCAGTACAAAGAAAAAAAAGCACCGCACCACCACCGGGTGGGCTCGAACCTCAAACCTCTCGGTTAACAGCCGATTGCGCTAGCCAATTGCGCCACGGAGACAGTCCTGCTCCCCTCTCACCACCGTCTGAACATGTCTTCAAAGCTATCAGCGCAAAGAAAAAAGCAACACACCACTCCCGGGAGGGCTCGAACCACCAACCTTTCGGTTAACAGCCGATCGCGCTAGCCAATTGCGCCACGGAGACAGTCGTGCTCCACTGTTACCACAGTAAGAACATTTCTTCAGAGCTATCAGCCCAAAGAAAAAAAGCAACACACCACTCCCGAGAGGGCTCGAACCTCCAACCTTTCGGTTAACAGCCGATCGCGCTAGCAAATTGCGCCACGGAGACAGTCCTGCTATACTCTCACCACCATCAGAACATATCTTCAAAGCTATCGGCCCAAAAAAAAGTGCCGCACCACCACCAGGTGGGCTCGAACCTCCGACTTTTCGGTTAACTGCCGAACGCGCTAGCCAATTGCGCCACGGAGACAGTCGTGCTCCACTCTCACCACCGTCAGAACATTTCTTCAGAGCTATCAGCCCAAAGAAAAAGAAGCGCCGCACCACCACCGGGTGGGCTCGAACCACCAACCTTTCGGTCAACAGCAGATCGCGCTAGCCAATTGCGCCACGGAGACAGTCGTGCTCCAGTCTCACCACCGTCAGAACATGTCTCCAAAGCTATCAGCGCAAAGAAAAAAGCAACACACCACTCCCGGGAGAGCTCGAACCACCAACCTTTCGGTTAACAGCCGATCGCGCTAGCAAATTGCGCCACGGAGACAGTCGTGCTCCACTCTTACCACCGTCAGAACATTTCTTCAGAGCTATCAGCCCAATGAAAAAGAAGCGCCGCACCACCACCGGGTGGGCTCGAACCTCCAACCTTTCGGTCAACAGCAGATCGCGTTAGCCAATTGCGCGACGGAGACAGCCGTGCTCCACTCTCAACACCATCAGAACATATCTTCAAAGCTATCAGCGAAAAGAAAAAAAAGCGACACACCGTCCTCGGGTGGGCTAAAACCTCCAACCTTTCGGTTAACAGCCGATCGCGCTAGCCAATTGCGCCACGGAGACAGTCCTGCTTCACTCTCACCACCGTCAAAGCATATCTTCAAAGCTATCAGCCCAAAGAAAAAAGAGCGCCGCACCATCCCCGGGAGGGCTCGAAACTCCAATTTTTCGGTTACCAGCCGAACGTGCAAGCCAATTTCGCCACGGAGACAGTCGTGCTCCACTCTCACCACCATCAGAACATTTCTTCAGAGCTATCAGCCCAAAGAATAAAAGCAACACACCACTGCCGAGAGGGCTCGAACCTCCAACCTTTCGGTTCACAGCCGATCGCACTAGCAAATTGCGCCACGGAGACAGTCCTGCTATACTCTGACCACCATCAGAAGATATCTTCAAAGCTATCGGCCCAAAAAAGAAGTGCCGCACCACCACCAGGTGGGCTCGAACCTCCAACTTTTCGGTTAAATGCCGAACGCGCTAGCCATTTGCGCCACGGCGACAGTCGTGCTCCACTCTCACCACCGTCAGAACATTTCTTCAGAGCTATCAGCCCAAAGAAAAAGAAGCCCCGCACCACCACCGGGTGGGCTCGAACCTCCAACCTTTTGGTCAACGGCAGATCGCGCTAGCCAATTGCGCCACGGAGACAGTCGTGCTTCACTCTCATCACCGTCAGAACATTTCTTCAGAGCTATCAGCCCAAAGATAAAAAAAGCGCCACACCACCACCGGGTGGGCTCGAACCTCCAACCTTTCGGTTAACAGCCGATCGCGCTAGCCAATTGCGCCACGGAGACAGTCGTGCTCCACGCTCACCACCGTCAGAACATTTCTTCAGAGCTATCAGCCCAAAGAAAATAAAGCGCCGCACCACCACCGGGTGGGCTCGAACCTCAAACCTCTCGGTTAACAGCCGATCGCGCTAGCCCATTGCGCCACGGAGACAGTCCTGCTCCCCTCTCACCACCGTCTGAACATGTCTTCAAAGCTATCAGCGCAAAGAAAAAAGCAACACACCACTCCCGGGAGGGCTCGAACCACGAACCTTTCGGTTAACAGCCGATCGCGCTAGCAAATTGCGCCACGGAGACAGTCCTGCTATACTCTCACCACCATCAGAAGATATCTTCAAAGCTATCGGCCAAAAAAGAAGTGCCGCACCACCACCAGGTGGGCTCGAACCTCCAACTTTTCGGTTAACTGCCGAACGCGCTAGCCAATTGCGCCACGGAGACAGTCGTGCTCCACTCTCACCACCGTCAGAACATTTCTTCAGAGCTATCAGCCCAAAGAAAAAGAAGCGCCGCACCACCACCGGGTGGGCTCGAACCTCCAACCATTTGGTCAACAGCAGATCGCGCTAGCCAATTGCGCCACGGAGACAGTCATGCTCCAGTCTCACCACCATGAGAACATATTTTCAAAGCTATCAGCACAAAGAAAAACGCGACACACCACTCCCGGGAGGGCTCGAAACTCCAATTTTTCGGTTAACAGCCGAATGTGCTAGCCAATTGCGCAGAGGAGACAGTCGTGCTCCAATCTCACCACCGCGAGAACATTTCTCCAAAGCTATCAGTACAAAGAAGAAAAAGCACCGCACCACCACCGGGTGGGCTCGAAACTCCAAATTTTCCGTTAACAGCCGATCGCGCTAGCAAACTGCGCCACGGAGACAATCCTGCTCCCCTCTCACCACCATCAGAAGATAACTTCAAAGCTATCGGCCCAAAAAAGAAGTGCCGCACCACCACGAGGTGGGCTCGAACCTCCAACTTTTCGGTTAACAGCCGATCGCGCTATCCAATTGCGCCACGGAGACAGTAGTGCTCCAATCTCACCACCGTCAGAACATGTCTCCAAAGCTATCAGCGCAAAGAAAAAAGCAACACACCACTCCCGGGAGAGCTCGAACCACCAACCTTTCGGTTAACAGCCGATCGCGCTAGCAAATGGCGCCACGGAGACAGTCGTGCTCCACTCTTACCACCGTAAGAACATTTCTTCAGAGCTATCAGCCCAAAGAAAAAGAAGCGCCGCACCACCACCGGGTGGGCTCGAACCTCCAACCTTTCGGTCAACAGCAGATCGCGTTAGCCAATTGCGCGACGGAGACAGTCGCGCTCCACTCTCAACACCATCAGAACATATCTTCAAAGCTATCAGCGAAAAGAAAAAAAAGCGACACACCGTTCCCGGGTGGGCTAAAACCTCCAGCCTTTCGGTTAACAGCCGATCGCGCTAGCCAATTCCGCCACGGAGACAGTCCTGCTCCATTCTCACCACCATCAAAGCATATCTTCAAAGCTATCAACCCAAAGAAAAAAATTGCCCGCAGCTTCCCTCGGGGGAACACTGAGGAGGATGCGGACCATATAATTGGTTAACGGGGTGTTAAAGTGCGACTTACTTGGGTCGATGGCTAAATTGGTTAACGTGGTTGTGAAATGGGGTGTTAAATTGCGACTTACTTGGGTCGATGGCTAAATTGGTTAACGTGGTTGTAGGAGGGGGTGTTAAATGAGTGAACACGTACACACGTATGCGAAAGGGCGGCGCTGGTCGAAGGGACGTCGATCATTGTGTTTGTGGATTCGTTGGAATTCATTTCACCGCGACCTTGGACGTCGACGCGCCGTACAAACCAACCGACGAGCGGCAACTGAGCGAGCGAGCGCCGACCTTGAGTATATATACAGCACGACGGCGCATGCACTGTCAGCTGTTGAATGTTCTCGAAGCGCGACGCCACATGCGCGTCCACTGGAGAATCAGGAGAATTGTAGATGTCGAACGCGGTGTGTAGAGGAGGAAGGGTGCACAGATGGTGGAGGAGTGAAGCGCGCGCGGTGTGTAGAGGAGGAAGGGATGCACAGATGGTGGAAGAGTGGGCGACGGCGCGACGGCGCATGCGCGCGCGTCAGCTGTCGAATGTTCGAGAAGCGGTGCGGACGGCGCACTACAAGGCGCGAGTATAAGATGCTCCGCATCTAAAAGAGCGCCGCACCATCCCCGGGTGGGCTCGAACCTCCAACCTTTCGATTAACAGCCGATCGCGCTAGCCAATTGCGCCACGGAGACAGTTGTGCTCCACTCTCACCACCATCAGAACATATCTTCAAAGCTATCAGCGCAAAGAAAAAAGCAACACACCACTCCCGGGAGGGCTCGAAACTCCAATTTTTCGGTTACCAGCCGAACGTGCTAGCCAATTGCGCCACTGAGACAGTCGTGCTCCACTCTCACCACCGTCAGAACATTTCTTCAGAGCTATCAGCCCAAAGAAAAAAGAGCGCCGCACCATCCCCGGGAGGGCTCGAAACTCCAATTTTTCGGTTACCAGCCGAACGTGCTAGCCAATTGCGCCACGGAGACAGTCGTGCTCCACTCTCACCACCATCAAAACATTTCTTCAGAGCTATCAACCCAAAGAAAAAAAGCAACACACCACTGCCGAGAGGGCTCGAACCTCCAACCTTTCGGTTCACAGCCGATCGCACTAGCAAATTGCGCCACGGAGACAGTCCTGCTATACTCTGACCACCATCAGAAGATATCTTCAAAGCTATCGGCCCAAAAAAGAAGTGCCGCACCACCACCAGGTGGGCTCGAACCTCCAACTTTTCGGTTAACTGCCGAACGCGCTAGCCATTTGCGCCACGGAGACAGTCGTGCTCCACTCTCACCACCGTCAGAACATTTCTTCAGAGCTATCAGCCCAAAGAAAAAGAAGCCCCGCACCACCACCGGGTGGGCTCGAACCTCCAACCTTTTGGTCAACGGCAGATCGCGCTAGCCAATTGCGCCACGGAGACAGTCGTGCTCCACTGTTACCACAGTAAGAACATTTCTTCAGAGCTATCAGCCCAAAGATAAAAAAAGCGCCGCACCACCACCGGGTGGGCTCGAACCTCCAACCTTTCGGTTAACAGCCGATCGCGCTAGCCAATTGCGCCACGGAGACAGTCGTGCTCCACGCTCACCGCCGTCAGAACATTTCTTCAGAGCTATCAGCCCAAAGAAAATAAAGCGCCGCACCACCACCGGGTGGGCTCGAACCTCAAACCTCTCGGTTAACAGCCGATCGCGCTAGCCCATTGCGCCACGGAGACAGTCCTGCTCCCCTCTCACCACCGTCTGAACATGTCTTCAAAGCTATCAGCGCAAAGAAAAAAAGCAACACACCACTCCCGGGAGGGCTCGAACCACCAACCTTTCGGTTAACTGCCGATCGCGCTAGCAAATTGCGCCACGGAGACAGTCCTGCTATACTCTCACCACCATCAGAAGATATCTTCAAAGCTATCGGCCCAAAAAAGAAGTGCCGCACCACCACCAGGTGGGCTCGAACCTCCAACTTTTCGGTTAACTGCCGAACGCGCTAGCCAATTGCGCCACGGAGACAGTCGTGCTCCACTCTCACCACCGTCAGAACATTTCTTCAGAGCTATCAGCCCAAAGAAAAAGAAGCGCCGCACCACCACCGGGTGGGCTCGAACCTCCAACCATTTGGTCAACAGCAGATCGCGCTAGCCAATTGCGCCACGGAGACAGTCGTGCTCCAGTCTCACCACCATCAGAACATATTTTCAAAGCTATCAGCACAAAGAAAAACGCGACACACCACTCCCGGGAGGGCTCGAAACTCCAATTTTTCGGTTAACAGCCGAATGTGCTAGCCAATTGCGCAGAGGAGACAGTCGTGCTCCAATCTCACCACCGCGAGAACATTTCTCCAAAGCTATCAGTACAAAGAAGAAAAAGCACCGCACCACCACCGGGTGGGCTCGAAACTCCAAATTTTCCGTTAACAGCCGAACGTGCTAGCCAATTGCGCCACGGAGACAGTCGTGCTCCACTCTCACCACCGTCAGAACATTTCTTCAGAGCTATCAGCCCAAAGAAAAAAAGCAACACACCACTCCCGAGAGGGCTCGAACCTCCAACCTTTCGGTTCACAGCCGATCGCGCTAGCAAACTGCGCCACGGAGACAATCCTGCTCCCCTCTCACCACCATCAGAAGATAACTTCAAAGCTATCGGCCCAAAAAAGAAGTGCCGCACCACCACCAGGTGGGCTCGAACCTCCAACTTTTCGGTTAACTGCCGAACGCGCTAGCCAATTGCGCCACGGAGACAGTCGTGCTCCACTTTCACCACCGTCAGAACATTTCTTCAGAGCTATCAGCCCAAAGAAAAAGAAGCGCCGCACCACCACCGGGTGTGCTCGAACCTCCAACCTTTTGGTCAACAGCAGATCGCGCTAGCCAATTGCGCCACGGAGACAGTCGTGCTCCAGTCTCACCATCATCAGAACATATTTTCAAAGCTATCAGCGCAAAGAAAAACGCGACACACCACTTCCGGGAGGGCTCGAAACTCCAATTTTTCGGTTAACAGCCGAATGTGCTAGCCAATTGCGCAGAGGAGACAGTCGTGCTCCAATCTCACCACCGCGAGAACATTTCTCCAAAGCTATCAGTACCAAGAAAAAAAAGCACCGCACCACCACCGGGTGGGCTCGAACCTCAAACCTCTCGGTTAAAAGCCGATCGCGTTAGCCGATTGCGCCACGGAGACAGTCCTGCTCCCCTCTCACCACCGTCTGAACATGTCTTCAAAGCTATCAGCGCAAAGAAAAAAGCAACACACCACTCCCGGGAGGGCTCGAACCACCAACCTTTCGGTTAACAGCCGATCGCGCTAGCAAATTGCGCCACAGAGACAGTCGTGCTCTACTGTTACCACAGTAAGAACATTTCTTCAGAGCTATCAGCCCAAAGAAAAAAGCAACACACCACTCCCGAGAGGGCTCGAACCTCCAACCTTTCGGTTAACAGCCGATCGCGCTAGCAAATTGCGCCACGGAGACAGTCCTGCTATACTCTCACCACCTTCAGAACATATCTTCAAAGCTATCGGCCCAAAAAAAAGTGCCGCACCACCACCAGGTGGGCTCGAACCTCCAACTTTTCGGTTAACTGCCGAACGCGCTAGCCAATTGTGCCACGGAGACAGTCGTGCTCCACTCTCACCACCGTCAGAACATTTCTTCAGAGCTATTAGCCCAAAGAAAAAGAAGCGCCGCCCCACCACCGGGTGGGCGAGAACCTCCAACCGTTCGGTCAACAGCAGATCGCGCTAGCCAATTGCGCCACGAAGACAGTCGTGCTCCAGTCTCACCACCGTCAGAACATGTCTCCAAAGCTATCAGCGCAAAGAAAAAAGCAACACACCACTCCCGGGAGAGCTCGAACCACCAACCTTTCGGTTAACAGCCGATCGCGCTAGCAAATTGCGCCACGGAGACAGTCGTGCTCCACTCTTACCACCGTCAGAACATTTCTTCAGAGCTATCAGCCCAAAGAAAAAGAAGCGCCACACCACCACCGGGTGGGCTCGAACCTCCAACCTTTCGGTCAACAGCAGATCGCGTTAGCCAATTGCGCGACGGAGACAGCCGTGCTCCACTCTCAACACCATCAGAACATATCTTCAAAGCTATCAGCGAAAAGAAAAAAAAGCGACACACCGTCCCCGGGTGGGCTAAAACCTCCAACCTTTCGGTTAACAGCCGATCGCGCTAGCCAATTGCGCCACGGAGACAGTCCTGCTTCACTCTCACCACCATCAAAGCATATCTTCAAAGCTATCGGCCCAAAGAAAAAAGAGCGCCGCACCATCCCCGGGTGGGCTCGAACCTCCAACCTTTCGATTAACAGCCGATCGGGCTAGCCAATTGCGCCACGGAGACAGTTGTGCTCCACTCTCACCACCATCAGAACATATCTTCAAAGCTATCAGCGCAAAGAAAAAAGCAACACACCACTCCCGGGAGGGCTCGAAACTCCAATTTTTCGGTTACCAGCCCAACATGCTAGCCAATTGCGCCACGGAGACAGTTGTGCTCCACTCTCACCACCGTCAGAACATTTCTTCAGAGCTATCAGCCCAAAGAAACAAAGCAACACACCACTCCCGAGAGGGCTCGAACCTCCAACCTTTCGGTTCACAGCCGATCGAACTAGCAAATTGCGCCACGGAGACAGTCCTGCTATACTCTCACCACCATCAGAAGATATCTTCAAAGCTATCGGCCCAAAAAAGAAGTGCCGCACCACCACCAGGTGGGCTCGAACCTCCAACTTTTCGGTTAACTGCCGAACGCGCTAGCCAATTGCGCCACGGAGACAGTCGTGCTCCACTCTCACCACCGTCAGAACATTTCTTCAGAGCTATCAGCCCAAAGAAAAAGAAGCGCCGCACCACCACCGGGTGGGCTCGAACCTCCGACCTTTTGGTCAACAGCAGATCGCGCTAGCCAATTGCGCCACGGAGACAGTCATGCTCCAGTCTCACCAACATCAGAACATATTTTCAAAGCTATCAGCACAAAGAAAAACGCGACACACCACTCCTGGGAGGGCTCGAAACTCCAATTTTTCGGTTAACAGCCGAATGTGCTAGCCAAATGCGCAGAGGAGACAGTCGTGCTCCAATCTCACCACCGCGAGAACATTTCTCCAAAGCTATCAGTACAAAGAAAAAAAAGCACCGCACCACCACCGGGTGGGCTCGAAACTCCAAATTTTCGGTTAACAGCCGAACGTGCTAGCCAATTGCGCCACGGAGACAGGCGTGCTCCACTCTCACCACCGTCAGTACATTTCTTCAGAGCTATCAGCCCAAAGAAAAAAAGCAACACACCACTCCCGAGAGGGCTCGAACCTCCAACCTTTCGGTTCACAGCCGATCGCGCTAGCAAATTGCGCCACGGAGACAGTCGTGCTCCACGATCAACACCGTCAGAACATTTCTTCAGAGCTATCAGCCCAAAGAAAATAAAGCGCCGCACCACCACCGGGTGGGCTCGAACCTCCAACCTTTAGGTTAACAGCGGATAGCGCTAGCCAATCGGGCCACGGAGACAGTCGTGCTCTACTCTCACCACCATTAGAACATATCTTCAAAGCTATCAGCCCTCCAAAAAAAAAGCGCCGCACCACCACCGGGTGGGCTCGAACCTCAAACCTCTCGGTTAACAGCCGATCGCGCTAGCCAATTGCGCCACGGAGACAGTCCTGCTCCCCTCTCACCACAGTCTGAACATGTCTTCAAAGCAATCAGCGCAAAGAAAAATGCAACACACCACTCCCGGGAGGGCTCGAACCAACAACCTTTCGGTTAACAGCCGATCGCGCTAGGAAATTGCGCCACAGAGACAGTCGTGCTCCACTGTTACCACAGTAAGAACATATCTTCAGAGCTATCAGCCCAAGGAAAAAAAGCAACACACCACTCCCGAGAGGGCTCGAACCTCCAACCTTTCGGTTAACAGCCGATCGCGCTAGCAAATTGCGCCACGGAGACAGTCCTGCTATACTCTCACCACCATCAGAACATATCTTCAAAGCTATCGGCCCAAAAAAAAAGTGCCGCACCACCACCAGGTGGGCTCGAACCTCCAACGTTTCGGTTAACTGCCGAACGCGCTAGCCAATTGCGCCACGGAGACAGTCGTGCTCCACTCTCACCACCGTCAGAACATTTCTTCAGAGCTATCAGCCCAAAGAAAAAGAAACGCCGCACCACCACCGGGTGGGCGAGAACCTCCAACCTTTCGGTCAACAGCAGATCGCGCTAGCCAATTGCGCCACGTAGACAGTCGTGCTCCAGTCTTACCACCATCAGAACATATTTTCACAGCTATCAGCGCAAAGAAAAACGCGACACACCACTCTCGGGAGGGCTCGAAACTCCAATTTTTCGGTTAACAGCCGAATGTGCTAGCCAATTGCGCAGAGGAGACAGTCGTGCTCCAATCTCACCACCGCGAGAACATTTCTCCAAAGCTATCAGTACAAAGAAAAAAAAGCACCGCACCACCACCGGGTGGGCTCGAAACTCCAAATTTTCGGTTAACAGCCAAACGTGCTAGCCAATTGCGCCACGGAGACAGTCGTGCTCCACTCTCACCACCGTCAGAACATTTCTTCAGAGCTATCAGCCAGAAGAAAAAAAGCAACACACCATTCCCGAGAGGGCTCGAACCTCCAACCTTTCGGTTCACAGCCGATCGCGCTAGCAAATTGCGCCACGGAGACAGTCGTGCTCCACTCTCACCACCGTCAGAACATTTCTTCAGAGCTATCAGCCCAAAGAAAAAAAGCAACACACCACTCTCGAGAGGGCTCGAACCTCCAACCTTTCGGTTCACAGCCGATCGCGCTAGCAAATTGCGCCACGGAGACAGTCCTGCTATACTCTCACAACCATCAGAAGATATCTTCAAAGCTATCGGCCCAAAAAAGTGTGCCGCACGACCACCAGGTGGGCTTGAACCTCCAACTTTTCGGTTAACTGCCGAACGCGCTAGCCAATTGCGCCACGGAGACAGTGGTGCTCCACTCTCACCACCGTCAAAACATTTCTTCAGAGCTATCAGCCCAAAGAAAAAGAAGCGCCGCACCACCACCGGGTGGGCTCGAACCTCCAACCTTTTGGTCAACAGCAGATCGCGCTAGTCAATTGCGCCACGGAGACAGTCGTGCTCCAGTCTCACCACCATCAGAACATATTTTGAAAGCTATCAGCGCAAAGAAAAACGCGACACACCACTCCCGGGAGGGCTCGAAACTCCAATTTTTCGGTTAACAGCCGAATGTGCTAGCCAATTGCGCAGAGGAGACAGTCGTGCTCCAATCTCACCACCGCGAGAACATTTCTTCAGAGCTATCAGCCCAAAGAAAAAAAAGCGCCCCACCACCACTGGGTGGGCTCGAACCTCCAACCTTTCGGTGAACAGCTGATCGCGCTAGCCAATTTCGCCACGGAGACAGTCGTGCTTCACTCTCACCACCGTCAGAACATTTCTTCAGAGCTATCAGCCCAAAGATAAAAAAAGCGCCGCACCACCACCGGGTGGGCTCGAACCTCCAACCTTTCGGTTAACAGCCGATCGCGCTAGCCAATTGCGACACGGAGACAGTCGTGCTCCACGCTCACCACCGTCAGAACATTTCTTCAGAGCTATCAGCCCAAAGAAAATAAAGCGCCGCACCACCACCGGGTGGGCTCGAACCTCCAACCTTTAGGTTAACAGCGGATAGCGCTAGCCAATTGGGCCACGGAGACAGTCCTGCTATACTCTCACCACCATCAGAACATATCTTCAAAGCTATCGGCCCAAAAAAAAGTGCCGCACCACCACCAGGTGGGCTCGAACCTCCAACTTTTCGGTTAACTGCCGAACGCGCTAGCCAATTGCGCCACGGAGACAGTCGTGCTCCACTCTCACCACCGTCACAACATTTCTTCAGAGCTATCAGCCCAAAGAAAAAGAAGCGCCGCACCACCACCGGGTGGGCGAGAACCTCCAACCTTTCGGTCAACAGCAGATCGCGCTAGCCAATTGCGCCACGGAGACAGTCGTGCTCCAGTCTTACCACCATCAGAACATATTTTCAAAGCTATCAGCGCAAAGAAAAACGCGACACACCACTCCCGGGAGGGCTCGAAACTCCAATTTTTCGGTTAACAGCTGAATGTGCTAGCCAATTGTGCCAAGGAGACAGTCCTGCTCCAATCTCACCACCGCGAGAATATTTCTTTAAAGCTATCAGCCCAAGGAAAAAAAAGCGCCCCACCACCAACGGGTGGGCTCGAACCTCCAACCTTTCGGTGAACAGCCGATCGCGCTAGACAATTGCGCCACGGAGACAGTCGTGCTTCACTCTCACCACCGTCAGAACATTTCTTCAGAGCTATCAGCCCAAAGAAAAAAAAGCGCCGCACCACCACCGAGTGGGCTCGAACCTCCAACTTTTCGGTTAACAGCCGATCGCGCTAGCCAATTGCGCCACGGAGACAGTCTTGCTCCACGCTCACCACCGTCAGAACATTTCTTCAGAGCCATCAGCCCAAAGAAAATAAAGCGCCGCACCACCACCGGGTGGGGTCGAACCTCCAACCTTTAGGTTAACAGCGGATAGCGCTAGCCAATGGGGCCACGGAGACAGTCGTGCTCCACTCTCATCACCATCAGAACATATCTTCAAAGCTATCAGCCCAAAGAAAAAAAGCGCCGCACCACCACCGGGTGAGCTAGAACCTCAAACCTTTCGGTTAACAGCCGATCGCGCCAGCCAATTGCGCCACGGAGACAGTCCTGCTCCCCTCTCACCACCATCAGAACATATCTTCAAAGCAATCAGCCGATAGAAAAAAAAAGCCCGAACCACCACCGGGTGGGCTCGAACCTCCAACCTTTCGGTTAATGGCCGAACGTGCTAGCCAATTGCGCCACGGAGATTGTCGTGCTAATCTCACCACCGTCAGAACCTTTCTCCAAAGCTATCAGCGCAAAGAAAAAAAAGTGCCCCACCACCACCGGGTGGGCTCGAAACTCCAATTGTTCGGTTGACAGCCGAACGTGCTAGCCAATTGCGCCACGGAGACAGTCCTGCTTCACCCTCACTACCATCAGAACATATCCTCAAAGCTATCAGCCTAAAGAGAAAAAAGCAACACACCACACCCGGGAGGGCTCGAACCTCCAACCTTTCAGTTAACAGCCGATCGCGCTAGCCAATTGCGCCACGGAGACAGTCGTGCTCCAATCTCACCACCGTCAGAACATATCTTCAAAGCTATCAGCCCAAAGAAAAAAAGCGCCGCACCGCCACAGGGTTGGCTCGAACCTCCAACCTTTCGGTTAACCGCCGATCGCTCTGGCCAATTGCGCCACGGAGACAGTCCTGCTCCACTCTCACAACCATCAGAACATATCTTCAAAGCTATCAGCCTAAAGAAAAAAAAGCAACACACCACTCCCGGGAAGGCTCGAACCTCCAACCTTTCAGTTAACAGCCGATCGCGCTAGCCAATTGCGCCACGGAGACAGTCGTGCTTCAATCTCACCACCGTAAGAACATGTCTCCAAAGCTATTAGCGCAAAGAAAAAAGCAACACACCACTCCCGGGAGGGCTCGAACCACCAACATTTCGATTAACAGCCAATCGCGCTAGCAAATTGCGCCACGGAGACAGTCCTGCTCCACTCTCACCACCATCAGAAGATATCTTCAAAGCTATCAGCCGAAAGAAAAAAAAGCGCCGCCCCACCACCGGGTGGGCTCGAAACTCCAACTTTCGGTTATCAGCCGATCGCGATCGCCAATCGCGCCACGGAGACAGTCCTGCTCCACTCTCACCACCATGAGAACATATCTTCAAAGCAATAAGCCTAAAGAAAAAAAAGCGCCGCACCACTACCGGGTGAGCTCGAAACTCCAAGCTTTCGGTTAACAGCCGATCACGCTAGCCAATTGCGCAACGGAGACAGTCCTGCTCCACTCACACCACCATCAGAACATATCTTCAAAGCTATCAGCCCAAAGAAAAAAAAGCGCCGCACCACTACCGGGTGGGCTCGAAACTCCAAGCTTTCGGTTAACAGCCGACCGCGCTAGCCAATTGCGCCACGGAGACAGTCATGCTCCACACTCACCACCACCAGAACATACCTTCCAAGCTATCAGCGCAAAGAAAAAAGCAACACACCACTCCCGGGAGGGCTCGAAACTCCAAGCTTTCGGTTAACAGCCGATCGCGCTAGCCAATTGCTCCACGGAGACAGTCCTGCTCCATTCTCACCACCATCAGAAGATATCTCCAAAGCTATCAGCCGAAAGAAAAAAAGCGCCGCACCACCACCGGGTGGGCTCGAACCTCCAACCTTTCGGTTATCAGCCGATCGCGATCGCCAATCGCGCCACGGAGACAGTCCTGCTCCACTCTCACCACCATCAGAACATATCTTCAAAGCTATAAGCCTAAAGAAAAAAAAGTGCCGCACCACTACCGGGTGGGCTCGAAACTCCAAACTTTCGGTTAACAGCCGATCACGCTAGCCAATTGCGCCACGGAGACAGTCCTGCTCCACTCTCACCACCATCAGAACATATCTTTAAAGCTATCAGCCCAAAGAAAAAAAGCGCCGCACCACCACCGGGTGGGCTCGAACCTCCAACTTTTCAGTTAACAGCCGATCGCGCTAGCCAATTGCGCCACGGAGACAGTCGTGCTCCACGCTCACCGCCGTCAGAACATTTCTTCAGAGCTATCAGCCCAAAAAAAATAAAGCGCCGCACCACCACTGGGTGGGCTCGAACCTCCAACCTTTAGGTTAAAAGCGGATAGCGCTAGCCAATTGGGCCACGGAGACAGTCGTGCTCCACTCTCATCACCATCAGAACATATCTTCAAAGCTATCAGCCCAAAGAAAAAAAAAGCGCCGCACCACCACCGGGTGAGCTCGAACCTCAAACCTTTCGGTTAACAGCCGATCGCGCTAGCCAATTGCGCCACGGAGACAGTCCTGCTCCCCTCTCACCACAGTCTGAACATGTCTTCAAAGCAATCAGCGCAAAGAAAAATGCAACACACCACTCCCGGGAGGGCTCGAACCACCAACCTTTCGGTTAACAGCCGATCGCGCTAGGAAATTGCGCCACAGAGACAGTCGTGCTCCACTGTTACCACAGTAAGAACATTTCTTCAGAGCTATCAGCCCAAAGAAAAAAAGCAACACACCACTCCCGAGAGGGCTCGAACCTCCAACCTTTCGGTTAACAGCCGATCGCGCTAGCAAATTGCGCCACGGAGACAGTCCTGCTATACTCTCACCACCATCAGAACATATCTTCAAAGCTATCGGCCCCAAAAAAAAGTGCCGCACCACCACCAGGTGGGCTCGAACCTCCAACGTTTCGGTTAACTGCCGAACGCGCTAGCCAATTGCGCCACGGAGACAGTCGTGCTCCACTCTCACCACCGTCAGAACATTTCTTCAGAGCTATCAGCCCAAAGAAAAAGAAACGCCGCACCACCACCGGGTGGGCGAGAACCTCCAACCTTTCGGTCAACAGCAGATCGCGCTAGCCAATTGCGCCACGGAGACAGTCGTGCTCCAGTCTTACCACCATCAGAACATATTTTCAAAGCTATCAGCGCAAAGAAAAACGCGACACGCCACTCTCGGGAGGGCTCGAAACTCCAATTTTTCGGTTAACAGCCGAATGTGCTAGCCAATTGCGCAGAGGAGACAGTCGTGCTCCAATCTCACCACCGCGAGAACATTTCTCCAAAGCTATCAGTACAAAGAAAAAAAAGCACCGCACCACCACCGGGTGGGCTCGAAACTCCAAATTTTCGGTTAACAGCCAAACGTTCTAGCCAATTGCGCCACGGAGACAGTCGTGCTCCACTCTCACCACCGTCAGAACATTTCTTCAGAGCTATCAGCCCAAAGAAAAAAAGCAACACACCATTCCCGAGAGGGCTCGAACCTCCAACCTTTCGGTTCACAGCCGATCGCGCTAGCAAATTGCGCCACGGAGACAGTCGTGCTCCACTCTCACCACCGTCAGAACATTTCTTCAGAGCTATCAGCCCAAAGAAAAAAAGCAACACACCACTCCCGAGAGGGCTCGAACCTCCAACCTTTCGGTTCACAGCCGATCGCGCTAGCAAATTGCGCCACGGAGACAGTCCTGCTATACTCTCACCACCATCAGAAGATATCTTCAAAGCTATCGGCCCAAAAAAGTGTGCCGCACGACCACCAGGTGGGCTTGAACCTCCAACTTTTCGGTTAACTGCCGAACGCGCTAGCCAATTGCGCCACGGAGACAGTCGTGCTCCACTCTCACCACCGTCAGAACATTTCTTCAGAGCTATCAGCCCAAAGAAAAAGAAGCGCCGCACCACCACCGGGTGGGCTCGAACCTCCAACCTTTTGGTCAACAGCAGATCGCGCTAGCCAATTGCGCCACGGAGACAGTTGTGCTCCAGTCTCACCACCATCAGAACATATTTTCAAAGCTATCAGCGCAAAGAAAAACGCGACGCACCACCCCCGGGAGGGCTCGAAACTCCAATTTTTCGGTTAACAGCCGAATGTGCTAGCCAATTGCGCAGAGGAGACAGTCGTGCTCCAATCTCACCACCGCGAGAACATTTCTCCAAAGCTATCAGTACAAAGAAAAAAAAGCACCGCGCCACCACCGGGTGGGCTCGAAACTCCAAATTTTCGGTTAACAGCCAAACGTGCTAGCCAATTGCGCCACGGAGACAGTCGTGCTCCACTCTCACCACCGTCAGAACATTTCTTCAGAGCTATCAGCCCAAAGAAAAAAAAGCGCCCCACCACCACTGGGTGGGCTCGAACCTCCAACCTTTCGGTGAACAGCCGATCGCGCTAGCCAATTTCGCCACGGAGACAGTCGTGCTTCACTCTCACCACCGTCAGAACATTTCTTCAGAGCTATCAGCCCAAAGATAAAAAAAGCGCCGCACCACCACCGGGTGGGCTCGAACCTCCAACCTTTCGGTTAACAGCGGATAGCGCTAGCCAATTGGGCCACGGAGACAGTCCTGCTATACTCTCACCACCATCAGAACATATCTTCAAAGCTATCGGCCCCAAAAAAAGTGCCGCACCACCACCAGGTGGGCTCGAACCTCCAACTTTTCGGTTAACTGCCGAACGCGCTAGCCAATTGCGCCACGGAGACAGTCGTGCTCCACTCTCACCACCGTCACAACATTTCTTCAGAGCTATCAGCCCAAAGAAAAAGAAGCGCCGCACCACCACCGGGTGGGCGAGAACCTCCAACCTTTCGGTCAACAGCAGATCGCGCTAGCCAATTGCGCCACGGAGACAGTCGTGCTCCAGTCTTACCACCATCAGAACATATTTTCAAAGCTATCAGCGCAAAGAAAAACGCGACACACCACTCCCGGGAGGGCTCGAAACTCCAATTTTTCGGTTAACAGCTGAATGTGCTAGCCAATTGTGCCAAGGAGACAGTCCTGCTCCAATCTCACCACCGCGAGAATATTTCTTTAAAGCTATCAGCCCAAAGAAAAAAACGCGCCCCACCACCAACGGGTGGGCTCGAACCTCCAACCTTTCGGTGAACAGCCGATCGCGCTAGACAATTGCGCCACGGAGACAGTCGTGCTTCACTCTCACCACCGTCAGAACATTTCTTCAGAGGTATCAGCCCAAAGAAAAAAAAGCGCCGCACCACCACCGAGTGGGCTCGAACCTCCAACTTTTCGGTTAACAGCCGATCGCGCTAGCCAATTGCGCCACGGAGACAGTCTTGCTCCACGCTCACCACCGTCAGAACATTTCTTCAGAGCCATCAGCCCAAAGAAAATAAAGCGCCGCACCACCACCGGGTGGGGTCGAACCTCCAACCTTTAGGTTAACAGCGGATAGCGCTAGCCAATGGGGCCACGGAGACAGTCGTGCTCCACTCTCATCACCATCAGAACATATCTTCAAAGCTATCAGCCCAAAGAAAAAAAGCGCCGCACCACCACCGGGTGAGCTAGAACCTCAAACCTTTCGGTTAACAGCCGATCGCGCTAGCCAATTGCGCCACGGAGACAGTCCTGCTCCCCTCTCACCACCATCAGAACATATCTTCAAAGCAATCAGCCGATAGAAAAAAAAGCCCGAACCACCACCGGGTGGGCTCGAACCTCCAACCTTTCGGTTAATGGCCGAACGTGCTAGCCAATTGCGCCACGGAGATTGTCGTGCTAATCTCACCACCGTCAGAACCTTTCTCCAAAGCTATCAGCGCAAAGAAAAAAAAGTGCCCCACCACCACCGGGTGGGCTCGAAACTCCAATTGTTCGGTTGACAGCCGAACGTGCTAGCCAATTGCGCCACGGAGACAGTCCTGCTTCACCCTCACTACCATCAGAACATATCCTCAAAGCTATCAGCCTAAAGAGAAAAAAGCAACACACCACACCCGGGAGGGCTCGAACCTCCAACCTTTCAGTTAACAGCCGATCGCGCTAGCCAATTGCGCCACGGAGACAGTCGTGCTCCAATCTCACCACCGTCAGAACATATCTTCAAAGCTATCAGCCCAAAGAAAAAAAGCGCCGCACCGCCACAGGGTTGGCTCGAACCTCCAACCTTTCGGTTAACCGCCGATCGCTCTGGCCAATTGCGCCACGGAGACAGTCCTGCTCCACTCTCACAACCATCAGAACATATCTTCAAAGCTATCAGCCTAAAGAAAAAAAAGCAACACACCACTCCCGGGAAGGCTCGAACCTCCAACCTTTCAGTTAACAGCCGATCGCGCTAGCCAATTGCGCCACGGAGACAGTCGTGCTTCAATCTCACCACCGTCAGAACATGTCTCCAAAGCTATTAGCGCAAAGAAAAAAGCAACACACCACTCCCGGGAGGGCTCGAACCACCAACATTTCGATTAACAGCCAATCGCGCTAGCAAATTGCGCCACGGAGACAGTCCTGCTCCACTCTCACCACCATCAGAAGATATCTTCAAAGCTATCAGCCGAAAGAAAAAAAAGCGCCGCCCCACCACCGGGTGGGCTCGAAACTCCAACTTTCGGTTATCAGCCGATCGCGATCGCCAATCGCGCCACGGAGACAGTCCTGCTCCACTCTCACCACCATGAGAACATATCTTCAAAGCAATAAGCCTAAAGAAAAAAAAGCGCCGCACCACTACCGGGTGAGCTCGAAACTCCAAGCTTTCGGTTAACAGCCGATCACGCTAGCCAATTGCGCAACGGAGACAGTCCTGCTCCACTCACACCACCATCAGAACATATCTTCAAAGCTATCAGCCCAAAGAAAAAAAAGCGCCGCACCACTACCGGGTGGGCTCGAAACTCCAAGCTTTCGGTTAACAGCCGACCGCGCTAGCCAATTGCGCCACGGAGACAGTCATGCTCCACACTCACCACCACCAGAACATACCTTCCAAGCTATCAGCGCAAAGAAAAAAGCAACACACCACTCCCGGGAGGGCTCGAAACTCCAAGCTTTCGGTTAACAGCCGATCGCGCTAGCCAATTGCTCCACGGAGACAGTCCTGCTCCATTCTCACCACCATCAGAAGATATCTCCAAAGCTATCAGCCGAAAGAAAAAAAGCGCCGCACCACCACCGGGTGGGCTCGAACCTCCAACCTTTCGGTTATCAGCCGATCGCGATCGCCAATCGCGCCACGGAGACAGTCCTGCTCCACTCTCACCACCATCAGAACATATCTTCAAAGCTATAAGCCTAAAGAAAAAAAAGTGCCGCACCACTACCGGGTGGGCTCGAAACTCCAAACTTTCGGTTAACAGCCGATCACGCTAGCCAATTGCGCCACGGAGACAGGCCTGCTCCACTCTCACCACCATCAGAACATATCTTTAAAGCTATCAGCCCAAAGAAAAAAAGCGCCGCACCACCACCGGGTGGGCTCGAACCTCCAACTTTTCAGTTAACAGCCGATCGCGCTAGCCAATTGCGCCACGGAGACAGTCGTGCTCCACGCTCACCGCCGTCAGAACATTTCTTCAGAGCTATCAGCCCAAAAAAAATAAAGCGCCGCACCACCACTGGGTGGGCTCGAACCTCCAACCTTTAGGTTAAAAGCGGATAGCGCTAGCCAATTGGGCCACGGAGACAGTCGTGCTCCACTCTCATCACCATCAGAACATATCTTCAAAGCTATCAGCCCAAAGAAAAAAAAAGCGCCGCACCACCACCGGGTGAGCTCGAACCTCAAACCTTTCGGTTAACAGCCGATCGCGCTAGCCAATTGCGCCACGGAGACAGTCCTGCTCCCCTCTCACCACAGTCTGAACATGTCTTCAAAGCAATCAGCGCAAAGAAAAATGCAACACACCACTCCCGGGAGGGCTCGAACCACCAACCTTTCGGTTAACAGCCGATCGCGCTAGGAAATTGCGCCACAGAGACAGTCGTGCTCCACTGTTACCACAGTAAGAACATTTCTTCAGAGCTATCAGCCCAAAGAAAAAAAGCAACACACCACTCCCGAGAGGGCTCGAACCTCCAACCTTTCGGTTAACAGCCGATCGCGCTAGCAAATTGCGCCACGGAGACAGTCCTGCTATACTCTCACCACCATCAGAACATAACTTCAAAGCTATCGGCCCAAAAAAAAAGTGCCGCACCACCACCAGGTGGGCTCGAACCTCCAACGTTTCGGTTAACTGCCGAACGCGCTAGCCAATTGCGCCACGGAGACAGTCGTGCTCCACTCTCACCACCGTCAGAACATTTCTTCAGAGCTATCAGCCCAAAGAAAAAGAAACGCCGCACCACCACCGGGTGGGCGAGAACCTCCAACCTTTCGGTCAACAGCAGATCGCGCTAGCCAATTGCGCCACGGAGACAGTCGTGCTCCAGTCTTACCACCATCAGAACATATTTTCAAAGCTATCAGCGCAAAGAAAAACGCGACACGCCACTCTCGGGAGGGCTCGAAACTCCAATTTTTCGGTTAACAGCCGAATGTGCTAGCCAATTGCGCAGAGGAGACAGTCGTGCTCCAATCTCACCACCGCGAGAACATTTCTCCAAAGCTATCAGTACAAAGAAAAAAAAGCACCGCACCACCACCGGGTGGGCTCTAAACTCCAAATTTTCGGTTAACAGCCAAACGTTCTAGCCAATTGCGCCACGGAGACAGTCGTGCTCCACTCTCACCACCGTCAGAACATTTCTTCAGAGCTATCAGCCCAAAGAAAAAAAGCAACACACCATTCCCGAGAGGGCTCGAACCTCCAACCTTTCGGTTCACAGCCGATCGCGCTAGCAAATTGCGCCACGGAGACAGTCGTGCTCCACTCTCACCACCGTCCAAACATTTCTTCAGAGCTATCAGCCCAAAGAAAAAAAGCAACACACCACTCCCGAGAGGGCTCGAACCTCCAACCTTTCGGTTCACAGCCGATCGCGCTAGCGAATTGCGCCACGGAGACAGTCCTGCTATACTCTCACCACCATCAGAAGATATCTTCAAAGCTATCGGCCCAAAAAAGTGTGCCGCACGACCACCAGGTGGGCTTGAACCTCCAACTTTTCGGTTAACTGCCGAACGCGCTAGCCAATTGCGCCACGGAGACAGTCGTGCTCCACTCTCACCACCGTCAGAACATTTCTTCAGAGCTATCAGCCCAAAGAAAAAGAAGCGCCGCACCACCACCGGGTGGGCTCGAACCTCCAACCTTTTGGTCAACAGCAGATCGCGCTAGCCAATTGCGCCACGGAGACAGTCGTGCTCCAGTCTCACCACCATCAGAACATATTTTCAAAGCTATCAGCGCAAAGAAAAACGCGACGCACCACCCCCGGGAGGGCTCGAAACTCCAATTTTTCGGTTAACAGCCGAATGTGCTAGCCAATTGCGCAGAGGAGACAGTCGTGCTCCAATCTCACCACCGCGAGAACATTTCTCCAAAGCTATCAGTACAAAGAAAAAAAAGCACCGCGCCACCACCGGGTGGGCTCGAAACTCCAAATTTTCGGTTAACAGCCAAACGTGCTAGCCAATTGCGCCACGGAGACAGTCGTGCTCCACTCTCACCACCGTCAGAACATTTCTTCAGAGCTATCAGCCCAAAGAAAAAAAAGCGCCCCACCACCACTGGGTGGGCTCGAACCTCCAACCTTTCGGTGAACAGCCGATCGCGCTAGCCAATTTCGCCACGGAGACAGTCGTGCTTCACTCTCACCACCGTCAGAACATTTCTTCAGAGCTATCAGCCCAAAGATAAAAAAAGCGCCGCACCACCACCGGGTGGGCTCGAACCTCCAACCTTTCGGTTAACAGCGGATAGCGCTAGCCAATTGGGCCACGGAGACAGTCCTGCTATACTCTCACCACCATCAGAACATATCTTCAAAGCTATCGGCCCCAAAAAAAGTGCCGCACCACCACCAGGTGGGCTCGAACCTCCAACTTTTCGGTTAACTGCCGAACGCGCTAGCCAATTGCGCCACGGAGACAGTCGTGCTCCACTCTCACCACCGTCACAACATTTCTTCAGAGCTATCAGCCCAAAGAAAAAGAAGCGCCGCACCACCACCGGGTGGGCGAGAACCTCCAACCTTTCGGTCAACAGCAGATCGCGCTAGCCAATTGCGCCACGGAGACAGTCGTGCTCCAGTCTTACCACCATCAGAACATATTTTCAAAGCTATCAGCGCAAAGAAAAACGCGACACACCACTCCCGGGAGGGCTCGAAACTCCAATTTTTCGGTTAACAGCTGAATGTGCTAGCCAATTGTGCCAAGGAGACAGTCCTGCTCCAATCTCACCACCGCGAGAATATTTCTTTAAAGCTATCAGCCCAAAGAAAAAAACGCGCCCCACCACCAACGGGTGGGCTCGAACCTCCAACCTTTCGGTGAACAGCCGATCGCGCTAGACAATTGCGCCACGGAGACAGTCGTGCTTCACTCTCACCACCGTCAGAACATTTCTTCAGAGGTATCAGCCCAAAGAAAAAAAAGCGCCGCACCACCACCGAGTGGGCTCGAACCTCCAACTTTTCGGTTAACAGCCGATCGCGCTAGCCAATTGCGCCACGGAGACAGTCTTGCTCCACGCTCACCACCGTCAGAACATTTCTTCAGAGCCATCAGCCCAAAGAAAATAAAGCGCCGCACCACCACCGGGTGGGGTCGAACCTCCAACCTTTAGGTTAACAGCGGATAGCGCTAGCCAATGGGGCCACGGAGACAGTTGTGCTCCACTCTCATCACCATCAGAACATATCTTCAAAGCTATCAGCCCAAAGAAAAAAAGCGCCGCACCACCACCGGGTGAGCTAGAACCTCAAACCTTTCGGTTAACAGCCGATCGCGCTAGCCAATTGCGCCACGGAGACAGTCCTGCTCCCCTCTCACCACCATCAGAACATATCTTCAAAGCAATCAGCCGATAGAAAAAAAAGCCCGAACCACCACCGGGTGGGCTCGAACCTCCAACCTTTCGGTTAATGGCCGAACGTGCTAGCCAATTGCGCCACGGAGATTGTCGTGCTAATCTCACCACCATCAGAACCTTTCTCCAAAGCTATCAGCGCAAAGAAAAAAAAGTGCCCCACCACCACCGGGTGGGCTCGAAACTCCCATTGTTCGGTTGACAGCCGAACGTGCTAGCCAATTGCGCCACGGAGACAGTCCTGCTTCACCCTCACTACCATCAGAACATATCCTCAAAGCTATCAGCCTAAAGAGAAAAAAGCAACACACCACTCCCGGGAGGGCTCGAACCTCCAACCTTTCAGTTAACAGCCGATCGCGCTAGCCAATTGCGCCACGGAGACAGTCGTGCTCCAATCTCACCACCGTCAGAACATATCTTCAAAGCTATCAGCCCAAAGAAAAAAAGCGCCGCACCGCCACAGGGTTGGCTCGAACCTCCAACCTTTCGGTTAACCGCCGATCGCTCTGGCCAATTGCGCCACGGAGACAGTCCTGCTCCACTCTCACAACCATCAGAACATATCTTCAAAGCTATCAGTCTAAAGAAAAAAAAGCAACACACCACTCCCGGGAAGGCTCGAACCTCCAACCTTTCAGTTAACAGCCGATCGCGCTAGCCAATTGCGCCACGGAGACAGTCGTGCTTCAATCTCACCACCGTCAGAACATGTCTCCAAAGCTATTAGCGCAAAGAAAAAAGCAACACACCACTCCCGGGAGGGCTCGAACCACCAACATTTCGATTAACAGCCGATCGCGCTAGCAAATCGCGCCACGGAGACAGTCGTGCTCCACTCTCACCACCGTCAGAACATTTCTCCAAAGCTATCAGCGCAAAGAAAAAAAAGCGCCCCACCACCACCGGGTGGGCTCGAACCTCCAACCTTTCGGTGAACAGCCGATCGCGCTAGCCAATGCGCCACGGAGACAGTCGTGCTCCACTCTCAACACCATCAGAACATATCTTCAAAGCTATCCGCGAAAAGAAAAAAAAGCGACACACCGTCCCCGGGTGGGCTCAAACCTCTAACCTTTCGGTTAACAGCCAATCGCGCTAGACAATTGCGCCACAAAGACAGTCCTGCTCCACTCTCGCCACCATCAAAACATATCTTCAAAGCTATCAGCCCAAAAAAAAGAGCGCCGCACTATTCCCGGGTGGGCTCGAACCTCCAACTTTTCGGTTAACAGCCGATCGCGCTAGCCAATTTCGCCACGGAGACAGTCATGCTCCACACTCACCACCATCAGAACATATCTTCCAAGCTATCAGCGCAAAGAAAAAAGCAACACACCACTCCCGGGAGGGCTCGAAACTCCAATTTCTCGGTTACCAGCCGAACGTGCTAGCCAATTGCGCCACGGAGACAGTCGTGCTCCAATCTCACCACCATCAGAACAATTCTTCAGAGCTATCAGCCCAAAGAAAAAAAAGCGCTGCACCACCACCGGGTGGGCTCGAACTTCCAACCTTTCGGTAAACAGCCGATCGCGCTAGCCAATTGCGCCACGGAGACAGTCGTGCTCCACTCTCACCACCATCAGAACATTTCTCCAAAGCTATCAGCGCAAAGAAAAAAAAAACGCCGCACCACGACCTGGTGGGCTCGAACCTCCAACATTTCGGTTAACAGCCAACCGTGCTGGCCAATTGCGCCACGGAGACAGTCCTGCTTCACTCTCGCCACCATCAGAACATATCTTCAAAGCTATCAGCCTAAAGAAAAAAAAGCGCCGCACCACTACCGGGTCGGCTGGAAACTCCAAGCTTTCGGTTAACAGCCGATCGCGCTAGCCAATTGCGCCACGGAGACAGTCCTGCTCCACTCTCACCACCATCAGAAGATATCTTCAAAGCTATCAGCCGAAAGAAAAAAAAGCGCCGCCCCACCACCGGGTGGGCTCGAAACTCCAACTTTCGGTTATCAGCCGATCGCGATCGCGAATCGCGCCACGGAGACAGTCCTGCTCCACTCTCACCACCATCAGAACATATCTTCAAAGCAATAAGCCTAAAGAAAAAAAAGCGCCGCACCACTACCGGGTGAGCTCGAAACTCCAAGCTTTCGGTTAACAGCCGATCACGCTAGCCAATTGCGCCACGGAGACAGTCCTGCTCCACTCACACCACCATCAGAACATATCTTCAAAGCTATCAGCCCAAAGAAAAAAAAGCGCCGCACCACTACCGGGTGGGCTGGAAACTCCAAGCTTTCGGTTAACAGCCGACCGCGCTAGCCAATTGCGCCACGGAGACAGTCATGCTCCACACTCACCACCACCAGAACATACCTTCCAAGCTATCAGCGCAAAGAAAAAAGCAACACACCACTCCCGGGAGGGCTCGAAACTCCAAGCTTTCGGTTAACAGCCGATCGCGCTAGCCAATTGCTCCACGGAGACAGTCCTGCTCCATTCTCACCACCATCAGAAGATATCTTCAAAGCTATCAGCCGAAAGAAAAAAAGCGCCGCACCACCACCGGGTGGGCTCGAACCTCCAACCTTTCGGTTATCAGCCGATCGCGATCGCCAATCGCGCCACGGAGACAGTCCTGCTCCACTCTCACCACCATCAGAACATATCTTCAAAGCTATAAGCCTAAAGAAAAAAAAGTGCCGCACCACTACCGGGTGGGCTCGAAACTCCAAACTTTCGGTTAACAGCCGATCACGCTAGCCAATTGCGCCACGGAGACAGTCCTGCTCCACTCTCACCACCATCAGAACATATCTTTAAAGCTATCAGCCCAAAGAAAAAAAGCGCCGCACCACCACCGGGTGGGCTCGAACCTCCAACTTTTCAGTTAACAGCCGATCGCGCTAGCCAATTGCGCCACGGAGACAGTCGTGCTCCACGCTCACCGCCGTCAGAACATTTCTTCAGAGCTATCAGCCCAAAAAAAATAAAGCGCCGCACCACCACTGGGTGGGCTCGAACCTCCAACCTTTAGGTTAACAGCGGATAGCGCTAGCCAATTGGGCCACGGAGACAGTCGTGCTCCACTCTCATCACCATCAGAACATATCTTCAAAGCTATCAGCCCAAAGAAAAAAAAAGCGCCGCACCACCACCGGGTGAGCTCGAACCTCAAACCTTTCGGTTGACAGCCGATCGCGCTAGCCAATTGCGCCACGGAGACAGTCCTGCTCCCCTCTCACCACCATCAGAACATATCTTCAGAGCAATCAGCCCATAGAAAAAAAAGCCCGCACTACCACCGGGTGGGCTCGAACCTCCAACCTTTCGGTTAACGGCCGAACGTGCTAGCCAATTGCGCCACAGAGATTGTCGTGCTAATCTCACCACCGTCAGAACCTTTCTCCAAAGCTAGCCCCACCACCACCGGGTGGGCTCGAAACTCCAATTTTTCGGTTGACAGCCGAACGTGCTAGCCAATTGCGCCACGGAGATAGTCGTGCTCCAATCTCACCACCGTCAGAACATTTTTCCAAAGCTATCAGCGCAAAGAAAAAAAAGCGCCCCACCACCCCCGGGTGGGCTCGAACCTCCAACCTTTCGGTGAACAGCCGATCGCGCTAGCCAATTGAGCCACGGAGACAGTCGTGCTCCACTCTCACCACCGTCAGAACATATGTTCAGTGCTATCAGCTCAAAGAAATAAAAGCGCCGCACCACCACCGGGTGGGCTTGAGCCTCCAACCTTTCGGTTAACAGCCGATCGCGATAGCCAATTGTGCCACGGAGACAGTCCTGCTCCACTCTCACCACCATCAGAACATTTCTTCAGAGCTATCAGCCCAAAGATAAAAAAAGCGCCGCACCACCACCGGGGGGGCTCGAACCTCCAACCTTTCGGTTAACAGCCGATCGCGCTAGCCAATTGCGCCACGGAGACAGTCGTGCTCCACGCTCACCACCGTCAGAACATTTCTTCAGAGCTATCAGCCCAAAGAAAATAAAGCGCCGCACCACCACCGGGTGGGCTCGAACCTCCAACCTTTAGGTTAACAGCGGATAGCGCTAGCCAATTGGGCCACGGAGACAGTCCTGCTATACTCTCACCACCATCAGAACATATCTTCAAAGCTATCGGCCCAAAAAAAAGTGCCGCACCACCACCAGGTGGGCTCGAACCTCCAACTTTTCGGTTAACTGCCGAACGCGCTAGCCAATTGCGCCACGGAGACAGTCGTGCTCCACTCTCACCACCGTCACAACATTTCTTCAGAGCTATCAGCCCAAAGAAAAAGAAGCGCCGCACCACCACCGGGTGGGCGAGAACCTCCAACCTTTCGGTCAACAGCAGATCGCGCTAGCCAATTGCGCCACGGAGACAGTCGTGCTCCAGTCTTACCACCATCAGAAATATTTTCAAAGCTATCAGCGCAAAGAAAAACGCGACACACCACTCCCGGGAGGGCTCGAAACTCAAATTTTTCGGTTAACAGCTGAATGTGCTAGCCAATTGCGCCAAGGAGACAGTCCTGCTCCAATCTCACCACCGCGAGAATATTTCTTTAAAGCTATCAGCCCAAAGAAAAAAAAGCGCCCCACCACCAACGGGTGGGCTCGAACCTCCAACCTTTCGGTGAACAGCCGATCGCGCTAGACAATTGCGCCACGGAGACAGTCGTGCTTCACTCTCACCACCGTCAGAACATTTCTTCAGAGCTATCAGCCCAAAGAAAAAAAAGCGCCGCACCACCACCGAGTGGGCTCGAACCTCCAACTTTTCGGTTAACAGCCGATCGCGCTAGCCAATTGCGCCACGGAGACAGTCTTGCTCCACGCTCACCACCGTCAGAACATTTCTTCAGAGCCATCAGCCCAAAGAAAATAAAGAGCCGCACCACCACCGGGTGGGGTCGAACCTCCAACCTTTAGGTTAACAGCGGATAGCGCTAGCCAATGGGGCCACGGAGACAGTCGTGCTCCACTCTCATCACCATCAGAACATATCTTCAAAGCTATCAGCCCAAAGAAAAAAAGCGCCGCACCACCAACGGGTGAGCTAGAACCTCAAACCTTTCGGTTAACAGCCGATCGCGCTAGCCAATTGCGCCACGGAGACAGTCCTGCTCCCCTCTCACCACCATCAGAACATATCTTCAAAGCAATCAGCCGATAGAAAAAAAAGCCCGAACCACCACCGGGTGGGCTCGAACCTCTAACCTTTCGGTTAATGGCCGAACGTGCTAGCCAATTGCGCCACGGAGATTGTCGTGCTAATCTCACCACCGTCAGAACCTTTCTCCAAAGCTGTCAGCGCAAAGAAAAAAAAGTGCCCCACCACCACCGGGTGGGCTCGAAACTCCAATTGTTCGGTTGACAGCCGAACGTGCTAGGCAATTGCGCCACGGAGACAGTCCTGCTCCACCCTCACTACCATCAGAACATATCCTCAAAGCTATCAGCCTAAAGAGAAAAAAGCAACACACCACTCCCGGGAGGGCTCGAACCTCCAACCTTTCAGTTAACAGCCGATCGCGCTAGCCAATTGCGCCACGGAGACAGTCGTGCTCCAATCTCACCACCGTCAGAACATATCTTCAAAGCTATCAGCCCAAAGAAAAAAAGCGCCGCACCGCCACAGGGTTGGCTCGAACCTCCAACCTTTCGGTTAACCGCCGATCGCTCTGGCCAATTGCGCCACGGAGACAGTCCTGCTCCACTCTCACAACCATTAGAACATATCTTCAAAGCTATCAGCCTAAAGAAAAAAAAAGCAACACACCACTCCCGGGAAGGCTCGAACCTCCAACCTTTCAGTTAACAGCCGATCGCGCTAGCCAATTGCGCCACGGAGACAGTCGTGCTTCAATCTCACCACCGTCAGAACATGTCTCCAAAGCTATTAGCGCAAAGAAAAAAGCAACACACCACTCCCGGGAGGGCTCGAACCACCAACATTTCGATTAACAGCCGATCGCGCTAGCAAATTGCGCCACGGAGACAGTCGTGCTCCACTCTCACCACCGTCACAACATTTCTTCAGAGCTATCAGCCCAAAGAAAAAGAAGCGCCGCACCACCACCGGGTGGGCGAGAACCTCCAACCTTTCGGTCAACAGCAGATCGCGCTAGCCAATTGCGCCACGGAGACAGTCGTGCTCCAGTCTTACCACCATCAGAAATATTTTCAAAGCTATCAGCGCAAAGAAAAACGCGACACACCACTCCCGGGAGGGCTCGAAACTCAAATGTTTCGGTTAACAGCTGAATGTGCTAGCCAATTGCGCCAAGGAGACAGTCCTGCTCCAATCTCACCACCGCGAGAATATTTCTTTAAAGCTATCAGCCCAAAGAAAAAAAAGCGCCCCACCACCAACGGGTGGGCTCGAACCTCCAACCTTTCGGTGAACAGCCGATCGCGCTAGACAATTGCGCCACGGAGACAGTCGTGCTTCACTCTCACCACCGTCAGAACATTTCTTCAGAGCTATCAGCCCAAAGAAAAAAAAGCGCCGCACCACCACCGAGTGGGCTCGAACCTCCAACTTTTCGGTTAACAGCCGATCGCGCTAGCCAATTGCGCCACGGAGACAGTCTTGTTCCACGCTCACCACCGTCAGAACATTTCTTCAGAGCCATCAGCCCAAAGAAAATAAAGAGCCGCACCACCACCGGGTGGGGTCGAACCTCCAACCTTTAGGTTAACAGCGGATAGCGCTAGCCAATGGGGCCACGGAGACAGTCGTGCTCCACTCTCATCACCATCAGAACATATCTTCAAAGCTATCAGCCCAAAGAAAAAAAGCGCCGCACCACCACCGGGTGAGCTAGAACCTCAAACCTTTCGGTTAACAGCCGATCGCGCTAGCCAATTGCGCCACGGAGACAGTCCTGCTCCCCTCTCACCACCATCAGAACATATCTTCAAAGCAATCAGCCGATAGAAAAAAAAGCCCGAACCACCACCGGGTGGGCTCGAACCTCTAACCTTTCGGTTAATGGCCGAACGTGCTAGCCAATTGCGCCACGGAGATTGTCGTGCTAATCTCACCACCGTCAGAACCTTTCTCCAAAGCTATCAGCGCAAAGAAAAAAAAGTGCCCCACCACCACCGGGTGGGCTCGAAACTCCAATTGTTCGGTTGACAGCCGAACGTGCTAGGCAATTGTGCCACGGAGACAGTCCTGCTCCACCCTCACTACCATCAGAACATATCCTCAAAGCTATCAGCCTAAAGAGAAAAAAGCAACACATCACTCCCGGGAGGGCTCGAACCTCCAACCTTTCAGTTAACAGCCGATCGCGCTAGCCAATTGCGCCACGGAGACAGTCGTGCTCCAATCTCACCACCGTCAGAACATATCTTCAAAGCTATCAGCCCAAAGAAAAAAAGCGCCGCACCGCCACAGGGTTGGCTCGAACCTCCAACCTTTCGGTTAACCGCCGATCGCTCTGGCCAATTGCGCCACGGAGACAGTCCTGCTCCACTCTCACAACCATCAGAACATATCTTCAAAGCTATCAGCCTAAAGAAAAAAAAAGCAACACACCACTCCCGGGAAGGCTCGAACCTCCAACCTTTCAGTTAACAGCCGATCGCGCTAGCCAATTTCGCCACGGAGACAGTCGTGCTTCAATCTCACCACCGTCAGAACATGTCTCCAAAGCTATTAGCGCAAAGAAAAAAGCAACACACCACTCCCGGGAGGGCTCGAACCACCAACATTTCGATTAACAGCCGATCGCGCTAGCAAATTGCGCCACGGAGACAGTCGTGCTCCACTCTCACCACCGTCAGAACATTTCTCCAAAGCTATCAGCGCAAAGAAAAAAAAGCGCCCCACCACCACCGGGTGGGCTCGAACCTCCAACCTTTCGGTGAACAGCCGATCGCGCTAGCCAATGCGCCACGGAGACAGTCGTGCTCCACTCTCAACACCATCAGAACATATCTTCAAAGCTATCCGCGAAAAGAAAAAAAAGCGACACACCGTCCGCGGGTGGGCTCAAACCTCTAACCTTTCGGTTAACAGCCAATCGCGCTAGCCAATTGCGCCACAAAGACAGTCCTGCTCCGCTCTCGCCACCATCAAAACATATCTTCAAAGCTATCAGCCCAAAAAAAAAAAAAGAGCGCCGCACCATTCCCGGGTGGGCTCGAACATCCAACTTTTCGGTTAACAGCCGATCGCGCTAGCCAATTGCGCCACGGAGAAAGTCCTGCTCAACTCTCAGCACCATCAGAACATATCTTCAAAGCTATCAGCTCAAAGAAAAAAAAGCGCCGCACCACTACCGGGTGGGCTCGAAACTCCAAGCTTTCGGTTAACAGCCGACCGCGCTAGCCAATTGCGCCACGGAGACAGTCATGCTCCACACTCACCACCATCAGAACATATCTTCCAAGCTATCAGCGCAAAGAAAAAAGCAACACACCACTCCCGGGAGTGCTCGAAACTCCAATTTTTCGGTTACCAGCCGAACGTGCTAGCCAATTGCGCCACGGAGACAGTCGTGCTCCAATCTCACCACCATCAGAACAATTCTTCAGAGCTATCAGCCCAAAGAAAAAAAAGCGCTGCACCACCACCGGGTGGGCTCGAATTTCCAACCTTTCGGTAAACAGCCGATCGCGCTAGCCAATTGCGCCACGGAGACAGTCGTGCTCCACTCTCACCACCATCAGAACATTTCTCCAAAGCTATCAGCGCAAAGAAAAAAAAACGCCGCACCACGACCTGGTGGGCTCGAACCTCCAACCTTTCAGTTAACAGCCGATCGCGCTAGCCAATTGCGCCACGGAGACAGTCGTGCTCCAATCTCACCACCGTCAGAACATATCTTCAAAGCTATCAGCCCAAAGAAAAAAAGCGCCGCACCGCCACAGGGTTGGCTCGAACCTCCAACCTTTCGGTTAACCGCCGATCGCTCTGGCCAATTGCGCCACGGAGACAGTCCTGCTCCACTCTCACAACCATCAGAACATATCTTCAAAGCTATCAGCCTAAAGAAAAAAAAAGCAACACACCACTCCCGGGAAGGCTCGAACCTCCAACCTTTCAGTTAACAGCCGATCGCGCTAGCCAATTGCGCCACGGAGACAGTCGTGCTTCAATCTCACCACCGTCAGAACATGTCTCCAAAGCTATTAGCGCAAAGAAAAAAGCAACACACCACTCCCGGGAGGGCTCGAACCACCAACATTTCGATTAACAGCCGATCGCGCTAGCAAATTGCGCCACGGAGACAGTCGTGCTCCACTCTCACCACCGTCACAACATTTCTTCAGAGCTATCAGCCCAAAGAAAAAGAAGCGCCGCACCACCACCGGGTGGGCGAGAACCTCCAACCTTTCGGTCAACAGCAGATCGCGCTAGCCAATTGCGCCACGGAGACAGTCGTGCTCCAGTCTTACCACCATCAGAAATATTTTCAAAGCTATCAGCGCAAAGAAAAACGCGACACACCACTCCCGGGAGGGCTCGAAACTCAAATTTTTCGGTTAACAGCTGAATGTGCTAGCCAATTGCGCCAAGGAGACAGTCCTGCTCCAATCTCACCACCGCGAGAATATTTCTTTAAAGCTATCAGCCCAAAGAAAAAAAAGCGCCCCACCACCAACGGGTCGGCTCGAACCTCCAACCTTTCGGTGAACAGCCGATCGCGCTAGACAATTGCGCCACGGAGACAGTCGTGCTTCACTCTCACCACCGTCAGAACATTTCTTCAGAGCTATCAGCCCAAAGAAAAAAAAGCGCCGCACCACCACCGAGTGGGCTCGAACCTCCAACTTTTAGGTTAACAGCGGATAGCGCTAGCCAATGGGGCCACGGAGACAGTCGTGCTCCACTCTCATCACCATCAGAACATATCTTCAAAGCTATCAGCCCAAAGAAAAAAAGCGCCGCACCACCACCGGGTGAGCTAGAACCTCAAACCTTTCGGTTAACAGCCGATCGCGCTAGCCAATTGCGCCACGGAGACAGTCCTGCTCCCCTCTCACCACCATCAGAACATATCTTCAAAGCAATCAGCCGATAGAAAAAAAAGCCCGAACCACCACCGGGTGGGCTCGAACCTCTAACCTTTCGGTTAATGGCCGAACGTGCTAGCCAATTGCGCCACGGAGATTGTCGTGCTAATCTCACCACCGTCAGAACCTTTCTCCAAAGCTATCAGCGCAAAGAAAAAAAAGTGCCCCACCACCACCGGGTGGGCTCGAAACTCCAATTGTTCGGTTGACAGCCGAACGTGCTAGGCAATTGCGCCACGGAGACAGTCCTGCTCCACCCTCACTACCATCAGAACATATCCTCAAAGCTATCAGCCTAAAGAGAAAAAAGCAACACACCACTCCCGGGAGGGCTCGAACCTCCAACCTTTCAGTTAACAGCCGATCGCGCTAGCCAATTGCGCCACGGAGACAGTCGTGCTCCAATCTCACCACCGTCAGAACATATCTTCAAAGCTATCAGCCCAAAGAAAAAAAGCGCCGCACCGCCACAGGGTTGGCTCGAACCTCCAACCTTTCGGTTAACCGCCGATCGCTCTGGCCAATTGCGCCACGGAGACAGTCCTGCTCCACTCTCACAACCATCAGAACATATCTTCAAAGCTATCAGCCTAAAGAAAAAAAAAGCAACACACCACTCCCGGGAAGGCTCGAACCTCCAACCTTTCAGTTAACAGCCGATCGCGCAAGCCAATTGCGCCACGGAGACAGTCGTGCTTCAATCTCACCACCGTCAGAACATGTCTCCAAAGCTATTAGCGCAAAGAAAAAAGCAACACACCACTCCCGGGAGGGCTCGAACCACCAACATTTCGATTAACAGCCGATCGCGCTAGCAAATTGCGCCACGGAGACAGTCGTGATCCACTCTCACCACCGTCAGAACATTTCTCCAAAGCTATCAGCGCAAAGAAAAAAAAGCGCCCCACCACCACCGGGTGGGCTCGAACCTCCAACCTTTCGGTGAACAGCCGATCGCGCTAGCCAATGCGCCACGGAGACAGTCGTGCTCCACTCTCAACACCATCAGAACATATCTTCAAAGCTATCCGCGAAAAGAAAAAAAAAGCGACACACCGTCCGCGGGTGGGCTTAAACCTCTAACCTTTCGGTTAACAGCCAATCGCGCTAGCCAATTGCGCCACAAAGACAGTCCTGCTCCGCTCTCGCCACCATCAAAACATATCTTCAAAGCTATCAGCCCAAAAAAAAAGAGCGCCGCACCATTCCCGGGTGGGCTCGAACCTCCAACTTTTCGGTTAACAGCCGATCGCGCTAGCCAATTGCGCCACGGAGACAGTCGTGCTCCACTTTCACCACCATCAGAACATATCTTCAAAGCTATCAGCGCAAAGAAAAAAAAAGCGACACACCGTCCACGGGTGGGCTCGAACCTCCAACCTTTCGGTTAACGGCCGAACGTGCTAGCCAATTGCGCCACAGAGATTGTCGTGCTAATCTCACCACCGTCAGAACCTTTCTCCAAAGCTATCAGCGCAAAGAAAAAAAAGCGCCCCACCACCACCGGGTGGGCTCGAAACTCCAATTTTTCGGTTGACAGCCGAACGTGCTAGCCAATTGCGCCACGGAGATAGTCGTGCTCAAATCTCACCACCGTCAGAACATTTTTCCAAAGCTATCAGTGCAAAGAAAAAAAAGCGCCCCACCACCCCAGGGTGGGCTCGAACCTCCAACCTTTCGGTGAACAGCCGATCGCGCTAGCCAATTGAGCCACGGAGACAGTCGTGCTCCACTCTCACCACCGTCAGAACATATGTTCAGTGCTATCAGCTCAAAGAAATAAAAGCGCCGCACCACCACCGGGTGGGCTTGAGCCTCCAACCTTTCGGTTAACAGCCGATCGCGCTAGCCAATTGTGCCACGGAGACAGTCCTGCTCCACTCTCACCACCATCAGAACATATCTTCAAAGCTATCAGCCCAAAGAAAAAAAAATCGCCGCACCGCCACCGGGTGGGCTCGAACCTCCAACCTTTCGGTTAACAGCCGATCGCTCTAGCCAATTGCGCCACGGAGACAGTCCTGCTCCACTCTCACTACCATCAGAACATGTCTCCAAAGCTATTAGCGCAAAGAAAAAAGCAATACACCAATCCCGGGAGGGCTCGAACCACCAACATTTCGGTTAACAGCCGATCGCGCTAGCAAATTGCGCCACGGAGACAGTCGTGCTCCACTCTCACCACCGTCAGAACATTTCTCCAAAGCTATCAGCGCAAAGAAAAAAAAGCGCCCCACCACCACCGGGTGGGCTCGAACGTCCAACCTTTCGGTTAACGGCCGAACGTGCTAGCCAATTGCGCCACGGAGATTGTCGTGCTAATCTCACCACCGTCAGAACCTTTCTCCAAAGCTATCAGCGCAAAGAAAAAAAAGCGCCCCACCACCACCGGGTGGGCTCGAAACTCCAATTTTTCGGTTGACAGCCGAACGTGCTAGCCTATTGCGCCACGGAGATAGTCGTGCTCCAATCTCACCACCGTGAGAACATTTTTCCAAAGCTATCGACATAAAGAAAAAAAAGCGCCCCACCACCCCCGGGTGGGCTTGAACCTCCAACGTTCCGGTTAACAGCCAACCGCGCTGGCCAATTGCGCCACGGAGACAGTCCTGCTCCACTCTCGCCACCATCAGAACATATCTTCAAAGCTATCAGCCTAAAGAAAAAAAAAGCGCCGCACCACCACCGGGTGGGCTCGAACCTCCAACCTTTCAGTTAAAAGCCGATCGCGCTAGCCAATTGCGCTACGGAGACAGTCGTGCTCCAATCTCACCACCGTCAGAACTTATCTTCAAAGCTATCTGCCCAATGAAATAAAGCGCCGCACCGCCACCGGGTGGGCTCGAACCTCCAACCTTTCGGTTAACAGCCGATCGCTCTAGCCAATTGCGCCACGGAGACAGTCCTGCTCCACTCTCACCACCATCAGAACATATCTTCAAAGCTATCAGCCTAAAGAAAAAAAAGCAACACACCACTCCCGGGAGGGCTCGAACCTCCAACCTTTCAGTTAACAGCCGATCGCGCTAGCCATTTTCGCCATGGAGACAGTCGTGCTCCAATCTCACCACCGTCAGAACATGTCTCCAAAGCTATCAGCGCAAAGAAAAAAGCAACACACCACTCCGGGGAGGGCTCGAACCACCAACCTTTCGGTTAACAGCCGATCGCGCTAGCAAATTGTGCCACGGAGACAGTCGTGCTCCACTCTTACCACCGTCAGAACATTTCTTCAGAGCTATCAGCCAAAAGAAAAAGAAGCACCCCACCACCACCGAGTGGGCTCGAACCTCCAAACTTTCGGTCAACAGCAGATCGCGTTAGCCAATTGCGCGACGGAGACAGTCGTGCTCCACTTTCACCACCATCAAAACATATCTTCAAAGCTATCAGCCCAAAGCAAAATGAGCGCCGCACTATCCCCGGATGGGCTCGAACCTCCGACCTTTCGATTAACAGCCGATCGCGCTAGCCAATTGCGCCACGGAGACAGTCGCGCTTCACTCTCACCACCATCAGAACATATCTTCAAAGCTATCAGCGCAATGAAAAAAGCAACACACCACTCCCGGGAGGGCTCTAAACTCCAATTTTTCGGTTATCAACCGAACGTGGTATCCAATTGCGCCACGGAGACAGTCGTGCTCCACTCTCACCACCGTCAGAACATTTCTTCAGAGCTATCAGCCCAAAGAAAAAAAAGCGCCGCACTGCCACCGGGTGGGCTCGAACCTCCAACCTTTCGGTTAACAGCCGATCGCTCTAGCCAATTGCGCCACGGAGACAGTCCTGCTCCACTCTCACCACCATCAGAACATATCTTCAAAGCTATCAGCCTAAAGAAAAAAAAGCGCCGCACCACTACCGGGTGGGCTCGAAACTCCAAGCTTTAGATTAACAGCCGATCGCGATCGCCAATTGCGCCACGGAGACAGTCCTGCTCCACTCTCACCACCATCAGAACATATCTTCAAAGCTATAAGCCTAAAGATAAATAAGCGCCGCACCACTACCGGGTGGGCTCGAAACTCCAAGCTTTCGGTTAACAGCCGATCGCTCTAGCCATTGCGCCACGGAGACAGTCCTGCTCCACTCTCACCACCATCAGAACCTATCTTCAAAGGTATCAGCATAAAGAAAAAAAAACAACACACCACTCCCGGGAGGGCTCGAACCTCCAACCTTTCAGTTAACAGCCGATCGCGCTAGCCAATTGCGCCACGGAGACAGTCGTGCTCCAATCTCACCACCGTCAGAACATATCTTCAAAGTTATCAGCCCAAAGAAAAAAAGCGCCGCACCGCCACCGGGTGGGCTCGAACGTCCAACCTTTCGGTTAACAGCCGATCGCTCTAGCCAATTGCGCCACGGAGACAGTCCTGCTCCCCTCTCACCACCATCAGAACATATCTTCAAAGCTATCAGACTAAAAAAAAAGAAGCAACACACCACTCCCAGGAGGGCTCGAACCTCCAACCTTTCAGTTAACAGCCGATAACGCTTGCCAATTGCGCCACGGAGACAGTCGTGCTCCAATCTCACCACCGTCAGAACATGTCTCCAAAGCTATTAGCGCAAAGAAAAAAGCTACACACCACTCCCGGGAGGGCTCCAACCACCAACATTTTGGTTAACAGCCGATCGCGCTAGCAAATTGCGCCATAGAGACAGTCGTGCTCCACTCTCACCACCGTCAGAACATTTCTCCAAAGCTATCAGCGCAAAGAAAAAAAAGCGCCCCACCACCACCGGATGGAATCGAAGCTCCAACCTTTCGGTGAACAGCAGATCGCGCTAGCCAATGCGCCACGGAGACAGTCGTGCTCCACTCTCACCACCGTCAGAACATTTCTTCAGAGCTATCAGCCAGAAGAAAAAGAAGCGCCGCACCACCACCGGGTGGGCTGGAACCTCCAACCTTTCGGTCAACAGCAGATCGCGCTAGCCAATTGCGCCACGGAGACAGTCGGGCTCCAGCCTCACCACCATCAGAACATATTTTCAAAGCTATCAGCGCAAAGAAAAACGCGACACACCACTCCCGGGAGGGCTCGAAACTCCAATTTTTTGGTTAACAGACGGATGTGCTAGCCAATTGCGCCAAGGAGACAGTCGTGCTCCAATCTCACCACCGCGAGAACAATTCTCCAAAGCTATCAGTGCAAAGAAAAAAAAGCGCCGCACCACCACCGGGTGGGCTCGAAACTCCAAAGTTTCGGTTAACAGCCAAACGTGCTAGCCAATTGCGCCACGGAGACAGTCGTGCTCCACTCTCACCACCGTCAGAACATTTCTTCAGAGCTATCCGCCCAAAGAAAAAAAAGCGCCCCACCCCCACCTGGTGGGCTCGAACCTCCAACCTTTCGGTGAAAAGCCGATCGCGCTAGCCAATTGCGCCACGGAGACAGTCGTGCTTCGCTCTCACCACCATCAGAACATATCTTCAAAGCTATCAGCCCAAAGAAAAAAAAATCGCCGCACCGCCACCGGGTGGGCTCGAACCTCCAACCTTTCGGTTAACAGCCGATCGTTCTAGCCAATTGCGCCACGGAGACAGTCCTGCTCCACTCTCACTACCATCAGAACATATCTTCAAAGCTATCAGCCTAAAGAAAAAAAAGCAACACCCCACTCCCGGGAGGGCTCGAACCTCCAACCTTTCAGTTAACAGCCGATCGCGCTAGCCAATTGCGCCACGGAGACAGTCGTGCTCCAATCTCACCACCGTCAGAACATGTCTCCAAAGCTATTAGCGCAAAGAAAAAAGCAATACACCACTCCCGGGAGGGCTCGAACCACCAACATTTCGGTTAACAGCCGATCGCGCTAGCAAATTGCGCCACGGAGACAGTCGTGCTCCACTCTCACCACCGTCAGAACATTTCTCCAAAGCTATCAGCGCAAAGAAAAAAAAGCGCCCCACCACCACCGGGTGGGCTCGAACCTCCAACCTTTCGGTTAATGGCCGAACGTGCTAGCCAATTGCGCCACGGAGATTGTCGTGCTAATCTCACCACCGTCAGAACCTTTCTCTAAAGCTATCAGCGCAAAGAAAAAAAAGCGCCCCACCACCACCGGGTGGGCTCGAAACTCCAATTTTTCGGTTGACAGCCGAACGTGCTAGCCTATTGCGCCACGGAGATAGTCGTGCTCCAATCTCACCACCGTGAGAACATTTTTCCAAAGCTATCAACATAAAGAAAAAAAAGCGCCCCACCACCCCCGGGTGGGCTTGAACCTCCAACTTTTCGGTTAACAGCCAACCGCGCTGGCCAATTGCGCCACGGAGACAGTCCTGCTGCTCCACTCTCGCCACCATCAGAACATATCTTCAAAGCTATCAGCCTAAAGAAAAAAAAGCGCCAAACCACTACCGGGTGGGCTGGAAACTCCAAGCTTTCGGTTAACAGCCGATCGCGCTAGCCAATTGCTCCACGGAGACAGTCCTGCTCCACTCTCACCACCATCAGAAGATATCTTCAAAGCTATCAGCCGAAAGAAAAAAAGCGCCGCACCACCACCGGGTGGGCTCGAACCTTCAACCTTTCGGTTATCAGCCGATCGCGATCGCCAATCGCGCCACGGAGACAGTCCTGCTCCACTCTCACCACCATCAGAACATATCTTCAAAGCTATAAGCCTAAAGAAAAAAAAGCACCGCACCACTACCGGGTGGGCTCGAAACTCTAAACTTTCGGTTAACAGCCGATCACGCTAGCCAATTGCGCCACGGAGACAGTCCTGCTCCACTCTCACCACCATCAGAACATATCTTCAAAGCTATCAGCCCAAAGAAAAAAAAAAGCGCCGCACCACCACCGGGTGAGCTCGAACCTCAAACCTTTCGGTTAACAGCCGATCGCGCTAGCCAATTGCGCCACAGAGACAGTCCTGCTCCCCTCTCACCGCCATCAGAACATATCTTCAGAGCAATCAGCCCACAGAAAAAAAAGCCCGCACTACCACCGGGTGGGCTCGAACCTCCAACCTTTCGGTTAACGGCCGAACGTGCTAGCCAATTGCGCCACAGAGATTGTCGTGCTAATCTCACCACCGTCAGAACCTTTCTCCAAAGCTATCAGCGCAAAGAAAAAAAAGCGCCCCACCACCACCGGGTGGGCTCGAAACTCCAATTTTTCGGTTGACAGCCGAACGTGCTAGCCAATTGCGCCACGGAGATAGTCGTGCTCCAATCTCACCACCGTCAGAACATTTTTACAAAGCTATCAGCGCAAAGAAAAAAAAGCGCCCCACCACCCCCGGGTGGGCTCGAACCTCCAACCTTTCGCTTAACAGCCGATCGCGCTAGCCAATTGCGCCACGGAGACAGTCCTGCTCCACTCTCACCACCATCAGAACATATCTTCAAAGCTATCAGCCCAAAGAAAAAAAAGCGCCGCACCACCACCGGGTGGGCTCGAACCTCCAACCTTTCAGTTAAAAGCCGATCGCGCTAGCCAATTGCGCTACGGAGACAGTCGTGCTCCAATCTCACCACCGTCAGAACTTATCTTCAAAGCTATCAGCCCAATAAAAAAAAAGCGCCGCACCGCCACCGGGTGGGCTCGAACCTCCAACCTTTCGGTTAACAGCCGATCGCTCTAGCCAATTGCGCCACGGAGACAGTCCTGCTCCACTCTCACCACCATCAGAACATATCTTCAAAGCTATCAGCCTAAAGAAAAAAAAGCAACACACCACTCCCGGGAGGGCTCGAACCTCCAACCTTTCAGTTAACAGCCGATCGCGCTAGCCATTTTCGCCATGGAGACAGTCGTGCTCCAATATCACCACCGTCAGAACATGTCTCCAAAGCTATCAGCGCAAAGAAAAAAGCAACAACACACCACTCCGGGGAGGGCTCGAACCACCAACCTTTCGGTTAACAGCCGATCGCGCTAGCAAATTGTGCCACGGAGACAGTCGTGCTCCACTCTTACCACCGTCAGAACATTTCTTCAGAGCTATCAGCCAAAAGAAAAAGAAGCACCGCACCACCACCGAGTGGGCTCGAACCTCCAAACTTTCGGTCAACAGCAGATCGCGTTAGCCAATTGCGCGACGGAGACAGTCGTGCTCCACTTTCACCACCATCAAAACATATCTTCAAAGCTATCAGCCCAAAGCAAAAAGAGCGCCGCACTATCCCCGGATGGGCTCGAACCTCCAACCTTTCGATTAACAGCCGATCGCGCTAGCCAATTGCGCCACGGAGACAGTCGTGCTTCACTCTCACCACCATCAGAACATATCTTCAAAGCGATCAGCGCAATGAAAAAAGCAACACACCACTCCCGGGAGGGCTCGAAACTCCAATTTTTCGGTTATCAACCGAACGTGGTAGCCAATTGCGCCACGGAGACAGTCGTGCTCCACTCTCACCACCGTCAGAACATTTCTTCAGAGCTATCAGCCCAAAGAAAAAAAAGCGCCGCACCGCCACCGGGTGGGCTCGAACCTCCAACCTTTCGGTTAACAGCCGATCGCTCTAGCCAATTGCGCCACGGAGACAGTCCTGCTCCACTCTCACCACCATCAGAACATATCTTCAAAGCTATCAGCCTAAAGAAAAAAAAGCGCCGCACCACTACCGGGTGGGCTCGAAACTCCAAGCTTTAGATTAACAGCCGATAGCGATCGCCAATTGCGCCACGGAGACAGTCCTGCTCCACTCTCACCACCATCAGAACATATCTTCAAAGCTATAAGCCTAAAGAAAAAAAATCGCCGCACCGCCACCGGGTGGGCTCGAACCTCCAACCTTTCGGTTAACAGCCGATCGCTCTAGCCAATTGCGCCACGGAGACAGTCCTGCTCCACTCTCACTACCATCAGAACATATCTTCAAAGCTATCAGCCTTAAGAAAAAAAAGCAACACCCCACTCCCGGGAGGGCTCGAACCTCCAACCTTTCGGTTAACGGCCGAACGTGCTAGCCAATTGCGCCACAGAGATTGTCGTGCTAATCTCACCACCGTCAGAACCTTTCTCCAAAGCTATCAGCGCAAAGAAAAAAAAGCGCCCCACCACCACCGGGTGGGCTCGAAACTCCAATTTTTCGGTTGACAGCCGAACGTGCTAGCCAATTGCGCCACGGAGATAGTCGTGCTCCAATCTCACCACCGTCAGAACATTTTTCCAAAGCTATCAGTGCAAAGAAAAAAAAGCGCCCCACCACCCCAGGGTGGGCTCGAACCTCCAACGTTTCGGTGAACAGCCGATCGCGCTAGCCAATTGAGCCACGGAGACAGTCGTGCTCCACTCTCACCACCGTCAGAACATATGTTCAGTGCTATCAGCTCAAAGAAATAAAAGCGCCGCACCACCACCGGGTGGGCTTGAGCCTCCAACCTTTCGGTTAACAGCCGATCGCGCTAGCCAATTGTGCCACGGTGACAGTCCTGCTCCACTCTCACCACCATCAGAACATATCTTCAAAGCTATCAGCCCAAAGAAAAAAAATCGCCGCACCGCCACCGGGTGGGCTCGAACCTCCAACTATTCGGTTAACAGCCGATCGCTCTAGCCAATTGCTCCACGGAGACAGTCCTGCTACACTCTCACTACCATCAGAACATATCTTCAAAGCTATCAGCCTAAAGAAAAAAAAGCAACACCCCACTCCCGGGAGGGCTCGAACCTCCAACCTTTCAGTTAACAGCCGATCGCGCTAGCCGATTGCGCCACGGAGACAGTCGTGCTCCAATCTCACCACCGTCAGAACATGTCTCCAAAGCTATTAGCGCAAAGAAAAAAGCAATACACCACTCCCGGGAGGGCTCGAACCACCAACATTTCGGTTAACAGCCGATCGCGCTAGCAAATTGCGCCACGGAGACAGTCGTGCTCCACTCTCACCACCGTCAGAACATTTCTCCAAAGCTATCAGCGCAAAGAAAAAAAAAGCGCCCCACCACCACCGGGTGGGCTCGAACGTCCAACCTTTCGGTTAACGGCCGAACGTGCTAGCCAATTGCGCCACGGAGATTGTTGTGCTAATCTCACCACCGTCAGAACCTTTCTCCAAAGCTATCAGCGCAAAGAAAAAAAAGCGCCCCACCACCACCGGGTGGGCTCGAAACTCCAATTTTTCGGTTGACAGCCGAACGTGCTAGCCTATTGCGCCACGGAGATAGTCGTGCTCCAATCTCACCACCGTGAGAACATTTTTCCAAAGCTATCAACATAAAGAAAAAAAAGCGCCCCATCACCCCCGGGTGGGCTTGAACCTCCTACTTTTCGGTTAACAGCCAACCGCGCTGGCCAATTGCGCCACGGAGACAGTCCTGCTCCACTCTTGCCACCATCAGAACATATCTTCAAAGCTATCAGCCTAAAGAAAAAAAAAGTGCCGCACCACTACCGGGTGGGCTGGAAACTCCAAGCTTTCGGTTAACAGCCGATCGCGCTAGCCAATTGCGCCACGGAGACAGTCCTGCTCCACTCTCACCACCATCAGAACATATCTTCAAAGCAATCAGCCCAAAGAAAAAAAAGCGCCGCACCACCACCGGGTGGGCTCGAACCTCCAACCTTTCAGTTAAAAGCCGATCGCGCTAGCCAATTGCGCTACGGAGACAGTCGTGCTCCAATCTCACCACCGTCAGAACTTATCTTCAAAGCTATCAGCCCAATGAAAAAAAAGCGCCGCACCGCCACCGGGTGGGCTCGAACCTCCAGCCTTTCGGTTAACAGCCGATCGCTCTAGCCAATTGCGCCACGGAGACAGTCCTGCTCCACTCTCACCACCATCAGAACATATCTTCAAAGCTATCAGCCTAAAGAAAAAAAGCAACACACCACTCCCGGGAGGGCTCGAACCTCCAACCTTTCAGTTAACAGCCGATCGCGCTAGCCATTTTCGCCATGGAGACAGTCGTGCTCCAATCTCACCACCGTCAGAACATGTCTCCAAAGCTATCAGCGCAAAGAAAAAAGCAACACACCACTCCGGGGAGGGCTCGAACCACCAACCTTTCGGTTAACAGCCGATCGCGCTAGCAAATTGTGCCACGGAGACAGTCGTGCTCCAATCTCACCACCGTCAGAACATATCTTCAAAGTTATCAGCCCAAAGAAAAAAAGCGCCGCACCGCCACCGGGTGGGCTCGAACCTCCAACCTTTCGGTTAACAGCCGATCGCTCTAGCCAATTGCGCCACGGAGACAGTCCTGCTCCCCTCTCACCACCATCAGAACATATCTTCAAAGCTATCAGACTAAAAAAAAGAAGCAACACACCACTCCCAGGAGGGCTCGAACCTCCAACCTTTCAGTTAACAGCCGATAACGCTTGCCAATTGCGCCACGGAGACAGTCGTGCTCCAATCTCACCACCGTCAGAACATGTCTCCAAAGCTATTAGCGCAAAGAAAAAAAAGCGCCCCACCACCACCGGGTGGAATCGAAGCTCCAACCTTTCGGTGAACAGCAGATCGCGCTAGCCAATGCGCCACGGAGACAGTCGTGCTCCACTCTCACCACCGTCAGAACATTTCTTCAGAGCTATCAGCCAGAAGAAAAAGAAGCGCCGCACCACCACCGGGTGGGCTGGAACCTCCAACCTTTCGGTCAACAGCAGATCGCGCTAGCCAATTGCGCCACGGAGACAGTCGGGCTCCAGCCTCACCACCATCAGAACATATTTTCAAAGCTATCAGCGCAAAGAAAAACGCGACACACCACTCCCGGGAGGGCTCGAAACTCCAATTTTTTGGTTAACAGACGGATGTGCTAGCCAATTGCGCCAAGGAGACAGTCGTGCTCCAATCTCACCACCGCGAGAACAATTCTCCAAAGCTATCAGTGCAAAGAAAAAAAAGCGCCCCACCACCCCAGGGTGGGCTCGAACCTCCAACGTTTCGGTGAACAGCCGATCGCGCTAGCCAATTGAGCCACGGAGACAGTCGTGCTCCACTCTCACCACCGTCAGAACATATGTTCAGTGCTATCAGCTCAAAGAAATAAAAGCGCCGCACCACCACCGGGTGGGCTTGAGCCTCCAACCTTTCGGTTAACAGCCGATCGCGCTAGCCAATTGTGCCACGGTGACAGTCCTGCTCCACTCTCGCCACCATCAGAACATATCTTCAAAGCTATCAGCCCAAAGAAAAAAAATCGCCGCACCGCCACCGGGTGGGCTCGAACCTCCAACTATTCGGTTAACAGCCGATCGCTCTAGCCAATTGCGCCACGGAGACAGTCCTGCTACACTCTCACTACCATCAGAACATATCTTCAAAGCTATCAGCCTAAAGAAAAAAAAGCAACACCCCACTCCCGGGAGGGCTCGAACCTCCAACCTTTCAGTTAACAGCCGATCGCGCTAGCCGATTGCGCCACGGAGACAGTCATGCTCCAATCTCACCACCGTCAGAACATGTCTCCAAAGCTATTAGCGCAAAGAAAAAAGCAATACACCACTCCCGGGAGGGCTCGAACCACCAACATTTCGGTTAACAGCCGATCGCGCTAGCAAATTGCGCCACGGAGACAGTCGTGCTCCACTCTCACCACCGTCAGAACATTTCTCCAAAGCTATCAGCGCAAAGAAAAAAAAGCGCCCCACCACCACCGGGTGGGCTCGAACGTCCAACCTTTCGGTTAACGGCCGAACGTGCTAGCCAATTGCGCCACGGAGATTGTTGTGCTAATCTCACCACCGTCAGAACCTTTCTCCAAAGCTATCAGCGCAAAGAAAAAAAAGCGCCCCACCACCACCGGGTGGGCTCGAAACTCCAATTTTTCGGTTGACAGCCGAACGTGCTGGCCTATTGCGCCACGGAGATAGTCGTGCTCCAATCTCACCACCGTGAGAACATTTTTCCAAAGCTATCAACATAAAGAAAAAAAAGCGCCCCATCACCCCCGGGTGGGCTTGAACCTCCTACTTTTCGGTTAACAGCCAACCGCGCTGGCCAATTGCGCCACGGAGACAGTCCTGCTCCACTCTTGCCACCATCAGAACATATCTTCAAAGCTATCAGCCTAAAGAAAAAAAAAGTGCCGCACCACTACCGGGTGGGCTGGAAACTCCAAGCTTTCGGTTAACAGCCGATCGCGCTAGCCAATTGCGCCACGGAGACAGTCCTGCTCCACTCTCACCACCATCAGAACATATCTTCAAAGCTATCAGCCCAAAGAAAAAAAAGCGCCGCACCACCACCGGGTGGGCTCGAACCTCCAACCTTTCAGTTAAAAGCCGATCGCGCTAGCCAATTGCGCTACGGAGACAGTCGTGCTCCAATCTCACCACCGTCAGAACTTATCTTCAAAGCTATCAGCCCAATGAAAAAAAAGCGCCGCACCGCCACCGGGTGGGCTCGAACCTCCAACCTTTCGGTTAACAGCCGATCGCTCTAGCCAATTGCGCCACGGAGACAGTCCTGCTCCACTCTCACCACCATCAGAACATATCTTCAAAGCTATCAGCCTAAAGAAAAAAAGCAACACACCACTCCCGGGAGGGCTCGAACCTCCAACCTTTCAGTTAACAGCCGATCGCGCTAGCCATTTTCGCCATGGAGACAGTCGTGCTCCAATCTCACCACCGTCAGAACCTATCTTCAAAGCTATTAGCGCAAAGAAAAAAGCTACACACCACTCCCGGGAGGGCTCCAACCACCAACATTTTGGTTAACAGCCGATCGCGCTAGCAAATTGCGCCATGGAGACAGTCGTGCTCCACTCTCACCACCGTCAGAACATTTCTCCAAAGCTATCAGCGCAAAGAAAAAAAAGCGCCCCACCACCACCGGGTGGAATCGAAGCTCCAACCTTTCGGTGAACAGCAGATCGCGCTAGCCAATGCGCCACGGAGACAGTCGTGCTCCACTCTCACCACCGTCAGAACATTTCTTCAGAGCTATCAGCCAGAAGAAAAAGAAGCGCCGCACCACCACCGGGTGGGCTGGAACCTCCAACCTTTCGGTCAACAGCAGATCGCGCTAGCCAATTGCGCCACGGCGACAGTCGGGCTGCAGCCTCACCACCATCAGAACATATTTTCAAAGCTATCAGCGCAAAGAAAAACGCGACACACCACTCCCGGGAGGGCTCGAAACTCCAATTTTTTGGTTAACAGACGGATGTGCTAGCCAATTGCGCCAAGGAGACAGTCGTGCTCCAATCTCACCACCGCGAGAACAATTCTCCAAAGCTATCAGTGCAAAGAAAAAAAAGCGCCGCACCACCACCGGGTGGGCTCGAAACTCCAAAGTTTCGGTTAACAGCCAAACGTGCTAGCCAATTGCGCCACGGAGACAGTCGTGCTCCACTCTCACCACCGTCAGAACATTTCTTCAGAGCTATCCGCCCAAAGAAAAAAAAGCGCCCCACCCCCACCTGGTGGGCTCGAACCTCCAACCTTTCGGTGAACAGCCGATCGCGCTAGCCAATTGCGCCACGGAGACAGTCGTGCTTCGCTCTCACCACCATCAGAACATATCTTCAAAGCTATCAGCCCAAAGAAAAAAAAATCGCCGCACCGCCACCGGGTGGGCTCGAACCTCCAACCTTTCGGTTAACAGCCGATCGCTCTAGCCAATTGCGCCACGGAGACAGAACTGCTCCACTCTCACTACCATCAGAACATATCTTCAAAGCTATCAGCCTAAAGAAAAAAAAGCAACACCCCACTCCCGGGAGGGCTCGAACCTCCAACCTTTCAGTTAACAGCCGATCGCGCTAGCCAATTGCGCCACGGAGACAGTCGTGCTCCAATCTCACCACCGTCAGAACATGTCTCCAAAGCTATTAGCGCAAAGAAAAAAGCAATACACCACTCCCGGGAGGGCTCGAACCACCAACATTTCGGTTAACAGCCGATCGCGCTAGCAAATTGCGCCACGGAGACAGTCGTGCTCCACTCTCACCACCGTCAGAACATTTCTCCAAAGCTCTCAGCGCAAAGAAAAAAAAGCGCCCCACCACCACCGGGTGGGCTCGAACCTCCAACCTTTTGGTTAACGGCCGAACGTGCTAGCCAATTGCGCCAAGGAGATTGTCGTGCTAATCTCACCACCGTCAGAACCTTTCTCTAAAGCTATCAGCGCAAAGAAAAAAAAGCGCCCCACCACCACCGGGTGGGCTCGAAACTCCAACTTTTCGGTTGACAGCCGAACGTGCTAGCCTATTGCGCCACGGAGATAGTCGTGCTCCAATCTCACCACCGTGAGAACATTTTTCCAAAGCTATCAACATAAAGAAAAAAAAGCGCCCCACCACCCCCGGGTGGGCTTGAACCTCCAACTTTTCGGTTAACAGCCAACCGCGCTGGCCAATTGCGCCACGGAGACAGTCCTGCTCCACTCTCGCCACCATCAGAACATATCTTCAAAGCTATCAGCCTAAAGAAAAAAAAAAGCGCCGCACCACTACCGGGTGGGCTGGAAACTCCAAGCTTTCGGTTAACAGCCGATCGCGCTAGCCAATTGCTCCACGGAGACAGTCCTGCTCCACTCTCACCACCATCAGAAGATATCTTCAAAGCTATCAGCCGAAAGAAAAAAAGCGCCGCACCACCACCGGGTGGGCTCGAACCTTCAACCTTTCGGTTATCAGCCGATCGCGATCGCCAATCGCGCCACGGAGACAGTCCTGCTCCACTCTCACCACCATCAGAACATATCTTCAAAGCTATAAGCCTAAAGAAAAAAAAGCACCGCACCACTACCGGGTGGGCTCGAAACTCTAAACTTTCGGTTAACAGCCGATCACGCTAGCCAATTGCGCCACGGAGACAGTCCTGCTCCACTCTCACCACCATCAGAACATATCTTTAAAGCTATCAGCCCAAAGAAAAAAAAGCGCCGCACCACCACCGGGTGGGCTCGAACCTCCAACTTTTCAGTTAACAGCCGATCGCGCTAGCCAATTGCGCCACGGAGACAGTCGTGCTTCGCTCTCACCACCATCAGAACATATCTTCAAAGCTATCAGCCCAAAGAAAAAAAAATCGCCGCACCGCCACCGGGTGGGCTCGAACCTCCAACCTTTCGGTTAACAGCCGATCGCTCTAGCCAATTGCGCCACGGAGACAGTACTGCTCCACTCTCACTACCATCAGAACATATCTTCAAAGCTATCAGCCTAAAGAAAAAAAAGCAACACCCCACTCCCGGGAGGGCTCGAACCTCCAACCTTTCAGTTAACAGCCGATCGCGCTAGCCAATTGCGCCACGGAGACAGTCGTGCTCCAATCTCACCACCGTCAGAACATGTCTCCAAAGCTATTAGCGCAAAGAAAAAAGCAATACACCACTCCCGGGAGGGCTCGAACCACCAACATTTCGGTTAACAGCCGATCGCGCTAGCAAATTGCGCCACGGAGACAGTCGTGCTCCACTCTCACCACCGTCAGAACATTTCTCCAAAGCTATCAGCGCAAAGAAAAAAAAGCGCCCCACCACCACCGGGTGGGCTCGAACCTCCAACCTTTTGGTTAACGGCCGAACGTGCTAGCCAATTGCGCCAAGGAGATTGTCGTGCTAATCTCACCACCGTCAGAACCTTTCTCTAAAGCTATCAGCGCAAAGAAAAAAAAGCGCCCCACCACCACCGGGTGGGCTCGAAACTCCAACTTTTCGGTTGACAGCCGAACGTGCTAGCCTATTGCGCCACGGAGATAGTCGTGCTCCAATCTCACCACCGTGAGAACATTTTTCCAAAGCTATCAACATAAAGAAAAAAAAGCGCCCCACCACCCCCGGGTAGGCTTGAACCTCCAACTTTTCGGTTAACAGCCAACCGCGCTGGCCAATTGCGCCACGGAGACAGTCCTGCTCCACTCTCGCCACCATCAGAACATATCTTCAAAGCTATCAGCCTAAAGAAAAAAAAAGCGCCGCACCACTACCGGGTGGGCTGGAAACTCCAAGCTTTCGGTTAACAGCCGATCGCGCTAGCCAATTGCTCCACGGAGACAGTCCTGCTCCACTCTCACCACCATCAGAAGATATCTTCAAAGCTATCAGCCGAAAGAAAAAAAGCGCCGCACCACCACCGGGTGGGCTCGAACCTTCAACCTTTCGGTTATCAGCCGATCGCGATCGCCAATCGCGCCACGGAGACAGTCCTGCTCCACTCTCACCACCATCAGAACATATCTTCAAAGCTATAAGCCTAAAGAAAAAAAAGCACCGCACCACTACCGGGTGGGCTCGAAACTCTAAACTTTCGGTTAACAGCCGATCACGCTAGCCAATTGCGCGACGGAGACAGTCCTGCTCCACTCTCACCACCATCAGAACATATCTTTAAAGCTATCAGCCCAAAGAAAAAAAAGCGCCGCACCACCACCGGGTGGGCTCGAACCTCCAACTTTTCAGTTAACAGCCGATCGCGCTAGCCAATTGCGCCACGGAGACAGTCGTGCTCCACGCTCACCACCGTCAGAACATTTCTTCAGAGCTATCAGCCCAAAAAAAATAAAGCGCCGCACCACCACTGGGTGGGCTCGAACCTCCAACCTTTAGGTTAACAGCGGATAGCGCTAGCCAATTGGGCCACGGAGACAGTCGTGCTCCACTCTCATCACCATCAGAACATATCTTCAAAGCTATCAGCCCAAAGAAAAAAAAAAGCGCCGCACCACCACCGGGTGACCTCGAACCTCAAACCTTTCGGTTAACAGCCGATCGCGCTAGCCAATTGCGCCACGGAGACAGTCCTGCTCCCCTCTCACCACCATCAGAACATATCTTCAGAGCAATCAGCCCATAGAAAAAAAGCCCGCACTACCACCGGGTGGGCTCGAACCTCCAACCTTTCGGTTAACGGCCGAACGTGCTAGCCAATTGCGCCACAGAGATTGTCGTGCTAATCTCACCACCGTCAGAACCTTTCTCCAAAGCTATCAGCGCAAAGAAAAAAAAGCGCCCCACCACCACCGGGTGGGCTCGAAACTCCACTTTTTCGGTTGACAGCCGAACGTGCTAGCCAATTGCGCCACGGAAATAGTCGTGCTCCAATCTCACCACCGTCAGAACATTTTTCCAAAGCTATCAGCGCAAAGAAAAAAAGCGCCCCACCACCCCCGGGTGGGCTCGAACCTCCAACCTTTCGGTGAACAGCCGATCGCGCTAGCCAATTGAGCCACGGAGACAGTCGTGCTCCACTCTCACCACCGTCAGAACATATGTTCAGTGCTATCAGCTCAAAGAAATAAAAGCGCCGCACCACCACCGGGTGGGCTTGAGCCTCCAACCTTTCGGTTAACAGCCGATCGCGCTAGCCAATTGTGCCACGGAGACAGTCCTGCTCCACTCTCACCACCATCAGAACATATCTTCAAAGCTATCAGCCCAAACAAAAAAAAATCGCCGCACCGCCACCGGGTGGGCTCGAACCTCCAACCTTTCGGTTAAGAGCCGATCGCTCTAGCTAATTGCGCCACGGAGACAGTCCTGCTCCACTCTCACTACCATCAGAACATATCTTCAAAGCTATCAGCCTAAAGAAAAAAAAGCAACACCCCACTCCCGGGAGGGCTCGAACCTCCAACCTTTCAGTTAACAGCCGATCGCGCTAGCCAATTGCGCCACGGAGACAGTCGTGCTCCAATCTCACCACCGTCAGAACATGTCTCCAAAGCTATTAGCACAAAGAAAAAAGCAATACACCACTCCCGGGAGGGCTCGAACCACCAACATTTCGGTTAACAGCCGATCGCGCTAGCAAATTGCGCCACGGAGACAGTCGTGCTCCACTCTCACCACCGTCAGAACATTTCTCCAAAGCTATCAGCGCAAAGAAAAAAAAGCGCCCCACCACCACCGGGTGGGCTCGAACGTCCAACCTTTCGGTTAACGGCCGAACGTGCTAGCCAATTGCGCCACGGAGATTGTCGTGCTAATCTCACCACCGTCAGAACCTTTCTCCAAAGCTATCAGCGCAAAGAAAAAAAGCGCCCCACCACCACCGGGTGGGCTCGAAACTCCAATTTTTCGGTTGACAGCCGAACGTGCTAGCCTATTGCGCCACGGAGATAGTCGTGCTCCAATCTCACCACCGTGAGAACATTTTTCCAAAGCTATCAACATAAAGAAAAAAAAGCGCCCCACCACCCCCGGGTGGGCTTGAACCTCCAACTTTTCGGTTAATAGCCAACCGCGCTGGCCAATTGCGCCACGGAGACAGTCCTGCTCCACTGTCGCCACCATCAGAAAATATCTTCAAAGCTATCAGCCTAAAGAAAAAAAAGTGCCGCGCCACTACCGGGTGGGCTGGAAACTCCAAGCTTTCGGTTAACAGCCGATCGCGCTAGCCAATTGCGCCACGGAGACAGTCCTGCTCCACTCTCACCACCATCAGAACATATCTTCAAAGCTATCAGCCCAAAGAAAAAAAAGCGCCGCACCACCACCGGGTGGGCTCGAACCTCCAACCTTTCAGTTAAAAGCCGATCGCGCTAGCCAATTGCGCTACGGAGACAGTCGTGCTCCAATCTCACCACCGTCAGAACTTATCTTCAAAGCTATCAGCCCAATGAAAAAAAAGCGCCGCACCGCCACCGGGAGGGCTCGAACCTCCAACCTTTCAGTTAACAGCCGATCGCGCTAGCCATTTTCGCCATGGAGACAGTCGTGCTCCAATCTCACCACCGTCAGAACATGTCTCCAAAGCTATCAGCGCAAAGAAAAAAGCAACACACCACTCCGGGGAGGGCTCGAACCACCAACCTTTCGGTTAACAGCCGATCGCGCTAGCAAATTGTGCCACGGAGACAGTCGTGCTCCACTCTTACCACCGTCAGAACATTTCTTCAGAGCTATCAGGCAAAAGAAAAAGAAGCACCGCACCACCACCGAGTGGGCTCGAACCTCCAAACTTTCGGTCAACAGCAGATCGCGTTAGCCAATTGCGCGACGGAGACAGTCGTGCTCCACTTTCACCACCATCAAAACATATCTTCAAAGCTATCAGCCCAAAGCAAAAAGAGCGCCGCACTATCCCCGGATGGGCTCGAACCTCCAACCTTTCGATTAACAGCCGATCGCGCTAGCCAATTGCGCCACGGAGACAGTCGTGCTTCACTCTCACCACCATCAGAGCATATCTTCAAAGCTATCAGCGCAATGAAAAAAGCAACACAACACTCCCGGGAGGGCTCGAAACTCCAATTTTTCGGTTATCAACCGAACGTGGTAGCCAATTGCGCCACGGAGACAGTCGTGCTCCACTCTCACCACCGTCAGAACATTTCTTCAGAGCTATCAGCCCAAAGAAAAAAAAGCGCCGCACCGCCACCGGGTGGGCTCGAACCTCCAACCTTTCGGTTAACAGCCGATCGCTCTAGCCAATTGCGCCACGGAGACAGTCCTGCTCCACTCTCACCACCATCAGAACATATCTTCAAAGCTATCAGCCTAAAGAAAAAAAAGCGCCGCACCACTACCGGGTGGGCTCGAAACTCCAAGCTTTAGATTAACAGCCGATCGCAATCGCCAATTGCGCCACGGAGACAGTCCTGCTCCACTCTCACCACCATCAGAACATATCTTCAAAGCTATAAGCCTAAAGAAAAAAAAATCGCCGCACCGCCACCGGGTGGGCTCGAACCTCCAACCTTTCGGTTAACAGCCGATCGCTCTAGCCAATTGCGCCACGGAGACAGTCCTGCTCCACTCTCACTACCATCAGAACATATCTTCAAAGCTACCAGCCTAAAGAAAAAAAAGCAACACCCCACTCCCGGGAGGGCTCGAACCTCCAACCTTTCGGTTAACAGCCGATCGCTCTAGCCAATTGCGCCACGGAGACAGTCCTGCTCTACTCTCACCACCATCAGAACATATCTTCAAAGCTATCAGCCTAAAGAAAAAAAAGCAACACACCACTCCCGGGAGGGCTCGAACCTCCAACCTTTCAGTTAACAGCCGATCGCGCTAGCCATTTTCGCCATGGAGACAGTCGTGCTCCAATCTCACCACCGTCAGAACAAAGTCTCCAAAGCTATCAGCGCAAAGAAAAAAGCAACACACCACTCCAGGGAGGGCTCGAACCACCAACGTTTCGGTTAACAGCCGATCGCGCTAGCAAATTGTGCCACGGAGACAGTCGTGCTCCACTCTTACCACCGTCAGAACATTTCTTCAGAGCAATCAGCCAAAAGAAAAAGAAGCACCGCACCACCACCGAGTGGGCTCGAACCTCCAACCTTTCGGTCAACAGCAGATCGCGTTAGCCAATTGCGCGACGGAGACAGTCGTGCTCCACTCTCAACACCATCAGAACATATCTTCAAATCTATCAGCAAAAAGAAAAAAAGCGACACACCGTCCCCGGGTGGGCTCAAACCTCCAACCTCTCGGTTAACAGCCGATCGCGCTAGCCAATTGCGCCACGGAGACAGTCCTGCTCCACTTTCACCACCATGAAAACATATCTTCAAAGCTATCAGCCCAAAGCAAAAAGAGCGCCGCACTATCCCCGGATGGGCTCGAACCTCCAACCTTTCGATTAACAGCCGATCACGCTAGCCAATTGCGCCACGGAGACAGTCGTGCTTCACTCTCACCACCATCAGAACATATCTTCAAAGCTATCAGCGCAATGAAAAAAGCAACACACCACTCCCGGGAGGGCTCGAAACTCCAATTTTTCGGTTATCAACCGAACGTGGTAGCCAATTGCGCCACGGAGACAGTCGTGCTCCACTCTCACCACCGTCAGAACATTTCTTCAGAGCTATCAGCCCAAAGAAAAAAAAGCGCCGCACCCCCACCGGGTGGGCTCGAACCTCCAACCTTTCGGTTAACAGCCGATCGCTCTAGCCAATTGCGCCACGGAGACAGCCCTGCTCCACTCTCACCACCATCAGAACATATCTTCAAAGCTATCAGCCTAAAGAAAAAAAAGCGCCGCACCACTACCGGGTGGGCTCGAAACTCCAAGCTTTAGATTAACAGCCGATCGCGATCGCCAATTGCGCCACGGAGACAGTCCTGCTCCACTCTCACCTCCATCAGAACATATCTTCAAAGCTATAAGCCTAAAGAAAAATAAGCGCCGCACCACTACCGGGTGGGCTCGAAACTCCAAGCTTTCGGTTAACAGCCGATCACGCAAGCCAATTGCGCCACCAAGACAGTCCTGCTCCCCTCTCACCACCATCAGAACATATCTTCAAACCTATCAGCCCAAAGAAAAAAAAGCGCCGCACCACCACCGGGTGGGCTCGAACCTCCACCCTTTCAGTTACCAGCCGATCGCGCTAGCCAATTGCGCTACAGAGACAGTCGTGCTCCAATCTCACCACCGTCAGAACTTATCTTCAAAGCTATCAGCCCAAAGAGAAAAAAGCGCCGCACCGCCACCGGGTGGGCTCGAACCTCCAACCTTTCGGTTAAGAGCCGATCGCGCTAGCCAATTGCGCCACAAAGTCAGTCGTGCTCCACTCTCACCACCGTCAGAACATTTCTTCAGAGCTATAAGCCTAAAGAAAAAAAAAGCGCCGCACCACTACCGGGTGGGCTCGAAACTCCAAGCTTTCGGTTAATAGCCGATCGCTCTAGCCATTGCGCCACGGAGACAGTCCTGCTCCACTCTCACCACCATCAGAACATATCTTCAAAGGTATCAGCATAAAGAAAAAAAACAACACACCACTCCCGGGAGGGCTCGAACCTCCAACCTTTCAGTTAACAGCCGAGCGCGCTAGCCAATAGCGCCACGGAGACAGTTGTGCTCCAATCTCACCACCGTCAGAACATATCTTCAAAGTTATCAGCCCAAAGAAAAAAAGCGCCGCACCGCCACCGGGTGGGCTCGAACCTCCAACCTTTCGGTTAACAGCCGATCGCTCTAGCCAATTGCGCCACGGAGACAGTCCTGCTCCCCTCTCACCACCATCAGAACATATCTTCAAAGCTATCAGACTAAAAAAAAAAGAAGCAACACACCACTCCCAGGAGGGCTCGAACCTCCAACCTTTCAGTTAACAGCCGATAACGCTTGCCAATTGCGCCACGGAGACAGTCGTGCTCCAATCTCACCACCGTCAGAACATGTCTCCAAAGCTATTAGCGCAAAGAAAAAAGCTACACACCACTCCCGGGAGGGCTCCAACCACCAACATTTTGGTTAACAGCCGATCGCGCTAGCAAATTGCGCCATGGAGACAGTCGTGCTCCACTCTCACCACCGTCAGAACATTTCTCCAAAGCTATCAGCGCAAAGAAAAAAAAGCGCCCCACCACCACCGGGTGGAATCGAAGCTCCAACCTTTCGGTGAACAGCAGATCGCGCTAGCCAATGCGCCACGGAGACAGTCGTGCTCCACTCTCACCACCGTCAGAACATTTCTTCAGAGCTATCAGCCAGAAGAAAAAGAAGCGCCGCACCACCATAGGGTGGGCTGGAACCTCCAACCTTTCGGTCAACAGCAGATCGCGCTAGCCAATTGCGCCACGGAGACAGTCGGGCTCCAGCCTCACCACCATCAGAACATATTTTCAAAGCTATCAGCGCAAAGAAAAACGCGACACACCACTCCCGGGAGGGCTCGAAACTCCAATTTTTTGGTTAACAGACGGATGTGCTAGCCAATTGCGCCAAGGAGACAGTCGTGCTCCAATCTCACCACCGCGAGAACCATTCTCCAAAGCTATCAGTGCAAAGAAAAAAAAGCGCCGCACCACAACCGGGTGGGCTCGAAACTCCAAAGTTTCGGTTAACAGCCAAACGTGCTAGCCAATTGCGCCACGGAGACAGTCGTGCTCCACTCTCACCACCGTCAGAACATTTCTTCAGAGCTATCCGCCCAAAGAAAAAAAAGCGCCCCACCCCCACCTGGTGGGCTCGAAACTCCAATTTTTCGGTTGACAGCCGAACGTGCTAGCCAATTGCGCCAAGGAGACAGTCGTGCTCCAATCTCACCACCGCGAGAACCATTCTCCAAAGCTATCAGTGCAAAGAAAAAAAAGCGCCGCACCACCACCGGGTGGGCTCGAAACTCCAAAGTTTCGGTTAACAGCAAAACGTGCTAGCCAATTGCGCCACGGAGACAGTCGTGCTCCACTCTCACCACCGTCAGAACATTTCTTCAGAGCTATCCGCCCAAAAAAAAAAAGCGCCCCACCCCCACCTGGTGGGCTCGAACCTCCAACCTTTCGGTGAACAGCCGATCGCGCTAGCCAATTGCGCCACGGAGACAGTCGTGCTCCACTCTTACCACCGTCAGAACATTTCTTCAGAGCTATCAGCCAAAAGAAAAAGAAGCACCGCACCACCACCGAGTGGGCTCGAACCTCCAACCTTTCGGTCAACAGCAGATCGCGTTAGCCAATTGCGCGACGGAGACAGTCGTGCTCCACTCTCAACACCATCAGAACATATCTTCAAATCTATCAGCAAAAAGAAAAAAAGCGACACTCCGTCCCCGGGTGGGCTCAAACCTCCAATCTGTCGGTTAACAGCCGATCGCGCTAGCCAATTGCGCCACGGAGACAGTCCTGCTCCACTTTCACCACCATCAAAACATATCTTCAAAGCTATCAGCCCAAAGCAAAAAGAGCGCCGCACTATCCCCGGATGGGCTCGAACCTCCAACCTTTCGATTAACAGCCGATCGCGCTAGCCAATTGCGCCACGGAGACAGTCGTGCTCCACTCTCACCACCGTCAGAACATTTCTTCAGAGCTATCAGCCCAAAGAGAAAAAAGCGCCGCACCACTACCGGGTGGGCTCGAAACTCCAAGCTTTAGATTAACAGCCGATCGCGATCGCCAATTGCGCCACGGAGACAGTCCTGCTCCACTCTCACCACCATCAGAACATATCTTCAAAGCTATAAGCCTAAAGAAAAATAAGCGCCGCACCACTACCGGGTGGGCTCGAAACTCCAAGCTTTCGGTTAACAGCCGATCACGCAAGCCAATTGCGCCACAAAGACAGTCCTGCTCCCCTCTCACCACCATCAGAACATATCTTCAAACCTATCAGCCCAAAGAAAAAAAAGCGCCGCATCACCACCGGGTGGGCTCGAACCTCCAACCTTTCAGTTACCAGCCGATCGCGCTAGCCAATTGCGCTACAGAGACAGTCGTGCTCCAATCTCACCACCGTCAGAACTTATATTCAAAGCTATCAGCCCAAAGAGAAAAAAGCGCCGCACCGCCACTGGGTGGGCTCGAACCTCCAACCTTTCGGTTAAGAGCCGATCGCGCTAGCCAATTGCGCCACAAAGTCAGTCGTGCTCCACTCTCACCACCGTCAGAACATTTCTTCAGAGCTATAAGCCTAAAGAAAAAAAAGCGCCGCACCACTACCGGGTGGGCTCGAAACTCCAAGCTTTCGGTTAACAGCCGATCGCTCTAGCCATTGCGCCACGGAGACAGTCCTGCTCCACTCTCACCACCATCAGAACATATCTTCAAAGGTATCAGCATAAAGAAAAAAAACAACACACCACTCCCGGGAGGGTTCGAACCTCCAACCTTTCAGTTAACAGCCGATCGCGCTAGCCAATAGCGCCACGGAGACAGTTGTGCTCCAATCTCACCACCGTCAGAACATATCTTCAAAGTTATCAGCCCAAAGAAAAAAAGCGCCGCACCGCCCCCGGGTGGGCTCGAACCTCCAACCTTTCGGTTAACAGCCGATCGCTCTAGCCAATTGCGCCACGGAGACAGTCCTGCTCCCCTCTCACCACCATCAGAACATATCTTCAAAGCTATCAGACTAAAAAAAAAGAAGCAACACACCACTCCCAGGAGGGCTCGAACCTCCAACCTTTCAGTTAACAGCCGATAACGCTTGCCAATTGCGCCACGGAGACAGTCGTGCTCCAATCTCACCACCGTCAGAACATGTCTCCAAAGCTATTAGCGCAAAGAAAAAAGCTACACACCACTCGCGGGAGGGCTCCAACCACCAACATTTTGGTTAACAGCCGATCGCGCTAGCAAATTGCGCCATGGAGACAGTCGTGCTCCACTCTCACCACCGTCAGAACATTTCTCCAAAGCTATCAGCGCAAAGAAAAAAAAGCGCCCTACCACCACCGGGTGGAATCGAAGCTCCAACCTTTCGGTGAACAGCAGATCGCGCTAGCCAATGCGCCACGGAGACAGTCGTGCTCCACTCTCACCACCGTCAGAACATTTCTTCAGAGCTATCAGCCAGAAGAAAAAGAAGCGCCGCACCACCATAGGGTGGGCTGGAACCTCCAACCTTTCGGTCAACAGCAGATCGCGCTAGCCAATTGCGCCACGGAGACAGTCGGGCTCCAGCCTCACCACCATCAGAACATATTTTCAAAGCTATCAGCGCAAAGAAAAACGCGACACACCACTCCCGGGAGGGCTCGAAACTCCAATTTTTTGGTTAACAGACGGATGTGCTAGCCAATTGCGCCAAGGAGACAGTCGTGCTCCAATCTCACCACCGCGAGAACCATTCTCGAAGTTTATCAGTGCAAAGAAAAAAAAGCGCCGCACCACAACCGGGTGGGCTCGAAACTCCAAAGTTTCGGTTAACAGCCAAACGTGCTAGCCAATTGCGCCACGAAGACAGTCGTGCTCCACTCTCACCACCGTCAGAACATTTCTTCAGAGCTATCCGCCCAAAGAAAAAAAAGCGCCCCACCCCCACCTGGTGGGCTCGAAACTCCAATTTTTCGGTTGACAGCCGAACGTGCTAGCCAATTGCGCCAAGGAGACAGTCGTGCTCCAATCTCACCACCGCGAGAACCATTCTCCAAAGCTATCAGTGCAAAGAAAAAAAAGCGCCGCACCACCACCGGGTGGGCTCGAAACTCCAAAGTTTCGGTTAACAGCCAAACGTGCTAGCCAATTGCGCCACGGAGACAGTCGTGCTCCACTCTCACCACCGTCAGAACATTTCTTCAGAGCTATCCGCCCAAAGAAAAAAAAGCGCCCCACCCCCACCTGGTGGGGTCGAACCTCAAACCTTTCGGTGAACAGCCGATCGCGCTAGCCAATTGCGCCACGGAGACAGTCGTGCTTCGCTCTCACCACCGTCAGAACATATCTTCAAAGCTATAAGCCTAAAGAAAAGAAAATCGCCGCACCGCCACCGGGTGGGCTCGAACCTCCAACCTTTCGGTTAACAGCCGATCGCTCTAGCCAATTGCGCCACGGAGACAGTCCTGCTCCACTCTCACTACCATCAGAACATATCTTCAAAGCTATCAGCCTAAAGAAAAAAAAGCAACACCCCACTCCCGGGAGGGCTCGAACCTCCAACCTTTCGGTTAACAGCCGATCGCTCTAGCCAATTGCGCCACGGAGACAGTCCTGCTCTACTCTCACCACCATCAGAACATATCTTCAAAGCTATCAGCCTAAAGAAAAAAAAGCAACACACCACTCCCGGGAGGGCTCGAACCTCCAACCTTTCAGTTAACAGCCGATCGCGCTAGCCATTTTCGCCATGGAGACAGTCGTGCTCCAATCTCACCACCGTCAGAACACGTCTCCAAAGCTATCAGCGCAAAGAAAAAAGCAACACACCACTCCAGGGAGGGCTCGAACCACCAACCTTTCGGTTAACAGCCGATCGCGCTAGCAAATTGTGCCACGGAGACAGTCGTGCTCCACTCTTACCACCGTCAGAACATTTCTTCAGAGCTATCAGCCAAAAGAAAAAGAAGCACCGCACCACCACCGAGTGGGCTCGAACCTCCAACCTTTCGGTCAACAGCAGATCGCGTTAGCCAATTGCGCGACGGAGACAGTCGTGCTCCACTCTCAACACCATCAGAACATATCTTCAAATCTATCAGCAAAAAGAAAAAAAGCGACACACCGTCCCCGGGTGGGCTCAAACCTCCAACCTCTCGGTTAACAGCCGATCGCGCTAGCCAATTGCGCCACGGAGACAGTCCTGCTCCACTTTCACCACCATCAAAACATATCTTCAAAGCTATCAGCCCAAAGCAAAAAGAGCGCCGCACTATCCCCGGATGGGCTCGAACCTCCAACCTTTCGATTAACAGCCGATCGCGCTAGCCAATTGCGCCACGGAGACAGTCGTGCTTCACTCTCACCACCATCAGTACATATCTTCAAAGCTATCAGCGCAATGAAAAAAGCAACACACCACTCCCGGGAGGGCTCGAAACTCCAATTTTTCGGTTATCAACCGAACGTGGTAGCCAATTGCGCCACGGAGACAGTCGTGCTCCACTCTCACCACCGTCAGAACATTTCTTCAGAGCTATCAGCCCAAAGAAAAAAAAGCGCCGCACCCCCACCGGGTGGGCTCGAACCTCCAACCTTTCGGTTAACAGCCGATCGCTCTAGCCAATTGCGCCACGGAGACAGCCCTGCTCCACTCTCACCACCATCAGAACATATCTTCAAAGCTATCAGCCTAAAGAAAAAAAAGCGCCTCACCACTACCGGGTGGGCTCGAAACTCCAAGCTTTAGATTAACAGCCGATCGCGATCGCCAATTGCGCCACGGAGACAGTCCTGCTCCACTCTCACCACCATCAGAACATATCTTCAAAGCTATAAGCCTAAAGAAAAATAAGCGCCGCACCACTACCGGGTGGGCTCGAAACTCCAAGCTTTCGGTTAACAGCCGATCACGCAAGCCAATTGCGCCACTAAGACAGTCCTGCTCCCCTCTCACCACCATCAGAACATATCTTCAAACCTATCAGCCCAAAGAAAAAAAAGCGCCGCACCACCACCGGGTGGGCTCGAACCTCCAACCTTTCAGTTACCAGCCGATCGCGCTAGCCAATTGCGCTACAGAGACAGTCGTGCTCCAATCTCACCACCGTCAGAACATATCTTCAAAGCTATCAGCCCAAAGAGAAAAAAGCGCCGCACCGCCACCGGGTGGGCTCGAACCTCCAACCTTTCGGTTAAGAGCCGATCGCGCTAGCCAATTGCGCCACAAAGACAGTCGTGCTCCACTCTCACCACCGTCAGAACATTTCTTCAGAGCTATAAGCCTAAAGAAAAAAAAAGCGCCGCACCACTACCGGGTGGGTTCGAAACTCCAAGCTTTCGGTTAACAGCCGATCGCTCTAGCCATTGCGCCACGGAGACAGCCCTGCTCCACTCTCACCACCATCAGAACATATCTTCAAAGGTATCAGCATAAAGAAAAAAAAACAACACACCACTCCCGGGAGGGCTCGAACCTCCAACCTTTCAGTTAACAGCCGATCGCGCTAGCCAATAGCGCCACGGAGACAGTTGTGCTCCAATCTCACCACCGTCAGAACATATCTTCAAAGTTATCAGCCCAAAGAAAAAAAGCGCCGCACCGCCACCGGGTGGGCTCGAACCTCCAACCTTTCGGTTAACAGCCGATCGCTCAAGCCAATTGCGCCACGGAGACAGTCCTGCTCCCCTCTCACCACCATCAGAACATATCTTCAAAGCTATCAGACTAAAAAAAAGAAGCAACACACCACTCCCAGGAGGGCTCGAACCTCCAACCTTTCAGTTAACAGCCGATAACGCTTGCCAATTGCGCCACGGAGACAGTCGTGCTCCAATCTCACCACCGTCAGAACATGTCTCCAAAGCTATTAGCGCAAAGAAAAAAGCTACACACCACTCCCGGGAGGGCTCCAACCACCAACATTTTGGTTAACAGCCGATCGCGCTAGCAAATTGCGCCATGGAGACAGTCGTGCTCCACTCTCACCACCGTCAGAACATTTCTCCAAAGCTATCAGCGCAAAGAAAAAAAAGCGCCCCACCACCACCGGGTGGAATCGAAGCTCCAACCTTTCGGTGAACAGCAGATCGCGCTAGCCAATGCGCCACGGAGACAGTCGTGCTCCACTCTCACCACCGTCAGAACATTTCTTCAGAGCTATCAGCCAGAAGAAAAAGAAGCGCCGCACCACCATAGGGTGGGCTGGAACCTCCAACCTTTCGGTCAACAGCAGATCGCGCTAGCCAATTGCGCCACGGAGACAGTCGGGCTCCAGCCTCACCACCATCAGAACATATTTTCAAAGCTATCAGCGCAAAGAAAAACGCGACACACCACTCCCGGGAGGGCTCGAAACTCCAATTTTTTGGTTAACAGACGGATGTGCTAGCCAATTGCGCCAAGGAGACAGTCGTGCTCCAATCTCACCACCGCGAGAACCATTCTCCAAAGTTATCAGTGCAAAGAAAAAAAAGCGCCGCACCACTACCGGGTGGGCTCGAAACTCCAAAGTTTCGGTTAACAGCCAAACGTGCTAGCCAATTGCGCCACGGAGACAGTCGTGCTCCACTCTCACCACCGTCAGAACATTTCTTCAGAGCTATCCGCCCAAAGAAAAAAAAGCGCCCCACCCCCACCTGGTGGGCTCGAACCTCCAACCTTTCGGTGAACAGCCGATCGCGCTAGCCAATTGCGCCACGGAGACAGTCGTGCTTCGCTCTCACCACCGTCAGAACATTTCTTCAGAGCTATCAGCCCAAAGAAAAAAAAGCGCCGCACCACCGCCGGGTGGGCTCGAACCTCCAAACTTTCGGTTAACAGCCGATCGCGCTAGCCAATTGCGCCACGGAGACAGTCGTGCTTCGCTCTCACCACCGTCAGAACATTTCTTCAGAGCTATCAGCCCAAAGAAAAAAAAGCGCCGCACCACCACCGGGTGGGCTGGAACCTCCAAACTTTCGGTTAACAGCCGATCGCGCTAGCCAATTGCGCCACGGAGACAGTCGTGCTCCACCCTCACCACCGTCAGAACCTTTCTCCAAAGCTATCAGCGCAAAGAAAAAAAAGCGCCCCACCACCACCGGGTGGGCTCGAAACTCCAATTTTTCGGTTGACAGCCGAACGTGCTAGCCAATTGTGCCACGGAGATAGTCGTGCTCCAATCTCACCACCGTCAGAACATTTCTCCAAAGCTATCAGCGCAAAGAAAAAAAAGCGCCGCACCACCACCGGGTGGGCTCTAACCTCCAACCTTTCGGTTAACAGCCGATCGCGCTAGCCAATTGTGCCACGGAGACAGTCCTGCTCCAATCTCCCCACCATCAGAACATATCTTCAAAGCTATCAGCCCAAAGAAAAAAAAAATGCCACACCGCCACCGAATGGGCTCGAACCTCCAACCTTTCGGATCACAGCCGATCGCTCTAGCCAATTGTGCCACGGAGACAGTCCTGCTCCACTCTCACCACCATCAGAACATATCTTCAAAGCTATCAGCCTAAAGAAAAAAAAGCAACACACCACTCCCGGGAGGGCTCGAACCTTCAAAGTTTCAGTTAACAGCCGATCGCGCTAGCCAATTGCACCACGGAGAGAGTCGTGCTCCACTCTCACCACCGTCAGAACATGTCTCCAAAGCTATCAGCGCAAAGAAAAAAGCAACACACCACTCCCCGGAGGGCTCGAACCACCAACCATTCGGTTTATAGCCGATCGCGCTAGCAAATTGAGCCACGGAGACAGTCGTGCTCCACTCTTACCACTGTCAGAACATTTCTTCAGAGCTATCAGCCCAAAGAAAAAGAAGCGCCGCACCACCACCGGGTGGGCTCGAACCTCCAACATTTCGGTCAACAGCAGATCGCGTTAGCCAATTACGCGACGGAAACAGTCGTGCTCCACTCTCAACACCATCAGAACATATCTTCAAAGCTATCAGCGAAAAGAAAAAAAAAGCGACACACCGTCCTCGGGTGGGCTCAAACCTCTAACCTTTCGGTTAACAGCCGATCGCGCTAGCCAATTCCGCCACAAAGACAGTCCTGCTCCACTCTCACCACCATCAAAACATATCTTCAAAGATATCAGCCCAAAGAAAAAAGAGCGCCGCACCATCCCCGGGTGGGCTCGAACCTCCAACTTTTCGATTAACAGCCGATCGCGCTAGCCAATTGCGCCACGGAGACAGTCGTGCTCCACTTTCACCACCATCAGAACATATCTTCAAAGCTATCAGCGCAAAGAAAAAAAAAGCGACACACCGTCCCCGGGTGGGCTCAAAACTCCAACCTTTCAGTTAGCAGCCGATCGCGCTGGCCAATTGCGCCACGGAGAAAGTCCTGCTCAACTCTCACCACCATCAGAACTTATCTTCAAAGCTATCAGCCCAAAGAAAAAAAAATCAACACACCACTCCCGAGGGGGCTCGAACCTCCAACCTTTCGGTTAACAGCCGATCGCGCTAGCAAATTGCGTCACGGAGACAGTCCTGCTATACTCTCACCACCATCTAAACATATCTTCAAAGCTATCGGCCCAAAAAAAAGTGCCGAACCACCACCAGGTGGGCTCGAACCTCCAACTTTTAGATTAAATGCCGAACGCGCTAGCCAATTGCGCCACGGACACAGTCGTGCTCCACTCTCATCACCGTAAGAACATTTCTTCAGAGCTATCAGCCAGAAGAAAAAGAAGCGCCGCACCACCACCGGGTGGGCTCGAACCTCCAACCTTTCGGTCAACAGCAGATCGCGCTAGCCAATTGCGCCACGGAGACAGTCGTGCTCCAGCCTCACCACCATCAGAACATATTTTCAAAGCTATCAGCGCAAAGAAAAACGCGACAAACCACTCCCGGGAGGGCTCGAAACTCCAATTTTTTGGTTAACAGCCGGATGTGCTAGCCAATTGCGCCAAGGAGACAGTCGTGCTCCAATCTCACCACCGCGATAACATTTCTCCAAAGCTATCAGTGCAAAGAAAAAAAAGCGCCGCACCACCACCGGGTGGGCTCGAAACTCCAATGTTTCGGTTAACAGCCAAACGTGCTAGCCAATTGCGCCACGGAGACAGTCGTGCTCCACTCTCACCACCGTCAGAACATTTCTTCAGAGCTATTCGCCCAAAGAAAAAAAACCGCCGCACCACCAGCGGGTGGGCTCGAACCTCCAAACTTTCGGTTAAGAGCCGATCGCGCTAGCCAATTGCGCCACGGAGACAGTCGTGCTCCACCCTCACCACCGTCAGAACATTTCTTCAGAGCTATCAGTCCAAAGAAAATAAAGCGCCGCACCACCACCGGGTGGGCTCCAACCTCCAACCTTTAGGTTAACGGCCGAACGTGCTAGCCAATTGCGCCACGGAGATTGTCGTGCTGCAGTCTCACCACCGTCAGAACCTTTCTCCAAAGCTATCAGCGCAAAGAAAAAAAAGCGCCCCACCACCACCGGGTGGGCTCGAAACTCCAATTTTTCGGTTGACAGCCGAACGTGCTAGCCAATTGTGCCACGGAGATAGTCGTGCTCCAATCTCACCACCGTCAGAACATTTCTCCAAAGCTATCAGCGCAAGGAAAAAAAAGCGCCCCACCACCACCGGGTGGGCTCGAAGCTCCAACCTTTCGGTGAACAGCCGATCGCGCTAGCCAATGCGCCACGGAGACAGTCGTGGCTCCAATCTCACCATCGTCAGAACATTTCTTCAGAGCTATCAGCCCAAAGAAAAAAAGCAACACACCACTCCCGAGAGGGCTCGAACCTCCAACCTTTCGGTTAACAGCCGATCGCGCTAGCAAATTGCGCCACGGAGACCGTCCTGCTATACTCTCACCACCATCTAAACATATCTTCAAAGCTATTGGCCCAAAAAAAAGTGCCGCACTACCACCAGGCGGGCTCGAACCTCCAACTTTTCGGTTAACTGCCGAACGCGCTAGCCAATCGCGCCAAGGAGACAGTCGTGCTCCAATCTCACCACCGCGAGAACACTTCTCCAAAGCTATCAGTACAAAGAAAAAAAAGCGCCGCACCACTCCCGGGAGGGCTCGAAACTCAAATTTTTTGGTTAAGAGCCAAACGTGCTAGCCAATTGCGCCACGGAGACAGTCGTGCTCCACTCTCACCACCGTCAGAACATTTCTTCAGAGCTCTCCGCCCAAAGAAAAAAAAGCGCCCCACCCCCACCTGGTGGGCTCGAACCTCCAACCTTTCGGTGAACAGCCGATCGCGCTAGCCAATGCGCCACGGAGACAGTCGTGCTCCACTCTCACCACCGTCAGAACATTTCTTCTGAGCTATCAGCCAGAAGAAAAAGAAGCGCCGCACCACCACCGGGTGGGCTGGAACCTCCAACCTTTCGGTCAACAGCAGATCGCGCTAGCCAATTGCGCCACAGAGACAGTCGGGCTCCAGCCTCACCACCATCAGAACATATTTTCAAAGCTATCAGCGAAAAGAAAAACGCGACACACCACTCCCGGGAGGGCTCGAAACTCCAATTTTTTGCTTAACAGCCGGATGTGCTAGCCAATTGCGCCAAGGAGACAGTCGTGCTCCAATCTCATCACCGAGAGAACACTTCTTCAAAGCTATCAGTGCAATGAAAAAAAAGCGCCGCACCACCACCGGGTGGGCTCGAAACTCCAAAGTTTCGGTTAACAGCCAAACGTGCTAGCCAATTGCGCCACGGAGACAGTCGTGCTCCACTCTCACCACCGTCAGAACATTTCTTCAGAGCTATCCGCCCAAAGAAAAAAAAGCGCCCCACCCCCACCTGGTGGGCTCGAACCTCCAACCTTTCGGTGAACAGCCGATCGCGCTAGCCAATTGGGCCACGGAGACAGTCGTGCTTCGCTCTCACCACCGTCAGAACATTTCTTCAGAGCTATCAGCCCAAAGAAAAAAAAGCGCCGCACCACCACCGGGTGGGCTCGAACCTCCATACTTTCGGTTAACAGCCGATCGCGCTAGCCAATTGCGCCACGGAGACAGTCGTGCTCCACCCTCACCACTGTCAGAACATTTCTTCAGAGCTATCAGTCCAAAGAAAATAAAGCGCCGCACCACCGCCGGGTGGGCTCGAACCTCCAACCTTTCGGTTAACGACCGAACGTGCTAGCCAATTGCGCCACGGAAATTGTCGTGCTCCAGTCTCACCACCGTCAGAACCTTTCTCCAAAGCTATCAGCGCAAAGAAAAAAAAAGCGCCCCACCACCGGGTTGGCTCGAAACTCCAATTTTTCGGTTGACAGCCGAACGTGCTAGCCAATTGTGCCACGGAGATAGTCGTTCTCCAATCTCACCACCGTCAGAACATTTCTCCAAAGCTATCAGCGCAAAGAAAAAAAAGCGCCGCATCACCACCGGGTGGGCTCGAACCTCCAACCTTTCGGTTAACAGCCGATCGCGCTAGCCAATTGTGCCACGGAGATAGTCGTGCTCCAATCTCACCACCGTCAGAACATTTCTCCAAAGCTATCAGCGCAAAGAAAAAAAAGCGCCCAACCACCACCGGGTGGGCTCGAACCTCCAACCTTTCGGTTAACAGCCGATCGCGCTAGCAAATTGCGCCACAGAGACAGTCCTGCTATACGCTCACCACCATCAGAACATATCTTCAAAGCTATCAGCCTAAAGAAAAAAAAGCAACACACCACTCCCGGGAGGGCTCGAACCTTCAAAGTTTCAGTTAACAGCCGATCGCGCTAGCCAATTGCACCACGGAGAGAATCGTGCTCCAATCTCACCACCATCAGAACATGTCTCCAAAGCTATCAGCGCAAAGAAAAAAGCAACACACCACTCCCCGGAGGGCTCGAACCACCAACCATTCGGTTTATAGCCGATCGCGCTAGCCAATTGCGCCACGGAAACAGTCGTGCTCCACTCTCACCACCGTAAGAACATTTCTTCAGAGCTATCAGCCAGAAGAAAAAGAAGCGCCGCACCACCACCGGGTGGGCTCGAACCTCGAACCTTTCGGTCAACAGCAGATCGCGCTAGCCAATTGCGCCACGGAGACAGTCGTGCTCCAGCCTCACCACCATCAGAACATATTTTCAAAGCTATCAGCGCAAAGAAAAACGCGACACACCACTCCCGGGAGGGCTCGAAACTCAAATTTTTTGGTTAACAGCCGGATGTGCTAGCCAATTGCGCCAAGGAGACAGTCGTGCTCCAATCTCATCACCGCGATAACATTTCTCCAAAGCTATCAGTGCAAAGAAAAAAAAGCGCCGCACCACCACCGGGTGGGCTCGAAACTCCAATGTTTCGGTTAAAAGCCAAACGTGCTAGCCAATTGCGCACGGAGACAGTCGTGCTCCACTCTCACCACCGTCGGAACATTTCTTCAGAGCTATCCGCCCAAAGAAGAAAAAGCGCCGCACCACCACCGGGTGGGCTCGAACCTCCAAACTTTTGGTTAACAGCCGATCGCGCTAGCCAATTGCGCCACGGAGACAGTCGTGCTCCACCCTCACCACCGTCAGAACATTTTTTCAGAGCTATCAGTCCAAAGAAAATAAAGCGCCGCACCACCACCGGGTGGGCTCGGACCTCCAACCTTTCGGTTAACGGCCGAACGTGCTAGCCAATTGCGCCACGGAGATTGTCGTGCTACAGTCTCACCACCGTTAGAACCTTTCTCTAAAGCTATCAGCGCAAAAAAAAAGCGCCCCACCACCACCGGGTGGGCTCGAAACTCCAATTTTTCGGTTGACAGCCGAACGTGCTAGCCAATTGTGCCACGGAGATAGTCGTGCTCCAATCTCACCACCGTCAGAACCTTTCTCCAAAGCTATCAGCGCAAAGAAAAAAAAGCGCCCCACCACCACCGGGTGGGCTCGAAACTCCAATTTTTCGGTTAACGGCCGAACGTGCTAGCCAATTGCGCCACGGAGATTGTCGTGCTCCAGTCTCACCACCGTCAGAACCTTTCTCCAAAGCTATCAGCGCAAAAAAAAGCGCCCCACCACCACCGGGTGGGCTCGAAATTCCAATTTTTCGGTTGACAGCCGAACGTGCTACCAATTGTGCCACGGAGATAGTCGTGCTCCAATCTCACCACCGTCAGAACGTTTCTGCAAAGCTATCAGCGCAAAGAAAAAAAAGCGCCCCACCACCACCGGGTGGGCTCGAACCTCCAACCTTTCGGTTAACAGCCGATCGCGCTAGCAAATTGCGCCACGGAGACAGTCCTGCTATACTCTCACCACCATCTAAACATATCTTCAAAGCTATCGGCCCAAAAAAAAGTGCCGCACCACCACCAGGCGGGCTCGAACCTCCAACTTTTCGGTTAACTGCCGAACGCGCTAGCCAATTGCGCCAAGGAGACAGTCGTGCTCCAATCTCACCACCGCGAGAACACTTCTCCAAAGCTATCAGCGCAAAGAAAAAGAAGCGCCGCACCACCACCGGGTGGGCTCGAAACTCCAAAGTTTCGGTTAACAGCCAAACGTGCTAGCGAATTGCGCCACGGAGACAGTCTTGCTCCACTCTCACCACCGTCAGAACATTTCTTCAGAGCTATCCGCCCAAATAAAAAAAAGCGCCCCACCCCCACCTGGTGGGCTCGAACCTCCAACCTTTCGGTGAACAGCCGATCGCGCTAGCCAATTGCGCCACGGAGACTGTCGTGCTTCGCTCTCACCACCGTCAGAACATTTCTTCAGAGCTATCAGTCCAAAGAAAAAAAAGCGCCGCACCACCACCAGGTGGGCTGGAACCTCCAACCTTTCGGTCAACAGCAGATCGCGCTAGCCAATTGCGCCACGGAGACAGTCGGGCTCCAGCCTCACCACCATCAGAACATATTTTCAAAGCTATCAGCCCAAAGAAAAAAAAAGCGCCGCACCACCACCGGGTGGGCTCGAACCTCCAACCTTTCGGTTAACGGCCGAACGTGCTAGCCAATTGCGCCACGGAAATTGTCGTGCTCCAGTCTCACCACCGTCAGAACCTTTCTCCAAAGCTATCTGCGCAAAGAAAAAAAAGCGCCCCACCACCACCGGGTGGGCTCGAAACTCCAATTTTTCGGTTGACAGCCGAACGTGCTAGCCAATTGTGCCACGGAGATAGTCGTGCTCCACTCTCACCACCGTAAGAACATTTCTTCAGAGCTATCAGCCAGAAGAAAAAGAAGCGCCGCACCACCACCGGGTGGGCTCGAACCTCGAACCTTTCGGTCAACAGCAGATCGCGCTAGCCAATTGCGCCACGGAGACAGTCGTGCTCCAGCCTCACCACCATCAGAACATATTTTCAAAGCTATCAGCGCAAAGAAAAACGCGACACACCACTCCCGGGAGGGCTCGAAACTCAAATTTTTTGGTTAACAGCCGGATGTGCTAGCCAATTGCGCCAAGGAGACAGTCGTGCTCCAATCTCATCACCGCGATAACATTTCTCCAAAGCTATCAGTGCAAAGAAAAAAAAGCGCCGCACCACCACCGGGTGGGCTCGAAACTCCAATGTTTCGGTTAAAAGCCAAACGTGCTAGCCAATTGCGCACGGAGACAGTCGTGCTCCACTCTCACCACCGTCGGAACATTTCTTCAGAGCTATCCGCCCAAAGAAAAAAAAAGCGCCGCACCACCACCGGGTGGGCTCGAACCTCCAAACTTTTGGTTAACAGCCGATCGCGCTAGCCAATTGCGCCACGGAGACAGTCGTGCTCCACCCTCCCCACCGTCAGAACATTTTTTCAGAGCTATCAGTCCAAAGAAAATAAAGCGCCGCACCACCACCGGGTGGGCTCGAACCTCCAACCTTTCGGTTAACGGCCGAACGTGCTAGCCAATTGCGCCACGGAGATTGTCGTGCTCCAGTCTCACCACCGTGAGAACCTTTCTCTAAAGCTATCAGCGCAAAAAAAAAGCGCCCCACCACCACCGGGTGGGCTCGAAACTCCAATTTTTCGGTTAACGGCCGAACGTGCTAGCCAATTGCGCCACGGAGATTGTCGTGCTCCAGTCTCACCACCGTCAGAACATTTCTGCAAAGCTATCAGCGCAAAGAAAAAAAAGCGCCCCACCACCACCGGGTGGGCTCGAACCTCCAACCTTTCGGTTAACAGCCGATCGCGCTAGCAAATTGCGCCACGGAGACAGTCCTGCTATACTCTCACCACCATCTAAACATATCTTCAAAGCTATCGGCCCAAAAAAAAGTGCCGCACCACCACCAGGCGGGCTCGAACCTCCAACTTTTCGGTTAACTGCCGAACGCGCTAGCCAATTGCGCCAAGGAGACAGTCGTGCTCCAATCTCACCACCGCGAGAACACTTCTCCAAAGCTATCAGTGCAAAGAAAAAAAAGCGCCGCACCACCACCGGGTGGGCTCGAAACTCCAAAGTTTCGGTTAACAGCCAAACGTGCTAGCGAATTGCGCCACGGAGACAGTCGTGCTCCACTCTCACCACCGTCAGAACATTTCTTCAGAGCTATCCGCCCAAATAAAACAAAGCGCCCCACCCCCACCTGGTGGGCTCGAACCTCCAACCTTTCGGTGAACAGCCGATCGCGCTAGCCAATTGCGCCACGGAGACAGTCGTGCTTCGCTCTCACCACCGTCAGAACATTTCTTCAGAGCTATCAGTCCAAAGAAAAAAAAGCGCCGCACCACCACCAGGTGGGCTGGAACCTCCAACCTTTCGGTCAACAGCAGATCGCGCTAGCCAATTGCGCCACGGAGACAGTCGGGCTCCAGCCTCACCACCATCAGAACATATTTTCAAAGCTATCAGCCCAAAGAAAAAAAAGCGCCGCACCACCACCGGGTGGGCTCGAACCTCCAACCTTTCAGTTAACGGCCGAACGTGCTAGCCAATTGCGCCACGGAAATTGTCGTGCTCCAGTCTCACCACCGTCAGAACCTTTCTCCAAAGCTATCTGCGCAAAGAAAAAAAAGCGCCCCACCACCACCGGGTGGGCTCGAAACTCCAATTTTTCGGTTGACAGCCGAACGTGCTAGCCAATTGTGCCACGGAGATAGTCGTGCTCCAGTCTCACCACCGTCAGAACCTTTCTCCAAAGCTATCAGCGCAAAGAAAAAAAAGCGCCGCACCACCACCGGGTGGGCTCGAACCTCCAAACTTTCGGTTAACAGCCGATCGCGCTAGCCAATTGCGCCACGGAGACAGTCGTGCTCCACCCTCACCACCGTCAGAACATTTCTTCAAAGCTATCAGTCCAAAGAAAAAAAAGCGCCCCACCACCACCGGGTGGGCTCGAAGCTCCAACCTTTCGGTGAACAGCCGATTGCGCTAGCCAATGCGCCACGGAGACAGTCGTGGCTCCAATCTCACCATCGTCAGAACATTTCTTCAGAGCTATCAGCCAGAAGAAAAAGAAGCGCCGCACCACCACCGGGTGGGCTGGAACCTCCAACCTTTCGGTCAACAGCAGATCGCGCTAGCCAATTGCGCCACGGAGACAGTCGGGCTCCAGCCTCACCACCATCAGAACATATTTTCAAAGCTATCAGCGCAAAGAAAAAAAAAAGCGCCTCACCACCACCGGGTGGGCTCGAAACTCCAATTTTTCGGTTGACAGCCGAACGTGCTAGCCAATTGTGCCACGGAGATAGTCGTGCTCCAGTCTCACCACCGTCAGAACCTTTCTCCAAAGCTATCAGCCAGAAGAAAAAGAAGCGCCGTACCACCACCGGGTGGGCTGGAACCTCCAACCTTTCGGTCAACAGCAGATCGCGCTAGCCAATTGCGCCACGGAGAAAGTCGGGCTCCAGCCTCACCACCATCAGAACATATTTTCAAAGCTATCAGCGCAAAGAAAAAAAAGCGCCCCACCACCACCGGGTGGGCTCGAAACTCCAATTTTTCGGTTGACAGCCAAACGTGCTAGCCAATTGCGCCACGGAGACAGTCGTGCTCCACTCTCACCACCGTCAGAACATTTCTTCAGAGCTATCAGCCAGAAGAAAAAGAAGCGCCGCACCACCACCGGGTGGGCTGGAACCTCCAACCTTTCGGTCAACAGCAGATCGCGCTAGCCAATTGCGCCACGGAGACAGTCGGGCTCCAGCCTCACCACCATCAGAACATATTTTCAAAGCTATTAGCGCAAAGAAAAACGCGACACACCACTCCCGGGAGGGCTCGAAACTCCAATTTTTTGGTTAACAGCCGGATGTGCTAGCCAATTGCGCCAAGGAGACAGTCGTGCTCCAATCTCACCACCGCGAGAACACTTCTCCAAAGCTATCAGTGCAAAGAAAAAAAAGCGCCGCACCACCACCGGGTGGGCTCGAAACTCCAAAGTTTCGGTTAACAGCCAAACGTGCTAGCCAATTGCGCCACGGAGACAGTCGTGCTCCACTCTCACCACCGTCAGAACATTTCTTCAGAGCTATCCGCCCAAAGAAAAAAACGCGCCCCACCCCCACCTGGTGGGCTCGAACCTCCAACCTTTCGGTGAACAGCCGATCGCGCTAGCCAATTGCGCCACGGAGACAGTCGTGCTTCGCTCTCACCACCGTCAGAACATTTCTTCAGAGCTATCAGCCCAGAGAAAATAAAGCGCCACACCACCACCGGGTGGGCTCGAACCTCCAACCTTTCGGTTAACGGCCGAACGTGCTAGCCAATTGCGCCACGGAAATTGTCGTGCTCCAGTCTCACCACCGTCAGAACCTTTCTCCAAAGCTATCAGCGCAAAGAAAAAAAAGCGCCCCACCACCACCGGGTGGGCTCGAAACTCCAATTTTTCGGTTGACAGCCGAACGTGCTAGCCAATTGTGCCACGGAGATAGTCGTGCTCCAATCTCACCACCGTCAGAACATTTCTCCAAAGCTATCAGCGCAAAGAAAAAAAAGCGCCGCACCACCACCGGGTGGGCTCGAACCTCCAACCTTTCGGTTAACAGCCGATCGCGCTAGCCAATTGTGCCACGGAGACAGTCCTGCTCCAATCTCACCACCATCAGAACATATCTTCAAAGCTATCAGCCCAAAGAAAAAAAATGCCGCACCGCCATCGAATGGGCTCGAACCTCCAACCTTTTGGATCACAGCCGATCGCTATAGCCAATTGTGCCACGGAGACAGTCCTGCTCCACTCTCACCACCATCAGAACATATCTTCAAAGCTATCAGCCTAAAGAAAAAAAAGCAACACACCACTCCCGGGAGGGCTCGAACCTTCAAGTTTTCAGTTAACAGCCGATCGCGCTAGCCAATTGCACCACGGAGAGAGTCGTGCTCCAATCTCACCACCGTCAGAACATGTCTCCAAAGCTATCAGCGCAAAGAAAAAAGCAACACACCACTCCCCGGAGGGCTCGAACCACCAACCATTCGGTTTATAGCCGATCGCGCTAACAAATTTAGCCACGGAGACAGTCGTGCTCCACTCTTACCACTGTCAGAACATTTCTCCAAAGCTATCAGCGCAAAGAAATAAAAGCGCCCCACCACCACCGGGTGGGCTCGAAGCTCCAACCTTTCGTTGAACAGCCGATCGCGCTAGCCAATGCGCCACGGAGACAGTCGTGGCTCCAATCTAACCATCGTCAGAACATTTCTTCAGAGCTATCAGCCCAAAGAAAAAAAAAAGCAACACACCACTCCCGAGAGAGCTCGAACCTCCAAACTTTCGGTTAACAGCCGATCGCGCTAGCAAATTGCGCCACGGAGACAGTCCTGCTATACTCTCACCACCATCTAAACATATCTTCAAAGCTATCGGCCCAAAAAAAAGTGCCGCACCACCACCAGGCGGGCTCGAACCTCCAACTTTTCGGTTAACTGCCGAACGCGCTAGCCAATTGCGCCAAGGAGACAGTCGTGCTCCACTCTCACCCCCGTCAGAACATTTCTTCAGAGCTATCAGCCAGAAGAAAAAGAAGCGCCGCACCACCACCGGGTGGGCTGGAACCTCCAACCTTTCGGTCAACAGCAGATCGCGCTAGCCAATTGCGCCACGGAGACAGTCGTGCTCCAGCCTCACCACCATCAGAACATATTTTCAAAGCTATCAGCGCAAAGAAAAACGCGACACACCACTCCCGGGAGGGCTCGAAACTCCAATTTTTTGGTTAACAGCCGGATGTGCTAGCCAATTGCGCCAAGGAGACAGTCGTGCTCCAATCTCATCACCGCGATAACATTTCTCCAAAGCTATCAGTGCAAAGAAAAAAAAGCGCCGCACCACCACCGGGTGGGCTCGAAACTCCAATGTTTCGGTTAACAGCCAAACGTGCTAGCCAATTGCGCCACGGAGACAGTCGTGCTCCACTTTCACCACCGTCAGAACATTTCTTCAGAGCTATCCGCCCAAAGAAAAAAAAGCGCCGCACCACCACCGGGTGGGCTCGAACCTCCAAACTTTCGGTTAACAGCCGATCGCGCTAGCCAATTGCGCCACGGAGACAGTCGTGCTCCACCCTCACCACCGTCAGAACATTTCTTCAGAGCTATCAGTCCAAAGAAGATAAAGCGCCGCACCACCACCGGGTGGGCTCGAACCTCCAACCTTTCGGTTAACGGCCGAACGTGCTAGCCAATTGCGCCACGGAGATTGTCGTGCTCCAGTCTCACCACCGTCAGAACCTTTCTCCAAAGCTATCAGCGCAAAAAAAAAGCGCCCCACCACCACCGGGTGGGCTCGAAACTCCAATTTTTCGGTTGACAGCCGAACGTGCTAGCCAATTGTGCCACGGAGATAGTCGTGCTCCAATCTCACCACCGTCAGCACCTTTCTCCATAGCTATCAGCGCAAAGAAAAAAAAAGCGCCCCACCACCACCGGGTGGGCTCGAAACTCCAATTTTTCGGTTAACGGCCGAACGTGCTAGCCAATTGCGCCACGGAGATTGTCGTGCTCCAGTCTCACCACCGTCAGAACCTTTCTCCAAAGCTATCAGCGCAAAGAAAAAAAAGCGCCCCACCACCACCGGGTGGGCTCGAAACTCCAATTTTTCGGTTGACAGCCGAACGTGCTAGCCAATTGTGCCACGGAGATAGTCGTGCTCCAATCTCACCACCGTCAGAACATTTCTCCAAAGCTATCAGCGCAAAGAAAAAAAAGCGGCCCACCACCACCGGGTGGGCTCGAACCTCCAACCTTTCGGTTAACAGCCGATCGCGCTAGCAAATTGCGCCACGGAGACAGTCCTGCTATACTCTCACCACCATCTAAACATATCTTCAAAGCTATCGGCCCAAAAAAAAGTGCCGCACCACCACCAGGCGGGCTCGAACCTCCAACTTTTCGGTTAACTGCCGAACGCGCTAGCCAATTGCGCCAAGGAGACAGTCGTCTCCAATCTCACCACCGCGAGAACACTTCTCCAAAGCTATCAGTGCAAAGAAAAAAAAGCGCCGCACCACCACCGGGTGGGCTCGAAACTCCAAAGTTTCGGTTAACAGCCAAACGTGCTAGCGAATTGCGCCACGGAGACAGTCGTGCTCCACTCTCACCACCGTCAGAACATTTCTTCAGAGCTATCCGCCCAAATAAAAAAAAGCGCCCCACCCCCACCTGGTGGGCTCGAACCTCCAACCTTTCGGTGAACAGCCGATCGCGCTAGCCAATTGCGCCACGGAGACAGTCGTGCTTCGCTCTCACCACCGTCAGAACATTTCTTCAGAGCTATCAGTCCAAAGAAAAAAAAGCGCCGCACCACCACCAGGTGGGCTGGAACCTCCAACCTTTCGGTCAACAGCAGATCGCGCTAGCCAATTGCGCCACGGAGACAGTCGGGCTCCAGCCTCACCACCATCAGAACATATTTTCAAAGCTATCAGCCCAAAGAAAAAAAAGCGCCGCACCACCACCAGGTGGGCTCGAACCTCCAACCTTTCGGTTAACGGCCGAACGTGCTAGCCAATTGCGCCACGGAAATTGTCGTGCTCCAGTCTCACCACCGTCAGAACCTTTCTCCAAAGCTATCTGCGCAAAGAAAAAAAAGCGCCCCACCACCACCGGGTGGGCTCGAAACTCCAATTTTTCGGTTGACAGCCGAACGTGCTAGCCAATTGTGCCACGGAGATAGTCGTGCTCCAGTCTCACCACCGTCACAACCTTTCTCCAAAGCTATCAGCGCAAAGAAAAAAAAGCGCCGCACCACCACCGGGTGGGCTCGAACCTCCAAACTTTCGGTTAACAGCCGATCGCGCTAGCCAATTGCGCCACGGAGACAGTCGTGCTCCACCCTCACCACCGTCAGAACATTTCTTCAAAGCTATCAGTCCAAAGAAAAAAAAAGCGCCCCACCACCACCGGGTGGGCTCGAAGCTCCAACCTTTCGGTGAACAGCCGATTGCGCTAGCCAATGCGCCACGGAGACAGTCGTGGCTCCAATCTCACCATCGTCAGAACATTTCTTCAGAGCTATCAGCCAGAAGAAAAAGAAGCGCCGCACCACCACCGGGTGGGCTGGAACCTCCAACCTTTCGGTCAACAGCAGATCGCGCTAGCCAATTGCGCCGCGGAGACAGTCGGGCTCCAGCCTCACCACCATCAGAACATATTTTCAAAGCTATCAGCGCAAAGAAAAAAAAGCGCCTCACCACCACCGGGTGGGCTCGAAACTCCAACCTTTCGGTCAACAGCAGATCGCGCTAGCCAATTGCGCCACGGAGACAGTCGGGCTCCAGCCTCACCACCATCAGAACATTATTTCAAAGCTATTAGCGCAAAGAAAAACGCGACACACCACTCTCGGGAGGGCTCGAAACTCCAATTTTTTGGTTAACAGCCGGATGTGCTAGCCAATTGCGCCAAGGAGACAGTAGTGCTCCAATCTCACCACCGCGAGAACACTTCTCCAAAGCTATCAGTGCAAAGAAAAAAAAGCGCCGCACCACCACTGGGTGGGCTCGAAACTCCAAAGTTTCGGTTAACAGCCAAACGTGCTAGCCAATTGCGCCACGGAGACAGTCGTGCTCCACTCTCACCACCGTCAGAACATTTCTTCAGAGCTATCCGCCCAAAGAAAAAAAAGCGCCCCACCCCCACCTGGTGGGCTCGAACCTCCAACCTTTCGGTGAACAGCCGATCGCCCTAGCCATTTGCGCCACGGAGACAGTCGTGCTTTGCTCTCACCACCGTCAGAACATTTCTTCAGAGCTATCAGCCCAGAGAAAAAAAAGCGCCGCACCACCACCGGGTGGGCTCGAACCTCCAAACTTTCGGTTAACAGCCGATTGCGCTAGCCAATTGCGCCACGGAGACAGTCGTGCTCCACCCTCACCACCGTCAGAACATTTCTTCAGAGCTATCAGTCCAAAGAAAATAAAGCGCCACACCACCACCGGGTGGGCTCGAACCTCCAACCTTTCGGTTAACGGCCGAACGTGCTAGCCAATTGCGCCACGGAAATTGTCGTGCTCCAGTCTCACCACCGTCAGAACCTTTCTCCAAAGCTATCAGCGCAAAGAAAAAAAAGCGCCCCACCACCACCGGGTGGGCTCGAAACTCCAATTTTTCGGTTGACAGCCGAACGTGCTAGCCAATTGTGCCACGGAGATAGTCCTGCTCCAATCTCACCACCATCAGAACATATCTTCAAAGCTAACAGCCCAAAGAAAAAAAATGCCGCACCGCCATCGAATGGGCTCGAACCTCCAACCTTTTGGATCAACGCCGATCGCTCTAGCCAATTGTGCCACGGAGACAGTCCTGCTCCACTCTCACCACCATCAGAACATATCTTCAAAGCTATCAGCCTAAAGAAAAAAAAGCAACACACCACTCCCGGGAGGGCTCGAACCTTCAAAGTTTCAGTTAACAGCCGATCGCGCTAGCCAATTGCACCACGGAGGGAGTCGTGCTCCAATCTCACCACCGTCAGAACATGTCTCCAAAGCTATCAGCGCAAAGAAAAAAGCAACACACCGCTCCCCAGAGGGCTCGAACCACCAACCATTCGGTTTATAGCCGATCGCGCTAGCAAATTGAGCCACGGAGACAGTCGTGCTCCACTCTTACCACTGTCAGAACATTTCTCCAAAGCTATCAGTGCAAAGAAATAAAAGCGCCCCACCACCACCGGGTGGGCTCGAAGCTCCAACCTTTCGGTGAACAGCCGATCGCGCTAGCCAATACGCCACGGAGACAGTCGTGGCTCCAATCTAACCATCGTCAGAACATTTCTTCAGAGCTATCAGCCCAAAGAAAAAAAAAGCAACACACCACTCCCGAGAGAGCTCGAACCTCCAACCTTTCGGTTAATAGCCGATCGCGCTAGCAAATTGCGCCACGGAGACAGTCCTGCTATACTCTCACCACCATCTAAACATATCTTCAAAGCTATCGGCCCAAAAAAAAGTGCCGCACCACCACCAGGCGGGCTCGAACCTCCAACTTTTCGGTTAACTGCCGAACGCGCTAGCCAATTGCGCCAAGGAGACAGTCGTGCTCCAATCTCACCACCGCGAGAACACTTCTCCAGAGCTATCAGTGCAAAGAAAAAAAAGCGCCCCACCACCACCGGGTGGGCTCGAAACTCCAAAGTTTCGGTTAACAGCCAAACGTGCTAGCCAATTGCGCCACGGAGACTGTCGTGCTCCAATCTCACCACCGTCAGAACGTTTCTCCAAAGCTATCAGCGCAAAGAAAAAAAAGCGCCGCACCACCACCGGGTGGGCTCGAACCTCCAACCTTTCGGTTAACAGCCGATCGCGCTAGCCAATTGTGCCACGGGGACAGTCCTGCTCCAATCTCACCACCATCAGAACATATCTTCAAAGCTATCAACCCAAAGAAAAAAAATGCCGCACCGCCACCGAATGGGCTCGAACCTCCAACCTTTCGGATCACAGCCGATCGCTCTAGCCAATTGTGCCACGGAGACAGTCCTGCTCCACTCTCACCACCATCAGAACATATCTTCAAAGCTATCAGCCTAAAGAAAAAAAAAAGCAACACACCACTCCCGGGAGGGCTCGAACCTTCAAAGTTTCAGTTAACAGCCGATCGCAAGCCAATTGCACCACGGAGAGAGTCGTGCTCCAATCTCACCACCGTCAGAACATGTCTCCAAAGCTATCAGCGCAAAGAAAAAAGCAACACACCACTCCCCGGAGGGCTCGAACCACCAACCATTCGGTTTATAGCCGATCGCGCTAACAAATTGAGCCACGGAAACAGTCGTGCTCCACTCTTACCACTGTCCGAACATTTCTTCAGAGCTATGAGCCCAAAGAAAAAGAAGCGCCGCACCACCACCGGGTGGGCTCGAACCTCCAACATTTCGGTCAACAGCAGATCGCGTTAGCCAATTGCGCGACGGAAACATTCGTGCTCCACTCTCAACACCATCAGAACATATCTTCAAAGCTATCAGCGAAAAGAAAAAAAAAAGCGACACACCGTCCCCGGGTGGGCTCAAACCTCTAACCTTTCGGTTAACAGCCGATCGCGCTAGCCAATTCCGCCACAAAGACAGTCCTGCTCCACTCTCACCACCATGAAAACATATCTTCAAAGCTATCAGCCCAAAGAAAAAAGAGCGCCGCACCATCCCCGGGTGGGCTCGAACCTCCAACTTTTCGATTAACAGCCGATCGCGCTAGCCAATTGCGCCACGGAGACAGTCGTGCTCCACTTTCACCACCATCAGAACATATCTTCAAAGCTATCAGCGCAAAGAAAAAAAAAGCGACACACCGTCCCCGGGTGGGCTCGAAACTCCAACCTTTCAGTTAGCAGCCGATCGCGCTGGCCTATTGCGCCACGGAGAAAGTCCTGCTCAACTCTCACCACCATCAGAACATATCTTCAAAGCTATCAGCCCAAAGAAAAAAAAAGCAACACACCACTCCCGAGAGGGCTCGAACCTCCAACCTTTCGGTTAACAGCCGATCGCGCTAGCAAATTGCGTCACGGAGACAGTCCTGCTATACTCTCACCACCATCTAAACATATCTTCAAAGCTATCGGTCCAAAAAAAAGTGCCGCACCACCACCAGGTGGGCTCGAACCTCAAAATTTTCGATTAACTGCCGAACGCGCTAGCCAATTGCGCCACGGAAACAGTCGTGCTCCACTCTCACCACCGTAAGAACATTTCTTCAGAGCTATCAGCCAGAAGAAAAAGAAGCGCCGCACCACCACCGGGTGGGCTCGAACCTCCAACCTTTCGGTCAACAGCAGATCGCGCTAGCCAATTGCGCCACGGAGACAGTCGTGCTCCAGCCTCACCACCATCAGAACATATTTTCAAAGCTATCAGCGCAAAAAAAAACGCGACACACCACTCCCGGGAGGGCTCGAAACTCCAATTTTTTGGTTAACAGCCGGATGTGCTAGCCAATTGCGCCAAGGAGACAGTCGTGCTCCAATCTCACCACCGCGATAACATTTCTCCAAAGCTATCAGTGCAAAGAAAAAAAAGCGCCGCACCACCACCGGGTGGGCTCGAAACTCCAATGTTTCGGTTAACAGCCAAACGTGCTAGCCAATTCCGCCACGGAGACAGTCGTGCTCCACTCTCACCACCGTCAGAACATTTCTTCAGAGCTATCCGCCCAAAGAAAAAAAAGCGCCGCACCACCACCGGGTGGGCTCGAAACTCCAAACTTACGGTTAACAGCCGATCGCGCTAGCTAATTGCGCCACGGAGACAGTCGTGCTTCACCCTCACCACCGTCAGAACATTTCTTCAGAGCTATCAGCCCAGAGAAAAAAAAGCGCCGCACCACCACCGGGTGGGCTCGAACCTCCAAACTTTCGGTTAACAGCCGATTGCGCTAGCCAATTGCGCCACGGAGACAGTCGTGCTCCACCCTCACCACCGTCAGAACATTTCTTCAGAGCTATCAGTCCAAAGAAAATAAAGCGCCACACCACCACCGGGTGGGCTCGAACCTCCAACCTTTCGGTTAACGGCCGAACGTGCTAGCCAATTGCGCCACGGAAATTGTCGTGCTCCAGTCTCACCACCGTCAGAACCTTTCTCCAAAGCTATCAGCGCAAAGAAAAAAAAGCGCCCCACCACCACCGGGTGGGCTCGAAACTCCAATTTTTCGGTTGACAGCCGAACGTGCTAGCCAATTGTGCCACGGAGATAGTCCTGCTCCAATCTCACCACCATCAGAACATATCTTCAAAGCTAACAGCCCAAAGAAAAAAAATGCCGCACCGCCATCGAATGGGCTCGAACCTCCAACCTTTTGGATCAACGCCGATCGCTCTAGCCAATTGTGCCACGGAGACAGTCCTGCTCCACTCTCACCACCATCAGAACATATCTTCAAAGCTATCAGCCTAAAGAAAAAAAAGCAACACACCACTCCCGGGAGGGCTCGAACCTTCAAAGTTTCAGTTAACAGCCGATCGCGCTAGCCAATTGCACCACGGAGAGAGTCGTGCTCCAATCTCACCACCGTCAGAACATGTCTCCAAAGCTATCAGCGCAAAGAAAAAAGCAACACACCGCTCCCCAGAGGGCTCGAACCACCAACCATTCGGTTTATAGCCGATCGCGCTAGCAAATTGAGCCACGGAGACAGTCGTGCTCCACTCTTACCACTGTCAGAACATTTCTCCAAAGCTATCAGTGCAAAGAAATAAAAGCGCCCCACCACCACCGGGTGGGCTCGAAGCTCCAACCTTTCGGTGAACAGCCGATCGCGCTAGCCAATACGCCACGGAGGCAGTCGTGGCTCCAATCTAACCATCGTCAGAACATTTCTTCAGAGCTATCAGCCCAAAGAAAAAAAAAGCAACACACCACTCCCGAGAGAGCTCGAACCTCCAACCTTTCGGTTAATAGCCGATCGCGCTAGCAAATTGCGCCACGGAGACAGTCCTGCTATACTCTCACCACCATCTAAACATATCTTCAAAGCTATCGGCCCAAAAAAAAGTGCCGCACCACCACCAGGCGGGCTCGAACCTCCAACTTTTCGGTTAACTGCCGAACGCGCTAGCCAATTGCGCCAAGGAGACAGTCGTGCTCCAATCTCACCACCGCGAGAACACTTCTCCAGAGCTATCAGTGCAAAGAAAAAAAAGCGCCCCACCACCACCGGGTGGGCTCGAAACTCCAAAGTTTCGGTTAACAGCCAAACGTGCTAGCCAATTGCGCCACGGAGACTGTCGTGCTCCACTCTCACCACCGTCAGAACATTTCTTCAGAGCTATCAGCCAGAAGAAAAAGAAGCGCCGCACCACCACCGGGTGGGCTCGAACCTCCAACCTTTCGGTCAACAGCAGATCGCGCTAGCCAATTGCGCCACGGAGACAGTCGTGCTCCAGCCTCACCACCATCAGAACATATTTTCAAAGCTATCAGCGCAAAAAAAAAACGCGACACACCACTCCCGGGAGGGCTCGAAACTCCAATTTTTCGGTTGACAGCCGAACGTGCTAGCCAATTGTGCCACGGAGATAGTCGTGCTCCAATCTCACCACCGTCAGAACGTTTCTCCAAAGCTATCAGCGCAAAGAAAAAAAAGCGCCGCACCACCACCGGGTGGGCTCGAACCTCCAACCTTTCGGTTAACAGCCGATCGCGCTAGCCAATTGTGCCACGGGGACAGTCCTGCTCCAATCTCACCACCATCAGAACATATCTTCAAAGCTATCAACCCAAAGAAAAAAAATGCCGCACCGCCACCGAATGGGCTCGAACCTCCAACCTTTCGGATCACAGCCGATCGCTCTAGCCAATTGTGCCACGGAGACAGTCCTGCTCCACTCTCACCACCATCAGAACATATCTTCAAAGCTATCAGCCTAAAGAAAAAAAAAGCAACACACCACTCCCGGGAGGGCTCGAACCTTCAAAGTTTCAGTTAACAGCCGATCGCAAGCCAATTGCACCACGGAGAGAGTCGTGCTCCAATCTCACCACCGTCAGAACATGTCTCCAAAGCTATCAGCGCAAAGAAAAAAGCAACACACCACTCCCCGGAGGGCTCGAACCACCAACCATTCGGTTTATAGCCGATCGCGCTAACAAATTGAGCCACGGAAACAGTCGTGCTCCACTCTTACCACTGTCCGAACATTTCTTCAGAGCTATGAGCCCAAAGAAAAAGAAGCGCCGCACCACCACCGGGTGGGCTCGAACCTCCAACATTTCGGTCAACAGCAGATCGCGTTAGCCAATTGCGCGACGGAAACATTCGTGCTCCACTCTCAACACCATCAGAACATATCTTCAAAGCTATCAGCGAAAAGAAAAAAAAAAGCGACACACCGTCCCCGGGTGGGCTCAAACCTCTAACCTTTCGGTTAACAGCCGATCGCGCTAGCCAATTCCGCCACAAAGACAGTCCTGCTCCACTCTCACCACCATGAAAACATATCTTCAAAGCTATCAGCCCAAAGAAAAAAGAGCGCCGCACCATCCCCGGGTGGGCTCGAACCTCCAACTTTTCGATTAACAGCCGATCGCGCTAGCCAATTGCGCCACGGAGACAGTCGTGCTCCACTTTCACCACCATCAGAACATATCTTCAAAGCTATCAGCGCAAAGAAAAAAAAAGCGACACACCGTCCCCGGGTGGGCTCGAAACTCCAACCTTTCAGTTAGCAGCCGATCGCGCTGGCCTATTGCGCCACGGAGAAAGTCCTGCTCAACTCTCACCACCATCAGAACATATCTTCAAAGCTATCAGCCCAAAGAAAAAAAAAGCAACACACCACTCCCGAGAGGGCTCGAACCTCCAACCTTTCGGTTAACAGCCGATCGCGCTAGCAAATTGCGTCACGGAGACAGTCCTGCTATACTCTCACCACCATCTAAACATATCTTCAAAGCTATCGGTCCAAAAAAAAGTGCCGCACCACCACCAGGTGGGCTCGAACCTCAAAATTTTCGATTAACTGCCGAACGCGCTAGCCAATTGCGCCACGGAAACAGTCGTGCTCAACTCTCACCACCGTAAGAACATTTCTTCAGAGCTATCAGCCAGAAGAAAAAGAAGCGCCGCACCACCACCGGGTGGGCTCGAACCTCCAACCTTTCGGTCAACAGCAGATCGCGCTAGCCAATTGCGCCACGGAGACAGTCGTGCTCCAGCCTCACCACCATCAGAACATATTTTCAAAGCTATCAGCGCAAAAAAAAACGCGACACACCACTCCCGGGAGGGCTCGAAACTCCAATTTTTTGGTTAACAGCCGGATGTGCTAGCCAATTGCGCCAAGGAGACCGTCGTGCTCCAATCTCACCACCGCGATAACATTTCTCCAAAGCTATCAGTGCAAAGAAAAAAAAGCGCCGCACCACCACCGGGTGGGCTCGAAACTCCAATGTTTCGGTTAACAGCCAAACGTGCTAGCCAATTGCGCCACGGAGACAGTCGTGCTCCACTCTCACCACCGTCAGAACATTTCTTCAGAGCTATCCGCCCAAAGAAAAAAAAGCGCCGCACCACCACCGGGTGGGCTCGAAACTCCAAACTTACGGTTAACAGCCGATCGCGCTAGCTAATTGCGCCACGGAGACAGTCGTGCTTCACCCTCACCACCGTCAGAACATTTCTTCAGAGCTATCAGTCCAAAGAAAATAAAGCGCCGCACCACCACCGGGTGGGCTCGAACCTCCAACCTTTCGGTTAACGGCCGAACGTGCTAGCCAATTGCGCCACGGAGATTGTCGTGCTCCAGTCTCACCACCGTCAGAACCTTTCTCCAAAGCTATCAGCGCAAAGAAAAAAAAGCGCCCCACCACCACCGGGTGGGCTCGAAACTCCAATTTTTCGGTTGACAGCCGAACGTGCTAGCCAATTGTGCCACGGAGATAGTCGTGCTCCAATCTCACCACCGTCAGAACATTTCTCCAAAGCTATCAGCGCAAAGAAAAAAAAGCGCCGCACCACCACCGGGTGGGCTCGAACCTCCAACCTTTCGGTTAACAGCCGATCGCGCTAGCCAATTGTGCCACGGAGACAGTCCTGCTCCAATCTCACCACCATCAGAACATATCTTCAAAGCTATCAGCCCAAAGAAAAAAAATGCCGCACCGCCACCGAATGGGCTCGAACCTCCAACGTTTTGGATCACAGCCGATCGCTCTAGCCAATTGCGCCACGGAGACAGTCCTGCTGCACTCTCACTACCATCAGAACATATCTTCAAAGCTATCAGCCTAAAGAAAAAAAGCAACACCCCACTCCCGGGAGGGCTCGAACCTCCAACCTTTCAGTTAACAGCCGATCGCGCTAGCCAATTGCGCCCAGAGACAGTCGTGCTCCAATCTCACCACCGTCAGAACATGTCTCCAAAGCTATTAGCGCAAAGAAAAAAGCAATACACCACTCCCGGGAGGGCTCGAACCACCAACATTTCGGTTAACAGCCGATCGCGCTAGCAAATTGCGCCACGGAGACAGTCGTGCTCCACTCTCACTACCGTCAGAACATTTCTCCAAAGCTATCAGCGCAAAGAAAAAAAAGTGCCCCACCACCACCGGGTGGGCTCGAACCTCCAACCTTTCGGTGAACAACCGATCGCGCTAGCCAATGCGCCACGGAGACAGTCGTGCTCCACTCTCAACACCATCAGAACATATCTTCAAAGCTATCAGCCTAAAGAAAAAAGAGCGCCGCACCATCCCCGGGTGGGCTCGAACCTCCAACTTTTCGATTAACAGCCGATCGCGCTAGCCAATCGCGCCACGGAGACAGTCGTGCTCCACTTTCACCACCATCAGAACATGTCTCCAAAGCTATCAGCGCAAAGAAAAAAGCAACACACCACTCCAGGGAGGGCTCGAACCACCAACCTTTCAGTTAACAGCCGATCGCGCTAGCAAATTGCGCCACGGAGACAGTCGTGCTCCACTCTTACCACCGTCAGAACATTTCTTCAGAGCTATCAGCCAAAAGAAAAAGAAGCACCGCACCACCACTGAGTGGGCTCGAACCTCCATCCTTTCGGTCAACAGCAGATCGCGTTAGCCAATTGCGCGACGGAGACAGTCGTGCTCCACTCTCAACACCATCAGAACATATCTTCAAATCTATCAGCAAAAAGAAAAAAAAGCGACACACCGTCCCCGGGTGGGCTCAAACCTCCAACCTCTCGGTTAACAGCCGATCGCGCTAGCCAATCGCGCCACGGATACAGTCCTGCTCCACTTTCACCACCATCAAAACCTATCTTCAAAGCTATCAGCCCAAAGCAAAAAGAGCGCCGCACTATCCCCGGATGGGTTCGAACCTCCAACCTTTCGATTAACAGCCGATCGCGTTAGCCAATTGCGCCCGGAGACAGTCGTGCTTCACTCTCACCACCATCAGAACATATCTTCAAAGCTATCAGCGCAATGAAAAAACCAACACACCACTACCGGGAGGGCTCGAAACTCCAATTTTTCGGTTATCAACCGAACGTGCTAGCCAATCGCGCCACGGAGACAGTCGTGCTCCACTCTCACCACCATCAGAACATATCTTCAAAGCCATCAGCCCAAAGAAAAAAAAGCGCCGCACCACCACCGGGTGGGCTCGAACCTCCAACCTTTCAGTTAACAGCCGATCGCGCTAGCCAATTGCGCTAAGTAGACAGTCGTGCTCCAATCTCACCACCGTCAGAACTTATCTTCAAAGCTATCAGCCCAAAGAGAAAAAAGCGCCGCACCGCCACCGGGTGGGCTCGAACCTCCAAACTTTCGGTTAACAGCCGATCGCGCTAGCCAATTGCGCCACAAAGACAGTCGTGCTCCACTCTCACCACCGTCAGAACATTTCTTCAGAGCTATAAGCCTAAAGAAAAAAAAGCGCCGCACCACTACCGGGTGGGCTCGAAACTCCAAGCTTTCGGTTAAAAGCCGATCGCTCTAGCCAATTGCGCCACGGAGACAGTCCTGCTCCACTCTCACCACCATCAGAACATATCTTCAAAGGTATCAGCATAAAGAAAAAAAAACAACACACCACTCCCGGGAGGGCTCGAACCTCCAACCTTTCAGTTAACAGCCGATCGCGCTAGCCAATTGCGCCACGAAGACAGTCGTGCTCCAATCTCACCACCGTCAGAACATATCTTCAAAGTTATCAGCCCAAAGAAAAAAAGCGCCGCACCGCCACCGGGTGGGCTCGAACCTCCAACCTTTCGGTTAACAGCCGATCGCTCTAGCCAATTGCGCCTCGGAGACAGTCCTGCTCCCCTCTCACCACCATCAGAACATATCTTCAAAGCTATTAGCGCAAAGAAAAAAACAAACCCACCACTCCCGGGAGGGCTCGAACCTCCAACTTTTCGGTTAACAGCCGATCGCGCTAGCCAATTGCGCCACGGAGACAGTCCTGCTCCACTGTCACCACATTCAGAACATTTCTTCAGAGCTATCAGCCCAAAGAAAAAAAAAGCGCCGCACCACCACCGGGTGGGCTCGAACCTTTAACCTTTCGGTTAGCAGTTGATCGCGCTAGCCAATTGCGCCACGGAGACTGTCCTGCTACACTTTCACCACCATCAGAACATATCTTCAAAGCTATCGGCACAAAGAAAAAAGCAACACACCACTCCCGGGAGGGCTCGAAACTCCAACCTTTCGGTTAACAGCCAATCGCGCTAGCCAATTACGCCACGGAGACAGTCCTGCTCCACTCTCACCACCATCAGAACATATCTTCAAAGCTATCAGCCCAAAGAAAAAAAAAGCACCGCACCACCACCGGGTGGGCTCGAACCTCCAACCTTTCGGTTAACAGCCGATCGCGCTAGCCAATTACGCCACGGAGACTGCCGTTCTTTACTCTCACCACCATCAGAACATATCTTCAAAGCTATCAGCGCAAAGAAAAAAGCAACACACCACTCCCGGGAGGGCTCGAAACTCCAACCTTTTGGTTAACAGCCGATTCAGCTAGTCAATTGCACCACGGAGACAGTCCTGCTCCACTCTCACCACCATCAGAACATATCTTCAATGCTATCAGCCCAAAGAAAAAAAAAGCGCCGCACCACCACCGGGTGGGCTCGAAACTCCAACCTTTCGGTTAACAGCCGATCGCGCTAGCCAAATGCGCCACGGAGACAGTCCTGCTCCACTCTCACCTCCATCAGAACATATCTTCAAAGCTATCAGCCCAAAGAAAAAAAAAACGCCGCACCACCACCGGGTGGGCTCGAACCTCCAACCTTTCGGTTAACAGCCGATCGCGCTAGCCAATTGCGCCACGGAGACAGTACTGCTTCACTCTCACCACCATAGGAACATATCTTCAAAGCTTTAACCGCAAAGAAATGAGCAGCACACCACTCCCGGGAAGGCTCAAACCTCCAACCTTTCGGTTAACAGCCGATCGCCCTAGCCAATTGCGCCACGCAGACAGTTCTGCTCCACTCTCACCACCATCAGAATATATCTTCAAAGCTATCAGCCCAAAGCAAAAAAAGCGCCGCACCACCACCGGGTGGGCTCGAAACTCCAACCTTTCGGTTAACAGCCGATCACGCTAGCCAATTGCGCCACGGAGACAGTCCTGCTCCACTCCCATCACCGTTAGAACATTACTTCAAAGCTATCAGCCCAAAGAAAAAAAAGCGCCGCACCACCACCGGGTGGGCTCGAAACTCCAACCTTTCGGTTAACAGCCGATCACGCTAGCCGATTGCGCCACGGATACAGTCGTGCTCCACTCTCACCACCATTAGAACATATCTTCAAAGCTATCAGCGCAAAGAAAAAAGCAACACACCTCTCCCGGGAGGGCTCGAACTTCCTACTCTTCGGTTAACCGCCGATCGCGCTAGCCAATTGCGCCACGGAGACAGTCCTGCTCCACTCTCACCACTATCAGAACATATCTTCAAAGCTATCAGCCCAAAGAAAAAAAAGCGCCGCACCATCCACCAGGTAGGCTAGAACCTCCAACTTTGCGTTTAACAGCCGATCGCGCTAGCCATTTGCGCCACGTAGACAGTCGTGCTCCACTCTCACCACCATCGGAGCATATCTTCAAAGCTATCAGCGCAAAAAAAAAAGCAACACACCCCTCCCGGGAGGGCTCGAACCTCCAACTTTTCGGTGAACAGCCGATCGCGCTAGCCAATTGCGCCACGGAGACAGTCCTGCTCCACTCTCACCACCTTCAGAACATTTTTTCAGAGCTATCAGCCCAAAGAAAAAAAAGCGCCGCACCACCACCGGGTGGGCTCGAACCTCCAACCTTTCGCTGTTAACAGCCGATCGCGCTAGCCAATTGCGCCACGGAGACTGTCCTGCTACACTTTCACCACCATCAGAACATATCTTCAAAGCTATCGGCACAAAGAAAAAAAGCAACACACCACTCCCGGGAGGGCTCGAAACTCCAACCGTTTGGTTAACAGCCAATCGCGCTAGCCCATTGCGCCACGGAGACAGTCCTGCTCCACTCTCACCACCATTAGAACGTATCTTCAAAGCTATCAGCACAAAGAAAAAAAAGCGCCGCACCACCACCGGTGGGCTAGAAACTCCAACCTTTCGGTTAACAGCCCATCACGTTAGCCAATTGCGCCACGGAGACAGTCCTGCTCCACTCTCACCACCATCAGAACATATCTTCAAAGCTATCAGCCCAAAGAAAAAAAGCGCCGCACCAGCACGGGTGGGCTTGAACCTCCAACCTTTCGGTTAACAGCCAATCGCGCTAGCCAATAGCGCCACGGAGACAGTCGTGCTCCACTCTCACCACCATCAGAACATATCTTCAAAGCTATTACCGCAAAGAAAAAAGCAACACACCACTCCCGGGAGGGCTCGAACCTCCAACTTTTCGGTTAACAGCCGATCGCGCTAGCCAATTGCGCCACGGAGACAGTCCTGCTCCACTCTCACCACCTTCAGAACATTTCTTCAGAGCTATCAGCTCAAAGAATAAGAAGCGCCGCACCACCACCGGGTGGGCTCGAACCTCCAACCTTTCGGTTAACAGCCGATCGCGCTAGCCAATTGCGCCACGGAGACTGTCCTGCTACACTTTCACCACCATCAGAACATATCTTCAAAGCTATCGGCACCAAGAAAAAAGCAACACACCCCTCCCGGGAGGGCTCGAACCTCCAACCTTTCGGTTAACAGCCGATTCAGCTAGTCAATTGCACCACGGAGACAGTCTTGCTCCACTCTCACCACCATCAGAACATATCTCGAAAGCTATCAGCCCAAAGAAAAAAAAGCGCCGCACCATCACCGGGTGGGCTCGAAACTCCAACCTTTGGTTAACAGCCCATCACGCTAGCCAATTGCGCCACGGAGACAGTCGTGCTCCAATCTCACCACCGTCAGAACATTTCTCCAAAGCTATCAGCCCAAAGAAAAAAAGCGCCGCACCAGCACGGGTGGGCTTGAACCTCCAACCTTTCGGTTAACAGCCAATCGCGCTAGCCAATAGCGCCACGGAGACAGTCGTGCTCCACTCTCACCACCATCAGAACATATCTTCAAAGCTATTACCGCAAAGAAAAAAGCAACACACCACTCCCGGGAGGGCTCGAACCTCCAACTTTTTGGATAACAGCCGATCGCGCTAGCCAATTGCGCCACGGAGACAGTCCTGCTCCACTCTCGCCACCTTCAGAACATTTCTTCAGAGCTATCAGCTCAAAGAAAAAGAAGCGCTGCACCACCACCGGGTGGGCTCGAACCTCCAACCTTTCGGTTAACAGCCGATCGCGCTAGCCAATTGCGCCACGGAGACTGTCCTGCTACACTTTCACCACCATCAGAACATATCTTCAAAGCTATCGGCACAAAGAAAAAAACAACACACCCCTCCCGGGAGGGCTCGAACCTCCAACTTTTCGGTTAACAGCCGATTCAGCTAGTCAATTGCACCACGGAGACAGTCTTGCTCCACTCTCACCACCATCAGAACATATCTCCAAAGCTATCAGCCCAAAGAAAAAAAAGCGCCGCACCACCACCGGGTGGGCTCGAACCTCCAACCTTTCGGTAAACAGCCGATCGCACTAGCCAATTGCGCCATGGAGACATTCGTGCTGCACGCTCACCACCATCAGAACATATTTTCAAAGCTATCAGCGCAAAGAAAGAATCAACACACCACTCCCGGGAGGGCTCGAAGCTCCAACTTTTCGGTTAACAGCCGATCGCGCTAGAAAATTGCGCCACGGAGACAGTCCTGCTCCACTCTCACCACCATCAGAACATATCTTCAATGCTATCAGCCCAAAGAAAAAAAAGCGCCGCACCACCACCGGGTGGGCTCGAAACTCCAACCTTTCGGTTAACAGCCGATCGCGCTAGCCAATTGCGCCACGGAGACAGTCCTGCTCCACTCTCACCTCCATCAGAACATATCTTCAAAGCTATCAGCCCAAAGAATAAAAAACGCCGCACCACCACCGGGTGGGCTCAAACCTCCAACCTTTCGGTTAACAGCCGATCGCGCTAGCCAATTTCGCCACGGAGACAGTCCTGCTTCACTCTCACCACCATCAGAACATATCTTCAAAGCTATCAGGGCAAAGAAATGAGCAGCACACCACTCCCGGGAAGGCTCAAACCTCCAACCTTTCGGTTAACAGCCGATGGCCCTAGCCAATTGCGCCATGCACACAGTCCTGCTCCACTCTCACCACCATCAGAATATATCTTCAAAGCTATCAGCCCAAAGCAAAAAAAGCGCCGCACCACCACCGAATGGGCTCGAAACTCCAACCTTTCGGTTAACAGCCGATCACGCTAGCCGATTGCGCCACGGAGACAGTCCTGCTCCACTCTCACCAACACCAGAACTTATCTTCAAAGCTATCAGCCCAAAGAAAAAATAGCGCCGCACCACCGCCGGGGTGGCTTTAACCTCCAACCTTTCGGTTAACAGCCAATCGCGCTAGCCAATTGCGCCACGGAGACAGTCCTGCTTCCCTCTCACCACCATCAGAACATATCTTCAAAGCTATCAGCGCAAAGAAAAGAGCAGCACACCACTCCCGGGAAGGCTCGAACCTCCAACCTTTCGGTTAACAGCCGATCGCCCTAGCCAATTGTGCCACGCATACAGTCCTGCTCCACTCTCACCACCATCAGAATATATCTTCAAAGCTATCAGCCCAAAGCAAAAACAACACACCACTCCCGGGAGGGCTCGATCCTCAACTTTTCGGTTAACAGCCAATCGCGCTAGCTAATTGCGCCACGGAGACAGTCCTGCTCCACTCTTACCACCATCAGAACATATCTTCAAAGCTATCAGCCTAAAGAAAAAAAAGCGCCGCACCACTACCGGGTGGGCTCGAAACTCCAAGCTTTAGATTAACAGCCGATCGCGATCGCCAATTGCGCCACGGAGACAGTCCTGCTCCACTCTCACCACCATCAGAACATATCTTCAAAGCTATAAGCCTAAAGAAAAATAAGCGCCGCACCACTACCGGGTGGGCTCGAAACTCCAAGCTTTCGGTTAACAGCCGATCACGCAAGCCAATTGCGCCACGGAGACAGTCCTGCTCCACTCTCACCACCATCAGAACATATCTTCAAAGCTATAAGCCTAAAGAAAAATAAGCGCCGCACCACTACCGGGTGGGCTCGAAACTCCAAGCTTTCGGTTAACAGCCGATCACGCAAGCCAATTGCGCCACGGAGACAGTCCTGCTCCACTCTCACCAACACCAGAACTTATCTTCAAAGCTATCAGCCCAAAGAAAAAATAGCGCCGCACCACCGCCGGGGTGGCTTTAACCTCCAACCTTTCGGTTAACAGCCAATCGCGCTAGCCAATTGCGCCACGGAGACAGTCCTGCTTCCCTCTCACCACCATCAGAACATATCTTCAAAGCTATCAGCGCAAAGAAAAGAGCAGCACACCACTCCCGGGAAGGTTCGAACCTCCAACCTTTCGGTTAACAGCCGATCGCCCTAGCCAATTGTGCCACGCATACAGTCCTGCTCCACTCTCACCACCATCAGAATATATCTTCAAAGCTATCAGCCCAAAGCAAAAACAACACACCACTCCCGGGAGGGCTCGATCCTCAACTTTTCGGTTAACAGCCAATCGCGCTAGCCAATTGCGCCACGGAGACAGTCCTGCTCCACTCTTACCACCATCAGAACATATCTTCAAAGCTATCAGCCTAAAGAAAAAAAAGCGCCGCACCACTACCGGGTGGGCTCGAAACTCCAAGCTTTAGATTAACAGCCGATCGCGATCGCCAATTGCGCCACGGAGACAGTCCTGCTCCACTCTCACCACCATCAGAACATATCTTCAAAGCTATAAGCCTAAAGAAAAATAAGCGCCGCACCACTACCGGGTGGGCTCGAAACTCCAAGCTTTCGGTTAACAGCCGATCACGCAAGCCAATTGCGCCACGGAGACAGTCCTGCTCCCCTCTCACCACCATCAGAACATATCTTCAAAGCTATCAGCCTAAAAAAAAGAAGCAACACACCACTCCCAGGAGGGCTCGAACCTCCAACCTTTCAGTTAACAGCCGATAACGCTTGCCAATTGCGCCACGGAGACAGTCGTGCTCCAATCTCACCACCGTCAGATCATGTCTCCAAAGCTATTAGCGCAAAGAAAAAAGCTACACACCACTCCCGGGAGGGCTCCAACCACCAACATTTTGGTTAACAGCCGATCGCGCTAGCAAATTGCGCCACGGAGACAGTCGTGCTCCACTCTCACCACCGTCAGAACATTTCTCCAAAGCTATCAGCGCAAAGAAAAAAAAGCGCCCCACCACCACCGAGTGGGCTCGAAGCTCCAACCTTTCGGTGAACAGCCGATCGTGTTAGCCAATGCGCCACGGAGACAGTCGTGGCTCCAATCTCACCATCGTCAGAACATTTCTTCAGAGCTATCAGCCCAAAGAAAAAAAAAGCAACACACCACTCCCGAGAGGGCTCGAACCTCCAACCTTTCGGTTAACAGCCGATCGCGCTAGCAAATTGCGCCACGGAGACAGTCCTGCTATACTCTCACCACCATCTAAACATATCTTCAAAGCTATCGGCCCAAAAAAAAGTGCCGCACCACCACCAGGCGGGCTCGAACCTCCAACTTTTCAGTTAACTGCCGAACGCGCTAGCCAATTGCGCCACGGAGACAGTCGTGCTCCACTCTCACCACCGTCAGAACATTTCTTCAGAGCTATCAGCCAGAAGAAAAAGAAGCGCCGCACCACCACCGGGTGGGCTGGAACCTCCAACCTTTCGGTCAACAGCAGATCGCGCTAGCCAATTGCGCCACGGAGACAGTCGGGCTCCAGCCGCACCACCATCAGAACATATTTTCAAAGCTATCAGCGCAAAAAAAACGCGACACACCACTCCCGGGAGGGCTCGAAACTCCAAATTTTTGGTTAACAGCCGGATGTGCTAGCCAATTGCGCCAAGGAGATAGTCGTGCTCCAATCTCACCACCGCGAGAACACTTCTCCAAAGCTATCAGTGCAAAGAAAAAAAAGCGCCGCACCACCACCGTCCGGGTGGGCTCGAAACTCCAAAGTTTCGGTTAACAGCCAAACGTGCTAGCCAATTGCGCCACGGAGACAGTCGTGCTCCACTCTCACCACCGTCAGAATATTTCTTCAGAGCTATCCGCCCAAAGAAAAAAAAGCGCCCCACCCCCACCTGGTGGGCTCGAACCTCCAACCTTTCGGTGAACAGCCCATCGCGCTAGCCAATTGCGCCATGGAGACAGTCGTGCTTCGCTCTCACCACCGTCAGAACATTTCTTCAGAGCTATCAGCCCAAAGAAAAAAAAGCGCCGCACCACCACCGGGTGGGCTCGAAGCTCCAAACTTTCGGTTAACAGCCGATCGCGCTAGCCAATTGCGCCACGGAGACAGTCGTGCTCCACCCTCACCACCGTCAGAACATTTCTTCAGAGCTATCAGTCCAAAGAAAATAAAGCGCCGCACCACCACCGGGTGGGCTCGAACCTCCAACCTTTCGGTTAACGGCCGAACGTGCTAGCCAATTGCGCCACGGAAATTGTCGTGCTCCAGTCTCACCACCGTCAGAACCTTTCTCCAAAGCTATCAGCGCAAAGAAAAAAAGCGCCCCACCACCACCGGGTGGGCTTGAAACTCCAATTTTTCGGTTGACAGCCGAACGTGCTAGCCAATTGTGCCACGGAGATAGTCGTGCTCCAATCACACCACCGTCAGAACATTTCTCCAAAGCTATCAGCGCAAAGAAAAAAAAGCGCCGCACCACCACCGGGTGTGCTCGAACCTCCAACCTTTCGGTTAACAGCCGATCGCGTTAGCCAATTGTGCCACGGAGACAGTCCTGCTCCACTCTCACCACCATCAGAATATATCTTCAAAGCTATCAGCCCAAAGCAAAAAAAAGCGCCGCACCACCACCGAATGGGCTCGAAACTCCAACCTTTCGGTTAACAGCCGATCACGCTAGCCGATTGCGCCACGGAGACAGTCCTGCTCCACTCTCACCTCCGTTAGAACATATCTTCAAAGCTATCAGCCCAAAGCAAAAGAGCGCCGCACCACCACCGGGTGGGCTCGAAACTCCAACCTTTCGGTTAACAGCCGATCGCGCTAGCCAGTTGCGCCACGAATACAGTCGTGCTCCACTCTCACCACCATCAGAACATATCTTCAAAGTTATCAGCGCAAAGAAAAGAGCAACACACCACTCCCGGGAAGGCACAAACCTCCAACCTTTCTGTTAAAAGCCGATCGCCCTAGCCAATTGCGACACGCAGACAGTCCTGCTCTACTCTCACCACCATCAGAATATTTCTTCAAAGCTATCAGCCCAAAGAAAAAAAGCGCCCCACCACCACCGGGTGGGCTCGAAACTCCAACCTTTCGGTTAACAGCCGATCACGCTAGCCAATTGCGCCACGGAGACAGTCCTGCTCCACTCTCACCAACACCAGAACTTATCTTCAAAGCTATCAGCCCAAAGAAAAAATAGCGCCGCACCACCGCCGGGGTGGCTTTAACCTCCAACCTTTCGATTAATAGCCAATCGCGCTAGCCAATTGCGCCACGGAGACAGTCCTGCTTCCCTCTCACCACCATCAGAACATATCTTCACAGCTATCAGCGCAAAGAAAAGAGCAGCACACAACTCCCGGGAAGGCTCGAACCTCCAACCTTTCGGTTAACAGCCGATCGCCCTAGCCAATTGTGCCACGCATACAGTCCTGCTCCACTCTTACCACCATCAGAACATATCTTCAAAGCTATCAGCCTAAAGAAAAAAAAGCGCCGCACCACTACCGGGTGGGCTCGAAACTCCAAGCTTTAGATTAACAGCCGATCGCGATCGCCAATTGCGCCACGGAGACAGTCCTGCTCCACTCTCACCACCATCAGAACATATCTTCAAAGCTATAAGCCTAAAGAAAAATAAGCGCCGCACCACTACCGGGTGGGCTCGAAACTCCAAGCTTTCGGTTAACAGCCGATCACGCAAGCCAATTGCGCCACGGAGACAGTCCTGCTCCACTCTCACCACCATCAGAACATATCTTCAAAGCTATAAGCCTAAAGAAAAATAAGCGCCGCACCACTACCGGGTGGGCTCGAAACTCCAAGCTTTCGGTTAACAGCCGATCACGCAAGCCAATTGCGCCACGGAGACAGTCCTGCTCCACCCTCACCACCGTCAGAACATTTCTTCAGAGCTATCAGTCCAAAGAAAAAAGCAACACACCACTCCCCGGAGGGCTCGAACCACCAACCATTTGGTTTATAGCCGATCGCGCTAGCAAATTGAGCCACGGAGACAGTCGTGCTCCACTCTTACCACTGTCAGAACATTTCTTCAGAGCTATCAGCCCAAAGAAAAAGAAGCGCCGCACCACCACCGGGTGGGCTCGAACCTCCAACATTTCGGCCAACAGCAGATCGCGTTAGCCAATTGCGCGACGGAAACAGTCGTGCTCCACTCTCAACACCATCAGAACATATCTTCAAAGCTATCAGCGAAAAGAAAAAAAAAGTGACACACCGTCCCCGGGTGGGCTCAAACCTCTAACCTTTCGGTTAACAGCCGATCGCGCTAGCCAATTCCGCCACGGAGACAGTCGTGCTCCACTTTCACCACCATCAGAACATATCTTCAAAGCTATCAGCGCAAAGAAAAAAAAAGCGACACACCGTCCCCGGGTGGGTTCGAAACTCCAACCTTTCAGTTAGCAGCCGATCGCGCTGGCCAATTGCGCCACGGAGAAAGTCCTGCTCAACTCTCACCACGATCAGAACATATCTTCAAAGCTATCAGCCCAAAGAAAAAAAAAGCAACACACCACTCCCGAGAGGGCTCGAACCTCCAACCTTTCGGTTAACAGCCGATCGCGCTAGCAAATTGCGTCACGGAGACAGTCCTGCTATACTCTCACCACCATCTAAACATATCTTCAAAGCTATCGGCCCAAAAAAAAGTGCCGCACCACCACCAGGTGGGCTCGAACCTCCAACTTTTCGATTAACTGCCGAACGCGCTAGCCAATTGCGCCACGGAAATAGTCGTGCTCCACTCTCACCACCGTAAGAACATTTCTTCAGAGCTATCAGCCAGAAGAAAAAGAAGCGCCGCACCACCACCGGGTGGGCTCGAACCTCCAACCTTTCGGTCAACAGCAGATCGCGCTACCCAATTGCGCCATGGAGACAGTCGTGCTCCAGCCTCACCACCATCAGAACATATTTTCAAAGCTATCAGCGCAAAGAAAAACGCGACACACCACTCCCGGGAGGGCTCGAAACTCCAATTTTTCGGTTGACAGCCGAACGTGCTAGCCAATTGTGCCACGGAGATAGTCGTGCTCCAATCTCACCACCGTCAGAACATTTCTCCAAAGCTATCAGCGCAAAGAAAAAAAAGCACCGCACCACCACCGGGTGGGCTCGAACCTCCAACCTTTCGGTTAACAGCCGATCGCGCTAGCCAATTGTGCCACGGAGACAGTCCTGCTCCAATCTCACCACCATCAGAACATATCTTCAAAGCTATCAGCCCAAAGAAAAAAAATGCCGCACCGCCACCGAATGGGCTCGAACCTCCAACCTTTCGGATCACAGCCGATCGCTCTAGCCAATTGCGCCACGGAGACAGTCCTGCTCCACTCACACTACCATCAGAACATATCTTCAAAGCTATCAGCCTAAAGAAAAAAAAGCAACACCCCACTCCCGGGAGGGCTCGAACCTCCAATCTTTCAGTTAACTGCCGATCGCGCTAGCCAATTGCGCCCAGAGACAGTCGTGCTCCAATCTCACCACCGTCAGAACATGTCTCCAAAGCTATTAGCGCAAAGAAAAAAGCAATACACCACTCCCGGGAGGGCTCGAACCACCAACATTTCGGTTAACAGCCGATCGCGCTAGCAAATTGCGCCACGGAGACAGTCGTGCTTCACTCTCACTACCGTCAGAACATTTCTCCAAAGCTATCAGCGCGAAGAAAAAAAAGCGCCCCACCACCACCGGGTGGGCTCGAACCTCCAACCTTTCGGTGAACAGCCGATCGCGCTAGCCAATGCGCCACGGAGACAGTCGTGCTCCACTCTCAACACCATCAGAACATATCTTCGAAGCTATCAGCCTAAAGAAAAAAGAGCGCCGCACCATCCCCGGGTGAGCTCGAACCTCCAACTTTTCGATTAACAGCCGATCGCGCTAGCCAATCGCGCCACGGAGACAGTCGTGCTCCACTTTCACCACCATCAGAACATATCTTCAAAGCTATCAGCGCAAAGAAAAAAAAAGCGACACACCGTCCCCGGGTGGACTCGAAACTCCAACCTTTCAGTTAGCAGCCGATCGCGCTGGCCAATTGCGCCACGGAGAAAGTCTTGCTCAACTCTTACCACCATGAGAACATATCTTCAAAGCTGTCAGCGCAAAGAAAAAAAAGCGCCGCATTACTACCGGGTGGGCTCGAAACTCCAAGCTTTCGGTTAACAGCCGACCGCGCTAGCCAATTGCGCCACGGAGACAGTCATGCTCCACACTCACCACCATCAGAACATATCTTCCAAGCTATCAGCGCAAAAAAAAAGCAACACACCACTCCCGGGAGGGTTCGAAACTCCAATTTTTCGGTTACCAGCCGATCGCGCTAGCCAATTGCGCCACGGAGACAGTCCTCCTCCCCTCTCACCACCATCAGAACATATCTTCAAAGCAATCAGCCCATAGAAAAAAAAACCCCGCACCACCACCGGGTGGGCTCGAACCTCCAACCTTTCGGTTAACGGCCGAACGTGCTAGCCTATTGCGCCACGGAGATTGTCGTGCTAATCTCACCACCGTCAGAACCTTTCTCCAAAGCTATCAGCGCAAAGAAAAAAAAGCGCCCCACCACCACCGGGTGGGCTCGAAACTCCAATTTTTCGGTTGACAGCCGAACGTGCTAGCCTATTGCGCCACGGAGATAGTCGTGCTCCAATCTCACACCGTGAGAACATTTTTCCAAAGCTATCAGCGTAAAGAAAAAAAAGCGCCCCACCACCCCCGGGTGGGCTGGAACCTCAAACTTTTCGGTTAACAGCCAACCGCGCTGGCCAATTGCGCCACGGAGACAGTCCTGCTCCACTTTCACCACCATCAGAACATATCTTCAAAGCTATCAGCCTAAAGAAAAAAAAAAGCGCCGCACCACTACAGGGTGGGCTGGAAACTCCAAGCTTTCGGTTAACAGCCGATCGCGCTAGCCAATTGCGCCACGGAGACAGTCCTGCTCCACTCTCACTACCGTCAGAACATTTCTCCAAAGCTATCAGCGCAAAGAAAAAAAAGCGCCCCACCACCACCGGGTGGGCTCGAACCTCCAACCTTTCGGTAAACAGCCGATCGCGCTAGCCAATGCGCCACGGAGACAGTCGTGCTCCACTCTCAACACCATCAGAACATATCTTCAAAGCTATCAGCCTAAAGAAAAAAGAGCGCCGCACCATCCCCGGGTGGGCTCGAACCTCCAACTTTTCGATTTACAGCCGATCGCGCTAGCCAATCGCGCCACGGAGACAGTCGTGCTCCACTTTCACCACCATCAGAACATATCTTCAAAGCTATCAGCGCAAAGAAAAAAAAGCGACACACCGTCCCCGGGTGGGCTCGAAACTCCAACCTTTCAGTTAGCAGCCGATCGCGCTGGCCAATTGCGCCACGGAGAAAGTCCTGCTCAACTCTCACCACCATCAGAACATATCTTCAAAGATATCAGCCCAAAGAAAAAAAAGCGCAGCACCACTACCGGGTGGGCTCGAAACTCCAAGCTTTCGGTTAACAGCCGACCGCGCTAGCCAATTGCGCCACGGAGACAGTCATGCTCCACACTCACCACCATCAGAACATATCTTCCAAGCTATCAGCGCAAAGAAAAAAGCAACACACCACTCCCGGGAGGGCTCGAAACTCCAAATTTTCGGTTACCAGCCGATCGCGCTAGCCAATTGCGCCACGGAGACAGTCCTGCTCCACTTTCGCCACCATCAGAACATATCTTCAAAGCTGTCAGCCTAAAGAAAAAAAAAGCGCCGCACCACTACCGGGTGGGCTGGAAACTCCAAGCTTTCGGTTAACAGCCGATCGCGCTAGCCAATTGCGCCACGGAGACAGTCCTGCTCCACTCTCACTACCGTCAGAACATTTCTCCAAAGCTATCAGCGCAAAGAAAAAAAAGCGCCCCACCACCACCGGGTGGGCTCGAACCTCCAACCTTTCGGTAAACAGCCGATCGCGCTAGCCAATGCGCCACGGAGACAGTCGTGCTCCACTCTCAACACCATCAGAACATATCTTCAAAGCTATCAGCCTAAAGAAAAAAGAGCGCCGCACCATCCCCGGGTGGGCTCGAACCTCCAACTTTTCGATTTACAGCCGATCGCGCTAGCCAATCGCGCCACGGAGACAGTCGTGCTCCACTTTCACCACCATCAGAACATATCTTCAAAGCTATCAGCGCAAAGAAAAAAAAGCGACACACCGTCCCCGGGTGGGCTCGAAACTCCAACCTTTCAGTTAGCAGCCGATCGCGCTGGCCAATTGCGCCACGGAGAAAGTCCTGCTCAACTCTCACCACCGTCAGAACATTTCTCCAAAGCTATCAGCGCAAAGAAAAAAAAGCGCCGCACCACCACCGGGTGGGCTCGAACCTCCAACCTTTCGGTTAACAGCCGATCGGGCTAGCCAATTGTGCCACGGAGACAGTCCTGCTCCATTCTCACCACCATCAGAACATATCTTCAAAGCTATCAGCCCAAAGAAAAAAAATGCCGCACCGCCACCGAATGGGCTCGACCCTCCAACCTTTCGGATCACAGCCGATCGCTCTAGCCAATTGTGCCACGGAGACAGTCCTGCTCCACTCTCACCACCATCAGAACATATCTTCAAAGCTATCAGCCTAAAGAAAAAAAAGCAACACACCACTCCCGGGAGGGCTCGAACCTTCAAAGTTTCAGTTAACAGCCGATCGCGCTAGCCAATTGCACCACGGAGAGAGTCGTGCTCCAATCTCACCACCGTCAGAACATGTCTCCAAAGCTATCAGCGCAAAGAAAAAAGCAACACACCACTCCCCGGAGGGCTCGAACCACCAACCATTTGGTTTATAGCCGATCGCGCTAGCAAATTGAGCCACGGAGACAGTCGTGCTCCACTCTTACCACTGTCAGAACATTTCTTCAGAGCTATCAGCCCAAAGAAAAAGAAGCGCCGCACCACCACCGGGTGGGCTCGAACCTCCAACATTTCGGCCAACAGCAGATCGCGTTAGCCAATTGCGCGACGGAAACAGTCGTGCTCCACTCTCAACACCATCAGAACATATCTTCAAAGCTATCAGCGAAAAGAAAAAAAAAGTGACACACCGTCCCCGGGTGGGCTCAAACCTCTAACCTTTCGGTTAACAGCCGATCGCGCTAGCCAATTCCGCCACGGAGACAGTCGTGCTCCACTTTCACCACCATCAGAACATATCTTCAAAGCTATCAGCGCAAAAAAAAAAAAGCGACACACCGTCCCCGGGTGGGTTCGAAACTCCAACCTTTCAGTTAGCAGCCGATCGCGCTGGCCAATTGCGCCACGGAGAAAGTCCTGCTCAACTCTCACCACGATCAGAACATATCTTCAAAGCTATCAGCCCAAAGAAAAAAAAAGCAACACACCACTCCCGAGAGGGCTCGAACCTCCAACCTTTCGGTTAACAGCCGATCGCGCTAGCAAATTGCGTCACGGAGACAGTCCTGCTATACTCTCACCACCATCTAAACATATCTTCAAAGCTATCGGCCCAAAAAAAAGTGCCGCACCACCACCAGGTGGGCTCGAACCTCCAACTTTTCGATTAACTGCCGAACGCGCTAGCCAATTGCGCCACGGAAATAGTCGTGCTCCACTCTCACCACCGTAAGAACATTTCTTCAGAGCTATCAGCCAGAAGAAAAAGAAGCGCCGCACCACCACCGGGTGGGCTCGAACCTCCAACCTTTCGGTCAACAGCAGATCGCGCTAGCCAATTGCGCCATGGAGACAGTCGTGCTCCAGCCTCACCACCATCAGAACATATTTTCAAAGCTATCAGCGCAAAGAAAAACGCGACACCCCACTCCCGGGAGGGCTCGAAACTCCAATTTTTCGGTTGACAGCCGAACGTGCTAGCCAATTGTGCCACGGAGATAGTCGTGCTCCAATCTCACCACCGTCAGAACATTTCTCCAAAGCTATCAGCGCAAAGAAAAAAAAGCACCGCACCACCACCGGGTGGGCTCGAACCTCCAAACTTTCGGTTAACAGCCGATCGCGCTAGCCAATTGTGCCACGGAGACAGTCCTGCTCCAATCTCACCACCATCAGAACATATCTTCAAAGCTATCAGCCCAAAGAAAAAAAATGCCGCACCGCCACCGAATGGGCTCGAACCTCCAACCTTTCGGATCACAGCCGATCGCTCTAGCCAATTGCGCCACGGAGACAGTCCTGCTCCACTCACACTACCATCAGAACATATCTTCAAAGCTATCAGCCTAAAGAAAAAAAAGCAACACCCCACTCCCGGGAGGGCTGGAACCTCCAATATTTCAGTTAACTGCCGATCGCGCTAGCCAATTGCGCCCAGAGACAGTCGTGCTCCAATCTCACCACCGTCAGAACATGTCTCCAAAGCTATTAGCGCAAAGAAAAAAGCAATACACCACTCCCGGGAGGGCTCGAACCACCAACATTTCGGTTAACAGCCGATCGCGCTAGCAAATTGCGCCACGGAGACAGTCGTGCTTCACTCTCACTACCGTCAGAACATTTCTCCAAAGCTATCAGCGCGAAGAAAAAAAAGCGCCCCACCACCACCGGGTGGGCTCGAACCTCCAACCTTTCGGTGAACAGCCGATCGCGCTAGCCAATGCGCCACGGAGACAGTCGTGCTCCACTCTCAACACCATCAGAACATATCTTCGAAGCTATCAGCCTAAAGAAAAAAGAGCGCCGCACCATCCCCGGGTGAGCTCGAACCTCCAACTTTTCGATTAACAGCCGATCGCGCTAGCCAATCGCGCCACGGAGACAGTCGTGCTCCACACTCACCACCATCAGAACATATCTTCCAAGCTATCAGCGCAAAAAAAAAAGCAACACACCACTCCCGGGAGGGTTCGAAACTCCAATTTTTCGGTTACCAGCCGATCGCGCTAGCCAATTGCGCCACGGAGACAGTCCTCCTCCCCTCTCACCACCATCAGAACATATCTTCAAAGCAATCAGCCCATAGAAAAAAAAAACCCCGCACCACCACCGGGTGGGCTCGAACCTCCAACCTTTCGGTTAACGGCCGAACGTGCTAGCCTATTGCGCCACGGAGATAGTCGTGCTCCAATCTCACACCGTGAGAACATTTTTCCAAAGCTATCAGCGTAAAGAAAAAAAAGCGCCCCACCACCCCCGGGTGGGCTGGAACCTCCAACTTTTCGGTTAACAGCAAACCGCGCTGGCCAATTGCGCCACGGAGACAGTCCTGCTCCACTTTCGCCACCATCAGAACATATCTTCAAAGCTATCAGCCTAAAGAAAAAAAAAGCGCCGCACCACTACCGGGTGCGCTGGAAACTCCAAGCTTTCGGTTAACAGCCGATCGCGCTAGCCAATTGCGCCACGGAGACAGTCCTGCTCCACTCTCACTACCGTCAGAACATTTCTCCAAAGCTATCAGCGCAAAGAAAAAAAAGCGCCCCACCACCACCGGGTGGGCTCGAACCTCCAACCTTTCGGTGAACAGCCGATCGCGCTAGCCAATGCGCCACGGAGACAGTCGTGCTCCACTCTCAACACCATCAGAACATATCTTCAAAGCTATCAGCCTAAAGAAAAAAGAGCGCCGCACCATCCCCGGGTGGGCTCGAACCTCCAACTTTTCGATTTACAGCCGATCGCGCGAGCCAATCGCGCCACGGAGACAGTCGTGCTCCACTTTCACCACCATCAGAACATATCTTCAAAGCTATCAGCGCAAAGAAAAAAAAGCGACACACCGTCCCCGGGTGGGCTCGAAACTCCAACCTTTCAGTTAGCAGCCGATCGCGCTGGCCAATTGCGCCACGGAGAAAGTCCTGCTCAACTCTCACCACCATCAGAACATATCTTCAAAGCTATCAGCCCAAAGAAAAAAAAGCGCCGCACCACTACCGGGTGGGCTCGAAACTCCAAGCTTTCGGTTAACAGCCGACCGCGCTAGCCAATTGCGCCACGGAGACAGTCATGCTCCACACTCACCACCATCAGAACATATCTTCCAAGCTATCAGCGCAAAGAAAAAAGCAACACACCACTCCCGGGAGGGCTCGAAACTCCAAATTTTCGGTTACCAGCCGATCGCGCTAGCCAATTGCGCCACGGAGACAGTCCTCCTCCCCTCTCACCACCATCAGAACATATCTTCAAAGCAATCAGCCCATAGAAAAAAAACCCCGCACCACCACCGGGTGGGCTCGAACCTCCAACCTTTCGGTTAACGGCCGAACGTGCTAGCCAATTGCACCACGGAGATTGTCGTGCTAATCTCACCACCGTGAGAACATTTTTCCAAAGCTATCAGCGTAAAGAAAAAAAAGCGCCCCACCACCCCCGGGTGGGCTGGAACCTCCAACTTTTCGGTTAACAGCCAACCGCGCTGGCCAATTGCGCCACGGAGACAGTCCTGCTCCACTCTGGCCACCATCAGAACATATCTTCAAAGCTATCAGCCTAAAGAAAAAAAGCGCCGCACCACTACCGGGTGGGCTGGAAACTCCAAGCTTTCGGTTAACAGCCGATCGCGCTAGCCAATTGCGCCACGGAGACAGTCCTGCTCCACTCTCACCACCATCAGAACATATCTTCAAAGCTATCAGCCCAAAGAAAAAAAAGCGCTGCACCACCACCGGGTGGGCTCGAACCTCCAACCTTTCAGTTAAAAGCCGATCGCGCTAGCCAATTGCGCTACAGAGACAGTCGTGCTCCAATCTCACCACCGTCTGAACTTATCTTCAAAGCTATCAGCCCAAAGAAAAAAAAGCGCCGCACCGCCACCGGGTGGGCTCGAACCTCCAACCTTTCGGTTAACAGCCGATCGCTCTAGCCAATTGCGCCACGGAGACAGTCCTGCTCCACTCTCACCACCATCAGAACATATCTTCAAAGCTATCAGCCTAAAGAAAAAAAAGCAACACACCACTCCCGGGAGGGCTCGAACCTTCAAACTTTCAGTTAATAGCCGATCGCGCTAGCCAATTGCACCACGGAGAGAGTCGGTCTCCAATCTCACCACCGTCAGAACATGTCTCCAAAGCTATCAGCGCAAAGAAAAAAGCAACACACCACTCCCCGGAGGGCTCGAACCACCAACCATTCGGTTAATAGCCGATCGCGCTAGCAAATTGAGCCACGGAGACAGTCGTGCTCCACTCTTACCACTGTCAGCACATTTCTTCAGAGCTATCAGCCCAAAGAAAAAGAAGCGCCGCACCACCACCGGGTGGGCTCGAATCTCCAACTTTTCGGTCAACAGCAGATCGCGTTAGCCAATTGCGCGACGGAAACAGTCGTGCTCCACTCTCAACACCATCAGAACATATCTTCAAAGCTATCAGCGAAAAGAAAAAAAAAGCAACACACCGTCCCCGGGTGGGCTCAAACCTCTAACCTTTCGGTTAACAGCCGATCGCGCTAGCCAATTGCGCCACAAAGACAGTCCTGCTCCATTCTCACCACCATAAAAACATATCTTCAAAGCTATCAGCTCAAAGAAAAAAGAGCGCCGCACCATCCCCGGGTGGGCTCGAACCTCCAACTTTTCGATTAACAGCCGATCGCGCTGGCCAATTGCGCCACGGAGAAAGTCCTGCTCAACTCTCACCACCATCAGAACATATCTTCAAAGCTATCAGCCCAAAGAAAAAAAAGCAACACACCACTCCCGAGAGGGCTCGAACCTCCAACCTTGCGGTTAACAACCGATCGCGCTAGCAAATTGCGTCACGGAGACAGTCCTGCTATACTCTCACCACCATCTAATTATATCTTCAAAGCTATCGGCCCAAAAAAAAGTGCTGCACCACCACCAGGTGGGCTCGAACCTCCAACTTTTCAGTTAACTGCCGAACGCGCTAGCCAATTGCGCCACGGAAACAGTCGTGCTCCACTCTCACCACCGTCAGAACATTTTTTCAGAGCTATCAGCCAGAAGAAAAAGAAGCGCCGCACCACCACCGGGTGGGCTCGAACCTCCAACCTTTCGGTCAACAGCAGATCGCGCTTGCCAATTGCGCCACGGAGACAGTCGTGCTCCAGCCTCACCACCATCAGAACATATTTTCAAAGCTATCAGCGCAAAGAAAAACGCGACACACCACTCCCGAGAGCGCTCGAAACTCCAATTTTCGGTTAACAGCCGGATGTGCTAGCCAATTGCGCCAAGGAGACAGTCGTGCTCCAATCTCACCACCGCGATAACATTTCTCCAAAGCTATCAGTGCAAAGAAAAAACAGCGCCGCACCACCACCGGGTGGGCTCGAAACTCCAATGTTTCGGTTAACAGCCAAACGTGCTAGCCAATTGCGCCACGGAGACAGTCGTGCTCCACTCTCACCACCGTCAGAACATTTCTTCAGAGCTATCCGCCCAAAGAAAAAAAAGCGCCGCACCACCACCGGGTGGGCTCGAACCTCCAAACTTTCGGTTAACAGCCGATCACGCTAGCCAATCGCGCCACGGAGACAGTCGTGCTCCACCCTCACCACCGTCAGAACATTTCTTCAGAGCTATCAGTCCAAAGAAAATAAAGCGCCGCACCACCACCGGGTGAACTCGAACCTCCAACCTTTCGGTTAACGGCCGAACGCGCTAGCCAATTGCGCCACGGAGATTGTCGTGCTCCAGTCTCACCACCGTCAGAACCTTTCTCCAAAGCTATCAGCGCAAAGAAAAAAAGCGCCCCACCACCACCGGGTGGGCTCGAAACTCCAATTTTTCGGTTGACAGCCGAACGTGCTAGCCAATTGTGCCACGGAGATAGTCGTGCTCCAATCTCACCACCGTCACAACATTTCTCCAAAGCTATCAGCGCAAAGAAAAAAAAGCGCCGCACCACCACCGGGTGGGCTCGAACCTCCAACCTTTCGGTTAACCGCCGATCGCGCTAGCCAATTGTGCCACGGAGACAGTCCTGCTCCAATCTCACCACCATCAGAACATTTCTTCAAAGCTATCAGCCCAAAGAAAAAAAATGCCGCACCGCCACCGAATGGGCTCGAACCTCCAACCTTTCGGATCACAGCCGATCGCTCTAGCCAATTGTGCCACGGAGACAGTCCTGCTCCACTCTCACCACCATCAGAACATATCTTCAAAGCTATCAGCCTAAAGAAAAAAAAGCAACACCCCACTCCCGGAAGGGCTCGAACCTTCAAACTTTCAGTTAACAGCCGATCGCGCTAGCCAATTGCGCCACGGAGAGAGTCGTGCTCCAATCTCACCACCGTCAGAACATGTCTCCAAAGCTATCAGCGCAAAGAAAAAAGCAACCCACCACTCCCCGGAGGGCTCGAACCACCAACCATTCGGTTAATAGCCGATCGCGCTAGCAAATTGAGCCACGGAGACAGTCGTTCTCCACTCTTACCACTGTCAGAACATTTCTTCAGAGCTATCAGCCCAAAGAAAAAGAAGCGCCGCACCACCACCGGGTGGGCTCGAACCTCCAACCTTTCGGTCAACAGCAGATCGCGTTAGCCAATTGCGCGACGGAGACAGTCGTGCTCCACTCTCAACACCATCAGAACATATCTTCAAAGCTATCAGCGAAAAGAAAAAAAAAGCGACACACCGTCCCCGGGTGGGCTCAAACCTCTAACCTTTAGGTTAACAGCCGATCGCGCTAGCCAATTGCGCCACAAAGACAGTCCTGCTCCACTGTCTCCACCATCAAAACATATCTTCAAAGCTATCAGCCCAAAGAAAAAAGAGCGCCGCACCATCCCCGGGTGGGCTCGAACCTCCAACTTTTCGATTAACGGCCGATCGCGCTAGCCAATTGCGCCACGGAGACAGTCGTGCTCCACTTTCACCACCATCAAAACATATCTTCAAAGCTATCAGCGCAAAGAAAAAAAAAGCGACACACCGTCCCCGGGTGGGCTCGAAACTCCAACCTTTCAGTTAGCAGCCGATCGCGCTGGCCAATTGCGCCACGGAGAAAGTCCTGCTCAACTCTCACCACCATCAGAACATATCTTCAAAGCTATCAGCCCAAAGAAAAAAAGCGCCGCACCACTACCGGGTGGGCTCGAAACTCCAAGCTTTCGGTTAACAGCCGACCGCGCTAGCCAATTGCGCCACGCAGACAGTCTTGCTCCACACTCACCACCATCAGAACATATTTTCCAAGCTATCTGCGCAAAGAAAAAAGCAACACACCACTCCCGGGAGGGCTCGAAACTCCAATTTTTCGGTTACCAGCCGAACGTGCTAGCCAATTGCGCCACGGAGACAGTCGTGCTCCACTCTCACCATCATCAGAACAATTCTTCAGAGCTATCAGCCCAAAGAAAAAAAGCGCTGCACCACCACCGGGTGGGCTCGTACCTCCAACCTTTCGGTAAACAGCCGATCGCGCTAGCCAATTGCGCCACGGAGACAGTCGTGCTCCACTCTCACCACCATCAGAACATATCTTCAAAGCTATAAGCCTAAAGAAAAAAAAGCACCGCACCACTACCGGGTGGGCTTGAAACTCCAAGCTTTCGGTTAACAGCCGATCACGCTAGCCAATTGCGCCACGGAGACAGTCCTGCTTCACTCTCACCACCATCAGAACATAACTTCAAAGCTATTAACCCAAAGAAAAAAAGCGCCGCACCACCACCGGGTGGGCTCAAACCTCCAACATTTGAGTTAACAGCCGATCGCGGTAGCCAATTACGCTACGGAGACAGTCGTGCTCCAATCTCACCACCGTCAGAACATATCTTCAAAGCTTTCAGCCCAAAGAAAAAAAATGCCGCACCGCCACCGAATGGGCTCGAACCTCCAACCTTTCGGATCACAGCCGATAGCTCTAGCCAATTGTGCCACGGAGACAGTCCTGCTCCACTCTCACCACCATCAGAACATATCTTCAAAGCTATCAGCGCAAAGAAAAAAAAGCGCCGCACCACCACCGGGTGGACTCGAACCTCCAACCTTTCGGTTAACAGCCGATCGCGCTAGCCAATTGTGCCACGGAGACAGTCCTGCTCCAATCTCACCACCATCAGAACATATCTTCAAAGCTATCAGCCCAAAGAAAAAAAATGCCGCACCGCCACCGAATGGGCTCGAACCTCCAACCTTTCGGATCACAGCCGGTCGCTCTAGCCAATTGTGCCACGGAGACAGTCCTGCTCCACTCTCACCACCATCAGAACATATCTTCAAAGCTATCAGCCTAAAGAAAAAAAAAGCAACACACCGCTACCGGAAGGGCTCGAACCTTCAAACTTTCAGTTAACAGCCGATCACGTTAGCCAATTGCGCCACGGAGAGAGTCGTGCTCCAATCTCACCACCGTCAGAACATATCTTCAATGCTATCAGCCCAAAGAAAAAAAATGCCGCACCGCCACCGAATGGGCTCGAACCTCCAACCTTTAGGATCACAGCCGATCGCTCTAGCCATTTGTGCCACGGAGACAGTCCTGCTCCAATCTCACCACCATCAGAACATATCTTCAAAGCTATCAGCCCAAAGAAAAAAAATGCCGCACCGCCACCGAATGGGCTCGAACCTCCAACCTTTCGGATCACAGCCGATCGCTCTAGCCAATTGTGCCACGGAGACAGTCCTGCTCCACTCTCAACACCATCAGAACATATCTTCAAAGCTATCAGCGAAAAGAAAAAAAAAGCGACACACCGTCCCCGGGTGGGCTCAAACCTCTAACCTTTCGGTTAACAGCCGATCGCGCTAGCCAATTGCGCCACAAAGACAGTCCTGCTCCACTCTCACCACCATCAAAACATATCTTCAAAGCTATCAGCCCAAAGAAAAAAGAGCGCCGCACCATCCCCGGGTGGGCTCGAACCTCCAACTTTTCGATTAACAGCCGATCGCGCTAGCCAATCGCGCCACGGAGACAGTCGTGCTCCACTTTCACCACCATCAGAACATATCTTCAAAGCTATCAGCGCAAAGAAAAAAAAAGCGACACACCGTCCCCGGGTGGGCTCGAAACTCCAACCTTTCAGTTAGCAGCCGATCGCGCTGGCCAATTGCGCCACGGAAAAAGTCCTGCTCAACTCTCACCACCATCAGAACATATCTTCAAAGCTATCAGCCCAAAGAAAAAGAAGCGCCGCACCACTACCGGGTGGGCTCGAAACTCCAAGCTTTCGGTTAACAGCCGACCGCGCTAGCCAATTGCGCCACGGAGACAGTCATGCTCCACACTCACCACCATCAGAACATATCTTCCAAGCTATCAGCGCAAACAAAAAAGCAACACACCACTCCCGGGAGGGCTCGAAACTCCAATTTTTCGGTTACCAGCCGATCGCGCTAGCCAATTGCGCCACGGAGACAGTCCTCCTCCCCTCTCACCACCATCAGAACATATCTTCAAAGCAATCAGCCCATAGAAAAAAAAACCCCGCACCACCACCGGGTGGGCTCGAACCTCCAACCTTTCGGTTAACGGCCGAACGTGCTAGCCAATTGCGCCACGGAGATTGTCGTGCTAATCTCACCACCGTCAGAACCTTTCTCCAAAGCTATCAGCGCAAAGAAAAAAAAGCGCCCCATAACCACCGGGTGGGCTCGAAACTCCAATTTTTCGGTTGACAGCCGAACGTGCTAGCCTATTGCGCCACGGAGATAGTCGTGCTTCAATCTCACCACCGTGAGAACATTTTTCCAAAGCTATCAGCGTAAAGAAAAAAAAGCGCCCCACCACCCCCGGGTGGGCTGGAACCTCCAACTTTTCGGTTAACAGCCAACCGCGCTGGCCAATTGCGCCACGGAGACAGTCCTGCTCCACTCTCGCCACCATCAGAACATATCTTCAAAGCTATCAGCCTAAAGAAAAAAAAAAGCGCCGCACCACTACCGGGTGGGCTGGAAACTCCAAGCTTTCGGTTAACAGCCGATCGCGCTAGCCAATTGCGCCACGGAGACAGTCCTGCTCCACTCTCACCACCATCAGAACATATCTTCAAAGCTATTAGCCAAAAAAAAAAGCGCCGCACCACCACCGGGTGGGCTCGAACCTCCAACCTTTCAGTTAAAAGCCGATCGCGCTAGCCAATTGCGCTACAGAGACAGTCGTGCTCCAATCTCACCACCGTCAGAACTTATCTTCAAAGCTATCAGCCCAAAGAAAAAAAAAGCGCCGCACCGCCACCGGGTGGGCTCGAACCTCCAACCTTTCGGTTAACAGCCGATCGCTCTAGCCAATTGCGCCACGGAGACAGTCCTGCTCCACTCTCACCACCATCAGAACATATCTTCAAATCTATCAGCCTAAAGAAAAAAAAAGCAACACACCACTCCCGGGAGGGCTCGAACCTCCAACCTTTCAGTTAACAGCCGATCGCGCTAGCCATTTTCACCACGGAGACAGTCGTGCTCCAATCTCACCACCGTCAGAACATGTCTCAAAGCTATCAGCGCAAAGAAAAAAGCAACACACCACTCCGGGGAGGGCTCGAACCACCAACCTTTCAGTTAACAGCCGATCGCGCTAGCAAATTGCGCCACGGAGACAGTCGTGCTCCACTCTTACCACCGTCAGAACATTTCTTCAGAGCTATCAGCCAAAAGAAAAAGAAGCACCGCACCACCACCGAGTGGGCTCGAACCTCCAACCTTTCGGTCAACAGCAGATCGCGTTAGCCAATTGCGCGACGGAGACAGTCGTGCTCCACTCTCAACAACATCAGAACATATCTTCAAATCTATCAGCAAAAAAAGCGACACACCGTCCCCGGGTGGGCTCAAACCTCCAACCTCTCGGTAAACAGCCGATCGCGCTAGCCAATTGCGCCACGGAGACAGTCCTGCTCCACTTTCACCACCATCAAAACATATCTTCAAAGCTATCAGCCCAAAGCGAAAAGAGCGCCGCACTATCCCCGGATGGGCTCGAACCTCCAACCTTTCGATTAACAGCCGATCGCGCTAGCCAATTGCGCCCGGAGACAGTCGTGCTTCACTCTCGCCACCATCAGAACATATCTTCAAAGCTATCAGCGCAATGAAAAAAGCAACACACCACTCCCGGGAGGGCTCAAAACTCCAATTTTTCGGTTATCAACCGAACGTGCTAGCCAATTGCGCCACGGAGACAGTCGTGCTCCACTCTCACCACCGTCAGAACATTTCTTCAGAGCTATCAGCCCAAAGAAAAAAAAGCGCCGCACCGCCACCGGGTGGGCTCGAACCTCCAACCTTTCGGTTAACAGCCGATCGCTCTAGCCAATTGCGCCACGGAGACAGTCCTGCTCCACTCTCACCACCATCAGAACATATCTTCAAAGCTATTAGCCTAATGAAAAAAAGGCGCCGCACCACTACCGGGTGGGCTCGAAACTCCAAGCTTTAGATTAACAGCCGATCACGCTAGCCAATTGCGCCACGGAGACAGTCCTGCTCCACTCTCACCACCATCAGAACATATCTTCAAAGCTATCAGCCAAAAGAAAAAAAAAGCGCCGCACCACCACCGGGTGGGCTCCAACCTCCAACCTTTCGGTTATCAGCCGATCGCGATCGCCATTTGCGCCACGGAGACAGTCCTGCTCCACTCTCAGTACCATCAGAACATATCTTCAAAGCTATAAGCCTAAAGAAAAATAAGCGCCGCACCACTACCGGGTGGGCTCGAAACTCCAAGCTTTCGGTTAACAGCCGATCACGCAAGCCAATTGCGCCACGGAGACAGTCCTGCTCCACTCTCACCACCATCAGAACATATCTTCAAAGCTATCAGCCCAAAGAAAAAAAAGCGCCGCACCACCACCGGGTGGGCTCGAACCTCCAACCTTTATGTTAACAGCCGAACGCGCTAGCCAATTGCGCTACGGAGACAGTCGTGCTCCAATCTCACCACCGTCAGAACTTATCTTCAAAGCTATCAGCCCAAAGAGAAAAAAGCGCCGCACCGCCACCGGGTGGGCTCGAACCTCCAACCTTTCGGTTAACAGCCGATCGCGCTAGCAAATTGCGCCACAAAGACAGTCGTGCTCCACTCTCACAACCGTCAGAAGATTTCTTCAGAGCTATAAGCCTAAAGAAAAAAAAAGCGCCGCACCACTACCGGGTGGGCTCGAAACTCCGAGCTTTCGGTTAACAGCCGATCGCTCTAGCCAATTGCGCCACGGAGACAGTCCTGCTCCACTCTCACCACCATCAGAACATATCTTCAAAGGTATCAGCATAAAGAAAAAAAACAACACACCACTCCCGGGAGGGCTCAAACCTCCAAGCTTTCAGTTAACAGCCGATCTCGCTAACCAATTGCGCCACGGAGACAGTCGTGCTTCAATCTCAACAATGTCAGAACATATCTTCAAAGTTATCAGCCCAAAGAAAAAAAGCACCGCACCGCCACCGGGTGGGCTCGAACCTCCAACCTTTCGGTTAACAGCCGATCGCTCTAGCCAATTGTGCCACGGAGACAGTCCTGCTCCCCTCTCACCACCATCAGAACATATCTTCAAAGCTATCAGCCTAAAGAAAAAGAAGCAACACACCACTCCCAGGAGGGCTCGAACCTCCAACCTTTCAGTTAACAGCCGATCGCGCTTGCCAATTGCGCCACGGAGACAGTCGTGCTCCAATCTCACCACCGTCAGAACATGTCTCCAAAGCTATTAGCGCAAAGAAAAAAGCTACACACCACTCCCGGGAGGGCTCCAACCACCAACATTTTGGTTAACAGCCGATCGCGCTAGCAAATTGCGCCACGGAGACAGTCGTGCTCCACTCTCACCACCGTCAGAACATTTCTCTAAAGCTATCAGCGCAAAGAAAAAAAAGCGCCCCACCACCACCGGGTGGGCTCGAAGCTCCAACCTTTCGGTGAACAGCCGATCGCGCTAGCCAATGTGCCACGGAGACAGTCGTGGCTCCACTCTCACCATCGTCAGAACATTTCTTCAGAGCTATCAGCCCAAAGAAAAAAAAAGCAACACACCACTCCCGAGAGGGCTCGAACCTCCAACCTTTCGGTTAACAGCCGATCGCGCTAGCAAATTGCGCCACGGAGACAGTCCTGCTATACTCTCACCACCATCTAAACATATCTTCAAAGCTATCGGCCCAAAAAAAAGTGCCGCACCACCACCACCATGTGGGCTCGAACCTCCAACTTTTCGGTTAACTGCCGAACGCGCTAGCCAATCGCGCCATGGAGACAGTCGTGCTCCACTCTCACCACCGTCAGAACATTTCTTCAGAGCTATCAGCCAGAAGAAAAAGAAGCGCCGCACCACCACCGGGTGGGCTCGAACCTCCAACCTTTCGGTCAACAGCAGATCGCGCTAGCCAATTGCGCCACGGAGACAGTCGTGCTCCAGCCTCACCACCATCAGAACATATTTTCAAAGCTATCAGCGCAAAGAAAAACGCGACACACCACTCCCGGGAGGGCTCGAACCTCCAACCTTTCGGTTAACGGCCGAACGTGCTAGCCAATTGCGCCACGGAAATTGTCGTGCTCCAGTCTCACCACCGTCAGAACCTTTCTCCAAAGCTATCAGCGCAAAGAAAAAAAAGCGCCCCACCACCACCGGGTGGGCTCGAAACTCCAATTTTTCGGTTGACAGCCGAACGTGCTAGCCAATTGTGCCACGGAGATAGTCGTGCTCCAATCTCACCACCGTCAGAACATTTCTCCAAAGCTATCAGCGCAAAGAAAAAAAAAGCGCCGCACCACCACCGCGTGGGCTCGAACCTCCAACCTTTCAGCTAACAGCCGATCGCGCTAGCCAATTGTGCCACGGAGACAGTCCTGCTCCAATCTCACCACCATCAGAACATATCTTCAAAGCTATCAGCCCAAAGAAAAAAAATGCCGCAGCGCCACCGACTGGGCTCGAACCTCCAACCTTTCGGATCACAGCCGATCGCTCTAGCCAATTGTGCCACGGAGACAGTCCTGCTCCACTCTCACCACCATCAGAACATATCTTCAAAGCTATCAGCCTAAAGAAAAAAAAGCAACACACCACTCCCGGGAGGGCTCGAACCTTCAAACTTTCAGTTAACAGCCGATCGCGCTAGCCAATTGCACCACGGAGAGAGTCGTGCTCCAATCTCACCACCGTCAGAACATGTCTCCAAAGCTATCAGCGCAAAGAAAAAAGCAACACACCACTCCCCGGAGGGCTCGAACCACCAACCATTCGGTTAATAGCCAATCGCGCTAGCAAATTGAGCCACGGAGACAGTCGTGCTCCACTCTTACCACTGTCAGCACATTTCTTCAGAGCTATCAGCCCAAAGAAAAAGAAGCGCCGCACCACCACCGGGTGGGCTCGAATCTCCAACTTTTCGGTCAACAGCAGATCGCGTTAGCCATTTGCGCGACGGAAACAGTCGTGCTTCACTCTCAACACCATCAGAACATATCTTCAAAGCTATCAGCGAAAAGAAAAAAAAAGCGACACACCGTCCCCGGGTGGGCTCAAACCTCTAACCTTTCGGTTAACAGCCGATCGCGCTAGCCAATTGCGCCACAAAGACAGTCCTGCTCCACTCTCACCACCATCAAAACATATCTTCAAAGCTATCAGCTCAAAGAAAAAAGAGCGCCGCACCATCCCCGGGTGGGCTCGAACCTCCAACTTTTCGATTAACAGCCGATCGCGCTGGCCAATTGCGCCACGGAGAAAGTCCTGCTCAACTCTCACCACCATCAGAACATATCTTCAAAGCTATCAGCCCAAAGAAAAAAAAAGCAACACACCACTCCCGAGAGGGCTCGAACCTCCAACCTTTCGGTTAACAGCCGATCGCGCTAGCAAATTGCGTCATGGAGACAGTCCTGCTATACTCTCACCACCATCTAAACATATCTTCAAAGCTATCGGCCCAAAAAAAGTGCCGCACCACCACCAGGTGAGCTCGAACCTCCAACTTTTCGGTTAACTGCCGAACGCGCTAGCCAATTGCGCCACAGAAACAGTCGTGCTCCACTCTCACCACCATCAGAACATATCTTCAAAGCTATCAGCCCAAAGAAAAAAATGCCGCACCGCCACCGAATGGGCTCGAACCTCCAACCTTTCGGATCACAGCCGATCGCTCTAGCCAATTGTGCCACGGAGACAGTCCTGCTCCACTCTCACCACCATCAGAACATATCTTCAAAGCTATCAGCCTAAAGAAAAAAAAGCAACACACCACTCCCGGAAGGGCTCGAACCTTCAAACTTTCAGTTAACAGCCGGATGTGCTAGCCAATTGCGCCAAGGAGACAGTCGTGCTCCAATCTCACCACCGCGATAACATTTCTCCAAAGCTATCAGTGCAAAGAAAAAAAGCGCCGCACCACCACCGGGTGGGCTTGAAACTCCAATGTTTCGGTTAACAGCCAAACGTGCAAGCCAATTGCGCCACGGAGACAGTCGTGCTCCATTCTCACCACCGTCAGAACATTTCTTCAGAGCTATCCGCCCAAAGAAAAAAAAGCGCCGCACCACCACCGGGTGGGCTCGAACCTCCAAACTTTCGGTTAACAGCCGATCGCGCTAGCCAATTGCGCCACGGAGACAGTCGTGCTCCACCCTCACCACCGTCAGAACATTTCTTCAGAGCTATCAGTCCAAAGAAAATAAAGCGCCGCACCACCACCGGGTGGGCTCGAACCTCCAACCTTTCGGTTAACGGCCGAACGTGCTAGCCAATTGCGCCACGGAGATTGTCTTGCTCCAGTCTCACCACCGTCAGAACCTTTCTCCAAAGCTATCAGCGCAAAGAAAAAAAAGCGCCGCACCACCGCCGGGGTGGCTTTAACCTCCAACCTTTCGGTTAACAGCCAATCGCGCTAGCCAATTGCGCCACGGAGACAGTCCTGCTTCCCTCTCACCACCATCAGAACATATCTTCACAGCTATCAGCGCAAAGAAAAGAGCAGCACACCACTCCCGGGAAGGCTCGAACCTCCAACCTTTCGGTTAACAGCCGATCGCCCTAGCCAATTGTGCCACGCATACAGTCCTGCTCCACTCTTACCACCATCAGAACATATCTTCAAAGCTATCAGCCTAAAGAAAAAAAAGCGCCGCACCACTACCGGGTGGGCTCGAAACTCCAAGCTTTAGATTAACAGCCGATCGCGATCGCCAATTGCGCCACGGAGACAGTCCTGCTCCACTCTCACCACCATCAGAACATATCTTCAAAGCTATAAGCCTAAAGAAAAATAAGCGCCGCACCACTACCGGGTGGGCTCGAAACTCCAAGCTTTCGGTTAACAGCCGATCACGCAAGCCAATTGCGCCACGGAGACAGTCCTGCTCCACTCTCACCACCATCAGAACATATCTTCAAAGCTATAAGCCTAAAGAAAAATAAGCGCCGCACCACTACCGGGTGGGCTCGAAACTCCAAGCTTTCGGTTAACAGCCGATCACGCAAGCCAATTGCGCCACGGAGACAGTCCTGCTCCACTCTCACCACCATCAGAACATATCTTCAAAGCTATCAGCCCAAAGAAAAAAAAGCGCCGCACCACCACCGGGTGGGCTCGAACCTCCAACCTTTCAGTTAACAGCCGATCGCGCTAGCCAACTGCGCTACGGAGACACTCGTGCTCCAATCTCACCACCGTCAGAACTTATCTTCAAAGCTATCAGCCCAAAGAGAAAAAAGCGCCGCACCGCCACCGGGTGGGCTCGAACCTCCAACCTTTCGGTTAAGAGGCGATCGCTCTAGCCAATTGCGCCACGGAGACAGTCCTGCTCCCCTCTCACCACCATCAGAACATATCTTCAAAGCTATCAGCCTAAAAAAAAGAAGCAACACACCACTCCCAGGAGGGCTCGAACCTCCAACCTTTCAGTTAACAGCCGATAACGCTTGCCAATTGCGCCACGGAGACAGTCGTGCTCCAATCTCACCACCGTCAGAACATGTCTCCAAAGCTATTAGCGCAAAGAAAAAAGCTACACACCACTCCCGGGAGGGCTCCAACCACCAACATTTTGGTTAACAGCCGATCGCGCTAGCAAATTGCGCCACGGAGACAGTCGTGCTCCACTCTCACCACCGTCAGAACATTTCTCCAAAGCTATCAGCGCAAAGAAAAAAAAGCGCCCCACCACCACCGAGTGGGCTCGAAGCTCCAACCTTTCGGTGAACAGCCGATCGTGCTAGCCAATGCGCCACGGAGACAGTCGTGGCTCCAATCTCACCATCGTCAGAACATTTCTTCAGAGCTATCAGCCCAAAGAAAAAAAAAGCAACACACCACTCCCGAGAGGGCTCGAACCTCCAACCTTTCGGTTAACAGCCGATCGCGCTAGCAAATTGCGCCACGGAGACAGTCCTGCTATACTCTCACCACCATCTAAACATATCTTCAAAGCTATCGGCCCAAAAAAAGTGCCGCACCACTACCAGGCTGGCTCGAACCTCCTACTTTTCAGTTAACTGCCGAACGCGCTAGCCAATCGCGCCACGGAGACAGTCGTGCTCCACTCTCACCACCGTCAGAACATTTCTTCAGAGCTATCAGCCAGAAGAAAAAGAAGCGCCGCACCACCACCGGGTGGGCTGGAACCTCCAACCTTTCGGTCAACAGCAGATCGCGCTAGCCAATTGCGCCACGGAGACAGTCGGGCTCCAGCCTCACCACCATCAGAACATATTTTCAAAGCTATCAGCGCAAAGAAAAACGCGACACACCACTCCCGGGAGGGCTCGAAACTCCAATTTTTTGGTTAACAGCCGGATGTGCTAGCCAATTGCGCCAAGGAGACAGTCGTGCTCCAATCTCACCACCGCGAGAACACTTCTCCAAAGCTATCAGTGCAAAGAAAAAAAAGCGCCGCACCACCACCGGGTGGGCTCGAAACTCCAAAGTTTCGGTTAACAGCCAAACGTGCTAGCCAATTGCGCCACGGAGACAGTCGTGCTCCACTCTCACCACCGTCAGAATATTTCTTCAGAGCTATCCGCCCAAAGAAAAAAAAGCGCCCCACCCCCACCTGGAGGGCTCGAACCTCCAACCTTTCGGTGAACAGCCCATCGCGCTAGCCAATTGCGCCACGGAGACAGTCGTGCTTCGCTCTCACCACCGTCAGAACATTTCTTCGGAGCTATCAGCCCAAAGAAAAAAAAGCGCCGCACCACCACCGGGTGGGCTCGAACCTCCAAACTTTCGGTTAACAGACGATCGCGCTAGCCAATTGCGCCACGGAGACAGTCCTGCTCCACCCTCACCACCGTCAGAACATTTCTTCAGAGCTATCAGTCCAAAGAAAATAAAGCGCCGCACCACCACCGGGTGGGCTCGAACCTCCAACCTTTCGGTTGACGGCCGAACGTGCTAGCCAATTGCGCCACGGAAATTGTCGTGCTCCAGTCTCACCACCGTCAGAACCTTTCTCCAAAGCTATCAGCGCAAAGAAAAAAAGCGCCCCACCACCACCGGGTGGGCTTGAAACTCCAATTTTTCGGTTGACAGCCGAACGTGCTAGCCAATTGTGCCACGGAGATAGTCGTGCTCCAATCTCACCACTGTCAGAACATTTCTCCAAAGCTATCAGCGCAAAGAAAAAAAAGCGCCGCACCACCACCGGGTGGGCTCGAACCTCCAACCTTTCGGTTAACAGCCGATCGCGCTAGCCAATTGTGCCACGGAGACAGTCCTGCTCCATTCTCACCACCATCAGAACATATCTTCAAAGCTATCAGCCCAAAGAAAAAAAAATGCCGCACCGCCACCGAATGGGCTCGAACCTCCAACCTTTCGGATCACAGCCGATCGCTCTAGCCAATTGTGCCACGGAGACAGTCCTGCTCCACTCTCACCACCATCAGAACATATCTTCAAAGCTATCAGCCTAAAGAAAAAAAAGCAACACACCACTCCCGGGAGGGCTCGAACCTTCAAAGTTTCAGTTAACAGCCGATCGCGCTAGCCAATTGCACCACGGAGAGAGTCGTGCTCCAATCTCACCGCCGTCAGAACATGTCTCCAAAGCTATCAGCGCAAAGAAAAAAGCAACACACCACTCCCCGGAGGGCTCGAACCACCAACCATTTGGTTTATAGCCGATCGCGCTAGCAAATTGAGCCACGGAGACAGTCGTGCTCCACTCTTACCACTGTCAGAACATTTCTTCAGAGCTATCAGCCCAAAGAAAAAGAAGCGCCGCACCACCACCGGGTGGGCTCGAACCTCCAACATTTCGGCCAACAGCAGATCGCGTTAGCCAATTGCGCGACGGAAACAGTCGTGCTCCACTCTCAACACCATCAGAACATATCTTCAAAGCTATCAGCGAAAAGAAAAAAAAAGTGACACACCGTCCCCGGGTGGGCTCAAACCTCTAACCTTTCGGTTAACAGCCGATCGCGCTAGCCAATTCCGCCACGGAGACAGTCGTGCTCCACTTTCACCACCATCAGAACATATCTTCAAAGCTATCAGCGCAAAGAAAAAAAAAGCGACACACCGTCCCTGGGTGGGTTCGAAACTCCAACCTTTCAGTTAGCAGCCGATCGCGCTGGCCAATTGCGCCACGGAGAAAGTCCTGCTCAACTCTCACCACGATCAGAACATATCTTCAAAGCTATCAGCCCAAAGAAAAAAAAAGCAACACACCACTCCCGAGAGGGCTCGAACCTCCAACCTTTCGGTTAACAGCCGATCGCGCTAGCAAATTGCGTCACGGAGACAGTCCTGCTATACTCTCACCACCATCTAAACATATCTTCAAAGCTATCGGCCCAAAAAAAAAGTGCCGCACCACCACCAGGTGGGCTCGAAACTCCAATTTTTCGGTTGACAGCCGAACGTGCTAGCCAATTGTGCCACGGAGATAGTCGTGCTCCAATCTCACCACCGTCAGAACATTTCTCCAAAGCTATCAGCGCAAAGAAAAAAAGCACCGCACCACCACCGGGTGGGCTCGAACCTCCAACCTTTCGGTTAACAGCCGATCGCGCTAGCCAATTGTGCCACGGAGACAGTCCTGCTCCAATCTCACCACCATCAGAACATACCTTCAAAGCTATCAGCCCAAAGAAAAAAAATGCCGCACCGCCACCGAATGGGCTCGAACCTCCAACCTTTCGGATCACAGCCGATCGCTCTAGCCAATTGCGCCACGGAGACAGTCCTGCTCCACTCACACTACCATCAGAACATATCTTCAAAGCTATCAGCCTAAAGAAAAAAAAGCAACACCCCACTCCCGGGAGGGCTCGAACCTCCAATCTTTCAGTTAACTGCCGATCGCGCTAGCCAATTGCGCCCAGAGACAGTCGTGCTCCAATCTCACCACCGTCAGAACATGTCTCCAAAGCTATTAGCGCAAAGAAAAAAGCAATACACCACTCCCGGGAGGGCTCGAACCACCAACATTTCGGTTAACAGCCGATCGCGCTAGCAAATTGCGCCACGGAGACAGTCGTGCTTCACTCTCACTACCGTCAGAACATTTCTCCAAAGCTATCAGCGCGAAGAAAAAAAAGCGCCCCACCACCACCGGGTGGGCTCGAACCTCCAACCTTTCGGTGAACAGCCGATCGCGCTAGCCAATGCGCCACGGAGACAGTCGTGCTCCACTCTCAACACCATCAGAACATATCTTCGAAGCTATCAGCCTAAAGAAAAAAGAGCGCCGCACCATCCCCGGGTGAGCTCGAACCTCCAACTTTTCGATTAACAGCCGATCGCGCTAGCCAATCGCGCCACGGAGACAGTCGTGCTCCACTTTCACCACCATCAGAACATATCTTCAAAGCTATCAGCGCAAAGAAAAAAAAAGCGACACACCGTCCCCGGGTGGGCTCGAAACTCCAACCTTTCAGTTAGCAGCCGATCGCGCTGGCCAATTGCGCCACGGAGAAAGTCTTGCTCAACTCTTACCACCATCAGAACATATCTTCAAAGCTATCAGCGCAAAGAAAAAAAAGCGCCGCATTACTACCGGGTGGGCTCGAAACTCCAAGCTTTCGGTTAACAGCCGACCGCGCTAGCCAATTGCGCCACGGAGACAGTCATGCTCCACACTCACCACCATCAGAACATATCTTCCAAGCTATCAGCGCAAAAAAAAGCAACACACCACTCCCGGGAGGGTTCGAAACTCCAATTTTTCGGTTACCAGCCGATCGCGCTAGCCAATTGCGCCACGGAGACAGTCCTCCTCCCCTCTCACCACCATCAGAACATATCTTCAAAGCAATCAGCCCATAGAAAAAAAAAACCCCGCACCACCACCGGGTGGGCTCGAACCTCCAACCTTTCGGTTAACGGCCGAACGTGCTAGCCTATTGCGCCACGGAGATTGTCGTGCTAATCTCACCACCGTCAGAACCTTTCTCCAAAGCTATCAGCGCAAAGAAAAAAAAGCGCCCCACCACCACCGGGTGGGCTCGAAACTCCAATTTTTCGGTTGACAGCCGAACGTGCTAGCCTATTGCGCCACGGAGATAGTCGTGCTCCAATCTCACCACCGTGAGAACATTTTTCCAAAGCTATCAGCGTAAAGAATAAAAAGCGCCCCACCACCCCCGGGTGGGCTGGAACCTCCAACTTTTCGGTTAACAGCCAACCGCGCTGGCCAATTGCGCCACGGAGACAGTCCTGCTCCACTTTCGCCACCATCAGAACATATCTTCAAAGCTATCAGCCTAAAGAAAAAAAAAGCGCCGCACCACTACCGGGTGGGCTGGAAACTCCAAGCTTTCGGTTAACAGCCGATCGCGCTAGCCAATTGCGCCACGGAGACAGTCCTGCTCCACTCTCACTACCGTCAGAACATTTCTCCAAAGCTATCAGCGCAAAGAAAAAAAAGCGCCCCACCACCACCGGGTGGGCTCGAACCTCCAACCTTTCGGTAAACAGCCGATCGCGCTAGCCAATGCGCCACGGAGACAGTCGTGCTCCACTCTCAACACCATCAGAACATATCTTCAAAGCTATCAGCCTAAAGAAAAAAGAGCGCCGCACCATCCCCGGGTGGGCTCGAACCTCCAACTTTTCGATTTACAGCCGATCGCGCTAGCCAATCGCGCCACGGAGACAGTCGTGCTCCACTTTCACCACCATCAGAACATATCTTCAAAGCTATCAGCGCAAAGAAAAAAAAGCGACACACCGTCCCCGGGTGGGCTCGAAACTCCAACCTTTCAGTTAGCAGCCGATCGCGCTGGCCAATTGCGCCACGGAGAAAGTCCTGCTCAACTCTTACCACCATCAGAACATATCTTCAAAGCTATCAGCCCAAAGAAAAAAAAGCGCCGCACCACTACCGGGTGGGCTCGAAACTCCAAGCTTTCGGTTAACAGCCGACCGCGCTAGCCAATTGCGCCACGGAGACAGTCATGCTCCACACTCACCACCATCAGAACATATCTTCCAAGCTATCAGCGCAAAGAAAAAAGCAACACACCACTCCCGGGAGGGCTCGAAACTCCAAATTTTCGGTTACCAGCCGATCGCGCTAGCCAATTGCGCCACGGAGACAGTCCTCCTCCCCTCTCACCACCATCAGAACATATCTTCAAAGCAATCAGCCCATAGAAAAAAAACCCCGCACCACCACCGGGTGGGCTCGAACCTCCAACCTTTCGGTTAACGGCCGAACGTGCTAGCCAATTGCACCACGGAGATTGTCGTGCTAATCTCACCACCGTGAGAACATTTTTCCAAAGCTATCAGCGTAAAGAAAAAAAAGCGCCCCACCACCCCCGGGTGGGCTGGAACCTCCAACTTTTCGGTTAACAGCCAACCGCGCTGGCCAATTGCGCCACGGAGACAGTCCTGCTCCACTCTGGCCACCATCAGAACATATCTTCAAAGCTATCAGCCTAAAGAAAAAAAAGCGCCGCACCACTACCGGGTAGGCTGGAAACTCCAAGCTTTCGGCTAACAGCCGATCGCGCTAGCCAATTGCGCCACGGAGACAGTCCTGCTCCACTCTCACCACCATCAGAACATATCTTCAAAGCTATCAGCCCAAAGAAAAAAAAGCGCTGCACCACCACCGGGTGGGCTCGAACCTCCAACCTTTCAGTTAAAAGCCGATCGCGCTAGCCAATTGCGCTACAGAGACAATCGTGCTCCAATCTCACCACCGTCTGAACTTATCTTCAAAGCTATCAGCCCAAAGAAAAAAAAGCGCCGCACCGCCACCGGGTGGGCTCGAACCTCCAACCTTTCGGTTAACAGCCGATCGCTCTAGCCAATTGCGCCACGGAGACAGTCGTGCTCCACTCTCAACACCATCAGAACATATCTTCGAAGCTATCAGCCTAAAGAAAAAAGAGCGCCGCACCATCCCCGGGTGAGCTCGAACCTCCAACTTTTCGATTAACAGCCGATCGCGCTAGCCAATCGCGCCACGGAGACAGTCGTGCTCCACTTTCACCACCATCAGAACATATCTTCAAAGCTATCAGCGCAAAGAAAAAAAAAGCGACACACCGTCCCCGGGTGGGCTCGAAACTCCAACCTTTCAGTTAGCAGCCGATCGCGCTGGCCAATTGCGCCACGGAGAAAGTCCTGCTCAACTCTTACCACCATCAGAACATATCTTCAAAGCTATCAGCCCAAAGAAAAAAAAGCGCCGCACCACTACCGGGTGGGCTCGAAACTCCAAGCTTTCGGTTAACAGCCGACCGCGCTAGCCAATTGCGCCACGGAGACAGTCATGCTCCACACTCACCACCATCAGAACATATCTTCCAAGCTATCAGCGCAAAGAAAAAAGCAACACACCACTCCCGGGAGGGCTCGAAACTCCAAATTTTCGGTTACCAGCCGATCGCGCTAGCCAATTGCGCCACGGAGACAGTCCTCCTCCCCTCTCACCACCATCAGAACATATCTTCAAAGCAATCAGCCCATAGAAAAAAAACCCCGCACCACCACCGGGTGGGCTCGAACCTCCAACCTTTCGGTTAACGGCCGAACGTGCTAGCCAATTGCACCACGGAGATTGTCGTGCTAATCTCACCACCGTGAGAACATTTTTCCAAAGCTATCAGCGTAAAGAAAAAAAAGCGCCCCACCACCCCCGGGTGGGCTGGAACCTCCAACTTTTCGGTTAACAGCCAACCGCGCTGGCCAATTGCGCCACGGAGACAGTCCTGCTCCACTCTGGCCACCATCAGAACATATCTTCAAAGCTATCAGCCTAAAGAAAAAAAAGCGCCGCACCACTACCGGGTGGGCTGGAAACTTCAAGCTTTCGGCTAACAGCCGATCGCGCTAGCCAATTGCGCCACGGAGACAGTCCTGCTCCACTCTCACCACCATCAGAACATATCTTCAAAGCTATCAGCCCAAAGAAAAAAAAGCGCTGCACCACCACCGGGTGGGCTCGAACCTCCAACCTTTCAGTTAAAAGCCGATCGCGCTAGCCAATTGCGCTACAGAGACAATCGTGCTCCAATCTCACCACCGTCTGAACTTATCTTCAAAGCTATCAGCCCAAAGAAAAAAAAGCGCCGCACCGCCACCGGGTGGGCTCGAACCTCCAACCTTTCGGTTAACAGCCGATCGCTCTAGCCAATTGCGCCACGGAGACAGTCCTGCTCCACTCTCACCACCATCAGAACATATCTTCAAAGCTATCAGCCTAAAGAAAAAAAAGCAACACACCACTCCCGGGAGGGCTCGAACCTTCAAATTTTCAGTTAACAGCCGATCGCGCTAGCCAATTGCACCACGGAGAGAGTCGGTCTCCAATCTCACCACCATCAGAACATGTCTCCAAAGCTATCAGCGCAAAGAAAAAAGCAACACACCACTCCCCGGAGGGCTCGAACCACCAACCATTCGGTTAATAGCCGATCGCGCTAGCAAATTGAGCCACGGAGACAGTCGTGCTCCACTCTTACCACTGTCATCACATTTCTTCAGAGCTATCAGCCCAAAGAAAAAGAAGCGCCGAACCACCACCGGGTGGGCTCGAATCTCCAACTTTTCGGTCAACAGCAGATCGCGTTAGCCAATTGCGCGACGGAAACAGTCGTGCTCCACTCTCAACACCATCAGAACATATCTTCAAAGCTATCAGCGAAAAGAAAAAAAAAGCAACACACCGTCCCCGGGTGGGCTCAAACCTCTAACCTTTCGGTTAACAGCCGATCGCGCTAGCCAATTGCGCCACAAAGACAGTCCTGCTCCACTCTCACCACCATAAAAACATATCTTCAAAGCTATCAGCTCAAAGAAAAAAGAGCGCCGCACCATCCCCTGGTGGGCTCGAACCTCCAACTTTTCGATTAACAGCCGATCGCGCTGGCCAATTGCGCCACGGAGAAAGTCCTGCTCAACTCTCACCACCATCAGAACATATCTTCAAAGCTATCAGCCCAAAGAAAAAAAAGCAACACACCACTCCCGAGAGGGCTCGAACCTCCAACCTTTCGGTTAACAACCGATCGCGCTAGCAAATTGCGTCACGGAGACAGTCCTGCTATACTCTCACCACCATCTAATTATATCTTCAAAGCTATCGGCCCAAAAAAAAGTGCCGCACCACCACCAGGTGGGCTCGAACCTCCAACTTTTCGGTTAACTGCCGAACGCGCTAGCCAATTGCGCCACGGAAACAGTCGTGCTCCACTCTCACCACCGTCAGAACATTTTTTCAGAGCTATCAGCCAGAAGAAAAAGAAGCGCCGCACCACCTCCGGGTGGGCTCGAACCTCCAACCTTTCGGTCAACAGCAGATCGCGCTTGCCAATTGCGCCACGGAGACAGTCGTGCTCCAGCCTCACCACCATCAGAACATATTTTCAAAGCTATCAGCGCAAAGAAAAACGCGACACACCACTCCCGAGAGCGCTCGAAACTCCAATTTTCGGTTAACAGCCGGATGTGCTAGCCAATTGCGCCAAGGAGACAGTCGTGCTCCAATCTCACCACCGCGATAACATTTCTCCAAAGCTATCAGTGCAAAGAAAAAACAGCGCCGCACCACCACCGGGTGGGCTCGAAACTCCAATATTTCGGTTAACAGCCAAACGTGCTAGCCAATTGCGCCACGGAGAAAGTCGTGCTCCACTCTCACCACCGTCAGAACATTTCTTCAGAGCTATCCGCCCAAAGAAAAAAAAGCGCCGCACCACCACCGGGTGGGCTCGAACCTCCAAACTTTCGGTTAACAGCCGATCACGCTAGCCAATTGCGCCACGGAGACAGTCGTGCTCCACCCTCACCACCGTCAGAACATTTCTTCAGAGCTATCAGTCCAAAGAAAATAAAGCGCCGCACCACCACCGGGTGAACTCGAACCACCAACCTTTCGGTTAACGGCCGAACGCGCTAGCCAATTGCGCCACGGAGATTGTCGTGCTCCAGTCTCACCACCGTCAGAACCTTTCTCCAAAGCTATCAGCGCAAAGAAAAAAAGCGCCCCACCACCACCGGGTGGGCTCGAAACTCCAATTTTTCGGTTGACAGCCGAACGTGCTAGCCAATTGTGCCACGGAGATAGTCGTGCTCCAATCTCACCACCGTCACAACATTTCTCCAAAGCTATCAGCGCAAAGAAAAAAAAGCGCCGCACAACCACCGGGTGGGCTCGAACCTCCAACCTTTCGGTTAACCGCCGATCGCGCTAGCCAATTGTGCCACGGAGACAGTCCTGCTCCAATCTCACCACCATCAGAACATTTCTTCAAAGCTATCAGCCCAAAGAAAAAAAATGCCGCACCGCCACCGAATGGGCTTGAACCTCCAACCTTTCGGATCACAGCCGATCGCTCTAGCCAATTGTGCCACGGAGACAGTCCTGCTCCACTCTCACCACCATCAGAACATACCTTCAAAGCTATCAGCCTAAAGAAAAAAAAGCAACACCCCACTCCCGGAAGGGCTCGAACCTTCAAACTTTCAGTTAACAGCCGATCGCGCTAGCCAATTGCGCCACGGAGAGAGTCGTGCTCCAATCTCACCACCGTCAGAACATGTCTCCAAAGCTATCAGCGCAAAGAAAAAAGCAACCCACCACTCCCCGGAGGGCTCGAACCACCAACCATTCGGTTAATAGCCGATCGCGCTAGCAAATTGAGCCACGGAGACAGTCGTGCTCCACTCTTACCACTGTCAGAACATTTCTTCAGAGCTATCAGCCCAAAGAAAAAGAAGCGCCGCACCACCACCGGGTGGGCTCGAACCTCCAACCTTTCGGTCAACAGCAGATCGCGTTAGCCAATTGCGCGACGGAGACAGTCGTGCTCCACTCTCAACACCATCAGAACATATCTTCAAAGCTATCAGCGAAAAGAAAAAAAAAAGCGACACACCGTCCCCGGGTTGGCTCAAACCTCTAACCTTTAGGTTAACAGCCGATCGCGCTAGCCAATTGCGCCACAAAGACAGTCCTGCTCCACTGTCTCCACCATCAAAACATATCTTCAAAGCTATCAGCCCAAAGAAAAAAGAGCGCCGCACCATCCCCGGGTGGGCTCGAACCTCCAACTTTTCGATTAACGGCCGATCGCGCTAGCCAATTGCGCCACGGAGACAGTCGTGCTCCACTTTCACCACCATCAAAACATATCTTCAAAGCTATCAGCGCAAAGAAAAAAAAAGCGACACACCGTCCCCGGGTGGGCTCGAAACTCCAACCTTTCAGTTAGCAGCCGATCGCGCTGGCCAATTGCGCCACGGAGAAAGTCCTGCTCAACTCTCACCACCATCAGAACATATCTTCAAAGCTATCAGCCCAAAGAAAAAAAGCGCCGCACCCCTACCGGGTGGGCTCGAAACTCCAAGCTTTCGGTTAACAGCCGACTGCGCTAGCCAATTGCGCCACGGAGACAGTCTTGCTCCACACTCACCACCATCAGAACATATTTTCCAAGCTATCTGCGCAAAGAAAAAAGCAACACACCACTCCCGGGAGGGCTCGAAACTCCAATTTTTCGGTTACCAGCCGAACGTGCTAGCCAATTGCGCCACGGAGACAGTCGTGCTCCACTCTCACCATCATCAGAACAATTCTTCAGAGCTATCAGCCCAAAGAAAAAAAGCGCTGCACCACCACCGGGTGGGCTCGTACCTCCAACCTTTCGGTAAACAGCCGATCGCGCTAGCCAATTGCGCCACGGAGACAGTCGTGCTCCACTCTCACCACCATCAGAACATATCTTCAAAGCTATAAGCCTAAAGAAAAAAAAGCACCGCACCACTACCGGGTGGGCTCGAAACTCCAAGCTTTCGGTTAACAGCCGATCACGCTAGCCAATTGCGCCACGGAGACAGTCCTGCTTCACTCTCACCACCATCAGAACATAACTTCAAAGCTATTAACCCAAAGAAAAAAAGCGCCGCACCACCACCGGGTGGGCTCAAACCTCCAACATTTCAGTTAACAGCCGATCGCGGTAGCCAATTACGCTACGGAGACAGTCGTGCTCCAATCTCACCACCGTCAGAACATATCTTCAAAGCTATCAGCCCAAAGAAAAAAAAATGCCGCACCGCCACCGAATGGACTCGAACCTCCAACCTTTCGGATCACAGCCGATTGCTCTAGCCAATTGTGCCACGGAGACAGTCCTGCTCCACTCTCACCACCATCAGAACATATCTTCAAAGCTATCAGCGCAAAGAAAAAAAAGCGCCGCACCACCACCGGGTGGACTCGAACCTCCAACCTTTCGGTTAACAGCCGATCGCGCTAGCCAATTGTGCCACGGAGACAGTCCTGCTCCAATCTCACCACCATCAGAACATATCTTCAAAGCTATCAGCCCAAAGAAAAAAAATGCCGCACCGCCACCGAATGGGCTCGAACCTCCAACCTTTCGGATCACAGCCGATCGCTCTAGCCAATTGTGCCACGGAGACAGTCCTGCTCCACTCTCACCACCATCAGAACATATCTTCAAAGCTATCAGCCTAAAGAAAAAAAAAGCAACACACCGCTCCCGGAAGGGCTCGAACCTTCAAACTTTCAGTTAACAGCCGATCACGTTAGCCAATTGCGCCACGGAGAGAGTCGTGCTCCAATCTCACCACCGTCAGAACATATCTTCAAAGCTATCAGCCCAAAGAAAAAAAATGCCGCACCGCCACCGAATGGGCTCGAACCTCCAACCTTTAGGATCACAGCCGATCGCTCTAGCCAATTGTGCCACGGAGACAGTCCTGCTCCAATCTCACCACCATCAGAACATATCTTCAAAGCTATCAGCCCAAAGAAAAAAAATGACGCACCGCCACCGAATGGGCTCGAACCTCCAACCTTTCGGATCACAGCCGATCGCTCTAGCCAATTGTGCCACGGAGACAGTCCTGCTCCACTCTCAACACCATCAGAACATATCTTCAAAGCTATCAGCGAAAAGAAAAAAAAAGCGACACACCATCCCCGGGTGGGCTCAAACCTCTAACCTTTCGGTTAACAGCCGATCGCGCTAGCCAATTGCGCCACAAAGACAGTCCTGCTCCACTCTCACCACCATCAAAACATATCTTCAAAGCTATCAGCCCAAAGAAAAAAGAGCGCCGCACCATCCCCGGGTGGGCTCGAACCTCCAACTTTTTGATTAACAGCCGATCGCGCTAGCCAATCGCGCCACGGAGACAGCCGTGCTCCACTTTCACCACCATCAGAACATATCTTCAAAGCTATCAGCGCAAAGAAAAAAAAAAGCGACACACCGTCCCCGGGTGGGCTCGAAACTCCAACCTTTCAGTTAGCAGCCGATCGCGCTGGCCAATTGCGCCACGGAGAAAGTCCTGCTCAACTCTCACCACCATCAGAACATATCTTCAAAGCTATCAGCCCAAAGAAAAAAAAGCGCCGCACCACTACCGGGTGGGCTCGAAACTCCAAGCTTTCGGTTAACAGCCGACCGCGCTAGCCAATTGCGCCACGGAGACAGTCATGCTCCACACTCACCACCATCAGAACATATCTTCCAAGCTATCAGCGCAAACAAAAAAGCAACACACCACTCCCGGGAGGGCTCGAAACTCCAATTTTTCGGTTACCAGCCGATCGCGCTAGCCAATTGCGCCACGGAGACAGTCCTCCTCCCCTCTCACCACCATCAGAACATATCTTCAAAGCAATCAGCCCATAGAAAAAAAACCCCGCACCACCACCGGGTGGGCTCGAACCTCCAACCTTTCGGTTAACGGCCGAACGTGCTAGCCAATTGCGCCACGGAGATTGTCGTGCTAGTCTCACCACCGTCAGAACCTTTCTCCAAAGCTATCAGCGCAAAGAAAAAAAAGCGCCCCACCACCACCGGGTGGGCTCGAAACTCCAATTTTTCGGTTGACAGCCGAACGTGCTAGCCTATTGCGCCACGGAGATAGTCGTGCTTCAATCTCACCACCATCAGAACATATCTTCAAAGCTATCAGCCTAAAGAAAAAAAAAAGCGCCGCACCACTACCGGGTGGGCTGGAAACTCCAAGCTTTCGGTTAACAGCCGATCGCGCTAGCCAATTGCGCCACGGAGACAGTCCTGCTCCACTCTCACCACCATCAGAACATATCTTCAAAGCTATTAGCCCAAAAAAAAAAAGCGCCGCACCACCACCGGGTGGGCTCGAACCTCCAACCTTTCAGTTAAAAGCCGATCGCGCTAGCCAATTGCGCTACAGAGACAGTCGTGCTCCAATCTCACCACCGTCAGAACATATCTTCAAAGCTATAAGCCTAAAGAAAAATAAGCGCCGCACCACTACCGGGTGGGCTCGAAACTCCAAGCTTTCGGTTAACAGCCGATCACGCAAGCCAATTGCGCCACGGAGACAGTCGTGCTCCAATCTCACCACCGTCAGAACATATCTTCAAAGCTATAAGCCTAAAGAAAAATAAGCGCCGCACCACTACCGGGTGGGCTCGAACCTCCAACCTTTATGTTAACAGCCGATCGCGCTAGCCAATTGCGCTACGGAGACAGTCATGCTCCAATCTCACCACCGTCAGAACTTATCTTCAAAGCTATCAGCCCAAAGAGAAAAAAGCGCCGCACCGCCACCGGGTGGGCTCGAACCTCCAACCTTTCGGTTAACAGCCGATCGCGCTAGCCAATTGCGCCACAAAGACAGTCGTGCTCCACTCTCACAACCGTCAGAACATTTCTTCAGAGCTATAAGCCTAAAGAAAAAAAAAGCGCCGCACCACTACCGGGTGGGCTCGAAACTCCGAGCTTTCGGTTAACAGCCGATCGCTCTAGCCAATTGCGCCACGGAGACAGTCCTGCTCCACTCTCACCACCATCAGAACATATCTTCAAATGTATCAGCATAAAGAAAAAAAACAACACACCACTCCCGGGAGGGCTCAAACCTCCAACCTTTCAGTTAACAGCCGATCTCGCTAACCAATTGCGCCACGGAGACAGTCGTGCTCCAATCTCAACAATGTCAGAACATATCTTCAAAGTTATCAGCCCAAAGAAAAAAAGCACCGCACCGCCACCGGGTGGGCTCGAACCTCCAACCTTTCGGTTAACAGCCGATCGCTCTAGCCAATTGTGCCACGGAGACAGTCCTGCTCCCCTCTCACCACCATCAGAACATATCTTCAAAGCTATCAGCCTAAAGAAAAAGAAGCAACACACCACTCCCAGGAGGGCTCGAACCTCCAACCTTTCAGTTAACAGCCGATCGCGCTTGCCAATTGCGCCACGGAGACAGTCGTGCTCCAATCTCACCACCGTCAGAACATGTCTCCAAAGCTATTAGCGCAAAGAAAAAAGCTACACACCACTCCCGGGAGGGCTCCAACCACCAACATTTTGGTTAACAGCCGATCGCGCTAGCAAATTGCGCCACGGAGACAGTCGTGCTCCACTCTCACCACCGTCAGAACATTTCTCTAAAGCTATCAGCGCAAAGAAAAAAAAGCGCCCCACCACCACCGGGTGGGCTCGAAGCTCCAACCTTTCGGTGAACAGCCGATCGCGCTAGCCAATGTGCCACGGAGACAGTCGTGGCTCCACTCTCACCATCGTCAGAACATTTCTTCAGAGCTATCAGCCCAAAGAAAAAAAAAAGCAACACACCACTCCCGAGAGGGCTCGAACCTCCAACCTTTCGGTTAACAGCCGATCGCGCTAGCAAATTGCGCCACGGAGACAGTCCTGCTATACTCTCACCACCATCTAAACATATCTTCAAAGCTATCGGCCCAAAAAAAGTGCCGCACCACCACCACCATGTGGGCTCGAACCTCCAACTTTTCGGTTAACTGCCGAACGCGCTAGCCATTCGCGCCATGGAGACAGTCGTGCTCCACTCTCACCACCGTCAGAACATTTCTTCAGAGCTATCAGCCAGAAGAAAAAGAAGCGCCGCACCACCACCGGGTGGGCTCGAACCTCCAACCTTTCGGTCAACAGCAGATCGCGCTAGCCAATTGCGCCACGGAGACAGTCGTGCTCAAGCCTCACCACCATCAGAACATATTTTCAAAGCTATCAGCGCAAAGAAAAACGCGACACACCACTCCCGGGAGGGCTCGAAACTCCAATGTTTCGGTTAACAGCCAAACGTGCTAGCCAATTGCGCCACGGAGACAGTCGTGCTCCACGTTCACCACCGTCAGAACATTTCTTCAGAGCTATCCGCCCAAAGAAAAAAAAGCGCCCCACCCCCACCTGGTGGGCTCGAACCTCCAAACTTTCGGTGAACAGCCGATCGCGCTAGCCAATTGCGCCACGGAGACAGTCGTGCTTCGCTCTCACCACCGTCAGAACATTTCTTCAGAGCTATCAGCCCAAAGAAAAAAAGCGCCGCACCACCACCGGGTGGGCTCGAACCTCCAAACTTTTGGTTAACAGCCGATCGCGCTAGCCAATTGCGCCACGGAGACAGTCGTGCTCCACCCTCACCACCGTCAGAACATTTCTTCAGAGCTATCAGTCCAAAGAAAATAAAGCGCCGCACCACCACCGGGTGGGCTCGAACCTCCAACCTTTCGGTTAACGGCCGAACGTGCTAGCCAATTGCGCCACGGAAATTGTCGTGCTCCAGTCTCACCACCGTCAGAACCTTTCTCCAAAGCTATCAGCGCAAAGAAAAAAAAGCGCCCCACCACCACCGGGTGGGCTCGAAACTCCAATTTTTCGGTTGACAGCCGAACGTGCTAGCCAATATGTGCCACGGAGATAGTCGTGCTCCAATCTCACCACCGTCAGAACATTTCTCCAAAGCTATCAGCGCAAAGAAAAAAAAAGCGCCGCACCACCACCGGGTGGGCTCGAACCTCCAACCTTTCAGCTAACAGCCGATCGCGCTAGCCAATTGTGCCACGGAGACAGTCCTGCTCCAATCTCACCACCGTCAGAACATATCTTCAAAGCTATCAGCCCAAAGAAAAAAAATGCCGCAGCGCCACCGATTGGGCTCGAACCTCCAACCTTTCGGATCACAGCCGATCGCTCTAGCCAATTGTGCCACGGAGACAGTCCTGCTCCACTCTCACCACCATCAGAACATATCTTCAAAGCTATCAGCCTAAAGAAAAAAAAGCAACACACCACTCCCGGGAGGGCTCGAACCTTCAAACTTTCAGTTAACAGCCGATCGCGCTAGCCAATTGCACCACGGAGAGAGTCGTGCTCCAATCTCACCACCGTCAGAACATGTCTCCAAAGCTATCAGCGCAAAGAAAAAAGCAACACACCACTCCCCGGAGGGCTCGAACCACCAACCATTCGGTTAATAGCCAATCGCGCTAGCAAATTGAGCCACGGAGACAGTCGTGCTCCACTCTTACCACTGGCAGCACATTTCTTCAGAGCTATCAGCCCAAAGAAAAAGAAGCGCCGCACCACCACCGGGTGGGCTCGAATCTCCAACTTTTCGGTCAACAGCAGATCGCGTTAGCCATTTGCGCGACGGAAACAGTCGTGCTCCACTGTCAACACCATCAGAACATATCTTCAAAGCTATCAGCGAAAAGAAAAAAAAAGCGACACACCGTCCCCGGGTGGGCTCAAACCTCTAACCTTTCGGTTAACAGCCGATCGCGCTAGCCAATTGCGCCACAAAGACAGTCCTGCTCCACTCTCACCACCATCAAAACATATCTTCAAAGCTATCAGCTCAAAGAAAAAAATGCCGCACCGCCACCGAATGGGCTCGAACCTCCAACCTTTCGGATCACAGCCGATCGCTCTAGCCAATTGTGCCACGGAGACAGTCCTGCTCCACTCTCACCACCATCAGAACATATCTTCAAAGCTATCAGCCTAAAGAAAAAAAAGCAACACACCACTCCCGGAAGGGCTCGAACCTTCAAACTTTCAGTTAACAGCCGGATGTGCTAGCCAATTGCGCCAAGGAGACAGTCGTGCTCCAATCTCACCACCGAGATAACATTTCTCCAAAGCTATCAGTGCAAAGAAAAAAAGCGCCGCACCACCACCGGGTGGGCTTGAAACTCCAATGTTTCGGTTAACAGCCAAACGTGCAAGCCAATTGCGCCACGGAGACAGTCGTGCTCCATTCTCACCACCGTCAGAACATTTCTTCAGAGCTATCCGCCCAAAGAAAAAAAAGCGCCGCACCACCACCGGGTGGGCTCGAACCTCCAAACTTTCGGTTAACAGCCGATCGCGCTAGCCAATTGCGCCACGGAGACAGTCGTGCTCCACCCTCACCACCGTCAGAACATTTCTTCAGAGCTATCAGTCCAAAGAAAATAAAGCGCCGCACCACCACCGGGTGGGCTCGAACCTCCAACCTTTCGGTTAACGGCCGAACGTGCTAGCCAATTGCGCCACGGAGATTGTCTTGCTCCAGTCTCACCACCGTCAGAACCTTTCTCCAAAGCTATCAGCGCAAAGAAAAAAGCTACACACCACTCCCGGGAGGGCTCCAACCACCAACATTTTGGTTAACAGCCGATCGCGCTAGCAAATTGCGCCACGGAGACAGTCGTGCTCCACTCTCACCACCGTCAGAACATTTCTCTAAAGCTATCAGCGCAAAGAAAAAAAAGTGCCCCACCACCACCGGGTGGGCTCGAAGCTCCAACCTTTCGGTGAACAGCCGATCGCGCTAGCCAATGTGCCACGGAGACAGTCGTGGCTCCACTCTCACCATCGTCAGAACATTTCTTCAGAGCTATCAGCCCAAAGAAAAAAAAAGCAACACACCACTCCCGAGAGGGCTCGAACCTCCAACCTTTCGGTTAACAGCCGATCGTGCTAGCAAATTGCGCCACGGAGACAGTCCTGCTATACTCTCACCACCATCTAAACATATCTTCAAAGCTATCGGCCCAAAAAAAAGTGCCGCACCACCACCACCATGTGGGCTCGAACCTCCAACTTTTCGGTTAACTGCCGAACGCGCTAGCCATTCGCGCCATGGAGACAGTCGTGCTCCACTCTCACCACCGTCAGAACATTTCTTCAGAGCTATCAGCCAGAAGAAAAAGAAGCGCCGCACCACCACCGGGTGGGCTCGAACCTCCAACCTTTCGGTCAACAGCAGATCGCGCTAGCCAATTGCGCCACGGAGACAGTCGTGCTCCAGCCTCACCACCATCAGAACATATTTTCAAAGCTATCAGCGCAAAGAAAAACACGACACACCACTCCCGGGAGGGCTCGAAACTCCAATGTTTCGGTTAACAGCCAAACGTGCTAGCCAATTGCGCCACGGAGACAGTCGTGCTCCACGTTCACCACCGTCAGAACATTTCTTCAGAGCTATCCGCCCAAAGAAAAAAAAGCGCCCCACCCCCACCTGGTGGGCTCGAACCTCCAAACTTTCGGTGAACAGCCGATCGCGCTAGCCAATTGCGCCACGGAGACAGTCGTGCTTCGCTCTCACCACCGTCAGAACATTTCTTCAGAGCTATCAGCCCAAAGAAAAAAAGCGCCGCACCACCACCGGGTGGGCTCGAACCTCCAAACTTTTGGTTAACAGCCGATCGCGCTAGCCAATTGCGCCACGGAGACAGTCGTGCTCCACCCTCACCACCGTCAGAACATTTCTTCAGAGCTATCAGTCCAAAGAAAATAAAGCGCCGCACCACCACCGGGTGGGCTCGAACCTCCAACCTTTCGGTTAACGGTCGAACGTGCTAGCCAATTGCGCCACGGAAATTGTCGTGCTCCAGTCTCACCACCGTCAGAACCTTTCTCCAAAGCTATCAGCGCAAAGAAAAAAAAGCGCCCCACCACCACCGGGTGGGCTCGAAACTCCAATTTTTCGGTTGACAGCCGAACGTGCTAGCCAATTGTGCCACGGAGATAGTCGTGCTCCAATCTCACCACCGTCAGAACATTTCTCCAAAGCTATCAGCGCAAAGAAAAAAAAAGCGCCGCACCACCACCGGGTGGGCTCGAACCTCCAACCTTTCAGCTAACAGCCGATCGCGCTAGCCAATTGTGCCACGGAGACAGTCCTGCTCCAATCTCACCACCATCAGAACATATCTTCAAAGCTATCAGCCCAAAGAAAAAAAATGCCGCAGCGCCACCGAATGGGCTCGAACCTCCAACCTTTCGGATCACAGCCGATCGCTCTAGCCAATTGTGCCACGGAGACAGTCCTGCTCCACTCTCACCACCATCAGAACATATCTTCAAAGCTATCAGCCTAAAGAAAAAAAAGCAACACACCACTCCCGGGAGGGCTCGAACCTTCAAACTTTCAGTTGACAGCCGATCGCGCTAGCCAATTGCACCACGGAGAGAGTCGTGCTCCAATCTCACCACCGTCAGAACATGTCTCCAAAGCTATCAGCGCAAAGAAAAAAGCAACACACCACTCCCCGGAGGGCTCGAACCACCAACCATTCGGTTAATAGCCAATCGCGCTAGCAAATTGAGCCACGGAGACAGTCGTGCTCCACTCTTACCACTGTCAGCACATTTCTTCAGAGCTATCAGCCCAAAGAAAAAGAAGCGCCGCACCACCACCGGGTGGGCTCGAATCTCCAACTTTTCGGTCAACAGCAGATCGCGTTAGCCATTTGCGCGACGGAAACAGTCGTGCTCCACTCTCAACACCATCAGAACATATCTTCAAAGCTATCAGCGAAAAGAAAAAAAAAGCGACACACCGTCCCCGGGTGGGCTCAAACCTCTAACCTTTCGGTTAACAGCCGATCGCGCTAGCCAATTGCGCCACAAAGACAGTCCTGCTCCACTCTCACCACCATCAAAACATATCTTCAAAGCTATCAGCTCAAAGAAAAAAATGCCGCACCGCCACCGAATGGGCTCGAACCTCCAACCTTTCGGATCACAGCCGATCGCTCTAGCCAATTGTGCCACGGAGACAGTCCTGCTCCACTCTCACCACCATCAGAACATATCTTCAAAGCTATCAGCCTAAAGAAAAAAAAGCAACACACCACTCCCGGAAGGGCTCGAACCTTCAAACTTTCAGTTAACAGCCGGATGTGCTAGCCAATTGCGCCAAGGAGACAGTCGTGCTCCAATCTCACCACCGCGATAACATTTCTCCAAAGCTATCAGTGCAAAGAAAAAAAGCGCCGCACCACCACCGGGTGGGCTTGAAACTCCAATGTTTCGGTTAACAGCCAAACGTGCAAGCCAATTGCGCCACGGAGACAGTCGTGCTCCATTCTCACCACCGTCAGAACATTTCTTCAGAGCTATCCGCCCAAAGAAAAAAAAGCGCCGCACCACCACTGGGTGGGCTCGAACCTCCAAACTTTCGGTTAACAGCCGATCGCGCTAGCCAATTGCGCCACGGAGACAGTCGTGCTCCACCCTCACCACCGTCAGAACATTTCTTCAGAGCTATCAGTCCAAAGAAAATAAAGCGCCGCACCACCACCGGGTGGGCTCGAACCTCCAACCTTTCGGTTAACGGCCGAACGTGCTAGCCAATTGCGCCACGGAGATTGTCTTGCTCCAGTCTCACCACCGTCAGAACCTTTCTCCAAAGCTATCAGCGCAAAGAAAAAAAAGCGCCCCACCACCACCGGGTGGGCTCGAAACTCCAATTTTTCGGTTGACAGCCGAACGTGCTAGCCAATTGTGCCACGGAGATAGTCGTGCTCCAATCTCACCACCGTCAGAACATTTCTCCAAAGCTATCAGCGCAAAGAAAAAAAAGCGCCGCACCACCACCGGGTGGGCTCGAACCTCCAACCTTTCGGTTAACAGCCGATCGCGCTAGCCAATTGTGCCACGGAGACAGTCCTGCTCCAATCTCACCACCATCAGAACATATCTTCAAAGCTATCAGCCCAAAGAAAAAAATGCCGCACCGCCACCGAATGGGCTCGAACCTCCAACCTTTCGGATCACAGCCGATCGCTCTAGCCAATTGTGCCACGGAGACAGTCCTGCTCCACTCTCACCACCATCAGAACATATCTTCAAAGCTATCAGCCTAAAGAAAAAAAAGCAACACACCACTCCCGGAAGGGCTCGAACCTTCAAACTTTCAGTTAACAGCCGATCGCGCTAGCCAATTGCGCCACGGAGAGAGTCGTGCTCCAATCTCACCATCGTCGGAACAAGTCTCCAAAGCTATCAGCGCAAAGAAAAAAGCAACCCACGAATCCCCGGAGGGGTTGAACCATCAACCATTCGGTTAATAGCCGATCGCGCTAGCAAATTGAGCCACGGAGACAGTCGTGCTCCACTCTTACCACTGTCAGAACATTTCTTCAGAGCTATCAGCCCAAAGAAAAAGAAGCGCCGCACCACCACCGGGTGGGCTCGAACCTCCAACCTTTCGGTCAACAGCAGATCGCGTCAGCCAATTGCGCGACGGAGACAGTCGTGCTCCACTCTCAACACCATCAGAACATATCTTCAAAGCTATCAGCGAGTGGGCTCAAACCTCTAACCTTTCGGTTAACAGCCGATCGCGCTAGCCAATTGCGCCACAAAGACAGTCCTGCTCCACTCTCACCACCATCAAAACATATCTTCAAAGCTATCAGCCCCAAGAAAAAAGAGCGCCGCACCATCCCCGGGTGGGCTCGAACCTCCCACTTTTCAATTAACAGCCGATCGCGCTAGCCAATTGCGCCACGGAGACAGTCGTGCTCCACTTTCACCACCATCAAAACATATCTTCAAAGCTATCAGCGCAAAGAAAAAAAAAGCGACACACCGTCCCCGGGTGGGCTCGAAACTCCAACCTTTCAGTTAGCAGCCGATCGCGCTGGCCAATTGCGCCACGGAGAAAGTCCTGCTCAACTCTCACCACCATCAGAACATATCTTCAAAGCTATCAGCCCAAAGAAAAAAAAGCGCCGCACCACTACCGGGTGGGCTCGAAACTCCAAGCTTTCGGTTAACAGCCGACCGCGCTAGCCAATTGCGCCACGGAGACAGTCTTGCTCCACACTCACCACCATCAGAACATATTTTCCAAGCTATCTGCGCAAAGAAAAAAGCAACACACCACTCCCGGGAGGGCTCGAAAGTCCAATTTTTCGGTTACCAGCCGAACGTGCTAGCCAATTGCGCCACGGAGACAGTCGTGCTCCACTCTCACCATCATCAGAACAATTCTTCAGAGCTACCAGCCCAAAGAAAAAAAGCGCTGCACCACCACCGGGTGGGCTCGTACCTCCAACCTTTCGGTAAACAGCCGATCGCGCTAGCCAATTGCGCCACGGAGACAGTCGTGCTCCACTCTCACCACCATCAGAACATTTCTCCAAAGCTATCAGCGCAAAGAAAAAAAAGCGCCACACCACGACCTGGTGGGCTCGAACCTCCAACATTTCGGTTAACAGCCGACTGCGCTGGCCAATTGCGCCACGGAGACAGTCCTGCTCCACTCTCGCCACCATCAGAACATATCTTCAAAGCTATCAGCCCAAAGAAAAAAAAAGCGCCGCACCACTACCGTTTGGGCTGGAAACTCCAAGATTTCGGTTAACAACCGATCGCGCTAGCCAATTGCGCCACGGAGACAGTCCTGCTCCACTCTCACCTCCATCAGAAGATATCTTCAAAGCTATTAACCCAAAGAAAAAAAGCGCAGCACCACCACCGGGTGGGCTCAAACCTCCAACCTTTCAGTTAACAGCCGATTGCGCTAGCCAATTACGCTACGGAGACAGTCGTGCTCCAATCTCACCACCGTCAGAACATATCTTCAAAGCTATCAGCCCAAAGAAAAAAAAATGCCGCACCGCCACCGAATGGGCTCGAACCTCCAACCTTTCGGATCACAGCCGATCGCTCTAGCCAATTGTGCCACGGAGACAGTCCTGCTCCACTCTCACCACCATCAGAACATATCTTCAAAGCTATCAGCCTAAAGAAAAAAAAGCGCTGCACCACCACCGGGTGGGCTCGAACCTCCAAACTTTCGGTTAACAGCCGATCGCGCTAGCCAATTGTGCCACGGAGACAGTCCTGCTCCAATCTCACCACCATCAGAACATATCTTCAAAGCTATCAGCCCAAAGAAAAAAAATGCCGCACCGCCACCGAATGGGCTCGAACCTCCAACCTTTCGGATCACAGCCGATCGCTCTAGCCAATTGTGCCACGGAGACAGTCCTGCTCCACTCTCACCACCATCAGAACATATCTTCAAAGCTATCAGCCTAAAGAAAAAAAAGCAACACACCACTCCCGGAAGGGCTCGAACCTTCAAACTTTCAGTTAACAGCCGATCGCGCTAGCCAATTGCGCCACGGAGAGAGTCGTGCTCCAATCTCACCACCGTCAGAACATGTCTCCAAAGCTATCAGCGCAAAGAAAAAAGCAACCCACCACTCCCCGGAGGGCTCGAACCACCAACCATTCGGTTAATAGCCGATCGCACTAGCAAATTGAGCCACGGAGACAGTCGTGCTCCCCTCTTACCACTGTCAGAACATTTCTTCAGAGCTATCAGCCCAAAAAAAAGAGCGCCGCACCATCCCCGGGTGGGCTCGAACCTCCAACTTTTCGATTAACAGCCGATCGCGCTAGCCAATTGCGCCACGGAGACAGTCGTGCTCCACTTTCACCACCATCAAAACATATCTTCAAAGCTATCAGCGCAAAGAAAAAAAAAGCGACACACCGTCCCCGGGTGGGCTCGAAACTCCAACCTTTCAGTTAGCAGCCGATCGCGCTGCCCATTGCGCCACGGAGAAAGTCCTGCTCAACTCTCACCACCATCAGAACATATCTTCAAAGCTATAAGCCTAAAGAAAACAAAAGCACCGCACCACTACCGGGTGGGCTCGAAACTCCAAGCTTTCGGTTAACAGCCGATCACGCTAGCCAACTGCGCCACGGAGACAGTCCTGCTTCACTCTCACCACCATCAAAACATACCTTCAAAGCTATCAACCCAAAGAAAAAAAGCGCCACACCACCACCGGGTGGGCTCAAACCTCCAACCTTTCAGTTAACAGCCGATCGCGCTAGCCAATTACGCTACGGAGACAGTCCTGCTCCACTCTCACCACCATCAGAACATATCTTCAAAGCTATCAGCCTAAAGAAAAAAAAGCAACACACCACTCCCGGAAGGGCTCGAACCTTCAAACTTTCAGTTAACAGCCGATCGCGCTAGCCAATTGCGCCACAGAGAGAGTCGTGCTCCAATCTCACCACCGTCAGAACATGTCTCCAAAGCTATCAGCGCAAAGAAAAAAGCAACCCACCACTCCCCGGAGGGCTCGAACCACCAACCATTCGGTTAATAGCCGATCGCACTAGCAAATTGAGCCACGGAGACAGTCGTGCTCCCCTCTTACCACTGTCAGAACATTTCTTCAGAGCTATCAGCCCAAAAAAAAGAGCGCCGCACCATCCCCGGGTGGGCTCGAACCTCCAACTTTTTGATTAACAGCCGATCGCGCTAGCCAATTGCGCCACGGAGACAGTCGTGCTCCACTTTCACCACCATCAAAACATATCTTCAAAGCTATCAGCGCAAAGAAAAAAAAAGCGACACACCGTCCCCGGGTGGGCTCAAACCTCCAACCTTTCAGTTAACAGCCGATCGCGCTAGCCAATTACGCTACGGAGACAGTCGTGCTCCAATCTCACCACCATCAGAACATATCTTCAAAGCTATCAGCCAAAAGAAAAAAAATGCCGCACCGCCACCGAATGGGCTCGAACCTCCAACCTTTCGGATCACAGCCGATCGCTCTAGCCAATTGTGCCACGGAGACAGTCCTGCTCCACTCTCACCACCATCAGAACATATCTTCAAAGCTATCAGCGCAAAGAAAAAAAAGCGCCGCACCACCACCGGGTGGGCTCGAACCTCCAACCTTTCGGTTAACAGCCGATTGCGCTAGCCAATTGTGCCACGGAGACAGTCCTGCTCCAATCTCACCACCATCAGAACATATCTTCAAAGCTATCAGCCCAAAGAAAAAAAATGCCGCACCGCCACAGAATGGGCTCGAACCTCCAACCTTTCGGATCACAGCCGATTGCTCTAGCCAATTGTGCGGCGGAGACAGTGCTGCTCCACTCTCACCACCATCAGAACATATCTTCAAAGCTATCAGCCTAAAGAAAAAAGAGCGCCGCACCATCCCCGGGTGGGCTCGAACCTCCAACTTTTCGATTAATAGCCGATCGCGCTAGCCAATTGCGCCACGGAGACAGTCGTGCTCCACTTTCACCACCATCAAAACATATCTTCAAAGCTATCAGCGCAAAGAAAAAAAAAGCGACACACCGTCCCCGGGTGGGCTCGAAACTCCAACCTTTCGGATCACAGCCGATCGCTCTAGCCAATTGTGCCACGGAGACAGTCCTGCTCAACTCTCACCAGCATCAGAACATATCTTCAAAGCTATCAGCCCAAAGAAAAAAAAGCGCCGCACCACTACCGGGTGGGCTCGAAACTCCAAGCTTTCGGTTAACAGCCGACCGCGCTAGCCAATTGCGCCACCGAGACAGTCATGCTCCACACTCACCACCATCAGAACATATTTTCCAAGCTATCTGCGCTAAGAAAAAAGCAACACACCACTCCCGGGAGGGCTCGAAACTCCAATTTTTCGGTTACCAGCCGAACGTGCTAGCCAATTGCGCCACGGAGACAGTCGTGCTCCACTCTCACCACCGTCAGAAGATATCTTCAAAGCTATCAGCCGAAAGAAAAAAAAGCAACACACCACTCCCGGGAGGGCTCGAACCTTCAAACTTTCAGTTAACAGCCGATCGCGCTAGCCAATTGCGCCACGGAGAGAGTCGTGCTCCAATCTCACCACCGTCAGAACATTTCTTCAGAGCTATCAGCCCAAAGAAAAAGAAGCACCGCACCACCACCGGGTGGGCTCGAACCTCCAAACTTTCGGTCAACAGCAGATCGCGTTAGCCAATTGCGCGTCGGAGACAGTCGTGCTCCACTCTCAACACCATCAGAACATATCTTCAAAGCTATCAGCGAAAAGAAAAAAAAGCGACACACCGTCCCCGGGTGGGCTCAAACCTCTAACCTTTCGGTTAACAGCCGATCGCGCTAGCCAATTGCGCCACAAAGACAGTCCTGCTCCACTCTCACCACCATCAAAACATATCTTCAAAGCTATCAGCCCAAAGAAAAAGAGCGCCGCACCATCCCCGGGTGGGCTCTAACCTCCAACTTTTCGATTAACAGCCGATCGCGCTAGCCAATTGCGCCACGGAGACAGTCGTGCTCCACTTTCAACACCATCAGAACATATCTTCAAAGCTATCAGCGCAAAGAAAAAAAAAGCGACACACCGTCCGCGGGTGGGCTCGAAACTCCAACCTTTCAGTTAGCAGCCGATCGCGCTGGCCAATTGCGCCACGGAGAAAGTCCTGCTCAACTTTCACCACCATCAGAACATATCTTAGAAGCTATCAGCCCAAAGAAAAAAAAGCGCCGCACCACTACGGGGTGGGCTCGAAACTCCAAGCTTTCGGTTAACAGCCGACCGCGCTAGCCAATTGCGCCACGGAGACAGTCATGCTCCACACTCACCACCATCAGAACATATTTTCCAAGCTATCTGCGCTAAGAAAAAAGCAACACACCACTCCCGGGAGGGCTCGAAACTCCAATTTTTCGGTTACCAGCCGAACGTGCTAGCCAATTGCGCCACGGAGACAGTCGTGCTCCACTCTCAACACCGTCAGAAGATATCTTCAAAGCTATCAGCCGAAAGAAAAAAAAGCGCCGCACCACCACCGGGTGGGCTCGAACCTCCAACCTTTCGGTTATCAGCCGATCGCGATCGCCAATTATGCTACGGAGACAGTCGTGCTCCAATCTCACCACCGTCAGAACTTATCTTCAAAGCAATCAGCCCATAGAAAAAAAGCCCACACCACCATCGGGTGGGCTCGAACCTCCAACCTTTCGGTTAACGGCCGAACGTGCTAGCCAATTGCGCCACGGAGATTGTCGTGCTCCAGTCTCACCACCGTCAGAACCTTTCTCTAAAGCTATCAGCGCAAAGAAAAAAAAGCGCCCCACCACCACCGCGTGGGCTCGAAACTCCAATTTTTCGGTTGACAGCCGAACGTGTTAGCCAATTGTACCACGGAGATAGTCGTGCTCCAATCTCACCACCGTCAGAACATTTCTCCAAAGCTATCAGCGCAAAGAAAAAAAAGCGCCGCACCATCACCCGGTGGGCTCGAACCTCCAACCTTTCGGTTAACAGCCGATCGCGCTAGCCGATTGTGCCACGGAGACAGTCCTGCTCCACTCTCACCACCATCAGAACATATCTTAGAAGCTATCAGCTCAAAGAAAAAAAAGCGCCGCACCACTACCGGGTGGGCTCGAAACTCCAAGCTTTCGGTTAACAGCCGACCGCGCTAGCCAATTGCGCCAAGGAGACAGTCATGCTCCACACTCACCACCATCAGAACATATTTTCCAAGCTATCTGCGCAAAGAAAAAAGCAACACACCACTCCCGGGAGGGCTCGAAACTCCAATGTTTCGGTTACCAGCCGAACGTGCTAGCCAATTGCGCCACGGAGACAGTCGTGCTCCACTCTCACCATCATCAGAACAATTCTTCAGAGCTATCAGCCCAAAGAAAGAAAGCGCTGCACCACCACCGGGTGGGCTCGTACCTCCAACCTTTCGGTTATCAGCCGATCGCGCTAGCCAATTGCGCCACGGAGACAGTCCTGCTCCACTCTCACCACCATCAGAAGATATCTTCAAAGCTATCAGCCGAAAGAAAACAAAGCGCCGCACCACCACCGGGTGGGCTCGAACCTCCAACCTTTCGGTTAACAGCCGATCGCTCTAGCCAATTGCGCCACGGAGACAGTCCTGCTCCACTCTCACCACCATCAGAACATATCTTCAAAGCTATCAGCCTAAAGAAAAAAAAGGAACACACCACTACCGGGAGGGCTCGAACCTCCAACCTTTCAGTTAACAGCCGATCGCGCTAGCCAATTGCGCCACGGAGACAGTCGTGCTCCAATCTCGCCACCGTCAGAACATGTCTCCAAAGCTATCAGCGCAAAGAAAAAAGCAACACACCACTCCCGGGAGGGCTCGAAACTCCAATTTTTCGGTTATCAACCGAACGTGCTAGCCAATTGCGCCACGGAGACAGTCCTGCTCCACTCTCACCACCATCAGAAGATATCTTCAAAGCTATCAGCCGAAAGAAAAAAAAGCGCCGCACCACCACCGGGTGGACTCCAACCTCCAACCTTTTGGTTATCAGCCGATCGCGATCACCAATAGCGCCACGGAGACAGTCCTGCTCCACTCTCACCACCATCAGAACATATCTTCAAAGCTATAAGCCTAAAGAAAAAAAAAGCGCCGCACCACTACCGGGTGGGCTCGAAACTCCAAGCTTTCGGTTGTCAAACGAACGTGCTAGCCAATTGCGCCACGGAGACAGTTGTGCTCCACTCTCACCACCGTCAGAACATTTCTTCAGAGCTATCAGCCCAAAGAAAAAAAGCGCCGCACCACCACCGGGTGGGCTCGAACCTCCAACCACCCCGCCGCGGTGGTCTAGTGGCTAAGGTAGTCGGCTGCTGACCCGCAGGTCGCGGGTTCAATTCCCGGCTGCGGCGGCTGCATTTCCGATGGAGGCGGAAATGTTGTAGGCCCGTGTACTCAGATTTGGGTGCACGTTAAAGAACCCCAGGTGGTCAAAATTTCCGGAGTCCTCCACTACGGCGTCTCTCATAATCAAATGGTGGTTTTGGGACGTTAAACCCTACAAATCAATCGAACCTCCAACCTTTCGGTTAACAGCCGATCGAGCTAGCCGATTGCGCCACGAAGACAGTCGTGCTCCACTCTCACCACCGTCAGAACATTTCTTCAGAGCTATCAGCCCAAAAAAAAGCAACACACCACTCCCGAGAGGGCTCGAACCTCCAACCTTTCGGTTAACAGCCGATCGCGCAAGCCAATTGCGCCACGGAGACAGTCCTACTATACTCTCATCAGCATCAGAACATATCTTCAAAGCTATCGGCCCAAACAAAAGTGCCGCACCACCAGCAGGTTGGCTCGAACCTCCAACTTTTCGGTTAACTGCCGAACGCGCTAGCCAATTGCGCCACGGAGACAGTCGTGCTCCACTCTCACCACCGTCAGAACAATTCTTCAGAGCTATCAGCCCAAAGAAAGAAAGCGCTGCACCACCACCGGGTGGGCTCGTACCTCCAACCTTTCGGTTAACAGCCGATCGCGCTAGCCAATTGCGCCATGGAGACAGTCCTGCTCCACTCTCACCACCATCAGAAGATATCTTCAAAGCTATCAGCCGAAAGAAAAAAAAGCGCCGCACCACCACCGGGTGGACTCCAACCTCCAACCTTTTGGTTATCAGCCGATCGCGATCACCAATAGCACCACGGAGACAGTCCTGCTCCACTCTCACCACCATCAGAACATATCTTCAAAGCTATAAGCCTAAAGAAAAAAAAAGCGCCGCACCACTACCGGGTGGGCTCGAAACTCCAAGCTTTCGGTTGTCAAACGAACGTGCTAGCCAATTGCGCCACGGAGACAGTTGTGCTCCACTCTCACCACCGTCAGAACATTTCTTCAGAGCTATCAGCCCAAAGAAAAAAAGCGCCGCACCACCACCGGGTGGGCTCGAACCTCCAACCACCCCGCCGCGGTGGTCTAGTGGCTAAGGTAGTCGGCTGCTGACCCGCAGGTCGCGGGTTCGATTCCCGGCTGCGGCGGCTGCATTTCCGATGGAGGCGGAAATGTTGTAGGCCCGTGTACTCAGATTTGGGTGCACGTTAAAGAACCCCAGGTGGTCAAAATTTCCGGAGTCCTCCACTACGGCGTCTCTCATAATCAAATGGTGGTTTTGGGACGTTAAACCCTACAAATCAATCGAACCTCCAACCTTTCGGTTAACAGCCGATCGAGCTAGCCAATTGCGCCACGAAGACAGTCGTGCTCCACTCTCACCACCGTCAGAACATTTCTTCAGAGCTATCAGCCCAAAAAAAAGCAACACACCACTCCCGAGAGGGCTCGAACCTCCAACCTTTCGGTTAACAGCCGATCGCGCAAGCCAATTGCGCCACGGAGACAGTCCTACTATACTCTCATCAGCATCAGAACATATCTTCAAAGCTATCGGCCCAAACAAAAGTGCCGCACCACCAGCAGGTTGGCTCGAACCTCCAACTTTTCGGTTAACTGCCGAACGCGCTAGCCAATTGCGCCACGGAGACAGTCGTGCTCCACTCTCACCACCGTCAGAACAATTCTTCAGAGCTATCAGCCCAAAGAAAGAAAGCGCTGCACCACCACCGGGTGGGCTCGTACCTCCAACCTTTCGGTTAACAGCCGATCGCGCTAGCCAATTGCGCCATGGAGACAGTCCTGCTCCACTCTCACCACCATCAGAAGATATCTTCAAAGCTATCAGCCGAAAGAAAAAAAAGCGCCGCACCACCACCGGGTGGGCTCGAACCTCCAACCTTTCGGTTATCAGCCGATCGCGATCGCCAATTACGCTACGGAGACAGTCGTGCTCCAATCTCACCACCGTCAAAACTTATCTTCAAAGCTATCAGCCCAAAGAAAAAAAGCGCCGCACCGCCACCGGGTGGGCTCGAACCTCCAACCTTTCGGTTAACAGCCGATCGCGCTAGCCAATTGCGCCACGGAGACAGTCGTGCTCCAATCTCACCACCGTCAGAACATGTCTCCAAAGCTATCAGCGCAAAAAAAAAGCAACACACCACTCCCGGGAGGGCTCGAACCTCCAATTTTTCGGTTGACAGCCGAACGTGCTAGCCAATTGCGCCACGGAGACAGTCGTGCTCCACTCTCACCATCATCAGAACAATTCTTCAGAGCTATCAGCCCAAAGAAAGAAAGCGCTGCACCACCACCGGGTGGGCTCGTACCTCCAACCTTTCGGTTAAAAGCCGATCGCGCTAGCCAATTGCGCCACGGAGACAGTCCTGCTCCACTTTCACCACCATCAGAAGATATCTTCAAAGCTATCAGCCGAAAGAAAAAAAAGCGCCGCACCACCACCGGGTGGGCTCGAACCTCCAACCTTTCGGTTATCAGCCGATCGCGATCGCCAATTACGCTACGGAGACAGTCGTGCTCCAATCTCACCACCGTCAGAACTTATCTTCAAAGCTATCAGCTTAAAGAAAAAAAAGCAACACACCACTACCGGGAGGGCTCGAACCTCCAACCTTTCAGTTAACAGCTGATCGCGCTAGCCAATTGCGCCAAGGAGACAGTCGTGCTCCAATCTCACCACCGTCAGAACATGTCTCCAAAGCTATCAGCGCAAAAAAAAAGCAACACACCACTCCCGGGAGGGCTCGAAACTCCAATTTTTCGGTTATCAACCGAACGTGCTAGCCAATTGCGCCACGGAGACAGTCGTGCTCCACTCTCACCACCGTCAGAACTTATCTTCAAAGCTATCAGCCCAAAGAAAAAAAGCGCCGCACCGCCACCGGGTGGGCTCGAACCTCCAACCTTTCGGTTAACAGCCGATCGCTCTAGCCAATTGCGCCACGGAGACAGTCCTGCTCCACTCTCACCACCATCAGAACATATCTTCAAAGCTATCAGCCTAAAGAAAAAAAAGCAACACACCACTACCGGGAGGGCTCGAACCTCCAACCTTTCAGTTAACAGCCGATCGCGCTAGCCAATTGCGCCACGGAGACAGTCGTGCTCCAATCTCACCACCGTCAGAACATGTCTCCAAAGCTATCAGCGCAAAGAAAAAAGCAACACACCACTCCCGGGAGGGCTCGAAACTCCAATTTTTCGGTTATCAACCGAACGTGCTAGCCAATTGCGCCACGGAGACAGTCGTGCTCCACTCTCACCACCGTCAGAAAATTTCTTCAGAGCTTTCAGCCCAAAGAAAAAAAAGCGCTGCACCACCACCGGGTGGGCTCGAACCTCCAACCTTTCGGTTAACAGCCGATCGAGCTAGCCCATTGCGCCACGAAGACAGTCGTGCTCCACTCTCACCACCGTCAGAACATTTCTTCAGAGCTATCAGCCCAAAAAAAAGCAACACACCACTCCCGAGAGGGCTCGAACCTCCAACCTTTCGGTTAACAGCCGATCGCGCAAGCCAATTGCGCCACGGAGACAGTCCTACTATACTTTCATCAGCATCAGAACATATCTTCAAAGCTATCGGCCCAAACAAAAGTGCCGCACCACCACCGGGTTGACTCCAACCTCCAACCTTTTGGTTATCAGCCGATCGCGATCGCCAATAGCGCCACGGAGACAGTCCTGCTCCACTCTCACCACCATCAGAACATATCTTCAAAGCTATAAGCCTAAAGAAAAAAAAAGCGCCGCACCACTACCGGGTGGGCTCGAAACTCCAAGCTTTCGGTTGTCAAACGAACGTGCTAGCCAATTGCGCCACGGAGACAGTCGTGCTCCACTCTCACCACCGTCAGAACATTTCTTCAGAGCTATCAGCCCAAAGAAAAAAAGCGCCGCACCACCACCGGGTGGGCTCGAACCTCCAACCTTTCGGTTAACAGCCGATCGCGATCGCCAATTACGCTACGGCGACACTCGTGCTCCAGCCTCACCACCATCAGAACATATTTTCAAAGCTATCAGCGCAAAGAAAAACGCGACACACCACTCCCGAGAGGGCTCGAAACTCCAATTTTTGGTTAACAGCCGGATGTGCTAGCCAATTGCGCCAAGGAGACAGTCGTGCTCCAATCTCACCACCGCGATAACATTTCTCCAAAGCTATCAGTGCAAAGAAAAAAAAGCGCCGCACCACCACCGGGTGGGCTCGAAACTCCAATGTTTCGGTTAACAGCCAAACGTGCTAGCCAATTGCGCCACGGAGACAGTCGTGCTCCACTCTCACCACCGTCAGAACATTTCTTCAGAGCTATCCGCCCAAAGAAAAAAAAGCAGAGCTATCAGTCTAAAGAAAATAAAGCGCCGCACCACTACCGGGTGGGCTCGAACCTCCAACCTTTCGGTTAACGGCCGAACGCGCTAGCCAATTACGCCACGGAGATTGTCGTGCTCCAGTCTCACCACCGTCAGAACCTTTTTCCAATGCTATCAGCGCAAAGAAAAAAAGCGCCCCACCACCACCGGGTGGGCTCGAAACTCCAATTTTTTCGGTTGACTGCCGAACGTGCTAGCCAATTGTGCCACGGAGATAGTCGTGCTCCAATTTCACCACCGTCAGAACATTTCTCCAAAGCTATCAGCGCAAAGAAAAAAAAGCGCCGCACCACCACCGGGTGGGCTCGAACCTCCAACCTTTCGGTTAACAGCCGATCGCGCTAGCCAATTGTGCCACGGAGACAGTCCTGCTCCAATCTCACCACCATCAGAACATATCTTCAAAGCTATCAGCCCAAAGAAAAAAAATGCCGCACCGCCACCCAATGGGCTCGAACCTCCAACCTTTCGGATCACAGCCGATCGCTCTAGCCAATTGTGCCACGGAGTCAGTCCTGCTCCACTCTCACCACCATCAGAACATATCTTCAAAGCTATCAGCCTAAAGAAAAAAAAAGCAACACACCACTCCCGGAAGGGCTCGAACCTTCAAACTTTCAGTTAACAGGCGATCGCGCTAGCCAATTGCGCCACGGAGAGAGTCGTGCTCCAATCTCACCACCGTCAGAACATGTCTCCAAAGCTATCAGCGCAAAGAAAAAAGCAACCCACCACTCCCCGGAGGGCTCGAACAACCAACCATTCGGTTAATAGCCGATCGCGCTAGCAAATTGAGCAACGGAGACAGTCGTGCTCCACTCTTACCACTGTCAGAACATTTCTTCAGAGCTATCAGCCCAAAGAAAAAGAAGCGCCGGACCACCACCGGGTGGGCTCGAACCTCCAACCTTTCGGTCAACAGCAGATCGCGTTAGCCAATTGCGCGACGGAGACAGTCGTGCTCCACTCTCAACACCATCAGAACATATCTTCAAAGCTATCAGCGAAAAGAAAAAAAAAGCGACACACCGTCCCCGGGTGGGCTCAAACCTCTAACCTTTAGGTTAACAGCCGATCGCGCTAGCCAATTGCGCCACAAAGACAGTCCTGCTCCACTCTCTCCACCATCAAAACATATCTTCAAAGCTATCAGCCCAAAGAAAAAAGAGCGCCGCACCATCCCCGGGTGGGCTCGAACCTCCAACTTTTCGATTAACAGCCGATCGCGCTAGCCAATTGCGCCACGGAGACAGTCGTGCTCCACTTTCACCACCATCAAAACATATCTTCAAAGCTATCAGCGCAAAGAAAAAAAAAGCGACACACCGTCCCCGGGTGGGCTCGAAACTCCAACCTTTCAGTTAGCAGCCGATCGCGCTGGCCAATTGCGCCACGGAGAAAGTCCTGCTCAACTCTCACCACCATCAGAACATATCTTCAAAGCTATCAGCCCAAAGAAAAAAAAGCGCCGCACCACTACCGGGTGGGCTCGAAACTCCAAGCTTACGGTTAACAGCCGACCGCGCTAGCCAATTGCGCCACGGAGACAGTCTTGCTCCACACTCACCACCATCAGAACATATTTTCCAAGCTATCTGCGCAAAGAAAAAAGCAACACACCACTCCCGGGAGGGCTCGAAACTCCAATTTTTCGGTTACCAGCCGAACGTGCTAGCCAATTGCGCCACGGAGACAGTCGTGCTCCACTCTCACCATCATCAGAACAATTCTTCAGAGCTATCAGCCCAAAGAAAAAAAGCGCTGCACCACCACCGGGTGGGCTCGTACCTCCAACCTTTCGGTAAACAGCCGATCGCGCTAGCCAATTGCACCACGGAGACAGTCGTGCTCCACTCTCACCACCATCAGAACATATCTTCAAAGCTATAAGCCTAAAGAAAAAAAAAGCACCGCACCACTACCGGGTGGGCTCGAAACTCCAAGTTTTCGGTTAACAGCCGATCACGCTAGCCAATTGCGCCACGGAGACAGTCCTGCTTCACTCTCACCACCATCAGAACATAACTTCAAAGCTATTAACCCAAAGAAAAAAAGCGCCGCACCACCACCGGGTGGGCTCAAACCTCCAACCTTTCAGTTAACAGCCGATCGCGCTAGCCAATTACGCTACGGAGACAGTCGTGCTCCAATCTCACCACTGTCAGAACATATCTTCAAAGCTATCAGCCCAAAGAAAAAAAATGCCGCACCGCCACCGAATGGGCTCGAACCTCCAACCTTTCGGATCACAGCCGATCGCTCTAGCCAATTGTGCCACGGAGACAGTCCTGCTCCACTCTCACCACCATCAGAACATATCTTCAAAGCTATCAGCGCAAAGAAAAAAAAGCGCCGCACCACCACCGGGTGGGCTCGAACCTCCAACCTTTCGGTTAACAGCCGATCGCGCTAGCCAATTGTGCCACGGAGACAGTCCTGCTCCAATCTCACCACCATCAGAACATATCTTCAAAGCTATCAGCCCAAAGAATAAAAAATGCCGCACCGCCACCGAATGGGCTCGAACCTCCAACCTTTCGGATCACAGCCGATCGCTCTAGCCAATTTTGCCACGGAGACAGTCCTGCTCCACTCTCACCACCATCAGAACATATCTTCAAAGCTATCAGCCTAAAGAAAAAAAAAGCAACACACCACTCCCGGAAGGGCTCGAACCTTCAAACTTTCAGTTAACAGCCGATCACGCTAGCCAATTGCGCCACGGAGAGAGTCGTGCTCCAATCTCACCACCGTCAGAACATATCTTCAAAGCTATCAGCCCAAAGAAAAAAAATGCCGCACCGCCACCGAATGGGCTCGAACCTCCAACCTTTCGGATCACAGCCGATCGCTCTAGCCAATTGTGCCACGGAGACAGTTCTGCTCCAATCTCACCACCATCAGAACATATCTTCAAAGCTATCAGCCCAAAGAAAAAAAATGCCGCACCGCCACCGAATGGGCTCGAACCTCCAACCTCTCGGATCACAGCCGATCGCTCTAGCCAATTGTGCCACGGAGACAGTCCTGCTCCACTCTCACCACCATCAGAACATATCTTCAAAGCTATCAGCGCAAAGAAAAAAAAGCGCCGCACCACCACCGGGTGGGCTCGAACCTCCAACCTTTCGGTTAACAGCCGATCGCGCTAGCCAATTGTGCCACGGAGACAGTCCTGCTCCAATCTCACCACCATCAGAACATATCTTCAAAGCTATCAGCCCAAAGAAAAAAAATGCCGCACCGCCACCGAATGGGCTCGAACCTCCAACCTTTCGGATCACAGCCGATCGCTCTAGCCAATTGTGCCACGGAGACAGTCCTGCTCCAATCTCACCACCATCAGAACATATCTTCAAAGCTATCAGCCCAAAGAAAAAAAAATGCCGCACCGCCACCGAATGGGCTCGAACCTCCAACCTTTCGGATCACAGCCGATCGCTCTAGCCAATTGTGCCACGGAGACAGTCCTGCTCCACTCTCAACACCATCAGAACATATCTTCAAAGCTATCAGCCCAAAGAAAAAAGAGCGCCGCACCATCCCCGGGTGGGCTCGAACCTCCAACTTTCCGATTAACAGCCGATCGCGCTAGCCAATTGCGCCACGGAGAGAGTCGTGCTCCAATCTCACCACCGTCAGAACATGTCTCCAAAGCTATCAGCGCAAAGAAAAAAGCAACCCACCACTCCCCGGAGGGCTCGAACAACCAACCATTCGGTTAATAGCCGATCGCGCTAGCAAATTGAGCAACGGAGACAGTCGTGCTCCACTCTTACCACTGTCAGAACATTTCTTCAGAGCTATCAGCCCAAAGAAAAAGAAGCGCCGGACCACCACCGGGTGGGCTCGAACCTCCAACCTTTCGGTCAACAGCAGATTGCGTTAGCCAATTGCGCGACGGAGACAGTCGTGCTCCACTCTCAACACCATCAGAACATATCTTCAAAGCTATCAGCGAAAAGAAAAAAAAAGCGACACACCGTCCCCGGGTGGGCTCAAACCTCTAACCTTTAGGTTAACAGCCGATCGCGCTAGCCAATTGCGCCACAAAGACAGTCCTGCTCCACTCTCTCCACCATCAAAACATATCTTCAAAGCTATCAGCCCAAAGAAAAAAGAGCGCCGCACCATCCCCGGGTGGGCTCGAACCTCCAACTTTTCGATTAACAGCCGATCGCGCTAGCCAATTGCGCCACGGAGACAGTCGTGCTCCACTTTCACCACCATCAAAACATATCTTCAAAGCTATCAGCGCAAAGAAAAAAAAAGCGACACACCGTCCCCGGGTGGGCTCGAAACTCCAACCTTTCAGTTAGCAGCCGATCGCGCTGGCCAATTGCGCCACGGAGAAAGTCCTGCTCAACTCTCACCACCATCAGAACATATCTTCAAAGCTATCAGCCCAAAGAAAAAAAAGCGCCGCACCACTACCGGGTGGGCTCGAAACTCCAAGCTTACGGTTAACAGCCGACCGCGCTAGCCAATTGCGCCACGGAGACAGTCTTGCTCCACACTCACCACCATCAGAACATATTTTCCAAGCTATCTGCGCAAAGAAAAAAGCAACACACCACTCCCGGGAGGGCTCGAAACTCCAATTTTTCGGTTACCAGCCGAACGTGCTAGCCAATTGCGCCACGGAGACAGTCGTGCTCCACTCTCACCATCATCAGAACAATTCTTCAGAGCTATCAGCCCAAAGAAAAAAAGCGCTGCACCACCACCGGGTGGGCTCGTACCTCCAACCTTTCGGTAAACAGCCGATCGCGCTAGCCAATTGCACCACGGAGACAGTCGTGCTCCACTCTCACCACCATCAGAACATATCTTCAAAGCTATAAGCCTAAAGAAAAAAAAAGCACCGCACCACTACCGGGTGGGCTCGAAACTCCAAGTTTTCGGTTAACAGCCGATCACGCTAGCCAATTGCGCCACGGAGACAGTCCTGCTTCACTCTCACCACCATCAGAACATAACTTCAAAGCTATTAACCCAAAGAAAAAAAGCGCCGCACCACCACCGGGTGGGCTCAAACCTCCAACCTTTCAGTTAACAGCCGATCGCGCTAGCCAATTACGCTACGGAGACAGTCGTGCTCCAATCTCACCACTGTCAGAACATATCTTCAAAGCTATCAGCCCAAAGAAAAAAAATGCCGCACCGCCACCGAATGGGCTCGAACCTCCAACCTTTCGGATCACAGCCGATCGCTCTAGCCAATTGTGCCACGGAGACAGTCCTGCTCCACTCTCACCACCATCAGAACATATCTTCAAAGCTATCAGCGCAAAGAAAAAAAAGCGCCGCACCACCACCGGGTGGGCTCGAACCTCCAACCTTTCGGTTAACAGCCGATCGCGCTAGCCAATTGTGCCACGGAGACAGTCCTGCTCCAATCTCACCACCATCAGAACATATCTTCAAAGCTATCAGCCCAAAGAATAAAAAATGCCGCACCGCCACCGAATGGGCTCGAACCTCCAACCTTTCGGATCACAGCCGATCGCTCTAGCCAATTTTGCCACGGAGACAGTCCTGCTCCACTCTCACCACCATCAGAACATATCTTCAAAGCTATCAGCCTAAAGAAAAAAAAAGCAACACACCACTCCCGGAAGGGCTCGAACCTTCAAACTTTCAGTTAACAGCCGATCACGCTAGCCAATAGCGCCACGGAGAGAGTCGTGCTCCAATCTCACCACCGTCAGAACATATCTTCAAAGCTATCAGCCCAAAGAAAAAAAATGCCGCACCGCCACCGAATGGGCTCGAACCTCCAACCTTTCGGATCACAGCCGATCGCTCTAGCCAATTGTGCCACGGAGACAGTTCTGCTCCAATCTCACCACCATCAGAACATATCTTCAAAGCTATCAGCCCAAAGAAAAAAAATGCCGCACCGCCACCGAATGGGCTCGAACCTCCAACCTCTCGGATCACAGCCGATCGCTCTAGCCAATTGTGCCACGGAGACAGTCCTGCTCCACTCTCACCACCATCAGAACATATCTTCAAAGCTATCAGCGCAAAGAAAAAAAAGCGCCGCACCACCACCGGGTGGGCTCGAACCTCCAACCTTTCGGTTAACAGCCGATCGCGCTAGCCAATTGTGCCACGGAGACAGTCCTGCTCCAATCTCACCACCATCAGAACATATCTTCAAAGCTATCAGCCCAAAGAAAAAAAATGCCGCACCGCCACCGAATGGGCTCGAACCTCCAACCTTTCGGATCACAGCCGATCGCTCTAGCCAATTGTGCCACGGAGACAGTCCTGCTCCAATCTCACCACCATCAGAACATATCTTCAAAGCTATCAGCCCAAAGAAAAAAAAATGCCGCACCGCCACCGAATGGGCTCGAACCTCCAACCTTTCGGATCACAGCCGATCGCTCTAGCCAATTGTGCCACGGAGACAGTCCTGCTCCACTCTCAACACCATCAGAACATATCTTCAAAGCTATCAGCCCAAAGAAAAAAGAGCGCCGCACCATCCCCGGGTGGGCTCGAACCTCCAACTTTTCGATTAACAGCCGATCGCGCTAGCCAATCGCGCCACGGAGACAGTCGTGCTCCACTTTCACCACCATCAGAACATATCTTCAAAGCTATCAGCGCAAAGAAAAAAAAAGCGACACACCGTCCCCGGGTGGGCTCGAAACTCCAAGCTTTCAGTTAGCAGCCGATCGCGCTGGCCAAGTGCGCCACGGAGGAAGTCCTGCTCAACTCTCACCACCATCAGAACATATCTTCAAAGCTATCAGCCCAAAGAAAAAAAAGCGCCGCACCACTACCGGCCGGGCTCGAAACTCCAAGCTTTCGGTTAACAGCCGACCGCGCTAGCCAATTGCGCCATGGAGACAGTCATGCTCCCCACTCACCACCATCAGAACATATCTTCCAAGCTACCAGCGCAAAGAAAAAAGCAACACACCACTCCCGGGAGGGCTCGAAACTCCAATTTTTCGGTTACCAGCCGATCGCGCTAGCCAGTTGCGCCACGGAGACAGTCCTCCTCCCCTCTCACCACCATCAGAACATATCTTCAAAGCAATCAGCCCATAGAAAAAAAAACCCCGCACCACCACCGGGTGGGCTCGAACCTCCAACCTTTCGGTTAACGGCCGAACGTGCTAGCCAATTGCGCCACGGAGATTGTCGTGCTAATCTCACCATCGTCAGAACCTTTCTCCAAAGCTATCAGCGCAAAGAAAAAAAAGCGCCCCACCACCACCGGGTGGGCTCGAAACTCAAATTTTTCGGTTGACAGCCGAACGTGCTAGCCTATTGCGCCACGGAGATAGTCGTGCTTCAATCTCACCACCGTGAGAACATTTTTCCAAAGCTATCAGCGTAAAGAAAAAAAAGCGCCCCACCACCCCCGGGTGGGCTGGAACCTCCAACTTTTCGGTTAACAGCCAACCGCGCTGGCCAATTGCGCCACGGAGACAGTCCTGCTCCACTCTCGCCACCATCAGAACATATCTTCAAAGCTATTAGCCCAAAGAAAAAAAAGCGCCGCACCACCACCGGGTGGGCTCGAACCTCCAACCTTTCAGTTAAAAGCCGATCGCGCTAGCCAATTGCGCTACAGAGACAGTCGTGCTCTAATCTCACCACTGTCAGAACTTATCTTCAAAGCTATCAGCCCAAAGAAAAAAAAGCGCCGCACCGCCACCGGGTGGGCTCGAACCTCCAACCTTTCGGTTAACAGCCGATCGCTCTAGCCAATTGCGCCACGGAGACAGTCCTGCTCCACTCTCACCACCATCAGAACATATCTTCAAATCTATCAGCCTAAAGAAAAAAAAGCAACACACCACTCCCGGGAGGGCTCGAACCTCCAACCTTTCAGTTAACAGCTGATCGCGCTAGCCATTTTCGCCACGGAGACAGTCGTGCTCCAATCTCACCACTGTCAGAACATGTCTCCAAAGCTATCAGCGCAAAGAAAAAAGCAACACACCACTCCGGGGAGGGCTCGAACCACCAACCTTTCAGTTAACAGCTGATCGCGCTAGCAAATTGCGCCACGGAGACAGTCGTGCTCCACTCTTACCACCATCAGAACATTTCTTCAGTGCTATCAGCCAAAAGAAAAAGAAGCACCGCACCACCACCGAGTGGGCTCGAACCTCCAACCTTTCGGTCAACAGCAGATCGCGTTAGCCAATTGCGCGACGGAGACAGTCGTGCTCCACTCTCAACAACATCAGAACATATCTTCAAATCTATCAGCAAAAAAAAAGCGACACACCGTCCCCGGGTGGGCTCAAACCTCCAACCTCTCGGTTAACAGCCGATCGCGCTAGCCAATTGCGCCACGGAGACAGTCCTGCTCCACTTTCATCACCATCAAAACATAACTTCAAAGCTATCAGCCCAAAGCGAAAAGAGCGCCGCACTATCCCCGGATGGGCTCGAACCTCCAACCTTTCGATTAACAGCCGATCGCGCTAGCCAATTGCGCCCGGAGACAGTCGTGCTTCACTCTCGCCACCATCAGAACATATCTTCAAAGCTATCAGCGCAATGAAAAAAGCAACACACCACTCCCGGGAGGGCTCGAAACTGCAATTTTTCGGTTATCAACCGAACGTGCTAGCCAATTGCGCCACGGAGACAGTCGTGCTCCACTCTCACCACCGTCAGAACATTTCTTCAGAGCTATCAGCCCAAAGAAAAAAAAGCGCCGCACCGCCACCGGGTGGGCTCGAACCTCCAACCTTTCGGTTAACAGCCGATCGCTCTAGCCAATTGCGCCAAGGAGACAGTCCTGCTCCACTCTCACCACCATCAGAACATATCTTCAAAGCTATTAGCCTAAATAAAAAAAGGCGCCGCACCACTACCGGGTGGGCTCGAAACTCCAAGCTTTAGATTAACAGCCGATCACGCTAGCCAATTGCGCCACGGAGACAGTCCTGCTCCACTCTCACCACCATCAGAACATATCTTCAAAGCTATCAGCCAAAAGAAAAAAAAAGCGCCGCACCACCACCGGGTGGGCTCGAACCTCCAACCTTTCGGTTATCAGCCGATCGCGATCGCCAATTGCGCCACGGAGACAGTCCTGCTTCACTCTCACCATCATCAGAACATATCTTCAAAGCTATAAGCCTAAAGAAAAATAAGCGCCGCACCACTACCGGGTGGGCTCGAAACTCCAAGCTTTCGGTTAACAGCCGATCACGCAAGCCAATTGCGCCACGGAGACAGTCCTGCTCCACTCTCACCACCATCAGAACATATCTTCAAAGCTATCAGCCCAAAGAAAAAAAAGCGCCGCACCACCACCGGGTGGGCTCGAACCTCCAACCTTTCAGTTAACAGCCGATCGCGCTAGCCAATTGCGCTACGGAGACAGTCGTGCTCCAATCTCACCACCGTCAGAACTTATCTTCAAAGCTATCAGCCCAAAGAGAAAAAAGCGCCGCACCGCCACCGGGTGGGCTCGAACCTCCAACCTTTCGGTTAACAGCCGATCGCGCTAGCCAATTGCGCCACAAAGACAGTCGTGCTCCACTCTCACAACCATCAGAACATTTCTTCAGAGCTATAAGCCTAAAGAAAAAAAAAGCGCCGCACCACTACCGGGTGGGCTCGAAACTCTAAGCTTTCGGTTAACAGCCGATCGCTCTAGCCAATTGCGCCACGGAGACAGTCCTGCTCCACTCTCACCACCATCAGAACATATCTTGAAACGTATCAGCATAAAGAAAAAAAACAACACACCACTCCCGGGAGGGCTCGAACCTCCAACCTTTCAGTTAACAGCCGATCTCGCTAGCCAATTGCGCCACGGAGACAGTCGTGCTCCAATCTCAACAATGTCAGAACATATCTTCAAAGTTATCAGCCCAAAGAAAAAAAGCGCCGCACCGCCACCGGGTGGGCTCGAACCTCCAACCTTTCGGTTAACAGCCGATCGCTCTAGCCAATTGTGCCACGGAGACAGTCCTGCTCCCCTCTCACCACCATCAGAACATATCTTCAAAGCTATCAGCCTAAAGAAAAAGAAGCAACACACCACTCCCAGGAGGGCTCGAACCTCCAACCTTTCAGTTAACAGCCGATCGTGCTTGCCAATTGCGCCACGGAGACAGTCGTGCTCCAATCTCACCACCGTCAGAACATGTCTCCAAAGCTATTAGCGCAAAGAAAAAAGCTACACACCACTCCCGGGAGGGCTCCAACCACCAACATTTTGGTTAACAGCCGATCGCGCTAGCAAATTGCGCCACGGAGACAGTCGTGCTCCACTCTCACCACCGTCAGAACATTTCTCCAAAGCTATCAGTGCAAAGAGAAAAAAGCGCCCCACCACCACCGGGTGGGCTCGAAGCTCCAACCTTTCGGTGAACAGCCGATCGCGCTAGCCAATGCGCCACGGAGACAGTCGTGGCTCCACTCTCACCATCGTCAGAACATTTCTTCAGAGCTATCAGCCCAAAGAAAAAAAAAGCAACACACCACTCCCGAGAGGGCTCGAACCTCCAACCTTTCGGTTAACAGCCGATCGCGCTAGCAAATTGCGCCATGGAGACAGTCCTGCTATACTCTCACCACCATCTAAACATATCTTCAAAGCTATCGGCCCAAAAAAAAGTGCCGTACCACCACCACCATGTGGGCTCGAACCTCCAACTTTTCGGTTAACTGCCGAACGCGCTAGCCAATCGCGCCACGGAGACAGTCGTGCTCCACTCTCACCACCGTCAGAACATTTCTTCAGAGCTATCAGCCAGAAGAAAAAGAAGCGCCGCACCACCACCGGGTGGGCTCGAACCTCCAACCTTTCGGTCAACAGCAGATCGCGCTAGCCAATTGCGCCACGGAGACAGTCGTGCTCCAGCCTCACCACCATCAGAACATATTTTCAAAGCTATCAGCGCAAAGAAAAACGCGACACACCACTCCCGGGAGGGCTCGAAACTCCAATGTTTCGGTTAACAGCCAAACGTGCTAGCCAATTGCGCCACGGAGACAGTCGTGCTCCACTCTCACCACCGTCAGAACATTTCTTCAGAGCTATCCGCCCAAAGAAAAAAAAGCGCCTCACCCCCACCTGGTGGGCTCGAACCTCCAAACTTTTGGTTAACAGCCGATCGCGCTAGCCAATTGTGCCACGGAGACAGTCGTGCTCCACCCTCACCACCGTCAGAACATTTCTTCAGAGCTATCAGTCCAAAGAAAATAAAGCGCCGCACCACCACCGGGTGGGCTCGAACCTCCAACCTTTCGGTTAACGGCCGAACGTGCTAGCCAATTGCGCCACGGAAATTGTCGTGCTCCAGTCTCACCACCGTCAGAACCTTTCTCCAAAGCTATCAGCGCAAAGAAAAAAAAGCGCCCCACCACCACCGGGTGGGCTCGAAACTCCAATTTTTCGGTTGACAGCCGAACGTGCTAGCCAATTGTGCCACGGAGATAGTCGTGCTCCAATCTCACCACCGTCAGAACATTTCTCCAAAGCTATCAGCGCAAAGAAAAAAAAAGCGCCGCACCACCACCGGGTGGGCTCGAACCTCCAACCTTTCAGCTAACAGCCGATCGCGCTAGCCAATTGTGCCACGGAGACAGTCCTGCTCCAATCTCACCACCATCAGAACATATCTTCAAAGCTATCAGCCCAAAGAAAAAAAATGCCGCAGCGCCACCGAATGGGCTCGAACCTCCAACCTTTCGGATCACAGCCGATCGCTCTAGCCAATTGTGCCACGGAGACAGTCCTGCTCCACTCTCACCACCATCAGAACATATCTTCAAAGCTATCAGCCTAAAGAAAAAAAAGCAACACACCACTCCCGGGAGGGCTCGAACCTTCAAACTTTCAGTTAACAGCCGATCGCGCTAGCCAATTGCACCACGGAGAGAGTCGTGCTCCAATCTCATCACCGTCAGAACATGTCTCCAAAGCTATCAGCGCAAAGAAAAAAGCAACACACCACTCCCCGGAGGGCTCGAACCACCAACCATTCGGTTAATAGCCAATCGCGCTAGCAAATTGAGCCACGGAGACTGTCGTGCTCCACTCTTACCACTGTCAGCACATTTCTTCAGAGCTATCAGCCCAAAGAAAAAGAAGCGCCGCACCACCACCGGGTGGGCTCGAATCTCCAACTTTTCGGTCAACAGCAGATCGCGTTAGCCAATTGCGCGACGGAAACAGTCGTGCTCCACTCTCAACACCATCAGAACATATCTTCAAAGCTATCAGCGAAAAGAAAAAAAAAGCGACACACCGTCCCCGGGTGGGCTCAAACCTCTAACCTTTCGGTTAACAGCCGATCGCGCTAGCCAATTGCGCCACAAAGACAGTCCTGCTCCACTCTCACCACCATCAAATCATATCTTCAAAGCTATCAGCTCAAAGAAAAAAGAGCGCCGCACCATCCCCGGGTGGGCTCGAACCTCCAACTTTTCGATTAACAGCCGATCGCGCTGGCCGATTGCGCCACGGAGAAAGTCCTGCTCAACTCTCACCACCATCAGAACATATCTTCAAAGCTATCAGCCCAAAGAAAAAAGAGCGCCGCACCATCCCCGGGTGGGCTCGAACCTCCAACTTTTCGATTAACAGCCGATCGCGCTAGCCAATTGCGCCACGGAGACAGTCGTGCTCCCCTCTTACCACTGTCAGAACATTTCTTCACAGCTATCAGCCCAAAAAAAAGAAGCGCCGCACCACCACCGGGTGGGCTCGAACCTCCAACCTTTCGGTCAACAGCAGATCGCGTTAGCCAATTGCGCGACGGAGACAGTCGTGCTCCACTCTCAACACCATCAGAACATTTCTTCAGAGCTATCAGCCAGAAGAAAAAGAAGCGCCGCACCACCACAGGGTGGGCTCGAACCTCCAACCTTTCGGTCAACAGCAGATCGCGCTTGCCAATTGCGCCACGGAGACAGTCGTGCTCCAGCCTCACCACCATCAGAACATATTTTCAAAGCTATCAGCGCAAAGAAAAACGCGACACACCACTCCCGAGAGGGCTCGAAACTCCAATTTTTGGTTAACAGCCGGATGTGCTAGCCAATTGCGCCAAGGAGACAGTCGTGCTCCAATCTCACCACCGCGATAACATTTCTCCAAAGCTATCAGTGCAAAGAAAAAAAAGCGCCGCACCACCACCGGGTGGGCTTGAAACTCCAATGTTTCGGTTAACAGCCAAACGTGCAAGCCAATTGCGCCACGGAGACAGTCGTGCTCCACTCTCACCACCGTCAGAACATTTCTTCAGAGCTATCCGCCCAAAGAAAAAAAAGCGCCGCACCACCACCGGGTGGGCTCGAACCTCAAAACTTTCGGTTAACAGCCGATCGCGCTAGCCAATTGCGCCACGGAGACAGTCGTGCTCCACCCTCACCACCGTCAGAACATTTCTTCAGAGCTATCAGTCCAAAGAAAATAAAGCGCCGCACCACCACCGGGTGGGCTCGAACCTCCAACCTTTCGGTTAACGGCCGAACGTGCTAGCCAATTACGCCACGGAGATTGTCGTGCTCCAGTCTCACCACCGTCAGAACATTTCTCCAAAGCTATCAGCGCAAAGAAAAAAAAGCGCCGCACCACCACCGGGTGGGCTCGAACCTCCAACCTTTCGGTTAACAGCCGATCGCGCTAGCCAATTGTGCCACGGAGACAGTCCTGCTCCAATCTCACCACCATCAGAACATATCTTCAAAGCTATCAGCCCAAAGAAAAAAGCAACCCACCAATCCCCGGAGGGGTTGAACCATCAACCATTCGGTTAACAGCCGATCGCGCTAGCCAATTGTGCCACGGAGACAGTCCTGCTCCAATCTCACCACCATCAGAACATATCTTCAAAGCTATCAGCCCAAAGAAAAAAATGCCGCACCGCCACCGAATGGGCTCGAACCTCCAACCTTTCGGATCACAGCCGATCGCTCTAGCCAATTGTGCCACGGAGACAGTCCTGCTCCACTCTCACCACCATCAGAACATTTCTTCAGAGCTATCAGCCCAAAGAAAAAGAAGCGCCGCACCACCACCGGGTGGGCTCGAACCTCCAACCTTTCGGTCAACAGCAGATCGCGTTAGCCAATTGCGCGACGGAGACAGTCGTGCTCCACTCTCAACACCATCAGAACATATCTTCAAAGCTATCAGCGAGTGGGCTCAAACCTCTAACCTTTCGGTTAACAGCCGATCGCGCTAGCCAATTGCGCCACAAAGACAGTCCTGCTCCACTCTCACCACCATCAAAACATATCTCCAAAGCTATCAGCCCAAAGAAAAAAGAGCGCCGCACCATCCCCGGGTGGGCTCGAACCTCCAACTTTTCGATTAACAGCCGATCGCGCTAGCCAATTGCGCCACGGAGACAGTCGTGCTCCACTTTCACCACCATCAAAACATATCTTCAAAGCTATCAGCGCAAAGAAAAAAAAAGCGACACACCGTCTCCGGGTGGGCTCGAAACTCCATCCTTTCAGTTAGCAGCCGATCGCGCTGGCCAATTGCGCCACGGAGAAAGTCCTGCTCAACTCTCACCACCATCAGAACATATGTTCAAAGCTATCAGCCCAAAGAAAAAAAAGCGCCGCACCACTACCGGGTGGGCTCGAAACTCCAAGCTTTCGGTTAACAGCCGACCACGCTAGCCAATTGCGCCACGGAGACAGTCTTGCTCCACACTCACCACCATCAGAACATATTTTCCAAGCTATCTGCGCAAAGAAAAAAGCAACACACCACTCCCGGGAGGGCTCGAAACTCCAATTTTTCGGTTACCAGCCGAACGTGCTAGCCAATTGCGCCACGGAGACAGTCGTGCTCCACTCTCACCATCATCAGAACAATTCTTCAGAGCTACCAGCCCAAAGAAAAAAAGCGCTGCACCACCACCGGGTGGGCTCGTACCTCCAACCTTTCGGTAAACAGCCGATCGCGCTAGCCAATTGCGCCACGGAGACAGTCGTGCTCCACTCTCACCACCATCAGAACATTTCTCCAAAGCTATCAGCGCAAAGAAAAAAAAGCGCCACACCACGACCTGGTGGGCTCGAACCTCCAACATTTCGGTTAACAGCCGACTGCGCTGGCCAATTGCGCCACGGAGACAGTCCTGCTCCACTCTCGCCACCATCAGAACATATCTTCAAAGCTATCAGCCCAAAGAAAAAAAAGCGCCGCACCACTACCGTTTGGGCTGGAAACTCCAAGATTTCGGTTAACAACCGATCGCGCTAGCCAATTGCGCCACGGAGACAGTCCTGCTCCACTCTCACCACCATCAGAAGATATCTTCAAAGCTATCAGCCGAAAGAAAAAAAAGCGCCGCACCACCACCGGGTGGGCTCGAACCTCCAACCTTTCGGTTATCAGCCGATCACGATCGCCAATTGCGCCACGGAGACAGTCGTGCTCCAATCTCACCACCGTCAGAACATATCTTCAAAGCTATCAGCCCAAAGAAAAAAAATGCCGCACCGCCACCGAATGGGCTCGAACCTCCAACCTTTCGGATCACAGCCGATCGCTCTAGCCAATTGTGCCACGGAGACAGTCCTGCTCCACTCTCACCACCATCAGAACATATCTTCAAAGCTATCAGCCTAAAGAAAAAAAAGCAACACACCACTCCCGGAAGGGCTCGAACCTTCAAACTTTCAGTTAACAGCCGATCGCGCTAGCCAATTGCGCCACGGAGAGAGTCGTGCTCCAATCTCACCACCGTCAGAACATGTCTCCAAAGCTATCAGCGCAAAGAAAAAAGCAACCCACCACTCCCCGGAGGGTTCGAACCACCAACCATTCGGTTAATAGCCGATCGCACTAGCAAATTGAGCCACGGAGACAGTCGTGCTCCCCTCTTACCACTGTCAGAACATTTCTTCAGAGCTATCAGCCCAAAAAAAAGAAGCGCCGCACCACCACCGGGTGGGCTCGAACCTCCAACCTTTCGGTCAACAGCAGATCGCGTTAGCCAATTGCGCGACGGAGACAGTCGTGCTCCACTCTCAACACCATCAGAACATATCTTCAAAGCTATCAGCGAAAAAAAAAAAGCGACACACCGTCCCCGGGTGGGCTCAAACCTCTAACCTTTCGGTTAACAGCCGATCGCGCTAGCCAATTGCGCCACAAAGACAGTCCTGCTCCAATCTCACCACCATCAAAAAATATCTTCAAAGCTATCAGCCCAAAGAAAAAAGAGCGCCGCACCATCCCCGGGTGGGCTCGAACCTCCAACTTTTCGATTAACAGCCGATCGCGCTAGCCAATTGCGCCACGGAGACAGTCGTGCTCCACTTTCACCACCATCAAAACATATCTTCAAAGCTATCAGCGCAAAGAAAAAAAAAGCGACACACCGTCCCCGGGTGGGCTCGAAACTCCAACCTTTCAGTTAGCAGCCGATCGCGCTGCCCATTGCGCCACGGAGAAAGTCCTGCTCAACTCTCACCACCATCAGAACATATCTTCAAAGCTATAAGCCTAAAGAAAAAAAAAAGCACCGCACCACTACCGGGTGGGCTCGAAACTCCAAGCTTTCGGTTAACAGCCGATCACGCTAGCCAATTGCGCCACGGAGCAGTCCTGCTTCACTCTCACCACCATCAAAACATACCTTCAAAGCTATCAACCCAAAGAAAAAAAGCGCCGCACCACCACCGGGTGGGCTCAAACCTCGAACCTTTCAGTTAACAGCCGATCGCGCTAGCCAATTACGCTACGGAGACAGTCGTGCTCCAATCTCACCACCGTCAGAACATATCTTCAAAGCTATCAGCCCAAAGAAAAAAAATGGCGCACCGCCACCGAATGGGCTCGAACCTCCAACCTTTCGGATCACAGCCGATCGCTCTAGCCAATGGTGCCACGGAGACAGTCCTGCTCCACTCTCACCACCATCAGAACATATCTTCAAAGCTATCAGCGCAAAGAAAAAAAAAGCGCCGCACCACCACCGGGTGGGCTCGAACCTCCAACCTTTCGGTTAACAGCCGATCGCGCTAGCCAATTGTGCCACGGAGACAGTCCTGCTCCAATCTCACCACCATCAGAACATATCTTCAAAGCTATCAGCCCAAAGAAAAAAAATGCCGCACCGCCACCGAATGGGCTCGAACCTCCAACCTTTCGGATCACAGCCGATTGCTCTAGCCAATTGTGCGGCGGAGACAGTCCTGCTCCACTCTCACCACCATCAGAACATATCTTCAAAGCTATCAGCCTAAAGAAAAAAGAGCGCCGCACCATCCCCGGGTGGGCTCGAACCTCCAACTTTTCGATTAACAGCCGATCGCGCTAGCCAATTGCGCCACGGAGACAGTCGTGCTCCACTTTCACCACCATCAAAACACATCTTCAAAGCTATCAGCGCAAAGAAAAAAAAAGCGACACACCGTCCCCGGGTGGGCTCGAAACTCCAACCTTTCAGTTAGCAGCCGATCGCGCTGGCCAATTGCGCCACGGAGAAAGTCCTGCTCAACTCTCACCACCATCAGAACATATCTTCAAAGCTATCAGCCTAAAGAAAAAAGAGCGCCGCACCATCCCCGGGTGGGCTCGAACCTCCAACTTTTCGATTAACAGCCGATCGCGCTAGCCAATTGCGCCACGGAGACAGTCGTGCTCCACTTTCACCACCATCAAAACATATCTTCAAAGCTATCAGCGCAAAGAAAAAAAAAGCGACACACCGTCCCCGGGTGGGCTCGAAACTCCAACCTTTCAGTTAGCAGCCGATCGCGCTGGCCAATTGCGCCACGGAGAAAGTCCTGCTCAACTCTCACCACCATCGGAACATATCTTCAAAGCTATCAGCCCAAAGAAAAAAAAGCGCCGCACCACTACCGGGTGGGCTCGAAACTCCAAGCTTTCGGTTAACAGCCGACTGCGCTAGCCAATTGCGCCACCGAGACAGTCATGCTCCACACTCACCACCATCAGAACATATTTTCCAAGCTATCTGCTCAAAGAAAAAAGCAACACACCACTCCCGGGAGGGCTCGAAACTCCAATTTTTCGGTTACCAGCCGAACGTGCTAGCCAATTGCGCCACGGAGACAGTCGTGCTCCAATCTCACCACCGTCAGAACATATCTTCAAAGCTATCAGCCCAAAGAAATAAAATGCCGCACCGCCACCGAATGGGCTCGAACCTCCAACCTTTCGGATCACAGCCGATCGCTCTAGCCAATTGTGCCACGGAGACAGTCCTGCTCCACTCTCACAACCATCAGAACATATCTTCAAAGCTATCAGCCTAAAGAAAAAAAAGCGCCGCACCACCACCGGGTGGGCTCGAACCTCCGAACTTTCGGTTAACAGCCGATCGCGCTAGCCAATTGCGCCACGGAGACAGTCGTGCTCCACCCTCACCCCCATCAGAACATTTCTTCAGAGCTATCAGTCCAAAGAAAATAAAGCGCCGCACCACCACCGGGTGGGCTCGAACCTCCAACCTTTCGGTTAACGGCCGAACGTGCTAGCCATTTGCGCCACGGAGATTGTCGTGCTCCAGTCTCACCACCGTCAGAACCTTTCTCCAAAGCTATCAGCGCAAAGAAAAAAAAGCGCCCCACCACCACCGGGTGGGCTCGAAACTCCAATTTTTCGGTTGACAGCCGAACGTGCTAGCCAATTGTGCCACGGAGATAGTCGTGCTCCAATCTCACCACCGTCAGGACATTTCTCCAAAGCTATCAGCGCAAAGAAAAAAAAGCGCCGCACCACCACCGGGTGGGCTCGAACCTCCAACCTTTCGGTTAACAGCCGATCGCGCTAGCCAATTGTGCCACGGAGACAGTCCTGCTCCAATCTCACCACCATCCGAACATATCTTCAAAGCTATCAGCCCAAAGAAAAAAAATGCCGCACCGCCACCGAATGGGCTCGAACCTCCAACCTTTCGGATTACAGCCGATCGCTCTAGCCAATTGTGCCACGAAGACAGTCCTGCTCCACTGTCACCACCATCAGAACATATCTTCAAAGCTATCAGCCTAAAGAAAAAAAAGCAACACACCACTCCCGGGAGGGCTCGAACCTTCAAACTTTCAGTTAACAGCCGATCGCGCTAGCCAATTGCGCCACGGAGAGAGTCGTGCTCCAATCTCACCACCGTCAGAACATGTCTCCAAAGCTATCAGCGCAAAGAAAAAAGCAACACACCACTCCCCAGAGGGCTCGAACCACCAACCATTCGGTTAATAGCCGATCGCGCTAGCAAATTGAGCCACGGAGACAGTCGTGCTCCACTCTTACCACTGTCAGAACATTTCTTCAGAGCTATCAGCCCAAAGAAAAAGAAGCACCGCACCACCACCGGGTGGGCTCGAACCTCCAACCTTTCGGTCAACAGCAGATCGCGTTAGCCAATTGCGCGACGGAGACAGTCGTGCTCCACTCTCAACACCATCAGAACATATCTTCAAAGCTATCAGCGAAAAGAAAAAAAAGCGACACACCGTCCCCGGGTGGGCTCAAACCTCTAACCTTTCGGTTAACAGCCGATCGCGCTAGCCAATTGCGCCACAAAGACAGTCCTGCTCCACTCTCACCACCATCAAAACATATCTTCAAAGCTATCAGCAAAAAGAAAAAAGAGCGCCGCACCATCCCCGGGTGGGCTCGAACCTCCAACTTTTTGATTAACAGCCGATCGCGCTAGCCAATTGCGCCCTGGAGACAGTCGTGCTCCACTTTCAACACCATCAGAACATATCTTCAAAGCTATCAGCGCAAAGAAAAAAAAAGCGACACACCGTCCCCGGGTGGGCTCGAAACTCCAACCTTTCAGTTATCAGCCGATCGCGCTGGCCAATTGCGCCACGGAGAAAGTCCTGCTCAACTCTCACCACCATCAGAACATATCTTAGAAGCTATCAGCCCAAAGAAAAAAAAGGGCCGCACCACTACCGGGTGGGCTCGAAACTCCAAGCTTTCGGTTAACAGCCGACCGCGCTAGCCAATTGCGCCACGGAGACAGTCATGCTCCACACTCACCACCATCAGAACATATTTTCCAAGCTATCTGCGCAAAGAAAAAAGCAACACACCACTCCCGGGAGGGCTCGAAACTCCAATTTTTCGGTTACCAGCCGAACGTGCTAGCCAATTGCGCCACGGAGACAGTCGTGCTCCACTCTCACCACCATCAGAAGATATCTTCAAAGCTATCAGCCGAAAGAAAAAAAAGCGCCGCACCACCACCGGGTGGGCTCGAACCTCCAACCTTTCGGTTATCAGCCGATCGCGATCGCCAATTACGCTACGGAGACAGTCGTGCTCCAATCTCACCACCGTCAGAACTTATCTTCAAAGCTATCAGCCCAAAGAAAAAAAGCGCCGAACCTCCACCGGGTGGGCTCGAACCTTCAACCTTTCGGTTAACAGCCGATCGCGCTAGCCAATTGCGCCAAGGAGACAGTCCTGCTCCTCTCTCAGCACCACCAGAACATATCTTCAAAGCAATCAGCCCATAGAAAAAAAGCCCACACCACCATCGGGTGGGCTCGAACCTCCAACCTTTCGGTTAACGGCCGAACGTGCTAGCCAATTGCGCCACGGAGATTGTCGTGCTCCAGTCTCACCACCGTCAGAACCTTTCTCTAAAGCTATCAGCGCAAAGAAAAAAAAGCGCCCCACCACCACCGCGTGGGCTCGAAACTCCAATTTTTCGGTTGACAGCCGAACGTGTTAGCCAATTGTGCCACGGAGATAGTCGTGCTCCAATCTCACCACCGTCAGAACATTTCTCCAAAGCTATCAGCGCAAAGAAAAAAAAGCGCCGCACCATCACCGGGTGGGCTCGAACCTCCAACCTTTCGGTTAACAGCCGATCGCGCAAGCCGATTGTGCCACGGAGACAGTCCTGCTCCACTCTCACCACCATCAGAACATATCTTAGAAGCTATCAGCCCAAAGAAAAAAAAGCGCCGCACCATTACCGGGTGGGCTCGAAACTCCAAGCTTTCGGTTAACAGGCGACCGCGCTAGCCAATTGCGCCACGGAGACATTCATGCTCCACACTCACCACCATCAGAACATATTTTCCAAGCTATCTGCGCAAAGAAAAAAGCAACACACCACTCCCGGGAGGGCTCGAAACTCCAATTTTTCGGTTACCAGCCGAACGTGCTAGCCAATTGCGCCACGGAGACAGTCGTGCTCCACTCTCACCATCATCAGAACAATTCTTCAGAGCTATCAGCCCAAAGAAAGAAAGCGCTGCACCACCACCGGGTGGGCTCGTACCTCCAACCTTTCGGTTAACAGCCGATCGCGCTAGCCAATTGCGCCACGGAGACAGTCCTGCTCCACTCTCACCACCATCAGAAGATATCTTCAAAGCTATCAGCCGAAAGAAAACAAAGCGCCGCACCACCACCGGGTGGGCTCGAACCTCCAACCTTTCGGTTATCAGCCGATCGCGATCGCCAATTACGCTACGGAGACAGTCGTGCTCCAATCTCACCACCGTCAGAACTTATCTTCAAAGGTATCAGCCCAAAGAAAAAAAGCGCCGCACCGCCACCGGGTGGGCTCGAACCTCCAACCTTTCGGTTAACAGCCGATCACTCTAGCCAATTGCGCCACGGAGACAGTCCTGCTCCACTCTCACCACCGTCAGAACATGTCTCCAAAGCTATCAGCCCAAAGAAAGAAAGCGCTGCACCACCACCGGGAGGGCTCGAACCTCCAACCTTTCAGTTAACAGCCGATCGCGCTAGCCGATTGCGCCACGGAGACAGTCGTGCTCCAATCTCACCACCGTCAGAACATGTCTCCAAAGCTATCAGCGCAAAGAAAAAAGCAACACACCACTCCCGGGTGGGCTCGAACCTCCAACCTCTCGGTTAACAGCCGATCGCGCTAGCCAATTTCGCCACGAAGACAGTCGTGCTCCACTCTCACCACCGTCAGAACATTTCTTCAGAGCTATAAGCCTAAAGAAAAAAAAGCGCCGCACCACTACCGGGTGGGCTGGAAACTCCAAGCTCTCGGTTAACAGCCGACCGCGCTAGCCATTTGCGCCACGGAGACAGTCCTGCTCCACTCTCACCACCATCAGAAGATATCTTCAAAGCTATCAGCCGAAAGAAAAAAAAGCGCCGCACCACCACCGGGTGGACTCCAACCTCCAACCTTTTGGTTATCAGCCGATCGCGATCACCAATAGCGCCACGGAGACAGTCCTGCTCCACTCTCACCACCATCAGAACATATCTTCAAAGCTATAAGCCTAAAGAAAAAAAAAGCGCCGCACCACTACCGGGTGGGCTCGAAACTCCAAGCTTTCGGTTGTCAAACGAAAGTGCTAGCCAATTGCGCCACGGAGACAGTCGTGCTCCACTCTCACCACCGTCAGAACATTTCTTCAGAGCTATCAGCCCAAAGAAAAAAAGCGCCGCACCACCACCGGGTGGGCTCGAACCTCCAACCACCCCGCCGCGGTGGTCTAGTGGCTAAGGTAGTCGGCTGCTGACCCGCAGGTCGCGGGTTCGATTCCCGGCTGCGGCGGCTGCATTTCCGATGGAGGCGTAAATGTTGTAGGCCCGTGTACTCAGATTTGGGTGCACGTTAAAGAACCCCAGGTGGTCAAAATTTCCGGAGTCCTCCACTACGGCGTCTCTCATAATCAAATGGTGGTTTTGGGACGTTAAACCTTACAAATCAATCGAACCTCCAACCTTTCGGTTAACAGCCGATCGAGCTAGCCAATTGCGCCACGAAGACAGTCGTGCTCCACTCTCACCACCGTCAGAACATTTCTTCAGAGCTATCAGCCCAAAAAAAAGCAACACACCACTCCCGAGAGGGCTCGAACCTCCAACCTTTCGGTTAACAGCCGATCGCGCAAGCCAATTGTGCCACGGAGACAGTCCTACTATACTCTCATCAGCATCAGAAGATATCTTCAAAGCTATCAGCCGAAAGAAAAAAAAGCGCCGCACCACCACCGGGTGGGCTCGAACCTCCAACCTTTCGGTTATCAGCCGATCGCGATCGCCAATTACGCTACGGAGACAGTCGTGCTCCAATCTCACCACCGTCAAAACTTATCTTCAAAGCTATCAGCCCAAAGAAAGAAAGCGCTGCACCGCCACCGGGTGGGCTCGAACCTCCAACCTTTCGGTTAACAGCCGATCGCTCTAGCCAATTGCGCCACGGAGACAGTCCTGCTCCACTCTCACCACCATCAGAACATATCTTCAAAGCTATCAGCCTAAAGAAAAAAAAGCAACACACCACTACAGGGAGGGCTCGAACCTCCAACCTTTCAGTTAACAGCCGATCGCGCTAGCTGATTGCGCCACGGAGACAGTCGTGCTCCAATCTCACCACCGTCAGAACATGTCTCCAAAGCTATCAGCGCAAAGAAAAAAGCAACACACCACTCCCGGGAGGGCTCGAACCTCCAATTTTTCGGTGGACAGCCGAACGTGCTAGCCAATTGCGCCACGGAGACAGTCGTGCTCCACTCTCACCATCATCAGAACAATTCTTCAGAGCTATCAGCCCAAAGAAAGAAAGCGCTGCACCACCACCGGGTGGGCTCGTACCTCCAACTTTTCGGTTAACAGCCGATCGCGCTAGCCAATTGCGCCACGGAGACAGTCCTGCTCCACTCTCACCACCATCAGAAGATATCTTCAAAGCTATCAGCCGAAAGAAAAAAAAGCGCCGCACCACCACCGGGTAGGCTCGAACCTCCAACCTTTCGGTTATCAGCCGATCGCGATCGCCAATTACGCTACGGAGACAGTCGTGCTCCAATCATCACCGTCAGAAGTTATCTTCAAAGCTATCAGCTTAAAGAAAAAAAAGCAACACACCACTACCGGGAGGGCTCGAACCTCCAACCTTACAGTTAACAGCTGATCGCGCTAGCCAATTGCGCCACGGAGACAGTCCTGCTCCACTCTCACCACCATCAGAACATATCTTCAAAGCTATCAGCCTAAAGAAAAAAAGCAACACACCACTACAGGGAGGGCTCGAACCTCCAACCTTTCAGTTAAAAGCCGATCGCGCTAGCCAATTGCGCCACGGAGACAGTCGTGCTCCAATCTCACCACCGTCAGAACATGTCTCCAAAGCTATCAGCCCAAAGAAAGAAAGCGCTGCACCACCACCGGGTGGGCTCGTACCTCGAACCTTTCGGTTAACAGCCGATCGCGCTAGCCAATTGCGCCACGGAGACAGTCCTGCTCCACTCTCACCACCATCAGAAGATATCTTCAAAGCTATCAGCCGAAAGAAAAAAAAGCGCCGCACCACCACCGGGTGGGCTCGAACCTCCAACCTTTCGGTTATCAGCCGATCGCGATCGCCAATTACGCTACGGAGACAGTCGTGCTCCAATCTCACCACCGTCAGAACTTATCTTCAAAGCTATCAGCCCAAAGAAAAAAAGCGCCGCACCGCCACCGGGTGGGCTCGAACCTCCAACCTTTCGGTTAACAGCCGATCGCGATCGCCAATAGCGCCACGGAGACAGTCCTGCTCCACTCTCACCACCATCAGAACATATCTTCAAAGCTATCAGCTTAAAGAAAAAAAAGCAACACACCACTACCGGGAGGGCTCGAACCTCCAACCTTTCAGTTAACAGGCGATCGCGCTAGCCAATTGCGCCAAGGAGACAGTCGTGCTCCAATCTCACCACCGTCAGAACATGTCTCCAAAGCTATCAGCGCTAAAAAAAGCAACACACCACTCCCGGGAGGGCTCGAAACTCCAATTTTTCTGTTATCAACCGAACGTGCTAGCCAATTGCGCCACGGAGACAGTCGTGCTCCACTCTCACCACCGTCAGAAAATTTCTTGAGAGCTTTCAGCCCAAAGAAAAAAAAGCGCTGCACCACCACCGGGTGGGCTCGAACCTCCAACCTTTCGGTTAACAGCCGATCGCGCTAGCCAATTGCGCCACGAAGACGGTCGTGCTCCACTCTCACCACCGTCAGAACATTTCTTCAGAGCTATAAGCCCAAAGAAAAAAAAGCGCTGCACCACAACCGGGTGGGAACGAACCTCCAACCTTTCGGTTAACAGCCGATCGCGCTAGCCATTTGCGCCACGGAAACAGTCGTGCTCCACTCTCACCACCGTCAGAACATTTCTTCAGAGCTATCAGCCCAAAGAAAAAAAAGCGCCGCACCACCACCGGGTGGGCTCGAACCTCCAACCACCCCGCCGCGGTGGTCTAGTGGCTAAGGTAGTCGGCTGCTGACCCGCAGGTCGCGGGTTCGATTCCCGGCTGCGGCGGCTGCATTTCCGATGGAGGCGGAAATGTTGTAGGCCCGTGTACTCAGATTTGGGTGCACGTTAAAGAACCCCAGGTGGTCAAAATTTCCGGAGCCCTCCACTACGGCGTCTCTCATAATCAAATGGTGGTTTTGGGACGTTAAACCCTACAAATCAATCGAACCTCCAACCTTTCGGTTAACAGCCGATCGAGCTAGCCAATTGCGCCACGAAGACAGTCGTGCTCCACTCTCACCACCGTCAGAACATTTCTTCAGAGCTATCAGCCCAAAGAAAAAAAAGCAACACACCACTCCCGAGAGGGCTCGAACCTCCAACCTTTCGGTTAACAGCCGATCGCGCAAGCCAATTGCGCCACGAAGACAGTCCTACTATACTCTCTTCAGCATCAGAACATATCTTCAAAGCTATCGGCCCAAACAAAAGTGCCGCACCACCAGCAGGTGGGCTCGAACCTCCAACTTTTCGGTTAACTGCCGAAAGCGCTAGCCAATTGCGCCACGGAGACAGTCGTGCTCCACTCTCACCACCGTCAGAACATTTCTTCAGAGCTATCAGCCCAAAGAAAAAGAAGCGCCGCACCACCACCGGGTGGGCTCGAACCTCCAACCTTTCGGTCAACAGCAGATTGCGCTAGCCAATTGCGCCACGGAGACAGTCGTGCTCCACGCTCACCCCCGTCAGAACATTTCTTCAGAGCTATAAGCCTAAAGAAAAAAAAAGCGCCGCACCACTACCGGGTGGGCTGGAAACTCCAAGCTTTCGGTTAACAGCCGATCGCGCTAGCCATTTGCGCCACGGAGACAGTCCTGCTCCACTCTCACCACCATCAGAACAATTCTTCAGAGCTATCAGCCCAAAGAAAGAAAGCGCTGCACCACCACAGGGTGGGCTCGTACCTCCAACCTTTCGGTTAATAGCCGATCGCGCTAGCCAATTGCGCCACAGAGACAGTCCTGCTCCACTCTCACCACCATCAGAAGATATCTTCAAAGCTATCAGCCGAAAGAAAAAAAAGCGCCGCACCACCACCAGGTGGGCTCGAACCTACAACCTTTCGGTTATCAGCCGATCGCGATCGCCAATTACGCTACGAAGACAGTCGTGCTCCAATCTCACCACCGTCAGAACTTATCTTCAAAGCTATCAGCCCAAAGAAAAAAAGCGCCGCACTGCCACCGGGTGGGCTCGAACCTCCAACCTTTCGGTTAACAGCCAATCGCTCTAGCCAATTGCGCCACGGAGACAGTCCTGCTCCACTCTCACCACCATCAGAACATATCTTCAAAGCTATCAGCCTAAAGAAAAAAAAGCAACACACCACTAACGGGAGGGCTAGAACCTCCAACCTTTCAGTTAACAGCCGATCGCGCTAGCCAATTGCGCCACGGAGGCATTCGTGCTCCAATCTCACCACCGTCAGAACATGTCTCCAAAGCTATCAGCGCAAAGAAAAAAGCAACACACCACTCCCGGGAGGGCTCGAAACTCCAATTTTTCGGTTATCAACCGAACGTGCTAGCCAATTGCGCCACGGAGACAGTCGTGCTCCACTCTCACCACCGTCAAAAAATTTCTTCAGAGCTTTCAGCCCAAAGTAAAAAAAGCGCTGCACCACCACCGGGTGGGCTCGAACCTCCAACCTTTCGGTTAACAGCCGATCGCGCTAGCCAATTGCGCCACGAAGACAGTCGTGCTCCACTCTCACCACCGTCAGAACATTTCTTCAGAGCTATAAGCCTAAAGAAAAAAAAAGCGCCGCACCACTACCGGGTGGGCTGGAAACTCCAAGCTTTCGGTTAACAGCCGATCGCGCTAGCCATTTGCGCCACGGAGACAGTCCTGCTCCACTCTCACCACCATCAGAAGATATCTTCAAAGCTATCAGCCGAAAGAAAAAAAAGCGCCGCACCACCACCGGGTGGACTCCAACCTCCAACCTTTTGGTTATCAGCTGATCGCGATCGCCAATAGCGCCACGGAGACAGTCCTGCTCCACTCTCACCACCATCAGAACATATCTTCAAAGCTATAAGCCTAAAGAAAAAAAAAGCGCCGCACCACTACCGGGTGGGCTCGAAACTCCAAGCTTTCGGTTGTCAAACGAACGTGCTAGCCAATTGCGCCACGGAGACAGTCGTGCTCCACTCTCACCACCGTCAGAACATTTCTTCAGAGCTATCAGCCCAAAGAAAAAAAAGCGCCGCACCACCACCGGGTGGGCCCGAACCTCCAACCACCCCGCCGCCGTGGTCTAGTGGCTAAGGTAGTCGGCTGCTGACCCGCAGGTCGCGGGTTCGATTCCCGGCTGCGGCGGCTGCATTTCCGATTGAGGCGGAACTGTTGTAGGCCCGTGTACTCAGATTTGGGTGCACGTTAAAGAACCCCAGGTGGTCAAAATTTCCGGAGCCCTCCACTACGGCGTCTCTCATAATCAAATGGTGGTTTTGGGACGTTAAACCCTACAAATCAATCGAACCTCCAACCTTTCGGTTAACAGCCGATCGAGCTAGCCAATTGCGCCACGAAGACAGTCATGCTCCACCCTCACCACCGTCAGAACATTTCTTCAGAGCTATCAGCCCAAAGAAAAAAAAAGCAACACACCACTCCCGAGAGGTCTCGAACCTTCAACCTTTCGGTTAACAGCCGATCGCGCAAGCCGATTGCGCCACGGAGACAGTCCTACTATACTCTCATCAGCATCAGAACATATCTTCAAAGCTATCGGCCCAAACAAAAGTGCCGCACCACCAGCAGGTGGGCTCGAACCTCCAACTTTTCGGTTAACTGCCGAACGCGCTAGCCAATCGCGCCACGGAGACAGTCGTGCTCCACTCTCACCACCGTCAGAACATTTCTTCAGAGCTATCAGCCCAAAAAAAAAGAAGCGCCGCACCACCACCGGGTGGGCTCGAACCTCCAACCTTTCGGTCAACAGCAGATTGCGCTAGCCAATTGCGCCACGGAGGCAGTCGTGCTCCAGTCTCACCACCATCAGAACATATTTTCAAAGCTATCAGCGCAAAGAAAAACGCGACACACCACTCCAGGGAGGGCTCGAAACTCCAATTTTTCGGTTAACAGCCGAATGTGCTAGCCAATTGCGCCAAGGAGACAGTCGTGCTCCTATCTCACCACCGCGAGAACATTTCTCCAAAGCTATCAGTGCAAAGAAAAAAAAGCGCCGCACCACCACCGGGTGGGCTCGAAACTCCAATTTTTCGGTTAACAGCCAAACGTGCTAGCCAATTGCGCCACGGAGACAGTCGTGCTTCACTCTCACCACCGTCAGAACATTTCTTCAGAGCTATCAGCCCAAAGAAAAAAAAAGCGCCGCACCACCACCGGGTGGGCTTGAACCTCCAACCTTTCGGTTAACAGCCGATCGCGCTAGCCAATTGTGCCACGGAGACAGTCGTGCTCCACGCTCACCACCGTCAGAACATTTCTTCAGAGCTATCAGCCCAAAGAAAATAAAGCACCGCACCACCACCGGGTGGGCTCGAACCTCCAACCTTTAGGTTAACAGCGGATAGCGCTAGCCAATTGGGCCACGGAGACAGTCGTGCTCCACTCTCACCAACATCAGAACATATCTTCAAAGCTATCAGCCCAAAGAAAAAAAAAAGCGCCGCACCACCACCGGGTGGGCTCGAACCTCAAACCTTTCGGTTAACAGCCGATTGCGCTAGCCAATTGCGCCACGGAGACAGTCCTGCTCCTCTCTCAGCACCATCAGATCATATCTTCAAAGCAATCAGCCCATAGAAAAAAAAGCCCACACCACCATCGGGTGGGCTCGAACCTCCAACCTTTCGGTTAACGGCCGAACGTGCTAGCCAATTGCGCCACGGAGATTGTCGTGCTCCAGTCTCACCACCGTCAGAACCTTTCTCTAAAGCTATCAGCGCAAAGAAAAAAAAAGCGCCCCACCACCACCGCGTGGGCTCGAAACTCCAAATTTTCGAATGACAGCCGAACGTGTTAGCCAATTGTGCCACGGAGATAGTCGTGCTCCAATCTCACCACCGTCAGAGCATTTCTCCAAAGCTATCAGCGCAAAGAAAAAAAAGCGCCGCACCATCCCCGGGTGGACTCGAACCTCCAACCTTTCGGTTAACAGCCGATCGCGCTAGCCGATTGTGCCACGGAGACAGTCCTGCTCCACTCTCACCACCATCAGAACATATCTTCAAAGCTATCAACCCAAAGAAAAAAAAGCGCCGCACCACCCGCGGGTGGGCTCGAACCGCCAACCTTTCCGTTAACAGCCGATCGCGCTAGCCAATTGCGCCACGGAGACAGTCGGGATCCACTCTCACCACCATCAGAACATATCTTCAAAGCTATCAGCGCAAAGAAAAAAAAGCGACACACCGTCCCCGGGTGGGCTCGAAACTCCAACCTTTCGGTTGACAGCTGATCGCGCTAGCCAATTGCGCCACGGAGACAGTCCTGCTCCACTCTCACCACCATCAGAACATATCTTCAAAGGTATCAGCTCAAAGAAAAAAAAGCGCCGCACCACTACCGGGTGGGCTCGAAACTCCAAGCTTTCGGTTAACAGCCGATCGCGCTAGCCAATTGCGCCACGGAGACAGTCCTGCTCCACTCTCACCACCATCAGAACATATCTTCAAAGCCATCAGCCCAAAGAAAAAAAAGCGCCGCACCACCACCGGGTGGGCTCGAACCTCCCACCTTTCAATTAAGAGCCGATCGCGCTGGCCAATTGTGCCACGGAGACAGTCCTGCTCCTCTCTCACCACCATCAGAACATAACTTCAAAGCTATCAGCCCATAGAAAAAAAAGCCCGCACCACCACCGAGTGGGCTCGAACCTCCAACCTTTCGGTTAACGGCCGAACGCGCTAGCCAATTGCGCCACGGAGACAGTCCTGCTCCAATCTCACCACTATCAGAACACATCTTCAAAGCTGTCAGCCCAAAGAAAAAAAGTAACACACCACTCCCGGGAGGGCTCGAACCTCCAACCTTTCGGTTAACAGCCGATCGCGCTAGCCAATTGTGCCACGGAGACAGTCGTGCTCCACGCTCACCACCGTCAGAACATTTCTTCAGAGCTATCAGCCCAAAGAAAATAAAGCACCGCACCACCACCGGGTGGGCTCGAACCTCCAACCTTTAGGTTAACAGCGGATAGCGCTAGCCAATTGGGCCACGGAGACAGTCGTGCTCCACTCTCACCAACATCAGAACATATCTTCAAAGCTATCAGCCCAAAGAAAAAAAAAGCGCCGCACCACCACCGGGTGGGCTCGAACCTCAAACCTTTCGGTTAACAGCCGATTGCGCTAGCCAATTGCGCCACGGAGACAGTCCTGCTCCTCTCTCAGCACCATCAGATCATATCTTCAAAGCAATCAGCCCATAGAAAAAAAAGCCCACACCACCATCGGGTGGGCTCGAACCTCCAACCTTTCGGTTAACGGCCGAACGTGCTAGCCAATTGCGCCACGGAGATTGTCGTGCTCCAGTCTCACCACCGTCAGAACCTTTCTCTAAAGCTATCAGCGCAAAGAAAAAAAAAGCGCCCCACCACCACCGCGTGGGCTCGAAACTCCAAATTTTCGAATGACAGCCGAACGTGTTAGCCAATTGTGCCACGGAGATAGTCGTGCTCCAATCTCACCACCGTCAGAGCATTTCTCCAAAGCTATCAGCGCAAAGAAAAAAAAGCGCCGCACCATCCCCGGGTGGACTCGAACCTCCAACCTTTCGGTTAACAGCCGATCGCGCTAGCCGATTGTGCCACGGAGACAGTCCTGCTCCACTCTCACCACCATCAGAACATATCTTCAAAGCTATCAGCCCAAAGAAAAAAAAAGCGCCGCACCACCCGCGGGTGGGCTCGAACCGCCAACCTTTCCGTTAACAGCCGATCGCGCTAGCCAATTGCGCCACGGAGACAGTCGGGATCCACTCTCACCACCATCAGAACATATCTTCAAAGCTATCAGCGCAAAGAAAAAAAAGCGACACACCGTCCCCGGGTGGGCTCGAAACTCCAACCTTTCGGTTGACAGCTGATCGCGCTAGCCAATTGCGCCACGGAGACAGTCCTGCTCCACTCTCACCACCATCAGAACATATCTTCAAAGGTATCAGCTCAAAGAAAAAAAAGCGCCGCACCACTACCGGGTGGGCTCGAAACTCCAAGCTTTCGGTTAACAGCCGATCGCGCTAGCCAATTGCGCCACGGAGACAGTCCTGCTCCACTCTCACCACCATCAGAACATATCTTCAAAGCCATCAGCCCAAAGAAAAAAAAGCGCCGCACCACCACCGGGTGGGCTCGAACCTCCCACCTTTCAATTAAGAGCCGATCGCGCTAGCCAATTGTGCCACGGAGACAGTCCTGCTCCTCTCTCACCACCATCAGAACATAACTTCAAAGCTATCAGCCCATAGAAAAAAAAGCCCGCACCACCACCGAGTGGGCTCGAACCTCCAACCTTTCGGTTAACGGCCGAACGCGCTAGCCAATTGCGCCACGGAGACAGTCCTGCTCCAATCTCACCACTATCAGAACACATCTTCAAAGCTGTCAGCCCAAAGAAAAAAAGTAACACACCACTCCCGGGAGGGCTCGAACCTCCAACCTTTCCGTTAACAGCGGATCGCGCTAGCCAATTGCGCCACGGAGACAGTCGTGGTCCACTCTCACCACCAACAGAACATATCTTCAAAGCTATCAATGCAATGAAAAAGCAACACACCACTCCCGGGAGTGCTCGAAACCCCAATTTTTCGGTTAACAGCCGAACGTGCTAGCCAATTGCGCCACGGAGACAGTCGTGCTCCACTCTCACCACCATCCGAACATTTCTTCAGAGCTATTAGCCTAAAGAAAAAAAAGCGCCGCACCACCACCGGGTGGGCTCGAACCTCAAACCTTTTGGTTAACAGCCGATCGCGCTAGCCAATTGCGCCACGGAGCCAGTCCTGCTCTACTCTCACCTCCATGAGATCATATCTTCAAAGCTATCAGCCAAAGAAAAAAACAGCGCCGCACCACCACCGGGTGGGCTCGAACCTGCCACCTTTCGGTTAACAGCCGATCGCGCTAGCGAATTGCGCCACGGAGATAGTCCTGCTTCACACTCACCACCATCAGAACATATCTTAAGAGCTATCAGCCCAAAGGAAAAAAAGCGCCGCGCCACCACCGGGTGGGCTCGAACCTCCAACTTTTCGGTTAACAGCATATAGCGCTAGCCTATTGCGCCACGCAGACAGTCGTGCTCCACTCTCGCCACCATCAGAACATATCTTCAAAGCTATCAGCGCAAAGAAAAAAGAACGCACCACTCCCGGGAGGGGTCGAATCTCCAACCTTTCGGTTAACAGCCGATCGCGCTAGCCAACTGCGCCACGGAGACAGTCCTGCTCCACTCTCATCACCATCAGAACATATTAACGCGTAAGTACTGGTGGACCAAAACGACGATAAGGGGATTTGGCGGACACCAGGTAGTGGAGCTCTGGCTGATTGGAGATAAAGAAGGCGATCTTGCTGTTTGGCTGCTGAGAGCCCCTGTGTCAACGTTTATCTGCCTTTGGTTCACGCTGTACCGTAACACTGGTGGAAGTGCTGGGACGCAACCCTACCTAATGCTCCATACTCCCACTGGGAGCCGTTCATCTAGCTCGGACGCATTGTCACCCATTGCAACTCCCGTGCACCGGTTCAGTCGGCGGCTGATAGGCCTCGCTCCAGAGTTCACGCCTTCCACGGAACCTCGCAAGTGCCGATTACCTCTCCAAATGGCCAACACCAGTCCGCAACCGGCGCCCCAAGGCCCCCCGCCAACACAGCCTTCACAGGTAACCATCTTTCAACCGCTGGTTCCCTATCACTTTAGTGGCGGCGCACATGAAGACGTGGACGACTGGCTTGAGCACTATGAGCGTGTCGCCAAGATTAATCTGTGGCCTGAACAAGAAAAGCTCTCACGCGCCTATTTCTACCTTGACGGCGGTGCGAAAATTTGGTATGAGAACAGAGAACCCAGTCTGTTAACTTGGGGCGCCTTCCGACAACAGCTTGTCGATACGTTCACCAATGTCGATCGACGCGACCGTGCGCAGCAGCTGTTGGAGCTACGGGTTCAACAACCCAATGAAAGCGTTACTATGTTTGCTGAAGATATGACTCGTCTTTTTCGTCGAGCTGACCCGAACATGAGTGAAGATAGGAAGTTGACCTACCTCATGCGCGGCGTTAAGGAGCAACTTTTCGCCGGGCTACTGCGCCACCCTCCAAGTACCGTAGTTGACTTCATCAAGGAGGCTACGGCTATCGAGCGGGCGCTTCATCAACGATGCAGGCAGTATCATCGAATGTCTAGCAGCGCCCCAATCAATGCTGCCGCCATACCTGAGGATCAAAGCTCCTTGCGAGACCTCATTAGGGAGATAGTTCGCGAAGAACTGCAAAAGTTCCGAAATCCAGTTGCTCAAACCCCCGTTGCGTCCGTCGCTGAACTGGTACGCGACGAAATCCGCCGCGCATTTTCTACCACTGGTCCTGGTGACGAGCACCGTCCCATGAGCTATGCCGATGCTCTGCGACGTTCACCATCTGGTACATCGCCGCCATATCACCCAGTGCCGACGGCCCCTACGTCACCACGGCAAGAGCAGACCCTCAGCCGACCGCCAAGCCAACCGACGTACCACCAGGCGCCCACAGCAGCACCATGGACATCGTCGCAAGAAGGGAGGTTCAGACGTCCACCCCTCCGAAGAACAGACGCATGGCGCACAATCGATCGACGTCCACTATGCTTTAACTGCGGAGGTGCAGGTCATATTGCCCGTCATTGCTGGCACCGCAGTGATCCGTTCCGCCCTCTTCGAACATGGTCTGACGATCGACGTGCGAACGAAGAATACATACCACGCCGGGAGGACGCCTCTTTCCATGGAGGCCGTTCTCACTTTTACGAATACCGTACTTCTGACGAGGAGGCAATACCTACCCGCCAGCCAGGTTTGGGACGTCAATCCCGCTCTCCTTCTCCTGCTCATTCGCCTTCGTCACACCGACGTACCTCCGCGGACCTTAACGCAAGAAGGTCACCCAGCCCGCGACGGGGAAACTGAGGGCGGCGACCTCCGGGGGTAAGGTTGCAGGCCATGAAGATGACGACGAAAAGCCCCCATTACACGACGCTGTAAATCCGACAAGACGTGAGAGCGACGACATTGTGACCGCTGACCTGAGTGTTTATCTTGACGGCCAGAAAGTGACAGCCTTAGTCGACACCGGTGCCGATTTTTCTAACATCAGTCAGGACCTCGCCATCCGCCTCAAGAAAGTGAAGACACCGTGGACAGGCCCTCAAATAAGGACGGCAGGTGGTCAGTTATTGCTGCCCTCTGGAAGATGTAGCGAGAATTGACATAGGAGGTTCTTCTTTCGTTGCGTCGTTCGTCGTTCTCGCCGCATGCTGCAAGGATCTAATTATTGGTATGGACTTCTTACGAGAGTACGGCGCCATCATCAATATCCCAGACAGTTTGATTACATTCCGCAACAGTTAGGGCGCACCTGATTGTACACAGGCGCGACCAAGCCAATTGCGTCTAACTGATGACGATGTGGTTCTCCCTCCTCGGTCATGCACGCTTGTTTCTGTGGCAGCCGCTGTCCAGTTTGACGGCGAAGGAGTAGCAGATCGAATAACCTCGCTCCTTTTCACACATGGCATTTCCGTCGCAAGAGGTATCGTCAGTGTCACCGCTGGACGCACGGACTTGCTTCTGACAAATTTTAGTGATGAGCGCCGGCACCTTCCAAAAGGCATGGCCGTCGCTTACTTCGATGATATCACAGACGCAGAAGGCTGCTTGGCAGTAGTTGACGAGGCGCCAAAACTTGATTCAACACCAGTCCTTGACGTTAGCACTGCTTTGCCTAAGAACGAGCGAAAGAGGCTTCTTGACCTACTGGCCGAATTCAAAGACTGCTTTTCGACAACATCAAGAGTTGGCCGCACACCTCTCACCAAGCATCGAATCATTACCGAGGACAAGGCGAGACCAATTCACCAAAACCCCTATCGCGTGGCTGCAAAGGAACGCGAAGTGATACAAGAGCAAGTCGACAAAATGCTAGAAGATGACGTCATTCAGCCCTCAAAAAGCCATGGGCGTCACCTGTAGTCCTCGTTAGAAAAAAAGATGGCAGCCTGCGCTTCTGTGTAGATTACCGAAAACTCAATCAGGTGACAAAGAGAGATGTGTATCCACTTCCTCGTATAGATAACTCTCTCGACAAACTTCGACAAGCTCGTTACTTTTCATCGATGGACTTAAGGAGTGGGTATTGGCAAATCGAGGTAGACCCAAGAGACCGCGAGAAGACTGCTTTTGTGACACCAGATGGCTTATATGAATTTAAAGTCTTGCCCTTTGGTTTATGTTCAGCGCCGGCTACCTTTCAAAGACTTATGGATACCGTACTTTCTGGGTTGAAGTGGAAAACCTGCTTGGTCTACCTTGATGATGTCGTAGTTTTCGCCGCAACGTTTGACCAGCACCTTAAAAGACTTGAGGTAGTTTTACAAGCCATACGGTCTGCGGGCTTGACGTTGACGCCTGAAAAGTGCCACTTTTGCTATGAAGAACTGCAATTTCTTGGCCACGTTGTCAGTCACGCAGGCGTTCGTCCTGATCCTGAAAAGATCGCAGCTGTTGCACAGTTCCCGGTGCCGACTGATAAGAAAGCTGTCAGACGATTCCTCGGACTATGTGCGTATAATAGGCGATTCATCGCAGACTTCGCACGCATCGCATCACCGTTGACCCGCCTCACGAGAGAAGACGTTGCTTTCCAATGGAGCAACGAAGAGGAAGCTGCTTTTAAGAACCTCCGCCAGAGACTACAGATGCCTCCAGTGCTTGCCCACTTTGATGAGAAAGCGCCAACGATGCTACACACTGATGCCAGCAATATTGGTTTGGGAGCTGTGCTTGTGCAGCTGCAAGAGGGCACAGAAAGAGTAATCGCCTATGCAAGCCGAACACTAACACGCGCCGAGACCCAATTACTCCACGACTGAGAAGGAATGCCTCGCCGTGGTATGGGCGGTCACAAAATTTCGTCCGTATTTATACGGCCGCCCTTTCAAAGTCATCAGCGACCACCACTCACTGTGTTGGTTGACAAATCTTAAAGATCCTACCGGGAGATTAGCGCGTTGGAGTCTCGGGCTGCAGGAGTACGACATGACTGTCGTACACAAGTCAGGAAAGCGCCACATGGACGCTGACTGTCTATCCCGCTCACCCATTGAATCGGCAACTCTATCCGATGAGGAGGAAACAGCATTTCTCGGCGTGCTTGACTCAAGCACTATTGCACAGCAACAACGTGGTGACCCTGAGTTACAAGCCCTAATTAATTACCTGGAGGGAAGATCTCAGAAGGCACCAACTGTTTTCGTAAGAGCGCTGTCATCATTTTGCTTACGGAGCGGAGTACTATACAAAAGAAACTTCTCTTCGACAGGATCTGCGTATTTGCTCGTCATCCCAGCAGCCCTTCGCTCCGAAGTACTCGAAGCATGCCACAACGAGGTGACTTCAGGCCACTTAGGTTACACAAGAACGTTGGCCAGAGTACGGCAGCGCTACTTCTGGCCAAGACTGACCGTAGCTGTAAAACACCATGTTCGTACTTGCCTCGACAGCCAGCGACGGAAGTCACCGCCGACTAAACCAGCTGGCCTCCTGCAGCCCGTGCAGGTCCCAAGAACACCATTCGACCAGATTGGCATGGATATTTTGGGCCCACTTCCTACTTCTACTGCTGGGAACCGCTGGGTTATTGTCGCGACTGATTACCTTACCCGTTATGCTGAAACAAAGGCTATCCAGAGAGGTACAGCAGCGGAGGTGGCACAATTTTTCATCGAGAACGTTGTCCAGCGGCATGGTGCACCAAGCGTCGTAATCACAGACAGAGGAACCACATTTACGGCAGCTTTTTTGGAACAAGTCCTCATGCTGAGTGGAACAACTCATTGTAAGACCACCGCCTACCACCCGCAAACGCACGGGCTTACAGAGCGTCTGAACAAAACAATTAAAGACATGCTTTCTATGTACGTAGACGTCGAGCACAAAAATTGGGACGAAATCTTGCCATATATCACGTTTGCATACAACACTGCCAAGCAAGAAACTACCCAGATGACCCCGTTCAGCCTAATTCACGGAAGGGAAGTACGAACCATGATAGATGCGATGCTAGCGCACGAATGCGACGACATCGAACCGGACGCCAAGATGTTTATAGAACGAGCGGAAGAAGCAAGACAACTAGCACGCCTGCGAATCCAGCAACAACAAGAGTACGACGCGAGCCGCTACAATTCTCGCCGCAGAACAGTCGTTTACCATACCGGCGACAGAGTATGGGTTTGGACACCCATACGGAAACGAGGACTCTCTGAAAAGCTCCTAAGGAGATACTTTGGGCCATATCTAGTACTGCGACGACTGAGTGATGTTACCTACGAGGTCGTCCCCGACAGTTCACATAGTACGAGGCTTCGCCAGCACCGTCCAGAACTAGTTGACGTTGTGCGCATGAAGCCTTATGAAAGGTAGTGACTGCGCAAGACACTTCTTGAAGAACAGAAAAAAAACTGCACTTCTGGTTCAGCATCGGGGCGATGCTCATTAAGAGGGGGAGCAAATGACGCGTGTGTACTGGTGGACCAAAACGACGATAAGGGGATTTGGCGGACACCAGGTAGTGGAGCTCTGGCTGATTGGAGATAAAGAAGGCGATCTTGCTGTTTGGCTGCTGAGAGCCCCTGTGTCAACGTTTATCTGCCTTTGGTTCACGCTGTACCGTGACAATATCTTCAAAGCTATGAGCTTAAAGAAAAAAAAGCGCCGCACCACCACCAGGTGGGCTCGAACTCCAACCTTTCAGTTATCAGCCGATCACGGTCGCCAATTGCGCCACGGAGACAGTCCTGCTCCACTCTCACCACCATCGGAACATATCTTCAAAGCTATCAGCCAAAAAAAAAGCGCCGCACCACTACCGGGTGGGCTCAAAACTCCAAGCTTTCGGTTAACAGCCGATCGCGCTTGCCAATTGCGCCACAGAGACAGTCCTGCTCCACTCTCACCACCATCAGAACATATCTTCAAAGCTATCAGCCCAAAGAAAAAAAAGCGCCGCATCACCACCGGGTGGGCTCGAAGCTCCAACCTTTCGGTTAAGAGCCGATCGCGCCAGCCAATTGCGCCACGGAGACAGTCCTGCTCCAATCTCACCACCATCAGAACACATCTTCAAAGCTATCAGCCCAAAGAAAAAAAAGCAACACACCATTCCCGGGAGGGCTCGAACCTCCAACCTTTCCGTTAACAGCTGATTGCGCTAGCCAATTGCGCACGGAGACAGTCGTGCTCCACTCTCACCACCGTCAGAACATTTCTTCAGAGCTATCAGCCCAAAGAAAAAAAGCGCCGCACCACCACCGGGTGTCTCGAACCTCCAACCTTTCGGTTAACAGCCGATCGCGCTAGCCAATTGCGCCACGGAGACAGTCGTGCTCCACTCTGACCACTGTCAGAACATTTCTTCAGAGCTATCAGCCCAAAGAAAAAAAAGCGCCGCACCACCACCGGGTGGGCTCGAACCTCCAACCTTTCGGTTAACAGCCGATAGGGCTAGCCAATTGCGCCACGGAGACAGGCGTGCTCTACTCTCACCACCATCAGAACATATCTTCAAAGCTATCAGCGCAAAGATAAAAGCAACACACCACTCCCGGGAGGGCTCAAACATCCAATTTTTCGGTTAACAGCCGATCGCGCTAGCCAATTGCGCCACGAAGACAGTCGTGCTCCACTCTAACCTCCATCAGAACATTTCTCCAAAGCTATCAGCGCAAAGAAAAAAAATTGCCGCACCACGACCGGGTGGGCTCGAACCTCCAACATTTCGGTTAACAGCCGACCACGCTAGCCAATTGCGCCACGGAGACAGTCGTGCTCCACTCTCACCACCATCAGAACATATCTTCAAAGCTATCGGCCCCCCCCAAAAAAAGTGCCGCACCACCGCCACGTGGGCTCGAACCTCCAACTTTTCGGTTAACTGCCGATCGCGCTAGCCAATTGCGCCACGGAGACAGTCGTGCTCCACTCTCACCACCGTCAGAACATTTCTTCAGGGCTATCAGCCCAAAGAAAAAAAAGCGCCGCACCACCACCGGGTGGGCTCGAACCTCCAACCTTTCGGTCAACAGCAGATCGCGCTAGCCAATTGCGCCACGGAGACAGTCGTGCTTCAGTCTCACCACCATCAGAACATATTTTCAAAGCTATCAGTGCAAAGAAAAAAGCGACACACCACCATCGGGAGGGCTCGAAACTCCAATTTTTCGGTTAAGAGCATGTTTCTGGGTAACGGAGGTATTATGATGCGCTCTCTGGTTTCTTTTGGGATATCGTATTTATTACCGCTTTGGCCAGCGTACGTTATTGCAAGTTTGTGCAGGATGTGTCTTCCCGTGTTGCTTTGCGCGAGTCGTTCATATTGCGCTATCATATGAGCCTCAATAAGTTCGTCTAGCGTGTTATGAATTCCTAACGCTTCGAACTTTTCGTTAGACGTGGTGATCGGTAATCCGAGGGCTTGCTTATATGCTTTTTTAATTATGCATTCTATCTTTTGTTTTTCCGCCACTTGCAACTTGAGGTATGGGGTCACATACACTATGCGGCTGACGACGAAGGCTTGGATGAGCTGCACTAAGTTGTGTTCTTTCACGCCGTAGTTTTTGTTGGCGATTCTTCGAATCATTCGAATGGTTTTTGGGTGTTGTTATCCAGGAACTTTATTGCTTCCCCGTTATGTCCGTTCTCGGATATTCGGAGTCCCAGAACTCTTATGTGTTGTACCTGAGGTATTGGGTAACCTCCTGCTAAGATTGTGATGTTGTGTCGTTCGTGAATGCGCTTGCGACCTCTGCTTGTAGGTCTGTAGAGTAATAACTCCGATTTTTGAGGAGAGCATTTTAGGCCATTGTTCTCCACGTATCGCTCTACCGTATTTACTGCTTGTTGTAAAATCTCTTCTATGTGACCGTCGCTCCCGCCCGTCACCCATAGGGTGATGTCATCCGCATAGATACTGTGCTGAAGCCCTTCGACGCGTTCCAGCTCTGAGGGTAAACCAAGCATCGCCACGTTGAATAGGAAAGGGGAAAGCACCGAACCTTGTGGTGTTCCCTTGTTGCGTAGAACGAATTCTTCGGATTCCGCTTTCCCGGCCATGATTGTAGCTTTACGGTTGGTGAGAAAATCTTTTATGTAATCGTACACTCTCCGACCTACGTGTAGGTTTTGCAAGTTGCGCAATATGGCCTCGTGGGTGACGTTATCAAATGCCTTCTGCAGGTCAAGACCCAGAATGGCTTTTGTATCCAGGGTGTGCGTTTCGGCGTCTATGATTTGATTCTTTAGCTGCAACATGACGTCTTGCGTCGAGAGTCTTGGTCGAAAGCCGATCATGGTGTGTGGGTATAGCTCGTTGTCGTCCATGTATCTGACGAGACGCGTTAAAATTACTTTTTCCATGAGCTTTCCAATGCAGGACGTCAATGAAATGGGCCTGAGATTTCCGATGAGCGGCTTTTTGCCCGGCTTGGGTATTAATATGATTTTGGCGGTTTTCCATTGCTGGGGTATGGCGCCCTTCTCCCAGCATTCGTTTATGTACTTCGTGAGAGCAGTGACGGATTCGTCATCTAAGTTGCGAAGTGTTTTATTTGTTATACCGTCGGGACCCGGGGCGGACTTGGGATTGAGTCGTCCGAGTTCGTATCGAATCTCTGCCTCTGTTATGGAGGCGTCGAGGTCGACGTTATCCTTCCCTTCGTACTCTGGGAGTCGCGCCTTTGTGGCTTCTCCTACGTATGTCTGGCGTAGCTCGCGTAAGAGCTCTGCTTCTGTACCTGCGTAGCTGTGTAGTATCCGTTGCAGGTTTTGTCTTTGTGTTGTTTTCGTGCCTTCTGGATCAAGGAGGCCTCGGAGAATGTTCCAAGTTTTGGACATTCCGAACTGCCTGTTCATTAAAGTGCACATGCCTGCCCACTGCTGCTGGGACAGCCTATTTGCGTAGTCTTCTATGTCTCTGTCGAGCGCGACGATTCTCTTTCTTAGACGCCGGTTGTGCTTTTGACCTTTCCAGCGCTCTTGCAGGCTGCGTTTTGCCTCCCACATGTGTAAGAGCTTGCTGTCCATTTCTTCCATTCCTGCCTCTTCGGGAACATGTTTGGTGGCTTTCTGCACGCTACGCTGGAGTTTGTCTGTCCACTTCTGTATATCTTCGATGGTCTCTGTAGCATCGTCCTCTCTTATCTTACGAAAGGTGTCCCACTCGGTTAACATTATTTTTCTACCTTTCTTTTTACGCGGACCTGCTTGTAAAATTGTGCATACAATGTAGTGATCGCTGCCTAGATTTACGTTAGTGTTGGTCCAATGAGGGTTGGATATATTCCTTATGAATGTAAGGTCCGGCGTGGTGTCTCTACTGACGCTGTTCCCCATTCTGGTAGGGTCTTGTGGGTTAGTTATTAGCGTGAGCTCCTCGTGCTGCGCGTCGTTCCACAGGTTGCGGCCTTTAACGTTTTCATGCACCCCGAACATCACCGGGAGCGGAGGAATGCAAGAGCGAGAGCACTGCACAAGAAGTTTCAACATGACGCGGACGTGGTATATGTAGATGCAGCCGAATATACAGACGGTCGACACATGGCAATAGTCGCCTCAAATCAAGCGGGCCACCTGCTTGCTAGCGGCACCATTAAAACAGGAAATTCGGAAATCGCTGAAGAAACGGCCATAGCGCTGACGCTTGCGTCCACAAGGGCCAGCGTCGTAATCAGTGATTCTAAAACCGCGATTCATAACTTCGCTAACGGAAGGGTCTCGAAAGAGGCGTTAAGAATCTTAAATAACTTTCGCGGAGAGCGCGACGTTTATGTTATATGGACGCCCGCCCACTCCTCCCTCCCAGGCAATGAAACCGCACACACCCTAGCTCGAGAGTTAGTGAGCCGAGCAGGGGCAGGAATGACGCGGAGCCCGCGTGCGGAGAGAGACCGCATGTTCAGTTACAACGAAATTACCAAGCACTACAGATTAGGGAGGCAGCATTACCCGCCACCACACTCCTCATTAAATAAGCAGCAGGCGACAGCGTGGCGCCTATTACAAACAAACACGTTCCCAAACCCAATCGCTTATAATCATTGTTACCCGGACCTCTACTCAGACAGATGTAAACACTGCAATCAGCGGGCGGACCTCAAACACATTATCTGGGCTTGCCCCAACATCGTGAAGGGGCCAAACACATACATGAATACGGAGCAGTGGGAGACCGCGCTGCTAAGCTCAAGCATTGAGGACCAACTACAGGTCATCAGGCAAGCCGAAGATGCCGCTAGGGCCCAAGGACTCCTAGCTGCCATCTAAGGGAGGGGAGTCAACTCCTCTAACACTTGCCGTTTCAATAAAAGTTGTTTCTCTCTCTCTCGGTTAAGAGCCGATCGCGCTAGCCAATTGCGCCACGGAGACAGTCCCGCTCCAATCTCAACACCATCAGAACACATCTTCAAAGCTATCAGCCCAAAGAAAAAAATGCAACAAATCACTCCCGGGAGGGCTCGAACCTCCAACCTTTCCGTTAACAGCCGATTGCGCTAGCCAATTGCGCCACGAAGACAGTCGTGCTCCACTCTCACCACCATCAGAACATATCTTCAAAGCTATCAGCGCAAAGAAAAAAGCAACACACCACTCCCGGGAGGGCTCGAAACTCCAATTTTTCGGTTAACAGCCGAACGTGCTAGCCAACTGCGCCACGGAGACAGTCGTGCTCCACTCTCACCACCATCAGAACATATCTTCAAAGCTATCAGCGCAAAGAAAAAAGCAACACACCACTCCCGGGAGGGCTAGAAACTCCAATTTTTCGGTTAACAGCCGAACGTGCTAGCCAATTGCGCCACGGAGACAGTCGTGCTCCACTCTCACCACCATCAGAACATTTCTTCAGAGTTATCAGCCCAAAGGAAAAAAAACGCCGCACCACCACCGGATGGGCTCTAACCTCCAACCTTTTGGTTAACAGCCGATCGCGCTAGCTAATTGCGCTACGGAGAGAGTCGTGCTCCACTCTCACCACTAACAGAACATGTCTTCAAAGCTATCAGTGCAATGAAAAAAGCAACACACCACTCCTGGGAGGGCTCGAACCTCCAACCTTTCGGTTAACAGCCGATCGCGCTAGCAAATTGCGCCACAGAGACAGTCCTGCTCCGCTCTCACCACCATGAGAACATATCTTCAAAGCTATCAGCCCAAAGAAAAAAAGCGCTGCACCACCACCGGGTGGGCTCGAACCTCCAAACTTTCGGTTAACAGCCGATTGCGCTGCCAATTGCGCCACGGAGACCGTCGTGCTCCACTCTCACCACCATCAGAACATATCTTCAAAGCTATCAGCGCAAAAAAAACGTGCCGCACCACCACCAGGTGGGCTCGAACCTCCAACGTTTCGGTTAAGTGCCGATCGCGAAGCCAATTGCACCACGGAGACATTCGTGCCCCACTCTAACCACCGTCAGAAAATTTCTTCAGAGATATCAGCCCAAAGAAAAAGAAGCGACACACCATTCCCGGGAGGGCTCGAACCTCCATCCTTTCGGTTAACAGCCGAACGTGCTAGCCGATTGCGCCACGGAGACAGTCGTGCTCCACTCTCACCACCGTCAGAACATTTCTTCAGAGCTATCAGCCCAAAGAAAAGAAAGCAACACACCACTCCCGGGAGGGCTCAAACCTCCAATTTTTCGGTTAACAGCCGAACATGCTAGCCAATTGCGCCACGGAGACAGTCGTGCTCCAATCTCACCACCGTCAGAACATGTCTCCAAAGCTATCAGCGCAAAGAAAAAAGCAACACACCACCCCCGGGAGGGCTCGAACCTCCAACCTTTCGGTTAACAGCCGATCGCGCTAGCAAACTGCGCCACAGAGACAGTCCTGCTATACTCTCACCACCATCAGAACATATCTTCAAAGCTATCAACCCAAAGAAAAAAAGTGCCGCACCACCACCGGGTGGGCTCGAACCTCCAACCTTTCAGTCAACAGCAGATCGCGCTGGCCAATTGCGCCACGGAGACAGTCGTGCTCCAGTCTCACCACTATCAGCACATATTTTCAAAGCTATCAGCGCAAAGAAAAACGCGACACACCACTCCCGGGAGGGCTCTAAACTCCAATTTTTCGATTAACAGCCGAATGTGCTAGCCAATTGCGCCAAGGAGACAGTCGTGCTCCAATATCACCACCGTCAGAACATTTCTCCGAAGCTATCAGTGCAAAGAAAAAAAAGCGCCGCACCACCACCGCGTGGGCTCGAACTTCCAACCTTTACGTTAACAGCGGATCACGCTAGCCAATTGGGCCACGGAGACAGTCGTGCTCCACTCTCACCACCATTAGAACATATCTTCAAAGCTATCAGCGCAAAGAAAAAAGCAACACACCACTCCCGGGAGGGCTCGAACCTCCAACCTTTCGCTTAACAGCCGATCGCGCTAGCAAATTGCACCACGGAGACAGTCCTGCTATACTCTCATTACCATCAGAACATATCTTCAAAGCTATCAGCCCAAAGAAAAAAAAGTGCCACACCACCACCGGGTGGGCTCGAACCTCAAACTTTTCGGTTAACAGTCGATCACACTAGCCAATTGCGCCACGGAGACAGTCGTGCTCCACATTCATCACCATCAGAACATATCTTCAAAGCTATCAGCGCAAAGAAAAAAAAGCGACACACCGTCCCCGGGTGGGCTCGAAACTCCAAGCTTTCGGTTAACAGCCGATCACGCTAGCCAATTGCGCCACGGAGACAGTCGTGCTCCACTCTCACCACCATCAGAACATATCTTCAAAGCTATCGGCGAAAAGAAAAAAAAGCGACACACCGTCCCCGGGTGGGCTCAAACCTCCAACCTCTCGGTTAACAGCCGATCGCGCTAGCCAATTGCGCCACGGAGACAGTCCTGCTATACTCTCACCACTGTGAGAACATGTCTCTAAAGTTATCAGCGCAAAGAAAAAAGCAACACACCACTCCCGGGAGGGCTCCAACCTCCAACCTTTCGCTTAACAGCAGATCGCGCTAGCAAATTGCACCACGGAGACAGTCCTGCTATACTCTCATTACCATCAGAACATATCTTCAAAGCTATAAGCCCAAGGAAAAAAAAAGTGCCACACCACCACCGGGTGGGCTCGAACCTCCAACCTTTCGGTTAACAGCCGATCGCGCTACCCAATTGCGCCACGGAGACAGTCCTGCTCCACACTCACCACCATGAGAACATATCTTCAAAGCTATCAGCCCATAGAAAAAAAAGCGCTGCACCACCACCGGGTGGGCTCGAACCTCCAACCTTTCGGTAAACAGCCGATCGCGCTAGCCAATTGCGCCACGAAGACAGTCGTGCTCCACTCTCACCACCATCAGAACATTTCTCCAAAGCTATCAGCGCAAAGAAAACATTCCGCCATATCCACGAAGTGAATGATGATGAGTGGTCGAAGCTCCGGAGGTAAACCTGGTAAACCATGAATCCTCTGTACATTTTGCCCACTCGATTTTATTACATCGCTCCCCCTAGCGTACGTCGCCGCACTAAATCGAACGATTGCCTTCAACCAATGACACGCGCCATATGTGACATCATTCCTATTTTATAAGATCTCGCGTCTTTCATCAACTACAAGTACCGCTTTCTAGTTTATAACATCTTGCACCTTTTCATGGATGGATGGATGCTATGAGCGTCCCCTTTATAACGGGGTGGTGACAAGTATGCCACCAGGCTCGGCAAAAAAAAACAAAAAAACTTTTTTCTTTTTTTATGTTGGCCTAATGCCTCTACTTCGATAAATTCTATCTTAATGGAAAAAAAGGTAAATTTTCAGCTTAAGTTCTCTGCCATTTACGGCACACTGTCCATATTTTATTTTTCCAATATTTATTTTTGTCCTTTCTCTCTAATTTTCTGCCACCAATACTCTAACCGTCTCTTACTTATTTCAATCGCGGGTGTGTTCAGCTTTCCATTGTTGTCCCTAAAACCCAAGGCTTCCTGTAGGCTCGTGCCCAAACGTACACCTGGGTGGATATCTCCACATTCAATCAGAACATGCTCCGCCGTTTCCTTATCTTTCCCGCAGCATGTGCATTGTTCTTCTTCTTTACTGAATCTTGCTTTATAACTACGCGTTCTAAGGCAACCCGATCTCGCTTCAAACAGTAAAGCGCTTCCCCTTGTATTATCGTAAAATGCCTCCCTCCTTATTTCATTTTTGCCCTTTCGGTAGTTACTCAAAGCCGGTTTTTTTCTCCATAGCTGCCATCCAGTAAATCCTCTCCGCCTCCCTGACTTTTCCCTTAACGCTCTTTGTTGACATATGGCTTACAATACCAGCCGTATATTTACTAGTGAGTCTTCTAGTTCTTTTTCTCCACTGTGTGTCCACGCTCTTCCTATACAAATAACGGAACACCTTCTCTGCCCATCTACTCTCCTTCATATTTCTTAGCCTTTCTTCGAACCTTATTTTGCTCTGCGCTTCCCTCGCCTCAAAACCTGCCCACCCCATATCGCCCTTTACAGCCTCGTTTGTCGTCTTCCTGTGAGCTTCCAACGCGAGGCGTCCCACAGTCCTTTGATTTACATCCATTCCCGATTGCACCTCTGCCCTCATGCACACCACTGAGTTCCCAAAAGTAAGCCCTGGAACCATTACACCCTTCCACAGACCTCGAAGCACCTCATACCTATTGTATCCCCACAACGCTCTGTGCTTCATTATTGCCGCATTCCTCGTTTCTTTTGCTGCCGAGGCTTTTTCCTGTACCTCCATGTATCTATCACTCTCATTTACCCATACTCCAAGGTACTTGTATTCACTTACCCTCGGTATTTCGTGGCCTTGTATGGACACCGTCTGATCACAGGGATCATTGAATACCATCAATCCACACTTCGTTACACTGAATCCTAGTCCAAGAGCTTCACCTTCCCTTCCGCATATATTCGCCAGCTGCTGTATATCATCTCGACTGTCCGCAAATAAGACGATATCGTCCGCATAAAATAAACCTGGAAGCTTCTGCTCAATCATCATGCCGCCCTGTTTGTGTGACAGATTAAAACCAATGTTGCTACCTTCTAGCGCTTTTTCCATACTCACCATGTACAGCATGAATAACAGCGGGGACAAAGGACATCCCTGTCTCAGACCCCTGCTAACCTCAACGTTCTCTTTGCTACGCATTCCTTCCCACTCTATGCAAACTGTATTTTCTCGGTATATCTCCCTCAAAAGCTGTATACAGTCGTCGCCCATGCCCATTCCTTTCAATATATCCCACAAAATTTCCTGATTAACGTTGTCGTATGCCCCAGTGATGTCTAGAAAAGCCACGTACAAGGGCCTATTCTCTATTTTAGATATTTCTATACACTGAGTGAGAACAAACAGGTTATCGTCTAACCGCCTGTCGACTCGAAATCCGTTCTGAAGTTCTCCCAAAATATCGTTATGTTCGGCCCATGTTTCTATTTTCATTTTTACTGCTTGCATCGCCAACCTGTATAGTACCGATGTAATGGTTAGTGGTCTATACGAGCGAATCTTGTCCTTTTCTCCCTTGCCTTTATAGATTAAGTTCATTCTACTTTGTCGCCAACTGACCGGTATTTGTCCGTCCTTTAAGCTTTTTTCTACTGCTTTTAACAATGCTTCTTTAGTGTTATGTCCTAGTTCGTTAATGAGGCTAACGGGAATCCCTTCTAAACCCGCGGCAGTGCGCTTTGGAATTTTTCCTTCGGCCTTTTTCCAGTTGAAATTATCAAGTACTAGCTCTTCCTCTGTTGCTTTCTCCGCCACACTTTTACTCACCGGGGAGATCCCCTGGACGCTCTTTTGAAACGAATCGGCTGTTACCTTTTGGATGTAACCTAGCGCTTCGTACCCTTCCAATTGATTTCATCCTTCATCTAGAATATGTTGTTGCGTTGTGACAGACTTCCTACCTAGCGCCTTTATGTGGCTCCAAAAAATCCTAGGCGCGGCCTCCTTTTTTTCGTGTATCTCTGTCATCCAGCGTTCACTTTCACCTTTAATTCATCATCAGCTACAAGTACCACCATCTAGTCAACACTACAAGAACTAAACGAGAGGTGGCTACATACTGGACACAGTACCGCCATCTAGTGAACACTGCAAGAACTAAACTAGAGGTGGCTACATACAGGGGACGGTACCGCAATCTAGTGAACACTGCAAGAACTAAACTAGAGGTGGCTACATACAGGCTACAGGGGACGCACAGCCCACGCCCTAAGGAGCTTCGCCCCTAAAAAAAGCGCCGCACCACTCCTGGGAGGGCTGAAACCTCCAATTGTTCGGTTAACAGCCGAACGTGCAAGCCGATTGCGCCACGGAGACAGTCGTGCTCAGATCTCACCACCGTGAGAACATGTCTCTATAGTTCTCAGCGCAAAGAAAAAAGCAACACACCACTCCCGGGAGGGCTCGAACCTCCAACCTTTCGCTCAACAGCCGATCGCGCTAGCAAATTGCAACACGGAGACAGTCCTGCTATACTCTCATTACCATCAGAACATATCTTCAAAGCTATCAGCCCAAAGTAAAAAAGTGCCACACCACCACCGGGTGGGCTCGAACCTCCAACCTTTCGGTTAACAGCCGATCGCGCTAGCAAATTGCGCCACGGAGACAGTCCTGCTATACTCTCACCACCATCAGAGCATATCTTCAAAGCTATCAGCCCAAAGAAAAAAAGTGCCGCAACACCACCGGGTGGGCTCGAACCTCCAACTTTTTGGTTAACTGCGAATCGCGCTAGCCAAGTGCGCCATGGAGACAGTCGTGCTCCACTCTCACCACCATCAGAACATATCTTCAAAGCTATCAGCGCAAAGAAAAAAGCAACACACCACTCCCGGGAGGGCTCGAAACTCCAATTGTTCGGTTAACAGCCGAACGTGTTAGCCAATTGCGCCACGGAGACAGTCGTGCTCCACTCTCACCACCATCAGAAGATATCTTCAAAGCTATCAGCGCAAAGAAAAAAGCAACACACCACTCCCGGGAGGGCTCGAAACTCCAATTTTTCGGTTAACAGCCGAACGTGCTAGCCAATTGCGCCACGGAGACAGTCGTGCTCCACTCTCACCACCATCAGAACATTTCTTCAGAGCTATCAGCCCAAAGAAAAAAAAAGCGCCGCACCACCACCGGGTGGGCTCGAACCTCCAACCTTTCGGTTAACATCCGATCACGCCAGCCAGTTGCGCCATAGAGACCGTCGCGCTACACTCCCACCACCATCAGAACATATCTTCAAAGCTATCAGCCCATAGAAAAAAAGCCCGCACCACCACCGGGTGGGCTCGAACTTCAACCCTTTCGGCTAACGGCCGAACGCGCTAGCCAATTGCGCCACGGAGACAGTCCTGCTCCACTCTAGCCACCATCAGAACATATCTTCAAAGCTATCAGCCCAAAGAAAAAAAAGCAACACACCACTCCCGGGAGGGCTCGAACCTCCAACCTTTCGGTTAACAGCCGATCGCGCTAGCCCATTGCGCCACGAAGACAGTCGTGCTCCACTCTCTACCCCGTCAGAACATTTCTTCAGAGCTATCAGCCCAAAGAAAAAAAAAAAAACGCCGCACCACCACCGGGTGGGCTCTAACCTCAAACCTTTTGGTTAACAGACGATCGCGCTAGCTAATTGGCTACGGAGAGAGTCGTGCTCCACTCTCACCACTAACAGAACATATCTTCAAAGCTATCAGTGCAATGAAAAAAGCAACACACCATTCCCGGGAGGACTCGAACCTCCAACCTTTCGGTTAACAGCCGATCGCGCTAGCAAATTGCGCCACGGAGACAGTCCTGCTCCACTCTCACCACCGTCACAACATTTCTTCGGAGCTATCAGCCCAAAGAAAAAAAAGCTCCGCACCACCACCGGGTGGGCTCGAACCTCCAACCTTTCGGTTAACAGCCGATTGCGCTAGCCAATGGCGCCACGGAAACAGTCGTGCTCCACTCTCACCACCATCAGAACATATCTTCAAAGCTATCAGCGCAGAAAAAACGTGCCGCACCACCACCAGGTGGGCTCGAACCTCCAACGTTTCGGTTAAGTGCCGATCGCGAAGCCAATTGCACCACAAGGACATTCGTGCTCCACTCTAACCACCGGCAGAACATTTCTTCAGAGATATCAGCCCAAAGAAAAAGAAGCGACACACCACTCCCGGGAGGGCTCGAAACTCCAATTTTTCGGTTAACAGCCGAATGTGCTAGCCAATTGCGCCAAGGAGACAGTCGTGCTCCAATCTCCCCACCGGCAGAACATTTCTCCAAAGCTATCAGTGCAAAGAAAAAAAAAGCGCCGTACGACCACCGGGTGGCCTCGAACCTCCATCCTTTCGGTTAACAGCCGAACGTGCTAGCCGATTGCGCCACGGAGACAGTCGTGCTCTACTCTCACCACCGTCAGAACATTTCTTCAGAGCTATCAGCCCAAAGAAAAGAAAGGAACACACCACTCCCGGGAGGGCTCAAACCTCCAATTTTTCGGTTAACAGCCGAACATGCTAGCCAATTGCGCCACGGAGACAGTCGTGCTCCAATCTCACCACCGTCAGAACATGTCTCGAAAGCTATCAGCGCAAAGAAAACAGCAACACACCACCCCCGGGAGGGCTCGAACCTCTAAACTTTCGGTTAACAGCCGATCGCGCTAGCAAATTGCGCCACGGAGACAGTCCTGCTATACTCTCACCACCATCAAAACATATCTTCAAAGCTATCAACCCAAAGAAAAAAAGTGCCGCACCACCACCGGGTGGGCTCGAACCTCCAACTTTTTGGTTAACTGCAAATCACGCTAGCCAAGTGCGCCATGGAGACAGTCGTGCTCCACTCTCACCACCGTCAGAACATTTCTTCAGAGCTATCAGCCTAAAGAAAAGGAAGCGCCGCACCACCACCGGGTGGGCTCGAACCTCCAACCTTTCAGTCAACAGCAGATCGCGCTAGCCAATTGCGCCACGGAGACAGTCGTGCTCCAGTCTAACCACCATCAACACAAATTTTCAAAGCTATCAGCGCAAAGAAAAACGCGATACACTACTCCCGGGAGGGCTCTAAACTCCAATTTTTCGATTAACAGACGAATGTGCTAGCCTATTGCGCCAAGGAGACAGTCGTGCTCCAATATCACCACCGTCAGAACATTTCCCCGAAGCTATCAGTGCAAAGAAAAAAAAGCACCGCACCACCAACGGGTGGGCTCTAACCTCCAACCTTTACGTTAACAGCGGATCACGCTAGCCAATTGGGCCACGGAGACAGTCGTGCTCCACTCTCACCACCATTAGAACATATCTTCAAAGCTATCAGGGCAAAGAAAAAAGCAACACACCACTCCCGGGAGGGCTCGAACCTCCAACTTTTCGCTTAAGAGCCGATCGCGCTAGCAAATTGCACCACGGAGACAGTCCTGCTATACTCTCATTACCATCAGAACATGTCTTCAAAGCTATCAGCCCAAAGAAAAAAAAGTCCCACACCACGACCGGGTGGGCTCGAACCTCAAACTTTTCGGTTAACAGTCGATCACACTAGCCAATTGCGCCACGGAGACAGTCGTGCTCCACATTCATCACCATCAGAACATATCTTCAAAGCTATCAGCGCAAAGAAAAAAAAGCGACACACCGTCCCCGGGTGGGCTCGAAACTCCAAGCTTTCGGTTAACAGCCGATCACGCTAGCCAATTGCGCCACGGAGACAGTCGTGCTCCACTCTCACCACCATCAGAACATATCTTCAAAGCTATCGGCGAAAAGAAAAAAAAGCGACACACCGTCCCCGGGTGGGCTCAAACCTCCAACCTCTCGGTTAACAGCCGATCGCGCTAGCCAATAGCGCCACGGAGACAGTCCTGCTATACTCTCACCACTGTGAGAACATGTCTCTAAAGTTATCAGCGCAAAGAAAAAAGCAACACACCACTCCCGGGAGGGCTCCAACCTCCAACCTTTCGCTTAACAGCCGATCGCGCTAGCAAATTGCACCACGGAGACAGTCCTGCTATACTCTCATTACCATCAGAACATATCTTCAAAGCTATAAGCCCAAGGAAAAAAAAAGTGCCACACCACCACCGGGTGGGCTCGAACCTCCAACCTTTCGGTTAACAGCCGATCGCGCTACCCAATTCCGCCACGGAGACAGTCCTGCTCCACTCTCACCACCATGAGAACATATCTTCAAAGCTATCAGCCCATAGAAAAAAAGCGCTGCACCACCACCGGGTGGGCTCGAACCTCCAACCTTTCGGTAAACAGCCGATCGCGCTAGCCAATTGCGCCACGAAGACAGTCGTGCTCCACTCTCACCACCATCAGAACATTTCTCCAAAGCTATCAGCGCAAAGTAAACATTCCGCCATATCCACGAAGTGAATGATGATGAGTGGGCGAAGCTCCGGAGGTAAACCTGGTAAACCATGATTCCTCTGTACATTTTGCCCACTCGATTTTATTACATCGCTCCCCCTAGCGTACGTCGCCGCACTAAATCGAACGATTGCCTTCAACCAATGACACGCGCCATATGTGACATCATTCCTATTTTATAAGATCTCGCGTCTTTCATCAACTACAAGTACCGCTTTCTAGTTTATAACATCTTGCACCTTTTCATCATCAGCTACAAGTACCACCATCTAGTAAACACTACAAGAACTAAACGAGAGGTGGCTACATACAGGAGACGGTACCGCCATCTAGTGAACACTGCAAGAACTAAACTAGAGGTGGCTACATACAGGGGACGGTACCGCAATCTAGTGAACACTGCAAGAACTAAACTAGAAGTGGCTACATACAGGCTACAGGGGACGCACAGCCCACGCCCTAAGGAGCTTCGCCCCTAATAAAAGCGCCGCACCACTCCTGGGAGGGCTGAAGCCTCCAATTGTTCGGTTAACAGCCGAACGTGCTAGCCAATTGCGCCACGGAGACAGTCGTGCTCAGATCTCACCACCGTGAGAACATGTCTCTATAGTTATCAGCGCAAATAAAAAAGCAACACACCACTCCCGGGAGGGCTCGAACCTCCAACCTTTCGCTCAACAGCCGATAGCGCTAGCAAATTGCACCACGGAGACAGTCCTGCTATACTCTCATTACCATCAAAACATATCTTCAAAGCTATCAGCCCAAAGTAAAAAAGTGCCACACCACCACCGGGTGGGCTCGAACCTCCAACCTTTCGGTTAACAGCCGATCGCGCTAGCAAATTGCGCCACGGAGACAGTCCTGCTATACTCTCACCACCATCAGAACATAACTTCAAAGCTATCAGCCCAAAGAAAAAAAGTGCCGCAACACCACCGGGTGGGCTCGAACCTCCAACTTTTTGGTTAACTGCGAATCGCGCTAGCCAAGTGCGCCATGGAGACAGTCGTGCTCCACTCTCACCACCATGAGAACATATCTTCAAAGCTATCAGCGCAAAGAAAAAAGCAACACACCACTCCCGGGAGGGCTCGAAACTCCAATTTTTCGGTTAACAGCCGAACGTGTTAGCCAATTGCGCCACGGAGACAGTCGTGCTCCACTCTCACCACCATCAGAACATATCTTCAAAGCTATCAGCGCAAAGAAAAAAGCAACACACCACTCCCGGGAGGGCTCGAAACTCCAATTTTTCGGTTAACAGCCGAACGTGCTAGCCAATTGCGCCACGAAGACAGTCGTGCTCCACTCTCACCACCATCAGAACATTTCTTCAGAGCTATCAGCCCAAAGAAAAAAAAAGCGCCGCACCACCACCGGGTGGGCTCGAACCTCCAACCTTTCGGTTAACATCCGATCACGCCAGCCAGTTGCGCCATAGAGACTGTCGCGCTACACTCTCACCACCATCAGAACATATCTTCAAAGCTATCAGCCCATAGAAAAAAAGCCCGCACCACCACCGGGTGGGCTCGAACTTCAACCCTTTCGGCTAACGGCCGAACGCGCTAGCCAATTGCGCCACGGAGACAGTCCTGCTCCACTCTAGCCACCATCAGAACATATCTTCAAAGCTATCAGCCCAAAGAAAAAAAAGCAACACACCACTCCCGGGAGGGCTCGAACCTCCAACCTTTCGGTTAACAGCCGATCGCGCTAGCCAATTGCGCCACGAAGACAGTCGTGCTCCACTCTCTACCCCGTGAGAACATTTCTTCAGAGCTATCAGCCCAAAGAAAAAAAAAACGCCGCACCACCACCGTGTGGGCTCTAACCTCCAACCTTTTGGTTAACAGCCGATCGCGCTAGCTAATTGCGCTACGGAGAGAGTCGTTCTCCACTCTCACCACTAACAGAACATACCTTCAAAGCTATCAGTGCAATGAAAAAAGCAACACACCATTCCCGAGAGGGCTCGAACCTCCAACCTTTCGGTTAACAGCCGATCGCGCTAGCAAACTGCGCCACGGAGACAGTCCTGCTCCGTTTTCACCACCATGGGAACATATCTTCAAAGCTATCAGCCCAAAGAAAAAAAGCGCTGCACCACCACCGGGTGGGCTCGAACCTCCAACCTTTCGGTTAACAGCCGATTGCGCTAGCCAATTGCGCCACGGAAACAGTCGTGCTCCACTCTCACCACCATCAGAACATATCTTCAAAGCTATCAGCGCAAAAAAAACGTGCCGCACCACCACCAGGTGGGCTCGAACCTCCAACGTTTCGGTTAAGTGCCGATCGCGAAGCCAATTGCACCAGAAGGACATTCGTGCTCCACTCTAACCACCGTCAGAACATTTCTTCAGAGATATCAGCCCAAAGAAAAAGAAGCGACACACCACTCCCGGGAGTGCTCGAAACTCCAATTTTTCGGTTAACAGCCGAATGTGTTAGCCAATTGCGCCAAGGAGACAGTCGTGCTCCAATCTCCCCACCGGCAGAACATTTCTCCAAAGCTATCAGTGCAAAGAAAAAAAAGCGCCGTACGACCACAGGGTGGGCTCGAACCTCCATCCTTTCGATTAACAGCTGACCGCGCTAGCCAATTGCGCCACGGAGACAGTCGTGCTCCACTCTCACCACCATCAGAACATATCTTCAAAGCTATCAGCGCAAAAAAAGCAACACACCACTCCCGGGAGGGCTCGAAACTCCAATTTTCAGTTAACAGCCGAACGTGCTAGCCGATTGCGCCACGGAGACAGTCGTGCTCCACTCTCACCACCGTCAGAACATTTCTTCAGAGCTATCAGCCCAAAGAAAAGAAAGGAACACACCACTCCCGGGAGGGCTCAAACCTCCAATTTTTCGGTTAACAGCCGAACATGCTAGCCTATTGCGCCACGGAGACAGTCGTGCTCCAATCTCACCACCGTCAGAACATGTCTCGAAAGCTATCAGCGCAAAGAAAAAAGCAACACACCACCCCCGGGAGGGCTCGAACCTCCAACCTTTCGGTTAACAGCCGATCGCGCTAGCAAATTGCGCCACGGAGACAGTCCTGCTATACTCTCACCACCATCAGAACATATCTTCAAAGCTATCAACCCAAAGAAAAAAAGTGCCGCACCACCACCGGGTGGGCTCGAACCTCCAACTTTTTGGTTAACTGCAAATCGCGCTAGCTAAGTGCGCCATGGAGACAGTCGTGCTCCACTCTCACCACCGTCAGAACATTTCTTCAGAGCTATCAGCCCAAAGAAAAGGAAGCGCCGCACCACCACCGGGTGTGCTCGAACCTCCAACCTTTCAGACAACAGCAGATCGCGCTAGCCAATTGCGCCACGGAGACAGTCGTGCTCCAGTCTCACCACCATCAACACATATTTTCAAAGCTATCAGCGCAAAGAAAAACGCGATACACTACTCCCGGGAGGGCTCTAAACTCCAATTTTTCGATTAACAGCCGAATGTGCTAGCCTATTGCGCCAAGGAGACAGTCGTGCTCCAATATCACCACCGTCAGAACATTTCTCCGAAGCTATCAGTGCAAAGAAAAAAAAGCACCGCACCACCAACGGGTGGGCTCTAACCTCCAACCTTTACGTTAACAGCGAATCACGCTAGCCAATTGGGCCACGGAGACAGTCGTGCTCCACTCTCACCACCATTAGAACATATCTTCAAAGCTATCAGCGCAAAGAAAAAAGCAACACACCACTCCCGGGAGGGCTCGAACCTCCAACCTTTCGCTTAACAGCCGATCGCGCTAGCAAATTGCACCACGGAGACAGTCCTGCTATACTCTAATTACCATCAGAACATGTCTTCAAAGCTATCAGCCCAAAGAAAAAAAAGTCCCACACCTACACCGGGTGGGCTCGAACCTCAAACTTTTCGGTTAACAGTCGATCACACTAGACAATTGCGCCACGGAGACAGTCGTGCTCCACATTCATCACCATCAGAACATATCTTCAAAGCTATCAGCGCAAAGAAAAAAAAGCGACACACCGTCCCCGGGTGGGCTCGAAACTCCAAGCTTTCGGTTAACAGCCGATCACGCTAGCCAATTGCGCCACGGAGACAGTCGTGCTCCACTCTCACCACCATCAGAACATATCTTCAAAGCTATCGGCGAAAAGAAAAAAAAGCGACACACCGTCCCCGGGTGGGCTCAAACCTCCAACCTCTCGGTTAACAGCCGATCGCGCTAGCCAATTGCGCCACGGAGACAGTCCTGCTATACTCTCACCACTGTGAGAACATGTCTCTAAAGTTATCAGCGCAAAGAAAAAAGCAACACACCACTCCCGGGAGGGCTCCAACCTCCAACCTTTCGGTTAACAGCCGATCGCGCTACCCAATTGCGCCACGGAGACAGTCCTGCTATACACTCACCACCATGAGAACATATCTTCAAAGCTATCAGCCCATAGAAAAAAAGCGCTGCACCACCACCGGGTGGGCTCGAACCTCCAACCTTTCGGTAAACAGCCGATCGCGCTAGCCAATTGCGCCACGAAGACAGTCGTGCTCCACTCTCACCACCATCAGAACATTTCTCCAAAGCTATCAGCGCAAAGAAAACATTCCGCCATATCCACGAAGTGAATGATGATGAGTGGGCGAAGCTCCTGAGGTAAACCTGGTAAACCATGAATCCTCTGTACATTTTGCCTACTCGATTTTATTACATCGCTCCCCCTAGCGTACGTCGCCGCACTAAATCGAACGATTGCCTTCAACCAATGACACGCGCCATATGTGACATCATTCCTATTTTATAAGATCTCGCGTCTTTCATCAACTACAAGTACCGCTTTCTAGTTTATAACATCTTGCACCTTTTCATCATCAGCTACAAGTACCACCATCTAGTAAACACTACAAGAACTAAACGAGAGGTGGCTACATACAGGAGACGGTACCGCCATCTAGTGAACACTGCAAGAACTAAACTAGAGGTGGCTACATACAGGGGACGGTACCGCAATCTAGTGAACACTGCAAGAACTAAACTAGAAGTGGCTACATACAGGCTACAGGGGACGCACAGCCCACGCCCTAAGGAGCTTCGCCCCTAAAAAAAGCGCCGCACCACTCCTGGGAGGGCTGAAACCTCCAATTGTTCGGTTAACAGCCGAACGTGCTAGCCAATTGCGCCACGGAGACAGTCGTGCTCAGATCTCACCACCGTGAGAACATGTCTCTATAGTTATCAGCGCAAAGAAAAAAGCAACACACCACTCCCGGGAGGGCTCGAACCTCCAACCTTTCGCTCAACAGCCGATCGCGCTAGCAAATTGCACCACGGAGACAGTCCTGCTATACTCTCATTACCATCAAAACATATCTTCAAAGCTATCAGCCCAAAGTAAAAAAGTGCCACACCACCACCGGGTGGGCTCGAACCTCCAACCTTTCGGTTAACAGCAAATCGCGCTACCCAATTGCGCCACGGAGACAGTCCTGCTATACACTCACCACCATCAGAACATATCTTCAAAGCTATCAGCCCAAAGAAAAAAAGTGCCGCAACACCACCGGGTGGGCTCGAACCTCCAACTTTTTGGTTAAATGCGAATCGCGCTAGCCAAGTGCGCCATGGAGACAGTCGTGCTCCACTCTCACCACCATCAGAACATATCTTCAAAGCTATCAGCGCAAAGAAAAAAGCAACACACCACTCCCGGGAGGGCTCGAAACTCCAATTTTTCGGTTAACAGCCGAACGTGTTAGCCAATTGCGCCACGGAGACAGTCGTGCTCCACTCTCACCACCATCAGAACATATCTTCAAAGCTATCAGCGCAAAGAAAAAAGCAACACACCACTCCCGGGAGGGCTCGAAACTCCAATTTTTCGGTTAACAGCCGAACGTGCTAGCCAATTGCGCCACGGAGACAGTCGTGCTCCACTCTCACCACCATCAGAACATTTCTTCAGAGCTATCAGCCCAAAGAAAAAAAAGCGCCGCACCACCACCGGGTGGGCTCGAACCTCCAACCTTTCGGTTAACATCCGATCACGCCAGCCAGTTGCGCCATGGAGACCGTCGCGCTACACTCTCACCACCATCAGAACATATCTTCAAAGCTATCAGCCCATAGAAAAAAAGCCCGCACCACCACCGGGTGGGCTCGAACTTCAACCCTTTCGGCTAACGGCCGAACGCGCTAGCCAATTGCGCCACGGAGACAGTCCTGCTCCACTCTAACCACCATCAGAACATATCTTCAAAGCTATCAGCCCAAAGAAAAAAAAGCAACACACCACTGCCGGGAGGGCTCAAACCTCCAATTTTTCGGTTAACAGCCGAACGTGCCAGCCAATCGTGCCACGGAGACAGTCGTGCTCCAATCTCACCACCATCAGAACATGTCTTCAAAGCTATCAGCGCAAAGAAAAAAGCGACTCACCACTCCCGAGAGGGCTCGAACCTCCAACATTTCGGTTAACAACCGATCGCGCTAGCAAATTGCGCCACGGAGACAGTCCTGCTATACTCTAACGACCATCAGAACATATCTTCAAAGCTATCGGCCCCAAAAAGAAAGTGCTGCACCACCGCCACGTGGTCTCGAACCTCCAACTTTTCGGTTAACTGCCGATCGCGCTAGCCAATTGCGCCACGGAGACAGGCGTGCTCCACTCTCACCACCGTCAGAACATTTTTTCAGGGCTATCAGCCCAAAGAAAAAAAAGCGCCGCACCACCACCGGGTGGGCTCGAACCTCCAACCTTTCGGTCAACAGCAGATCGCGCTAGCCAATTGCGCCACGGAGACAGTCGTGCTCCAGTCTCACCACCATCAGAACATATTTTCAAAGCTATCAGCGCAAAGAAAAAAGCGACACACCACTCCCGGGAGGGCTCGAAACTCCAATTTTTCAGTTAAAGCCGAATGTGCTAGCGAATTGCGCCAAGGAGACAGTCGTGCTCCGATCTCATCACTGTCAGAACATTTCTCCAAAGCTATCAGTGCAAAGAAAAAAAAGCGCCGCACCACCACCGGGTGGGCTCGAACCTCCAACCTTTCGGTTAACAGCTGACGGCGCTAGCCAATTGCGCCACGGAGACAGTCGTGCTCCAGTCTCACCACCATCAGAACATATTTTCAAAGCTATCAGCGCAAAGAAAAAAGCGACACACCACTCCCGGGAGGGCTCGAAACTCCAATTTTTCAGTTAAAGCCGAATGTGCTAGCGAATTGCGCCAAGGAGACAGTCGTGCTCCGATCTCATCACTGTCAGAACATTTCTCCAAAGCTATCAGTGCAAAGAAAAAAAAAGCGCCGCACCACCACCGGGTGGGCTCGAACCTCCAAGCTTTCGGTTAACAGCCGATCGCGCTAGCCGATTGCGCCACGGAGACAGTCCTGCTCCACACTCACCACCATCAGAACCTATCTTCAAATCTATCAGCACAAAGAAAAAACGCCGCCGCAGCACCACCGGGTGGGCTCGATCCTCCAACCTTTCTGTTAACAGCCGATCGCGCTAGCCAATTGCGCCACGGAGACAGTCCTGCTCCACTCTCACCACCATCAGAACATATCTTCAAAGCTATCCGCCCAAAGAAAAAAAAGCAACACACCACTCCCGGGAGGGCTCGAACCTCCAACATTTCAGTTAACAGCCGATCACGCTAGCCAACTGCGCCACGGAGACAGTCGTACTCCACTCTCACCACCGTCAGAACATTTCCTCAGAGCTATCAGCCCGAAGAAAAAAAAGCGCCGCACCACCACCGGGGGGCTCGAACCTCCAACTTTTCGGTTAACAGCATATAGCGCTAGCCAATTGCGCCACAGAGACAGTCGTGCTCCACTCTCGCCACCATCAGAACATATCTTCAAAGCTATCAGCGCAAAGAAAAAAGAACACACCACTTCCGGGAGCGGTCGAATCTGCAACCTTTCGGTTAACAGCCGATCGCGCTAGCGAATTGCGCCACGGAGACAGTCGTGCTCTACTCTCACCACCATCAGAATATATCGTCAAAGCTATCAGCGCAAAGAAAAAAAGCAACACACCAATTACGGGAAGGCTCGAAACTCCAAATTTTCGGTTAACAGCCGAACGTGCTAGCCAATTGCGCCACGGAGACAGTCGTGCTACAATCTCACCACCGTCAGAACATTTCTCCAAAGCCATCAGCGCAAAAAAAAAGCGCCGCACCACTACCGGGTGGGCTCGAAACTCCAAGCTTTCGGTTAACAGCCGATCGCGCTAGCCAAATGCGCCACGGAGACAGTCCTGCTCCACTCTCACCACCATCAGAAGATATCTTCAAAGCTATCAGCCCAAAGAAAAAAAAAGCGCCGCACCACCACCGGGTGGGCTCGAACCTCCAACCTTTCGGTTATCAGCCGATCACGCTCGCCAATTGCGCCACGGAGACAGTCCTTCTCCACTCTCACCACCATCAGAACATATCTTCAAAGCTATCAGCCAAAAGAAAAAAAGCGCCGCACCACTACCGGGTGGGCTCAAAACTCCAAGCTTTCGGTTAACAGCCGATCGCGCTGGCCAATTGCGCCACGAAGACAGTCACGCTCCACTCTCACCACCATCAGAACATATCTTCAAAGTTATCAGCGCAAAGAAAAAAGCAACACACCACTCCCGGGAGGGCTCGAAACTCCAATTTTTCGGTTAACAGCCGAACGTGCTAGCCAATTGCGCCACGGAGACAGTCGTGCTCCACTATCACCACCATCAGAACATATCTTCAAAGCTATCAGCGCAAAGAAAAAAGCAACACACCACTCCCGGGAGGGCTCGAAGCTCCAATTTTTCGGTTAACAGCCGAACGTGCTAGCCAATTGCGCCACGAAGACAGTCGTGCTCCACTCTCACCACCATCAGAACATTTCTTCAGAGCTATCAGCCCAAAGAAAAAAAAACGCCGCACCACCACCGGGTGGGCTTGAACCTCCAACCTTTCAGTTAACAGCCGATCACGCTAGCCAGTTGCGCCATGGAGACAGTCGCGCTACACTCTCACCACCATCAGAACATTTATTCAGAGCTATCAGCCCAAAGAAAAAAAAAGCGCCGCACCACCACCGTGTGGGCTCGAACCTCCAACCTTTCGGTCAACAGCAGATCGCGCTAGCCAATTGCGCCACGGAGACAGTCGTGCTCCAGTCTCACCACCATCAGAACATATTGTCACGACGCAGACACAGCAGGAGTTCGCCATAGAAGAGCTCACTTTAATTAAAAATGAAAGGCGCTCGGAAAGAGGACCGGGCAAGAGCTTCGTCTTCTTCTCTGGCTGTGCGAGCTCCCCTCTGCAGGTTGAATGTGGCATTTGCCTCCCTCTAGGAAGAGCATCGACCCGATGCTCGGCTACAGAATACGCGGTGTATCTATAGTTTACGTATTACGCAACTAGCTCAGTACAATATGGCTTCATCCGCACAACGTGTACGATTTCAGATTTTTGAGCTCGCGAAGAACTGTCAGGGATGACCTCATAATTCACGTCACTTAGGCGCCGTATAACATTGTAGGGACCAAAGTACTTCTTCAGTAACTTTTCACAAAGGCCGTGTCGGCGAATAGGGCTCCAGTCCCACACTTTCTCGCCTGGTTGATAAGTGACGTATCGGTGTCGCAGGTTATAACGTTGTGCGTCGTAACTCTGCTGTCGGGCGATTCGCACGCGTGCTAGCTGCCGTGCCTCTTCAGCTCGTTGGGTAAAGGCTTGAACATCCGTGTCTGTATCCTCGCAGTCGTGCAGCAGCATGGCATCAAGCATTGTCGTCACTTCACGGCCATAAAGAAGACTAAATGGCGTGCTCCGTGTAGTTTCCTGCTGCGCCGTATTATAGGCAAACGTCACGTATGGTAGAACGTCGTCCCAATTTTTATGATCCACATCGATGTACATACTAAGCATATCAGCAATTGTCTTGTTGAGGCGTTCTGTTAAGCCGTTGGTTTGTGGGTGGTAGGAGGTAGTTTTTCGATGCGCTGTTCCACTCAACTCAAGCACTGACTTGAGGAGCATAGCCGTGAAAGCGGTACCTCTGTCTGTTATTATAATTCTAGGAGCGCCATGCCTCAGAACGATATTTTCAATGAAAAATCGTGCCGCTTCTTCTGCGGTTCCACTTGATAAAGCCTTTGTTTCTGCGTAGCGAGTAAGATAGTCCGTAGCGACAATTACGCACTTATTTCCAGTATGCGAAGTCGGAAATGGTCCAAGGAGATCCATTCCGATTTGTGCAAAAGGCATGGTGGGCACTTGAACTGGTTGCAACAATCCGGCTGGTTTTAAAGGTGGTGATTTTCGTCGTTGACAATCGAGGCACGTGCGGACGTAATGCTTTACAGTGCCTGGAAGCTTCGGCCAGTAGTACTTTTGTTGGATTCTGGCCAATGTGCGCGTGTATCCGAGGTGGCCGGAGGTTGGCTCATCGTGGCAAGCGCTCAGGATCTCATCGCGAATGGATGTCGGGACGACAAGTAAGTGGGCATTTCCGCTGGGGGCAAAGTTCTTCTTGTATAGCACACCACTGCGCAAGCAGAATGATGGCAGGCTCCTTGCAAATATCTTGGGAACGCTTGTAGACTGGCCGTTAAGAAAATTAATAAGAGGGAGCAACTCACTGTCTTCCTTCTGCTTAGACGAAATGGTGACCGTGTCGACCACTCCTAAAAATGCCATGTCATCATCTTCTGAGACATCATCTTGCTTTATAGGCGACCTGGATAAGCAATCAGCATCAGAGTGCTGTCGTCCCGACTTATAGATGACCGTCATATCGAATTCTTGTAGGCGTAAGCTCCAGCGCGCTAGCCGACCGGATGGGTCCTTCAAGTTGGTCAGCCAGCAAAGAGAGTGGTGGTCGCTGACTACGTGGAAGGGACGGCCGTAGAGGTATGGGCGAAACTTCAGAACTGCCCATACTACAGCAAGACATTCCTTTTCCGTTGTGGAATAATGGGACTCGGCACGGGAAAGCGTCCTACTTGCATATGCAATCACTCTCTCGGCTGAGTCTTGCCACTGGACGAGTACAGCGCCTAAACCTACGTTGCTGGCATCAGTGTGGATCATGGTTGGAGCGTCCTCGTCAAAGTGAGCAAGCACAGGGGGTGTCTGCAGGCGCTGTCGTAGACCGTCAAATGCTGCTTGTTCCTCTTCGCCCCATAAAAATGGAACATCGTCTCTCGTTATGCGTGTTAAGGGCGACGCTATGTGCGAGAAATTGGCAATAAATCTGCGGTAGTAGGCGCAAAGGCCAAGAAAACGTCTTACGGCCTTCTTTTTTGTTGGCACCGGAAATTTTCGGACGGCGTCGATCTTGTCGGGGTCCGGACAAACACCTTCATGGCTCACCACATGTCCTAAGAATCGGAGTTCCTTGAAACCGAAATGACATTTCTCAGGTTTCAGCGATAAGCCAGCGGACCGTATTGCTCGAAATACTAATAGCAGCCGTCTTAGATGTTCCTCGAATGTTGGTGAGAAAACAATGACGTCGTCGAGGTATACCAGACACGTCTGCCACTTAAGGCCTGATAGGACGGTATCCATCAGTCTCTGAAATGTTGCTGGGGCTGAGCACAATCCGAAGGGCAAGACTTTAAACTCGTAAAGCCCGTCAGGCGTAACAAAAGCAGTCTTTTCTCTGTCCCGCTCATCGACCTCGATTTGCCAATAACCGCTTTTCAGGTCAATTGACGAGAAGAAGCGTGCATGCCTCAGCCTGTCAAGTGAATCGTCAATACGCGGTAGTGGATATACGTCTTTCTTTGTCACGCGGTTCAGCTTGCGGTAGTCCACACAGAAGCGTAAGCTGCCGTCTTTCTTCTTAACTAGCACTACCGGTGATGCCCAAGGGCTTTTTGACGGCTGAATGATGTCATCATTGAGCATTTTCTGGACTTGTTCTTGGATTGCTTCGCGTTCTTTCGGTGCCACGCGGTATGGGTTTTGTCGAATTGGTCTTGCCGTCTCTTCCGTTATAATTCGGTGCTTTGTCAGTGGCGTTTGATTTACCCTCGAGGTCGACGAAAAACAATCTTCAAACTGGCCGAGAATATCTAGAAGACTCTGCCTCTGCGCTGGCGATAAATCTGTGCTCACGTCGACAGGCAGTGGTGTTGAAGCAGCCGGTGTCTCTGCCTGTTGTACTGTGAAGCACTCGCGGAATTCTACAATTTCTTCGAAGTATGCAACTGTGGTACCCTCTGCAATGTGTCGACGCTCGTTGCTGAAGTTTGTCAACAGGACCTCTGCTTGCCCAGACACTACACTGACGAGACTTCTGGCAATAGCGATTCCTCGAGAGAGTAAAAGCGTCGATATTTGTTCCGCGACACCTTCTCCACTATGCTGCGTGTTACACGTGACAGAGACGAGGCGGCATGACAACGGTGGCATGGTCACGTCGTCAATCACGCGCATGGGCTTGCGCTGCAGCACTGCGCTATGGTCCGCTGAGAAGGTCAGTACACCGTCCGGTATATTTATAATGGCACCGTACTCCCGCAGGAAATCCATACCCAAGATGGCCTGTTTACAACACTCAGCAAGAATAACGAAGGTTGCCACGAATGATGAATCCCCAATCTTGATTCGTGCGGTGCACTTTCCGGTAGGTGTCAGCAGCTGGCCTCCGGCTCCTCTAATTTGCGGCCCCGTCTATTCCATTTTTACCTTCTTGAGTTGGTCGGCCAGATTCGCACTCATTATTGAAAAGTCTGCACCAGTGTCGATCAGTGCGGTCACGTCGTGACCGTCAATTGAAAGTGTAATGTCGGCGGTGACAATCTCGTCTTTCGTCGGTTCATTCGAAATGTGCGGCCCTTCATGTGGTGGTAATGGGGGATTTTCAAATCTTCGGCAATTCGCAACCTTCCCCTCTAAGGTCGCTGCTTTTAGTTTCCCCGGCGTGGACTGGGAGACCTTCCTCTCGCCATGTCCGTGGTGCTACCCCTATTAGATCGGGGAAAATGACCTGGGGAGGGCGAGCGTGACAGGAACCCAGGAGAAACGTCTCGCGGGATCGTCGCACTCGTTTCAACGTTGCGTCTTCCGTCAAAATAGCGCCGAGGGATAGTGGACGGAAATCCTTGAGACCCGGCAACGCGATGAGGACAATACCGCACAATGTGGCCTGCTTCCCCACAATGGAATCACAGGGGCCTGTAGTCAGGGGTACGCCATATGTCGGTTTTGCGGAGTGGGGGTCGCATCGGCGTCGACGTTTCCCTGTAGTACCAAGGCACTGTCGGCGGCTGTTGCTGGTGGTACTGTTGAGGTGGCGGCACGTTAGATCTAGGCTGTCGACGGAGAACATCTGCATATGTTGGCCTAACTATTTCAGTGTTCGGCTCGGGAAGAGAAAGCGCTTGCCTTATTTCTTGGCGAACAACTTCTGTGACCGACGCAATCGCGCAGCCATTCGGTGTGGCAGCGAGATTCTTCACCTCTTCTTGTACAATTTCGCGTATCAGGTCACGCAAAGAACGCTCGTCAGGTGTCACGGTGGTCACGGCGGTTGCGCTGATTTGTCCGCTGTTGTTTGGACGGTCGTACTGGCGGTACCGTAGCTGTAGTGCGCGTTCTATGGCGGTCGCCTCCTTCGAAAATTCGTCGACGCTTGAAGGTGGGTTCCGTACGAGACCAGCAAACAGCTGCTCTTTAACACCACGCATGAGGTGGCTGATCTTTCTGTTCTCGGACATATCGGGATCGGCTCGATGAAAGAGACGAGCCATGTCCTCAACAAACATTGTAACAGACTCGTTGGGCTTTTGTATCCGTGATTCAAGGAGTCGTTGTGCCTGCTCCCGCCTTTCGGTGTTTGCGAAGGTGTCCAGGAACTTCCGCCGGAACTCGTCCCACGTTGACCACACGCGATTCGTGAACCACGTGCGAGCCCCGTCTTGAAGAGGGAAATACACGTACCCCAACTTCTGTGCGGCGTTCCACCCGTTAACGTTGGGTGTGCGCTCGAACTCCTCAAGCCAGTCATCTGCGTCCTCATATGTGTTGCCATGAAAGTCCACAGGAGTTTTAGGGGTGAAAACAGTCACCTGTGTCGTGCTTGGGCTCGTCATGGTGGGGCAACTGCTTCCCGGCGCGGTCATGTTTTCAGTCCAAGGACCGAACTCTGGGCTCAGACCTAACAGGCGGCGGCTGGCGCGGTGAACGGGTGTTTTGACGAGCGGAAGTCTTTGTGGACTAGATCCCGGGCTGTTGGAAGGTGTCCTGGACATGTACCCAGCGCCTCCACCAGTGTCACGACGCAGACACAGCAGGAGTTCGCTATAGAAGAGCTCACTTTAATTAAAAATGAAAGGCGCTCGGAAAGAGGACCGGGCAAGAGCTTCGTCTTCTTCTCTGGCTGTGCGAGCTCCCCTCTGCAGGTTGATTGTGGCAATATTTTCAAAGCTATCAGCGCAACGAAAAACGCGACACATCACTCCCGGAAGGGCTCGAAACTCCAATTTTTCGGTTACCAGCCGAATGTGCTAGCGAATTGCGCCAAGGAGAAAGTCGTGCTCCAATCTCACCACCGTCAGAACATTTCTCCAAAGCTATCAGTGCAAAGAAAAAAAAGCGCCGCACCACCACTGGGTGGGCTCGAACCTCCAACCTTTCGGTTAACAGCTGACGGCGCTAGCCGATTGCGCCACGGAGACAGTCGTGCTCCACTCTCACCACCATCAGAACATATATTCAAAGCTATCAGCGCAAAGAACAAAGCAACACACCACTCCCGGGAGGGCTCGAAACTCCATATTTTCGGTTAACAGCCGAACGTGCTAGCCAATTGCGCCACGGAGACAGTCGTGCTTCACTCTCACCACCGTCAGAACATTTCTTCAGAGCTATTTGCCTAAAGAAAAAAAAAGCGCCGCACCACCACCGGGTGGGCTCGAACCTCCAAGCTCTTGGTTAACAGCCGATCGCGCTAGCCAATTGCGCCACGGAGACAGTCCTGCTCTACTCTCACCTCCATGAGATCATATCTTCAAAGCTATCAGCCAAAGAAAAAAACAGCGCCGCACCACCACCGGTTGGGCTCGAACCTGCCACCTTTCGGTTAACAGCCGATCGCGCTAGCCAATTGCGCCACGGAGACAGTCCTGCTACACACTCACCACTATCAGAACATATCTTCAAATCTATCAGCCCAAAGAAAAAACGCCGCCGCCGCACCACCGGGTGGGCTCGATCCTCCAAACTTTCGGTTAACAGCCGATCGCGCTAGCCAATTGCGCCACGGAGACAGTCCTGCTCCACTCTCACCACCATCAGAACATATCTTCAAAGCTATCCGCCCAAAGGAAAAAAGCGCTGCACCACCACCGGGTGGGCTCGAACCTCAAACCTTTCGGTAAACAGCCGATCGCGCTAGCCAATTGCGCCAAGAAGACAGTCACGCTCCATTCTCACCACCATCAGAACATATCTTGAAAGCTATCAGCGCAAAGAAAAAAGCAACACACCACTCCCGGGAGGGCTCGAAACTCCAATTTTTCGGTTAACAGCCGAACGTGCTAGCCAATTGCGCCACGGACACAGTCGTGCTCCACTATCACCACCATCAGAACATATCTTCAAAGCTATCAGCGCAAAGAAAAAAGCAACACACCACTCCCGGGAGGGCTCGAAACTCCAATTTTTCGGTTAACAGCCGAAGGTGCTAGCCAATTGCGCCACGGAGACAGTCGTGCTCCACTTTCACCACCATCAAAACATTTCTTCAGAGCTATCAGCCCAAAGAAAAAAAAGCGCCACACCACCACCGGGTGGGCTCAAACCTCCAACCTTTCGGTTAACAGCCGATCACGCTAGCCAATTGCGCCATGGAGACAGTCGCGCTACACTCTCACCACCATCAGAACATTTATTCAGAGCTATCAGCCCAAAGAAAAAAAAGCGCCGCACCACCACCGGGTGGGCTCGAACCTCCAACCTTTCGGTTAACAGCCAATAGCGCTAGCAAATTGCGCCACGGAGACAGTCCTGCTATACTCTCACCTCCATCACAACATATCTTCAAAGCTATCGGCCCCAAAAAAAATTTCCGCACCACCACCACGTGGGCTCGAACGTCCAACTTTTCGGTCAACTGCCGATCGCGCGAGCCAATTGCGCCACGGAGACAGTCGTGCTCCACTCTCACCACCGTCAGAATATTTCTTCAGAGCTATCAGCCCAAAGAAAAAGAAGCGCCGCACCACCACCGGGTGGGCTCGAACCTCCAACCTTTCGGTCAACAGCAGATCGCGCAAGCCAATTGCGCCACGGAGACAGTCGTGCTTCAGTCTCACCACCATCAGAACATATTTTCAAAGCTATCAGCGCAACGAAAAACGCGACACACCACTCCCGGGAGGGCTCGAAACTCCAATTTTTTGGTTACCAGCCCAATGTGCTAGCGAATTGCGCCAAGGAGACAGTCGTGCTCCAATCTCACTACCGCCTGAACATTTCTCCAAAGCTATCAGTGCAAAGAAAAAAAAGCGCCGCACCACCACCGGGTGGGCTCGAACCTCCAACCTTTCGGTTAACAGCTGACGGCGCTAGCCAATTGCGCCACGGAGACAGTCGTGCTCCACTCTCACCACCATCAGAACATATCTTCAAAGCTATCAGCGCAAAGAACAAAGCAACACACCACTCCCGGGAGGGCTCGAAACTCCAACTTTTCGGTTAACAGCCGAACGTGCTAGCCGATTGCGCCACGGAGACAGTCGTGCTCCACTCTCACCCCCATCAGAACATATCTTCAAAGCTATCAGCGCAAAGAAAAAAAAGCGACACACCGGTCCCGGGTGGGCTCGAAACTCCAACCTTTCGGATAACAGCCGATCGCGCTAGCCAATTGCGCCACGGATACAGTCCTGTTGCACTCTCACCACCATCAGAACATATCTTCAAAGCTATCAGCTCAAAGAAAAAAAAAGCGCCGCACCACTACCGGGTGTGCTCGAAACTCCAAGCTTTCGGTTAACAGCCGATCGCGCTAGCCAAATGCGCCACGGAGACAGTCCTGCTCCACTCTCACCACCATCAGAAGATATCTTCAAAGCTATCAGCCCAAAGAAAAAAAAGCGCCGCACCACCACCGGGTGGGCTCGAACCTCCAACCTTTCGGTTAAGAGCCGATCGCGCTAGCCAATTGCGCCACGGAGACAGTCCTGCTCCAATCTCACCACCATCAGAACACATCTTCAAAGCTATCAGCCCAAAGAAAAAAAAGCGCTGCACCACCACCGGGTGGGCTCGAACCTCCAACCTTTCCGTTAACAGCCGATTGCGCTAGCAAATTGCGCCACGGAGACAGTCACGCTCCACTCTCACCACCATCAGAACATATCTTCAAAGCTATCAGCGCAAAGAAAAAAAAGCGCCGCACCACCACCGGGTGGGCTCGAACCTCCAACCTTTCGGTTAACGGCCGATAGCGCTAGCAAATTGCGCCACGGAGACAGTCCTGCTATACTCTCACCACCATCAGAACATATCTTCAAAGCTATCGGCCCCCAAAAAAAATTCTGCACCACCACCACGTGGGCTCGAACCTCCAACTTTTCGGTTAACTGCCGATCGCGCTAGCCAATTGCGCCACGGAGACAGTCGTGCTCCACTCTCACCACCGTCAGAATATTTCTTCAGAGCTATCAGCCCAAAGAAAAAGAAGCGCCGCACCACCACCGGGTGGGCTCGAACCTCCAACCTTTCGGTCAACAGCAGATCGCGCTAGCCAATTGCGCCACGGAGACAGTCGTGCTGCAGTCTCAGCACCATTAGAACATATTTTCAAAGCTATCAGCGCAACGAAAAACGCGACACACCACTCCCGGGAGGGTTCGAAACTCCAATTTTTTGGTTACCAGCCAAATGTGCTAGCGAATTGCGCCAAGGAGACAGTCGTGCTCCAATCTCACCACCGTCAGAACATATCTTCAAAGCTATCAGCCCAAAGGAAAAAAGCGCTGCACAACCACCGGGTGGGCTCGAACCTCCAACCTTTCGGTAAACAGCCGATCGCGCTAGCCAATTGCGCCAAGAAGACAGTCACGCTCCATTCTCACCACCATCAGAACATATCTTGAAAGCTATCAGCGCAAAGAAAAAAGCAACACACCACTCCCGGGAGGGCTGGAAACTCCAATTTTTCGGTTAACACCCGAACGTGCTAGCCAATTGCGCCACGGAGACAGTCGTGCTCCACTATCACCACCATCAGAACATATCTTCAAAGCTATCAGCGCAAAGAAAAAAGCAACACACCACTCCCGGGAGGGCTCGAAACTCCAATTTTTCGGTTAACAGCCGAAGGTGCTAGCCAATTGCGCCACGGAGACAGTCGTGCTCCACTTTCACCACCATCAAAACATTTCTTCAGAGCTATCAGCCCAAAGAAAAAAAAGCGCCGCACCACCACCGGGTGGGCTCGAACCTCCAACCTTTCGGTTAACAGCCGATCACGCTAGCCAATTGCGCCATGGAGACAGTCGCGCTACTCTCTCACCACCATCAGAACATTTATTCAGAGCTATCAGCCCAAAGAAAAAAAAGCGCCGCACCACCACCGGGTGGGCTCGAACCTCCAACCTTTCGGTTAACAGCCGATAGCGCTAGCAAATTGCGCCACGGAGACAGTCCTGCTATACTCTCACCTCCATCAGAACATATCTTCAAAGCTATCGGCCCCAAAAAAAATTTCCGCACCACAACCACGTGGGCTCGAACCTCCAACTTTTCGGTTAACTGCCGATCGCGCGAGCCAATTGCGCCACGGAGACAGTCGTGCTCCACTCTCACCACCGTCAGAATATTTCTTCAGAGCTATCAGCCCAAAGAAAAAGAAGCGCCGCACCACCACCGGGTGGGCTCGAACCTCCAACCTTTCGGTCAACAGCAGATCGCGCAAGCCAATTGCGCCACGGAGACAGTCGTGCTTCAGTCTCACCACCATCAGAACATATTTTCAAAGCTATCAGCGCAACGAAAAACGCGACACACCACTCCCGGGAGGGCTCGAAACTCCAATTTTTCGGTTACCAGCCGAATGTGCTAGCGAATTGCGCCAAGGAGACAGTCGTGCTCCAATCTCACTACCGTCAGAACATTTCTCCAAAGCTATCAGTGCAAAGAAAAAAAAGCGCCGCACCACCACCGGGTGGGCTCGAACCTCCAACCTTTCGGTTAACAGGCTGACGGCGCTAGCCAATTGCGCGACGGAGACAGTCGTGCTCCACTCTCACCCCCATCAGAACATATCTTCAAAGCTATCAGCGCAAAGAAAAAAAAAGCGACACACCGTCCCCGGGTGGGCTCGAAACTCCAACCTTTCGGATAACAGCCGATCGCGCTAGCCAATTGCGCCACGGATACAGTCCTGCTCCACTCTCACCACCATCAGAACATATCTTCAAAGCTATCAGCCCAAAGAAAAAAAGCGCCGCACCACCACCGGGTGGGCTCGAACCTCCAACCTTTCGGTTAACAGTCGATCGCGCTAGCCAATTGCGCCATGGAGACAGTCCTGCTTCACTTTCATCACCATCAGAACATATCTTCAAAGCTATCAGCCCATAGAAAAAAGACCGCACCACCAGCGGGTGGGCTCGAACCTTCAACCTTTCGTTTGTCGGCCGAACGCACTAGCCAATTGCGCCACGGAGACAGTCCTGCTCCACTCTAGCCACATACAGAACATATCTTCAAAGCTATCAGCCCAAAGAAAAAAAAGCAACACACCACTCCCGGAAGGGCTCGAACCTCCAACCTTTCGGTAAACAGCCGATCGCGCTAGCCAATTGCGCCACGAAGACAGTCACGCTCCACTCTCACCACCATCAGAACATATCTTCAAAGCTATCAGCGCAAAGAAAAAAGCAACACACCACTCCCGGGAGGGCTCGAAACTCCAATTTTTCGGTTAACAGCCGATCACGCTAGCCAGTTGCGCCATGGAGACAGTCGCGCTACACTCTCACCACCGTCAGAACATTTATTCAGAGCTATCAGCCCAAAGAAAAAAAAAAGCGCCGCACCACCACCGGGTGGGCTCGAACCTCCAATCTTTCGGTTAACAGCCGATAGCGCTAGCAAATTGCGCCACGGAGACAGTCCTGCTATACTTTCACCACCATCAGAACATATCTTCAAAGCTATCGGCCCAAAAAAATTTCCGCACCACCACCGGGTGGGCTCGAACCTCCAACCTTTCGGTCAACAGCAGATCGCGCTAGCCGATTGCGCCACGGAGGCAGTCGTGCTCCAGTCTCACCACCATCAGAACATACTTTCAAAGCTATCAGCGCAACGAAAAACGCGACACACCATTCCCGGGAGGGCTTGAAACTCCCATTTTTCGGTTACCAGCCGAATGTGCTAGTGAATTGCGCCAAGGAGACAGTCGTGCTCCAATCTCACCACCGTCAGAACATTTCTAGAAAGCTATCAGCCAAAAAAAAAGCGCTGCACCACCGCCAGGTGGGCTCGAACCTCCAACCTTTCGGTAACAGCCGATCGCGCTAGCCAATTGCGCCACGGAGACAGTCGTGCTTCACTCTCACCACCATCAGAACATATCTTCAATGCTATCAGCGCAAAGAAAAAAAGCAACACACCAATCCCGGGAGGGCTCGAAACTCCAATTTTTCGGTTAACAGCCGAACGTGCTAGCCAATTGCGCCATGGAGACAGTCGTGCTACAATCTCACCACCGTCAGAACATTTCTCCAAAGCCATCAGCGCAAAGAAAAAAAAAGCGCCGCACCACTACCGGGTGAGCTCGAAACTCCAAGCTTTCGGTTAACAGCCGATCGCGCTAGCCAAATGCGCCACGGAGACAGTCCTGCTCCACTCTCACCACCATCAGAAGATATCTTCAAAGCTATCAGCCCAAAGAAAAAAAAGCGCCTTACCACCACCGAGTGGGCTCGAACCTCCAACCTTTCGGTCATCAGCCGATCACACTCGCCAATTGCGCCACGGAGACAGTCCTGCTCCACTCTCACCACCATCAGAACATATCTTCAAAGCTATCAGCCAAAAGAAAAAAAAGGGCCGCACCACTACCGGGTGGGCTCAAAACTCCAAGCTTTCGATTAACAGCCGATCGCGCTAGCCAATTGCGCCACGGAGACAGTCCTGCTCCACTCTCACCACCATTAGAACATATCTTCAAAGCTATCAGCCCAAAGAAAAAAAAGCGCCGCACCACCACCGGGTGGGCTCGAACCTCCAACCTTTCGGTTAACAGCCGATCACGCTAGCCAGTTGCGCCATGGAGACAGTCGCGCTACACTCTCACCACCGTCAGAACATTTATTCAGAGCTATCAGCCCAAAGAAAAAAAAAGCGCCGCACCACCACCGGGTGGGCTCGAACCTCCAACCTTTCGGTTAACAGCCGATAGCGCTAGCAAATTGCGCCACGGAGACAGTCCTGCTATACTTTCACCACCATCAGAACATATTTTCAAGCTAACAGCACAACGAAAAAAGCGCCGCACCATCACCGGGTGGGCTCGAACCTCCAAACTTTCGGTTAACAGCCGATCGCGCTAGCCAATTGCTTCACGCAGACAGTCGTGCTCCACGCTCAACACCGTCAGAACATTTCTTCAGAGCTATCAGCCCCAAAAAAAAGCAACGCACCACCACCAGGTTGGCTCGAACCTCCAACCTTTAGGTTAACAGCGGATCGTGCTAGCCATTTGGGTCACGGAGACAGTCGTGCTCCACTACCACCATTAGAAGATATCTTCAAAGCTGTCACCGCAAAGAAAAAAGCAACACACCACTTTCGGGAGAGCTCAAACCTACAATTTTTCGGTTAACAGCCCAACGTGCTAGCCAATTGCGCCATGGAGACAGTCGTGCTCAGATCTCACCACCGTGAGAACATGTCTCCAAAGTTATCAGCGCAGAGAAAAAAGCAACACACCACTCCCGGGAGGGCTCGAACCTCCAACCTTTCGCTTAACAGCTGATCACGCTAGCAAACTGCGCCACGGAGACAGTCCTGCTATACTCTCACCACCATCAGAACATATCTTCAAAGCTATCAGCCCAAAAAAAAAGTGCCGCACCACCATCGGGTGGGCTCGAACCTCCAACTTTTAGGTTAACTGCAAATCACGCTAGCCAATTGCGCCATTGAGACAGTCGTGCTCCACTCTCACCAACATCAGAACATATCTTCAAAGCTATCAGCCCAAAGAAAAAAAAGCGCCGCACCACCCCCGGGTGGGCTCGAACCTCCATCCTATCTGTTAACAGCTGATCGCGCTAGCCAATTGCGCCACGGAGACAGTCGTGCTCCACTCTCACCCCCATCAGAACATATCTTGAAAGCTATCAGCGCAAAGAAAAAAAAGCGCCGCACCACCACCGGGTGGGCTCGAAACTCCAAGCTTTCGGTTAACAGCCGATCGCGCTAGCCAATTGCGCCACGGAGACAGTCGTGCTCCACTCTCACCACCGTCATAACATTTCTCCAAAGCCATCAGCGCAAAGAAAAAAAAAGCGCCGCACCACTACCGGGTGTGCTCGAAACTCCAAGCTTTCGGTTAACAGCCGATCGCGCTAGCCAAATGCGCCACGGAGACAGTCCTGCTCCACTCTCACCACCATCAGAAGATATCTTCAAAGCTATCAGCCCAAAGAAAAAAAAGCGCCGCACCACCACCGGGTGGGCTCGAACCTCCAACCTTTCGGTTAAGAGCCGATCGCGCTAGCCAATTGCGCCACGGAGACAGTCCTGCTCCAATCTCACCACCATCAGAACACATCTTCAAAGCTATCAGCCCAAAGAAAAAAAAGCAACACACCACTCCCGAGAGGGCTCGAACCTCCAACCTTTCCGTTAACAGCCGATTGCGCTAGCCAATTGCGCCACGGAGACAGTCGTGCTCCACTCTCACCACCGTCAGAACATTTCTTCAGAGCTATCAGTCCAAAGAAAAAAAGCGCCGCACCACCACCGGGTGGGAACGAACCTCCAACCTTTCGGTTAACAGCCGATCGCGCTAGCCAATTGCGCCACGGAGACAGTCCTGCTCCACTCTCACCACCATGAGAACATATCTTCAAAGCTATCAGCCCAAAGAAAAAAAGCGCTGCACCACCACCGGGTGGGCTCGAACCTCCAACCTTTCGGTAAACAGCCGATTGCGCTAGCCAATTGCGCCACGGAGACAGTCACGCTCCACTCTCACCACCATCAGAACATATCTTCAAAGCTATCAGCGCAAAGAAAAAAGCAACACACCACTCCCGGGAGGGCTCGAAACTCCAATTTTTCGGTTAACAGCCGAACGTGCTAGCCAATTGCGCCACGGAGAGAGTCGTGCTCCACTATCACCAACATCAGAACATATCTTCAAAGCTATCAGCGCAAAGAAAAAAGCAACACACCACTCCCGGGAGGGCTCGAAACTCCAATTTTTCGGTTAACAGCCGAAGGTGCTAGCCAATTGCGCCACGGAGACAGTCGTGCTCCACTTTCACCACCATCAAAACATTTCTTCAGAGCTATCAGCCCAAAGAAAAAAAAGCGCCGCACCACCACCGGGTGGGCTCGAACCTCCAACCTTTCGGTTAACAGCCGATCACGCTAGCCAATTGCGCCATGGAGACAGTCCCGCTACTCTCTCACCACCATCAGAACATTTATTCAGAGCTATCAGCCCAAAGAAAAAAAAGCGCCGCACCACCACCGGGTGGGCTCGAACATCCAACCTTTCGGTTAACAGCCGATAGCGCTAGCAAATTGCGCCACGGAGACAGTCCTGCTATACTCTCACCTCCATCAGAACATATCTTCAAAGCTATCGGCCCCAAAAAAAATTTCCGCACCACCACCACGTGGGCTCGAACCTCCAACTTTTCGGTTAACTGCCGATCGCGCGAGCCAATTGCGCCACGGAGACAGTCGTGCTCTACTCTCACCACCGTCAGAATATTTCTTCAGAGCTATCAGCCCAAAGAAAAAGAAGCGCCGCACCACCACCGGGTGGGCTCGAACCTCCAACCTTTCGGTCAACAGCAGATCGCGCAAGCCAATTGCGCCACGGAGACAGTCGTGCTTCAGTCTCACCACCATCAGAACATATTTTCAAAGCTATCAGCGCAACGAAAAACGCGACACACCACTCCCGGGAGGGCTCGAAACTCCAATTTTTCGGTTACCAGCCGAATGTGCTAGCGAATTGCGCCAAGGAGACAGTCGTGCTCCAATCTCACTACCGTCAGAACATTTCTCCAAAGCTATCAGTGCAAAGAAAAAAAAGCGCCGCACCACCACCGGGTGGGCTCGAACCTCCAACCTTTCGGTTAACAGCTGACGGCGCTAGCCAATTGCGCCACGGAGACAGTCGTGCTCCACTCTCACCAACATCAGAACATATCTTCAAAGCTATCAGCCCAAAGAAAAAAAAGCGCCGCACCACCCCCGGGTGGGCTCGAACCTCCATCCTTTCTGTTAACAGCTGATCGCGCTAGCCAATTGCGCGACGGAGACAGTCGTGCTCCACTCTCACCCCCATCAGAACATATCTTCAAAGCTATCAGCGCAAAGAAAAAAAAAAGCGACACACCGTCCCCGGGTGGGCTCGAAACAACAACCTTTCGGATAACAGCCGATCGCGCTAGCCAATTGCGCCACGGATACAGTCCTGCTCCACTCTCACCACCATCAGAACATATCTTCAAAGCTATCAGTCCAAAGAAAAAAAGCGCCGCACCACCACCGGGTGGGAACGAACCTCCAACCTTTCGGTTAACAGCCGATCGCGCTAGCCAATTGCGCCACGGAGACAGTCCTGCTCCACTCTCACCACCATGAGAACATATCTTCAAAGCTATCAGCCCAAAGAAAAAAAGCGCTGCACCACCACCGGGTGGGCTCGAACCTCCAACCTTTCGGTAAACAGCCGATTGCGCTAGCCAATTGCGCCACGGAGACAGTCACGCTCCACTCTCACCACCATCAGAACATATCTTCAAAGCTATCAGCGCAAAGAAAAAAAAGCGCCGCACCACCACCGGGTGGGCTCGAACCTCCAACCTTTCGGTTAACAGCCGATAGCGCTAGCAAATTGCGCCACGGAGACAGTCCTGCTATACTCTCACCACCATCAGAACATATCTTCAAAGCTATCGGCCCCCAAAAAAAATTCTGCACCACCACCACGTGGGCTCGAACCTCCAACTTTTCGGTTAACTGCCGATCGCGCTAGCCAATTGCGCCACGGAGACAGTCGTGCTCCACTCTCACCACCGTCAGAATATTTCTTCAGAGCTATCAGCCCAAAGAAAAAGAAGCGCCGCACCACCACCGGGTGGGCTCGAACCTCCAACCTTTCGGTCAACAGCAGATCGCGCTAGCCAATTGCGCCACGGAGACAGTCGTGCTGCAGTCTCAGCACCATTAGAACATATTTTCAAAGCTATCAGCGCAACGAAAAACGCGACACACCACTCCCGGGAGGGTTCGAAACTCCAATTTTTTGGTTACCAGCCAAATGTGCTAGCGAATTGCGCCAAGGAGACAGTCGTGCTCCAATCTCACCACCGTCAGAACATATCTTCAAAGCTATCAGCCCAAAGGAAAAAAGCGCTGCACAACCACCGGGTGGGCTCGAACCTCCAACCTTTCGGTAAACAGCCGATCGCGCTAGCCAATTGCGCCAAGAAGACAGTCACGCTCCATTCTCACCACCATCAGAACATATCTTGAAAGCTATCAGCGCAAAGAAAAAAGCAACACACCACTCCCGGGAGGGCTGGAAACTCCAATTTTTCGGTTAACACCCGAACGTGCTAGCCAATTGCGCCACGGAGACAGTCGTGCTCCACTATCACCACCATCAGAACATATCTTCAAAGCTATCAGCGCAAAGAAAAAAGCAACACACCACTCCCGGGAGGGCTCGAAACTCCAATTTTTCGGTTAACAGCCGAAGGTGCTAGCCAATTGCGCCACGGAGACAGTCGTGCTCCACTTTCACCACCATCAAAACATTTCTTCAGAGCTATCAGCCCAAAGAAAAAAAAGCGCCGCACCACCACCGGGTGGGCTCGAACCTCCAACCTTTCGGTTAACAGCCGATCACGCTAGCCAATTGCGCCATGGAGACAGTCGCGCTACTCTCTCACCACCATCAGAACATTTATTCAGAGCTATCAGCCCAAAGAAAAAAAAGCGCCGCACCACCACCGGGTGGGCTCGAACCTCCAACCTTTCGGTTAACAGCCGATAGCGCTAGCAAATTGCGCCACGGAGACAGTCCTGCTATACTCTCACCTCCATCAGAACATATCTTCAAAGCTATCGGCCCCAAAAAAAATTTCCGCACCACAACCACGTGGGCTCGAACCTCCAACTTTTCGGTTAACTGCCGATCGCGCGAGCCAATTGCGCCACGGAGACAGTCGTGCTCCACTCTCACCACCGTCAGAATATTTCTTCAGAGCTATCAGCCCAAAGAAAAAGAAGCGCCGCACCACCACCGGGTGGGCTCGAACCTCCAACTTTTCGGTTAAATGCCGAACGCGCTAGCCAATTGCGCCACGGAGACAGTCGTGCTCCACTCTCACCACCGTCAGAACAATTCTTCAGAGCTTTCAGCCCAAAGAAAAAGAAGCGCCGCACCATCACCGGGTGGGCGAGAACCTCCAACCTTTCGGTCAACAGCAGATCGCGCAAGCCAATTGCGCCACGGAGACAGTCGTGCTTCAGTCTCACCACCATCAGAACATATTTTCAAAGCTATCAGCGCAACGAAAAACGCGACACACCACTCCCGGGAGGGCTCGAAACTCCAATTTTTCGGTTACCAGCCGAATGTGCTAGCGAATTGCGCCAAGGAGACAGTCGTGCTCCAATCTCACTACCGTCAGAACATTTCTCCAAAGCTATCAGTGCAAAGAAAAAAAAGCGCCGCACCACCACCGGGTGGGCTCGAACCTCCAACCTTTCGGTTAACAGGCTGACGGCGCTAGCCAATTGCGCCACAGAGACAGTCGTGCTCCACTCTCACCAACATCAGAACATATCTTCAAAGCTATCAGCCCAAAGAAAAAAAAGCGCCGCACCACCCCCGGGCGGGCTCGAACCTCCATCCTTTCTGTTAACAGCTGATCGCGCTAGCCAATTGCGCGACGGAGACAGTCGTGCTCCACTCTCACCCCCATCAGAACATATCTTCAAAGCTATCAGCGCAAAGAAAAAAAAAAGCGACACACCGTCCCCGGGTGGGCTCGAAACTCCAACCTTTCGGATAACAGCCGATCGCGCTAGCCAATTGCGCCACGGATACAGTCCTGCTCCACTCTCACCACCATCAGAACATATCTTCAAAGCTATCAGCCCAAAGAAAAAAAGCGCCGCACCACCACCGGGTGGGCTCGAACCTCCAACCTTTCGGTTAACAGTCGATCGCGCTAGCCAATTGCGCCATGGAGACAGTCCTGCTTCACTTTCATCACCATCAGAACATATCTTCAAAGCTATCAGCCCATAGAAAAAAGACCGCACCACCAGCGGGTGGGCTCGAACCTTCAACCTTTCGTTTGTCGGCCGAACGCGCTAGCCAATTGCGCCACGGAGACAGTCCTGCTCCACTCTAGCCACATACAGAACATATCTTCAAAGCTATCAGCCCAAAGAAAAAAAAGCAACACACCACTCCCGGAAGGGCTCGAACCTCCAACCTTTCGGTAAACAGCCGATCGCGCTAGCCAATTGCGCCACGAAGACAGTCACGCTCCACTCTCACCACCATCAGAACATATCTTCAAAGCTATCAGCGCAAAGAAAAAAGCAACACACCACTCCCGGGAGGGCTCGAAACTCCAATTTTTCGGTTAACAGCCGATCACGCTAGCCAGTTGCGCCATGGAGACAGTCGCGCTACACTCTCACCACCGTCAGAACATTTATTCAGAGCTATCAGCCCAAAGAAAAAAAAAAGCGCCGCACCACCACCGGGTGGGCTCGAACCTCCAATCTTTCGGTTAACAGCCGATAGCGCTAGCAAATTGCGCCACGGAGACAGTCCTGCTATACTTTCACCACCATCAGAACATATCTTCAAAGCTATCGGCCCAAAAAAATTTCCGCACCACCACCGGGTGGGCTCGAACCTCCAACCTTTCGGTCAACAGCAGATCGCGCTAGCCGATTGCGCCACGGAGGCAGTCGTGCTCCAGTCTCACCACCATCAGAACATACTTTCAAAGCTATCAGCGCAACGAAAAACGCGACACACCATTCCCGGGAGGGCTTGAAACTCCCATTTTTCGGTTACCAGCCGAATGTGCTAGTGAATTGCGCCAAGGAGACAGTCGTGCTCCAATCTCACCACCGTCAGAACATTTCTAGAAAGCTATCAGCCAAAAAAAAAGCGCTGCACCACCGCCAGGTGGGCTCGAACCTCCAACCTTTCGGTAACAGCCGATCGCGCTAGCCAATTGCGCCACGGAGACAGTCGTGCTTCACTCTCACCACCATCAGAACATATCTTCAATGCTATCAGCGCAAAGAAAAAAAGCAACACACCAATCCCGGGAGGGCTCGAAACTCCAATTTTTCGGTTAACAGCCGAACGTGCTAGCCAATTGCGCCATGGAGACAGTCGTGCTACAATCTCACCACCGTCAGAACATTTCTCCAAAGCCATCAGCGCAAAGAAAAAAAAAGCGCCGCACCACTACCGGGTGAGCTCGAAACTCCAAGCTTTCGGTTAACAGCCGATCGCGCTAGCCAAATGCGCCACGGAGACAGTCCTGCTCCACTCTCACCACCATCAGAAGATATCTTCAAAGCTATCAGCCCAAAGAAAAAAAAGCGCCTTACCACCACCGAGTGGGCTCGAACCTCCAACCTTTCGGTTATCAGCCGATCACACTCGCCAATTGCGCCACGGAGACAGTCCTGCTCCACTCTCACCACCATCAGAACATATCTTCAAAGCTATCAGCCAAAAGAAAAAAAAGGGCCGCACCACTACCGGGTGGGCTCAAAACTCCAAGCTTTCGATTAACAGCCGATCGCGCTAGCCAATTGCGCCACGGAGACAGTCCTGCTCCACTCTCACCACCATTAGAACATATCTTCAAAGCTATCAGCCCAAAGAAAAAAAAGCGCCGCACCACCACCGGGTGGGCTCGAACCTCCAACCTTTCGGTTAACAGCCGATCACGCTAGCCAATTGCGCCATGGAGACAGTCCCGCTACTCTCTCACCACCATCAGAACATTTATTCAGAGCTATCAGCCCAAAGAAAAAAAAGCGCCGCACCACCACCGGGTGGGCTCGAACATCCAACCTTTCGGTTAACAGCCGATAGCGCTAGCAAATTGCGCCACGGAGACAGTCCTGCTATACTCTCACCTCCATCAGAACATATCTTCAAAGCTATCGGCCCCAAAAAAAATTTCCGCACCACCACCACGTGGGCTCGAACCTCCAACTTTTCGGTTAACTGCCGATCGCGCGAGCCAATTGCGCCACGGAGACAGTCGTGCTCTACTCTCACCACCGTCAGAATATTTCTTCAGAGCTATCAGCCCAAAGAAAAAGAAGCGCCGCACCACCACCGGGTGGGCTCGAACCTCCAACCTTTCGGTCAACAGCAGATCGCGCAAGCCAATTGCGCCACGGAGACAGTCGTGTTTCAGTCTCACCACCATCAGAACATATTTTCAAAGCTATCAGCGCAACGAAAAACGCGACACACCACTCCCGGGAGGGCTCGAAACTCCAATTTTTCGGTTACCAGCCGAATGTGCTAGCGAATTGCGCCAAGGAGACAGTCGTGCTCCAATCTCACTACCGTCAGAACATTTCTCCAAAGCTATCAGTGCAAAGAAAAAAAAGCGCCGCACCACCACCGGGTGGGCTCGAACCTCCAACCTTTCGGTTAACAGCTGACGGCGCTAGCCAATTGCGCCACGGAGACAGTCGTGCTCCACTCTCACCAACATCAGAACATATCTTCAAAGCTATCAGCCCAAAGAAAAAAAAGCGCCGCACCACCCCCGGGTGGGCTCGAACCTCCATCCTTTCTGTTAACAGCTGATCGCGCTAGCCAATTGCGCGACGGAGACAGTCGTGCTCCACTCTCACCCCCATCAGAACATATCTTCAAAGCTATCAGCGCAAAGAAAAAAAAAGCGACACACCGTCCCCGGGTGGGCTCGAAACAACAACCTTTCGGATAACAGCCGATCGCGCTAGCCAATTGCGCCACGGATACAGTCCTGCTCCACTCTCACCACCATCAGAACATATCTTCAAAGCTATCAGTCCAAAGAAAAAAAGCGCCGCACCACCACCGGGTGGGAACGAACCTCCAACCTTTCGGTTAACAGCCGATCGCGCTAGCCAATTGCGCCACGGAGACAGTCCTGCTCCACTCTCACCACCATGAGAACATATCTTCAAAGCTATCAGCCCAAAGAAAAAAAGCGCTGCACCACCACCGGGTGGGCTCGAACCTCCAACCTTTCGGTAAACAGCCGATTGCGCTAGCCAATTGCGCCACGGAGACAGTCACGCTCCACTCTCACCACCATCAGAACATATCTTCAAAGCTATCAGCGCAAAGAAAAAAAAGCGCCGCACCACCACCGGGTGGGCTCGAACCTCCAACCTTTCGGTTAACAGCCGATAGCGCCAGCAAATTGCGCCACGGAGACAGTCCTGCTATACTCTCACCACCATCAGAACATATCTTCAAAGCTATCGGCCCCCAAAAAAAATTCTGCACCACCACCACGTGGGCTCGAACCTCCAACTTTTCGGTTAACTGCCGATCGCGCTAGCCAATTGCGCCACGGAGACAGTCGTGCTCCACTCTCACCACCGTCAGAATATTTCTTCAGAGCTATCAGCCCAAAGAAAAAGAAGCGCCGCACCACCACCGGGTGGGCTCGAACCTCCAACCTTTCGGTCAACAGCAGATCGCGCTAGCCAATTGCGCCACGGAGACAGTCGTGCTGCAGTCTCAGCACCATTAGAACATATTTTCAAAGCTATCAGCGCAACGAAAAACGCGACACACCACTCCCGGGAGGGTTCGAAACTCCAATTTTTTGGTTACCAGCCAAATGTGCTAGCGAATTGCGCCAAGGAGACAGTCGTGCTCCAATCTCACCACCGTCAGAACATATCTTCAAAGCTATCAGCCCAAAGGAAAAAAGCGCTGCACAACCACCGGGTGGGCTCGAACCTCCAACCTTTCGGTAAACAGCCGATCGCGCTAGCCAATTGCGCCAAGAAGACAGTCACGCTCCATTCTCACCACCATCAGAACATATCTTGAAAGCTATCAGCGCAAAGAAAAAAGCAACACACCACTCCCGGGAGGGCTGGAAACTCCAATTTTTCGGTTAACACCCGAACGTGCTAGCCAATTGCGCCACGGAGACAGTCGTGCTCCACTATCACCACCATCAGAACATATCTTCAAAGCTATCAGCGCAAAGAAAAAAGCAACACACCACTCCCGGGAGGGCTCGAAACTCCAATTTTTCGGTTAACAGCCGAAGGTGCTAGCCAATTGCGCCACGGAGACAGTCGTGCTCCACTTTCACCACCATCAAAACATTTCTTCAGAGCTATCAGCCCAAAGAAAAAAAAGCGCCGCACCACCACCGGGTGGGCTCGAACCTCCAACCTTTCGGTTAACAGCCGATCACGCTAGCCAATTGCGCCATGGAGACAGTCGCGCTACTCTCTCACCACCATCAGAACATTTATTCAGAGCTATCAGCCCAAAGAAAAAAAAGCGCCGCACCACCACCGGGTGGGCTCGAACCTCCAACCTTTCGGTTAACAGCCGATAGCGCTAGCAAATTGCGCCACGGAGACAGTCCTGCTATACTCTCACCTCCATCAGAACATATCTTCAAAGCTATCGGCCCCAAAAAAAATTTCCGCACCACAACCACGTGGGCTCGAACCTCCAACTTTTCGGTTAACTGCCGATCGCGCGAGCCAATTGCGCCACGGAGACAGTCGTGCTCCACTCTCACCACCGTCAGAATATTTCTTCAGAGCTATCAGCCCAAAGAAAAAGAAGTGCCGCACCACCACCGGGTGGGCTCGAACCTCCAACCTTTCGGTCAACAGCAGATCGCGCAAGCCAATTGCGCCACGGAGACAGTCGTGCTTCAGTCTCACCACCATCAGAACATATTTTCAAAGCTATCAGCGCAACGAAAAACGCGACACACCACTCCCGGGAGGGCTCGAAACTCCAATTTTTCGGTTACCAGCCGAATGTGCTAGCGAATTGCGCCAAGGAGACAGTCGTGCTCCAATCTCACTACCGTCAGAACATTTCTCCAAAGCTATCAGTGCAAAGAAAAAAAAGCGCCGCACCACCACCGGGTGGGCTCGAACCTCCAACCTTTCGGTTAACAGGCTGACGGCGCTAGCCAATTGCGCCACAGAGACAGTCGTGCTCCACTCTCACCAACATCAGAACATATCTTCAAAGCTATCAGCCCAAAGAAAAAAAAGCGCCGCACCACCCCCGGGCGGGCTCGAACCTCCATCCTTTCTGTTAACAGCTGATCGCGCTAGCCAATTGCGCGACGGAGACAGTCGTGCTCCACTCTCACCCCCATCAGAACATATCTTCAAAGCTATCAGCGCAAAGAAAAAAAAAAGCGACACACCGTCCCCGGGTGGGCTCGAAACTCCAACCTTTCGGATAACAGCCGATCGCGCTAGCCAATTGCGCCACGGATACAGTCCTGCTCCACTCTCACCACCATCAGAACATATCTTCAAAGCTATCAGCCCAAAGAAAAAAAGCGCCGCACCACCACCGGGTGGGCTCGAACCTCCAACCTTTCGGTTAACAGTCGATCGCGCTAGCCAATTGCGCCATGGAGACAGTCCTGCTTCACTTTCATCACCATCAGAACATATCTTCAAAGCTATCAGCCCATAGAAAAAAGACCGCACCACCAGCGGGTGGGCTCGAACCTTCAACCTTTCGTTTGTCGGCCGAACGCGCTAGCCAATTGCGCCACGGAGACAGTCCTGCTCCACTCTAGCCACATACAGAACATATCTTCAAAGCTATCAGCCCAAAGAAAAAAAAGCAACACACCACTCCCGGAAGGGCTCGAACCTCCAACCTTTCGGTAAACAGCCGATCGCGCTAGCCAATTGCGCCACGAAGACAGTCACGCTCCACTCTCACCACCATCAGAACATATCTTCAAAGCTATCAGCGCAAAGAAAAAAGCAACACACCACTCCCGGGAGGGCTCGAAACTCCAATTTTTCGGTTAACAGCCGATCACGCTAGCCAGTTGCGCCATGGAGACAGTCGCGCTACACTCTCACCACCGTCAGAACATTTATTCAGAGCTATCAGCCCAAAGAAAAAAAAAAGCGCCGCACCACCACCGGGTGGGCTCGAACCTCCAATCTTTCGGTTAACAGCCGATAGCGCTAGCAAATTGCGCCACGGAGACAGTCCTGCTATACTTTCACCACCATCAGAACATATCTTCAAAGCTATCGGCCCAAAAAAATTTCCGCACCACCACCGGGTGGGCTCGAACCTCCAACCTTTCGGTCAACAGCAGATCGCGCTAGCCGATTGCGCCACGGAGGCAGTCGTGCTCCAGTCTCACCACCATCAGAACATACTTTCAAAGCTATCAGCGCAACGAAAAACGCGACACACCATTCCCGGGAGGGCTTGAAACTCCCATTTTTCGGTTACCAGCCGAATGTGCTAGTGAATTGCGCCAAGGAGACAGTCGTGCTCCAATCTCACCACCGTCAGAACATTTCTAGAAAGCTATCAGCCAAAAAAAAAGCGCTGCACCACCGCCAGGTGGGCTCGAACCTCCAACCTTTCGGTAACAGCCGATCGCGCTAGCCAATTGCGCCACGGAGACAGTCGTGCTTCACTCTCACCACCATCAGAACATATCTTCAATGCTATCAGCGCAAAGAAAAAAAGCAACACACCAATCCCGGGAGGGCTCGAAACTCCAATTTTTCGGTTAACAGCCGAACGTGCTAGCCAATTGCGCCATGGAGACAGTCGTGCTACAATCTCACCACCGTCAGAACATTTCTCCAAAGCCATCAGCGCAAAGAAAAAAAAAGCGCCGCACCACTACCGGGTGAGCTCGAAACTCCAAGCTTTCGGTTAACAGCCGATCGCGCTAGCCAAATGCGCCACGGAGACAGTCCTGCTCCACTCTCACCACCATCAGAAGATATCTTCAAAGCTATCAGCCCAAAGAAAAAAAAGCGCCTTACCACCACCGAGTGGGCTCGAACCTCCAACCTTTCGGTTATCAGCCGATCACACTCGCCAATTGCGCCACGGAGACAGTCCTGCTCCACTCTCACCACCATCAGAACATATCTTCAAAGCTATCAGCCAAAAGAAAAAAAAGGGCCGCACCACTACCGGGTGGGCTCAAAACTCCAAGCTTTCGATTAACAGCCGATCGCGCTAGCCAATTGCGCCACGGAGACAGTCCTGCTCCACTCTCACCACCATTAGAACATATCTTCAAAGCTATCAGCCCAAAGAAAAAAAAGCGCCGCACCACCACCGGGTGGGCTCGAACCTCCAACCTTTCGGTTAACAGCCGATCACGCTAGCCAGTTGCGCCATGGAGACAGTCGCGCTACACTCTCACCACCGTCAGAACATTTATTCAGAGCTATCAGCCCAAAGAAAAAAAAAGCGCCGCACCACCACCGGGTGGGCTCGAACCTCCAACCTTTCGGTTAACAGCCGATAGCGCTAGCAAATTGCGCCACGGAGACAGTCCTGCTATACTTTCACCACCATCAGAACATATTTTCAAGCTAACAGCACAACGAAAAAAGCGCCGCACCATCACCGGGTGGGCTCGAACCTCCAAACTTTCGGTTAACAGCCGATCGCGCTAGCCAATTGCTTCACGCAGACAGTCGTGCTCCACGCTCAACACCGTCAGAACATTTCTTCAGAGCTATCAGCCCCAAAAAAAAGCAACGCAAAACCACCAGGTTGGCTCGAACCTCCAACCTTTAGGTTAACAGCGGATCGTGCTAGCCATTTGGGTCACGGAGACAGTCGTGCTCCACTACCACCATTAGAAGATATCTTCAAAGCTGTCAGCGCAAAGAAAAAAGCAACACACCACTTTCGGGAGAGCTCAAACCTACAATTTTTCGGTTAACAGCCCAACGTGCTAGCCAATTGCGCCATGGAGACAGTCGTGCTCAGATCTCACCACCGTGAGAACATGTCTCCAAAGTTATCAGCGCAGAGAAAAAAGCAACACACCACTCCCGGGAGGGCTCGAACCTCCAACCTTTCGCTTAACAGCTGATCACGCTAGCAAACTGCGCCACGGAGACAGTCCTGCTATACTCTCACCACCATCAGAACATATCTTCAAAGCTATCAGCCCAAAAAAAAAGTGCCGCACCACCATCGGGTGGGCTCGAACCTCCAACTTTTAGGTTAACTGCAAATCACGCTAGCCAATTGCGCCATTGAGACAGTCGTGCTCCACTCTCACCAACATCAGAACATATCTTCAAAGCTATCAGCCCAAAGAAAAAAAAGCGCCGCACCACCCCCGGGTGGGCTCGAACCTCCATCCTATCTGTTAACAGCTGATCGCGCTAGCCAATTGCGCCACGGAGACAGTCGTGCTCCACTCTCACCCCCATCAGAACATATCTTCAAAGCTATCAGCGCAAAGAAAAAAAAAGCGACACACCGGTCCCGGGTGGGCTCGAAACTCCAACCTTTCGGATAACAGCCGATCGCGCTAGCCAATTGCGCCACGGATACAGTCCTGTTGCACTCTCACCACCATCAGAACATATCTTCAAAGCTATCAGCTCAAAGAAAAAAAAGCGCCGCACCACTACCGGGTGGGCTCCAAACTCCAAGCTTTCGGTTAACAGCCGATCGCGCTAGCCAATTGCGCCACGGAGACAGTCCTGCTCCACTCTCACCACCATCAGAACATATCTTCAAAGCTATCAGCCCATAGAAAAAAAGCGCCGCACCACCACCGGGTGGGCTCGAACCTCCAACCTTTCGGTTAACAGTCGATCGCGCTAGCCAATTGCGCCATGGAGACAGTCCTGCTTCACTCTCATCACCATCAGGACATATCTTCAAAGCTATCAGCCCAAAGAAAAAAAGCCCGCACCACCACCAGGTGGGCTCGAACCTTCAACCTTTCAACCAACCTTTTTCAACCAACGTCCGAACGCGCTAGCCAATTGCGCCACGGAGACAGTCCTGCTCCACTCTAACCACCATCAGAACATATCTTCAAAGCTATCAGCCCAAAGAAAAAAAAGCAACACACCACTCCCGGAAGGGCTCGAACCTGAGACCTTTCGGTTAACAGCCGATTGCGCTAGCCAATTGCGCCACGGAGACAGTCGTGCTCCACTCTAACCACCGTCAGAACATTTCTTCAGAGCTATCAGCCCAAAGGAAAAAAAGCGCCGCACCACCACCAGGTGGGCTCGAACCTCCAACCTTTCGGTAAACAGCCGATCGCCCTAGCCAATTGCGCCACGGAGACAGTCGTGCTCCACGCTCAACACCGTCAGAACATTTCTTCAGGGCTATCAGCCCCAAAAAAAAGCAACGCACCACCGCCGGGTTGGCTCGAACCTCCAACCTTTAGGTTAACAGCGGATCGCGCCAGCCAGTTGCGCCATGGAGACCGTCGCGCTACACTCTCACCACCATCAGAACATATCTTCAAAGCTATCAGCCCATAGAAAAAAAGCCCGCACCACCACCGGGTGGGCTCGAACTTCAACCCTTTCGGCTAACGGCCGAACGCGCTAGCCAATTGCGCCACGGAGACAGTCCTGCTCCACTCTAACCACCATCAGAACATATCTTCAAAGCTATCAGCCCAAAGAAAAAAAAACAACACACCACTCCCGGGAGGGCTCGAACCTCCAACCTTTCGGTTAACAGCCGATCGCGCTAGCCAATTGCGCCACGAAGACAGTCGTGCTCCACTCTCTACCCCGTGAGAACATTTCTTCAGAGCTATCAGCCCAAAGGAAAAAAAACGCCGCACCACCACCGGGTGGGCTCTAACCTCCAACCTTTTGGTTAACAGCCGATCGCGCTAGCTAATTGCGCTACGGAGAGAGTCGTGCTCCACTCTCACCACAAACAGAACATACCTTCAAAGCTATCAGTGCAATGAAAAAAGCAATACACCATTCCCGAGAGGGCTCGAACCTCCAACCTTTCGGTTAACAGCCGATCGCGCTAGCAAATTGCGCCACGGAGACAGTCCTGCTCCGTTTTCACCACCATGAGAACATATCTTCAAAGCTATCAGCCCATAGAAAAAAAGCGCTGTACCCCCGCCGGGTGGGCTCGAACCTCCAACCTTTCGGTAAACAGCCGATCGCGCTAGCCAATTGCGCCACGAAGACAGTCGTGCTCCACTCTAACCTCCATCAGAACATTTCTCCAAAGCTATCAGCGCAAAGACAAAAAAGTGCCGCACCACGACCGGGTGGGCTCGAAACTCCAATTTTTCGGTTAACAGCCGAACGTGCTAGCCGATTGCGCCACGGAGACAGTCGTGCTCCACTCTCACCACCGTCAGAACATTTCTTCAGAGCTATCAGCCCAAAGAAAAAAAAGCGCCGCACCACCACCGGGTGGGCTCGAACCTCCAAACTTTCGGTTAACAGCCGATCACGCTAGCCAATTGCGCCACGGAGACAGTCGTGCTCCACTCCTACCACCGTCAGAACGTTTCTTCAGAGCTATCAGCCCAAAGAAAAAAAAGCGCCGCACCACCACCGGGTGGGCTCGAACCTCCAACCTTTCGGTTAACAGCCGATCGCGCTAGCCAATTGCGCCACGAAGACAGGCGTGCTCTACTCTCACCACCATCAGAACATATCTTCAAAGCTATCAGCGCAAAGAAAAAAGCAACACACCACTGCCGGGAGGGCTCAAACCTCCAATTTTTCGGTTAACAGCCGAACGTGCCAGCCAATCGTGCCACGGAGACAGTCGTGCTCCAATCTCACCACCATCAGAACATGTCTTCAAAGCTATCAGCGCAAAGAAAAAAGCGACTCACCACTCCCGAGAGGGCTCGAACCTCCAACATTTCGGTTAACAGCCGATCGCGCTAGCAAATTGCGCCACGGAGACAGTCCTGCTATACTCTAACCACCATCAGAACATATCTTCAAAGCTATCGGCCCCAAAAAGAAAGTGCTGCACCACCGCCACGTGGTCTCGAACCTCCAACTTTTCGGTTAACTGCCGATCGCGCTAGCCAATTGCGCCACGGAGACAGGCGTGCTCCACTCTCACCACCGTCAGAACATTTTTTCAGGGCTATCAGCCCAAAGAAAAAAAAGCGCCGCACCACCACCGGGTGGGCTCGAACCTCCAACCTTTCGGTCAACAGCAGATCGCGCTAGCCAATTGCGCCACGGAGACAGTCGTGCTCCAGTCTCACCACCATCAGAACATATTTTCAAAGCTATCAGCGCAAAGAAAAAAGCGACACACCACTCCCGGGAGGGCTCGAAACTCCAATTTTTCAGTTAAAGCCGAATGTGCTAGCGAATTGCGCCAAGGAGACAGTCGTGCTCCGATCTCATCACTGTCAGAACATTTCTCCAAAGCTATCAGTGCAAAGAAAAAAAAGCGCCGCACCACCACCGGGTGGGCTCGAACCTCCAACCTTTCGGTTAACAGCTGACGGCGCTAGCCAATTGCGCCACGGAGACAGTCGTGCTCCAGTCTCACCACCATCAGAACATATTTTCAAAGCTATCAGCGCAAAGAAAAAAGCGACACACCACTCCCGGGAGGGCTCGAAACTCCAATTTTTCAGTTAAAGCCGAATGTGCTAGCGAATTGCGCCAAGGAGACAGTCGTGCTCCGATCTCATCACTGTCAGAACATTTCTCCAAAGCTATCAGTGCAAAGAAAAAAAGCGCCGCACCACCACCGGGTGGGCTCGAACCTCCAAGCTTTCGGTTAACAGCCGATCGCGCTAGCCGATTGCGCCACGGAGACAGTCCTGCTCCACACTCACCACCATCAGAACCTATCTTCAAATCTATCAGCACAAAGAAAAAACGCCGCCGCAGCACCACCGGGTGGGCTCGATCCTCCAACCTTTCTGTTAACAGCCGATCGCGCTAGCCAATTGCGCGACGGAGACAGTCCTGCTCCACTCTCACCACCATCAGAACATATCTTCAAAGCTATCCGCCCAAAGAAAAAAAAGCAACACACCACTCCCGGGAGGGCTCGAACCTCCAACATTTCAGTTAACAGCCGATCGCGCTAGCCAACTGCGCCACGGAGACAGTCGTACTCCACTCTCACCACCGTCAGAACATTTCCTCAGAGCTATCAGCCCGAAGAAAAAAAAGCGCCGCACCACCACCGGGGGGCTCGAACCTCCAACTTTTCGGTTAACAGCATATAGCGCTAGCCAATTGCGCCACAGAGACAGTCGTGCTCCACTCTCGCCACCATCAGAACATATCTTCAAAGCTATCAGCGCAAAGAAAAAAGAACACACCACTTCCGGGAGCGGTCGAATCTGCAACCTTTCGGTTAACAGCCGATCGCGCTAGCGAATTGCGCCACGGAGACAGTCGTGCTCTACTCTCACCACCATCAGAATATATCGTCAAAGCTATCAGCGCAAAGAAAAAAAGCAACACACCAATTACGGGAAGGCTCGAAACTCCAAATTTTCGGTTAACAGCCGAACGTGCTAGCCAATTGCGCCACGGAGACAGTCGTGCTACAATCTCACCACCATCAGAACATATCTTCAAAGCTATCAGCCAAAAGAAAAAAAAGGGCCGCACCACTCCCGGGTGGGCTCGAACCTCCATCCTTTCTGTTAACAGCCGATCGCGCTAGCCAATTGCGCCACGAAGACAGTCGTGCTCCACTCTCACCCCCATCAGAACATATCTTCAAAGCTATCAGCGCAAAGAAAAAAAAAGCGACACACCGTCCCCGGGTGCGCTCGAAACTCCAACCTTTCGGATAACAGCCGATCGCGCTAGCCAATTGCGCCACGGATACAGTCCTGTTCCACTCTATATCTTCAAAGCTATCAGCTCAAAGAAAAAAAAGCGCCGCACCACCACCGGGTACGCTCCAAACTTCAAGCTTTCGGTTAACAGCCAATCGCGCTAGCCAATTGCGCCACGGAGACAGTCCTGCTCCACTCTCACCACCATCAGAACATATCTTCAAAGCTATCAGCCCAAAGAAAAAAAGCGCCGCACCACCACCGGGTGGGCTCGAACCTCCAACCTTTCGGTTAACAGTCGATCGCGCTAGCCAATTGCGCCATGGAGACAGTCCTGCTTCACTCTCATCACCATCAGAACATATCTTCAAAGCTATCAGCCCAAAGAAAAAAAGCCCGCGCCACCACCAGGTGGGCTCGAACCTTCAACCTTTCGTTTAACGTCCGAACGCGCTAGCCAATTGCGCCACGGAGACAGTCCTGCTCCACTCTAACCACCATCAGAACATATCTTCAAAGCTATCAGCCCAAAGAAAAAAAAGCAACACACCACTCCCGGAAGGGCTCGAACCACAGACCTTTCGGTTAACAGCAGATTGCGCTAGCCAATTCCGCCACGGAGACAGTCGTGCTCCACTCTAACCACCGTCAGAACATTTCTTCAGAGCTATCAGCCCAAAGGAAAAAAAGCGCCGCACCACCACCAGGTGGGCTCGAACCTCGAACCTTTCGGTAAACAGCCGATCGCGCTAGCCAATTGCGCCACGGAGACAGTCGTGCTCCACGCTCAACACCGTCAGAACATTTCTTCAGAGCTATCAGCCCCAAAAAAAGCAACGCACCACCACCGGGTTGGCTCGAACCTCCAACCTTTAGGTTAACAGCGGATCGCGCTAGCCAATTGGGTCACGGAGACAGTCGTGCTCCGCTCTCACCACCATTAGAAGATATCTTAAAAGCTGTCAGCGCAAAGAAAAAAGCAACACACCACTCCCGGGAGGGCTCGAAACTCCAATGTTTCGGTTAACAGCCGAACGTGCTAGCCAATTGCGCCACGGAGACAGTCGTGCTCCACTCTCACCACCATTAGAACATATCTTCAAAGCTATAAGCGCGAAAAAAAGCAACAGACCACTCCCGGGAGGGCTCGAAACTCCAATTTTTCGGTTACCAGCCAAATGTGCTAGCGAATTGCGCCAAGGAGACAGTCGTGCTCCAATCTCACCACCGTCAGAACATTTCTCGAAAGCTATCAGTGCAAAGAAAAAAAAGCGCCGCACCACCACAGCGTGGGCTCGAACCTCCAACCTTTCGGTTAACAGCTGACCGCGCTAGCTAATTGCGCCACGGAGACAGTCGTGCTCCACTCTCACCACCATCAGAACATATCTTCAAAGCTATCAGTGCAAAGAAAAAAGCAACACACCACTCCCGGGAGGGCTCCAAACTCCAATTTTTCGGTTAACAGCCGAACGTGCTAGCCAATTGCGCCACGGAGAGAGTCGTGCTCCACTCTCACCACCGTCAGAACATTTCTTCAGAGCTATCAGCCCAAAGAAAAAAAAGCGCCACACCACCACCGGGTGGGCTCGAACCTCCAAACTTTCGGTTAACAGCCGATCGCGCTAGCCAATTGCGCCACGGAGACAGTCGTGCTTCACGCTCAACACCGTCAGAACATTTCTTCAAAGCTATCAGCCCCAAAAAAAAAAGCAACGCACCACCACCGGGTGGGCTCGAACCTCCAACCTTTAGCTTAACAGCGGATCGCGCTAGCCAATTGGGTCACGGAGACAGTCGTGCTCCACTCTCACCACCATTAGAAGATATCTTCAAAGCTATCAGCCCAAAAAAAAAGTGCCGCACCACTATCGGGTGGGCTTGAACCTCCAACTTTTCGGTTAACTGCAAATCACGCTAGCCAACTGCGCCACGGAGACAGTCGTGCTCCACTCTCACCACCGTCAGAACATTTCTTCAGAGCTATCAGCCCAAAGAAAAAGAAGCGCCACACCACCACCGGGAGGGCTCAAACCTCCAACCTCTCGGTTAACAACCGATCGCGCTAGCCAATTGCGCTACGGAGACAGTCCTGCTCCACTTTCACCACCATCAGAACATATCTTCAAAGCTATCAGCTCAAAGAAAAAAAAGCGCCGCACTACCACCGGGTGGGCTCGAACCTCCAACCTTTCGGTTAACAGCCGATCGCGCTCGCCAATTGCGCCATGGAGACAGTCGTGCTCCACTCTCACCAACATCAAAACATATCTTCAAAGCTTTCAGCCCAAAGAAAAAAAAGCGCCGCACCACCCCCGGGTGGGCTAGAACCTCCATCCTTTCTGTTAACAGCCGATCGCGCAGGCCAATTGCGCCACGGAGACAGTCGTGCTCCACTCTCACCCCCATCAGAACAAATCTTCAAAGCTATCAGCGCAAAGAAAAAAAAAGCGACACACCGTCCCCGGGTGGGCTCGAAACTCCAACCTTTCGGATAACAGCCGATCGCGCTAGCCAATTGCGCCACGGATACAGTCCTGCTCCACTCTCACCACCATCAGAACATATCTTCAAAGCTATCAGCTCAAAGAAAAAAAAGCGCCGCACCACTACCGGGTGGGCTCCAAACTCCAAGCTTTCGGTTAACAGCCGATCGCGCTAGCCAATTGCGCCACGGAGACAGTCCTGCTCCACTCTCACCACCATCAGAACATATCTTCAAAGCTATCAGCCCAAAGAAAAAAAGTTCCGCACCACCACCGGGTGGGCTCGAACCTCCAACCTTTCGGTTAACAGCCGATCGCGCTCGCCAATTGCGCCATGGAGACAGTCGTGCTCCACTCTCACCAACATCAGAACATATCTTCAAAGCTATCAGCCCAAAGAAAAAAAAGCGCCGCACCACCCCCGGGTGGGCTCAAACCTCCATCCTTTCTGTTAACAGCTGATCGCGCTAGCCAATTGCGCCACGGAGACAGTCGTGCTCCACTCTCACCCCCATCAGAACATATCTTCAAAGCTATCAGCGCAAAGAAAAAAAAAGCGACACACCGTCTCCGGGTGGGCTCGAAACTCCAACCTTTCGGATAACAGCCGATCGCGCTAGCCAATTGCGCCACGGATACAGTCCTGTTCCACTCTCACCACCATCAGAACATATCTTCAAAGCTATCAGCTCAAAGAAAAAAAAGCGCCGCACCACTACCGGGTGGGCTCCAAACTCCAAGCTTTCGGTTAACAGCCGATCGCGCTAGCCAATTGCGCCACGGAGACAGTCCTGCTCCACTCTCACTACCATCAGAACATATCTTCAAAGCTATCAGCCCAAAGAAAAAAAAGCAACACACCACTCCCGGAAGGGCTCGAACCTCAGACCTTTCGTTATACGGCCGAACGCGCTAGCCAATTGCGCCACGGAGACAGTCCTGCTCCACTCTAGACACCATCAGAACATGTCTTCAAAGCTGTCAGCGCAAAGAAAAAAGCAACACACCACTTTCGGGAGAGCTCAAACCTACAATTTTTCGGTTAACAGCCCAACGTGCTAGCCAATGGCGCCATGGAGACAGTCGTGCTCAGATCTCACCACCGTGAGAACATGTCTCCAAAGTTATCAGCGCAAAGAAAAAAGCAACACACCACTCCCGGGAGGGCTCGAACCTCCAACCTTTCGCTTAACAGCCGATCACGCTAGCAAACTGCGCCACGGAGACAGTCCTGCGATACTCTCACCACCATCAGAACATATCTTCAAAGCTATCAGCCCAAAAAAAAGCGCCGCACCACCACCGGGTGGACTCGAACCTCCAACCTTTCGGTTAACAGTCGATCGCGCTAGCCAATTGCGCCATGGAGACAGTCCTGCTTCACACTCATCACCATCAGAACATATCTTCAAAGCTATCAGCCCAAAGAAAAAAACCCCGCACCACCACCGGGTGGGCTCGAACTTTCAACCTTTGGTTATACGGCCGAACGCGCTAGCCAATTGCGCCACGGAGACAGTCCTGCTCCACTCTAGCCACCATCAGAACATGTCTTCAAAGCTATCAGCCCAAAGAAAAAAAGAAGCAACACACCACTCCCGGAAGGGCTCGAACCTCAGACCTTTGGTTAACAGCCGATTGCGCTAGCCAATTGCGCCACGGAGACAGTCGTGCTCCAGTATAACCACCGTCAGAACATTTCTTCAGAGCTATCAGCCCAAAGGAAAAAAAGCGCCGCACCACCACCAGGTGGGCTCGATCCTCCAACCTTTCGGTAAACAGCCGATCGCGCTAGCCAATTGCGCCACGGAGACAGTCGTGCTCCACTCTCAACACCGTCAGAACATTTCTTCAGAGCTATCAGCCCCAAAAAAAAGCAACGCACCACCACCGGGTTGGCTCGAACCTCCAACCTTTGGGTTGTAGCGAAGCCTCCGAACTATGAAATGGGTCGAACTCTTGAGTACCTTCTAGTGGGGCTACCCAACAAGGACGCCGCTCGCACTGAGAGCCCGTGCTTGGCCGTTACTGTCGCCATTGTGCTTGCTCGCTGTGGACCGGCTATTAAACGCCTTAACATTTTGGTGGAGAGTGCTGTGCCCTTCAAACATCTTCGGTTCACATTCGATGCCCTTGGAGCTTAGATCCCGTACCGTGCCTTCAACCATGCAACAAGACGCCGCCCAGCAAACGCTTCCTCCTGCGCCGACGCCATGTTCCGGTGTCCCCCGCATCCGCGACCCACCTGTCTTCACCGGCGCGGATGGCACCGACGTCGAGGACTGGCTCGTCATGTACGAACGCGTCAGCGTCCCCAATCATTGGGACGAGGCAGGTAAACTCGGCAACCTGGTTTTCTACCTCGCGGGTGTGGCTGGCATGTGGTATAACAACCACGCGTCTGATTTCGCAACCTGGTCCGATTTTAAGACCGCTATCACCAACGTTTTTGGCCGCCCTGCCGTTCGTAAGCTGCAAGCCGAGCAGCGCTTACGCGAACGCGCTCAGCAGGCCGGTGAATCATTCACCAGCTACATTGAAGACGTCTTGGACCTATGCAAGAAATGCAACGACAGCATGTCCGAATCAGACAAGATCCGGAACGTCATGAAGGGCATTGCCGATGATGCCTTCACGATGCTGCTGGCCAAAAACCCAGGCACAGTAGCTGAGGTCATCACGCTGTGCCAGAGCTACGAGGAGCTCCGCCGGCAGCGTTCGATGACCCGTCGATCCACACCACGAGATGCAGGGCTTGCAGGCTTGGAGGCGAGCTGTGACCAGGTGGCACTGCTGGCAGACCTCAAGTCCTTCATACGTGAGGAAATCGCACGGCAGTTCTCTCTCCTGCCCTTCGCCCACCCACCGGCTGCTCAACAATCGGCCACTACCATTTTCCCCCCCATCCGCCGAGCGATTGAGCAGGAAATAGCGGAGGTTATGCCTGCGTACCACCCACAACAGCTTCCGGCTCCTGTATCCCCAAGTTACGCCCAAGTGGTCGCCAGGCCGCCTCCAGTCGTTCAAGCGCCCGCCCCACTGACTTACGCCGAAGCTGCCGCACGACCTCCATCCTTTGCAGTGGGTATGCCGGCTACGTATGTTGACGTGACCTCTCAGACTCAGCTCCAGCACCCTCTGCAGCCTTTCAAGCCACCGTTCCGTCCATCGGCTCTTGCGTCATGGACAAGACCTACCCCGGCGAACCGATGGCGCACATCCGACAACCGGCCCATTTGCTTTGCCTGCGGTTACGCCGGCCACGTAGCACGTTATTGCACTCGCGTACAGACGCCCCATATCTCGTCGCCTGTTGCTGGCTGTGATGTGTGGTGCGCGTTCAAAGTGCGCGCCTTCGAAAAGTGCGCGTCACGGGAAAAAAAAAAAAAACAAAAGGAGAAATACCAGAGTGCACGTGCGGGGCAAGCGGAAGGTCGTCACCGGACCGGGCGCTGAAGATGGGCCGTCGGGCGTAGGACCCGAGCCTGCAGGTCTTCAACCGGCCGGGGCCTCCTGCCGTCGTGTTCCCGCTCCAAAGGACCGTGGCCATCCGGTCCTGAACTCCTTTCCAGGGCCTGCGGACTTTGGTTCCGGCAGGCGAGCTACAGCCGTCGGGCTCCGGGCCCGAGCTGTGCGCCCAGCTGCTTGACTAGGTCGACCCTAGTTCCCGGACGCGTCGCCACCAGCCTGCGTTCTCCCGTCTCCGACGTGTCCACGCTCCTCAAGCCGAAACCATCACGATTTGGTAGGGCTTTTCGACGTGTCGCCAGCAGCCAGCGTTCCCTCGTCCTCGTCCAGCCCACGCATTGACGCAGGAGTCACGGCGTTCCGGTTTCTCATCACCGCCGAAAACCAACTTGTGGGTGAGACTGCACCGATACTCTTGCGCTACTCCCATCACTCAGCCCCTTTCGAACGTTAGGTTTAGTCACTGACTTTGAACGTTCTTGTTGGGTGTTTACAGATGTGTTTCGTCATGTCCAGTCAACTGTTTATTAAGTGTTTTGTTTTGTGAGGAATCTTTGCCTTTTTACTTTTCAATTAAACTTTTTGTGTGTTTCTTGGAAACCGAACGGCTTTGTCCTTATTAACAAAACTCTCTGAGGCTCAGCCCGGGAGAAAAACAAATCAGCAACAAGAACCATGCATCACAAATTGGCGTCCGCAGCGACAGGACAAAGTCGTTTGTTTTTCATGTAGATTTTTCGACGCGATGAAAGCCATGAAAAGCACTTCGGAATTATTAGATCTGGCGGAGAGTATAAGTCTCAAGGGAGCGGAGTTCAAGGAGTGGTACGACAAGCAAATGGCGCAAGCGCAAGAGGAACGGGCTGCGATATGTGACGCTAAAAAGCAGCAGATTGCATTGCAAACACACGCTAAGAGAGAGGAGTTCGAGCGAGAAACACGGGCCAGGAGAGAGAAGCTCGAGCGAGAGACACGCGCTAAGAAGGAGCAGCTTGAGCTAGAAATGCGTGAAAAGAAAAGGCTGCTCGAGATAGAGATGCGCGAAAAGAAGAGACTGTTGGAACTAGAATATGAGGATTTGCAGCAGTGGCTTGAGAGGGAAAACGCTGAATATACGTGGTCTGAGAGCCAGAGTAGTCAACCAGTGGATGAGGTGTGCTCTGAAAGCAGTTACATCGGGAGCGATTTGAATTTACGTGAGACTGACCCTGTACCTCGTCATGACCTTTCGCTAGAGAAAGAAACTCTGAAAGAGTATGACAGGGAGGTAAACAGTCAAAAGACTAGGAGACTCGATAAGCTTATTGAAGCGCAGGAATGCTTCGTGAGCATGGAACAAGAACGTTCCATTCAGAGTAAAGGGTATTTTGAAACCTGTGAGAGGTCAAGCGCACTTTATTCAGAGGTAGGATTGCCTCTGAATAGCTCCGCTGAAGGAGCAATAAAAGGTCTCCTAGGTAATGCCGGCGAATGCCATAATGAAAGCTCTGATGTAGCAGCTACCTATTGTTTTGGGCCACTGGAGATAGCAACAGACGCTACGGACATGGTTTTTCACCATGATTATAACTTGCCCATACAGAGAGATGGCTTGTGTTCTCGGGAAATTGTAGATGATGCTTTTAGAAGAATATTGGAGCAAAATGCAAAAGCACTTGTTGAAGAACAGAGAGTAGAGTTGCAATGTAGGTCAGCTATATGTGACAATGAGGGTAATCACGATGACCCAGGCAGAAGGGTTGAAAGTATTGATGAACAAGCAATACAGAAAGCTGAAGGGATGGAAAGTGAACCAGAAGGCAGTAATGGTCCAGCAGGTTATTGTACGAGGAAGGACGCCGACTGGTGCTCTTTGGCATCTTCGGTTGAAGAGGTCGCTTCTGTTAAGATGTCTCAACGATTAGCGGCTTACGAGCTCAAGCAAGGCGTTCGTGGGAAGGATGAAATGATTCAGGCGTGGTTGTACTGGTGCGCCTGGAGGCAACGCCTCCGACTGGCATACAGACATTCCAGCGTGTATGCTTGTGATTTCGAGGTTGGGAACCTGGTGATACACAGCTTTAGGTTCATACGAGCTTACGGTCGAGAATTCTTCCACTGGCTTCCGATTCCTTACTCTTGTCAAATGGTTAGAGCAGTTAAACGTCTTGTACGGGACGCTATAACTTAAGCGTCAAATTCGATTTCCCGCTGGTTTCTTTTGGATCTTGCTTGCGGACCATGGAAGGGTGTTGCTTGTAAATATTTGAAGAAGTTACATGCAATGTAACATTAACATGATGTATAGTTTTTGAGATGATAGGGTATATATGATAAAAAAAAAGGGGTGGTGTACTACTAATTTGGGGATTTTCACAATCCGCTAGATGTGTCCATACTTTTTCTCGCTTCTTGCGTATTTTGAGGTTAGTGAATGTGGACCTTTGGGCAATGCAGTGAACTGTGTGGCGGACATATGTGGGTAAATTGTGGTGCAGTGCGAAACGTGCACTCAACGGCAGTTTTTTTTTCTTCTCGAAAAAAAAAAAAAACTTTTCTTATTGTTGTTGGTTGAATGTTACGTTCTGTGGACTCGGTGTTTCGACGTGAGACATGTCAACGAAGAAGCAGTGTGGTGCCATCGGTGTGATGTGTTGAACTGCGTGGTGCAAATATGTGGTGTAATTGTGACGTAGTGCAGAACGCGCACTCATCGGCAGTTTTTTTTTCTAAAAAAAAAAAAACTTGAATGAAAGGGGGGCGTATGTGATGTGTGGTGCGCGTTCAAAGTGCGCGCCTTCGAAAAGTGCGCGTCACGGGAAAAAAAAAAAAAACAAAAGGAGAAATACCAGAGTGCACGTGCGGGGCAAGCGGAAGGTCGTCACCGGACCGGGCGCTGAAGATGGGCCGTCGGGCATAGGACCCGAGCCTGCAGGTCTTCAACCGGCCGGGGCCTCCTGCCGTCGTGTTCCCGCTCCAAAGGACCGTGGCCATCCGGTCCTGAACTCCTTTCCAGGGCCTGCGGACTTTGGTTCCGGCAGGCGAGCTACAGCCGTCGGGCTCCGGGCCCGAGCTGTGCGCCCAGCTGCTTGACTAGGTCGACCCTAGTTCCCGGACGCGTCGCCACCAGCCTGCGTTCTCCCGTCTCCGACGTGTCCACGCTCCTCAAGCCGAAACCATCACGATTTGGTAGGGCTTTTCGACGTGTCGCCAGCAGCCAGCGTTCCCTCGTCCTCGTCCAGCCCACGCATTGACGCAGGAGTCACGGCGTTCCGGTTTCTCATCACCGCCGAAAACCAACTTGTGGGTGAGACTGCACCGATACTCTTGCGCTACTCCCATCACTCAGCCCCTTTCGAACGTTAGGTTTAGTCACTGACTTTGAACGTTCTTGTTGGGTGTTTACAGATGTGTTTCGTCATGTCCAGTCAACTGTTTATTAAGTGTTTTGTTTTGTGAGGAATCTTTGCCTTTTTACTTTTCAATTAAACTTTTTGTGTGTTTCTTGGAAACCGAACGGCTTTGTCCTTATTAACAAAACTCTCTGAGGCTCAGCCCGGGAGAAAAACAAATCAGCAACAAGAACCCGCATCACACTGGCCAGATTAGGCGTACCTATCACGAGGAAACGCCGTCTATGCCACCGCCAACTCGCCTAGCTTCATCTTCTCGTAGGTCACCGTCTCCACGACGTCGTTCCCCGTCCCCCATGCGGCCAAGTTCAGCTGCTCACGAGCGGGAAAACTAGTCGTCGCAGTCCCCGAGGCAAGGACTGCGATGCTATCGCATTGTGAAAGCCCTCAGAGCCGCCCATCTAATGTCATTGACGTGCTTGTGGACGGTGTTCACGCATCTGCTCTTATTGACACAGGAGCTGCAGTATCCGTTATGGACGAAAAATTTTGCCGCTTGCTTCGTAAAGTGACGACGCCAATTTCTGGATTGTCCCTTCGTACCGCCGGTTTGCATCGTATCCATCCTACAGCAGGGTGCACAGCTCGCGTTGTCGTTCAGGACGTTCTGTATGTCGCCCAATACATCATCATTCCCGCAAGCTCTCATGACGTCATCCTGGGGTGGGATTTTCTCTCCCGCAACGACGCCGTCATCCATTGTGCCGCCGCCGAAATTGAACTCTCCCCCTTCTCGCATTTGACGCCGGAAGACAGTTCTTCGAAAGTGAGCAAGATTCTCGTGAAAGACGATACCATAGTGCCTCCAAGCTCCACGATGGGTGTATCTGTCTACTGCGCTGGACTCTCCGACACAATTGCACTCGTTTCGCCATCCGACCGTGCTTGCCGAAGGAAAGGGTTGCTAGTACCTTTCGCGACCGTGCAAATCACCCAGGGCAACGCCTCTATTTTCGTGACCAACCCATCCCCGTACACTGTTACCTTGGTTCGAGGGGAATGTCTCGGCAGAGTGGAACCAGTGGATAACGCACAAGTCCTGGACGTACCTGATGACTCGCGTTGTCCCAGTTTGCGTACCATCAGTGCTGTTTCCACTTCTGATTCGTCATCTCCTGATGTATTTGGCCCTTGCATTGATGACAACCTCACGTCGGTACAGCGTTCCCAGCTTCTGAACCTTTTGCGAGAATATCGTTCTTCTTTCGATGTCGGGCGAAGTTCTCTCGGTCGTGCGTCCGCTGTTACGCATCGTATCGACACTGGTGCCCATCCACCATTACGGCAACGTCCCTACCGCGTGTCGCCTGCTGAACGTCGGGAAATTAACGAGCAGGTTGATGATATGCTCAGACGCGACGTTATTCGGCCCTCGGACAGTCCATGGGCGTCTCCTGTTGTTCTTGTTGCGAAGAAAGATGGTTCTGCGCGGTTCTGTGTAGACTACAGACGGCTCAATAAGATCACTCGCAAGGATGTTTACCCACTGCCGCGCATCGATGACGCAATTGACAGCCTTCACGGAGCCGAATTTTTTTCTTCTCTCGATCTGCGCTCGGGGTACTGGCAAGTACCCATGGCTGATGACGCTCGACCGAAGACTGCGTTCATCACACCCGACGGCTTGTACGAATTCAACGTCATGCCGTTTGTTCTATGTAATGCACCTGCGACCTTTGAGCGCATGATGGACACCGTTCTGCGCAACTTGAAATGGCACACGTGCTTGTGTTACCTCGATGACGTTGTTGTGTTCGCTCCAGATTTCTCTACGCACCTCCAACGTCTGAAAGAAGTTTTTGCACGTGTCAGCAATGCCGGCTTGCAACTAAATCTGAAGAAGTGCCGCTTTGCAGCACGGCAACTCACCATCCTTGGGTACGTCGTGTCCAAGGATGGCATTCTTCCTGACCCAGCCAAGCTTCGGGCCGTGGCCGAATTCCCCAAACCTGCGTCCGTCAAAGAACTGCGTAGTTTCGTGGGCCTGTGCTCGTACTTCCGACGCTTCATACGAAACTTTGCCACGATCATATCACCGCTGACGAAGCTCCTTGTAAGTAACGGGTCCCTCAATTCGTGGTCGTCTGAGTGCGACGACGCGTTCGCGAAGCTCCGCCATGTGTTGACATCTCCTCCCATTCTACGCCACTACGACCCTACGGCCCCGACGGAGGTGCACACAGACGCCAGCGGTGTAGGCCTCGGCGCTGTCCTGGCGCAGCGCAAACCCGGATTCCTTGAATATGTCGTAGCATATGCAAGCCGTACGCTCACGAGAGCTGAGACAAACTACACCGTCACGGAGAAAGAGTGCTATTAAACGCCTTAACAGGGTTAACAGCGGATGGCGCTAGCCAATTGGGTCACGGAGACAGTCGTGCTCAGATGTCACCACCGTGAGAACATGTCTCCAAAGTTATCAGCGCAAAGAAAAAAGCAACACACCACTCCCGGGAGGACTCGAACCTCCAACCTTTCGCTTAACAGCCGATCACGCTAGCAAACTGCGCCACCGAGACAGTCGTGCTCCACTCTAACCACCGTCAGAACATTTCTTCAGAGCTATCAGCCCAAAGAAAAAAAAGCGCCGCACCACCACCGGGTGGGCTCGAACCTCCAACCTTTCGGTAAACAGCCGATCGCGCTAGCCAATTGCGCCACGGAGACAGTCACGCTCCACTCTCACCACCATCAGAACATATCTTCAAAGCTATCAGCGCAAAGAAAAAAGCAACACACCACTCCCGGGAGGGCTCGAAACTCCAATGTTTCGGTTAACAGCCGAACGTGCTAGCCAATTGCGCCACGGAGACAGTCGTGCTCCACTCTCACCACCATTAGAACATATCTTCAAAGCTATAAGCGCCTAAAAAAGCAACACACCACTCCCGGGAGGGCTCGAAACTCCAATTTTTCGGTTACCAGCCAAATGTGCTAGCGAATTGCGCCAAGGAGACAGTCGTGCTCCAATCTCACCACCGTCAGAACATTTCTCGAAAGCTATCAGTGCAAAGAAAAAAAAGCGCCGCACCACCACAGCGTGGGCTCGAACCTCCAACCTTTCGGTTAACAGCTGACCGCGCTAGCTAATTGCGCCACGGAGACAGTCGTGCTCCACTCTCACCACCATCAGAACATATCTTCAAAGCTATCAGTGCAAAGAAAAAAGCAACACACCACTCCCGGGAGGGCTCCAAACTCCAATTTTTCGGTTAACAGCCGAACGTGCTAGCCAATTGCGCCACGGAGAGAGTCGTGCTCCACTCTCACCACCGTCAGAACATTTCTTCAGAGCTATCAGCCCAAAGAAAAAAAAGCGCCACACCACCACCGGGTGGGCTCGAACCTCCAAACTTTCGGTTAACAGCCGATCGCGCTAGCCAATTGCGCCACGGAGACAGTCGTGCTCCACGCTCAACACCGTCAGAACATTTCTTCAAAGCTATCAGCCCCCCAAAAAAAAGCAACGCACCACCACCGGGTGGGCTCGAACCTCCAACCTTTAGGTTAACAGCGGATCGCGCTAGCCAATTGGGTCACGGAGACAGTCGTGCTCCACTCTCACCACCATTAGAAGATATCTTCAAAGCTATCAGCCCAAAAAAAAGTGCCGCACCACCATCGTGTGGGCTTGAACCTCCAACTTTTCGGTTAACTGCAAATCACGCTAGCCAACTGCGCCACGGAGACAGTCGTGCTCCACTCTCACCACCGTCAGAACATTTCTTCAGAGCTATCAGCCCAAAGAAAAAGAAGCGCCACACCACCACCGGGAGGGCTCGAACCTCCAACCTTTCGGTCAACAGCAGATTGCACTAGCGAATTGCGCCACGGAGACAGTCGAGTTCCACTCTCACCACCATCAGAACATATCTTCAAAGCAATCAACGAAAAGAAAAAAAAGCGACACACCGTCCCCGGGTGGGCTCAAACCTCCAACCTCTCGGTTAACAACCGATCGCGCTAGCCAATTGCGCTACGGAGACAGTCCAGCTCCACTTTCACCACCATCAGAACATATCTTCAAAGCTATCAGCTCAAAGAAAAAAAAGCGCCGCACTACCACCGGGTGGGCTCGAACCTCCAACCTTTCGGTTAACAGCCGATCGCGCTCGCCAATTGCGCCATGGAGACAGTCGTGCTCCACTCTCACCAACATCAGAACATATCTTCAAAGCTATCAGCCCAAAGAAAAAAAAGCGCCGCACCACCCCCGGGTGGGCTAGAACCTCCATCCTTTCTGTTAACAGCCGATCGCGCAGGCCAATTGCGCCACGGAGACAGTCGTGCTCCACTCTCATCAGAACATATCTTCAAAGCTATCAGCGCAAAGAAAAAAAAAAGCGACACACCGTCCCCGGGTGGGCTCGAAACTCCAACCTTTCGGATAACAGCCGATCGCGCTAGCCAATTGCGCCACGGATACAGTCCTGCTCCACTCTCACCACCATCAGAACATATCTTCAAAGCTATCAGCTCAAAAAAAAAAGCGCCGCACCACTACCGGGTGGGCTCCAAACTCCAAGCTTTCGGTTAACAGCCGATCGCGCTAGCCAATTGCGCCACGGAGACAGTCCTGCTCCACTCTCACCACCATCAGAACATATCTTCAAAGCTATCAGCCCAAAGAAAAAAAGTTCCGCACCACCACCGGGTGGGCTCGAACCTCCAACCTTTCGGTTAACAGCCGATCGCGCTCGCCAATTGCGCCATGGAGACAGTCGTGCTCCACTCTCACCAACATCAGAACATATCTTCAAAGCTATCAGCCCAAAGAAAAAAAAGCGCCGCACCACCCCCGGGTGGGCTCAAACCTCCATCCTTTCTGTTAACAGCTGATCGCGCTAGCCAATTGCGCCACGGAGACAGTCGTGCTCCACTCTCACCCCCATCAGAACATATCTTCAAAGCTATCAGCGCAAAGGAAAAAAAGCGACACACCGTCTCCGGGTGGGCTCGAAACTCCAACCTTTCGGATAACAGCCGATCGCGCTAGCCAATTGCGCCACGGATACAGTCCTGTTCCACTCTAACCACCATCAGAACATATCTTCAAAGCTATCAGCTCAAAGAAAAAAAGCGCCGCACCACTACCGGGTGGGCTCCAAACTCCAAGCTTTCGGTTAACAGCCGATCGCGCTAGCCAATTGCGCCACGGAGACAGTCCTGCTCCACTCTCACCACCATCAGAACATATCTTCAAAGCTATCAGCCCAAAGAAAAAAAGCGCCGCACCACCACCGGGTGGGCTCGAACCTCCAACCTTTCGGTTAACAGTCGATCGCGCTAGCCAATTGCGCCATGGAGACAATCCGGCTTCACTCTCATCACCATCAGAACATATCTTCAAAGCTATCAGCCCAAAGAAAAAAAGCCCGCACCACCACCGGGTGGGCTGGAACCTTCAACCTTTCGTTTAACGGCCGAACGCGCTAGCCAATTGCGCCACGGAGACAGTCCTCCTCCACTTTAGCCACCATCAGAACATATCTTCAAAGCTAACAGCCCAAAGAAAAAAAACAACACACCACTCCCGGAAGGGCTCCAACCTCAGACCTTTCGGTTAACAGCCGATTGCGCAAGCCAATTGCGCCATGGAGACAGTCGTGCTTCACTCTAATCACCGTCAGAACATTTCTTCAGAGCTATCAGCCCCAAAAAAAGCAACGCACCACCACCGGGTTGGCTCGAACCTCCAACCTTTAGGTTAACAGCGGATCGCGCTAGCCAATTGGGTCACGGAGACAGTCGTGCTCCACTCTCACCACCATTAGAAGATAACTTCAAAGCTGTCAGCGCAAAGAAAAAAGCAACACACCACTTTCGGGAGAGCTCAAACCTACAATTTTTCGGTTAACAGCCCAACGTGCTAGCCAATTGCGCCATGGAGACAGTCGTGCTCAGATCTCACCACCGTGAGAACATGTCTTCAAAGTTATCAGCGCAAAGAAAAAAGCAACACACCACTCCCGGGAGGGCTCGAACCTCCAACTTTTCGCTTAACAGCCGATCACGCTAGCAAACTGCGCCACGGAGACAGTCCTGCTATACTCTCACCACCATCAGAACATATATTCAAAGCTATCAGCCCAAAAAAAAGCGCCGCACCACCACCGGGTGGACTCGAACCTCCAACCTTTCGGTTAACAGTCGATCGCGCTAGCCAATTGCGCCATGGAGACAGTCCTGCTTCACTCTCATCACCATCAGAACATATCTTCAAAGCTATCAGCCCAAAGAAAAAAAGCCCGCACCACCACCGGGTGGGCTCAAACCTTCAACCTTTCGTTATACGGCCGAACGCGCTAGCCAATTGCGCCACGGAGACAGTCCTGCTCCACTCTAGACACCATCAGAATATGTCTTCAAAGCTATCAGCCCAAAGAAAAAAAAGCAACACACCACTCCCGGAACGGCTCGAACCTCAGACCTTTCGGTTAACAGCCGATTGCGCTAGCCAATTGCGCCACGGAGACAGTCGTGCTCCACTCTAACCACCGTCAGAACATTTCTTCAGAGCTATCAGCCCAAAGGAAAAAAAGCGCCGCTCCACCACCGGGTGGGCTCGAACCTCCAACCATTCGGTAAACAGCCGATCGCGATAGCCAATTGCGCCACGGAGAGAGTCACGCTCCACTCTCACCACCATCAGAACATATCTTCAAAGCTATCAGCGCAAAGAAAAAAGCAACACACCACTCCAGAGAGGGCTCGAAACTCCAATTTTTCGGTTAACAGCGTAACGTGCTAGCCAATTGCGCCACGCAGACAGTCGTGCTCCACTCTCACCACCATCAGAACATTACTTCAAAGCTATCAGCGCAAAGAAAAAAGCAACACACCACTCCCAGGAGGGCTCGAAAGTCCAATTTTTCGGTTAACAGCCGAACGTGCTAGCCAATTGTGCCACGGAGACAGTCGTGCTCCACTCTCACCACCATCAGAACATATCTTCAAACCTATCGGCCCAAAAAAAATTTCCGCACCACCACCACGTGGGCTGGAACCTCCAACTTTTCGGTTAACTGCCGATCGCGCTAGCCAATTGCGCGACGGAGACAGTCGTGCTCCACTCTCACCACCGTCAGAACATTTCTTCAGAGCTATCAGCCCAAAGAAAAAGAAGCGCCGCACCACCACCGGGTGGGCTCGAACCTCCAACCTTTCGGTCAACAGCAGATCGCGCTAGCCAATTGCGCCACGGAGACAGTCGTGCTCCAGTCTCACCACCATCAGAACATATTTTCAAAGCTATCAGCGCAACAAAAAACGCGACACACCACTCCCGGGAGGGCTTGAAACTCCAATTTTTCGGTTACCAGCCGAATGTGCTAGCGAATTGCGCCAAGGAGACAGTCGTGCTCCAATCTCACCACCGTCAGAACATTTCGCGAAAGCTATCAGTGCAAAGAAAAAAAAGCGCCGCACCACCACCACGTGGGCTCGAACCTCCAACCTTTCGGTTAACAGCTGACCGCGCTAGCTAATTGCGCCACGGAGACAGTCGTGCTCCACTCTCACCACCATCAGAACATATCTTCAAAGCTATCAGGGCAAAGAAAAAAGCAACACACCACTCCCGGGAGGGCTCCAAACTCCAATTTTTCGGTTAACAGCCGAACGTGCTAGCCAATTGCGCCACGGAGAGAGTCGTCCTCCTCTCTCACCACCGTCAGAACATTTCTTCAGAGCTATCAGCCCAAAGAAAAAAAAGCACCGCATCACCACCGGGTGGGCTCGAACCTCCAAACTTTCGGTTAACAGCCGATCGCGCTAGCCGATTGCGCCACGGAGACAGTCGTGCTCCACGCTCAACACCATCAGAACATTTCTTCAGAGCTATCAGCGCCAAAAAAAAGCAATGCACCACCACCGGGTGGGCTCGAACCTCCAACCTTTAGGTTGACAGCGGATCGCGCTAGCCAATTGGGTCACGGAGACAGTCGTGCTCCACTCTCACCACCATTAGAAGATATCTTCAAAGCTATCAGCCCCAAAAAAAAGTGCCGCATTACCATCGGGTGGGCTCGAACCTCCAACTTTTCGGTTAACTGCAAATCACGCTAGCCAACTGCGCCACGGAGACAGTCGTGCTCCACTCTCACCACCGTCAGAACATTTCTTCAGAGCTATCAGCCCAAAGAAAAAAAAGCGCCGCACCACTACCGGGTGGGCTCCAAACTCCAAGCTCTCGGTTAACAGCCGATCCCGCTAGCCAATTACGCCACGGAGACAGTCCTGCTCCACTCTCACCACCATCAGAACATATCTTCAAAGCTATCAGCCCAAAGAAAAAAAGCGCCGCACTACCACCGGGTGGGCTCGAACCTCCAACCTTTCGGTTAACAGTCGATCGCGCTAGCCAATTGCGCCATGGAGACAGTCCTGCTTCACTCTCATCACCATCAGAACATATCTTCAAAGCTATCAGCCCATAGAAAAAAAGCCCGCCCCACCACCAGGTGGGCTCGAACCTTCAACCTTTCGTTTAACGGCCGAACGCGCTAGCCAATTGCGCCACGGAGACAGTCCTGCTCCACTCTAAACACCATCAGAACATATCTTCAAAGCTATCAGCCCAAAGAAAAAAAAGCAACACACCACTCCCGGAAGGGCTCGAACCTCAGACCTTTCGGTTAAGAGCCGATTGCGCTAGCCAATTGCGCCACGGAGACAGTCGTGCTCCACTCTAACCACCGTCAGAACATTTCTTCAGAGCTATCAGCCCAAAGGAAAAAAAGCGCCGCACCACCACCGGCTGGGCTCAAACCTCCAACCTTTCGGTAAACAGTCGATCGCGCTAGCCAATTGCGCCACGGAGACAGTCACGCTCCACTCTCACCACCATCAGAACATATCTTCAAAGCTATCAGCGCAAAGAAGAAAGCAACACACCACTCCCGGGAGGGCTCGAAACTCCAATTTTTCGGTTAACAGCCAAACGTGCTAGCCAATTGCGCCACGGAGACAGTCGTGCTCCGCTCTCACCACCATCAGAACATATCTTCAAAGCTATCAGCGCAAAGAAAAAAGCAACACACCACTCCCGGGAGGGCTCGAAACTCCAATATTTCGGTTAATAGCCGAACGTGCTAGCCAATTGCGCCACGGAGACAGTCGTGCTCCACTCTCACCACCATCAGAACATTTCTTCAGAGCTATCAGCCCAAAGAAAAAAAAGCGCCGCACCACCACCGGGTGGGCTCGAACCTCCAACCTTTCGGTTAGCAGCCGATCACGCTAGCCAGTTGCGCCATGGAGACAGTCGCGCTACACTCTCACCACCGTCAGAACATTTCTTCAGAGCTATCAGCGCAAAGAAAAAGAAGCGCCGCACCACCGCCGGGTGGGCTCGAACCTCCAACCTTTCGGTCAACAGCAGATCGCGCTAGCCGATTGCGCCACGAAGACAGTCGTGCTCCAGTATCACCACCATCAGAACATATTTTCAAAGCTATCAGCGCAACGAAAAACGCGACACACCACTCCCGGGAGGGCTTGAAACTCCAATTTTTCGGTTACCAGCCGAATGTGCTAGCGAATTGCGCCAAGGAGACAGTCGTGCTCCAATCTCACCACCGTCAGAACATTTCTCGATAGCTATATCAGTGCAAAGAAAAAAAGCGCCGCACCACCACCGCGTGGGCTCGAACCTCCAACCTTTCGGTTAACAGCTGACCGCGCTAGCTAATTGCGCCACGGAGACAGTCGTGCTCCACTCTCACCACCATCAGAACATATCTTCAAAGCTATCAGCCCCCCAAAAAAAAGCAACGCACCACCACCGAGTGGGCTCGAACCTCCAACCTTTAGGTTAACAGCGGATCGCGCTAGCCAATTGGGTCACGGAGACAGTCGTGCTCCACTCTCACCACCATTAGAAGATATCTTCAAAGCTATCAGCCCAAAAAAAGTGCCGCACCACCATCGGGTGGGCTCGAACCTCCAACTTTTCGGTTAACTGCAAATCACGCTAGCCAACTGCGCCACGGAGACAGTCGTGCTCCACTCTCACCACCGTCAGAACATTTCTTCAGAGCTATCAGCCCAAAGAATAAGAAGCGCCACACCACCACCGGGTGGGCTCGAACCTCCAACCTTTCGGTCAACAGCAGATTGCACTAGCCAATTGCGCCACGGAGACAGTCGTGTTCCACTCTCACCACCATCAGAACATATCTTCAAAGCAATCAGCGAAAAGAAAAAAAAGGCGACACACCGTCCCCGGGTGGGCTCAAACCTCCAACCTCTCGGTTAACAACCGATCGCGCTAGCCATTTGCGCTACGGAGACAGTCCTGCTCCACTTTCACCACCATCAGAACATATCTTCAAAGCTATCAGCTCAAAGAAAAAAAGCGCCGCACTACCACGAGGTGGGCTCAAACCTCCAACCTTTCGGTTAAGAGCCGATCGCGCTCGCGAATAGCGCCATGGAGACAGTCGTGCTCCACTCTCACCAACATCAGAACTTATCTTCAAAGCTATCAGCCCAAAGAAAAAAAAGCGCCGCATCACCTCCGGGTGGGCTCGAACCTCCATCCTTTCTGTTAACAGCCGATCGCGCTAGCCAATTGCGCCACGGAGACAGTCGTGCTCCACTCTCACCCCCATCAGAACATATCTTCAAAGCTATAAGCGCAAAGAAAAAAAAAGCGACACACCGTCCCCGGGTGGGCTCGAAACTTCAACCTTTCGGATAAGAGCCGATCGCGCTAGCCAATTGCGCCACGGATACAGTCCTGCTTCACTCTCACCACCATCAGAACATATCTTCAAAGCTATCAGCTCAAAGAAAAAAAAGCGCCGCACCACTACCGGCTGGGCTCTAAACTCCAAGCTTTCGGTTAACAGCCGATCGCGCTAGCCAATTGCGCCACGGAGACAGTCCTGCTCCACTCTCACCACCATCAGAACATATCTTCAGAGCTATCAGCCCAAAGAAAAAGAAAGCGCCACACGACCACCGGGTGGGCTCGAACCTCAAACCTTTCAGTTAACAGTCGATAGCGCTAGCCAATTGCGCCATGGAGACAGTCCTGCTTCACTCTCATCACCATCAGAACATATCTTCAAAGCTATCAGCCCATAGAAAAAAAGCCCGCACCACCACCGGGTGGGCTCGAACCTTAAACCTTTCGTTTAACGGCCGAACGCGCTAGCCAGTTGCGCCACGGAGACAGTCCTGCTCCACTCTAGCCACCATCAGAACATAACTTCAAAGCTATCAGCCCAAAGAAAAAAAAGCAACACACCACTCCCGGAAGGGCTCGAACCTCAGACCTTTCGGTTAACAGCCGATTGCGCTAGCCAATTGCGCCACGGAGACAGTCGTGCTCCACTCTAACCACCGTCAGAACATTTCTTCAGAGCTATCAGCCCAAAGGAAAAAAAGCGCCGCACCACCACCGGGTGTGCTCGAACCTCCAACCTTTCGATAAACAGCCGATCGCGCTAGCCAATTGCGCCACGGAGACAGTCCTGCTATACTTTCACCACCATCAGAACATATCTTCAAAGCTATCGGCCAAAAAAAAAATTTCCGCACCACCACCACGTGGGCTCGAACCTCCAACTTTTCGGTTAACTGCCGATCGCGCTAGCCAATTGCGCCACGGAGACAGTCGTGCTCCACTCTCACCACCGTCAGAACATTTCTTCAGAGCTATCAGCCCAAAAAAAAAAGCGCCGCACCACCACCGGGTGGGCTCGAACCTCCAAACTTTCGGTAAACAGCCGATCGCGCTAGCCAATTGCGCCACGGAGACAGTCGTGCTCTACGCTCAACACTGTCAGAACATTTCTTCAGAGCTATCAGCCCCCCCAAAAAAGCAACGCACCACCACCGGGTGGGCTCGAACCTCCAACCTTTAGGTTAACAGCGGATCGCGCTAGCCAATCGGGTCACGGAGACAGTCGTGCTCCACTCTCACCACCATTAGAAGATATCTTCAAAGCTATCAGCCCAAAAAAAAGTGCCGCACCACCATCGGGTGGGCTCGAACCTCCAACGTTTAGGTTAACTGATAATCACGCTAGCCAATTGCGCCACGGAGACAGTCGTGCTCCACTCTCACCACTGTCAGAACATTTCTTCAGAGCTATCAGCCCAAAGAAAAAGAAGCGCCGCACCACCACCGGGTGGGCTCGAACCTCCAACCTTTCGGTCAACAGCAGATCGCGCTAGCCGATTGCGCCACGGAGACAGTCGTGCTCCAGTCTCACCACCATGAGAACATATTTTCAAAGCTATCAGCGCAACGAAAAACGCGACACACCACTCCCGGGAGGGCTCCAAACTCCAATTTTTCGGTTAACAGCCGAACGTGCTAGCCAATTGCGCCACGGAGAGAGTCGTGCTCCACTCTCACCACCGTCAGAACATTTCTTCAGAGCTATAAGCCCAAAGAAAAAAAAGCGCCGCACCACCACCGGGTGGGCTCGAACCTCCAAACTTTCGGTTAACAGCCGATCGCGCTAGCCAATTGCGCCACGGAGACAGTCGTGCTCCATGCTCAACACTGTCAGAACATTTCTTCAGAGCTATCAGCCCCCCAAAAAAAGCAACGCACCACCACCGGGTAGGCTCGAACCTCCAACGTTTAGGTTAACAGCGGATCGCGATAGCCAATTGGGTCACGGAGACAGTCGTGCTCCACTCTCACCACCATTAGAAGATATCTTCAAAGCTATCAGCCCAAAAAAAAAGTGCCGCACCACCATCGGGTGGGCTCGAACCTCCAACTTTTAGGTTAACTGATAATCACGCTAGCCAACTGCGCCACGGAGACAGTCGTGCTCCACTCTCACCATCGTCAGAACATTTCTTCAAAGCTATCAGCTCAAAGATAAAAAAGCGCCGCACTACCACCGGGTGGGCTCGAACCTCATACCTTTCGGTTAACAGCCGATCGCGCTCGCCAATTGCGCCATGGAGACAGTCGTGCTCCACTCTCACCAACATCAGAACATATCTTCAAAGCTATCAGCCCAAAGAAAAAAAAGCGCCGCACCACCCCCGGGTGGGCTCGAACGTCCATCCTTTCTGTTAACAGCCGATCGCGCTAGCCAATTGCGCCACGGAGACAGTCGTGCTCTACTCTCACCCCAGTCAGAACATATCTTCAAAGCTATCAGCGCAAAGAAAAAAAAAGCGACACACCGTCCCCGGGTGGGCTCGAAGCTCCAACCTTTCGGTTAAGAGCCGATCGCGCTAGCCAATTGCGCCATGGAGACAGTCCTGCTCAACTCTCACCACCATCAGAACATATCTTCAAAGCTATCAGCCCAAAGAAAAAAAAGCAACACACCACACCCGGAAGGGCTCGAACCTCAGACCTTTCGGTTAACAGCCGATTGCGCTAGCCAATTGCGCCACGGAGACAGTCGTGCTCCACTCTAACCACCATCAGATTATTTCTTCAGAGCTATCAGCCCAAAGGAAAAAAAGCGCCGCACCACCACCGGGTGGGCTCGAACCTCCAACCTTTCGGTAAACAGCCGATCGCGCTAGCCAATTGCGCCACGGAGACAGTCACGCTCCACTCTCACCACCATCAGAACATATCTTCAAAGCTATCAGCGCAAAGAAAAAAGCAACACACCACTCCCGGGAGGGCTCGAAACTCCAATTTTTCGGTTAACAGCCGAACGTGCTAGCCAATTGCGCCACGGAGACAGTCGTGCTCCACTCTCACCACCGTCAGAACATTTCTTCAGAGCTATCAGCCCAAAGAAAAAGAAGCGCCGCACCACCACCGGGTGGGCTCGAACCTCCAACCTTTCAGTCAACAGCAGATCGCGCTAGCCAATTGCGCCACGGAGACAGTCGTGCTCCAGTCTCACCACCATCAGAACATATTTTTAAAGCTATCAGCTCAACGAAAAACGCCACACCACTCCCGGGAGGGCTCGAAACTCCAATTTTTCGGTTACCAGCCGAATGTGCTAGCTAATGGCGCCACGGAGACAGTCGTGCTCCACTCTCACCACCATCAGAACATATCTTCAAAGCTCTCAGTGCAAAGAAAAAAGCAACACACCACTCCCGGGAGGGCTCCAAACTCCAGTTTTTCGGTTAACAGCCGACCGTGCTAGCCAATTGCGCCACGGAGACAGTCGTGCTCCACTCTCACCACCGTTAGAACATTTCTTCAGAGCTATCAGCCCAAAGAAAAAAAAGCGCCGCACCACCACCGGGTGGGCTCGAACCTCCAAACTTTCGGTTAACAGCCGATCGCGCTAGCCAATTGCGCCACGGAGACAGTCGTGCTCCATGCTCAACACCGTCAGAACATTTCTTCAGAGCTATCACCCCAAAAAAAAAAGCAACGCACCACCACCGGGTGGGCTCGAACCACCAACCTTTAGGTTAACAGCGGATCGCGCTAGCCAATTGGGTCACGGAGACAGTCGTGCTCCACTCTCACCACCATTAGAAAATATCTTCAAAGCTGTCAGCGCAAAGGAAAAAGCAACACACCAGTTTCGGGAGAGCTCAAACCTACAATTTTTCGGTTAACAGCCCAACGTGCTAGCCAATTGCGCCAGGAGTCAGTCGTGCTCAGATCTCACCACCGTGAGAACCTGTCTCCAAAGTTATCAGCGCAAAGAAAAAAGCAACACACCACTCCCGGGAGGGCTCGAACCTCCAACCTTTCGCTTAACAGCCGATCACGCTAGCAAATTGCGCCACGGAGACAGTCCTGCTATACTCTCGCCACCATCAGAACATATCTTCAAAGCTATCAGCCCAAAAAAAGTGCCGCACCACTATCGGGTGGGCTCGAACCTTCAACTTTTCGGTTAACTGCAAATCACGCTAGCCAATTGCACCACGGAGACAGTCGTGCTCCACTCTCACCCCCATCAGAACGTATCTTCAAAGCTATCAGCGCAAAGAAAAAAAAGCGACACACCGTCCCCGGGTGGGCTCGAAACTCCAACCTTTCGGATAACAGCCGATCGCGCTAGCCAATTGCGCCACGGATACAGTCCTGCTCCACTCTCACCACCATCAGAACATATCTTCAAAGCTATCAGCTCAAAGAAAAAAAAGCGCCGCACCACTACCGGGTTGGCTCCAAACTCCAAGCTTTCGGTTAACAGCCGATCGCGCTAGCCAATTGCGCCACAGAGACAGTCCTGCTCCACTCTCACCACCATCAGAACATATCTTCAAAGCTATCAGCCCAAAGAAAAAAAGCGCCGAACCACCACCGCGTGGGCTCGATCCTCCAACCTTTCGGTTAACAGCTGACCGCGCTAGCTAATTGCGCCACGGAGACAGTCGTGCTCCACTCTCACCACCATCAGAACATATCTTCAAAGCTATCAGTGCAAAGAAAAAAGCAACACACCACTCCCGGGTGGGCTCGAAACTCCAACCTTTCGGATAACAGCCGATCGTGCTAGCCAATTGCGCCACGGATACAGTCCTGCTCCACTCTCACCACCATCAGAACATATCTTCAAAGCTATCAGCTCAAAGAAAAAAAAGCGCCGCACCACTACCGGGTGGGCTCCAAACTCCAAGCTTTAGGTTAACAGCGGATCGCGCTAGCCAATTGGGTCACGGAGACAGTCGTGCTCCACTCTCACCACCATTAGAAGATATCTTCAAAGCTATCAGCCCAAAAAAAGTGCCGCACCACCATCGGGTGGGCTCAAACCTCCGACTTTTAGGTTAACTGATAATCACGCTAACCAACTGCGCCACGGAGACAGTCGTGCTCCACTCTCACCACCGTCAGAACATTTCTTGAGAGCTATCAGCCCAAAGAAAAAGAAGCGCCACACCACCACCGGGTGGGCTCGAACCTCCAACCTTTCGGTCAACAGCAGATTGCACTAGCCAATTGCGCCACGGAGACAGTTGTGTTCTGCTCTCACCACCATCAGAACATATCTTCAAAGCTATCAGCGCAAAGAAAAAAAAGCGACACACCGTCCCCGGGTGGGCTCGAAACTCCAACCTTTCGGATAACAGCCGATCGTGCTAGCCAATTGCGCCACGGATACAGTCCTGCTCCACTCTCACCACCATCAGAACATATCTTCAAAGCTATCAGCTCAAAGAAAAAAAAGCGCCGCACCACTACCGGGTGGGCTCCAAACTCCAAGCTTTCGGATAACAGCCGATCGCGCTAGCCAATTGCGCCACGGAGACAGTCCTGCTCCACTCTCACCACCATCAGAACATATCTTCAAAGCTATCAGCCCAAAGAAAAAAAGCGCCGCACCACCACCGGGTGAGCTCGAACCTCCAACCTTTCGGTTAACAGTCGATCGCGCTAGCCAATTGCGCCATGGAGACAGTCCTGCTTCACTCTCATCACCATCAGAACATATCTTCAAAGCTATCAGTCCATAGAAAAAAAGCCCGCACCACCACCGGGTGGGCTCGAACCTTCAACCTTCCGTTTAACGGCCGAACGCGCTAGCCAATTGCGCCACGGAGACAGTCCTGCTCCACTCTAGCCACCATCAGAACATATCTTCAAAGCTATCAGCCCAAAGAAAAAAAAGCAACACACCACACCCGGAAGGGCTCGAACCTCAGACCTTTCGGTTAACAGCCGATTGCGCTAGCCAATTGCGCCACGGAGACAGTCGTGCTCCACTCTAACCACCATCAGAACATTTCTTCAGAGCTATCAGCCCAAAGGAAAAAAAGCGCCGCACCACCACCGGGTGGGCTCGAACCTCCAACCTTTCGGTAAACAGCCGATCGCGCTAGCCAATTGCGCCACGGAGACAGTCGCGCTCCACTCTCACCACCATCAGAACATATCTTCAAAGCTATCAGCGCAAAGAAAAAAGCAACACACCACTCCCGGGAGTGCTCGAAACTCCAATTTTTCGGTTAACAGCCCAACGTGCTAGCCAATTGCGCCACGGAGACAGTCGTGCTCCACTCTCACCACCATCAGAACATATCTTCAAAGCTATCAGCGCAAAGAAAAAAGCAACACACCACTCCCGGGAGGGCTCGAAACTCCAAATTTTCGGTTAACAGCCGAACGTGCTAGCCAATTGCGCCACGGAGACAGTCGTGCTCCACTCCCACCACCGTCAGAACATTTCTTCAGAGCTATCAGCCCAAAGAAAAAGAAGCGCCGCACCACCACCGGGTGGGCTCGAACCTCCAACCTTTCGGTCAACAGCAGATCGCGCTAGCCAATTGCGCCACGGAGACAGTCGTGCTCCAGTCTCACCACCATCAGAACATGTTTTCAAAGCTATCAGCGCAACGAAAAACGCCACACCACTCCCGGGAGGGCTCGAAACTCCAATTTTTCGGTTACCAGCCGAATGTGCTAGCTAATTGCGCCACTGAGACAGTCGTGCTCCACTCTCACCACCATCAGAACATATCTTCAAAGCTATCAGTGCAAAGAAAAAAGCAACACACCACTCCCGGGAGGGCTACAAACTCCAGTTTTTCGGTTAACAGCCGACCGTGCCAGCCAATTGCGCACGGAGACAGTCGTGCTCCACTCTCACCACCGTCAGAACATTTCTTCAGAGCTATCAGCCCAAAGAAAAAAAAGCGCCACACCACCACCGGGTGGGCTCGAACCTCCAAACTTTTGGTTAACAGCCGATCGCGCTAGCCAATTGCGCAACGGAGACAGCCGTGCTCCATGCTCAACACCGTCAGAACATTTCTTCAGAGCTATCACCCAAAAAAAAAGCAGCGCACCACCACCGGGTGGGCTCGAACCACCAACCTTTAGGTTAACAGCGGATCGCGCTAGCCAATTGGGTCACGGAGACAGTCGTGCTCCACTCTCACCACCATTAGAAGATATCTTCAAAGCTGTCAGCGCAAAGAAAAAAGCAACACACCAGTTTCGGGAGAGCTCAAACCTACAATTTTTCGGTTAACAGCCCAACGTGCTAGCCAATTGCGCCATGGAGTCAGTCGTGCTCAGATCTCACCACCGTGAGAACATGTCTCCAAAGTTATCAGCGCAAAGAAAAAAGCAACACACCACTCCCGGGAGGGCTCGAACCTCCAACCTTTCGCTTAACAGCCGATCACGCTAGCAAATTGCGCCACGGAGACATTCCTGCTATACTCTCACCACCATCAGAACATATCTTCAAAGCTATCAGCCCAAAAAAGTGCCGCACCACCATCGGGTGGGCTCGAACCTCCAACTTTTCGGTTAACTGCAAATCACGCTAGCCAACTGCGCCACGGAGACAGTCGTGCTCCACTCTCACCACCGTCAGAACATTTCTTCCGAGCTATCAGCCCAAAGAAAAAGAAGCGCCACACCACCACCGGGTGGGCTCGAACCTCCAACCTTTCGGTCAACAGCAGATTGCACTAGCCAATTGCGCCACGGAGACAGTCGTGTTCAACTCTCACCACCATCAGAACATATCTTCAAAGCAATCAGCGAAAAGAAAAAAAAAGCGCCGCACTACAACCGGGTGGGCTCGAACCTCCTACCTTTCGGTTAAAAGCCGATCGCGCTCGCCAATTACGCCATGGAGACAGTCGTGCTCCAATCTCACCAACATCAGAACATATCTTCAAAGCTATCAGCCCAAAGAAAAAAAAGCGCCGCACCACCCCCGGGTGGGCTCGAACCTCCATCCTTTCTGTTAACAGCCGATCGCGCTAGCCAATTGCACCACGGAGACAGTCGTGCTCCACTCTCACCCCTATCAGAACATAACTTCAAAGCTAACAGCGCAAAGAAAAAAAAGCGACACACCGTCCCCGGGTGGGCTCGAAACTCCAACCTTTCGGATAACAGCCGATCGCGCTAGCCAATTGCGCCACGGATACAGTCCTGCTCCACTCTCACCACCATCAGAACATATCTTCAAAGCTATTCAAAGAAAAAAAAGCGCCGCACCACTACCGGGTGGGCTCCAAACTCCAAGCTTTCGGTTAACAGCCGATCGCGCTAGCCAATTGCGCCACGGAGACAGTCCTGCTCCACTCTCACCACCATCAGAACATATCTTCAAAGCTATCAGCCCAAAGAAAAAAAGCGCTGCACCACCACCGGGTGGGCTCGAACCTCCAACCTTTCGGTTAACAGTCGATCGCGCTAGCCAATTGCGCCATGGAGACAGTCCTGCTCCACTCTCACCACCATCAGAACATATCTTCAAAGCCATCAGACCATAGAAAAAAAGCCCGCACCACCACCGGGTGGGCTCGAACCTCAACCCTTTCGGTTAACAGCCGATCGCGCTAGCCAATTGCGCCACGAAGACAGTCGTGCTCCACTCTCTACCCCGTGAGAACATTTCTTCAGAGCTATCAGCCCAAAGAAAAAAAAAACGCCGCACCACCACCGGGTGGGCTCTAACCTCCAACCTTTTGGTTAACAGCCGATCGCGCTAGCTAATTGCGCTACGGAGAGAGTCGTGCTCCACTCTCACCACTAACAGAACATACCTTCAAAGCTATCAGTGCAAAGAAAAAAGCAACACACCACTCCCGGGAGGGCTCCAAACTCCAATTTTTCGGTTAACAGCCGAACGTGCTAGCCAATTGCGCCACGGAGAGAGTCGTGCTCCACTCTCACCACCGTCAGAACATTTCTTCAGAGCTATCAGCCCAAAGAAAAAAAGCGCCGCACCACCACCGGGTGGGCTCGAACCTCCAAACTTTCGGTTAACAGCCGATCGCGCTAGCCAATTGCGCCACGGAGACAGTCGTGTTCTGCTCTCACCACCATCAGAACATATCTTCAAAGCTATCAGTGCAAAGAAAAAAAATCGACACACCGTCCCCGGGTGGGCTCGAAACTCCAACCTTTCGGATAACAGCCGATCGTGCTAGCCAATTGCGCCACGGATACAGTCCTGCTCCACTCTCACCACCATCAGAACATATCTTCAAAGCTATCAGCTCAAAGAAAAAAAAGCGCCGCACCACTACCGGGTGGGCTCCAAACTCCAAGCTTTCGGATAACAGCCGATCGCGCTAGCCAATTGCGCCACGGAGACAGTCCTGCTCCACTCTCACCACCATCAGAACATATCTTCAAAGCTATCAGCCCAAAGAAAAAAAGCGCCGCACCACCACCGGGTGAGCTCGAACCTCCAACCTTTCGGTTAACAGTCGATCGCGCTAGCCAATTGCGCCATGGAGACAGTCCTGCTTCACTCTCATCACCATCAGAACATATCTTCAAAGCTATCAGTCCATAGAAAAAAAAGCAACACACCACACCCGGAAGGGCTCGAACCTCAGACCTTTCGGTTAACAGCCGATTGCGCTAGCCAATTGCGCCACGGAGACAGTCGTGCTCCACTCTAACCACCATCAGAACATTTCTTCAGAGCTATCAGCCCAAAGGAAAAAAAGCGCCGCACCACCACCGGGTGGGCTCGAACCTCCAACCTTTCGGAAAACAGCCGATCGCGCTAGCCAATTGCGCCACCGAGACAGTCGCGCTCCACTCTCACCACCATCAGAACATATCTTCAAAGCTATCAGCGCAAAGAAAAAAGCAACACACCACTCCCGGGAGTGCTCGAAACTCCAATTTTTCGGTTACCAGCCCAACGTGCTAGCCAATTGCGCCACGGAGACAGTCGTGCTCCACTCTCACCACCATCAGAACATATCTTCAAAGCTATCAGCGCAAAGAAAAAAGCAACACACCACTCCCGGGAGGGCTCGAAACTCCAAATTTTCGGTTAACAGCCGAACGTGCTAGCCAATTGCGCCACGGAGACAGTCGTGCTCCACTCTCACCACCGTCAGAACATTTCTTCAGAGCTATCAGCCCAAAGAAAAAGAAGCGCCGCACCACCACCGGGTGGGCTCGAACCTCCAACCTTTCGGTCAACAGCAGATCGCGCTAGCCAATTGCGCCACGGAGACAGTCGTGCTCCAGTCTCACCACCATCAGAACATGTTTTCAAAGCTATCAGCGCAACGAAAAACGCCACACCACTCCCGGGAGGGCTCGAAACTCCAATTTTTCGGTTACCAGCCGAATGTGCTAGCTAATTGCGCCACTGAGACAGTCGTGCTCCACTCTCACCACCATCAGAACATATCTTCAAAGCTATCAGTGCAAAGAAAAAAGCAACACACCACTCCCGGGAGGGCTACAAACTCCAGTTTTTCGGTTAACAGCCGACCGTGCTAGCCAATTGCGCACGGAGACAGTCGTGCTCCACTCTCACCACCGTCAGAACATTTCTTCAGAGCTATCAGCCCAAAGAAAAAAAAGCGCCACACCACCACCGGGTGGGCTCGAACCTCCAAACTTTCGGTTAACAGCCGATCGCGCTAGCCAATTGCGCAACGGAGACAGCCGTGCTCCATGCTCAACACCGTCAGAACATTTCTTCAGAGCTATCACCCAAAAAAAAAGCAGCGCACCACCACCGGGTGGGCTCGAACCACCAACCTTTAGGTTAACAGCGGATCGCGCTAGCCAATTGGGTCACGGAGACAGTCGTGCTCCACTCTCACCACCATTAGAAGATATCTTCAAAGCTGTCAGCGCAAAGAAAAAAGCAACACACCAGTTTCGGGAGAGCTCAAACCTACAATTTTTCGGTTAACAGCCCAACGTGCTAGCCAATTGCGCCATGGAGTCAGTCGTGCTCAGATCTCACCACCGTGAGAACATGTCTCCAAAGTTATCAGCGCAAAGAAAAAAGCAACACACCACTCCCGGGAGGGCTCGAACCTCCAACCTTTCGCTTAACAGCCGATCACGCTAGCAAATTGCGCCACGGAGACATTCCTGCTATACTCTCACCACCATCAGAACATATCTTCAAAGCTATCAGCCCAAAAAAGTGCCGCACCACCATCGGGTGGGCTCGAACCTCCAACTTTTCGGTTAACTGCAAATCACGCTAGCCAACTGCGCCACGGAGACAGTCGTGCTCCACTCTCACCACCGTCAGAACATTTCTTCCGAGCTATCAGCCCAAAGAAAAAGAAGCGCCACACCACCACCGGGTGGGCTCGAACCTCCAACCTTTCGGTCAACAGCAGATTGCACTAGCCAATTGCGCCACGGAGACAGTCGTGTTCAACTCTCACCACCATCAGAACATATCTTCAAAGCAATCAGCGAAAAGAAAAAAAAAGCGCCGCACTACAACCGGGTGGGCTCGAACCTCCTACCTTTCGGTTAAAAGCCGATCGCGCTCGCCAATTACGCCATGGAGACAGTCGTGCTCCAATCTCACCAACATCAGAACATATCTTCAAAGCTATCAGCCCAAAGAAAAAAAAGCGCCGCACCACCCCCGGGTGGGCTCGAACCTCCATCCTTTCTGTTAACAGCCGATCGCGCTAGCCAATTGCACCACGGAGACAGTCGTGCTCCACTCTCACCCCTATCAGAACATAACTTCAAAGCTAACAGCGCAAAGAAAAAAAAGCGACACACCGTCCCCGGGTGGGCTCGAAACTCCAACCTTTCGGATAACAGCCGATCGCGCTAGCCAATTGCGCCACGGATACAGTCCTGCTCCACTCTCACCACCATCAGAACATATCTTCAAAGCTATTCAAAGAAAAAAAAGCGCCGCACCACTACCGGGTGGGCTCCAAACTCCAAGCTTTCGGTTAACAGCCGATCGCGCTAGCCAATTGCGCCACGGAGACAGTCCTGCTCCACTCTCACCACCATCAGAACATATCTTCAAAGCTATCAGCCCAAAGAAAAAAAGCGCTGCACCACCACCGGGTGGGCTCGAACCTCCAACCTTTCGGTTAACAGTCGATCGCGCTAGCCAATTGCGCCATGGAGACAGTCCTGCTCCACTCTCACCACCATCAGAACATATCTTCAAAGCCATCAGACCATAGAAAAAAAGCCCGCACCACCACCGGGTGGGCTCGAACCTCAACCCTTTCGGTTAACAGCCGATCGCGCTAGCCAATTGCGCCACGAAGACAGTTGTGCTCCACTCTCTACCCCGTGAGAACATTTCTTCAGAGCTATCAGCCCAAAGAAAAAAAAAACGCCGCACCACCACCGGGTGGGCTCTAACCTCCAACCTTTTGGTTAACAGCCGATCGCGCTAGCTAATTGCGCTACGGAGAGAGTCGTGCTCCACTCTCACCACTAACAGAACATACCTTCAAAGCTATCAGTGCAAAGAAAAAAGCAACACACCACTCCCGGGAGGGCTCCAAACTCCAATTTTTCGGTTAACAGCCGAACGTGCTAGCCAATTGCGCCACGGAGAGAGTCGTGCTCCACTCTCACCACCGTCAGAACATTTCTTCAGAGCTATCAGCCCAAAGAAAAAAAGCGCCGCACCACCACCGGGTGGGCTCGAACCTCCAAACTTTCGGTTAACAGCCGATCGCGCTAGCCAATTGCGCCACGGAGACAGTCGTGTTCTGCTCTCACCACCATCAGAACATATCTTCAAAGCTATCAGTGCAAAGAAAAAAAATCGACACACCGTCCCCGGGTGGGCTCGAAACTCCAACCTTTCGGATAACAGCCGATCGTGCTAGCCAATTGCGCCACGGATACAGTCCTGCTCCACTCTCACCACCATCAGAACATATCTTCAAAGCTATCAGCTCAAAGAAAAAAAAGCGCCGCACCACTACCGGGTGGGCTCCAAACTCCAAGCTTTCGGATAACAGCCGATCGCGCTAGCCAATTGCGCCACGGAGACAGTCCTGCTCCACTCTCACCACCATCAGAACATATCTTCAAAGCTATCAGCCCAAAGAAAAAAAGCGCCGCACCACCACCGGGTGAGCTCGAACCTCCAACCTTTCGGTTAACAGTCGATCGCGCTAGCCAATTGCGCCATGGAGACAGTCCTGCTTCACTCTCATCACCATCAGAACATATCTTCAAAGCTATCAGTCCATAGAAAAAAAAGCAACACACCACACCCGGAAGGGCTCGAACCTCAGACCTTTCGGTTAACAGCCGATTGCGCTAGCCAATTGCGCCACGGAGACAGTCGTGCTCCACTCTAACCACCATCAGAACATTTCTTCAGAGCTATCAGCCCAAAGGAAAAAAAGCGCCGCACCACCACCGGGTGGGCTCGAACCTCCAACCTTTCGGTAAACAGCCGATCGCGCTAGCCAATTGCGCCACCGAGACAGTCGCGCTCCACTCTCACCACCATCAGAACATATCTTCAAAGCTATCAGCGCAAAGAAAAAAGCAACACACCACTCCCGGGAGTGCTCGAAACTCCAATTTTTCGGTTACCAGCCCAACGTGCTAGCCAATTGCGCCACGGAGACAGTCGTGCTCCACTCTCACCACCATCAGAACATATCTTCAAAGCTATCAGCGCAAAGAAAAAAGCAACACACCACTCCCGGGAGGGCTCGAAACTCCAAATTTTCGGTTAACAGCCGAACGTGCTAGCCAATTGCGCCACGGAGACAGTCGTGCTCCACTCTCACCACCGTCAGAACATTTCTTCAGAGCTATCAGCCCAAAGAAAAAGAAGCGCCGCACCACCACCGGGTGGGCTCGAACCTCCAACCTTTCGGTCAACAGCAGATCGCGCTAGCCAATTGCGCCACGGAGACAGTCGTGCTCCAGTCTCACCACCATCAGAACATGTTTTCAAAGCTATCAGCGCAACGAAAAACGCCACACCACTCCCGGGAGGGCTCGAAACTCCAATTTTTCGGTTACCAGCCGAATGTGCTAGCTAATTGCGCCACTGAGACAGTCGTGCTCCACTCTCACCACCATCAGAACATATCTTCAAAGCTATCAGTGCAAAGAAAAAAGCAACACACCACTCCCGGGAGGGCTACAAACTCCAGTTTTTCGGTTAACAGCCGACCGTGCTAGCCAATTGCGCACGGAGACAGTCGTGCTCCACTCTCACCACCGTCAGAACATTTCTTCAGAGCTATCAGCCCAAAGAAAAAAAAGCGCCGCACCACCACCGGGTGGGCTCGAACCTCCAAACTTTCGGTTAACAGCCGATCGCGCTAGCCAATTGCGCAACGGAGACAGCCGTGCTCCCTGCTCAACACCGTCAGAACATTTCTTCAGAGCTATCACCCAAAAAAAAGCAGCGCACCACCACCGGGTGGGCTCGAACCACCAACCGTTAGGTTAACAGCGGATCGCGCTAGCCAATTGGGTCACGGAGACAGTCGTGCTACACTCTCACCACCATTAGAAGATATCTTCAAAGCTGTCAGCGCAAAGAAAAAAGCAACACACCAGTTTCGGGAGAGCTCAAACCTAAAAATTTTCGGTTAACAGCCCAACGTACTAGCCAATTGCGCCATGGAGTCAGTCGTGCTCAGATCTCACCACCGTGAGAACATGTCTCCAAAGTTATCAGCGCAAAGAAAAAAGCAACACACCACTCCCGGGAGGGCTCGAACCTCCAACCTTTCGCTTAACAGCCGATCACGCTAGCAAATTGCGCCACGGAGACATTCCTGCTATACTCTCACCACCATCAGAACATATCTTCAAAGCTATCAGCCCAAAAAAGTGCCGCACCACCATCGGGTGGGCTCGAACCTCCAACTTTTCGGTTAACTGCAAATCACGCTAGCCAACTGCGCCACGGAGACAGTCGTGCTCCACTCTCACCACCGTCAGAACATTTCTTCCGAGCTATCAGCCCAAAGAAAAAGAAGCGCCAACCCACCACCGGGTGGGCTCGAACCTCCAACCTTTCGGTCAACAGCAGATTGCACTAGCCAATTGCGCCACGGAGACAGTCGTGTTCAACTCTCACCACCATCAGAACATATCTTCAAAGCAATCAGCGAAAAGAAAAAAAAGCGCCGCACTACAACCGGGTGGGCTCGAACCTCCTACCTTTTGGTTAAAAGCCGATCGCGCTCGCCAATTACGCCATGGAGACAGTCGTGCTCCAATCTCACCAACATCAGAACATATCTTCAAAGCTATCAGCCCAAAGAAAAAAAAGCGCCGCACCACCCCCGGGTGGGCTCGAACCTCCATCCTTTCTGTTAACAGCCGATCGCGCTAGCCAATTGCACCACGGAGACAGTCGTGCTCCACTCTCACCCCTATCAGAACATATCTTCAAAGCTAACAGCGCAAAGAAAAAAAAGCGACACACCGTCCCCGGGTGGGCTCGAAACTCCAACCTTTCGGATAACAGCCGATCGCGCTAGCCAATTGCGCCACGGATACAGTCCTGCTCCACTCTCACCACCATCAGAACATATCTTCAAAGCTATTCAAAGAAAAAAAAGCGCCGCACCACTACCGGGTGGGCTCCAAACTCCAAGCTTTCGGTTAACAGCCGATCGCGCTAGCCAATTGCGCCACGGAGACAGTCCTGCTCCACTCTCACCACCATCAGAACATATCTTCAAAGCTATCAGCCCAAAGAAAAAAAGCGCTGCACCACCACCGGGTGGGCTCGAACCTCCAACCGTTCGGTTAACAGTCGATCGCGCTAGCCAATTGCGCCATGGAGACAGTCCTGCTCCACTCTCACCACCATCAGAACATATCTTCAAAGCTATCAGACCATAGAAAAAAAAGCGCCGCACCACTACCGGGTGGGCTCCAAACTCCAAGCTTTCGGATAACAGCCGATCGCGCTAGCCAATTGCGCCACGGAGACAGTCCTGCTCCACTCTCACCACCATCAGAACATATCTTCAAAGCTATCAGCCCAAAGAAAAAAAGCGCCGCACCACCACCGGGTGAGCTCGAACCTCCAACCTTTCGGTTAACAGTCGATCGCGCTAGCCAATTGCGCCATGGAGACAGTCCTGCTTCACTCTCATCACCATCAGAACATATCTTCAAAGCTATCAGTCCATAGAAAAAAAAGCAACACACCACACCCGGAAGGGCTCGAACCTCAGACCTTTCGGTTAACAGCCGATTGCGCTAGCCAATTGCGCCACGGAGACAGTCGTGCTCCACTCTAACCACCATCAGAACATTTCTTCAGAGCTATCAGCCCAAAGGAAAAAAAGCGCCGCACCACCACCGGGTGGGCTCGAACCTCCAACCTTTCGGTAAACAGCCGATCGCGCTAGCCAATTGCGCCACGGAGACAGTCGCGCTCCACTCTCACCACCATCAGAACATATCTTCAAAGCTATCAGCGCAAAGAAAAAAGCAACACACCACTCCCGGGAGTGCTCGAAACTCCAACTTTTCGGTTAACAGCCCAACGTGCTAGCCAATTGCGCCACGGAGACAGTCGTGCTCCACTCTCACCACCATCAGAACATATCTTCAAAGCTATCAGCGCAAAGAAAAAAGCAACACACCACTCCCGGGAGGGCTCGAAACTCCAAATTTTCGGTTAACAGCCGAACGTGCTAGCCAATTGCGCCACGGAGACAGTCGTGCTCCACTCTCACCACCGTCAGAACATTTCTTCAGAGCTATCAGCCCAAAGAAAAAGAAGCGCCGCACCACCACCGGGTGGGCTCGAACCTCCAAACTTTCGGTCAACAGCAGATCGCGCTAGCCAATTGCGCCACGGATACAGTCGTGCTCCAGTCTCACCACCATCAGAACATGTTTTCAAAGCTATCAGCGCAACGAAAAACGCCACACCACTCCCGGGAGGGCTCGAAACTCCAATTTTTCGGTTACCAGCCGAATGTGCTAGCTAATTGCGCCACTGAGACAGTCGTGCTCCACTCTCACCACCATCAGAACATATCTTCAAAGCTATCAGTGCAAAGAAAAAAGCAACACACCACTCCCGGGAGGGCTACAAACTCCAGTTTTTCGGTTAACAGCCGACCGTGCTAGCCAATTGCGCACGGAGACAGTCGTGCTCCACTCTCACCACCGTCAGAACATTTCTTCAGAGCTATCAGCCCAAAGAAAAAAAAGCGCCGCACCACCACCGGGTGGGCTCGAACCTCCAAACTTTCGGTTAACAGCCGATCGCGCTAGCCAATTGCGCAACGGAGACAGCCGTGCTCCATGCTCAACACCGTCAGAACATTTCTTCAGAGCTATCACCCAAAAAAAAGCAGCGCACCACCACCGGGTGGGCTCGAACCACCAACCTTTAGGTTAACAGCGGATCGCGCTAGCCAATTGGGTCACGGAGACAGTCGTGCTCCACTCTCACCACCATTAGAAGATATCTTCAAAGCTGTCAGCGCAAAGAAAAAAGCAACACACCAGTTTCGGGAGAGCTCAAACCTACAATTTTTCGGTTAACAGCCCAACGTACTAGCCAATTGCGCCATGGAGTCAGTCGTGCTCAGATCTCACCACCGTGAGAACATGTCTCCAAAGTTATCAGCGCAAAGAAAAAAGCAACACACCACTCCCGGGAGGGCTCGAACCTCCAACCTTTCGCTTAACAGCCGATCACGCTAGCAAATTGCGCCACGGAGACATTCCTGCTATACTCTCACCACCATCAGAACATATCTTCAAAGCTATCAGCCCAAAAAAGTGCCGCACCACCATCGGGTGGGCTCGAACCTCCAACTTTTCGGTTAACTGCAAATCACGCTAGCCAACTGCGCCACGGAGACAGTCGTGCTCCACTCTCACCACCGTCAGAACATTTCTTCCGAGCTATCAGCCCAAAGAAAAAGAAGCGCCACACCACCACCGGGTGGGCTCGAACCTCCAACCTTTCGGTCAACAGCAGATTGCACTAGCCAATTGCGCCACGGAGACAGTCGTGTTCAACTCTCACCACCATCAGAACATATCTTCAAAGCAATCAGCGAAAAGAAAAAAAAGCGCCGCACTACAACCGGGTGGGCTCGAACCTCCTACCTTTCGGTTAAAAGCCGATCGCGCTCGCCAATTACGCCATGGAGACAGTCGTGCTCCAATCTCACCAACATCAGAACATATCTTCAAAGCTATCAGCCCAAAGAAAAAAAAGCGCCGCACCACCCCCGGGTGGGCTCGAACCTCCATCCTTTCTGTTAACAGCCGATCGCGCTAGCCAATTGCACCACGGAGACAGCCGTGCTCCACTCTCACCCCTATCAGAACATATCTTCAAAGCTAACAGCGCAAAGAAAAAAAAGCGACACACCGTCCCCGGGTGGGCTCGAAACTCCAACCTTTCGGATAACAGCCGATCGCGCTAGCCAATTGCGCCACGGATACAGTCCTGCTCCACTCTCACCACCATCAGAACATATCTTCAAAGCTATTCAAAGAAAAAAAAGCGCCGCACCACTACCGGGTGGGCTCCAAACTCCAAGCTTTCGGTTAACAGCCGATCGCGCTAGCCAATTGCGCCACGGAGACAGTCCTGCTCCACTCTCACCACCATCAGAACATATCTTCAAAGCTATCAGCCCAAAGAAAAAAAGCGCTGCACCACCACCGGGTGGGCTCGAACCTCCAACCGTTCGGTTAACAGTCGATCGCGCTAGCCAATTGCGCCATGGAGACAGTCCTGCTCCACTCTCACCACCATCAGAACATATCTTCACAGCTATCAGACCATAGAAAAAAAGCCCGCACCACCACCGGGTGGGCTCGAACCTCAACCCTTTCGGTTAACAGCCGATCGCGCTAGCCAATTGCGCCACGAAGACAGTCGTGCTCCACTCTCTACCCCGTGAGAACATTTCTTCAGAGCTATCAGCCCAAAGAAAAAAAAAACGCCGCACCACCACCGGGTGGGCTCTAACCTCCAACCTTTTGGTTAACAGCCGATCGCGCTAGCTAAATGCGCTACGGAGAGAGTCGTGCTCCACTCTCACCACTAACAGAACATACCTTCAAAGCTATCAGTGCAAAGAAAAAAGCAACACACCCCTCCCGGGAGGGCTCCAAACTCCAATTTTTCGGTTAACAGCCGAACGTGCTAGCCAATTGCGCCACGGAGAGAGTCGTGCTCCACTCTCACCACCGTCAGAACATTTCTTCAGAGCTATCAGCCCAAAGAAAAAAAAGCGCCGCACTACCACCGGGTGGGCTCGAACCTCCAAACTTTCGGTTAACAGCCGATCGCGCTAGCCAATTGCGCCACGGAGACAGTCGTGCTCCACGCTCAACACTGTCAGAACATTTCTTCAGAGCTATCAGCCCCCCAAAAAAAGCAACGCACCACCACCGGGTAGGCTCGAACCTCCAACGTTTAGGTTAACAGCGGATCGCGCTAGCCAATTGGGTCACGGAGACAGTCGTGCTCCACTCTCACCACCATTAGAAGATATCTTCAAAGCTATCAGCCCAAAAAAAAGTGCCGCACCACCATCGGGTGGGCTCGAACCTCCAACTTTTAGGTTAACTGATAATCACGCTAGCCAACTGCGCCACGGAGACAGTCGTGCTCCACTCTCACCACCGTCAGAACATTTCTTCAAAGCTATCAGCTCAAAGATAAAAAAGCGCCGCACTACCACCGGGTGGGCTCGAACCTCATACCTTTCGGTTAACAGCCGATCTCGCTCGCCAATTGCGCCATGGAGACAGTCGTGCTCCACTCTCACCAACATCAGAACATATCTTCAAAGCTATCAGCCCAAAGAAAAAAAAGCGCCGCACCACCCCCGGGTGGGCTCGAACCTCCATCCTTTCTGTTAACAGCCGATCGCGCTAGCCAATTGCGCCACGGAGACAGTCGTGCTCCACTCTCACCCCAGTCAGAACATATCTTCAAAGCTATCAGCGCAAAGAAAAAAAAGCGACACACCGTCCCCGGGTGGGCTCGAAGCTCCAACCTTTCGGTTAAGAGCCGATCGCGCTAGCCAATTGCGCCACGGAGACAGTCCTGCTCCACTCTCACCACCATCAGAACATATCTTCAAAGCTATCAGCCCAAAGAAAAAAAAGCAACACACCACACCCGGAAGGGCTCGAACCTCAGACCTTTCGGTTAACAGCCGATTGCGCTAGCCAATTGCGCCACGGAGACAGTCGTGCTCCACTCTAACCACCATCAGATTATTTCTTCAGAGCTATCAGCCCAAAGGAAAAAAAGCGCCGCACCACCACCGGGTGGGCTCGAACCTCCAACCTTTCGGTAAACAGCCGATCGCGCTAGCCAATTGCGCCACGGAGACAGTCACGCTCCACTCTCACCACCATCAGAACACATCTTCAAAGCTATCAGCGCAAAGAAAAAAGCAACACACCACTCCCGGGAGTGCTCGAAACTCCAATTTTTCGGTTAACAGCCGAACGTGCTAACCAATTGCGCCACGGAGACAGTCGTGCTCCACTCTCACCACCGTCAGAACATTTCTTCAGAGCTATCAGCCCAAAGAAAAAGAAGCGCCGCACCACCACCGGGTGGGCTCGAACCTCCAACCTTTCAGTCAACAGCAGATCGCGCTAGCCAATTGCGCCACGGAGACAGTCGTGCTCCAGTCTCACCACCATCAGAACATATTTTTAAAGCTATCAGCTCAACGAAAAACGCCACACCACTCCCGGGAGGGCTCGAAACTCCAATTTTTCGGTTAACAGCCGACCGTGCTAGCCAATTGCGCCACGGAGACAGTCGTGCTCCACTCTCACCACCGTCAGAACATTTCTTCAGAGCTATCAGCCCAAAGAAAAAAAAGCGCCGCACCACCACCGGGTGGGCTCGAACCTCCAAACTTTCGGTTAACAGCCGATCGCGCTAGCCAATTGCGCCACGGAGACAGTCGTGCTCCATGCTCAACACCGTCAGAACATTTCTTCAGAGCTATCACCCCAAAAAAAAGCAACGCACCACCACCGGGTGGGCTCGAACCACCAACCTTTAGGTTAACAGCGGATCGCGCTAGCCAATTGGGTCACGGACACAGTCGTGCTCCACTCTCACCACCATTAGAAAATATCTTCAAAGCTGTCAGCGCAAAGGAAAAAGCAACACACCAGTTTCGGGAGAGCTCAAACCTACAATTTTTCGGTTAACAGCCCAACGTGCTAGCCAATTGCGCCAGGAGTCAGTCGTGCTCAGATCTCACCACCGTGAGAACATGTCTCCAAAGTTATCAGCGCAAAGAAAAAAGCAACACACCACTCCCGGGAGGGCTCGAACCTCCAACCTTTCGCTTAACAGCCGATCACGCTAGCAAATTGCGCCACGGAGACAGTCCTGCTATACTCTCACCACCATCAGAACATATCTTCAAAGCTATCAGCCCAAAAAAAGTGCCGCACCACTATCGGGTGGGCTCGAACCTTCAACTTTTCGGTTAACTGCAAATCACGCTAGCCAATTGCACCACGGAGACAGTCGTGCTCCACTCTCACCCCCATCAGAACGTATCTTCAAAGCTATCAGCGCAAAGAAAAAAAAGCGACACACCGTCCCCGGGTGGGCTCGAAACTCCAACCTTTCGGATAACAGCCGATCGCGCTAGCCAATTGCGCCACGGATACAGTCCTGCTTCACTCTCACCACCATCAGAACATATCTTCAAAGCTATCAGCTCAAAGAAAAAAAAGCGCCGCACCACTACCGGGTGGGCTCCAAACTCCAAGCTTTCGGTTAACAGCTGACCGCGCTAGCTAATTGCGCCACGGAGACAGTCGTGCTCCACTCTCACCACCATCAGAACATATCTTCAAAGCTATCAGTGCAAAGAAAAAAGCAACACACCACTCCCGGGAGGGCTCTAAACTCCAATTTTTCGGTTAACAGCCGAACGTGCTAGCCAATTGCGCCACGGAGAGAGTCGTGCTCCACTCTCACCACCGTCAGAACATTTCTTCAGAGCTATCAGCCCAAAGAAAAAAAAGCGCCGCACCACCACCGGGTGGGCTCGAACCTCCAAACTTTCAGTTAACAGCCGATCGCGCTAGCCAATTGTGCCACGGAGACAGTCGTGCTCCACGCTCAACACTGTCAGAACATTTCTTCAGAGCTATCAGCCCCCCAAAAAAAGCAACGCACCACCACCGGGTGGGCTCGAACCTCCAACCTTTAGGTTAACAGCGGATCGCGCTAGCCAATTGGGTCACGGAGACAGTCGTGCTCCACTCTCACCACCATTAGAAGATATCTTCAAAGCTATCAGCCCAAAAAAAGTGCCGCACCACCATCGGGTGGGCTCAAACCTCCGACTTTTAGGTTAACTGATAATCACGCTAACCAACTGCGCCACGGAGACAGTCGTGCTCCACTCTCACCACCGTCAGAACATTTCTTGAGAGCTATCAGCCCAAAGAAAAAGAAGCGCCACACCACCACCGGGTGGGCTCGAACCTCCAACCTTTCGGTCAACAGCAGATTGCACTAGCCAATTGCGCCACGGAGACAGTCGTGTTCTGCTCTCACCACCATCAGAACATATCTTCAAAGCTATCAGCGCAAAGAAAAAAAAGCGACACACCGTCCCCGGGTGGGCTCGAAACTCCAACCTTTCGGATAACAGCCGATCGTGCTAGCCAATTGCGCCACGGATACAGTCCTGCTCCACTCTCACCACCATCAGAACATATCTTCAAAGCTATCAGCTCAAAGAAAAAAAAGCGCCGCACCACCACCGGGTGGGCTCGAACCTCCAACCTTTCGGTCAACAGCAGATCGCGCTAGCCAATTGCGCCACGGATACAGTCGTGCTCCAGTCTCACCACCATCAGAACATGTTTTCAAAGCTATCAGCGCAACGAAAAACGCCACACCACTCCCGGGAGGGCTCGAAACTCCAATTTTTCGGTTACCAGCCGAATGTGCTAGCTAATTGCGCCACTGAGACAGTCGTGCTCCACTCTCACCACCATCAGAACATATCTTCAAAGCTATCAGTGCAAAGAAAAAAGCAACACACCACTCCCGGGAGGGCTACAAACTCCAGTTTTTCGGTTAACAGCCGACCGTGCTAGCCAATTGCGCACGGAGACAGTCGTGCTCCACTCTCACCACCGTCAGAACATTTCTTCAGAGCTATCAGCCCAAAGAAAAAAAAGCGCCGCACCACCACCGGGTGGGCTCGAACCTCCAAACTTTCGGTTAACAGCCGATCGCGCTAGCCAATTGCGCAACGGAGACAGCCGTGCTCCATGCTCAACACCGTCAGAACATTTCTTCAGAGCTATCACCCAAAAAAAAGCAGCGCACCACCACCGGGTGGGCTCGAACCACCAACCTTTAGGTTAACAGCGGATCGCGCTAGCCAATTGGGTCACGGAGACAGTCGTGCTCCACTCTCACCACCATTAGAAGATATCTTCAAAGCTGTCAGCGCAAAGAAAAAAGCAACACACCAGTTTCGGGAGAGCTCAAACCTACAATTTTTCGGTTAACAGCCCAACGTACTAGCCAATTGCGCCATGGAGTCAGTCGTGCTCAGATCTCACCACCGTGAGAACATGTCTCCAAAGTTATCAGCGCAAAGAAAAAAGCAACACACCACTCCCGGGAGGGCTCGAACCTCCAACCTTTCGCTTAACAGCCGATCACGCTAGCAAATTGCGCCACGGAGACATTCCTGCTATACTCTCACCACCATCAGAACATATCTTCAAAGCTATCAGCCCAAAAAAGTGCCGCACCACCATCGGGTGGGCTCGAACCTCCAACTTTTCGGTCAACTGCAAATCACGCTAGCCAACTGCGCCACGGAGACAGTCGTGCTCCACTCTCACCACCGTCAGAACATTTCTTCCGAGCTATCAGCCCAAAGAAAAAGAAGCGCCACACCACCACCGGGTGGGCTCGAACCTCCAACCTTTCGGTCAACAGCAGATTGCACTAGCCAATTGCGCCACGGAGACAGTCGTGTTCAACTCTCACCACCATCAGAACATATCTTCAAAGCAATCAGCGAAAAGAAAAAAAAGCGCCGCACTACAACCGGGTGGGCTCGAACCTCCTACCTTTCGGTTAAAAGCCGATCGCGCTCGCCAATTACGCCATGGAGACAGTCGTGCTCCAATCTCACCAACATCAGAACATATCTTCAAAGCTATCAGCCCAAAGAAAAAAAAGCGCCGCACCACCCCCGGGTGGGCTCGAACCTCCATCCTTTATGTTAACAGCCGATCGCGCTAGCCAATTGCACCACGGAGACAGCCGTGCTCCACTCTCACCCCTATCAGAACATATCTTCAAAGCTAACAGCGCAAAGAAAAAAAAGCGACACACCGTCCCCGGGTGGGCTCGAAACTCCAACCTTTCGGATAACAGCCGATCGCGCTAGCCAATTGCGCCACGGATACAGTCCTGCTCCACTCTCACCACCATCAGAACATATCTTCAAAGCTATTCAAAGAAAAAAAAGCGCCGCACCACTACCGGGTGGGCTCCAAACTCCAAGCTTTCGGTTAACAGCCGATCGCGCTAGCCAATTGCGCCACGGAGACAGTCCTGCTCCACTCTCACCACCATCAGAACATATCTTCAAAGCTATCAGCCCAAAGAAAAAAAGCGCTGCACCACCACCGGGTGGGCTCGAACCTCCAACCGTTCGGTTAACAGTCGATCGCGCTAGCCAATTGCGCCATGGAGACAGTCCTGCTCCACTCTCACCACCATCAGAACATATCTTCAAAGCTATCAGACCATAGAAAAAAAGCCCGCACCACCACCGGGTGGGCTCGAACCTCAACCCTTTCGGTTAACAGCCGATCGCGCTAGCCAATTGCGCCACGAAGACAGTCGTGCTCCACTCTCTACCCCGTGAGAACATTTCTTCAGAGCTATCAGCCCAAAGAAAAAAAAAAACGCCGCACCACCACCGGGTGGGCTCTAACCTCCAACCTTTTGGTTAACAGCCGATCGCGCTAGCTAAATGCGCTACGGAGAGAGTCGTGCTCCACTCTCACCACTAACAGAACATACCTTCAAAGCTATCAGTGCAAAGAAAAAAGCAACACACCACTCACGGGAGGGCTCCAAACTCCAATTTTTCGGTTAACAGCCGAACGTGCTAGCCAATTGCGCCACGGAGAGAGTCGTGCTCCACTCTCACCACCGTCAGAACATTTCTTCAGAGCTATCAGCCCAAAGAAAAAAAAGCGCCGCACTACCACCGGGTGGGCTCGAACCTCCAAACTTTCGGTTAACAGCCGATCGCGCTAGCCAATTGCGCCACGGAGACAGTCGTGCTCCACGCTCAACACTGTCAGAACATTTCTTCAGAGCTATCAGCCCCCCAAAAAAAGCAACGCACCACCACCGGGTAGGCTCGAACCTCCAACGTTTAGGTTAACAGCGGATCGCGCTAGCCAATTGGGTCACGGAGACAGTCGTGCTCCACTCTCACCACCATTAGAAGATATCTTCAAAGCTATCAGCCCAAAAAAAAGTGCCGCACCACCATCGGGTGGGCTCGAACCTCCAACTTTTAGGTTAACTGATAATCACGCTAGCCAACTGCGCCACGGAGACAGTCGTGCTCCACTCTCACCACCGTCAGAACATTTCTTCAAAGCTATCAGCTCAAAGATAAAAAAGCGCCGCACTACCACCGGGTGGGCTCGAACCTCATACCTTTCGGTTAACAGCCGATCGCGCTCGCCAATTGCGCCATGGAGACAGTCGTGCTCCACTCTCACCAACATCAGAACATATCTTCAAAGCTATCAGCCCAAAGAAAAAAAAGCGCCGCACCACCCCCGGGTGGGCTCGAACCTCCATCCTTTCTGTTAACAGCCGATCGCGCTAGCCAATTGCGCCACGGAGACAGTCGTGCTCCACTCTCACCCCAGTCAGAACATATCTTCAAAGCTATCAGCGCAAAGAAAAAAAAGCGACACACCGTCCCCGGGTGGGCTCGAAGCTCCAACCTTTCGGTTAAGAGCCGATCGCGCTAGCCAATTGCGCCACGGAGACAGTCCTGCTCCACTCTCACCACCATCAGAACATATCTTCAAAGCTATCAGCCCAAAGAAAAAAAAGCAACACACCACACCCGGAAGGGCTCGAACCTCAGACCTTTCGGTTAACAGCCGATTGCGCTAGCCAATTGCGCCACGGAGACAGTCGTGCTCCACTCTAACCACCATCAGATTATTTCTTCAGAGCTATCAGCCCAAAGGAAAAAAAGCGCCGCACCACCACCGGGTGGGCTCGAACCTCCAACCTTTCGGTAAACAGCCGATCGCGCTAGCCAATTGCGCCACGGAGACAGTCACGCTCCACTCTCACCACCATCAGAACACATCTTCAAAGCTATCAGCGCAAAGAAAAAAGCAACACACCACTCCCGGGAGTGCTCGAAACTCCAATTTTTCGGTTAACAGCCGAACGTGCTAGCCAATTGCGCCACGGAGACAGTCGTGCTCCACTCTCACCACCGTCAGAACATTTCTTCAGAGCTATCAGCCCAAAGAAAAAGAAGCGCCGCACCACCACCGGGTGGGCTCGAACCTCCAACCTTTCAGTCAACAGCAGATCGCGCTAGCCAATTGCGCCACGGAGACAGTCGTGCTCCAGTCTCACCACCATCAGAACATATTTTTAAAGCTATCAGCTCAACGAAAAACGCCACACCACTCCCGGGAGGGCTCGAAACTCCAATTTTTCGGTTAACAGCCGACCGTGCTAGCCAATTGCGCCACGGAGACAGTCGTGCTCCACTCTCACCACCGTCAGAACATTTCTTCAGAGCTATCAGCCCAAAGAAAAAAAAGCGCCGCACCACCACCGGGTGGGCTCGAACCTCCAAACTTTCGGTTAACAGCCGATCGCGCTAGCCAATTGCGCCACGGAGACAGTCGTGCTCCATGCTCAACACCGTCAGAACATTTCTTCAGAGCTATCACCCCAAAAAAAAGCAACGCACCACCACCGGGTGGGCTCGAACCACCAACCTTTAGGTTAACAGCGGATCGCGCTAGCCAATTGGGTCACGGACACAGTCGTGCTCCACTCTCACCACCATTAGAAAATATCTTCAAAGCTGTCAGCGCAAAGGAAAAAGCAACACACCAGTTTCGGGAGAGCTCAAACCTACAATTTTTCGGTTAACAGCCCAACGTGCTAGCCAATTGCGCCAGGAGTCAGTCGTGCTCAGATCTCACCACCGTGAGAACATGTCTCCAAAGTTATCAGCGCAAAGAAAAAAGCAACACACCACTCCCGGGAGGGCTCGAACCTCCAACCTTTCGCTTAACAGCCGATCACGCTAGCAAATTGCGCCACGGAGACAGTCCTGCTATACTCTCACCACCATCAGAACATATCTTCAAAGCTATCAGCCCAAAAAAAGTGCCGCACCACTATCGGGTGGGCTCGAACCTTCAACTTTTCGGTTAACTGCAAATCACGCTAGCCAATTGCACCACGGAGACAGTCGTGCTCCACTCTCACCCCCATCAGAACGTATCTTCAAAGCTATCAGCGCAAAGAAAAAAAAGCGACACACCGTCCCCGGGTGGGCTCGAAACTCCAACCTTTCGGATAACAGCCGATCGCGCTAGCCAATTGCGCCACGGATACAGTCCTGCTTCACTCTCACCACCATCAGAACATATCTTCAAAGCTATCAGCTCAAAGAAAAAAAAGCGCCGCACCACTACCGGGTGGGCTCCAAACTCCAAGCTTTCGGTTAACAGCTGACCGCGCTAGCTAATTGCGCCACGGAGACAGTCGTGCTCCACTCTCACCACCATCAGAACATATCTTCAAAGCTATCAGTGCAAAGAAAAAAGCAACACACCACTCCCGGGAGGGCTCTAAACTCCAATTTTTCGGTTAACAGCCGAACGTGCTAGCCAATTGCGCCACGGAGAGAGTCGTGCTCCACTCTCACCACCGTCAGAACATTTCTTCAGAGCTATCAGCCCAAAGAAAAAAAAGCGCCGCACCACCACCGGGTGGGCTCGAACCTCCAAACTTTCAGTTAACAGCCGATCGCGCTAGCCAATTGTGCCACGGAGACAGTCGTGCTCCACGCTCAACACTGTCAGAACATTTCTTCAGAGCTATCAGCCCCCCAAAAAAAGCAACGCACCACCACCGGGTGGGCTCGAACCTCCAACCTTTAGGTTAACAGCGGATCGCGCTAGCCAATTGGGTCACGGAGACAGTCGTGCTCCACTCTCACCACCATTAGAAGATATCTTCAAAGCTATCAGCCCAAAAAAAGTGCCGCACCACCATCGGGTGGGCTCAAACCTCCGACTTTTAGGTTAACTGATAATCACGCTAACCAACTGCGCCACGGAGACAGTCGTGCTCCACTCTCACCACCGTCAGAACATTTCTTGAGAGCTATCAGCCCAAAGAAAAAGAAGCGCCACACCACCACCGGGTGGGCTCGAACCTCCAACCTTTCGGTCAACAGCAGATTGCACTAGCCAATTGCGCCACGGAGACAGTCGTGTTCTGCTCTCACCACCATCAGAACATATCTTCAAAGCTATCAGCGCAAAGAAAAAAAAGCGACACACCGTCCCTGGGTGGGCTCGAAACTCCAACCTTTCGGATAACAGCCGATCGTGCTAGCCAATTGCGCCACGGATACAGTCCTGCTCCACTCTTACCACCATCAGAACATATCTTCAAAGCTATCAGCTCAAAGAAAAAAAAGCGCCGCACCACTACCGGGTGGGCTCCAAACTCCAAGCTTTCGGATAACAGCCGATCGCGCTAGCCAATTGCGCCACGGAGACAGTCCTGCTCCACTCTCACCACCATCAGAACATATCTTCAAAGCTATCAGCCCAAAGAAAGAAAGCGCCGCACCACCACCGGGTGAGCTCGAACCTCCAACCTTTCGGTTAACAGTCGATCGCGCTAGCCAATTGCGCCATGGAGACAGTCCTGCTTCACTCTCATCACCATCAGAACATATCTTCAAAGCTATCAGTCCATAGAAAAAAAGCCCGCACCACCACCGGGTGGGCTCGAACCTTCAACCTTCCGTTTAACGGCCGAACGCGCTAGCCAATTGCGCCACGGAGACAGTCCTGCTCCACTCTAGCCACCATCAGAACATATCTTCAAAGCTATCAGCCCAAAGAAAAAAAAGCAACACACCACACCCGGAAGGGCTCGAACCTCAGACCTTTCGGTTAACAGCCGATTGCGCTAGCCAATTGCGCCACGGAGACAGTCGTGCTCCACTCTAACCACCATCAGAACATTTCTTCAGAGCTATCAGCCCAAAGGAAAAAAAGCGCCGCACCACCACCGGGTGGGCTCGAACCTCCAACCTTTCGGTAAACAGCCGATCGCGCTAGCCAATTGCGCCACGGAGACAGTCGCGCTCCACTCTCACCACCATCAGAACATATCTTCAAAGCTATCAGCGCAAAGAAAAAAGCAACACACCACTCCCGGGAGTGCTCGAAACTCCAATTTTTCGGTTAACAGCCCAACGTGCTAGCCAATTGCGCCACGGAGACAGTCGTGCTCCACTCTCACCACCGTCAGAACATTTCTTCAGAGCTATCAGCCCAAAGAAAAAGAAGCGCCGCACCACCACCGGGTGGGCTCGAACCTCCAACCTTTCGGTCAACAGCAGATCGCGCTAGCCAATTGCGCCACGGAGACAGTCGTGCTCCAGTCTCACCACCATCAGAACATGTTTTCAAAGCTATCAGCGCAACGAAAAACGCCACACCACTCCCGGGAGGGCTCGAAACTCCAATTTTTCGGTTAACAGCCGAATGTGCTAGCTAACTGCGCCACGGAGACAGTCGTGCTCCACTCTCACCACCATCAGAACATATCTTCAAAGCTATCAGTGCAAAGAAAAAAGCAACACACCACTCCCGGGAGGGCTACAAACTCCAGTTTTTCGGTTAACAGCCGACCGTGCTAGCCAATTGCGCACGGAGACAGTCGTGCTCCACTCTCACCACCGTCAGAACATTTCTTCAGAGCTATCAGCCCAAAGAAAAAAAAGCGCCGCACCACCACCGGGTGGGCTCGAACCTCCAAACTTTCGGTTAACAGCCGATCGCGCTAGCCAATTGCGCAACGGAGACAGCCGTGCTCCATGCTCAACACCGTCAGAACATTTCTTCAGAGCTATCACCCAAAAAAAAAAGCAGCGCACCACCACCGGGTGGGCTCGAACCACCAACCTTTAGGTTAACAGCGGATCGCGCTAGCCAATTGGGTCACGGAGACAGTCGTGCTCCACTGTCACCACCATTAGAAGATATCTTCAAAGCTGTCAGCGCAAAGAAAAAAGCAACACACCAGTTTCGGGAGAGCTCAAACCTACAATTTTTCGGTTAACAGCCCAACGTGCTAGCCAATTGCGCCATGGAGTCAGTCGTGCTCAGATCTCACCACCGTGAGAACATGTCTCCAAAGTTATCAGCGCAAAGAAAAAGCAACACACCACTCCCGGGAGGGCTCGAACCTCCAACCTTTCGCTTAACAGCCGATCACGCTAGCAAATTGCGCCACGGAGACATTCCTGCTATACTCTCACCACCATCAGAACATATCTTCAAAGCTATCAGCCCAAAAAAGTGCCGCACCACCATCGGGTGGGCTCGAACCTCCAACTTTTCGGTTAACTGCAAATCACGCTAGCCAACTGCGCCACGGAGACAGTCGTGCTCCACTCTCACCACCGTCAGAACATTTCTTCCGAGCTATCAGCCCAAAGAAAAAGAAGCGCCACACCACCACCGGGTGGGCTCGAACCTCCAACCTTTCGGTCAACAGCAGATTGCACTAGCCAATTGCGCCACGGAGACAGTCGTGTTCAACTCTCACCACCATCAGAACATATCTTCAAAGCAATCAGCGAAAAGAAAAAAAAAGCGCCGCACTAAAACCGGGTGGGCTCGAACCTCCTACCTTTCGGTTAAAAGCCGATCGCGCTCGCCAATTACGCCAAGGAGACAGTCGTGCTCCAATCTCACCAACATCAGAACATATCTTCAAAGCTATCAGCCCAAAGAAAAAAAAGCGCCGCACCACCCCCGGGTGGGCTCGAACCTCCATCCTTTCTGTTAACAGCCGATCGCGCTAGCCAATTGCACCACGGAGACAGTCGTGCTCCACTCTCACCCCTATCAGAACATATCTTCAAAGCTAACAGCGCAAAGAAAAAAAAGCGACACACCGTCCCCGGGTGGGCTCGAAACTCCAACCTTTCGGATAACAGCCGATCGCGCTAGCCAATTGCGCCACGGATACAGTCCTGCTCCACTCTCACCACCATCAGAACATATCTTCAAAGCTATCAGCTCAAAGAAAAAAAAGCGCCGCACCACTACCGGGTGGGCTCCAAACTCCAAGCTTTCGGTTAACAGCCGATCGCGCTAGCCAATTGCGCCACGGAGACAGTCCTGCTCCACTCTCACCACCATCAGAACATATCTTCAAAGCTATCAGCCCAAAGAAAAAAAGCGCTGCACCACCACCGGGTGGGCTCGAACCTCCAACCTTTCGGTTAACAGTCGATCGCGCTAGCCAATTGCGCCATGGAGACAGTCCTGCTCCACTCTCACCACCATCAGAACATATCTTCAAAGCTATCAGACCATAGAAAAAAAGCCCGCACCACCACCGGGTGGGCTCGAACCTCAACCCTTTCGGTTAGCGGCCGAACGCGCTAGCCCATGGCGCCACGGAGACAGTCCTACACCACTCTAGCCACCATCAGAACATATCTTCAAAGCTATCAGCCCAAAGAAAAAAAAGCAACACGCCACTCCCGGGAGGGCTCGAACCTCCAACCTTTCGGTTAACAGCCGATTGCGCTAGCCAATTGCGCCACGGAGACAGTCGTGCTCCACTCTCACCCCCGTCTGAACATTTCTTGAGAGCTATCAGCCCAAAGGAAAAAAAGCGCCGCACCACCATCGGGTGGGCTCGAACCTCCAACCTTTTGGTTAAGAGCCGATCGCGCTAGCCAATTGCGCCACGGAGAGAGTCGTGCTGCACTCGCACCACCAGCAGAACATATCTTCAAAGCTATCAGCCCGAAGAAAAAAAGCGCTGCACCACCACCGGGTGGGCTCGAACCTCGAACCTTTCGGTAAACAGCCGATAGCGCTAGCCAATTGCGCCACGGAGACAGTCGTGCTCCGCTCTAGCCACCATCAGAACATATATTCAAAGCTATCAGCCCAAAGAAAAAAAGCGCTGCACCACCACCAGGTGGGCTCGAACCTCCAACCTTTCGGTAAACAGCCGATCGCGCTAGCCAATTGCGCCACGGAGACAGTTGTGCTCTACTCTCACCACCATCAGAACATATCTTCAAAGCTATCAGCGCAAAGAAAAAAGCAACACACCACTCCCGGGAGGGCTCGAACCTCCAACCTTTTGGTTAAAAGCCGATTGCACCAGCCACTTGCGCCACGGAGACAGTCCTACTCCTCTCTCACCACCATCAGCACATATCTTCAAAGCTATGAGCCCAAAGAAAAAAAAGTGCCGCACCACCACCGGGTGGGCTCGAACCTCCAACTTTTCGGTTAACTGCAAATCGCGCTAGCCAATTGCGCCACGGAGACCGTCATGCTCCACTCTCACCACCGTCAGAACAATTCTTCAGAGCTATCAGCCCAAAGAAAAAGAAGCGCCGCACCACCACCGGGTGGGCTCGAACCTCCAAGCTTTCGGTTAACAGCCGATCGCGCTAGCCAATTGCGCCACAGAGACAGTCCTGCTCCACTCTCACCACCATCAGAACATATCTTCAAAGCTATCAGCCCAAAGAAAAAAACCGCCGCAACACCACCGGGTGGGCTCGAACCTCCAACCTTTTGGTTTACAGTCGATCGCACTAGCCAATTGCGCCACGGAGACAGTCGTGCATCACTCTCACCACCATCAGTACATATCTTCAAAGCTATCAGCCCAAAGAAAAAAAGCGCCGCACCACCACCGCGTGGGCTCGATCCTCCAACCTTTCGGTTAACAGCTGACCGCGCTAGCTAATTGCGCCACGGAGACAGTCGTGCTCCACTCTCACCACCATCAGAACATATCTTCAAAGCTATCAGTGCAAAGAAAAAAGCAACACACCACTCCCGGGAGGGCTCCAAACTCCAATTTTTCGGTTAACAGCCGAACGTGCTAGCCAATTGCGCCACGGAGAGAGTTTTGCTCCACTCTCACCACCGTCAGAACATTTCTTCAGAGCTATCAGCCCAAAGAAAAAAAAGCGCCGCACCACCACCGGGTGGGCTCGAACCTCCAAACTTTCAGTTAACAGCCGATCGCGCTAGCCAATTGTGCCACGGAGACAGTCGTGCTCCACGCTCAACACTGTCAGAACATTTCTTCAGAGCTATCAGCCCCCCAAAAAAAGCAACGCACCACCACCGGGTGGGCTCGAACCTCCAACCTTTAGGTTAACAGCGGATCGCGCTTGCCAATTGGGTCACGGAGACAGTCGTGCTCCACTCTCACCACCATTAGAAGATATCTTCAAAGCTATCAGCCCAAAAAAAAGTGCCGCACCACCATCGGGTGGGCTCGAACCTCCGACTTTTAGGTTAACTGATAATCACGCTAGCCAACTGCGCCACGGAGACAGTCGTGCTCCACTCTCACCACCGTCAGAACATTTCTTCAGAGCTATCAGCCCAAAGAAAAAGAAGCGCCACACCACCACCGGGTGGGCTCGAACCTCCAACCTTTCGGTCAACAGCAGATTGCACTAGCCAATTGCGCCACGGAGACAGTCGTGTTCAGCTCTCACCACCATCAGAACATATCTTCAAAGCTATCAGCGCAAAGAAAAAAAAAGCGACACACCGTTCCCGGGTGGGCTCGAAACTCCAACCTTTCGGATAACAGCCGATCGTGCTAGCCAATTGCGCCACGGATACAGTCCTGCTCCACTCTCACCACCATCAGAACATATCTTCAAAGCTATCAGCTCAAAGAAAAAAAAGCGCCGCACCACTACCGGGTGGGCTCCAAACTCCAAGCTTTCGGTTAACAGCCGATCGCGCTAGCCAACTGCGCCACGGAGACAGTCCTGCTCCACTCTCACCACCATCAGAACACATCTTCAAAGCTATCAGCCCAAAGAAAAAAAGCGCCGCACCACCACCGGGTGAGCTCGAACCTCCAACCTTTCGGTTAACAGTCGATCGCGCTAGCCAATTGCGCCATGGAGACAGTCCTGCTTCACTCTCATCACCATCAGAACATATCTTCAAAGCTATCAGCCCATAGAAAAAAAGCCCGCACATCCACCGGGTGGGCTCGAACCTTCAACCTTCCGTTTAACAGCCGATTGCGCTAGCCAATTGCGCCACGGAGACAGTCGTGCTCCACTCTAACCACCATCAGAACATTTCTTCAGAGCTATCAGCCCAAAGGAAAAAAAGCGCCGCACCACCACCGGGTGGGCTCGAACCTCCAACCTTTCGGTAAACAGCCGATCGCGCTAGCCAATTGCGCCACGGAGACAGTCACGCTCCACTCTCACCACCATCAGAACATATCTTCAAAGCTATCAGCGCAAAGATAAAAGCAACACACCACTCCCGGGAGTGCTCGAAACTCCAATTTTTCGGTTAACAGCCGAACGTGCTAGCTAATTGCGCCACGGAGACAGTCGTGCTCCACTCTCACCACCATCAGAACATATCTTCAAAGCTATCAGCGCAAAGAAAAAAGCAACACACCACTCCCGGGAGGGCTCGAAACTCCAAATTTTCGGTTAACAGCCGAACGTGCGAGCCAATTGCGCCACGGAGACAGTCGTGCTCCACTCTCACCACCGTCAGAACATTTCTTCAGAGCTATCAGCCCAAAGAAAAAGAAGCGCTGCACCACCACCGGGTGGGCTCGAACCTCCAACCTTTCGGTCAACAGCAGATCGCGCTAGCCAATGGCGCCACGGAGACAGTCGTGCTCCAGTCTCACCACCATCAGAACATATTTTCAAAGCTATCAGCGCAAGGAAAAACGCCACACCACTCCCGGGAGGGCTCGAAACTCCAATTTTTCGGTTACCAGCCGAATGTGCTAGCTAATTGCGCCACGGAGACAGTCGTGCTCCTCTCTCAGCACCATCAGAACATATCTTCAAAGCTATCAGTGCAAAGAAAAAAGCAACACACCACTCCCGGGAGGGCTCCAAACTCCAGTTTTTCGGTTAACAGCCGACCGTGCTAGCCAATTGCGCACGGAGACAGTCGTGCTCCACTCTCACCACCGTCAGAACATTTCTTCAGAGCTATCAGCCCAAAGAAAAAAAAGCGCCGCACCACCACCGGGTGGGCTCGAACCTCCAAACTTTCGGTTAACAGCCAATCGCGCTAGCCAATTGCGCCACGGAGACAGCCGTGCTCCAAGCTCAACACCGTCAGAACATTTCTTAAGAGCTATCACCCAAAAAAAAGCAGCGCACCACCACCGGGTGGGCTCGAACCACCAACCTTTAGGTTAACAGCGGATCGCGCTAGCCAATTGGGTCACGGAGACAGTCGTGCTCCACTCTCACCACCATTAGAAGATATCTTCAAAGCTGTCAGCGCAAAGAAAAAAGCAACACACCAGTTTCGGGAGAGCTCAAACCTACAATTTTTCGGTTAACAGCCCAACGTGCTAGCCAATTGCGCCATGGAGTCAGTCGTGCTCAGATCTCACCACCGTGAGAGCATGTCTCCAAAGTTATCAGCGCAAAGAAAAAAGCAACACACCACTCCCGGGAGGGCTCGAACCTCCAACCTTTCGCTTAACAGCCGATCACGCTAGCAAATTGCGCCACGGAGACATTCCTGCTATACTCTCACCACCATCAGAACATATCTTCAAAGCTATCAGCCCAAAAAAGTGCCGCACCACCATCGGGTGGGCTCGAACCTCCAACCTTTCGGATAACAGCCGATCGCGCTAGCCAATTGCGCCACGGATACAGTCCTGCTCCACTCTCACCACCATCAGAACATATCTTCAAAGCTATCAGCTCAAAGAAAAAAAAGCGCCGCACCACTACCGGGTGGGCTCCAAACTCCAAGCTTTCGGTTAACAGCCGATCGCGCTAGCCAATTGCGCCACGGAGACAGTCCTGCTCCACTCTCACCACCATCAGAACATTTCTTCAGAGCTATCAGCCCAAAGAAAAAGAAGCGCCACACCACCACCGGGTGGGCTCGAACCTCCAACCTTTCGGTCAACAGCAGATTGCACTAGCCAATTGCGCCACGGAGACAGTCGTGTTCAACTCTCACCACCATCAAAACATATCTTCAAAGCAATCAGCGAAAAGAAAAAAAAAAGCGCCGCACTACCACCGGGTGGGCTCGAACCTCCTACCTTTCGGTTAAAAGCCGATCGCGCTCGCCAATTACGCCATGGAGATAGTCGTGCTCTAATCTCACCAACATCAGAACATATCTTCAAAGCTATCAGCCCAAAGAAAAAAAAGCGCCGCACCACCCCCGGGTGGGCTCGAACCTCCATCCTTTCTGTTAACAGCCGATCGCGCTAGCCAATTGCACCACGGAGACAGTCGTGCTCCACTCTCACCCCTATCAGAACATAACTTCAAAGCTAACAGCGCAAAGAAAAAAAAGCGACACACCGTCCCCGGGTGGGCTCGAAACTCCAACCTTTCGGATAACAGCCGATCGCGCTAGCCAATTGCGCCACGGATACAGTCCTGCTCCACTCTCACCACCATCAGAACATATCTTCAAAGCTATCAGCTCAAAGAAAAAAAAGCGCCGCACCACTACCGGGTGGGCTCCAAACTCCAAGCTTTCGGTTAACAGCCGATCACGCTAGCCAATTGCGCCACGGAGACAGTCCTGCTCCACTGTCACCACCATCAGAACATATCTTCAAAGCTATCAGCCCAAAGAAAAAAAGCGCTGCACCACCACCGGGTGGGCTCAAACCTCCAACCTTTCGGTTAACAGTCGATCGCGCTAGCCAATTGCGCCATGGAGACAGTCCTGCTCCACTTTCACCACCATCAGAACATATCTTCAAAGCTATCAGACCATAGAAAAAAAGCCCGCACCACCACCGGGTGGGCTCGAACCTCAACCCTTTCGGTTAGCGGCCGAACGCGCTAGCCAATGGCGCCACGGAGACAGTCCTGCACCACTCTAGCCACCATCAGAACATATCTTCAAAGCTATCAGCCCAAAGAAAAAAAAGCAACACGCCACTCCCGGGAGGGCTCGAACCTCCAACCTTTCGGTTAACAGCCGATTGCGCTAGCCAATTGCGCCACGGAGACAGTCGTGCTCCACTCTCACCCCCGCCTGAACATTTCTTGAGAGCTATCAGCCCAAAGGAAAAAAAGCGCCGCACCACCACCGGGTGGGCTCGAACCTCCAACCTTTCGGTTAACAGTCGATCGCGCTAGCCAATTGCGCCATGGAGACAGTCCTGCTTCACTCTCATCACCATCAGAACATATCTTCAAAGCTATCAGCCCATAGAAAAAAAGCCCGCACCACCACCGGGTGGGCTCGAACCTTCAACCTTCCGTTTAACAGCCGAACGCGCTAGCCAATTGCGCCACGGAGACAGTCCTGCTCCACTCTAGCCACCATCAGAACATATCTTCAAAGCTATCAGCCCAAAGAAAAAAAAGCAACACACCACACCCGGAAGGGCTCGAACCTCAGACCTTTCGGTTAACAGCCGATTGCGCTAGCCAATTGCGCCACGGAGACAGTCGTGCTCCACTCTAACCACCATCAGAACATTTCTTCAGAGCTATCAGCCCAAAGGAAAAAAAGCGCCGCACCACCACCGGGTGGGCTCGAACCTCCAACCTTTCGGTAAACAGCCGATCGCGCTAGCCAATTGCGCCACGGAGACAGTCACGCTCCACTCTCACCACCATCAGAACATATCTTCAAAGCTATCAGCGCAAAGAAAAAAGCAACACACCACTCCCGGGAGTGCTCGAAACTCCAATTTTTCGGTTAACAGCCGAACGTGCTAGCCAATTGCGCCACGGAGACAGTCGTGCTCCACTCTCACCACCATCAGAACATATCTTCAAAGCTATCAGCGCAAAGGAAAAAGCAACACACCACTCCCGGGAGGGCTCGAAACTCCAAATTTTCGGTTAACAGCCGAACGTGCGAGCCAATTGCGCCACGGAGACAGTCGTGCTCCACTCTCACCACCGTCAGAACATTTCTTCAGAGCTATCAGCCCAAAGAAAAAGAAGCGCCGCACCACCACCGGGTGGGCTCGAACCTCCAACCTTTCGGTCAACAGCAGATCGCGCTAGCCAATGGCGCCACGGAGACAGTCGTGCTCCAGTCTCACCACCATCAGAACATATTTTCAAAGCTATCAGCGCAACGAAAAACGCCACACCACTCCCGGGAGGGCTCGAAACTCCAATTTTTCGGTTACCAGCCGAATGTGCTAGCTAATTGCGCCACGGAGACAGTCGTGCTCCACTCTCAGCACCATCAGAACATATCTTCAAAGCTATCAGTGCAAAGAAAAAAGCAACACACCACTCCCGGGAGGGCTCCAAACTCCAGTTTTTCGGTTAACAGCCGACCGTGCTAGCCAATTGCGCACGGAGACAGTCGTGCTCCACTCTCACCACCGTCAGAACATTTCTTCAGAGCTATCAGCCCAAAGAAAAAAAAGCGCCGCACCACCACCGGGTGGGCTCGAACCTCCAAACTTTCGGTTAACAGCCAATCGCGCTAGCCAATTGCGCCACGGAGACAGCCGTGCTCCATGCTCAACACCGTCAGAACATTTCTTAAGAGCTATCACCCAAAAAAAGCAGCGCACCATCACCGGGTGGGCTCGATCCACCAACCTTTAGGTTAACAGCGGATCGCGCTAGCCAATTGGGTCACGGAGACAGTCGTGCTCCACTCTCACCACCATTAGAAGATATCTTCAAAGCTGTCAGCGCAAAGAAAAAAGCAACACACCAGTTTCGGGAGAGCTCAAACCTACAATTTTTCGGTTAACAGCCCAACGTGCTAGCCAATTGCGCCATGGAGTCAGTCGTGCTCAGATCTCACCACCGTGAGAACATGTCTCCAAAGTTATCAGCGCAAAGAAAAAAGCAACACACCAATCCCGGGAGGGCTCGAACCTCCAACCTTTCGCTTAACAGCCGATCACGCTAGCAAATTGCGCCACGGAGACATTCCTGCTATACTCTCACCACCATCAGAACATATCTTCAAAGCTATCAGCCCAAAAAAGTGCCGCACCACCATCGGGTGGGCTCGAACCTCCAACGTTTCGGTTAACTGCAAATCACGCTAGCCAACTGCGCCACGGATAGAGTCCTGCTCCACTCTCACCACCATCAGAACATATCTTCAAAGCTATCAGCTCAAAGAAAAAAAAGCGCCGCACCACTACCGGGTGGGCTCCAAACTCCAAGCTTTCGGTTAACAGCCGATCGCGCTAGCCAATTGCGCCACGGAGACAGTCGTGCTCCACTCTCACCACCGTCAGAACATTTCTTCAGAGCTATCAGCCCAAAGAAAAAGAAGCGCCACACCACCACCGGGTGGGCTCGAACCTCCAACCTTTCGGTCAACAGCAGATTGCGCTAGCCAATTGCGCCACGGAGACAGTCGTGTTCAACTCTCACCACCATCAGAACATATCTTCAAAGCAATCAGCGAAAAGAAAAAAAAAAGCGCCGCACTACCACCGGGTGGGCTCGAACCTCCTACCTTTCGGTTAAAAGCCGATCGCGCTCGCCAATTACGCCATGGAGATAGTCGTGCTCCAATCTCACCAACATCAGAACATATCTTCAAAGCTATCAGCCCAAAGAAAAAAAAGCGCCGCACCACCCCCGGGTGGGCTCGAACCTCCATCCTTTCTGTTAACAGCCGATCGCGCTAGCCAATTGCACCACGAAGACAGTCGTGCTCCACTCTCACCCCTATCAGAACATATCTTCAAAGCTAACAGCGCAAAGAAAAAAAAGCGACACACCGTCCCCGGGTGGGCTCGAAACTCCAACCTTTCGGATAACAGCCGATCGCGCTAGCCAATTGCGCCACGGATACAGTCCTGCTCCACTCTCACCACCATCAGAACATATCTTCAAAGCTATCAGCTCAAAGAAAAAAAAGCGCTGCACCACTACCGGGTGGGCTCCAAACTCCAAGCTTTCGGTTAACAGCCGATCGCGCTAGCCAATTGCGCCACGGAGACAGTCCTGCTCCACTCTCACCACCATCAGAACATATCTTCAAAGCTATCAGCCCAAAGAAAAAAGCGCTGCACCACCACCGGGTGGGCTCGAACCTCCAACCTTTCGGTTAACAGTCGATCGCGCTAGCCAATTGCGCCATGGAGACAGTCCTGCTCCACTTTCACCACCATCAGAACATATCTTCAAAGCTATCAGACCATAGAAAAAAAGCCCGCACCACCACCGGGTGGGCTCGAACCTCAACCCTTTCGGTTAGCGGCCGAACGCGCTAGCCAATGGCGCCACGGAGACAGTCCTGCACCACTCTAGCCACTATCAGAACATATCTTCAAAGCTATCAGCCCAAAGAAAAAAAAGCAACACGCCACTCCCGGGAGGGCTCGAACCTCCAACCTTTCGGTTAACAGCCGATTGCGCTAGCCAATTGCGCCACGGAGACAGTCGTGCTCCACTCTCACCCCCGCCTGAACATTTCTTGAGAGCTATCAGCCCAAAGGAAAAAAAGCGCCGCACCACCACCGGGTGGGCTCGAACCTCCAACCTTTTGGTTAACAGCCGATCGCGCTAGCCAATTGCGCCACGGAGAGAGTCGTGCTGCACTCTCACCACCAGCAGAACATATCTTCAAAGCTATCAGCCCGAAGAAAAAAAGCGCTGCACCACCACCGGGTGGGCTCGAACCTCGAACCTTTCGGTAAACAGCCGATAGCGCTAGCCAATTGCGTCACGGAGACAGTCGTGCTCCGCTCTAGCCACCATCAGAACATATCTTCAAAGCTATCAGCCCAAAGAAAAAAAGCGCTGCACCACCACCAGGTGGGCTCGAACCTCCAACCTTTCGGTAAACAGCCGATCGCGCTAGCCAATTGCGCCACGGAGACAGTTGTGCTCTACTCTCACCACCATCAGAACATATCTTCGAAGCTATCAGCGCGAAGAAAAAAGCAACACACCACTCCCGGGAGGGCTCGAACCTCAAACCTTTTGGTTAAAAGCCGATTGCGCCAGCCACTTGCGCCACGGAGACAGTCCTACTCCTCTCTCACCACCATCAGCACATATCTTCAAAGCTATGAGCCCAAAGAAAAAAAAAGTGCCGCACCACCACCGGGTGGGCTCGAACCTCCAACTTTTCGGTTAACTGCAAATCGCGCTAGCCAATTGCGCCACGGAGACCGTCATGCTCCACTCTCACCACCGTCAGAACAATTTTTCAGAGCTATCAGCCCAAAGAAAAAGAAGCGCCGCACCACCACCGGGTGGGCTCGAACCTCCAAGCTTTCGGTTAACAGCCGATCGCGCTAGCCAATTGCGCCACGGAGACAGTCGTGCATCACTCTCACCACCATCAGAACATATCTTCAAAGCTATCAGCCCATAGAAAAAAAGCCCGCACCACCACCGGGTGGGCTCGAAACTCAACCCTTTCGGTCAACAGCAGATTGCACTAGCCAATTGCGCCACGGAGACAGTCGTGTTCTGCTCTCACCACCATCAGAACATATCTTCAAAGCTATCAGCCCAAAGAAAAAAAAGCAACACACCACTCCCGGGAGGGCTCGAACTTCCAACCTTTCGGTTAACAGCCGATCGCGCTAGCCAATTGCGCCACGGAGACAGTCGTGCTCCACTCTCACCCCCGTCAGAACATTTTTTCAGAGCTATCAGCCCAAAGGAAAAAAAGCGCCGCACCACCACCGGGTGGGCTCTAACCTCCAACCTTTTGGTTAACAGCCGATCGCGCTAGCCAATTGCGCCACGGAGACAGTCGTGCTCCAATCTCCCCACTGTCAGAACATTTCTCCAAAGCAATCAGTGCAAAGAAAAAAAAGCGCCGTACGACCACCGGGTGGGCTTGAACCTCCATCCTTTCGGTAAAAGCTGACCGCGCTAGCCAATTGCGCCACGGAGACATTCGTGCTCCACTCTCACCACCGTCAGAACATTTCTTCAGAGATATCAGCCCAAAGAAAAAGAAGCGCCGCACCACCACCGAGTGGGCTCGAACCTCCAACCTTTCGGTCTACAGCAGATCGCGCTAGCCAATTGCGCCACAAAGACAGTCGTGCTCCTGTCTCACCACCATCAGAACATATTTTCAAAGCTATCAGCGCAAAGGAAAAAGCGACACACCACTCCCGGGAGGGCTCGAAACTCCAATTTTTCGGTTAACAGCCGAATGTGCTAGCCAATTGCGCCAAGGAGACAGTCGTGCTCCAATCTCCCACCGTCAGAACATTTCTCCAAAGCTATCAGTGCAAAGAAAAAAAAGCGCCGTACGACCACCGGGTGGGCTCGAACCTACATCCTTTCGGTTAACAGCTGACCGCGCTAGCTAATTGCGCCACGGAGACAGTCGTGCTCCACTCTCACCACCATCAGAACATATCTTCAAAGCTATCAGTGCAAAGAAAAAAGCAACACACCACTCCCGGGAGGGCTCCAAACTCCAATTTTTCGGTTAACAGCCGAACGTGCTAGCCAATTGCGCCACGGAGAGAGTTTTGCTCCACTCTCACCACCGTCAGAACATTTCTTCAGAGCTATCAGCCGAAAGAAAAAAAAGCGCCGCACCACCACCGGGTGGGCTCGAACCTCCAAACTTTCAGTTAACAGCCGATCGCGCTAGCCAATCGTGCCACGGAGACAGTCGTGCTCCACGCTCAACACTGTCAGAACATTTCTTCAGAGCTATCAGCCCCCCAAAAAAAGCAACGCACCACCACCGGGTGGGCTCGAACCTCCAACCTTTAGGTTAACAGCGGATCGCGCTAGCCAATTGGGTCACGGAGACAGTCGTGCTCCACTCTCACCACCATTAGAAGATATCTTCAAAGCTATCAGCCCAAAAAAAAGTGCCGCACCACCATCGGGTGGGCTCGAACCTCCGACTTTTAGGTTAACTGATAATCACGCTAGCCAACTGCGCCACGGAGACAGTCGTGCTGCACTCTCACCACCGTCAGAACATTTCTTCAGAGCTATCAGCCCAAAGAAAAAGAAGCGCCACACCACCACCGGGTGGGCTCGAACCTCCAACCTTTCGGTCAACAGCAGATTGCACTAGCCAATTGCGCCACGGAGACAGTCGTGTTCTGCTCTCACCACCATCAGAACATATCTTCAAAGCTATCAGCGCAAAGAAAAAAAAGCGACACACCGTTCCCGGGTGGGCTCGAAACTCCAACCTTTCGGATAACAGCCGATCGTGCTAGCCAATTGCGCCACGGATACAGTCCTGCTCCACTCTCACCACCATCAGAACATATCTTCAAAGCTATCAGCTCAAAGAAAAAAAAGCGCCGCACCACTACCGGGTGGGCTCCAAACTCCAAGCTTTCGGTTAACAGCCGATCGCGCTAGCCAACAGCGCCACGGAGACAGTCCTGCTCCACTCTCACCACCATCAGAACATATCTTCAAAGCTATCAGCCCAAAGAAAAAAAGCGCCGCACCACCACCGGGTGAGCTCGAACCTCCAACCTTTCGGTTAACAGTCGATCGCGCTAGCCAATTGCGCCATGGAGACAGTGCTGCTTCACTCTCATCACCATCAGAACATATCTTCAAAGCTATCAGCCCATAGAAAAAAAGCCCGCACCACCACCGGGTGGGCTCGAACCTTCAACCTTCCGTTTAACAGCCGAACGCGCTAGCCAATTGCGCCACGGAGACAGTCCTGCTCCACTCTAGCCACCATCAGAACATATCTTCAAAGCTATCAGCCCAAAGAAAAAAAAGCAACACACCACACCCGGAAGGGCTCGAACCTCAGACCTTTCGGTTAACAGCCGATTGCGCTAGCCAATTGCGCCACGGAGACAGTCGTGCTCCACTCTAACCACCATCAGAACATTTCTTCAGAGCTATCAGCCCAAAGGAAAAAAAGCGCCGCACCACCACCGGGTGGGCTCGAACCTCCAACCTTTCGGTAAACAGCCGATCGCGCTAGCCAATTGCGCCACGGAGACAGTCACGCTCCACTCTCACCACCATCAGAACATATCTTCAAAGCTATCAGCGCAAAGAAAAAAGCAACACACCACTCCCGGGAGTGCTCGAAACTCCAATTTTTCGGTTAACAGCCGAACGTGCTAGCCAATTGCGCCACGGAGACAGTCGTGCTCCACTCTCACCACCATCAGAACATATCTTCAAAGCTATCAGCGCAAAGAAAAAAGCAACACACCACTCCCGGGAGGGCTCCAAACTCCAGTTTTTCGGTTAACAGTCGACCGTGCTAGCCAATTGCGCACGGAGACAGTCGTGCTCCACTCTCACCACCGTCAGAACATTTCTTCAGAGCTATCAGCCCAAAGAAAAAAAAGCGCCGCACCACCACCGGGTGGGCTCGAACCTCCAAACTTTCGGTTAACAGCCAATCGCGCTAGCCAATTGCGCCACGGAGACAGCCGTGCTCCATGCTCAACACCGTCAGAACATTTCTTAAGAGCTATCACCCAAAAAAAAGCAGCGCACCACCACCGGGTGGGCTCGAACCACCAACCTTTAGGTGAACAGCGGATCGCGCTAGCCAATTGGGTCACGGAGACAGTCGTGCTCCACTCTCACCACCATTAGAAGATATCTTCAAAGCTGTCAGCGCAAAGAAAAAAGCAACACACCAGTTTCGGGAGAGCTCAAACCTACAATTTTTCGGTTAACAGCCCAACGTGCTAGCCAATTGCGCCATGGAGTCAGTCGTGCTCAGATCTCACCACCGTGAGAACATGTCTCCAAAGTTATCAGCGCAAAGAAAAAAGCAACACACCACTCCCGGGAGGGCTCGAACCTCCAACCTTTCGCTTAACAGCCGATCACGCTAGCAAATTGCGCCACGGAGACATTCCTGCTATACTCTCACCACCATCAGAACATATCTTCAAAGCTATCAGCCCAAAAAAGTGCCGCACCACCATCGGGTGGGCTCGAACCTCCAACGTTTCGGTTAACTGCAAATCACGCTAGCCAACTGCGCCACGGATACAGTCCTGCTCCACTCTCACCAGCATCAGAACATATCTTCAAAGCTATCAGCTCAAAGAAAAAAAAGCGCCGCACCACTACCGGGTGGGCTCCAAACTCCAAGCTTTCGGTTAACAGCCGATCGCGCTAGCCAATTGCGCCACGGAGACAGTCGTGCTCCACTCTCACCACCGTCAGAACATTTCTTCAGAGCTATCAGCCCAAAGAAAAAGAAGCGCCACACCACCACCGGGTGGGCTCGAACCTCCAACCTTTCGGTCAACAGCAGATTGCACTAGCCAATTGCGCCACGGAGACAGTCGTGTTCAACTCTCACCACCATCAGAACATATCTTCAAAGCAATCAGCGAAAAGAAAAAAAAGCGCCGCACTACCACCGGGTGGGCTCGAACCTCCTACCTTTCGGTTAAAAGCCGATCGCGCTCGCCAATTACGCCATGGAGACAGTCGTGCTCCAATCTCACCAACATCAGAACATATCTTCAAAGCTATCAGCCCAAAGAAAAAAAAGCGCCGCACCACCCCCGGGTGGGCTCGAACCTCCATCCTTTCTGTTAACAGCCGATCGCGCTAGCCAATTGCACCACGGAGACAGTCGTGCTCCACTCTCACCCCTATCAGAACATATCTTCAAAGCTAACAGCGCAAAGAAAAAAAAGCGACACACCGTCCCCGGGTGGGCTCGAAACTCCAACCTTTCGGATAACAGCCGATCGCGCTAGCCAATTGCGCCACGGATACAGTCCTGCTCCACTCTCACCACCATCAGAACATATCTTCAAAGCTATCAGCTCAAAGAAAAAAAAGCGCCGCACCACTACCGGGTGGGCTCCAAACTCCAAGCTTTCGGTTAACAGCCGATCGCGCTAGCCAATTGCGCCACGGAGACAGTCCTGCTCCACTCTCACCACCATCAGAACATATCTTCAAAGCTATCAGCCCAAAGAAAAAAAGCGCTGCACCACCACCGGGTGGGCTCGAACCTCCAACCTTTCGGTTAACAGTCGATCGCGCTAGCCAATTGCGCCATGGAGACAGTCCTGCTCCACTTTCACCACCATCAGAACATAACTTCAAAGCTATCAGACCATAGAAAAAATGCCCGCACCACCACCGGGTGGGCTCGAACCTCAACCCTTTCGGTTAGCGGCCGAACGCGCTAGCCAATGGCGCCACGGAGACAGTCCTGCACCACTCTAGCCACCATCAGAACATATCTTCAAAGCTATCAGCCCAAAGAAAAAAAAGCAACACGCCACTCCCGGGAGGGCTCGAACCTCCAACCTTTCGGTTAACAGCCGATTGCGCTAGCCAATTGCGCCACGGAGACAGTCGTGCTCCACTCTCACCCCCGCCTGAACATTTCTTGAGAGCTATCAGCCCAAAGGAAAAAAAGCGCCGCACCACCACCGGGTGGGCTCGAACCTCCAACCTTTTGGTTAACAGCCGATCGCGCTAGCCAATTGCGCCACGGAGAGAGTCGTGCTGCACTCTCACCACCAGCAGAACATATCTTCAAAGCTATCAGCCCGAAGAAAAAAAGCGCTGCACCACCACCGGGTGGGCTCGAACCTCGAACCTTTCGGTAAACAGCCGATAGCGCTAGCCAATTGCGCCACGGAGACAGTCGTGCTCCGCTCTAGCCACCATCAGAACATATCTTCAAAGCTATCAGCCCAAAGAAAAAAAGCGCTGCACCACCACCAGGTGGGCTCGAACCTCCAACCTTTCGGTAAACAGCCGATCGCGCTAGCCAATTGCGCCACGGAGACAGTTGTGCTCTACTCTCACCACCATCAGAACATATCTTCAAAGCTATCAGCGCAAAGAAAAAAGCAACACACCACTCCCGGGAGGGCTCGAACCTCAAACCTTTTGGTTAAAAGCCGATTGCGCCAGCCACTTGCGCCACGGAGACAGTCCTACTCCTCTCTCACCACCATCAGCACATATCTTCAAAGCTATGAGCCCAAAGAAAAAAAAAGTGCCGCACCACCACCGGGTGGGCTCGAACCTCCAACTTTTCGGTTAACTGCAAATCGCGCTAGCCAATTGCGCCACGGAGACCGTCATGCTCCACTCTCACCACCGTCAGAACAATTTTTCAGAGCTATCAGCCCAAAGAAAAAGAAGCGCCGCACCACCACCGGGTGGGCTCGAACCTCCAAGCTTTCGGTTAACAGCCGATCGCGCTAGCCAATTGCGCCACAGAGACAATCCTGCTCCACTCTCACCACCATCAGAACATATCTTCAAAGCTATCAGCCCAAAGAAAAAAACCGCCGCAACACCACCGGGTGGGCTCGAACCTCCAACCTTTCGGTTTACAGTCGATCGCACTAGCCAATTGCGCCACGGAGACAGTCGTGCATCACTCTCACCACCATCAGAACATATCTTCAAAGCTATCAGCCCATAGAAAAAAAGCCCGCACCACCACCGGGTGGGCTCGAACCTCAACCCTTTCGGTTAATGGCCGAACGCGCTAGCCAATTGCGCCACGGAGACAGTCCTGCTCCACTCTAGCCACCATCAGAACATATCTTCAAAGCTATCAGCCCAAAGAAAAAAAAGCAACACACCACTCCCGGGAGGGCTCGAACTTCCAACCTTTCGGTTAACAGCCGATCGCGCTAGCCAATTGCGCCACGGAGACAGTCGTGCTCCACTCTCACCCCCGTCAGAACATTTTTTCAGAGCTATCAGCCCAAAGGAAAAAAAGCGCCGCACCACCACCGGGTGGGCTCTAACCTCCAACCTTTTGGTTAACAGCCGATCGCGCTAGCCAATTGCGCCACGGAGACAGTCGTGCTCCAATCTCCCCACCGTCAGAACATTTCTCCAAAGCAATCAGTGCAAAGAAAAAAAAGCGCCGTACGACCACCGGGTGGGCTTGAACCTCCATCCTTTCGGTAAAAGCTGACCGCGCTAGCCAATTGCGCTACGGAGACATTCGTGCTCCACTCTCACCACCGTCAGAACATTTCTTCAGAGATATCAGCCCAAAGAAAAAGAAGCGCCGCACCACCACCGAGTGGGCTCGAACCTCCAACCTTTCGGTCTACAGCAGATCGCGCTAGCCAATTGCGCCACAAAGACAGTCGTGCTCCTGTCTCACCACCATCAGAACATATTTTCAAAGCTATCAGCGCAAAGGAAAAAGCGACACACCACTCCCGGGAGGGCTCGAAACTCCAATTTTTCGGTTAACAGCCGAATGTGCTAGCCAATTGCGCCAAGGAGACAGTCGTGCTCCAATCTCCCACCGTCAGAACATTTCTCCAAAGCTATCAGTGCAAAGAAAAAAAAGCGCCGTACGACCACCGGGTGGGCTCGAACCTCCATCCTTTCGGTTAACAGCTGACCGCGCTAGCCAATTGCGCCACGGAGACAGTCGTGCTCCACTCTCATCACCATCAGAACATATCTTCAAAGCTATCAGCGCAAAGAAAAAAGCAACACACCACTCCCGGGAGGGCTCGAAACTCCAATTTCTCGGTTAACAGCCGAACGTGCTAGCCGATGGCGCCACGGAGACAGTCGTGCTCCACTCTCACCACCGTCAGAACATTTCTTCAGAGCTATCAGCCCAAAGATAAAAAAAGCGCCGCACCACCACTGGGTGGGCTTGAACCTCCAACCTTTCAGTTAACAGCCGATCGCGCTAGCCAATTGCTCCACGGAGAGAGTCGTGCTGCACTCTCACCACCAGCAGAACATATCTTCAAAGCTATCAGCCCAAAGAAAAAAAGCGCTGCACCACCACCGGGTGGGCTCGAACCTCGAACCTTTCGGTAAACAGCCGATAGCGCTAGCCCATTGCGCCACGAAGACAGTCGTGCTCCGCTCTAGCCACCATCAGAACATATCTTCAAAGCTATCAGCCCAAAGAAAAAAAGCGCTGCACCACCACCAGGTGGGTTCGAACCTCCAACCTTTCGGTAAACAGCCGATCGCGCTAGCCAATTGCGCCATGGAGACAGTCGTGCTCTACTCTCACCACCATCAAAACATATCTTCAAAGCTATCAGCGCAAAGAAAAAAGCAACACACCACTCCCGGGAGGGCTCGAACCTCCAACCTTTCGGTTAACAGCCGATTGCGCCAGCCACTTGCGCCACGGAGACAGTCCTACTCCTCTCTCACCACCATCAGCACATATCTTCAAAGCTATGAGCCCGAAGAAAAAAAGTGCCGCACCACCACCGGGTGGGCTCGAACCTCCAACTTTTCGGTTAACTGCAAATCGCGCTAGCCAATTGCGCCACGGAGACCGTCATGCTCCACTCTCACCACCGTCAGAACAATTCTTCAGAGCTATCAGCCCAAAGAAAAAGAAGCGCCGCACCACCACCGGGTGGGCTCGAACCTCCAACCTTTCGGTCAAAAGCAGATCGCGCGAGCCAATGGCGCCACGGAAAAAGTCGTGCTCCACTCTCACCAGCGTCAGAACATATCTTCAAAGCTATTAGCGAAAAGAAAAAAAAAGCGACACACCGTCCCCGGGTAGGCTCAAACCTCTAACCTCTCGGTTAACAGCCGATCGCGCTAGCCAATAGCGTCATGGAGACAGTCCTCCTATACTCTCACCACCATCAGAACATATCTTCAAAGTTATCAGCCCAAAGAAAAAAAGCGCCGCACCACACCCGGGTGGGCTCGAACCTCCAACCTTTCGGCTAACAGCCGATCGCGCTAAAAAATTGCGCCACGGAGACAGTCGTGCTCCACATTCACCAGCATCAGAACATATCTTCAAAGCTATCAGCGCAAAGAAAAAAAGCGACACACCTTCCCCGGTTGGGCTCGAAACTCCAAGCTTTCGGTTAACAGCCGATCACGCTAGCCAATTGCGCCTCGGAGACGTTCCTGCTCCACTCTCACCACCATCAGAACATATCTTCAAAGCTATCAGCCCAAAGTAAAAAAAGCGCCGCACTACCACCGGGTGGGCTCGAACCTCAAACCTTTCGGTTATCAGCCGATCGCGCTAGCCAATTGCGCCACGGAGACAGTCGTGCTCCACTCTCACCACCGTCAGAACATTTCTTCAGAGCTATCAGCCCAAAGAAAAAGAAGCGCCGCACCACCACCGGGTGGGCTCGAACCTCCAACCTTTCGGTCAAAAGCAGATCGCGCTAGCCAATGGCGCCACGGAAAAAGTCGTGCTCCACTCTCACCACCATCAGAACATATCTTCAAAGCTATCAGCGAAAAGAAAAAAAAGCGACAGACTGTCCCCGGGTGTGCTCAAACCTCCAACTTCTCGGTTAACAACCGATCGCGCTAGCCAATTGCGCCACGGAGACAGTCCTGCTATACTCTCACCACCATCAGAACATATCTTCAAAGCTATCAGCCCAAAGAAAAAAAAATGCCGCACCACCGCCGGGTGGGCTCGAACCTCCAACCTTTCGGCTAACAGCCGATCGCGCTAGCCAATTGCGCCACGGAGACAGTCGCGCTCCACATTCACCACCATCAGAACATATCTTCAAAGCTATCAGCGCAAAGAAAAAAAAGCGACGCACCGTCCCCGGGTGGGCTCGAAACTCCAAGCTTTCGGTTAACAGCCGATCACGCTAGCCAATTGCGCCATGGAGACGTTCCTGCTCCACTCTCACCACCATCAGAACATATCTTCAAAGCTATCAGCCCAAAGTAAAAAAAGCGCCGCACTACCACCGGGTGGGCTCGAACCTCAAACCTTTCGGTTATCAGCCGATCGCGCTAGCCAATTGCGCCACGGAGACAGTCGTGCTCCACTCTCACCACCGTCGGAACATTTCTTCAGAGCTATCAGCCCAAAGAAAAAGAAGCGCCACACCACCACCGGGTGGGCTCGAACCTCCAACCTTTCGGTCAACAGCAGATTGCACTAGCCAATTGCGCCACGGAGACAGTCGTGTTCTGCTCTCACCACCATCAGAACATATCTTCAAAGCTATCAGCGCAAAGAAAAAAAAGCGACACACCGTTCCCGGGTGGGCTCGAACCTCCAACCTTTCGGTTAACAGCCGATTGCGCTAGCCAATTGCGCCACGGAGACAGTCGTGCTCCACTCTCACCCCCGCCTGAACATTTCTTGAGAGCTATCAGCCCAAAGGAAAAAAAGCGCCGCACCACCACCGGGTGGGCTCGAACCTCCAACCTTCTGGTTAACAGCCGATCGCGCTAGCCAATTGCGCCACGGAGAGAGTCGTGCTGCACTCTCACCACCAGCAGAACATATCTTCAAAGCTATCAGCCCGAAGAAAAAAAGCGCTGCACCACCACCGGGTGGGCTCGAACCTCGAACCTTTCGGTAAACAGCCGATAGCGCTAGCCAATTGCGCCACGGAGACAGTCGTGCTCCGCTCTAGCCACCATCAGAACATATCTTCAAAGCTATCAGCCCAAAGAAAAAAAGCGCTGCACCACCACCAGGTGGGCTCGAACCTCCAACCTTTCGGTAAACAGCCGATCGCGCTAGCCAATTGCGCCACGGAGACAGTTGTGCTCTACTCTCACCACCATCAGAACATATCTTCAAAGCTATCAGCGCAAAGAAAAAAGCAACACACCACTCCCGGGAGGGCTCGAACCTCAAACCTTTTGGTTAAAAGCCGATTGCGCCAGCCACTTGCGCCATGGAGACAGTCCTACTCCTCTCTCACCACCATCAGCACATATCTTCAAAGCTATGAGCCCAAAGAAAAAAAAAGTGCCGCACCACCACCGGGTGGGCTCGAACCTCCAACTTTTCGGTTAACTGCAAATCGCGCTAGCCAATTGCGCCACGGAGACCGTCATGCTCCACTCTCACCACCGTCAGAACAATTCTTGAGAGCTATCAGCCCAAAGAAAAAGAAGCGCCGCACCACCACCGGGTGGGCTCGAACCTCCAAGCTTTCGGTTAACAGCCGATCGTGCTAGCCAATTGCGCCACAGAGACAATCCTGCTCCACTCTCACCACCATCAGAACATATCTTCAAAGCTATCAGCCCAAAGAAAAAAACCGCCGCAACACCACCGGGTGGACTCGAACCTCCAACCTTTCGGTTTACAGTCGATCGCACTAGCCAATTGCGCCACGGAGACAGTCGTGCATCACTCTCACCACCATCAGAACATATCTTCAAAGCTATCAGCCCATAGAAAAAAAGCCCGCACCACCACCGGGTGGGCTCGAACCTCAACCCTTTCGGTTAATGGCCGAACGCGCTAGCCAATTGCGCCACGGAGACAGTCCTGCTCCACTCTAGCCACCATCAGAACATATCTTCAAAGCTATCAGCCCAAAGAAAAAAAAGCAACACACCACTCCCGGGAGGGCTCGAACTTCCAACCGTTCGGTTAACAGCCGATCGCGCTAGCCAATTGCGCCACGGAGACAGTCGTGCTCCACTCTCACCCACGTCAGAACATTTTTTCAGAGCTATCAGCCCAAAGGAAAAAAAGCGCCGCACCACCACCGGGTGGGCTCTAACCTCCAACATTTTGGTTAACAGCCGATCGCGCTAGCCAATTGCGCCACGGAGACAGTCGTGCTCCAATCTCCCCACCGTCAGAACATTTCTCCAAAGCAATCAGTGCAAAGAAAAAAAAGCGCCGTACGACCACCGGGTGGGCTCGAACCTCCATCCTTTCGGTAAAAGCTGACCGCACTAGCCAATTGCACCACGGAGACATTCGTGCTCCACTCTCACCACCGTCAGAACATTTCTTCAGAGATATCAGCCCAAAGAAAAAGAAGCGCCGCACCACCACCGAGTGGGCTCGAACCTCCAACCTTTCGGTCTACAGCAGATCGCGCTAGCCAATTGCGTCACAAAGACAGTCGTGCTCCTGTCTCACCACCATCAGAACATATTTTCAAAGCTATCAGCGCAAAGGAAAAAGCGACACACCACTCCCGGGAGGGCTCGAAACTCCAATTTTTCGGTTAACAGCCGAATGTGCTAGTCAATTGCGCCAAGGAGACAGTCGTGCTCCAATCTCCCACCTTCAGAACATTTCTCCAAAGCTATCAGTGCAAAGAAAAAAAAGCGCCGTACGACCACCGGGTGGGCTCGAACCTCCATCCTTTCGGTTAACAGCTGACCGCGCTAGCCAATTGCGCCACGGAGACAGTCGTGCTCCACTCTCATCACCATCAGAACATATCTTCAAAGCTATCAGCGCAAAGAAAAAAGCAACACACCACTCCCGGGAGGGCTCGAAACTCCAATTTCTCGGTTAACAGCCGAACGTGCTAGCCGATTGCGCCACGGAGACAGTCGTGCTCCACTCTCACCACCGTCAGAACATTTCTTCAGAGCTATCAGCCCAAAGATAAAAAAAGCGCCGCACCACCACTGGGTGGGCTTGAACCTCCAACCTTTCAGTTAACAGCCGATCGCGCTAGCCAATTGCTCCACGGAGAGAGTCGTGCTGCACTCTCACCACCAGCAGAACATATCTTCAAAGCTATCAGCCCAAAGAAAAAAAGCGCTGCACCACCACCGGGTGGGCTCGAACCTCGAACCTTTCGGTAAACAGCCGATAGCGCTAGCCCATTGCGCCACGGAGACAGTCGTGCTCCGCTCTAGCCACCATCAGAACATATCTTCAAAGCTATCAGCCCAAAGAAAAAAAGCGCTGCACCACCACCAGGTGGGCTCGAACCTCCAACCTTTCGGTAAACAGCCGATCGCGCTAGCCAATTGCGCCATGGAGACAGTCGTGCTCTACTCTCACCACCATCAGAACATATCTTCAAAGCTATCAGCGCAAAGAAAAAAGCAACACACCACTCCCGGGAGGGCTCGAACCTCCAACCTTTCGGTTAACAGCCGATTGCGCCAGCCACTTGCGCCACGGAGACAGTCCTACTCCTCTCTCACCACCATCAGCACATATCTTCAAAGCTATGAGCCCGAAGAAAAAAAAGTGCCGCACCACCACCGGGTGGGCTCGAACCTCCAACTTTTCGGTTAACTGCAAATCGCGCTAGCCAATAGCGTCATGGAGACAGTCCTGCTATACTCTCACCACCATCAGAACATATCTTCAAAGCTATCAGCCCAAAGAAAAAAAGCGCCGCAGCACCCCCGGGTGGGCTCGAACCTCCAACCTTTCGGCTAACAGCCGATCGCGCTAGAAAATTGCGCCACGGAGACAGTCGTGCTCCACATTCACCACCATCAGAACATATCTTCAAAGCTATCAGCGCAAAGAAAAAAAGCGACACACCGTCCCCGGTTGGGCTCGAAACTCCAAGCTTTCGGTTAACAGCCGATCACGCTAGCCAATTGCGCCACGGAGATAGTCGTGCTCCACTCTCACCACCATCAGAACATATCTTCAAAGCTATCAGCGAAAAGAAAAAAAAAGCGACAGACTGTCCACGGGTGTGCTCAAACCTCCAACCTCTCGGTTAACAACCGATCGCGCTAGCCAATTGCGCCACGGAGACAGTCCTGCTATACTCTCACCACCATCAGAACATATCTTCAAAGCTATCAGCCCAAAGAAAAAAAATGCCGCACCACCGCCGGGTGGGCTCGAACCTCCAACCTTTCGGCTAACAGCCGATCGCGCTAGCCAATTGCGCCACGGAGACAGTCGTGCTCCACATTCACCACCATCAGAACATATCTTCAAAGCTATCAGCGCAAAGAAAAAAAAGCGACGCACCGTCCCCGGGTGGGCTCGAAACTCCAAGCTTTCGGTTAACAGCCGATCACGCTAGCCAATTGCGCCATGGAGACAGTCCTGCTCCACTCTCACCACCATCAGAACATATCTTCAAAGCTATCAGCCCAAAGTAAAAAAAGCGCCGAACTACCACCGGGTGGGCTCGAACCTCAAACCTTTCGGTTATCAGCCGATCGCGCTCGCCAATTGCGCCATGGAGACAGTCGTGCTCTGCTCTCACAAACATCAAAACATATCTTCAAAGCTATCAGCCTGAAGAAAAAAAAGCGCCGCACCACCCCCGGGTGGGCTCGAACCTCCATCCTTTCTGTTAACAGCCGATCGCGCTAGCCAATTGCGCCACGGAGACAGCCGTACTCCACTCTCACCACCATCAGAACATATCTTCAAAGCTATCAGCACAAAGAAAAAAAAGCGACACACCGTCCCCAGGTGGGCTCGAAACTCCAACCTTTCGGTTAACAGCCGATTGCGCTAGCCAAATGCGCCACGGAGACAGTCGTGCTCCACTCTCAACCCCGTCAGAACATTTCTTCTGAGCTATCAGCCCAAAGGAAAAAAAGCGCCGCACCACCACCGGGTGGGCTCTAACCTCCAACCTTTTGGTTAACAGCCGATCGCGCTAGCTAATTGCGCCACGGAAAGAGTCGTGCTCCACTCTCACCACAAACAGAACGTAACTTCAAAGCTATCAGTGCAATGAAAAAAGCAACACACCACTCCCGGGAGGGCTCGAACCTCCAACCTTTCGGTTAACAGCCGATCGCGCTAGCCAATTGCGCCACGGAGACAGTCGTGCTCCAATCTCCCCACCGTCAGAACATTTCTCCAAAGCAATCAGTGCAAAGAAAAAAAAGCGCCGTACGACACCGGGTGGGCTCGAACCTCCATCCTTTCGGTTAAAAGCTGACCGCGCTAGCCAATTGCGCCACGGAGATATTCGTGCTCCACTCTCACCACCATCAGAACATATTTTCAAAGCTATCAGCGCAAAGAAAAAAGCGACACACCACTCCCGGGAGGGCTCGAACCTCAACCCTTTCGGTTAACGGCCGAACGCGCTAGCCAATTGCGCCACGGAGACAGTCCTGCTCCACTCTAGCCACCATCAGAACATATCTTCAAAGCTATCAGCCCAAAGAAAAAAAAGCAACACACCACTCCCGGGAGGGCTCAAACTTCCAACCTTTCGGTTAACAGCCGATCGCGCTAGCCAATTGCGCCACGGAGACAGTCCTGCTATACTCTCACCACCATCAGAACATATCTTCAAAGCCATCAGCCCAAAGAAAAAAAACGCCGCACCACCGCCGGGTGGGCTCGAACCTCCAATCTTTCGGCTAACAGCCGATCGCGCTAGCCAATTGCGCCACGGAGACAGTCGTGCTCTACATTCACCACCCTCAGAACATATCTTCAAAGCTATCAGCGCAAAGAAAAAAAAGCGACACACCGTCCCCGGGTGGGCTCGAAACTCCATCCTTTCTGTTAACAGCCGATCGCGCTAGCCAATTGCGCCACGGAGACATTCGTGCTCCACTCTCACCACCGTCAGAACATTTCTTCAGAGATATCAGCCCAAAGAAAAAAAGCGCCGCACCACCACCGAGCGGGCTCGAACCTCCAACCTTTCGGTCAACAGCAGATCGCGCTAGCCAATTGCGCCACGGAGACAGTCGTGCTCCTGTCTCACCACCATCAGAACATATTTTCAAAGCTATCAGCGCAAAGAAAAAAGCGACACACCACTCCCGGGAGGGCTCAAAACTCCAATTTTTCGGTTAACAGCCGAATGTGCTAGCCAATGGCGCCAAGGAGACAGTCGTGCTCCAATCTCCCCACCGTCAGTACATTTCTCCAAAGCTATCAGTGCAAAGAAAAAAAAGCGCCGTACGACCACCGGGTGGGCTCGAACCTCCATCCTTTCGGTTAACAGCTGACCGTGCTAGCCAATTTCGCCACGGAGACAGTCGTGCTCCACTCTCACCACCGTCAGAACATTTCTTCAGAGCTATCAGCCCAAAGAAAAAGAAGCGCCACACCACCACCGGGTGGGCTCGAACCTCCAACCTTTCGGTCAACAGCAGATTGAACTAGCCAATTGCGCCACGGAAAGAGTCGTGCTCCACTCTCACCACTAACAGAACATAACTTCAAAGCTATCAGTGCAATGAAAAAAGCAACACACCACTCCCGGGAGGGCTCGAACCTCCAACCTTTCGGTTAACAGCCGATCGCGCTAGCCACCACCGGGTGGGCTCGAACCTCCAACCTTTTGGTTAACAGCCAATCGCGCTAGCTAATTGCGCCACGGAGAGAGTCGTGCTCCACTCTCACCACCAACAGAACATATCTTCAAAGCTATCAGTGCAATGAAAAAAGCAACACACCACTCCCGGGAGGGCTCGAACCTCCAACCTTTCGGTTAACAGCCGATCGCGCTAGCCACCACCGGGTGGGCTCGAACCTCCAACCTTTTGGTTAACAGCCAATCGCGCTAGCTAATTGCGCCACGGAGAGAGTCGTGCTCCACTCTCACCACCAACAGAACATATCTTCAAAGCTATCAGTGCAATGAAAAAAGCAACACACCACTCCCGGGAGGGCTCGAACCTCCAACCTTTCGGTTAACACCCGATCGCGCTAGCCAATTGCGCCACGGAGACAGTCCTGCTCCGCTCTCACCACCATGAGAACATATCTTCAAAGCTATCAGCCCAAGGAAAAAAAGCGCTGCACCACCACCGGGTGGGCTCGAACCTCCAACCTTTCGGTCAACAGCAGATCACGCTAGCCAATTGCGCCACGGAGACAGTCGTGCTCCTGTCTCACTACCATCAGAACATATTTTCAAAGCTATCAGCGCAAAGAAAAAAGCGACACACCACTCCCGGGAGGGCTCGAAACTCCAATTTTTCGGTTAACAGCCCAATGTGCTAGCCAATTGCGCCAAGGAGACAGTCGTGCTCCAATCTCCCCACCGTCAGAACATTTCTCCAAAGCCATCTGTGCAAAGAAAAAAAGCGCCGTACGACCACCGGGTGGGCTCGAACCTCCATCCTTTCGGTTAACAGCTGACCGCGCTAGCCAATTGGGCCACAGAGACAGTCATGCTCCACTCTCACCACCATCAGAACATATCTTCAAAGCTATCAGCGCAAAGAAAAAAGCAACACACCACTCCCGGGAGGGCTGAAACCTCCAATTGTTCGGTTAACAGCCGAACGTGCCAGCCAATGGCGCCACAGAGACAGTCGTGCTCAGATCTCACCACCGTGAGAACATGTCTCTAAAGTTATCAGCGCAAAGAAAAAAGCAACACACCACTCCCGGGAGGGCTCGAACCTCCAACCTTTCGCTTAACAGCCGATCGCGCTAGCAAATTGCGCCACGGAGACAGTCCTGCTATACTCTATCCACCATCAGAACATATCTTCGAAGCTATCAGCCCAAAGAAAAAAAAGTGCCGCACCATCACCGGGTGGGCTCGAACCTCCAACTTTTCGGCTAACAGCCGATCGCGCTAGCCAATTGCGCCACGGAGACAGTCGTGCTCCACTTTCACCACCATCAGAACATATCTTCAAAGCTATCAGCGCAAAGAAAAAAGCAACACACCACTCCCGGGAGGGCTGAAACCTCCAACCTTTCGGTTAACAGTCGATCGCACTAGCCAATTGCGCCACGGAAACAGTCGTGCATCACTCTCACCACCATCAGAACATATCTTCAAAGCTATCAGCCCATAGAAAAAAAGCCCGCACCACCACCGGGTGGGCTCGAACCTCAACCCTTTCGGTTAACGGCCGAACGCGCTAGCCGATTGCGCCACGTAGACAGTCCTTCTCCACTCTAGCCACCATCAGAACATATCTTTAAAGGTATCAACCCAAAGAAAAAAAAGCAACACACCACTCCCGAGAGGGCTCGAACCTCCAACCTTTCGGTTAACAGCCGATCGCGCTAGCCAATTGCGCCACGGAGACAGTCGTGCTCCACTCTCACCCCCGTCAGAACATTTCTTCAGAGCTATCAGCTCAAAGGAAAAAAAGCGCCGCACCACCACCGGGTGGGCTCGAACCTCCAACCTTTTGGTTAACAGCCGATCGCGCTAGCTAATTGCGCTACGGAGAGAGTCCGGCTCCACTCTCACCACCAACCGAACATATCTTCAAAGCTATCAGTGCAATGAAAAAAGCAACACACCACTCCCGGGAGGGCTCGAACCTCCAACCTTTCGGTTAACACCCGATCGCGCTAGCCAATTGCGCCACGGAGACAGTCGTGCTCCACTCTCACCACCATCAGAACATATCTTCAAAGCTATCAGCGCAAAGAAAAAAAAAGCGACACACCGTCTCCGGGTGGGCTCAAACCTCCAACCTTTCGGTTAACAGCCGATCGCGCTAGCCAATTGCGACACGGAGACAGTCCTGCTCCGCTCTCACCACCACGAGAACATATCTTCAAAGCTATCAGCTCAAAGAAAAAAAAGCGCCGCACCACCACCGGGTGGGCTCGAACCTCCAACCTTTCGGTTAACAGTCGATCGCACTAGCCAATTGCGCCACGGAAACAGTCGTGCATCACTCTCACCACTATCAGAACATATCTTCAAAGCTATCAGCCCATAGAAAAAAAGCCCGCACCACCATCGGGTGGGCTCGAACCTCAACCCTTTCGGATAACGGCCGAACGCGCTAGCCAATTGCGCCACGGAGACAGTCCTTCTCCACTCTAGCCACCATCAGAACATATCTTTAAAGCTAGCAACCCAAAGCAAAAAAAGCAACACACCACTCGCGGGAGGGCTCGAACCTCCAACCTTTCGGTTAACAGCCGATCGCGCTAGCCAATTGCGCCACGGAGACAGTCGTGCTCCACTCTCACCCCCGTCAGAACATTTCTTACGAGCTATCAGCTCAAAGGAAAAATAGCGCCGCACCACCACCGGGTGGGCTCGAACCTCCAACCTTTTGGTTAACAGCCAATCGCGCTAGCTAATTGCGCCACGGAGAGAGTCGTGCTCCACTCTCACCACCAACAGAACATATCTTCAAAGCTATCAGTGCAATGAAAAAAGCAACACACCACTCCCGGGAGGGCTCGAACCTCCAACCTTTCGGTTAACACCCGATCGCGCTAGCCAATTGCGCCACGGAGACAGTCCTGCTCCGCTCTCACCACCATGAGAACATATCTTCAAAGCTATCAGCCCAAGGAAAAAAAGCGCTGCACCACCACCGGGTGGGCTCGAACCTCCAACCTTTCGGTCAACAGCAGATCACGCTAGCCAATTGCGCCACGGAGACAGTCGTGCTCCTGTCTCACTACCATCAGAACATATTTTCAAAGCTATCAGCGCAAAGAAAAAAGCGACACACCACTCCCGGGAGGGCTCGAAACTCCAATTTTTCGGTTAACAGCCCAATGTGCTAGCCAATTGCGCCAAGGAGACAGTCGTGCTCCAATCTCCCCACCGTCAGAACATTTCTCCAAAGCCATCTGTGCAAAGAAAAAAAAGCGCCGTACGACCACCGGGTGGGCTCGAACCTCCATCCTTTCGGTTAACAGCTGACCGCGCTAGCCAATTGGGCCACAGAGACAGTCATGCTCCACTCTCACCACCATCAGAACATATCTTCAAAGCTATCAGCGGAAAGAAAAAAGCAACACACCACTCCCGGGAGGGCTGAAACCTCCAATTGTTCGGTTAACAGCCGAACGTGCCAGCCAATGGCGCCACAGAGACAGTCGTGCTCAGATCTCACCACCGTGAGAACATGTCTCTAAAGTTATCAGCGCAAAGAAAAAAGCAACACACCACTCCCGGGAGGGCTCGAACCTCCAACCTTTCGCTTAACAGCCGATCGCGCTAGCAAATTGCGCCACGGAGACAGTCCTGCTATACTCTATCCACCATCAGAACATATCTTCGAAGCTATCAGCCCAAAGAAAAAAAAGTGCCGCACCATCACCGGGTGGGCTCGAACCTCCAACTTTTCGGCTAACAGCCGATCGCGCTAGCCAATTGCGCCACGGAGACAGTCGTGCTCCACTTTCACCACCATCAGAACATATCTTCAAAGCTATCAGCGCAAAGAAAAAAGCAACACACCACTCCCGGGAGGGCTGAAACCTCCAATTGTTCGGTTAACAGCCGATCACGCTAGCCGATTGCGCCACGGAGACAGTCATGCTCCACTCTCACCACCATCAGAACATATCTTCAAAGCTATCAGCCCAAAGAAAAAAAAGCGCCGCACCACCCCCAGGCGGGCTCGAACCTCCATTCTTTCTGTTAACAGCCGATCGCGATAGCCAATTGCGTCACGGAGACAGTCGTGCTCCACTCTCACCACCATTAGAACATATCTTCAAAGCAATCAGCGCAAAGAAAAAAAAGCGATACACCGTCCCCGGGTGGGCTCGAAACTCCAACTTTTCGGTTAACAGCCGATCGCGCTAGCAAATTGCGCCACGGAGACAGTCCTGCTCTACTCTCACCACCATCAGAACATATCTTCAAAGCTTTCAGCTCAAAAAAAAAAGCGCCGCACCACTACCGGGTGGGCTCGAAACTCCAAGCTTTCAGGTAACAGCCGATCGCGCTAGCCAATTGTGCCACGGAGACAGTCCTGCTCCACTCTCACCACCATCAGAACATATCTTCAAAGCTATCAGCCCAAAGAAAAAAAAGCGCCGCACCACCACCGGGTGGGCTCGAACCTCCAACCTTTCGGTTAACAGTCGATCGCGCTAGCCAATTGCGCCACGTAGACAGTCCTGCTTCACTCTCACCACCATCAGAACATATCTTAAAAGCTATCAGCCCATAGAAAAAAGCCAGCACCACCACCGGGTGTGCTCGAACCTCCAACCTTTCGGTTAACGGCCGAACGCGCTAGCCAATTGCGCCACGGAGACAGTCCTGCTCCACTCTAGCCACCATCAGAACATATCTTTAAAGCTATCAGCCCAAAGAAAAAAAAGCAACACACCACTCCCGGGAGATCTCGAACCTCCAACCTTTCGGTTAACAGCCGATAGCGCTAGCCAATTGCGCCACGGAGACAGTCGTGCTCCACTCTCACCACCGTCAGAACATTTCTTCGGAGCTATCAGCCCAAAGAAAATAGCGCCGAACCACCACCGGGTGGGCTCGAACCTCCAACCTTTCGGTTAACAGCCGATCGCGCTAGCCAATGGCGCCACGGAGACAGTCGTGCTCCACGCTCACCACCGTCAGAACATTTCTTCAGAGCTATCAGCCCAAAGAAAAAGAAGCGCCGCACCACCACCAGGTGGGCTCGAACCTCCAACCTTTCAGTCAACAGCAGATCGCGCTAGCCAATTGCGCCACAGAGACAGTCGTGCTCCACTCTCACCACCATCAGAACATATCTTCAAAGCTATCAGCGAAAAGAAAAAAAAGCGACACACCGTCCCCGGGTGGGCTCAACCCTCCAACCTCTCGGTTAACAGCCGATCGCGCTAGCCAATTGCGCCACGGAGACAGTCCTGCTATACTCTCATACCATCAGAACATATGTTCAAAGCTATCAGTCCAAAAAAAAAGCGCCGCACCACTCCGGGTGGGCTCGAACCTCCAACCTTTCGTCTAACAGCCGATTGCGCTAGCCAATTGCGCCACAGAGACAGTGAGGCTCCACTTTCACCACCATCAGAACATATCTTCAAAGCTATCAGCGCAAAAAAAGCGACACGCCGTCCCCAGTGGGCTCGAAACTCCAAGCTTTCGGTTAACAGCCGATCACGCTAGCCAATTGCGCCATGGAGACAGTCGTGCTCCACTCTCACTAACATCAGAACATATCTTCAACGCTATCAGCCCAAAGAAAAAAAAGCGGCGCAACACCCCCGGGTGGGCTCGAACCTCCATCCTTTCTGTTAACAGCCGATCGCGCTAGCCAATTGCGCCACGGAGACAGTCGTGCTCCACTCTCACCACCATCAGAACATATCTTCAGAGCTATCAGCCCAAAGAAAAAAAACGCCGCACCACCGCCGGGTGGGCTCGAACCTCCAACCTTTCGGCTAACAGCCGATCGCGCTAGCCAATTGCGCCACGGAGACAGTCGTGCTCCACATTCATCACCATCAGAACATATTTTCAAAGCTATCAGAGCAAAGAAAAAAAAAGCGACACACCTTCCCCGGGTGGGCTCGAAACTTCAAGCTTTCGGTTAACAGCCGATCACGCTAGCCAATTGCGCCACGGAGACAGTCGTGCTCCACTCTCACCACCATCAGAACATATCTTCAAAGCTATCAGCCCAAAGTAAAAAAAGCGCCGCACTACCGCCGGGTGGGCTCGAACCTCCAACCTTTCGGTTAACAGCCGATCGCGCTCACCAATTGCGCCATGGAGACGGTCGTGCTCCACTCTCACCAACATCAGAACATATCTTCAAAGCTATCAGCCTAAAGAAAAAAAAGGGCCGCACCACCCCCGGGTGGGCTCGAATCTCCATTCTTTCTGTTAACAGCCGATCGCGCTAGCCAATTGCGCCACGGAGACAGTCGTGCTCCACTCTCACCACCATCAGAACATATCTTCAAAGCTATCAGCGCAAAGAAAAAAAAGCGACACACCATCCCCGGGTGGACTCGAAACTCCCACTCTTCGGTTAACAGCCGATCGCGCTAGCAAAGTGCGCCACGGAGACAGTCCTGCTCCACTCTCACCACCATCAGAACATATCTTCAAAGCTATCAGCTCAAAGAGAAAAAAGCGCCGCACCACTATCGGGTGGGCTCGAAACTCCAAGCTTTCGGTTAACAGCCGATCGCGCTAGCCAATTGCGCCACGGAGACATTCCTGCTCCACTCTCACCACCATCAGAACATATCTTCAAAGCTATCAGCCCAAAGAAAAAAAGCGCCGCACCACCACCGGGTGGGCTCGAACCTCCAACCTTTCGGTTAACAGTCGATCGCACTAGCCAATTGCGCCACGGAAACAGTCGTGCATCACTCTCACCACCATCAGAACATATCTTCAAAGCTATCAGCCCATAGAAAAAAAGCCCGCACCACCACCGGGTGGGCTCGAACCTCAACCCTTTCAGTTAACGGCCGAACGCGCTAGCCAATTGCGCCACGTAGACAGTCCTTCTCCACTCTAGCCACCATCAGAACATATCTTTAAAGCTATCAACCCAAAGAAAAAAAAGCAACACACCACTCCCGGGAGGGCTCGAACCTCCAACCTTTCGGTTAACAGCCGATCGCGCTAGCCAATTGCGCCACGGAGACAGTCGTGCTCCACTCTCACCCCCGTCAGAACATTTCTTCAGAGCTATCAGCTCAAAGGAAAAAAAGCGCCGCACCACCACCGGGTGGGCTTGAACCTCCAACCTTTTGGTTAACAGCCGATCGCGCTAGCTAATTGCGCTACGGAGAGAGTCGTGCTCCACTCTCACCACCAACAGTACATATCTTCAAAGCTATCAGTGCAATGAAAAAAGCAACACACCACTCCCGGGAGGGCTCGAACCTCCAACCTTTTGGTTAACACCCGATCGCGCTAGCCAATTGCGCCACGGAGACAGTCCTGCTCCGCTCTCACCACCATGAGAACATATGAGCTGTGTGAGTGAGCTGTGTATTATCTTGAAAGAATGCTTAGATGCGAGTTTGCTGTTGCTTTGTTCTGGCGACGTAGAAACTAACCCTGGCCCCCTACTCTTCGCAGTTCAAGCGCAGACATAGGTGAAGAACAAACTTCTGTACATAGTGCCGCCATACTTGAAATACTCAAAGGTATCAACGAACGAACAATTCATCTAACTGAGAGCCAAGCCAATCTAACCACGGATGTTAAAGCAATAAAAGATAACCAGGAGACTATAAAAACTAGTCTCTCAGATATATTCACCCGCCTTGAAACCTTGGAGCATGAATCGAAAGCCCTAAATGCACTTCAGGAAGATATCGTGTCAATTAAGAGCTCCACCGCCCATCTGACGTCCCAACAAGAGATGTTACAGACGCGATTGGATGACTTAGAGGATCGCTCCAGACGAAATAACGTCGTTATTCATGGTATATCAGATTCGAAAGAAACGTGGAACGATACGGAGGAGAAAGCACTTGCCGCGTTACACTCGGCACTTGGCGTCGAAATACCCCCCTCAGACGTCGAAAGAGCTCACCGTATAGGGACGCTATCTGCATCCAAACCCCGCCCCATTATAATGAAATTTTGTTCCTTTAAAACCCGAGATAAGGTATTATCAGCGCGCGCTAAACTTAAAGAATCCGGTATTTCGGTATCCGAAGACTTTTCGCCTGCGACTCGTGAGGCACGAAAGAAACTGTCTGCATTCGCTAAGGGTCTACCTGGATCCCCGAAATTCAAACTGCGCTACACAAAACTGTATGTCAACCAACAATGCTACGTATATGACTCTTTAACCGATACTGTAACAGAAACGAGTAACTTTCCCCACCCCGAAACGCATCAACGCAAAGCATCGCAAAACAACGGCCTAGACGCTACGCAAACAGCAAACCTAGAGACACGATAGGAAAACGCGAGGGGATGTGGGCGATTGCTGCCCCCGTCACGCTTATCTGTACTTCTTGCGAACGTCAGGAGTGTGCTTAATAAACTTGACTCTTTTAACTCTATTGTAGACACGTGCAGACCTAATGTTATCGCGTTAACCGAAACTTGTCTGAATAATAACATTCGGAACACGGAAATTTTTTACGATGCGTCCCGCTACACAATTTACCGTTGTGACCGTACCGTTCGCCATGGCGGTGGCGTTATGCTTGCTGTTTTGAATGCACACGATTCTTACCAGGTTGCTGTTGAAACCGATATTGAAATTATCTTATCGTGTGTTGAGGTGGCGCACCAGAAATTCATTTTTGCGGCATGTTATCGCCCCCCTAACGCCCCGCCAACTTTTACTGCCTCCTTACACGATGTTCTTAATACCGTAGTAACTCGCCTGCCAAGCGCCCCGATTTTTTTATTAGGTGACTTTAATTTTCCTCAAATTATGTGGTCCTCCGAATCGCCGATGTTTAATTCAAGTTCCTCACAAGTTAGCGATTTTCTGAACCTTTGCTCAACCTTCACCCTTACCCAACTAGTTACCCAGCCGACGAGAATAACAGACAGCACAGCAACGGTACTAGACCTCGTACTTACCTCACGCCCCGACTCTGTCTCGTGCATGACATATTTACCCGGTTTATCTGATCATTTAATCCTTTCTTTCGACATCTCAGTACCAGCTCTAGAAACACGTAAGACAACTAAGCAAATTCGTGATTATAAGAAAGCAAATTTCGATGCCATTAACACTGAACTGTCCACTTTTCTTGACATTTTTCTAGACAATTTCGACAATCGTACAGTTGAAGCTAACTGGAACTTATTCCTGCGAAAAGTCGACAAGCTAACCAACAAATACATCCCGCTTCGCAAAATCTCTTCGCATGCCAGAGCTCCATGGTACAATGCCTACTTAAAACGTCTATCAAACCGCAAGAAGCGCCTTTACCGTAAAGCGAAACTGCTGCCCACGAACGCTCGGTGGGTTGCATACAAAGTAGCCAACAATTCCTAAGTATCCGCTGTCAAAAATGCAAAATCCAACTTTTTCCAGAGTACCTTACCTAGCCTGCTTCTAAACAATCCTCAAAGCTTTTGGCGTGTAATTAATCCAAGCACGACTGAGTCAATTAATCTGCTGGACCATAATGGCGAATCCATTCCCGACAATGAGTGTCCGGTTGTCCTGAACAGGTTTTTTTGTAGTAATTTTGTGGTTTCTTCCAGTACATCTATTCCTTCCCCAAAGCTGCACGATTATCCACTCATGAATTCAATTATTATTGACACTCGGGGAATTTCTAAAATAATACAGTCACTTAAGCCCTCTTCAAGCCCAGGTGTCGATCTTATAACTTCTAAATTTCTTCAGGGTACGGCCTCGTATTCTTCAATTCTTCTTACCAAACTTTTTCAACAATCCATTGACAGCGGGTCCCTACCCATTCAGTGGAAAATCGGTAAGGTGGTCGCCGTTCACAAATCAGGTAGCAAAGAATCTCCTTTAAATTACCGCCCTATATCCCTTACGAGCATTCCTTGTAAAGTCTTGGAGCATGTCTTGTACACAAGCATCGTAACGTTTCTCGAATCCAATTCATTTTTCACGGATGCACAACATGGTTTTCGAAAGGGATTTTCATGTGAAACCCAATTACTGTCTTTTACACACCAGCTTCACCGCATTCTTGACCGTCGTTCCAAAGCGGACTGTATTTTTTTAGATTTTGCAAAAGCCTTTGAGAAAGTGTCCCATAATCTCCTGCTCCTGAAGCTTAGCAAACTTAACCTTGATCGTGATGTGTTCAAATGGCTTGAACACTTTTTGTGTGGCCGTACACAGTTTGTTGCAGCCAACTCATATAATTCCCCAGAATGTTCTGTTAATTCGGGCGTACCCCAAGGCTCAGTCCTGGGCCCCCTCTTATTTTTAATTTACATCAATGACCTCACTGATTGCGTTTCATCAAACATACACCTGTTCGCTGACGATTGTGTGATATTTCGTGAAATTAACGACACAAGCGATGTTAGTATTATACAAAACGACCTTAACGCTATTTCAAACTGGTGCAGTCTTTGGCTAATGAACCTCAATATTAAAAAGTGTAAAGTTTTACGCGTATGTCGAACTTCAACCACTCCCGCCTCGTACCATCTTATTAATGTTCTACTCGATGGTGTTTCATCCTACCGGTATTTAGGTGTGCACATTACTTCTTGCCTGACATGGTCCGTTCACATAAGCAACATTATTAACAATGCAAACCGTATGTTAGGCTACCTTCGTCGCAATTTTTCTTCTTCACCTGCCTCTCTAAAACTACTGATGTATAAGAACTTGGTTAGAAGTAAATTAGAATATGCTGCTTCAGTTTGGGATCCCAGCATGGTTTATCTGATCAAAGCCCTCGAACTGGTCCAAAATAACTCTGCCCGGTTTATCCTACACGATTACGATCGAACAGCAAGCGTTACAGCTATGAAAAACTCGTTGCAGCTGACTTCCCTTTCTTCTCGTCGTAAGTTTTTTCGCCTGTGCCTTTTTCATAAAATCTTCCATAATAGCCCCAACCTTCGTGCTAATCTTTTTCTTTCACCGTCCTACGTGTCCTCTCGCATCGATCATGCGCACAAAGTTGGTATACCTATATGCCAAACAATTACGTGTTCAGAATCTTTTGTCCCACGCACCAGCAAAGACTGGAACCAGCTTCCTGGAGCGACTGCTGCGATTACTGATTATCAGCTGTTTCGCGCTGCACTAACAAACATTGTAAACTGAGGTTACTTATTACGTGTGCCTTTTTCGTTTTTTTATGTTCTTGCGTGTTCTGATGTGTTTTGTAGCTAGAATTGTATACTAGGATTATTTAAGATATGTACACCAGATCTCTTTTGTTCTACTTTTGTGTCCTAACTTTGTTATCAGCTAAAATTGATTGTTCAGTAAACGTTGAATCCTGTGCTCCCCTTTACTCACCTTCTGAATCCATTTTTTGTAAACCCACTCCCCTCTTCAATGCCTCTGACCCTGAGGGTACAATAAATAAATAAATAAATAAATAGATATCTTCAAAGCTATCAGCCCAAGGAAAAAAAGCGCTGCACCACCACCGGGTGGGCTCGAACCTCCAACCTTTCGGTCAACAGCAGATCGCGCTAGCCAATTGCGCCACGGAGACAGTCGTGCTCCTGTTTCACCACCATCAGAACATATTTTCAAAGCTATCAGCGCAAAGAAAAAAGCGACACACCACTCCCGGGAGGGCTCGAAACTCCAATTTTTCGGTTAACAGCCCAATGTGCTAGCCAATTGCGCCAAGGAGACAGTCGTGCTCCAATCTCCCCACCGTCAGAACATTTCTCCAAAGCTATCAGTGCAAAGAAAAAAAAGCGCCGTACGACCACCGGGTGGGCTCGAACCTCCATCCTTTCGGTTAACAGCTGACCGCGCTAGCCAATTGGGCCACAGAGACAGTCATGCTCCACTCTCACCACCATCAGAACATATCTTCAAAGCTATCAGCGCAAAGAAAAAAGCAACACACCACTCTCGGGAGGACTGAAACCTCCAATTGTTCGGTTAACAGCCGAACGTGCCAGCGAATGGCGCCACAGAGACAGTCGTGCTCAGATCTCACCACCGTGAGAACATGTCTCTAAAGTTATCAGCGCAAAGAAAAAAGCAACACACCACTCCCGGGAGGGCTCGAACCTCCAACCTTTCGCCTAACAGCCGATCGCGCTAGCAAATTGCGCCACGGAGACAGTCCTGCTATACTCTCACCACCAACAGAACATATCTTCGAAGCTATCAGCCCAAAGAAAAAAAAGTGCCGCACCACCACCGGGTGGGCTCGAAACTCCAACTTTTCGGCTAACAGCCGATCGCGCTAGCCAATTGCGCCACGGAGACAGTCGTGCTCCACTTTCACCACCATCAGAACATATCTTCAAAGCTATCACCGCAAAGAAAAAAAAAGCGACACACCATCCCCGGGTGGGCTCGAAACTCCAAGCTTTCGGTTAACAGCCGATCACGCTAGCCAATTGCGCCACGGAGACAGTCATGCTCCACTCTCACCACCATCAGAACATATCTTCAAAGCTATCAGCCCAAAGAAAAAAAAGCGCCGCACCACCCCCGGCCGGGCTCGAACCTCCATTCTTTCTGTTAACAGCCGATCGCGATAGCCAATTGCGTCACGGAGACAGTCGTGCTCCACTCTCACCACCATTAAAACATATCTTCAAAGCAATCAGCGCAAAAAAAAGCGACACACCGTCCCCGGGTGGGCTCGAAACTCCAACTTTTCGGTTAACAGCCGATCGCGCTAGCAAATTGCGCCACGGAGACAGTACTGCTCTACTCTCACCACCATCAGAACATATCTTCAAAGCTTTCAGCTCAAAAAAAAGCGCCGCACCACTACCGGGTGGGCTCGAAACTCCAAGCTTTCAGTTAACAGCCGATCGCGCTAGCCAATTGCGCCACAGAGACAGTCCTGCTCCACTCTCACCACCATCAGAACATATCTTCAAAGCTATCAGCCCAAAGAAAAAAAGCGCCGCACCACCACCGGGTGGGCTCGAACCTCCAACCTTTCGGTTAACAGTCGATCGCGCTAGCCAATTGCGCCACGGAGACAGTCCTGCTTCGCTCTCACCACCATCAGAACATATCTTCAAAGCTATCAGCCCATAGAAAAAAGCCAGAACCACCACCGGGTGTGCTCGAACCTCCAACCTTTCGGTTAACGGCCGAACGCGCTAGCCAATTGCGCCACGGAGACAGTCCTGCTCCACTCTAGCCACCATCAGAACATATCTTTAAACCTATCAGCCCAAAGAAAAAAAAGCAACACACCACTCCCGGGAGGGCTCGAACCTCCAACCTTTCGGTTAACAGCCGATAGCGCTAGCCAATTGCACCACGGAGACAGTCGTGCTCCACTCTCACCACCGTCAGAACATTTCTTCGGAGCTATCAGCCCAAAGAAAAAAAAGCGCCGAACCACCGCCGGGTGGGCTCGAACCTCCAACCTTTCAGTCAACAGCAGATCGCGCTAGCCAATTGCGCCACAGAGACAGTCGTGCTCCACTCTCACCACCATCAGAACATATCTTCAAAGCTATCAGCTAAAAGAAAAAAAGCGACACACCGTCCCCGGGTGGGCTCAAACCTCCAACCTCTCGGTTAACAGCCGATCGCGCTAGCCAATTGCGCCACGGAGACCGTCCTGCTATACTCTCACCACCATCACAACATATCTTCAAAGCTATCAGTCCAAAGAAAAAAAGCGCCGCACCACTCCGGGTGGGCTCGAACCTCCAACCTTTCGTCTAACAGCCGATCGCGCTAGCCAATTGCGCCACAGAGACAGTGAGGCTCCACTTTCACCACCATCAGAACATATCTTCAAAGCTATCAGCGCTAAAAAAGCGACACACCGTCCCCAGTGGGCTCGAAACTCCAAGCTTTCGGTTAACAGCCGATCACGCTAGCCAATTGCGCCATGGAGACAGTCGTGCTCCACTCTCACTAACATCAGAACATATCTTCAACGCTATCAGCCCAAAGAAAAAAAAGCGGCGCACCACCCCCGGGTGGGCTCGAACCTCCATCCTTTCTGTTAACAGCCGATCGCGCTAGCCAATTGCGCCACGGAGACAGTCGTGCTCCACTCTCACCACCATCAGAACATATCTTTAAAGCCATCAGCCCAAAGAAAAAAAAGTGCCACACCACCACCGGGTGGGCTCGAACCTCCAACTTTTCGGTTAACAGTCGATCGCACTAGCCAATTCTGCCACGGAGACAATCGTGCTCCACATTCGTCACCATCAGAACATATCTTCAAAGCTATAAGAGCAAAGAAAAAAAAAGCGACACACCTTCACCGGGTGGGCTCGAAACTCCAAGCTTTCGGTTAACAGCCGATCACGCTAGCCAATTGCGCCACGGAGACAGTCGTGCTCCACTCTCACCACCATCAGAACATATCTTCAAAGCTATCAGCGAAAAGGAAAAAAAGCGACACACCGTCCCCGGGTGGGCTCAAACCTCCAACCTCTCGGTTAACAGCCGATCACGCTAGCTAATTGCGCCACGGAGACAGTCCTGCTCAACTCTCACCACCATCAGAACATATCTTCAAAGCTATCAGCCCAAAGTAAAAAAAGCGCAGCACTACCGCCGGGTGGGCTCGAACCTCCAACCTTTTGGTTAACAGCCAATCGCGCTAGCTAATTGCGCCAAGGAGAGAGTCGTGCTCCACTCTCACCACCAACAGAACATATCTTCAAAGCTATCAGTGCAATGAAAAAAGCAACACACCACTCCCGGGAGGGCTCGAGCCTCCAACCTTTCGGTTAACACCCGATCGCGCTAACCAATTGCGCCACGAAGACAGTCCTGCTCCGCTCTCACCACCATGAGAACATATCTTCAAAGCTATCAGCCCAAGGAAGAAAAGCGCTGCACCACCACCGGGTGGGCTCGAACCTCCAACCTTTCGGTCAACAGCAGATCGCGCTAGCCAATTGCGCCACGGAGACAGTCGTGCTCCTGTCTCACCACCATCAGAACATATTTTCAAAGCTATCAGCGCAAAGAAAAAAGCGACACACCACTCCCGGGAGGGCTCGAAACTCCAATTTTTCGGTTAACAGCCCAATGTGCTAGCCAATTGCGCCAAGGAGACAGTCGTGCTCCAATCTCCCCACCGTCAGAACATTTCTCCAAAGCTATCAGTGCAAAGAAAAAAAAGCGCCGTACGACCACCGGGTGGGCTCGAACCTCCATCCTTTCGGTTAACAGCTGACCGCGCTAGCCAATTGGGCCACAGAGACAGTCATGCTCCACTCTCACCACCATCAGAACATATCTTCAAAGCTATCAGCGCAAAGAAAAAAGCAACACACCACTCCCGGGAGGGCTGAAACCTCCAATTGTTCGGTTAACAGCCGAACGTGCCAGCCAATGGCGCCACAGAGACAGTCGTGCTCAGATCTCACCACCGTGAGAACATGTCTCTAAAGTTATCAGCGCAAAGAAAAAAGCAACACACCACTCCCGGGAGGGCTCGAACCTCCAACAGTTCGCTTAACAGCCGATCGCGCTAGCAAATTGCGCCACGGAGACAGTCCTGCTATTATACTCTCACCACCATCAGAACATATCTTCGAAGCTATCAGCCCAAAGAAAAAAAAGTGCCGCACCACCACCGGGTGGGCTCGAACCTCCAACTTTTCGGCTAACAGCCGATCGCGCTAGCCAATTGCGCCACAGAGACAGTCGTGCTCCACTTTCACCACCATCAGAACATATCTTCAAAGCTATCAGCGCAAAGAAAAAAGCAACACACCACTCCCGGGATGGCTGAAACCTTTAATTGTTCGGTTAACAGCCGAACGTGCCAGCCAATGGCGTCACAAAGACAGTCGTGCTCAGATCTCACCACCGTGAGAACATGTCTCTAAAGTTATCAGCGCAAAGAAAAAAGCAACACACCACTTCCGGGTGGGCTCAAACCTCCAACCTCTCGGTTACGAGCCGATCGCGCAAGCCACATGCGCCACGGAGACAGTCCAGCTACACTCTCACCACCATCAGAACATATCTTCAAAGCTATCAGCCCAAAGAAAAAAAGCGCCGCACCACCCCCGGGTGGGCTCGAACCTCCAACCTTTCGGCTAACAGCCGATTGCGCTAGCCAATTGCGCCACGGAGACAGTCGTGCTCCGCTTTCACCACCATCAGAACATATCTTCAAAGCTATCACCGCAAAGAAAAAAAAGCGACACACCACCCCCAGGCGGGCTCGAACCTCCATTCTTTCTGTTAACAGCCGATCGCGATAGCCAATTGCGGCACGGAGACAGTCCTGCTCCACTCTCACCACCATCAGAACATATCTTCAAAGCTATCAGCCCAAAGAAAAAAAAGCGCCGCACCACCACCGGGTGGGCTCGAACCTCCAACCTTTCGGTTAACAGTCGATCGCTCTAGCTAATTGCGCCACGGAGACAGTCCTGCTTCACTCTCACCACCATCAGAACATATCTTAAAAGCTATCAGCCCATAGAAAAAAGCCAGCACCACCACCGGGTGTGCTCGAACCTCCAACCTTTCGGTTAACGGCCGAACGCGCTAGCCAATTGCGCCACGGAGACAGTCCTGCTCCACTCTAGCCACCATCAGAACATATCTTTAAAGCTATCAGCCCAAAGAAAAAAAAGCAACACACCACTCCCGGGAGGGCTCGAACCTCCAACCTTTCGGTTAACAGCCGAAAGCGCTAGCCAATTGCGCCACGGAGACAGTCGTGCTCCACTCTCACCACCGTCAGAACATTTCTTCGGAGCTATCAGCCCAAAGAAAAAAAGCGCCGAACCACCACCGGGTGGGCTCGAACCTCCAACCTTTCGGTTAACAGCTGATCGCGCTAGCGAATGGCGCCACGGAGACAGTCGTGCTCCACGCTCACCACCGGCAGAACATTTCTTCAGAGCTATCAGCCCAAAGAAAAAGAAGCGCCGCACCACCACCAGGTGGGCTCGAACCTCCAACCTTTCAGTCAACAGCAGATCGCGCTAGCCAATTAAGCCACAGAGACAGTCGTGCTCCACACTCACCACCATCAGAACATATCTTCAAAGCTATCAGCGAAAAGAAAAAAAAGCGACACACCGTCCTCGGGTGGGCTCAACCCTCCAACCTCTCGGTTAACAGCCGATCGCGCTAGCCAATTGCGCCACGGAGACAGTCCTGCTATACTCTCACCACCATCAGAACATATGTTCAAAGCTATCAGTCCAAAAAAAAGCGCCGCACCACTCCGGGTGGGCTCGAACCTCCAACCTTTCGTCTAACAGCCGATCGCGCTAGCCAATTGCGCCACAGAGACAGTGAGGCTCCACTTTCACCACCATCAGAACATATCTTCAAAGCTATCAGCGCAAAAAAAGCGACACGCCGTCCCCAGTGGGCTCGAAACTCCAAGCTTTCGGTTAACAGCCGATCACGCTAGCCAATTGTGCCATGGAGACAGTCGTGCTCCACTCTCACTAACATCAGAACATATCTTCAACGCTATCAGCCCAAAGAAAAAAAAGCGGCGCACCACCCCCGGGTGGGCTCGAACCTCCATCCTTTCTGTTAACAGCCGATCGCGCTAGCCAATTGCGCCACGGAGACAGTCGTGCTCCACTCTCACCACCATCAGAACATATCTTCAGAGCTATCAGCCCAAAGAAAAAAAAGTGCCACACCACCACCGGGTGGGCTCGAACCTCCAAGCTTTCGGTTAACAGCCGATCACGCTAGCCAATTGCGCCACGGAGACAGTCGTGCTCCACTCTCACCACCATCAGAACATATCTTCAAAGCTATCAGCGAAAAGAAAAAAAAAGCGACACACCGTCCCCGGGTGGGCTCAAACCTCCAACCTCTCGGTTAACAGCCGATCGCGCTAGCCAATTGCGCCACGGAGACAGTCCTGCTACACTCTCACCACCATCAGAACATATCTTCAAAGCTATCAGCCAAAAGAAAAAAAACGCCGCACCACCGCCGGGTGGGCTCGAACCTCCAACCTTTCGGTTAACAGCCGATCGCGCTCACCAATTGCGCCATGGAGACGGTCGTGCTCCACTCTCACCACCATAAGAACATTTCTTCAAAGCTATCAGCCCAAAGAAAAAAAAGCGCCGAACCACCACCGGGTGAGCTCGAACCTCTAACCTTTCGGTTAACAGCCGATCGCATTAGCCAATTGCGCCACGGAGACAGTCCTGCTCCACACTCACCACCATCAGAACATATCTTCAAAGCTATCAGCCCAAAGAAAAAAAAGCAACACACCACTACCGGGAGGGCTCGCACCTCCAACTTTTCGATTAACAGCCGATCGCGCTAGTCAATCGCGCCATGGAGACAGTCCTGCTCCACTCTCACCTCCATCAGAACATATCTTTAAAGCTATCAGCCCAAAGAAAAAAAAGCAACACACCACTCCCGGGAGGGCTCGAACCTCCAACCTTTCGGTTAACAGCCGAAAGCGCTAGCCAATTGCGCCACGGAGACAGTCGTGCTCCACTCTCACCACCGTCAGAACATTTCTTCGGAGCTATCAGCCCAAAGAAAAAAAGCGCCGAACCACCACCGGGTGGGCTCGAACCTCCAACCTTTCGGTTAACAGCTGATCGCGCTAGCGAATGGCGCCACGGAGACAGTCGTGCTCCACGCTCACCACCGTCAGAACATTTCTTCAGAGCTATCAGCCCAAAGAAAAAGAAGCGCCGCACCACCACCAGGTGGGCTCGAACCTCCAACCTTTCAGTCAACAGCAGATCGCGCTAGCCAATTGCGCCACAGAGACAGTCGTGCTCCACACTCACCACCATCAGAATATATCTTCAAAGCTATCAGCGAAAAGAAAAAAAAGCGACACACCGTCCTCGGGTGGGCTCAACCCTCCAACCTCTCGGTTAACAGCCGATCGCGCTAGCCAATTGCGCCACGGAGACAGTCCTGCTATACTCTCACCACCATCAGAACATATGTTCAAAGCTATCAGTCCAAAAAAAAAGCGCCGCACCACTCCGGGTGGGCTCGAACCTCCAACCTTTCGTCTAACAGCCGATCGCGCTAGCCAATTGCGCCACAGAGACAGTGAGGCTCCACTTTCACCACCATCAGAACATATCTTCAAAGCTATCAGCGCAAAAAAAGCGACACGCCGTCCCCAGTGGGCTCGAAACTCCAAGCTTTCGGTTAACAGCCGATCACGCTAGCCAATTGTGCCATGGAGACAGTCGTGCTCCACTCTCACTAACATCAGAACATATCTTCAACGCTATCAGCCCAAAGAAAAAAAAGCGGCGCACCACCCCCGGGTGGGCTCGAACCTCCATCCTTTCTGTTAACAGCCGATCGCGCTAGCCAATTGCGCCACGGAGACAGTCGTGCTCCACTCTCACCACCATCAGAACATATCTTCAGAGCTATCAGCCCAAAGAAAAAAAAGTGCCACACCACCACCGGGTGGGCTCGAACCTCCAAGCTTTCGGTTAACAGCCGATCACGCTAGCCAATTGCGCCACGGAGACAGTCGTGCTCCACTCTCACCACCATCAGAACATATCTTCAAAGCTATCAGCGAAAAGAAAAAAAAAGCGACACACCGTCCCCGGGTGGGCTCAAACCTCCAACCTCTCGGTTAACAGCCGATCGCGCTAGCCAATTGCGCCACGGAGACAGTCCTGCTACACTCTCACCACCATCAGAACATATCTTCAAAGCTATCAGCCAAAAGAAAAAAAAACGCCGCACCACCGCCGGGTGGGCTCGAACCTCCAACCTTTCGGTTAACAGCCGATCGCGCTCACCAATTGCGCCATGGAGACGGTCGTGCTCCACTCTCACCACCATAAGAACATTTCTTCAAAGCTATCAGCCCAAAGAAAAAAAAGCGCCGAACCACCACCGGGTGAGCTCGAACCTCTAACCTTTCGGTTAACAGCCGATCGCATTAGCCAATTGCGCCACGGAGACAGTCCTGCTCCACACTCACCACCATCAGAACATATCTTCAAAGCTATCAGCCCAAAGAAAAAAAAGCAACACACCACTACCGGGAGGGCTCGCACCTCCAACTTTTCGATTAACAGCCGATCGCGCTAGTCAATCGCGCCATGGAGACAGTCCTGCTCCACTCTCACCTCCATCAGAACATATCTTCAAAGCTATCAGCCCAAAGAAAAAAAAGTGGCGCACCACCACCGGGTGGTCTCGAACCTCCAACTTTTTGGCTAACAGCCGATCGCGCTAGCCAATTGCGCCACGGAGACAGTCGTGCTCCACTTTCACCACCATCAGAACATATCTTCAAAGCTATCACCGCAAAGAAAAAAAAAGCGACACACCATCCCCGGGTGGGCTCGAAACTCCAAGCTTTCGGTTAACAGCCGATCACGCTAGCCAATTGCGCCACGGAGACAGTCATGCTCCACTCTCACCACCAACAGAACATATCTTCAAAGCTATCAGCCCAAAGAAAAAAAAGCGCCGCACCACCCCCGGCCGGGCTCGAACCTCCATTCTTTCTGTTAACAGCCGATCGCGATAGCCAATTGCGTCACGGAGACAGTCGTGCTCCACTCTCACCACCATTAGAACATATCTTCAAAGCAATCAGCGCAAAAAAAAGCGACACACCGTCCCCGGGTGGGCTCGAAACTCCAACTTTTCGGTTAACAGCCGATCGCGCTAGCAAATTGCGCCCCGGAGACAGTACTGCTCTACTCTCACCACCATCTGAACATATCTTCAAAGCTTTCAGCTCAAAAAAAAGCGCCGCACCACTAACGGGTGGGCTCGAAACTCCAAGCTTTCAGTTAACAGCCGATCGCGCTAGCCAATTGCGCCACGGAGACAGTCCTGCTCCACTCTCACCACCATCAGAACATATCTTCAAAGCTATCAGCCCAAAGAAAAAAAGCGCCGCACCACCACCGGGTGGGCTCGAACCTCCAACCTTTCGGTTAACAGTCGATCGCGCTAGCCAATTGCGCAACGGAGACAGTCCTGCTTCACTCTCACCACCATCAGAACATATCTTCAAAGCTATCAGCCCATAGAAAAAAGCCAGCACCACCACCGGGTGTGCTCGAACCTCCAACCTTTCGGTTAACGGCCGAACGCGCTAGCCAATTGCGCCACGGAGACAGTCCTGCTCCTCTCTAGCCACCATCAGAACATATCTTTAAAGCTATCAGCCCAAAGAAAAAAAAGCAACACACCACTCTCGGGAGGGCTCGAACCTCCAACCTTTCGGTTAACAGCCGATAGCGCTAGCCAATTGCGCCACGGAGACAGTCCTGCTATACTCTCACCACCATCAGAACATATCTTCGAAGCTATCAGCCCAAAGAAAAAAAAGTGCCGCACCACCACCGGGTGGGCTCGAACCTCCAACTTTTCGGCTAACAGCCGATCGCGCTAGCCAATTGCGCCACGGAGACAGTCGTGCTCCACTTTCATCACCATCAGAACATATCTTCAAAGCTATCACCGCAAAGAAAAAAAAACGACACACCATCCCCGGGTGGGCTCGAAACTCCAAGCTTTCGGTTAACAGCCGATCACGCTAGCCAATTGTGCCACGGAGACAGTCATGCTCCACTCTCACCACCATCAGAACATATCTTCAAAGCTATCAGCCCAAAGAAAAAAAAGCGCCGCACGACCCCCGGCCGGGCTCGAACCTCCATTCTTTCTGTTAACAGCCGATCGCGATAGCCAATTGCGTCACGGAGACAGTCGTGCTCCACTCTCACCACCATTAGAACATATCTTCTAAGCAATCAGCGCAAAAAAAGCGACACACCGTACCCGGGTGGGCTCGAAACTCCAACTTTTCGGTTAACAGCCGATCTCGCTAGCAAATTGCGCCACGGAGACAGTACTGCTCTACTCTCACCACCATCTGAACATATCTTCAAAGCTTTCAGCTCAAAAAAAAAGCGCCGCACCACTACCGGGTGGGCTCGAAACTCCAAGCTTTCAGTTAACAGCCGATCGCGCTAGCCAATTGCGCCACGGAGACAGTCCTGCTCCACTCTCACCACCATCAGAACATATCTTCAAAGCTATCAGCCCAAAGAAAAAAAGCGCCGCACCACCACCGGGTGGGCTCGAACCTCCAACCTTTCGGTTAACAGTCGATCGCGCTAGCCAATTGCGCCACGGAGACAGTCCTGCTTCACTCTCACCACCATCAGAACATATCTTCAAAGCTATCAGCCCATAGAAAAAAGCCAGCACCACCACCGGGTGTGCTCGAACCTCCAACCTTTCGGTTAACGGCCGAACGCGCTAGCCAATTGCGCCACGGAGACAGTCCTGCTCCACTCTAGCCACCATCAGAACATATCTTTAAAGCTATCAGCCCAAAGAAAAAAAAGCAACACACCACTCCCGGGAGGGCTCGAACCTCCAACCTTTCGGTTAACAGCCGATAGCGCTAGCCAATTGCACCACGGAGACAGTCGTGCTCCACTCTCACCACCGTCAGAACATTTCTTCGGAGCTATCAGCCCAAAGAAAAAAAAAGCGACACACCATCCCCGGGTGGGCTCGAAACTCCAAGCTTTCGGTTAACAGCCGATCACGCTAGCCAATTGCGCCACGGAGACAGTCATGCTCCACTCTCACCACCATCAGAACATATCTTCAAAGCTATCAGCCCAAAGAAAAAAAAGCGCCGCACCACCCCCGGCCGGGCTTGAACCTCCATTCTTTCTGTTAACAGCCGATCGCGATAGCCAATTGCGTCACGGAGACAGTCGTGCTCCACTCTCACCACCATTAGAACATATCTTCAAAGCAACCAGCGCAAAAAAAAGCGACACACCGTCCCCGGGTGGGCTCGAAACTCCAACTTTTCGGTTAACAGCCGATCGCGCTAGCAAATTGCGCCACGGAGACAGTACTGCTCTACTCTCACCACCATCTGAACATATCTTCAAAGCTTTCAGCTCAAAAAAAAAGCGCCGCACCACCACCGGGTGGGCTCGAACCTCCAACCTTTCGGTTAACAGTCGATCGCGCTAGCCAATTGCGCCACAGAGACAGTGAGGCTCCACTTTCACTACCATCAGAACATATCTTCAAAGCTATCAGCGCAAAAAAAGTGACACACCGTCCCCAGTGGGCTCGAAACTCCAAGCTTTCGGTTAACAGCCGATCACGCTAGCCAATTGCGCCATGGAGACAGTCGTGCTCCACTCTCACTAACATCAGAACATATCTTCAACGCTATCAGCCCAAAAAAAAGCGGCGCACCACCCCCGGGTGGGCTCGAACCTCCATCCTTTCTGTTAACAGCCGATCGCGCTAGCCAATTGCGCCACGGAGACAGTCGTGCTCCACTCTCACCACCATCAGAACATATCTTTAAAGCTATCAGCCCAAAGAAAAAAAAGTGCCACACCACCACCGGGTGGGCTCGAACCTCCAACTTTTCGGTTAACAGTCGCTCGCACTAGCCAATTCTGCCACGGAGACAATCGTGCTCCACATTCATCACCATCAGAACATATCTCAAAGCTATCAGAGCAAAGAAAAAAAAAGCGACACACCTTCCCCGGGTGGGCTCGAAACTCCAAGCTTTCGGTTAACAGCCGATCACGCTAGCCAATTGCGCCACGGAGACAGTCGTGCTCCACTCTCACCACCATCAGAACATATCTTCAAAGCTATCAGCGAAAAGAAAAAAAAGCGACACACCGTCCCCGGGTGGGCTCAAACCTCCAACCTCTCGGTTAACAGCCGATCGCGCTAGCCAATTGCGCCACGGAGACAGTCCTGCTACACTCTCACCACCATCAGAACATATCTTCAAAGCTATCAGCCCAAAGAAAAAAAACGCCGCACCACCGCCGGGTGGGCTCGAACCTCCAACCTTTCGGTTAACAGCCGATCGCGCTCACCAATTGCGCCATGGAGACGGTCGTGCTCCACTCTCACCAACATCAGAACATATCTTCAAAGCTATCAGCCTAAAGAAAAAAAAGGGCCGCACCACCCCTGGGTGGGCTCGAACCTCCATTCTTTCTGCTAACAGCCGATCGCGCTAGCCAATTGCGCCACGGAGACAGTCGTGCTCCACTCTCACCACCATCAGAACATATCTTCAAAGCTATCAGCGCAAAGAAAAAAAGCGACACACTGTCCCCGGGTGGGCTGGAAACTCCAACTCTTCGGTTAACAGCCGATCGCGCTAGGAAATTGCGCCACGGAGACAGTCCTGCTCCACTCTCACCACAATCAGAACATATCTTCGAAGCTATCAGCTCAAAGAAAAAAAAGCGCCGCACCACTACCAGGTGGGCTCGAAACTCCAAGCTTTCGGTTAACAGCCGATCGCGCTAGCCAATTGCGCCACGGAGACAGTCCTGCTCCACTCTCACCACCATCAGAACATATCTTCAAAGCTATCAGCCCAAAGAAAAAAAGCACCGCACCACCACCGGGTGGGCTCGAACCTCCAACCTTTCGGTTAACAGTCGATCGCACTAGCCAGTTGCGCCACGGAAACAGTCGTGCATCACTCTCACCACCATCAGAACATATCTTCAAAGCTATCAGCCCATAGAAAAAAAGCCTGCACCACCACCGGGTGGGCTCGAACCTCAACCCTTTCGGTTAACGGCCGAACGCGCAAGCCAATTGCGCCACGGAGACAGTCCTTCTCCACTCTAGCCACCATCAGAACATATCTTTAAAGCTATCAACCCAAAGAAAAAAAAGCAACACACCACTCCCGGGAGTGCTCGAACCTCCAACCTTTCGGTTAACAGCCGATCGCGCTAGCCAATTGCGCCACGGAGACAGTCGTGCTCCACTCTCACCCCCGTCAGAACATTTCTTCAGAGCTATCAGCTCAAAGAAAAAAACAACACACCACTCCCGGGAGCGCTCGAACCTCCAACCTTTCGGTTAACAGCCGATTGCGCTAGCCAATCGCGCCACGGAAACAGTCGTGCTCCATTCTCACCACCAACAGAACATATCTTCAAAGCTATCAGTGCAATGAAAAAAGCAACACACCACTCCCGGGAGGGCTCGAACCTCCAACCTTTCGGTTAACACCCGATCGCGCTAGCCAATTGCGCCACGGAGACAGTCCTGCTCCGCTCTCACCACCATGAGAACATATCTTCAAAGCTATCAGCGCAAAGAAAAAAACAACACACCACTCCCGGGAGCGCTCGAACCTCCAACCTTTCGGTTAACAGCCGATTGCGCTAGCCAATCGCGCCACGGAAACAGTCGTGCTCCACTCTCACCACCATCAGAACATATCTTCAAAGCTATCAGCGCAAAAAAAAGTGCCGCACCACCACCAGGTGGGCTCGAACCTCCAACTTTTCAGTTAAGTGCCGATCGCGAAGCCAATTGCGTCACGGAGACAGTCGTGCTCCACTCTCACCACCATTAGAACATATCTTCAAAGCAATCAGCGCAAAAAAAAGCGACACACCGTCCCCGGGTGGGCTCGAAACTCCAACTTTTCGGTTAACAGCCGATCGCGCTAGCAAATTGCGCCACGGAGACAGTACTGCTCTACTCTCACCACCATCTGAACATATCTTCAAAGCTTTCAGCTCAAAAAAAAAGCGCCGCACCACTACCGGGTGGGCTCGAAACTCCAAGCTTTGAGTTAACAGCCGATCGCGCTAGCCAATTGCGCCACGGAGACAGTCCTGCTCCACTCTCACCACCATCAGAACATATCTTCAAAGCTATCAGCCCAAAGAAAAAAAGCGCCGCACCACCACCGGGTGGGCTCGAACCTCCAACCTTTCGGTTAACAGTCGATCGCGCTAGCCAATTGCGCCACGGAGACAGTCCTGCTTCACTCTCACCACCATCAGAACATATCTTCAAAGCTATCAGCCCATAGAAAAAAGCCAGCACCACCACCGGGTGTGCTCGAACCTCCAACCTTTCGGTTAACGGCCGAACGCGCTAGCCAATTGCGCCACGGAGACAGTCCTGCTCCACTCTAGCCACCATCAGAACATATCTTTAAAGCTATCAGCCCAAAGAAAAAAAAGCAACACACCACTCCCGGGAGGGCTCGAACCTCCAACCTTTCGGTTAACAGCCGATAGCGCTAGCCAATTGCACCACACAGACAGTCGTGCTCCACTCTCACCACCGTCAGAACATTTCTTCGGAGCTATCAGCCCAAAGAAAAAAAAGCGCCGAACCACCGCCGGGTGGGCTCGAACCTCCAACCTTTCAGTCAACAGCAGATCGCGCTAGCCAATTGCGCCACAGAGACAGTCATGCTCCACTCTCACCACCATCAGAACATATCTTCAAAGCTATCAGCTAAAAGAAAAAAAGCGACACACCATCCCCGGGTGGGCTCAAACTTCAAACCTCTCGGTTAACAGCCGATCGCGCTAGCCAATTGCGCCACGGAGACCGTCCTGCTATACTCTCACCACCATCAGAACATATCTTCAAAGCTATCAGTCCAAAGAAAAAAAGCGCCGCACCACTCCGGGTGGGCTCGAACCTCCAACCTTTCGTCTAACAGCCGATCGCGCTAGCCAATTGCGCCACAGAGACAGTGAAGCTCCACTTTCACCACCATCAGAACATATCTTCAAAGCTATCAGCGCAAAAAAAGTGACACACCGTCCCCAGTGGGCTCGAAACTCCAAGCTTTCGGTTAACAGCCGATCACGCTAGCCAATTGCGCCATGGAGACAGTCGTGCTCCACTCTCACTAACATCAGAACATATCTTCAACGCTATCAGCCCAAAGAAAAAAAAGCGGCGCACCACCCCCGGGTGGGCTCGAACCTCCATCCTTTCTGTTAACAGCCGATCGCGCTAGCCAATTGCGCCACGGAGACAGTCGTGCTCCACTCTCACCACCATCAGAACATATCTTTAAAGCTATCAGCCCAAAGAAAAAAAAGTGCCGCACCACCACCGGGTGGGCTCGAACCTCCAACTTTTCGGTTAACAGTCGATCGCACTAGCCAATTCTGCCACGGAGACAATCGTGCTCCACATTCATCACCATCAGAACATATCTTCAAAGCTATCAGAGCAAAGAAAAAAAAGCGACACACCTTCCCCGGGTGGGCTCGAAACTCCAAGCTTTCGGTTAACAGCCGATCACGCTAGCCAATTGCGCCACGGAGACAGTCGTGCTCCACTCTCACCAACATCAGAACATATCTTCAAAGCTATCAGCGAAAAGAAAAAAAGCGACACACCGTCCCCGGGTGGGCTCAAACCTCATACCTCTCGGTTAACAGCCGATCGCGCTAGCCAATTGCGCCACGGAGACAGTCCTGCTACACTCTCACCACCATCAGAACATATCTTCAAAGCTATCAGCCCAAAGAAAAAAAACGCCGCACCACCGCCGGGTGGGCTCGAACCTCCAACCTTTCGGTTAGCAGCCGATCGCGCTCACCAATTACGCCATGGAGACGGTCGTGCTCCACTCTCACCAACATCAGAACATATCTTCAAAGCTATCAGCCTAAAGAAAAAAAAGGGCCGCACCACCCCCGGGTGGGCTCGAACCTCCATTCTTTCTGTTAACAGCCGATCGCGCTAGCCAATTGCGCCACGGAGACAGTCGTGCTCCACTCTCACCACCATCAGAACATATCTTCAAAGCTATCAGCGCAAAGAAAAAAAGCGACACACCGTCCCCGGGTGGGCTCGAAACTCCAACTCTTCGGTTAACAGCCGATCGCGCTAGCAAATTGCGCCACGGAGACAGTCCTGCTCCACTCTCACCACCATCAGAACATATCTTAAAAGCTATCAGCTCAAAGAAAAAAAAAGCGCCGCACCACTACCAGGTGGGCTCAAAACTCCAAGCTTTCGGTTAACAGCCGATCGCGCTAGCCAATTGCGCCACGGAGACAGTCCTGCTCCACTCTCACCACCATCAGAACATATCTTCAAAGCTATCAGCCCAAAGAAAAAAAGCGCCGCACCACCACCGGGTGGGCTCGAACCTCCAACCTTTCGGTTAACAGTCGATCGCACTAGCCAATTGCGCCACGGAAACAGTCGTGCATCACTCTCACCACCATCAGAACATATCTTCAAAGCTATCAGCCCATAGAAAAAAAGCCCGCACCACCACCGGGTGGGCTCGAACCTCAACCCTTTCGGTTAACGGCCGAACGCGCAAGCCAATTGCGACACGGAGACAGTCCTTCTCCACTCTAGCCACCATCAGAACATATCTTTAAAGCTATCAACCCAAAGAAAAAAAAAGCAACACACCACTCCCGGGAGTGCTCGAACCTCCAACCTTTCGGTTAACAGCCGATCGCGCTAGCCAATTGCGCCACGGAGACAGTCGTGCTCCACTCTCACCCCCGTCAGAACATTTCTTCAGAGCTATCAGCTCAAAGGAAAAAAAGCGCCGCACCACCACCGGGTGGGCTCGAACCTCCAACCTTTTGGTTAACAGCCGATCGCGCTAGCTAATTGCGCTACGGAGAGTGTCGTGCTCCACTCTCACCACCAACAGAACATATCTTCAAAGCTATCAGTGCAATGAAAAAAGCAACACACCACTCCCGGGAGGGCTCGAACCTCCAACCTTTCGGTTAACACCCGATCGCGCTAGCCAATTGCGCCACGGAGACAGTCCTGCTCCGCTCTCACCACCATGAGAACATATCTTCAAAGCTATCAGCCCAAGGAAAAAAAGCGCTGCACCACCACCGGGTGGGCTCGAACCTCCAACCTTTCGGTAAACTGCCGATCGCGCTAGCCAATTGCGCCACGGATACAGTCGTGCTCTACTTTCCCCACCATCAGAACATATCTTCAAAGCTATCAGCGCAAAGAAAAAAACAACACACCACTCCCGGGAGCGCTCGAACCTCCAACCTTTCGGTTAACAGCCGATTGCGCTAGCCAATCGCGCCACGGAAACAGTCGTGCTCCACTCTCACCACCATCAGAACATTTCTTCAGAGATATCAGCCCAAAGAAAAAGAAGTGCCGCACCACCTCCGAGTGGGCTCGAACCTCCAACCTTTCGGTCAACAGCAGATCGCGCTAGCCAATTGCGCCACGGAGACAGTCGTGCTCCTGTCTCACCACCATCAGAACATATTTTCAAAGCTATCAGCGCAAAGAAAAAAGCGACACACCACTCCCGGGAGGGCTCGAAACTCCAATTTTTCGGTTAACAGCCCAATGTGCTAGCCAATTGCGCCAAGGAGACAGTCGTGCTCACATCTCCCCACCGTCAGAACATTTCTCCAAAGCTATCAGTGCAAAGAAAAAAAAGCGCCGTACGAACACCGGGTGGGCTCGAACCTTCATCCTTTCGGTTAACAGCTGACCGCGCTAGCCAATTGGGCCACAGAGACAGTCGTGCTCCACTCTCACCACCATCAGAACATATCTTCAAAGCTATCAGTGCAAAGAAAAAAGCAACACACCACTCCCGGGAGGGATGAAACCTCCAATTGTTCGGTTATTAGCCGAACATGCCAGCCAATGGCGCCACGGAGACAGTCGTGCTCAGATCTCACCACCGTGAGAACATGTCTCTGAAGTTATCGGCGCAAAGAAAAAAGCAACACACCACTCCCGGGAGGGCTCGAACCTCCAACCTTTCGCTTAACAGCCGATCGCGCTAGCGAATTGCGCCACGGAGACAGTCCTGCTATACTCTCACCACCATCAGAACATATCTTCGAAGCTATCAGCCCAAAGAAAAAAAAGTGCCGCACCACCACCGGGTGGGCTCGAACCTCCAACTTTTCGGTTAACTGCAAATCGCGCTAGCCAACTGCGCCACGGGGACAGTCGTGCTCCACTCTCACCACCGTCAAAACATTTCTTCACAGCTATCAGCCCAAAGAAAAAGAAGCGCCGCACCACCACCGGGTGGGCTCGAACCTCCAAGCTTTAGGTTAACAGCCGATCACGCTAGCCAATTGCGCCACGGAGACAGTCATGCTCCACTCTCACCACCATCAGAACATATCTTCAAAGCTATCAGCCCAAAGAAAAAAAAAGCGCCGCACTACCACCGGGTGGGCTCTAACCTCCAACCTTTCGGTTAACAGCCGATCGCGCTCGCCAATTGCGCCATGCAGACAGTCGTGCTCCACTCTCACCAACATCAGAACGTATCTTCAAAGCTATCAGCCCAAAGAAAAAAAAGCGCCGCACCACCCCCGGCCGGACTCGAACCTCCATTCTTTGTGTTAACAGCCGATCGCGATAGCCAATTGCGTCACGGAGACAGTCGTGCTCCACTCTCACCACCATTAGAACATATCTTCAAAGCAATCAGCGCAAAGAAAAAAAAGCGACACACCGTCCCCGGGTGGGCTCGAAACTCCAACTTTTCGGTTAACAGCCGATCGCGCTATCAAATTGCGCCACGGAGACAGTCCTGCTCTACTCTCACCACCATCAGAACATATCTTCAAAGCTTTCAGCTCAAAAAAAAGCGCCGCACCACTACCGGGTGGGCTCGAAACTCCAAGCTTTCAGTTAACAGCCGATTGCGCTAGCCAATTGCGCCACGGAGACAGTCCTGCTCCACTCTCACCACCATCAGAACATATCTTCAAAGCTATCAGCCCAAAGAAAATAAGCGCCGCACCACGACCGGGTGGGCTCGAACCTCCAACCTTTCGGTTAACAGTCGATCGCGCTAGCCAATTGCGCCACGGAGACAGTCCTGCTTCACTCTCACCACCATCAAAACATATCTTCAAAGCTATCAGCCCATAGAAAAAAGCCAGCACCACCACCGTGTATGCTCGAACCTCCAACCTTTCGGTTAACGGCCGAACGCGCTAGCCAATTGCGCCACGCAGACAGTCCTGCTCCACTCTAGCCACCATCAGAACATATCTTTAAAGCTATCAGCCCAAAGAAAAAAAAGCAACACACCACTCCCGGGAGGGCTCGAACCTCCAACCTTTCGGTTAACAGCCGTTAGCGCTAGTCAATTGCGCCACGGAGACAGTCGTGCTCCACTCTCACCACCGTCAGAACATTTCTTCGGAGCTATCAGCCCAAAGAAAAAAAAGCGCCGAACCACCACCGGGTGGGCTCGAACCTCCAACCTTTCGCTTAACAGCCGATCGCGCTAGCCAATGGCGCCACGGAGACAGTCGTGCTCCACGCTCACCACCGTCAGAACATTTCTTCAGAGCTATCAGCCCAAAGAAAAAGAAGCGCCGCACCACCACCAGGTGGGCTCGAACCTCCAACCTTTCAGTCAACAGCAGATCGCGCTAGCCAATTGCGCCACAGAGACAGTCGTGCTCCACTCTCACCACCATCAGAACATATCTTCAAAGCTATCAGCGTAAAGAAAAAAAAAGCGACACACCGTCCCCGGGTGGGCTCAAACCTCCAACCTCTCGGTTAACAGCCGATCGCGCTAGCCAATTGCGCCATGGAGACAGTCCTGCTATACTCTCACCACCATCAGAACATATCTTCAAAGCTATCAGTCCAAAGAAAAAGAAGCGCCACACCACCACCGGGTGGGCTCGAACCTCCAACCAATCGGTCAACAGCAGATCGCGCTATCCAATTGCGCCACGGAGACAGTCGTGCTCCACTCTCACCCCCGTCAGAACATTTCTTCAGAGCTATCAGCTCAAAGGAAAAAAAGTGCCGCACCACTCCGGGTGGGCTCGAACCTCCAACCTTTCGTCTAACAGCCGATCGCGCTAGCCAATTGCGCCACAAAGACAGTGAGGCTCCACTTTCACCACCATCAGAACATATCTTCAAAGCTATCAGCGCAAAAAAAAGCGACACACCGTCCCCAGTGGGCTCGAAACTCCAAGCTTTCGGTTAACAGCCGATCACCCTAGCCGATTGCGCAACGGAGACAGTCCTGCTCCACTCTCACCACCGTCAAAACATTTCTTCACAGCTATCAGCCCAAAGAAAAAGAAGCGCCACACCACCACCGGGTGGGCTCGAACCTCCAACCAATCGGTCAACAGCAGATCGCGCTATCCAATTGCGCCACGGAGACAGTCGTGCTCCACTCTCACCCCCGTCAGAACATTTCTTCAGAGCTATCAGCTCAAAGGAAAAAAAGCGCCGCACCACCACCGGGTGGGCTCGAACCTCCAACCTTTTGGTTAACAGCCGATCGCGCTAGCTAATTGCGCTACGGAGAGAGTCGTGCTCCACTCTCACCACCATCAGAACATATCTTCAAAGCTATCAGCGAAAACAAAGCGACACACCGTTCCCGGGTGGGCTCGAACCTCCAACCTTTCGGCTAACAGCCGATCGCGCTAGCCTATTGCGCCACGGAGACAGTCCTGCTCCGCTCTCACCACCATGAGAACATATCTTCAAAGCTATGAGCCCAAGGAAAAAAAGCGCCGCACCACCAGGTGGGCTCGAACCTCCAACCTTTTGTTTAACAGCCGATCGCGCTAGCTAATTGCGCTATGGAGAGAGTCGTGCTCCACTCTCACCACCAACAGAACATATCTTCAAAGCTATCAGTGCAATGAAAAAAGCAACACACCACTCCCGGGAGGGCTCGAACCTCCAACCTTTCGGTTAACACCCGATCGCGCTAGCCAATTGCGCCACGGAGACAGTCCTGCTCCGCTCTCACTACCATGAGAACATATCTTCAAAGCTATCAGCCCAAGGAAAAAAAGCGCTGCACCACCACCGGGTGGGCTCGAACCTCCAACCTTTCGGTCAACAGCAGATCGCGCTAGCCAATTGCGCCACGGAGACAGTCATGCTCCTGTCTCACCACCATCAGAACATATTTTCAAAGCTATCAGCGCAAAGAAAAAAGCGACACACCACTCCCGGGAGGGCTCGAAACTCCAATTTTTTCGGTTAACAGCCCAATGTGCTAGCCAATTGCGCCAAGGAGACAGTCGTGCTCCAATCTCCCCACCGTCAGAACATTTCTCCAAAGCTATCAGTGCAAATAAAAAAAAGCGCCGTACGACCACCGGGTGGGCTCGAACCTCCATCCTTTCGGTTAACAGCTGACCGCGCTAGCCAATTGGGCAACAGAGACAGTCGTGCTCCACTGTCACCACCATCAGAACATATCTTCAAAGCTTTCAGCGCAAAGAAAAAAGCAACACACCACTCCCGGGAGGGCTGAAACCTCCAATTGTTCGGTTAACAGCCGAACGTGCCAGCCAATGGCGCCACGGAGACAGTCGTGCTCAGATCTCACCACCGTGAGAACATGTCTCTAAAGTTATCTACGCAAAGATAAAAGCAACACACCACTCCCGGGAGGGCTCGAACCTCCAACCTTTCGCTTAACAGCCGATCGCGCTAGCAAATTGCGCCACGGAGACAGTCCTGCTATACTCTCACCACCATCAGAACATATCTTCGAAGCTATCAGCCCAAAGAAAAAAAAGTGCCGCACCACCACCGGGTGGGCTCGAACCTCCAACTTTTCGGTTAACTGCAAATCGTGCTAGCCAACTGCGCCACGGAGACAGTCGTGCTCCACTCTCACCACCGTCAAAACATTTCTTCACAGCTATCAGCCCAAGGAAAAGAAGCGCCGCACCACCACCGGGTGGGCTCGAACCTCCAACCAATCGGTCAACAGCAGATCGCGCTAGCCAATTGCGCCACGGACACAGTCGTGCTCCACTCTCACCACCATCAGAACATATCTTCAAAGCTATCAGCGAAAAAAAAGCGACACACCGTTCCCGGGTGGGCTCAAACCTCCAACCTCTCGGTTACCAGCCGATCGCGCAAGCCAATTGCGCCACGGAGACAGTCCTGCTACACTCTCACCACCATCAGAACATATCTTCAAAGCTATCAGCCCAAAGAAAAAAAGCGCCGCACCACCCCCGGGTGGGCTCGAACCTCCAACCTTTCGGCTAACAGCCGATCGCGCTAGCCTATTGCGCCACGGAGACAGTCGTGCTCCACTTTCACCACCGTCAGAACATATCTTCAAAGCTATCACCGCAAAGAAAAAAAAGCGACACACCATCCCCGGGTGGGCTCGAAACTCCAAGCTTTCGGTTAACAGCCGATCACGCTAGCCAATTGCGCCACGGAGACAGTCATGCTCCACTCTCACCACCATCAGAACATATCTTCAAAGCTATCAGCCCAAAGAAAAAAAAAGCGCCGCACTACCACCGGGTGGGCTCTAACCTCCAACTTTTCGGTTAACAGCCGATCGCGCTCGCCAATTGCGCCATGGAGACAGTCGTGCTCCACTCTCACCAACATAAGAACATATCTTCAAAGCTATCAGCCCAAAGAAAAAAAGCGCCGCACCACCCCCGGCCGGACTCGAACCTCCATTCTTTCTGTTAACAGCCGATCGCGATAGCCAATTGCGTCACGGAGACAGTCGTGCTCCACTCTCACCACCATTAGAACATATCTTCAAAGCAATCAGCGCAAAGAAAAAAAAGCGACACACCGTCCCCGGGTGGGCTCGAAACTCCAACTTTTCGGTTAACAGCCGATCGCGCTAGCAAATTGCGCCACGGAGACAGTCCTGCTCTACTCTCACCACCATCAGAACATATCTTCAAAGCTTTCAGCTCAAAAAAAAGCGCCGCACCACTACCGGGTGGGCTCGAAACTCCAAGCTTTCAGTTAACAGCCGATCGCGCTAGCCAATTGCGCCACGGAGACAGTCCTGCTCCACTCTCACCACCATCAGAACATATCTTCAAAGCTATCAGCCCAAAGAAATAAGCGCCGCACCACCACCGGGTGGGCTCGAACATCCAACCTTTCGGTTAACAGTCGCTCGCGCTAGCCAATTGCGCCACGGAGACAGTCCTGCTTCACTCTCACCACCATCAGAACATATCTTCAAAGCTATCAGCCCATAGAAAAAAGCCAGCACCACCACCGGGTGTGCTCGAACCTCCAACCTTTCGGTTAACGGCCGAACGCGCTAGCCAATTGCGCCACGGAGACAGTCCTGCTCCACTCTAGCCACCATCAGAACATATCTTTAAAGCTATCAGCCCAAAGAAGAAAAAGCAACACACCACTCCCGGGAGGGCTCGAACCTCCAACCTTTCGGTTAACAGCCGATATCGCTAGCCAATTGCGCCACGGAGACAGTCGTGCTCCACTCTCACCACCGTCAGAACATTTCTTCGGAGGTATCAGCCCAAAGAAAAAAAAGCGCCGAACCACCACCGGGTGGGCTCGAACCTCCAACCTTTCGGTTAACAGCCGATCGCGCTACCCAATGGCGCCACGGAGACAGTCGTGCTCCACGCTCACCACCGTCAGAACATTTCTTCAGAGCTATCAGCCCAAAGAAAAAGAAGCGCCGCACCACCACCAGGTGGGCTCGAACCTCCAACCTTTCAGTCAACAGCAGATCGCGCTAGCCAATTGCGCCAGAGAGACAGTCGTGCTCCACTCTCACCACCATCAGAACATATCTTCAAAGCTATCAGCGAAAAGAAAAAAAAAGCGACACACCGTCCCCGGGTGGGCTCAAACCTCCAACCTCTCGGTTAACAGCCGATCGCGCTAGCCAATTGCGCCATGGAGACAGTCCTGCTATACTCTCACCACCATCAGAACATATCTTCAAAGCTATCAGTCCAAAGAAAAAAAGCGCCGCACCACTCCGGGTGGGCTCGAACCTCCAACCTTTCGTCTAACAGCCGATCGCGCTAGCCAATTGCGCCACGGAGACAGTGAGGCTCCACTTTCACCACCTTCAGAACATATCTTCAAAGCTATCAGCGCAAAAAAAGCGACACACCGTCCCCAGTGGGCTCGAAACTCCAAGCTTTCGGTTAACAGCCACTCACGCTAGCCAATTGCGCAACGGAGACAGTCCTGCTCCACTCTCACCACCATCAGAACATATCTTCAAAGCTATCAGCCCAAAGAAAAAAAAGCGCCGCACTACCACCGGGTGGGCTCGAACCTCCAACCTTTCGGTTAACAGCCGATCGTGCTCGCCAATTGCGCCATGGAGACAGTCGTGCTCCACTCTCACTAACATCAGAACATATCTTCAACGCTATCAGCCCAAAGAAAAAAAAGCGGCGCACCACCCCCGGGTGGGCTCGAACCTCCATCCTTTCTGTTAACAGCCGATCGCACTAGCCAATTGCGCCACGGAGACAGTCCTGCTACACTCTCACCACCATCAGAACATATCTTCAAAGCTATCAGCCCAAAGAAAAAAAGCGCCACACCACCCCTGGGTGGGATCGAACCTCCAACCTTTCGGCTAACAGCCGATCGCGCTAGCCAATTGCGCCAAGGAGACAGTGAGGCTCCACTTTCACCACCATCAGAACATATCTTCAAAGCTATCAGCGCAAAAAAAGCGACACACCGTCCCCAGTGGGCTCGAAACTCCAAGCTTTCGGTTAACAGCCGATCACGCTAGCCAATTGCGCAACGGAGACAGTCGTGCTCCACTCTCACCACCGTCAAAACATTTCTTCACAGCTATCAGCCCAAAGAATAAGAAGCGCCACACCGCCACCGGGTGGGCTCGAACCTCCAACCAATCGGTCAACAGCAGATCGCGCTAGCCAATTGCGCCACGGACACAGTCGTGCTCCAATCTCACCACCATCAGAATATATCTTCAAAGCTATCAGCGAAAAAAAAAGCGACACACCGTCCCCGGGTGGGCTCAAACCTCCAACCTCTCGGTTACCAGCCGATCGCGCAAGCCAATTGCGCCACGGAGACAGTCCTGCTACACTCTCACCACCATCAGAACATATCTTCAAAGCTATCACCGTAAAGAAAAAAAAAGCGACACACCATCCCCGGGTGGGCTCGAAACTCCAAGCTTTCGGTTAACAGCCGATCACGCTAGCCAATTGCGCCACGGAGACAGTCATGCTCCACTCTCACCACCATCAGAACATATCTTCAAAGCTATCAGCCCAAAGAAAAAAAAAGTGCTGCACTACCACCGGGTGGGCTCTAACCTCCAACCTTTCGGTTTACAGCCGATCGCGATAGCCAATTGCGTCACGGAGACAGTCGTGCTCCACTCTCACCACCATTAGAAAATATCTTCAAAGCAATCAGCGCAAAAAAAGCGACACACCGTCCCCGGGTGGGCTCGAAACTCCAACTTTTCGGTTAACAGCCGATCGCGCTAGCAAATTGCGCCACGGAGACAGTCCTGCTCTACTCTCACCACCATCAGAACATATCTTGAAAGCTATCAGCTCAAAGAAAAAAAAGCGCCGCACCACTACCGGGTTGGCTCGAAACTCCAAGCTTTCAGTTAACAGCCGACCACGCTAGCCAATTGCGCCACGGAGACAGTCCTGCTCCACTCTCACCACCATCAGAACATATCTTCAAAGCTATCAGCCCAAAGAAAAAAAGCGCCGCACCACCACCGGGTGGGCTCGAACCTCCAACCTTTCGGTTAACAGTCGATCGCGCTAGCCAATTGCGCCACGGAGAAAGTCCTGCTGCACTCTCACCACCATCAGAACATATCTTCAAAGCTATCAGCCCATAGAAAAAAGCCAGTACCACCACCGGGTGTGCTCGAACCTCCAACCTTTCGGTTAACGGCCGAACGCGCTAGCCCATTGCGCCACGGAGACAGTCCTGCTCCACTCTAGCCACCATCAGAACATATCTTTAAAGCTATCAGCCCAAAGAAAAAAAAGCAACACGCCACTCCCGGAAGGGCTCGAACCTCCAACCTTTCGGTTAACATACCGATAGCGCTAGCCGATTGCGCCACGGAGACAGTCGTGCTCCACTCTCACCACCGTAAGAACATTTCTTCGGAGCTATCAGCCCAAAGAAAAAAAAGCGCCGAACCACCACCGGGTGGGCTCGAACCTCCAACCTTTCGGTTAAAAGCCGATCGCGCTAGCCAATGGCGCCACGGAGACAGTCGTGCTCCACGCTCACCACCGTCAGAACATTTCTTCAGAGCTATCAGCCCAAAGAAAAAAAAGCGCCGCACCACCACCTGGTGGGCTCGAACCTCCAACCTTTACGTTAACAGCGGATCGCGCTAGCCAATTGGGCCACGGAGACAGTCATGCTCCACTCTCACCACCATTAGAACATATCTTCAAAGCTATCAGCGCAAAGAAAAAAGCAACACACCACTCCCGGGAGGGCTCAAACCTCCAATTTTTCGGTTAACAGCCGAACGTGCTGGCCAATTGCGCCACGGAGACAGTCGTGCTCAGATCTCACCACCGTGAGAACATGTCTCTAAAGTTATCAGCGCAAAGAAAAAAGCAACACACCACTCCCAGGAGGGCTCGAACCTCCAACCTTTCGTTTAACAGCCGATCGCGCTAGCAAATTGCGCCACGGAGGCAGTCCTGCTATACTCTCACCACCATCAGAACATATCTTCAAAGCTATCAGCCCAAAGAAAAAAAAGTGCCGCACCACCACCGGGTGGGCTCGAACCTCCAACTTTTCGGTTAACTGCAAATCGCGCTAGCCAACTGCGTCACGGAGACAGTCGTGCTCCACTCTCACCACCACCAGGACATTTCTTCAGAGCTATCAGCGAAAAGAAAAAAAAGCGACACACCGTCCCCAGTGGGCTCGAAACTCCAAGCTTTCGGTTAACAGCCGATCACGCTAGCCAATTGCGCAACGGAGACAGTCCTGCTCCACTCTCACCACCATCACAACATATCTTCAAAGCTATCAGCCCAAAGAAAAAAAGCGCCGCACCACCACCGGGTGGGCTCGAACCTCCAACCTTTTGGTTAACAGTCGATCGCGCTAGCCAATTGCGCCACGGAGAAAGTCCTGCTGCACTCTCACCACCATCAGAACATATCTGCAAAGCTATCAGCCCTCTAGAAAAAAGCCAGCACCACCACCGGGTGTGCTCGAACCTCCAACCTTTCGGTTAACGGCCGAACGCGCTAGCCCATTGCGCCACGGAGACAGTCCTGCTCCACTCTAGCCACCATCAGAACATATCTTTAAAGCTATCAGCCCAAAGAAAAAAAAGCAACACGCCACTCCCGGCAGGGCTCGAACCTCCAACCTTTCGGTTAACAGCCATAGCGCTCGCCGATTGCGCCACGGAGACAGTCGTGCTCCACTCTCACCACCGTAAGAACATTTCTTCGGAGCTATCAGCCCAAAGAAAAAAAAGCGCCGAACCACCACCGGGTGGGCTCGAACCTCAAACCTTTCGGTTAAAAGCCGATCGCGCTAGCCAATGGCGCCACGGAGACAGTCGTGCTCCACGCTCACCACCGTCAGAACATTTCTTCAGAGCTATCAGCCACAGAAAAAAGCAACACACCACTCCCGGGAGGGCTCAAACCTCCAATTTTTCGGTTAACAGCCGAACGTGCTGGCAAATTGCGCCACGGAGACAGTCGTGCTCAGATCTCACCACCATGAGAACATGTCTCTAAAGTTATCAGCGCAAAGAAAAAAGCAACACACCACTCCCAGGAGGGCTCGAACCTCCAACCTTTCGTTTAACAGCCGATCGCGCTAGCAAATTGCGCCACGGAGGCAGTCCTGCTATACTCTCACCACCATCAGAACATATCTTCAAAGCTATCAGCCCAAAGAAAAAAAAGCGACACACCGTCCCCAGTGGGCTCGAAACTCCAAGCTTTCGGTTAACAGCCGATCACGCTAGCCAATTGCGCAACGGAGACAGTCCTGCTCCACTCTCACCACCATCACAACATATCTTCAAAGCTATCAGCCCAAAGAAAAAAAAGCGCCGCACTACCACCGGGTGGGCTCGAACCTGCAACCTTTCGGTTAACAGCCGATCGCGCTCGCCAATTGCGCCATGGAGACAGCCGTGCTCCACTCTCACTAACATCAGAACATATCTTCAACGCTATCAGCCCAAAGAAAAAAAAGCGGCGCACCACCCCCGGGTTGGCTCGAACCTCCATCCTTTCTGTTAACAGCCGATCGCGCTAGCCAATTGCGCCACAGAGACAGTCGTGCTCCACTCTCACCACCATCAGAACATATCTTCAAAGCTATCAGCGCAAAGAAAAAAAACTGCCGAACCACCGGGTGGGCTTGAACCTCCAACTTTTCGGCTAACTGCAAATCGCGCTAGCCAACTGCGCCACGGAGACAGTCGTGCTCCACTCTCACCACCGTCAAAACATTTCTTCACAGCTATCAGCCCAAAGAAAAAGAAGCGCCACACAACCACCGGGTGAGCTCGAACCTCCAACCAATCGGTCAACAGCAGATCGCGCTAGCCAATTGCGCCACGGACACAGTCGTGCTCCACTCTCACCACCATCAGAACATATCTTCAAAGCTATCAGCGAAAAAAAAGCGACACACCGTCCCCGGGTGGGCTCAAACCTCCAAACTCTCGGTTACCAGCCGATCGCGCAAGTCAGTTGCGGCACGGAGACAGTCCTGCTACACTCTCACCACCGTCAGAACATATCTTCAAAGCTATCAGCCCAAAGAAAAAAAGCGCCGCACCACCCCCGGGTGGGCTCAAACATCCAACCTTTCGGCTAACAGCCGACCGCGCTAGCCAATTGCGCCACGGAGACAGTCGTGCTCCACTTTCACCACCATCAGAACATATCTTCAAAGCTAGCACCGCAAAGAAAAAAAAGCGACACACCGTCCCCGGGTGGGCTAGAAACTCCAACCTTTCGGTTAACAGCCGATCGCGCTCGCCAATTGCGCCATGGAGACAGTCGTGCTCTACTCTCACCACCATCAGAATATATCTTCAAAGCTATCAGCCCAAAGAAAAAAAAAGTGCTGCACTACCACCGGGTGGGCTCTAACCTCCAACCTTTCGGTTTACAGCCGATCGCGATAGCCAATTGCGTCACGGAGACAGTCGTGCTCCACTCTCACCACCATTAGAAAATATCTTCAAAGCAATCAGCGCAAAAAAGCGACACACCGTCCCCGGGTGGGCTCGAAACTCAAACTTTTCGGTTAACAGCCGATCGCGCTAGCAAATTGCGCCACGGAGACAGTCCTGCTCTACTCTCACCACCATCAGAACATATCTTTAAAGCTATCAGCTTAAAGAAAAAAAAGCGCCGCACCACTACCGGGTTGGCTCGAAACTCCAAGCTTTCAGTTAACAGCCGACCACGCTAGCCAATTACGCCACGCAGACAGTCCTGCTCCACTCTCACCACCATCAGAACATATCTTCAAAGCTATCAGCCCAAAGAAAAAAAGCGCCGCACCACCACCGGGTGGGCTCGAACCTCCAACCTTTTGGTTAACAGTCGATCGCGCTAGCCAATTGCGCCACGGAGAAAGTCCTGCTGCACTCTCACCACCATCAGAACATATCTTCAAAGCTATCAGCCCATAGAAAAAAGCCAGCACCACCACCGGGTGTGCTCGAACCTCCAACCTTTCGGTTAACGGCCGAACGCGCTAGCCCATTGCGCCACGGAGACAGTCCTGCTCCACTCTAGCCACCATCAGAACATATCTTTAAAGCTATCAGCCCAAAGAAAAAAAAAGCAACACGCCACTCCCAAAAAGACTCGAACCTCCAACCTTTCGGTTAACAGCCATAGCGCTCGCCGATTGCGCCACGGAGACAGTCGTGCTCCACTCTCACCACCGTAAGAACATTTCTTCGGAGCTATCAGCCCAAAGAAAAAAAAGCGCCGAACCACCACCGGGTGGGCTCGAACCTCCAACCTTTCGGTTAAAAGCCGATCGCGCTAGCCAATGGCGCCACGGAGACAGTCGTGCTCCACGCTCACCACCGTCAGAACATTTCTTCAGAGCTATCAGCCCAAAGAAAAAAAAGCGCCGCACCACCACCTGGTGGGCTCGAACCTCCAACCTTTACGTTAACAGCGGATCGCGCTAGCGAATTGGGCCACGGAGACAGTCGTGCTCCACTCTCACCACCATTAGAACATATCTTCAAAGCTATCAGCGCAAAGAAAAAAGCAACACACCACTCCCGGGAGGGCTCAAACCTCCAATTTTTCGGTTAACAGCCGAACGTGCTGGCCAATTGCGCCACGGAGACAGTCGTGCTCAGATCTCACCACCATGAGAACATGTCTCTAAAGTTATCAGCGCAAAGAAAAAAGCAACACACCACTCCCAGGAGGGCTCGAACCTCCAACCTTTCGTTTAACAGCCGATCGCGCTAGCAAATTGCGCCATGGAGGCAGTCCTGCTATACTCTCACCACCATCAGAACATATCTTCAAAGCTATCAGCGCAAAGAAAAAAAACTGCCGAACCACCGGGTGGGCTTGAACCTCCAACTTTTCGGCTAACTGCAAATCGCGCTAGCCAACTGCGCCACGGAGACAGTCGTGCTCCACTCTCACCACCGTCAAAACATTTCTTCACAGCTATCAGCCCAAAGAAAAAGAAGCGCCACACAACAACCGGGTGAGCTCGAACCTCCAACCAATCGGTCAACAGCAGATCGCGCTAGCCAATTGCGCCACGGACACAGTCGTGCTCCACTCTCACCACCATCAGAACATATCTTCAAAGCTATCAGCGAAAAAAAAAGCGACACACCGTCCCCGGGTGGGCTCAAACCTCCAACCTCTCGGTTACCAGCCGATCGCGCAAGTCAGTTGCGGCACGGAGACAGTCCTGCTACACTCTCACCACCGTCAGAACATATCTTCAAAGCTATCAGCCCAAAGAAAAAAAGCGCCGCACCACCCCCGGGTGGGCTCGAACCTCCAACCTTTCGGCTAACAGCCGACCGCGCTAGCCAATTGCGCCACGGAGACAGTCGTGCTCCACTTTCACCACCATCAGAACATATCTTCAAAGCTAGCACCGCAAAGAAAAAAAAGCGACACACCGTCCCCGGGTGGGCTAGAAACTCCAACCATTCGGTTAACAGCCGATTGCGATCGCCAATTGCGCCACGGAGACAGTCCTGCTTCACTCTCACCACCATCAGAACATATCTTCAAAGCTATCAGCCCATAGAAAAAGCCAGCACCACCACCGGGTGTGCTCGAACCTCCAACCTTTCGGTTAACGGCCGAACGCGCTAGCCAATTGCGCCACGGAGACAGTCCTGCTCCACTCTAGCCACCATCAGAACATATCTTTAAAGCTATCAGCCCAAAGAAAAAAAAGCAACACACCACTCCCGGGAGGGCTCGAACCTCCATCCTTTCTGTTAACAGCCGATCGCGCTAGCCAATTTCGCCATGGAGAGAGTCGTGCTCCACTCTCACCGCCATCAGAACATATCTTCAAAGCTATCAGCGCAAAGAAAAAAAAAGCGACACACCGTCCCCGGGTGGGCTCGAAACTCCAACCTTTCGGTTAACAGCCGATCGCGCTAGCCAATTGCGCCACGGAGACAGTCCTGCTCCACTCACACCACCATCAGAACATATCTTCAAAGCTATCAGCTCAAAGAAAAAAAAGCGCCGCGATACTACCGGGTGGGCTCGAAACTCCAAGCTTTCGGTTAACAGCCGATCGCGCTAGCCAATTGTGCCACGGAGACAGTCCTGCTCTACTCTCACCACCATAAGAACATATCTTCAAAGCTTTCAGCCCTTAGAAAAATAAGCCCTCACCACCACCGGGTGGGCTCGAACCTCCAACCTTTTGGTTAACAGCCGATCGCGCTAGCCAATTGCGCCACGGAGAGAGTCATGCTCCACTCTCACCACCATTTGAACATATTTTCAAAGCTATCAGCGCAAAGAAAAAAAAGCGACACACCGTCCCCGGGTGGGCTCGAAACTTCAAGCTTTCGGTTAACAGCCGATCACGCTAGCCAATTGCGCCACGGAGACAGTCATGCTTCACTCTCACCACCATCAGAACATATCTTCAAAGCTATCAGCCCAAAGAAAAAAAAGCGCCGCACTACCACCGGGTGGGCTCTAACCTCCAACCTTTCGGTTAACAGCCGATCGCGCTCGCCAATTGCGCCATGGAGACAGTCGTGCTCCACTCTCACCAACATCAGAACATATCTTCAAGCTATCAGCCCAAAGAAAAAAAAGCGCCGCACCAACCCTGGCCGGGCTCGAACCTCCATCCTTTCTGTTAACAGCCGATCGCGATAGCCAATTGCGTCACGGAGACAGTCGTGCTCCACTCTCACCACCATTAGAACAAATCTTCAAAGCAATCAGCGCAAAGAAAAAAAAAGCGACACACCGTCCCCGGGTGGGCTCGAAACTCCAACATTTCGGTTAACAGCCGATCGCGCTAGCCAATTGCGCCACGGACACAGTGAGGTTCCACTTTCACCACCATCAGAACATATCTTCAAAGCTATCAGCGCAAAAAAAAGCGACACACCGTCCCCAGTGGGCTCGAAACTCCAAGCTTTCGGTTAACAGCCGATCACGCTAGCCAACTGCGCCACGGAGACAGTCGTGCTCCACTCTCACCACCGTCCGAACATTTCTTCACAGCTATCAGCCCAAAGAAAAAGAAGCGATCACCACCACCGGGTGGGCTCGAACCTGCAACCTTTCGGTCAACAGCAGATCGCGCTAGCCAATTGCGCCACGGAGACAGTCGTGCTCCACTTTCACCACCATCAGAACATATCTTCAAAGCTATCACCGCAAAGAAAAAAAAGCGACACACCGTCCCCGGGTTGGCTCGAAACTTCAAGCTTTCGGTTAACAGCCGATCACGCTAGCCAATTGCGCCACGGAGACAGTCATGCTTCACTCTCACCACCATCAGAACATATCTTCAAAGCTATCAGCCCAAAGAAAAAAAAAGCGCCGCACTACCACCGGGTGGGCTCTAACCTCCAACCTTTCGGTTAACAGCCGATCGCGCTCGCCAATTGCGCCATGGAGACAGTCGTGCTCCACTCTCACCAACATCAGAACATATCTTCAAGCTATCAGCCCAAAAAAAAGCGCCGCACCACCCCCGGCCGGGCTCGAACCTCCATCCTTTCTGTTAACAGGCGATCGCGATAGCCAATTGCGTCACGGAGACAGTCGTGCTCCACTCTCACCACCATTAGAACAAATCTTCAAAGCAATCAGCGCAAAGAAAAAAAAAGCGACACACCGTCCCCGGGTGGACTCGAAACTCCAACATTTCGGTTAACAGCCGATCGCGCTAGCCAATTGCGCCACGGAGACAGTGAGGCTCCACTTTCACAACCATCAGAACATATCTTCAAAGCTATCAGCGCAAAAAAAAGCGACACACCGTCCCCAGTGGGCTCGAAACTCCAAGCTTTCGGTTAACAGCCGATCGCGCTAGCCAATTGCGCAACGAAGACAGTCCTGCTCCACTCTCACCACCATCAGAACATATCTTCAAAGCTATCAGCCCAAAGAAAAAAAAGCGCCGCACTACCACCGGGTGGGCTCGAACGTCCAACCTTTCGGTTAACAGCCGATCGCGCTCGCCAATTGCGCCATGGAGACAGTCGTGCTCCACTCTCACTAACATCAGAACATATCTTCAACGCTATCAGCCCAAAGAAAAAAAAGTGGCGCACCACCCCCGGGTGGGCTCGAACCTCCATCCTTTCTGTTAACAGCCGATCGCGCTAGCCAATTGCGCCACGGAGACAGTCGTGCTCCACTCTCACCACCATCAGAGCATATCTTCAAAGCTATCAGCGCAAAGAAAAAAAAGCGACAAACCGTCCCCGGGTGGGCTCGAAACTCCAACCTTTCGGTTAACAGCCGATCGCGCTAGCCAATTGCGCCACGGAGACAGTCCTGCTCCACTAATACCACCATCAGAACATATCTTCAAAGCTATCAGCTCAAAGAAAAAAAAGCGCCGCGATACTACCGGGTGGGCTCGAAACTCCAAGCTTTCGGTTAACAGCCGATCGCGCTAGCCAATTGCGCCACGGAGACAGTCCTGCTCTACTCTCACCACCATCAGAACATATCTTCAAAGCTATCAGCCCAAAGAAAAAAAGCGCCGCACCACCACCGGGTGGGCTCGAACCTCAAACCTTTTGGTTAACAGTCGATCGCGCTTTCCAATTGTGCCACAGAGACAGTCCTGCTTCACTCTCACCACCATCAGAACATATCTTCAAAGCTATCAGCCCATAGAAAAATAAGCCCACACCACCACCGGGTGGGCTCGAACCTCCAACCTTTTGGTTAACAGCCGATCGCGCTAGCCAATTACGCCACGGAGAGAGTCGTGCTCCACTCTCACCACCATTCGAACGTATTTTCAAAGCTATCAGCGCAAAGAAAAAAGCAACACACCACTCCTGAGAGGGCTCAAACATCCAATTCTTCGGTTAACAGACGAACGGGCTAGCCAATTGCGCCACGGAGACAGCCGTGCTCAGATCTCACCACCGTGAGAACATGTCTCCAAAGTTATCAGTGCAAAAAAAAAGCAACACACCACTCCCGGAAGGGCTCGAACCTCCAACCTTTCGCTTAACAGCCGATCGCGCTAGCAAATTGCGCCACGGAGACAGTCCTGCTATACTCTCAATACCATCAGAAAATATCTTCAAAGCTATCAGCCCAAAGAAAAAAAAAGTGCCGCACCACCACCGGGTGGGCTCGAACCTCCAACTTTTTGGTTAACTGCAAATCGCGCTAGCTCACTGCGCCACGGAGACAGTCTTGCTCCACTCTCACCACCGTCCGAACATTTCTTCACAGCTATCAGCCCAAAGAAACAGAAGCGCCCCACCACAACCGGGTGGTCTCGAACCTGCAACCTTTCGGTCAACAGCAGATTGCGCTAGCCAATTGCGCCACGGAGACAGTCGTGCTCCACTCTCACCACCATCAGAACATATTTTCAAAGCTGTCAGCGAAAAGAAAAAAAAAGCGCCGCACCACGCCAGGGTGGGCTCGAACCTCCAACCTTTCGGCTAACAGCCGATCGCGCTAGCGAATTGCGCCACGGAGACAGTCGTGCTCCACTTTCACCACCATCAGAACATATCTTCAAAGCTATCACCGCAAAGAAAAAAAAAGCGACACACCGTCCTCGGGTGGGCTCGAAACTCCAAGCTTTCGGTTAACAGCCGATCACTCTAGCCAATTGCGCCACGGAGACAGTCATGCTCTACTCTCACCACCATCAGAACATATCTTCAAAGCTATCAGCCCAAAGAAAAAAAAGCGCCGCACTACCACCGGGTGGGCTCTAACCTCCAACCTTTCGGTTAACAGCCGATCGCGCTCGCCAATTGCGCCATAGAGACAGTCGTGCTCTACTCTCACCAACATCAGAACATATCTTCAAGCTATCAGCCCAAAGAAAAAAAGCACCGCACCACCCCCGGCTGGGCTCGAACCTTTATCCTTTCTGTTAACAGCCGATCGCGATAGCCAATTGCGTCACGGAGACAGTCGTGCTCCACTCTCACCACCATTAGAACATATCTTCAAAGCAATCAGCGCAAAGAAAAAAAAGCGACACACCGTCCCCGGGTGGGCTCGAAACTCCAACTTTTCGGTTAACAGCCGATCGCGCTAGCCAATTGCGCCACGGAGACAGTCCTGCTCTACTCTCACCACCATAAGAACATATCTTCAAAGCTTGCAGCCCTTAGAAAAATAAGCCCTCACCACCACCGGGTGGGCTCGAACCTCCAACCTTTTGGTTAACAGCCGATCGCGCTAGCCAATTGCGCCACGGAGAGAGTCATGCTCCACTCTCACCACCATTTGAACATATTTTCAAAGCTATCAGCGCAAAGAAAAAAGCAACACACCACTCCCGGGAGGGCTCAAACCTCCAATTATTCGGTTAACAGCTGAACGGGCTAGCCAATTGCGCCACGGAGACAGTCGTGCTCACATCTCACCACCGTGAGAACATGTCTCCAAAGTTATCAGCGCAAAAAAAAAGCCACACACCACTCCCGGGAGGGCTCGAACCTCCAACCTTTCGCTTAACAGCCGATCGCGCTAGCAAATTGCGCCACGGAGACAGTCCTGCTATACTCTCAATACCATCAGAACATATCTTCAAAGCTATCAGCTCAAAGAAAAAAAGTGCCGCACCACCACCAGGTGGGCTCGAACCTCAAACTTTTTGGTTAACTGCAAATCGCGCTAGCCAACTGCGCCACGGAGACAGTCGTGCTCCACTCTCACCACCGTCCGAACATTTCTTCACAGCTATCAGCCCAAAGAAAAAGAAGCGACCCACCACCACCGGGTGGGTTCGAACCTGCAACCTTTCGGTCAACAGCAGATCGCGCTAGCCAATTGCGCCACGGAGACAGTCGTGCTCCACTTTCACCACCATCAGAACATATCTTCAAAGCTATCACCGCAAAGAAAAAAAAGCGACACACCGTCCCCGGGTGGGCTCGAAACTTCAAGCTTTCGGTTAACAGCCGATCACGCTAGCCAATTGCGCCACGGAGACAGTCATGCTTCACTCTCACCACCATCAGAACATATCTTCAAAGCTATCAGCCCAAAGAAAAAAAAAGCGCCGCACTACCACCGGGTGGGCTCTAACCTCCAACCTTTCGGTTAACAGCCGATCGCGCTCGCCAATTGCGCCATGGAGACAGTCGTGCTCCACTCTCACCAACATCAGAACATATCTTCAAGCTATCAGCCCAAAGAAAAAAAAGCGCCGCACCACCCCCGGCCGGGCTCGAACCTCCATCCTTTCTGTTAACAGCCGATCGCGATAGCCAATTGCGTCACGGAGACAGTCGTGCTCCACTCTCACCACCATTAGAACAAATCTTCAAAGCAATCAGCGCAAAGAAAAAAAAAGCGACACACCGTCCCCGGGTGGACTCGAAACTCCAACATTTCGGTTAACAGCCGATCGCGCTAGCCAATTGCGCCACGGAGACAGTGAGGCTCCACTTTCACCACCATCAGAACATATCTTCAAAGCTATCAGCGCAAAAAAAAGCGACACACCGTCCCCAGTGGGCTCGAAACTCCAAGCTTTCGGTTAACAGCCGATCGCGCTAGCCAATTGCGCAACGAAGACAGTCCTGCTCCACTCTCACCACCATCAGAATATATCTTCAAAGCTATCAGCCCAAAGAAAAAAAAGCGCCGCACTACCACCGGGTGGGCTCGAACGTCCAACCTTTCGGTTAACAGCCGATCGCGCTCGCCAATTGCGCCATGGAGACAGTCGTGCTCCACTCTCACTAACATCAGAACATATCTTCAACGCTATCAGCCCAAAGAAAAAAAAGTGGCGCACCACCCCCGGGTGGGCTCGAACCTCCATCCTTTCTGTTAACAGCCGATCGCGCTAGCCAATTGCGCCACGGAGACAGTCGTGCTCCACTCTCACCACCATCAGAGCATATCTTCAAAGCTATCAGCGCAAAGAAAAAAAAGCGACAAACCGTCCCCGGGTGGGCTCGAAACTCCAACCTTTCGGTTAACAGCCGATCGCGCTAGCCAATTGCGCCACGGAGACAGTCCTGCTCCACTAATACCACCATCAGAACATATCTTCAAAGCTATCAGCTCAAAGAAAAAAAAGCGCCGCGATACTACCGGGTGGGCTCGAAACTCCAAGCTTTCGGTTAACAGCCGATCGCGCTAGCCAATTGCGCCACGGAGACAGTCCTGCTCTACTCTCACCACCATCAGAACATATCTTCAAAGCTATCAGCCCAAAGAAAAAAAGCGCCGCACCTCCACCGGGTGGGCTCGAACCTCAAACCTTTTCGTTAACAGTCGATCGCGCTTTCCAATTGCGCCACAGAGACAGTCCTGCTTCACTCTCACCACCATCAGAACATATCTTCAAAGCTATCAGCCCATAGAAAAATAAGCCCACACCACCACCGGGTGGGCTCGAACCTCCAACCTTTTGGTTAACAGCCGATCGCGCTAGCCAATTACGCCACGGAGAGAGTCGTGCTCCACTCTCACCACCATTCGAACGTATTTTCAAAGCTATCAGCGCAAAGAAAAAAGCAACACACCACTCCTGAGAGGGCTCAAACATCCAATTCTTCGGTTAACAGACGAACGGGCTAGCCAATTGCGCCACGGAGACAGCCGTGCTCAGATCTCACCACCGTGAGAACATGTCTCCAAAGTTATCAGTGCAAAAAAAAAAGCAACACACCACTCCCGGAAGGGCTCGAACCTCCAACCTTTCGCTTAACAGCCGATCGCGCTAGCAAATTGCGCCACGGAGACAGTCCTGCGATACTCTCAATACCATCAGAAAATATCTTCAAAGCTATCAGCCCAAAGAAAAAAAAAGTGCCGCACCACCACCGGGTGGGCTCGAACCTCCAACTTTTTGGTTAACTGCAAATCGCGCTAGCCAACTGCGCCACGGAGACAGTCGTGCTCCACTCTCACCCACGTCCGAACATTTCTTCACAGCTATCAGCCCAAAGAAACAGAAGCGCCCCACCACAACCGGGTGGTCTCGAACCTGCAACCTTTCGGTCAACAGCAGATTGCGCTAGCCAATTGCGCCACGGAGACAGTCGTGCTCCACTCTCACCACCATCAGAACATATTTTCAAAGCTGTCAGCGAAAAGAAAAAAAAAGCGCCGCACCACCCCAGGGTGGGCTCGAACCTCCAACCTTTCGGCTAACAGCCGATCACGCTAGCGAATTTCGCCACGGAGACAGTCGTGCTCCACTTTCACCACCATCAGAACATATCTTCAAAGCTATCACCGCAAAGAAAAAAAAGCGACACACCGTCCCCGGGTGGGCTCGAAACTCCAAGCTTTCGGTTAACAGCCGATCACTCTAGCCAATTGCGCCACGGAGACAGTCATGCTCTACTCTCACCACCATCAGAACATATCTTCAAAGCTATCAGCCCAAAGAAAAAAAAGCGCCGCACTACCACCGGGTGGGCTCTAACCTCCAACCTTTCGGTTAACAGCCGATCGCGCTCGCCAATTGCGCCATAGAGACAGTCGTGCTCTACTCTCACCAACATCAGAACATATCTTCAAGCTATCAGCCCAAAGAAAAAAAGCACCGCACCACCCCCGGCTGGGCTCGAACCTTTATCCTTTCTGTTAACAGCCGATCGCGATAGCCAATTGCGTCACGGAGACAGTCGTGCTCCACTCTCACCACCATTAGAACATATCTTCAAAGCAATCAGCGCAAAGAAAAAAAAGCGACACACCGTCCCCGGGTGGGCTCGAAACTCCAACTTTTCGGTTAACAGCCGATCGCGCTAGCCAATTGCGCCACGGAGACAGTCCAGTTCTACTCTCACCACCATCAGAACATATCTTCAAAGCTATCAGCCCAAAGAAAAAAAGCGCCGCCTCACCACCGGGTGGGCTCGAACCTCAAACCTTTTCGTTAAGAGTCGATCGCGCTAGCCAATTGCGCCACGGAGACAGTCCTGTTCCACTCTCACCACCATCAGAACATATCTTCAAAGCTATCAGCCCATAGAAAAATAAGCCCTCACCACCACCGGGTGGGCTCGAACCTCCAACCTTTTGGTTAACAGCCGATCGCGCTAGCCAATTGCGCCACGGAGAGAGTCGTGCTCCACTCTCACCACCATTCGAACATATTTTCAAAGCTATCAGCGCAAAGAAAAAAGCAACACACCAATCCCGGGAGGGCTCAAGCCTCCAATTCTTCGGTTAACAGCCGAACGGGCTAGCCAATTGCGCCACGGAGACAGTCGTGCTCAGATCTCACCACCGTGAGAACATGTCTCCAAAGTTATCAGCGCAAAAAAAGCAACACATCACTCCCGGGAGGGCTCGAACCTCCAACCTTTCGCTTAACAGCCGATCGCGCTAGCAAATTGCGCCACGGAGACAGTCCTACTATACTCTCAATACCATCAGAACCTATCTTCAAAGCTATCAGCCCAAAGAAAAAAAGTGCCGCACCACCACCGGGTGGGCTCGATCCTCCAACTGTTTGGTTAACTGCAAATCGCGCTAGCCAACTGTGCCACGGAGACAGTCGTGCTCCACTCTCACCACCGTCCGAACATTTCTTCACAGCTATCAGCCCAAAGAAAAAGAAGCGCCCCACCACCACCGGGTGGGCTCGAACCTGCAACCTTTCGGTCAACAGCAGATCGCGCTAGCCAATTGCGCCACGGAGACAGTCGTGCTCCACTCTCACCACCAACAGAACATATTTTCAAAGCTGTCAGCGAAAAGAAAAAAAAGCGACACACCGTCCCCGGGTGGGCTCAAACCTCCAACCTCTCGGTTAACAGCTGATCGCGCTAGCCAATTGCGTCACGGAGACAGTCCTGCTATACTCTCACCACCATCAGAACATATCTTCAAAGCTATCAGCCCAAAGAAAAAAAGCGCCGCACCACCCCCGGGGGGGCTCGAGCCTCCAACCTTTCGGCTAACAGCCGATCGCGCTCGCCAATTGCGCCACGGAGACAGTCGTGCTCCACTTTCACCACCATCAGAACATATCTTCAAAGCTATCACCGCAAACAAAAAAAAGCGACACACCGTCCCCGGGTGGGCTCGAAACTCCAAGCTTTCGATTAACAGCCGATCACGCTAGCCAATTGCGCCACGGAGACAGTCATGCTTCACTCTCACCACAATCAGAAAACATATCTTCAAAGCTATCAGCCCAAAGAAAAAAAAGCGCCGCACTACCACCGGGTGGGCTCTAACCTCCAACCTTTCGGTTAACAGCTGATCGCGCTAGCCAATTGCGCCACGGAGACAGTCCTGCTCTACTCTCACCACCATCAGAACATATCTTCAAAGCTATCAGCTCAAAGAAAAAAAAGCGCCGCACCACTACCGGGTGGGCTCGAAACTCCAAGCCTTCAGTTACCAGCCGATCGCGCTAGCCAATTGCGCCACGGAGACAGTCCTGCTCCACTCTCAGCATCATCAGAACATATCTTTAAAGCTATCAGCCCAAAGAAAAAAAAGCAACACACCACTCCCGGGAGGGCTCGAACCTCCAACCTTTCGGTTAACAGCCGATAGCGCTAGCCAATTGCGCAACGGAGACAGTCGTGCTCCACTCTCACCACCGTCAGAACATTTCTTCGGAGCTATCAGCCCAAAGAAAAAAAGCGCCGCACCACCACCGGGTGGGCTCGAACCTCCAACCTTTCGGTTAACAGCTGATCGCGCTAGCCAATTGCGCCATGGAGACAGTCGTGCTCCATTCTCACTAACATCAGAACATATCTTCAACGCTATCAGCCCAAAGAAAAAAAAGCGGCGCACCACCCCCGGGTGGGCTCGAACCTCCATCCTTTCTGTTAACAGCCGATCGCGCTAGCCAATTGCGCCACGGAGACAGTCGTGCTCCACTCTCACCACCATCAGAACATATCTTCAAAGCTATCAGCGCAAAGAAAAAAAAAGCGACAAACCGTCCCCGGGTGGGCTCGAAACTCCAACCTTTCGGTTAACAGCCGATCGCGCTAGCCAATTGCGTCACGGAGACAGTCCTGCTCCACTCACACCACCATCAGAACATATCTTCAAAGCTATCAGCTCAAAGAAAAAAAAGCGCCGCGATACTACCGGGTGGGCTCGAAACTCCAAGCTTTCGGTTAACAGCCGATCGCGCTAGCCAATTGCGCCACGGAGACAGTCCTGCTCTACTCTCACCACCATCACAACATATCTTCAAATCTATCAGCCCAAAGAAAAAAAGCGCCGCACCACCACCGGGTGGGCTCGAACCTCAAACCTTTTGGTTAACAGTCGATCGCGCTAGCCAATTGCGCCACAGAGACAGTCCTGCTTCACTCTCACCACCATCAGAACATATCTTCAAAGCTATCAGCCCATAGAAAAATAAGCCCACACCACCAACGGGTGGGCTCGAACCTCCAACCTTTTGGTTAACAGCCGATCGCGCTAGCCAATTACGCAACGGAGAGAGTCGTGCTCCACTCTCACCACCATTCGAACATATTTTCAAAGCTATCAGCGCAAAGAAAAAAGCAACACACCACTCCTGGGAAGGCTCGAACCTCCAATTCTTCGGTTAACAGCCGAACGGGCTAGCCAATTGCGCCACGGAGACAGCCGTGCTCAGATCTCACCACCGTGAGAACATGTATCCAAAGTTATCAGTGCAAAAAAAAAGCAACACACCACTCCCGGGAGGGCTCGAACCTCCAACCTTTCGCTTAACAGCCGATCGCGCTAGCAAATTGCGCCACGGAGACAGTCCTGCTATACTCTCAATACCATTAGAAAATATCTTCAAAGCTATCAGCCCAAAGAAAAACAAGTGTCGCACCAACACCGGGTGGGCTCGAACCTCCAACTTTTTGGTTAACTGCAAATCGCGCTAGCCAACTGCGCCACGGAGACAGTCGTGCTCCACTCTCACCACCGTCCGAACGTTTCTTCACAGCTATCAGCCCAAAGAAAAAGAAGCGCCCCACCACAACCGGGTGGGCTCGAACCTGCAACCTTTCGGTCAACAGCAGATCGCGCTAGGCAATTGCGCCACGGAGACAGTCGTGCTCCCCTCTCACCACCATCAGAACATATTTTCAAAGCTGTCAGCGAAAAGAAAAAAAAAGCGACACACCGTCCCCGGGTGGGCTCAAACCTCATACCTCTCGGTTAACTGCCGATCGCGCTAGCCGATTGCGTCACGGAGACAGTCCTGCTATACTCTCACCACCATCAGAACATATCTTCAAAGCTAACAGCCCAAAGAAAAAAAGCGCCGCACCACCCCAGGGTGGGCTCGAACCTCCAACCTTTCGGCTAACAGCCGATCGCGCTAGCCAATTGCGCCACGGAGACAGTCGTGCTCCACTTTCACCACCATCAGAACATATCTTCAAAGCTATCACCGCAAAGAAAAAAAAGCGACACACCGTCCCCGGGTGGGCTCGAAACTCCAAGCTTTCGGTTAACAGCCGATCACTCTAGCCAATTGCGCCACGGAGACAGTCATGCTCCACTCTCACCACCATAAGAACATATCTTCAAAGCTATCAGCCCAAAAAAAAAAGCGCCGCACCACCACCTGGTGGGCTCGAACCTCCAACCTTTCGGTTAACAGTCGATCGCGCTAGCCAATTGCGCCACGGAGACAGTCCTGCTTCACTCTCACCACCATCAGAACATATCTTCAAAGCTATCAGCCCATAGAAAAAAGCCAGCACCACCACCGGGTGTGCTCGAACCTCCAACCTTTCGGTTAACGGCCGAACGCGCTAGCCAATTGCGCCACGGAGACAGTCCTGCTCCACTCTAGCCACCATCAGAACATATCTTTAAAGCTATCAGCCCAAAGAAAAAAAAGCAACACACCACTACCGGGAGGGCTCGAACCTCCAACCTTTCGGTTAACAGCCGATAGCGCTAGCCAATTGCGCCACGGAGACAGTCGTGCTCCACTCTCACCACCATCAGAACATTTCTTCGGAGCTATCAGCCCAAAGAAAAAAAAAGCGCCGCACCACCACCGGGTGGGCTCGAACCTCCAACCTTTCGGTTAACAGCCGATCGCGCTAGCCAATGGCGCCACGGAGACAGTCGTGCTCCACGCTCATCACCGTCAGAACATTTCTTCACAGCTATCAGCCCAAAGAAAAAAAAGCGCCACACCACCACCTGGTGGGCTCGAACCTCCAACCTTTACGTTAACAGCGGATCGCGCTAGCCAATTGGGCCACAGAGACAGTCGTGCTCCCCTTTCACCACCATCAGAACATATCTTCAAAGCTATCAGCGCAAAAAAACGCGACACACCGTCCCCAGGGGGCTCGAAACTCCAAGCTTTCGGTTAACAGCCGATCACGCTAGCCAATTGCGCAACGGAGACAGTCCTGCTCCACTCTCACCACCATCAGAACATATCTTCAAAGCTATCAGCCCAAAGAAAAAAAAGCGCCGCACTACCACCGGGTGGGGCTCGAACCTCCAACCTTTCGGTTAACAGCCGATCGCGCTCGCCAACTGCGCCATGGAGACAGTCGTGCTCCACTCTCACTAACATCAGAACATATCTTCAACGCTATCAGCCCAAAGAAAAAAAAGCGGCGCACCACCCCCGGGTGGGCTCGAACCTCCATCCTTTCGGTTAACAGCCGATCGCGCTAGCCAATGGCGCCACGGAGACAGTCCTGCTCCACGCTCATCACCGTCAGAACATTTCTTCAGTGCTATCAGCCCAAAGAAAAAAAAGCGCCGCACCACCACCTGGTGGGCTCGAACCTCCAACCTTTGCGTTAACAGCGGATCGCGCTAGCCAATTGGGCCACGGAGACAGTCCAGCTCTACTCTCACCACCATCAGAACATATCTTCAAAGCTATCAGCTCAAAGAAAAAAAGCGCCGCACCACTACCGGGTGGGCTCGAAACTCCAAGCTTTCAGTTAACAGCCGATCGCGCTAGCCAATTGCGCCACGGAGACAGTCCTGCTCCACTCTCACCACCATCAGAACATATCTTCAAAGCTATCAGCCCAAAAAAAAAAGCGCCGCACCACCACCTGGTGGGCTCGAACCTCAAACCTTTTGGTTAACAGTCGATCGCGCTAGCCAATTGCGCCACAGATACAGTCCTGCTTCACTCTCACCACCATCAGAACATATCTTCAAAGCTATCAGCCCATAGAAAAATAAGCCCACACCACCACCGGGTGGGCTCGAACCTCCAACCTTTTGGTTAACAGCCGATCGCGCTAGCCAATTACGCCACGGAGAGAGTCGTGCTCCACTCTCACCACCATTCGAACATATTTTCAAAGCTATCAGCGCAAAGAAAAAAGCAACACACCACTCCTAGGAGGGCTCAAACTTCCAATTCTTCGGTTAACAGCCGAACGGGCTAGCCAATTGCGCCACGGAGACAGCCGTGCTCAGATCTCACCACCGTGAGAACATGTCTCCAAAGTTATCAGTGCAAAAGAAAAGCAACACACCACTCCCGGGAGGGCTCGAACCTCCAATATTTCGCTTAACAGCCGATCGCGCTAGCAAATTGCGCCACGGAGACAGTCCTGCTATACTCTCAATACCATCAGAAAATATCTTCAAAGCTATCAGCCCAAAAAAAAACAAGTGCCGCACCACCACCGGGTGGGCTCGAACCTCCAACTTTTTGGTTAACTGCAAATCGCGCTAGCCAACTGCGCCACGGAGACAGTCGTGCTCCACTCTCACCACCGTCCGAACGTTTCTTCACAGCTATCAGCCCAAAGAAAAAGAAGCGCCCCACCACAACCGGGTGGGCTCGAACCTGCAACCTTTCGGTCAACAGCAGATCGCGCTAGCCAATTGCGCCACGGAGACAGTCGTGCTCCCCTCTCACCACCATCAGAACATATTTTCAAAGCTGTCAGCGAAAAGAAAAAAAAGCGACACACCGTCCCCGGGTGGGCTCAAACCTCATACCTCTCGGTTAACAGCCGATCGCGCTAGCCAATTGCGTCACGGAGACAGTCCTGCTATACTCTCACCACCATCAGAACATATCTTCAAAGCTATCAGCCCAATGAAAAAAAGCGCCGCACCACCCCAGGGTGGGCTCGAACCTCCAACCTTTCGGCTAACAGCCGATCGCGCTAGCCAATTGCGCCACGGAGACAGTCGTGCTCCACTTTCACCACCATCAGAACATATCTTCAAAGCTATCACCGCAAAGAAAAAAAAGCGACACACCGTCCCCGGGTGGGCTCGAAACTCCAACTTTTCGGTTAACAGCCGATCGCGCTAGCCAATTGCGCCACGGAGACAGTCCTGCTCCACTCTCACCACCATCAGAACATATCTTCAAAGCTATCAGTCCAAAAAAAAAGCGCCGCACCACCACCTGGTGGGCTCGAACCTCAAACCTTTTGGTTAACAGTCGATCGCGCTAGCCCATTGCGCCACAGATACAGTCCTGCTTCACTCTCACCACCATCAGAACATATCTTCAAAGCTATCAGCCCATAGAAAAAAGCCAGCACCACCACCGGGTGTGCTCGAACCTCCAACCTTTCGGTTAACGGCCGAACGCGCTAGCCAATTGCGCCACGGAGACAGTCCTGCTCCACTCTAGCCACCATCAGAACATATCTTTAAAGCTATCAGCCCAAAGAAAAAAAAGCAACACACCACTACCGGGAGGGCTCGAACCTCCAACCTTTCGGTTAACAGCCGATAGCGCTAGCCAATTGCGCCACGGAGACAGTCGTGCTCCACTCTCACCACCATCAGAACATTTCTTCGGAGCTATCAGCCCAAAGAAAAAAAAGCGCCGCACAACCACCGGGTGGGCTCGAACCTCCAACTTTTCGGTTAACAGCCGATCGCGCTAGCCAATGGCGCCACGGAGACAGTCGTGCTCCACGCTCATCACCGTCAGAACATTTCTTCACAGCTATCAGCCCAAAGAAAAAAAAGCGCCGCACCAGCACCTGGTGGGCTCGAACCTCCAACCTTTACGTTAACAGCGGATCGCGCTAGCCAATTGGGCCACGGAGACAGTCGTGCTCCACTCTCACCACCATTAGAACATATCTTCAAAGCTATCAGCGCAAAGAAAAAAGCAACACACCACTCCCGGGAGGGCTCAAACCTCAAATTTTTCGGTTAACAGCCGAACGTGCTGGCCAATTGCGCCACGGAGACAGTCGTGCTCAGATCTCACCACCATGAGAACATGTCTCTAAAGTTATCAGCGCAAAGAAAAAAGCAACACACCACTCCCAGGAGGGCTCGAACCTCCAACCTTTCGCTTAACAGCCGATCGCGCTAGCAAATTGCGCCACGGAGGCAGTCCTGCTATACTCTCACCCCCATCAGAACATATCTTCAAAGCTATCAGCCCAAAGAAAAAAAAGTGCCGCACCACCACCGGGTGGGCTCGAACCTTCAACTTTTCGGTTAACTGCAAATCGCGCTAGCCAACTGCGCCACGGAGACAGTCGTGCTACACTCTCACCACCGCCAGGACATTTCTTCAGAGCTATCAGCCCAAAGAAAAAGAAGCGTCGCACCACCACCAGGTGGGCTAGAACCTCCAACCATTCAGTCAACAGCAGATCGCGCTAGCCAATTGCGCCACAGAGACAGTCGTGCTCCCCTTTCACCACCATCAGAACATATCTTCAAAGCTATCAGCGCAAAAAAACGCGACACACCGTCCCCAGGGGGCTCGAAACTCCAAGCTTTCGGTTAACAGCCGATCACGCTAGCCAATTGCGCAACGGAGACAGTCCTGCTCCACTCTCACCACCATCAGAACATATCTTCAAAGCTATCAGCCCAAAGAAAAAAAAGCGCCGCACTACCACCGGGTGGGGCTCGAACCTCCAACCTTTCGGTTAACAGCCGATCGCGCTCGCCAACTGCGCCATGGAGACAGTCGTGCTCCACTGTCACTAACATCAGAACATATCTTCAACGCTATCAGCCCAAAGAAAAAAAAGCGGCGCACCACCCCCGGGTGGGCTCGAACCTCCATCCTTTCTGTTAACAGCCGATCGCGCTAGCCAATTGCGCCACGGAGACAGTCATGCTCCACTCTCACCACCATCAGAACATATCTTCAAAGCTATCAGCGCAAAGAAAAAAAAGCGACAAACCGTCCCCGGGTGGGCTCGAAACTCCAACCTTTCGGTTAACAGCCGATCGCGCTAGCCAATCGCGCCACGGAGACAGTCCTGCTCCACTCACACCACCATCAGAACATATCTTCAAAGCTATCAGCGCAAAGAAAAAAAAGCGCCGCGATACTACCGGGTGGGCTCTAAACTCCAAGCTTTCGGTTAACAGCCGATCGCGCTAGCCAATTGCGCCACGGAGACAGTCCTGCTCTACTCTCACCACCATCAGAACATATCTTCAAAGCTATCAGCCCAAAGAAAAAAAAGCAACACACCACTCCCGGGAGGGCTCGAACCTCCAACCTTTCGGTTAACAGCCGATCGCGCTAGCCAATGGCGCCACGGAGACAGTCCTGCTCTACGCTCATCACCGTCAGAACATTTCTTCAGTGCTATCAGCCCAAAGAAAAAAAAGCGCCGCACCACCACCTGGTGGGCTCGAACCTCCAACCTTTACGTTAACAGCGGATCACGCTAGCCAATTGGGCCACGGAGACAGTCCAGCTCTACTCTCACCACCATCAGAACATATCTTCAAAGCTATCAGCTCAAAGAAAAAAAAGCGCCGCACCACTACCGGGTGGGCTCGAAACTCCAAGCTTTCAGTTAACAGCCGATCGCGCTAGCCAATTGCGCCACGGAGACAGTCCTGCTCCACTCTCACCACCATCAGAACATATCTTCAAAGCTATCAGCCCAAAAAAAAGCGCCGCACCACCACCTGGTGGGCTCGAACCTCAAACCTTTTGGTTAACAGTCGATCGCGCTAGCCAATTGCGCCACAGATACAGTCCTGCTTCACTCTCACCACCATCAGAACATATCTTCAAAGCTATCAGCCCATAGAAAAATAAGCCCACACCACCACCGGGTGGGCTCAAACCTCCAATTCTTCGGTTAACAGCCGAACGGGCTAGCCAATTGCGCCACGGAGACAGCCGTGCTCAGATCTCACCACCGTGAGAACGTGTCTCCAAAGTTATCAGTGCAAAAAAAAGCAACACACCACTCCCGGGAGGGCTCGAACCTCCAACCTTTCGCTTAACAGCCGATCGCGCTAGCAAATTGCGCCACGGAGACAGTCCTGCTATACTCTCAATACCATCAGAAAATATCTTCAAAGCTATCAGCCCAAAGAAAAACAAGTGCCGCCCCACCACCGGGTGGGCTCGAACCTCCAACTTTTTGGTTAACTGCAAATCGCGCTAGCCAACTGCGCCACGGAGACAGTCGTGCTCCACTCTCACCACCGTCCGAACATTTCTTCACAGCTATCAGCCCAAAGAAAAAGAAGCGCCCCACCACCACCGGGTGGGCTCGAACCTGCAACCTTTCGGTCAACAGCAGATCGCGCTAGCCAATTGCGCCACGGAGACAGTCGTGCTCCACTCTCACCACCAACAGAACATATTTTCAAAGCTGTCAGCGAAAAGAAAAAAAAGCGACACACCGTCCCCGGGTGGGCTCAAACCTCCAACCTCTCGGTTAACAGCTGATCGCGCTAGCCAATTGCGTCACGGAGACAGTCCTGCTATACTCTCACCACCATCAGAACATATCTTCAAAGCTATCAGCCCAAAGAAAAAAAGCGCCGCACCACCCCCGGGGGGGCTCGAGCCTCCAACTTTTCGGCTAACAGCCGATCGCGCTAGCCAATTGCGCCACGGAGACAGTCGTGCTCCACTTTCACCACCATCAGAACATATCTTCAAAGCTATCACCGCAAACAAAAAAAAGCGACACACCGTCCCCGGGTGGGCTCGAAACTCCAAGCTTTCGATTAACAGCCGATCACGCTAGCCAATTGCGCCACGGAGACAGTCATGCTTCACTCTCACCACAATCAGAAAACATATCTTCAAAGCTATCAGCCCAAAGAAAAAAAAAGCGCCGCACTACCACCGGGTGGGCTCTAACCTCCAACCTTTCGGTTAACAGCCGATCGCGCTAGCCAACTGCGCCACGGAGACAGTCCTGCTCTACTCTCACCACCATCAGAACATATCTTCAAAGCTATCAGCTCAAAGAAAAAAAAGCGCCGCACCACTACCGGGTGGGCTCGAAACTCCAAGCCTTCAGTTACCAGCCGATCGCGCTAGCCAATTGCGCCACGGAGACAGTCCTGCTCCACTCTCAGCATCATCAGAACATATCTTTAAAGCTATCAGCCCAAAGAAAAAAAAGCAACACACCACTCCCGGGAGGGCTCGAACCTCCAACCTTTCGGTTAACAGCCGTTAGCGCTAGCCAATTGCGCAACGGAGACAGTCGTGCTCCACTCTCACCACCGTCAGAACATTTCTTCGGAGCTATCAGCCCAAAGAAAAAAAGCGCCGCACCACCACCGGGTGGGCTCGAACCTCCAACCTTTCGGTTAACAGCTGATCGCGCTAGCCAATTGCGCCATGGAGACAGTCGTGCTCCATTCTCACTAACATCAGAACATATCTTCAACGCTATCAGCCCAAAGAAAAAAAAGCGGCGCACCACCCCCGGGTGGGCTCAAACCTCCATCCTTTCTGTTAACAGCCGATCGCGCTAGCCAATTGCGCCACGGAGACAGTCGTGCTCCACTCTCACCACCATCAGAACATATCTTCAATGCTATCAGCGCAAAGAAAAAAAAAGCGACAAACCGTCCCCGGGTGGGCTCGAAACTCCAACCTTTCGGTTAACAGCCGATCGCGCTAGCCAATTGCGTCACGGAGACAGTCCTGCTCCGCTCACACCACCATCAGAACATATCTTCAAAGCTATCAGCTCAAAGAAAAAAAAGCGCCGCGATACTACCGGGTGGGCTCGAAACTCCAAGCTTTCGGTTAACAGCCGATCGCGCTAGCCAATTGCGCCACGGAGACAGTCCAGCTCTACTCTCACCACCATCACAACATATCTTCAAATCTATCAGCCCAAAGAAAAAAAGCGCCGCACCACCACCGGGTGGGCTCGAACCTCAAACCTTTTGGTTAACAGTCGATCGCGCTAGCCATTTGCGCCACAGAGACAGTCCTGCTTCACTCTCACCACCATCAGAACATATCTTCAAAGCTATCAGCCCATAGAAAAATAAGCCCACACCACCACCGGGTGGGCTCGAACCTCCAACCTTTTGGTTAACAGCCGATCGCGCTAGCCAATTACGCCACGGAGAGAGTCGTGCTCCACTCTCACCACCATTCTAACATATTTTCAAAGCTATCAGCGCAAAGAAAAAAGCAACACACCACTCCTGGGAGGGCTTGAACCTCCAATTCTTCGGTTAACAGCCGAACGGGCTAGCCAATTGCGCCACGGAGACAGCCGTGCTCAGATCTCACCACCGTGAGAACATGTCTCCAAAGTTATCAGTGCAAAAAAAAAGCAACACACCACTCCCGGGAGGGCTCGAACCTCCAACCTTTCGCTTAACAGCCGATCGCGCTAGCAAATTGCGCCACGGAGACAGTCCTGCTATACTCTCAATACCATTAGAAAATATCTTCAAAGCTATCAGCCCAAAGAAAAACAAGTGCCGCACCACCACCGGGTGGGCTCGAACCTCCAACTTTTTGGTTAACTGCAAATCACGCTAGCCAACTGCGCCACGGAGACAGTCGTGCTCCACTCTCACCACCGTCCGAACGTTTCTTCACAGCTATCAGCCCAAAGAAAAAGAAGCGCCCCACCACAACCGGGTGGGCTCGAACCTGCAACCTTTCGGTCAACAGCAGATCGCGCTAGGCAATTGCGCCACGGAGACAGTCGTGCTCCCCTCTCACCACCATCAGAACATATTTTCAAAGCTGTCAGCGAAAAGAAAAAAAAGCGACACACCGTCCCCGGGTGGGCTCAAACCTAATACCTCTCGGTTAACTGCCGATCGCGCTAGCCGATTGCGTCACGGAGACAGTCCTGCTATACTCTCACCACCATCAGAACATATCTTCAAAGCTAACAGCCCAAAGAAAAAAAGCGCCGCACCACCCCAGGGTGGGCTCGAACCTCCAACCTTTCGGCTAACAGCCGATCGCGCTAGCCAATTGCGCCACGGAGACAGTCGTGCTCCACTTTCACCACCATCAAAACATATCTTCAAAGCTATCACCGCAAAGAAAAAAAAGCGACACACCGTCCCCGGGTGGGCTCGAAACTCCAAGCTTTCGGTTAACAGCCGATCACTCTAGCCAATTGCGCCACGGAGACAGTCATGCTCCACTCTCACCACCATCAGAACATATCTTCAAAGCTATCAACCCAAAGAAAAAAAATTGCCCGCAGCTTCCCTCGGGGGAACACTGAGGAGGATGCGGACCATATAATTGGTTAACGGGGTGTTAAAGTGCGACTTACTTGGGTCGATGGCTAAATTGGTTAACGTGGTTGTGAAATGGGGTGTTAAATTGCGACTTACTTGTGTCGATGGCTAAATTGGTTAACGTGGTTGTAGGAGGGGGTGTTAAATGAGTGAACACGTACGCACGTATGCGAAAGGGCGGCGCTGGTCGAAGGGACGTCGATCATTGTGTTTGTGGATTCGTTGGAATTCATTTCACCGCGACCTTGGACGTCGACGCGCCGTACAAACCAACCGACGAGCGGCAACTGAGCGAGCGAGCGCCGACCTTGAGTATATATACAGCACGACGGCGCATGCACTGTCAGCTGTTGAATGTTCTCGAAGCGCGACGCCACATGCGCGTCCACTGGAGAATCAGGAGAATTGTAGATGTCGAACGCGGTGTGTAGAGGAGGAAGGGTGCACAGATGGTGGAGGAGTGAAGCGCGCGCGGTGTGTAGAGGAGGAAGGGATGCACAGATGGTGGAAGAGTGGGCGACGGCGCGACGGCGCATGCGCGCGCGTCAGCTGTCGAATGTTCGAGAAGCGGTGCGGACGGCGCGGACGGCGCACTACAAGGCGCGAGTATAAGATGCTCCGCATCTAAAAAAAGCGCCGCACTACCACCGGGTGGGCTCTAACCTCCAACCTTTCGGTTAACAGCCGATCGCGCTCGCCAATTGCGCCATTGAGACAGTCGTGCTCCACTCTCACCAACATCAGAACATATCTTCAAGCTATCAGCCCAAAGAAAAAAAAGCGCCGCACCACCCCCGGCCGGGCTCGAACCTTTATCCTTTCTGTTAACAGCCGATCGCGATAGCCACTTGCGTCACGGAGACAGTCGGGCTCCACTCTCACCACCATTAGAACATATCTTCAAAGCTATCAGCCCAAAAAAAAAAGCGCCGCACCACCACCTGGTGGGCTCGAACCTCCAACCTTTCGGTTAACAGTCGATCGCGCTAGCCAATTGCGCCACGGAGACAGTCCTGCTTCACTCTCACCACCATCAGAACATATCTTCAAAGCTATCAGCCCATAGAAAAAAGCCAGCACCACCACCGGGTGTGCTCGAACCTCCAACCTTTCGGTTAACGGCCGAACGCGCTAGCCAATTGCGCCACGGAGACAGTCCTGCTCCACTCTAGCCACCATCAGAACATATCTTTAAAGCTATCAGCCCAAAGAAAAAAAAGCAACACACCACTACCGGGAGGGCTCGAACCTCCAACCTTTCGGTTAACAGCCGATAGCGCTAGCCAATTGCGCCACGGAGACAGTCGTGCTCCACTCTCACCACCATCAGAACATTTCTTCGGAGCTATCAGCCCAAAGAAAAAAAAGCGCCTCACCACCACCGGGTGGGCTCGAACCTCCAACCTTTCGGTTAACAGCCGATCGCGCTAGCCAATGGCGCCACGGAGACAGGCGTGCTCCACGCTCATCACCGTCAGAACATTTCTTCACAGCTATCAGCCCAAAGAAAAAAAAGCGCCGCACCACCACCTGGTGGGCTCGAAACTCCAACCTATACGTTAACAGCGGATCGCGCTAGCCAATTGGGCCACAGAGACAGTCGTGCTCCCTTTTCACCACCATCAGAACATATCTTCAAAGCTATCAGCGCAAAAAAACGCGACACACCGTCCCCAGGGGGCTCGAAACTCCAAGCTTTCGGTTAACAGCCGATCACGCTAGCCAATTGCGCAACGGAGACAGTCCTGCTCCACTCTCACCACCATCAGAACATATCTTCAAAGCTATCAGCCCAAAAAAAAGCGCCGCACCACCACCTGGTGGGCTCGAACCTCAAACCTTTTGGTTAACAGTCGATCGCGCTAGCCAATTGCGCCACAGATACAGTCCTGCTTCACTCTCACCACCATCAGAACATATCTTCAAAGCTATCAGCCCATAGAAAAATAAGCCCACACCACCACCGGGTGGGCTCGAACCTCCAACCTTTTGGTTAACAGCCGATCGCGCTAGCCAACTACGCCACGGAGAGAGTCGTGCTCCACTCTCACCACCATTCGAACATATTTTCAAAGCTATCAGCGCAAAGAAAAAAGCAACACACCACTCCTGGGAGGGCTCAAACCTCCAATTCTTCGGTTAACAGCCGAACGGGCTAGCCAATTGCGCCACGGAGACAGCCGTGCTCAGATCTCACCACCGTGAGAACATGTCTCCAAAGTTATCAGTGCAAAAAAAAAGCAACACACCACTCCCGGGAGGGCTCGAACCTCCAATATTTCGCTTAACAGCCGATCGCGCTAGCAAATTGCGCCACGGAGACAGTCCTGCTATACTCTCAATACCATCAGAAAATATCTTCAAAGCTATCAGCCCAAAGAAAAAGAAGCGCCCCACCACAACCGGGTGGGCTCGAACCTGCAACCTTTCGGTCAACAGCAGATCGCGCTAGCCAATTGCGCCACGGAGACAGTCGTGCTCCCCTCTCACCACCATCAGAACATATTTTCAAAGCTGTCAGCGAAAAGAAAAAAAAGCGACACACCGTCCCCGGGTGGGCTCAAACCTCATACCTCTCGGTTAACAGCCGATCGCGCTAGCCAATTGCGTCACGGAGACAGTCCTGCTATACTCTCACCACCATCAGAACATATCTTCAAAGCTATCAGCCCAATGAAAAAAAGCGCCGCACCACCCCAGGGTGGGCTCGAACCTCCAACCTTTCGGCTAACAGCCGATCGCGCTAGCCAATTGCGCCACGGAGACAGTCGTGCTCCACTTTCACCACCATCAGAACATATCTTCAAAGCTGTCACCGCAAAGAAAAAAAAGCGACACACCGTCCCCGGGTGGGCTCGAAACTCCAACTTTTCGGTTAACAGCCGATCGCGCTAGCCAATTGCGCCACGGAGACAGTCCTGCTCCACTCTCACCACCATCAGAACATATCTTCAAGGCTATCAGTCCAAAAAAAAGCGCCGCACCACCACCTGGTGGGCTCGAACCTCAAACCTTTTGGTTAACAGTCGATCGCGCTAGCCAATTGCGCCACAGATACAGTCCTGCTTCACTCTCACCACCATCAGAACATATCTTCAAAGCTATCAGCCCATAGAAAAAAGCCAGCACCACCACCGGGTGTGCTCGAACCTCCAACCTTTCGGTTAACGGCCGAACGCGCTAGCCAATTGCGCCACGGAGACAGTCCTGCTCCACTCTAGCCACCATCAGAACATATCTTTAAAGCTATCAGCCCAAAGAAAAAAAAGCAACACACCACTACCGGGAGGGCTCGAACCTCCAACCTTTCAGTTAACAGCCGATAGCGCTAGCCAATTGCGCCACGGAGACAGTCGTGCTCCACTCTCACCACCATCAGAACATTTCTTCGGAGCTATCAGCCCAAAGAAAAAAAAGCGCCGCACCACCACCTGGTGGGCTCGAACCTCCAACCTTTACGTTATCAGCGGATCGCGCTAGCCAATTGGGCCACGGAGACAGTCGTGCTCCACTCTCACCACCATTAGAACATATCTTCAAAGCTATCAGCGCAAAGAAAAAAGCAACACACCACTCCCGGGAGGGCTCAAACCTCAAATTTTTCGGTTAACAGCCGAACGTGCTGGCCAATTGCGCCACGGAGACAGTCGTGCTCAGATCTCACCACCGTGAGAACATGTCTCTAAAGTTATCAGCGCAAAGAAAAAAGCAACACACCACTCCCAGGAGGGCTCGAACCTCCAACCTTTCGCTTAACAGCCGATCGCGCTAGCCAATTGCGCCACGGAGGCAGTCCTGCTATACTCTCACCCCCATCAGAACATATCTTCAAAGCTATCAGCCCAAAGAAAAAAAAGTGCCGCACCACCACCGGGTGGGCTCGAACCTTCAACTTTTCCGTTAACTGCAAATCGCGCTAGCCAACTGCGCCACGGAGACAGTCGTGCTACACTCTCACCACCGCCAGGACATTTCTTCAGAGCTATCAGCCCAAAGAAAAAGAAGCGTCGCACCACCACCAGGTGGGCTCGAACCTCCAACCATTCAGTCAACAGCAGATCGCGCTAGCCAATTGCGCCACAGAGACAGTCGTGCTCCCCTTTCACCACCATCAGAACATATCTTCAAAGCTATCAGCGCAAAAAAACGCGACACACCGTCCCCAGGGGGCTCGAAACTCCAAGCTTTCGGTTAACAGCCGATCACGCTAGCCAATTGCGCAACGGAGACAGTCCTGCTCCACTCTCACCACCATCAGAACATATCTTCAAAGCTATCAGCCCAAAGAAAAAAAAAGCGCCGCACTACCACTGGGTGGGGCTCGAACCTCCAACCTTTCGGTTAACAGCCGATCGCGCTCGCCAACTGCGCCATGGAGACAGTCGTGCTCTACTCTCACTAACATCAGAACATATCTTCAACGCTATCAGCCCAAAGAAAAAAAAGCGGCGCACCACCCCCGGGTGGGCTCGAACCTCCATCCTTTCTGTTAACAGCCGATCGCGCTAGACAATTGCGCCACGGAGACAGTCATGCTCCACTCTCAGCACCATCAGAACATATCTTCAAAGCTATCAGCGCAAAGAAAAAAAAGCGACAAACCGTCCCCGGGTGGGCTCGAAACTCCAACCTTTCGGTTAACAGCCGATCGCGCTAGCCAATTGCGCCACGGAGACAGTCCTGCTTCACTCACACCACCATCAGAACATATCTTCAAAGCTATCAGCTCAAAGAAAAAAAAGCGCCGCGATACTACCGGGTGGGCTCTAAACTCCAAGCTTTCGGTTAACAGCCGATCGCGCTAGCCAATTGCGCCACGGAGACAGTCCTGCTCTACTCTCACCACCATCAGAACATATCTTCAAAGCTATCAGCCCAAAGAAAAAAAAGCAACACACCACTCCCGGGAGGGCTCGAACCTCCAACCTTTCGGTTAACAGCCGATCGCGCTAGCCAATGGCGCCACGGAGACAGTCCTGCTCCACGCTCATCACCGTCAGAACATTTCTTCAGTGCTATCAGCCCAAAGAAAAAAAAGCGCCGCACCACCACCTGGTGGGCTCGAACCTCCAACCTTTACGTTAACAGCGGATCGCGCTAGCCAATTGGGCCACGGAGACAGTCCAGCTCTACTCTCACCACCATCAGAACATATCTTCAAAGCTATCAGCTCAAAGAAAAAAAAGCGCCGCACCACTACCGGGTGGGCTCGAAACTCCAAGCTTTCAGTTAACAGCCGATCGCGCTAGCCAATTGCGCCACGGAGACAGTCCTGCTCCACTCTCACCACCATCAGAACATATCTTCAAAGCTATCAGCCCAAAAAAAAGCGCCGCACCACCACCTGGTGGGCTCGAACCTCAAACCTTTTGGTTAACAGTCGATCGCGCTAGCCAATTGCGCCACAGATACAGTCCTGCTTCACTCTCACCACCATCAGAACATATCTTCAAAGCTATCAGCCCATAGAAAAATAAGCCCACACCACCACCGGGTGGGCTCGAACCTCCAACCTTTTGGTTAACAGCCGATCGCGCTAGCCAATTACGCCACGGAGAGAGTCGTGCTCCACTCTCACCACCATTCGAACATATTTTCAAAGCTATCAGCGCAAAGAAAAAAGCAACACACCACTCCTGGGAGGGCTCAAACCTCCAATTCTTCGGTTAACAGCCGAACGGGCTAGCCAATTGCGCCACGGAGACAGCCGTGCTCAGATCTCACCACCGTGAGAACGTGTCTCCAAAGTTATCAGTGCAAAAAAAAGCAACACACCACTCCCGGGAGGGCTCGAACCTCCAACCTTTCGCTTAACAGCCGATCGCGCCAGCAAATTGCGCCACGGAGACAGTCCTGCTATACTCTCAATACCATCAGAAAATATCTTCAAAGCTATCAGCCCAAAGAAAAACAAGTGCCGCCCCACCACCGGGTGGGCTCGAACCTCCAACTTTTTGGTTAACTGCAAATCGCGCTAGCCAACTGCGCCACGGAGACAGTCGTGCTCCACTCTCACCACCGTCCGAACGTTTCTTCACAGCTATCAGCCCAAAGAAAAAGAAGCGCCCCACCACAACCGGGTGGGCTCGAACCTGCAACCTTTCGGTCAACAGCAGATCGCGCTAGCCAATTGCGCCACGGAGACAGTCGTGCTCCCCTCTCACCACCATCAGAACATATTTTCAAAGCTGTCAGCGAAAAGAAAAAAAAGCGACACACCGTCCCCGGGTGGGCTCAAACCTCATACCTCTCGGTTAACAGCCGATTGCGCTAGCCAATTGCGTCACGGAGACAGTCCTGCTATACTCTCACCACCATCAGAACATATCTTCAAAGCTATCAGCCCAATGAAAAAAAGCGCCGCACCACCCCAGGGTGGGCTCGAACCTCCAACCTTTCGGCTAACAGCCGATCGCGCTAGCCAATTGCGCCACGGAGACAGTCGTGCTCCACTTTCACCACCATCAGAACATATCTTCAAAGCTATCACCGCAAAGAAAAAAAAGCGACACACCGTCCCCGGGTGGGCTCGAAACTCCAACTTTTCGGTTAACAGCCGATCGCGCTAGCCAATTGCGCCACGGAGACAGTCCAGCTCTACTCTCACCACCATCAGAACATATCTTCAAAGCTATCAGCTCAAAGAAAAAAAAGCGCCGCACCACTACCGGGTGGGCTCGAAACTCCAAGCTTTCAGTTAACAGCCGATCGCGCTAGCCAATTGCGCAACGGAGACAGTCCTGCTCCACTCTCACCACAATCAGAACATATCTTCAAAGCTATCAGCCCAAAAAAAAGCGCCGCACCACCACCTGGTGGGCTCGAACCTCCAACCTTTCGGTTAACAGTCGATCGCGCTAGCCAATTGCGCCACGGAGACAGTCCTGCTTCACTCTCACCACCATCAGAACATATCTTCAAAGCTATCAGCCCATAGAAAAAAGCCAGCACCACCACCAGGTGTGCTCGAACCTCCAACCTTTCGGTTAACGGCCGAACGCGCTAGCCAATTGCGCCACGGAGACAGTCCTGCTCCACTCTAGCCACCATCAGAACATATCTTTAAAGCTATCAGCCCAAAGAAAAAAAAAGCAACACACCACTCCCGGGAGGGCTCAAACCTCCAACCTTTCGGTTAACAGCCGATAGCGCTAGCCAATTGCGCCACGGAGACAGTCGTGCTCCACTCTCACCAGCGTCAGAACATTTCTTCGGAGCTATAAGCCCAAAGAAAAAAAAGCGCCGCACCACCACCGGGTGGGCTCGAACCTCCAACCTTTCGGTTAACAGCCGATCGCGCTAGCCAATGGCGCCACGGAGACAGTCGTGCTCCACGCTCATCACCGTCAGAACATTTCTTCACAGCTATCAGCCCAAAGAAAAAAAAGCGCCGCACCACCACCTGGTGGGCTCGAACCTCCAACCTTTACGTTAACAGCGGATCGCCCTAGCCAATTGGGCCACGGAGACAGTCGTGCTCCACTCTGACCACCATTAGAACATATCTTCAAAGCTATCAGCGCAAAGAAAAAAGCAACACACCACTCCCGGTAGGGCTCAAACCTCCAATTTTTCGGTTAAAAGCCGAACGTGCTGGCCAATTGCGCCACGGAGACAGTCGTGCTCAGATCTCACCACCGTGAGAACATGTCTCTAAAGTTATCAGCGCAAAGAAAAAAGCAACACACCACTCCCAGGAGGGCTCGAACCTCCAACCTTTCGCTTAACAGCCGATCGCGCTAGCAAATTGCGCCACGGAGGCAGTCCTGCTATACTCTCACCCCCATCAGAACATATCTTCAAAGCTATCAGCCCAAAGAAAAAAAAGTGCCGCACCACCACCGGGTGGGCTCGAACCTCCAACTTTTCGGTTAACTGCAAATCGCGCGAGCCAACTGCGCCACGGAGACAGTCGTGCTACACTCTCACCACCGCCAGGACATTTCTTCAGAGCTATCAGCCCAAAGAAAAAGAAGCGTCGCACCACCACCAGGTGGGCTCGAACCTCCAACCATTCAGTCAACAGGAGATCGCGCTAGCCAATTGCGCCACAGAGACAGTCCTGCTCCCCTTTCACCACCATCAGAACATATCTTCAAAGCTATCAGCGCAAAAAAAAGCGACACACCGTCCCCAGGGGGCTCGAAACTCCAAGCTTTCGGTTAACAGCCGATCACGCTAGCCAATTGCGCAACGGAGACAGTCCTGCGCCACTCTCACCACCATCAAAACATATCTTCAAAGCTATCAGCCCAAAGAAAAAAAAGCGCCGCACTACCACCGGGTTGGGCTCGAACCTCCAACCTTTCGGTTAACAGCCGATCGCGCTCGCCAACTGCGCCATGGAGACAGTCTTGCTCCACTCTCACTAACATCAGAACATATCTTCAACGCTATCAGCCCAAAGAAAAAAAAGCGGCGCACCACCCCCGGGTGGGCTCGAACCTCCATCCTTTCTGTTAACAGCCGATCGCGCTAGCCAATTGCGCCACGGAGACAGTCATGCTCCACTCTCACCACCATCAGAACATATCTTCAAAGCTATCAGCGCAAAGAAAAAAAAGCGACAAACCGTCCCCTGGTGGGCTCGAAACTCCAACCTTTCGGTTAACAGCCGATCGCGCTATCCAATTGCGCCACGGAGACAGTCCTGCTCCACTCACACCACCATCAGAACATATCTTCAAAGCTATCAGCTCAAAGAAAAAAAAGCGCCGCGATAGTACCGGGTGGGCTCTAAACTCCAAGCTTTCGGTTAACAGCCGATCGCGCTAGCCAATTGCGCCACGGAGACAGTCCTGCTCTACTCTCACCACCATCAGAACATATCTTCAAAGCTATCAGCCCAAAGAAAAAAAAGCAACACACCACTCCCGGGAGGGCTCGAACCTCCAACCTTTCGCTTAACAGCCGATCGCGCTAGCAAATTGCGCCACGGAGGCAGTCCTGCTATACTCTCACCCCCATCAGAACATATCTTCAAAGCTATCAGCCCAAAGAAAAAAAAGTGCCGCACCACCACCGGGTGGGCTCGAACCTCCAACTTTTCGGTTAACTGCAAATCGCGCTAGCCAACTGCGCCACGGAGACAGTCGTGCTCCACTCTCACCACCACCAGGACATTTCTTCAGAGCTATCAGCCCAAAGAAAAAGAAGCGCCGCACCACCACCAGGTGGGCTCAAACCTGCAACCTTTCAGTCAACAGCAGATCGCGCTAGCCAATTGCGCCACAGAGACAGTCGTGCTCCACTCTCACCACCATCAGAACATATCATCAAAGCTATCAGCGAAAAGAAAAAAAGCGACACACCGTCCCCGGGTGGGCTCAAACCTCCAACCTTTCGGTTAACAGCCGATCGCGCTAGCCGATTGCGCCACGGAGACAGTCTTGCTATACTCTCACCACCATCAGAACATATCTTCAAAGCTATCAGTCCAAAGAAAAAAAGCGCTGCACCACTCCGGGTGGGCTCGAACCTCCAACCTTTCGTCTAACAGCCGATCGCGCTAGCCAATTGCGCCACGGAGACAGTGAGGCTCCACTTTCACCACCATCAGAACATATCTTCAAAGCTATCAGCGCAAAAAAAAGCGACACACCGTCCCCAGTGGGCTCGAAACTCCAAGCTTTCGGTTAACAGCCGATCACGCTAGCCAATTGCGCAACGGAGACAGTCCAGCTCCACTCTCACCACCATCAGAACATATCTTCAAAGCTAACAGCCCAAAGAAAAAAAAGCGCCGCACTACCACCGGGTGGGCTCGAACCTCCAACCTTTCGGTTAACAGCCGATCGCGCTCGCCAATTGCGAGATGGAGACAGTCGTGCTCCACTCTCACTAACATCAGAACATATCTTCAAAGCTATCAGCCCAAAGAAAAAAAGCGGCGCACCACCCCCGGGTGGGCTCGAACCTCCATCCTTTCTGTTAACAGCCGATCGCGCTAGCTAATTGCGCCACGGAGACAGTCTTGCTCCACTCTCACCACCATCAGAACATATCTTCAAAGCTATCAGCTCAAAGAAAAAAAAGCTCCGCGCCGCTACCGGGTGGGCTCGAACCTCCAACCTTTCGGTTAACAGCCGATCGCGCTCGCCAATTGCGACATGGAGACAGTCGTGCTCCACTCTCACTAACATCAGAACATATCTTCAAAGCTATCAGCCCAAAGAAAAAAAGCGGCGCACCACCCCCGGGTGGGCTCGAACCTCCATCCTTTCTGTTAACAGCCGATCGCACTAGCTAAATGCGCCACGGAGACAGTCGTGCTCCACTCTCACCACCATCAGAACATATCTTCAAAGCTATCAGCTCAAAGAAAAAAAAGCGCCGCGCCGCTACCGGGTGGGCTCGAAACTCCAAGCTTTCGGTTAACAGCCGATCGCGCTAGCCAATTGCGCCATGGAGACAGTCCTGCTCTACTCTCACCACCATCAGAACATATCCTCAAAGCTATCAGCCCAAAGAAAAAAAGCACCGCACCACCACCGGGTGGGCTCGAACCTCAAACATTTTTGTTAACAGCCGATCGCGCTAGCCAATTTCGCCACGGAGACAGTCCTGCTCTACTCTCACCACCATCAGAACATATCTTCAAAGCTATCAGCTCAAAGAAAAAAAAGCGCCGCACCACTACCGGGTGGGCTCGAAACTCCAAGCTTTCAGTTAACAGCCGATCGCGCTAGCCAATTGCGCCATGGAGACAGTTCTGCTCCACTCTCACCACCATCAGAACATATCTTCAAAGCTATCAGCCCAAAGAAAAAAAGCGCCGCACCACCACCGGGTGGGCTCTAACCTCCAACCTTTCGGTTAACAGTCGACCGCGCTAGCAAATTGCGCCACGGAGACAGTCCTGCTTCACTCTCACCACCATCAGAACATATCTTCAAAGCTATCAGCCCATAGAAAAAAGCCAGCACCACCACCGGGTGTGCTCGAACCTCCAACCTTTCGGTTAACGGCCGAACGCGCTAGCCAATTGCGCAACGGAGACAGTCCTGCTCCACTCTAGCCACCATCAGAACATATCTTTAAATCTATCAGCCCTAAGAAAAAAAAGCAACACACCACTCCCGGGAGGGCTCGAACCTCCAACCTTTCGGTTAACAGCCGATCGCGCTAGCCAATGGCGCCACGGAGACAGTCCTGCTCCACGCTCATCACCGTCAGAACATTTCTTCAGAGCTATCAGCCCAAAGAAAAAAAGCGCCGCACCACCACCTGGTGGGCTCGAACCTCCATCCTTTACGTTAACAGCGGATCGCGCTAGCCAATTGGGCCACGGAGACAGTCGTGCTCCACTCTCACCAGCATTAGGACATATCTTCAAAGCTATCAGCGCAATGAAAAAAGCAACACACCACTCTCGAGAGGGCTCAAACCTCCAATTTTTCGGTTAACAGCCGAACGTGCTGGCCGATTGCGCCACGGAGACAGTCGTGCTCAGATCTCACCACCGTGAGAACATGTCTCTAAAGTTATCAGCGCAAAGAAAAAAGCAACACACCACTCCCAGGAGGGCTCGAACCTCCAACCTTTCGCTTAACAGCCGATCGCTCTAGCAAATTGCGCCACGGAGGCAGTCCTGCTATACTCTCACCCCCATCAGAACATATCTTCAAAGCTATCAGCCCAAAAAAAAAGTGCCGCACCACCACCGGGTGGGCTCGAACCTCCAACTTTTCGGTTAACTGCAAATCGCGCTAGCCAACTGCGCCACGGAGACAGTCGTGCTCCACTCTCACCACCGCAAGGACCTTTCTTCAGAGCTATCAGCCCAAAGAAAAAGAAGCGCCGCACCACCACCAGGTGGGCTCAAACCTCCAACATTTCAGTCAACAGCAGATCGCGCTAGCCAATTGCGCCACAGAGACAGTCGTGCTCCACTCTCACCACCATCAGAACATATCTTCAAAGCTATCAGCGAAAAGAAAAAAAAGCGACACACCGTCCCCGGGTTGGCACAAACCTCCAACCTCTCGGTTAACAGCCGATCGCGCTAGCCGATTGCGCCACGGAGACAGTCCTGCTATACTCTCACCACCATCAGAACATATCTTCAAAGCTATCAGTCCAAAGAAAAAAAACGCCGCACCACTCCGGGTGGGCTCGAACCTCCAACCTTTCGTCTAACAGCCGATCGCGCTAGCCAATTGCGCCACGGAGACAGTGAGGCTCCACTTTCACCACCATCAGAACATATCTTCAAAGCTATCAGCGCAAAAAAAGCGACACACCGTCTCCAGTGGGCTCGAAACTCCAAGCTTTCGGTTAACAGCCGATCACGCTAGCCAATTGCGCAACGGAGACAGTCCAGCTCCACTCTCACCACCATCAGAACATATCTTCAAAGCTATCAGCCCAAAGAAAAAAAAGCGCCGCCCTACCACCGGGTGGGCTCGAACCTCCAACCTTTCGGTTAACAGCCGATCGCGCTCGCCAATTGCGCCATGGAGACAGTCGTGCTCCACTCTCACTAACATCGGAACATATCTTCAAAGCTATCAGCCCAAAGAAAAAAAGCGGCGCACCACCCCCGGGTGGGCTCGAACCTCAATCCTTTCTGTTAACAGCCGATCGCGCTAGCCAATTGCGCCACGGAGACAGTCGTGCTCCACTCTCACCACCATCAGAACATATCTTCAAAGCTATCACCGCAAAGAAAAAAAAAGCGACACACCGTCCCCGGGTGGGCTCGAAACTCCAACCTTTCGGTTAACAGCCGATCGCGCTCGGCAATTGCGACATGGAGACAGTCGTGCTCCACTCTCACTAACATCAGAACATATCTTCAAAGCTATCAGCCCAAAGAAAAAAAAAGCGCCTCGCCGCTACCGGGTGGGCTCGAAACTGCAAGCTTTCGGTTAACAGCCGATCGCGCTATCCAATTGCGCCACGGAGACAGTCCTGCTCTACTCTCACCACCATCAGAACATATCTTCAAAGCTATCAGCCCAAAGAAAAAAAAGCGCCACATCACCACCGGGTGGGCTCGAACCTCAAACATTTTTGTTAACAGCCGATCGCGCTAGCCAATTGCGCCACGGAGACAGTCCTGCTCTACTCTCACCACCATCAGAACATATCTTCAAAGCTATCAGCTCAAAGAAAAAAAAGCGCCGCACCACTACCGGGTGGGCTCCAAACTCCAAGCTTTCAGTTAACAGCCGATCGCGCTAGCCAATTGCGCCATGAAGACAGTTCTGCTCCACTCTCACCACCATCAGAACATATCTTCAAAGCTATCAGCCCAAAGAAAAAAAGCGCCGCACCACCACCGGGTGGGCTCGAACCTCCAACCTTTCGGTTAACAGTCGACCGCGCTAGCCAATTGCGCCTCGGAGACAGTCCTGCTTCACTCTCACCACCATCAGAACATATCTTTAAATCTATCAGCCCAAAGAAAAAAAAGCAACACACCACTCCCGGGAGGGCTCGAACCTCCAACCTTTCGGTTAACAGCCGATCGCGCTAGCCAATGGCGCCACGGAGACAGTCCTGCTCCACGCTCATCACCGTCAGAACATTTCTTCAGAGCTATCAGCCCAAAGAAAAAAAGCGCCGCACCACCACCTGGTGGGCTCGAACCTCCAACCTTTACGTTAACAGCGGATCGCGCTAGCCAATTGGGCCATGGAGACAGTCGTGCTCCACTCTCACCAGCATTAGGACATATCTTCAGAGCTATCAGCGCAATGAAAAAAGCAACACACCACTCCCGGGAGGGCTCAAACCTCCAATTTTTCGGTTAACAGCCGAACGTGCTGGCCAATTGCGCCACGGAGACAGTCGTGCTCAGATCTCACCACCGTGAGAATATGTCTCTAAAGTTATCAGCGCAAAGAAAAAAGCAACACACCACTCCCAGGAGGGCTCGAACCTCCAACCTTTCGCTTAACAGCCGATCGCTCTAGCAAATTGCGCCACGGAGGCAGTCCTGCTATACTCTCACCCCCATCAGAACATATCTTCAAAGCTATCAGCCCAAAGAAAAAAAAGTGCCGCACCACCACCAGGTGGGCTCGAACCTCCAACTTTTCGGTTAACTGCAAATCGCGCTAGCCAACTGCGCCACGGAGACAGTCGTGCTCCACTCTCACCACCATCAGAACATATCTTCAAAGCTATCAGCTCAAAGAAAAAAAAGCGCCGCGCCGCTACCGGGTGGGCTCGAACCTCCATCCTTTCTGTTAACAGCCGATCGCGCTAGCCAATTGCGCCACTGAGACAGTCGTGCTCCACTCTCACCACCATCAGAACATATCTTCAAAGCTATCAGCGCAAAGAAAAAAAAAGCTACACACCGTCCCCGGGTGGGCTCGAAACTCCAACCTTTCGGTTAACAGCCGATCGCGCTAGCCAATTGCGCCACGGAGACAGTCCTGCTCCACTCTGACCACCATCAGAACATATCTTCAAAGCTATCAGCTCAAAGAAAAAAAAGCGCCGCGCCGCTACCGGGTGGGCTCGAAACTCCAAGCTTTCGGTTAACAGCCGATCGCGCTAGCCAATTGCGCCACGGAGACAGTCCTGCTCTACTCTCACCACCATCAGAACATATCTTCAAAGCTATCAGCCCAAAAAAAAGCGCCGCACCACCACCGGGTGGGCTCGAACCTCAAACATTTTTGTTAACAGTCGATCGCGCTAGCCAATTGCGCCACGGAGACAGTCCTGCTTCACTCTCACCACCATCAGAACATATCTTCAAAGCTATCAGCCCATAGAAAAATAAGCCCACACCACCACCGGGTGGGCTCGAACCTCCAACCTTTTGGTTAACAGCCGATCGCGCTAGCCAATATCGCCACGGAGAGAGTCGTGCTCCACTCTCACCACCATTAGAACATATTTTCAAAGCTATCAGCGCAAAGAAAAAAGCAACACACCACTCCCGGGAGGGCTCAAACCTCCAATTCTTTGGTTAAGTGCCGAACGGGCTAGCCAATTGTGCCACGGAGACAGTCGTGCTCAGATCTCACCACCGTGAGAACATGTCTCCAAAGTTATCAGCGCAAAAAAAAGCAGCACACCACTCCCGGCAGGGCTCGAACCTCCAACCTTTCGCTTAACAGCCGATCGCGCTAGCAAATTGCGCCACGGAGACAGTCCTGCTATACTCTCAATACCATCAGAACATATCTTCAAAGCTATCAGCCCAAAGAAAAAAAGTGCCGCACCACCACCGGGTGGGCTCGAACCTCCAACTTTTTGGTTAACTGCAAATCGCGCTAGCCAACTGCGCCACGGAGACACTCGTGCTCCACTCTCACCACCGTCCGAACATTTCTTCACAGCTATCAGCCCAAAAAAAAGAAGCGCCGCACCACCACCGGGTGGGCTCGAACCTGCAACCTTTCGGTCAACAGCAGATCGCGCTGGCCAATTGCGCCACGGAGACAGTCGTGCTCCACTCTCACCACCATCAGAACATATCTTCAAAGCTGTCAGCGAAAAGAAAAAAAAAGCGACACACCGTCCCCGGGTTGGATAAAACCTCCAACCTCTCGGTTAACAGCCGATCGCGCTGGACAATTGCGCCACGGAGACAGTGAGGCTCCACTTTTACCACCATCAGAACATATCTTCAAAGCTATCAGCGCAAAAAAAGCGACACACCGTCCCCAGTGGGCTCGAAACTCCAAGCTTTCGGTTAACAGCCGATCACGCTAGCCAATTGCGCAACGGAGACAGTCATGCTCTACTTTCACCACCATCAGAACATATCTTCAAAGCTATCACCGCAAAGAAAAAAAAGCACCGCACTACCACCGGGTGGGTTCGAACCTCCAACCTTTCGGTTAACTGCCGATCGCGCTCGCCAATTGCGTCATGGAGACAGTCGTTCTCCACTCTCACTAACATCAGAACATATCTTCAAAGCTGTCAGCCCAAAGAAAAAAAAGCGGCACACCACCCCCGGGTGGGCTCGAACCTCCATTCTTTCTGTTAACAGCCGATCGCGCTAGCCAATTGCGCCACGTAGACAGTCGCGCTCCACTCTCACAACCATCAGAACATATCTTCAAAGCTACCAGCGCAAAGAAAAAAAAGCGACACACCGTCCACGGGTGGGCTCGAAACTCCAACCTTTCGGTTAACAGCCGATCGCGCTAGCCAATTGCGCCACGGAGATAGTCCTGCTGCACTCTCACCACCATCAGAACATATCTTCAAAGCTATCAGCTCAAAGAAAAAAAAGCGCCGCGCCACTACCGGGTGGGCTCGAAACTCCAAGCTTTCGGTTAACAGCCGATCGCGCTAGTCAATTGCGCCACGGAGACAGTCCTGCTCTACTCTCACCACCATCAGAACATATCTTCAAAGCTGTAAGCCCAAAGAAAAAAAGCGCCGCACCGCCACCGGGTGGGCTCGAACCTCAAACCTTTTGGTTAACAGTCGATCGCGCTAGCCAATTGCGCCATGGAGACAGTCCTGCTTCACTCTCACCACCATCAGAACATATCTTCAAAGCTATCAGCCCATAGAAAAATAAGCCCACACCACCACCGGGTTGGCTCGAACCTCCAACCTTTCGGTCAACAGCAGATCGCGCTAGCCAATTGCGCCACGGACACAGTCGTGCTCCACTCTCACCACCATCAGAACATATCTTCAAAGCTATCAGCGAAAAAAAAAGCGACACACCGTCCCCGGGTTGGCTCAAACCTCCAACCTCTCGGTTACCAGCCGATCGCGCAAGCCAATTGCGCCACGGAGACAGTCCTGCTACACTCTCACCACCATCAGAACATATCTTCAAAGCTATCAGCCCAAAGAAAAAAAGCGCCGCACCACCCCCGGGTGGGCTCGAACCTTCAACCTTTCGGCTAACAGCCGATCGCGCTAGCCATTTGCGCCACGGAGACAGTCGTGCTCCACTTTCACCACCATCAGAACATATCTTCAAAGCTATCAGCCCAAAGAAAAAAAGCGCCGCACCACCCCCGGGTGGGCTCCAACCTCCAACCTTTCGGCTAACAGCCGATCGCGCTAGCCAATCGCGCCACGGAGACAGTCATGCTCTACTTTCACCACCATCAAAACATATCTTCAAAGCTATCACCGCAAAGAAAAAAAAGCGACACACCGTCCCCGGGTGGGCACGAAACTCCAAGCTTTCGGTAGACAGCCGATCACGCTAGCCAATTGCGCCACGGAGACAGTCATGCTCCACTCTCACCACCATCAGAACATATCTTCAAAGCTATCAGCCCAAAGAAAAAAAAAGTGCCGCACTACCACCGGGTGGGCTCGAACCTCCAAACTTTACGTTAACAGCGGATCGCGCTAGCCAATTGGGCCACGGAGACAGTCGTGCTCCACTCTCACCACCATTAGAACATATCTTCAAAGCTATCAGCGCAAAGAAAAAAAGCGCCGCACCACCCCCGGGAGGGCTCAAACCTCCAAATTTTCGGTTAACAGCCGATCGCGCTAGCCATTTGCGCCACGGAGACAGTCGTGCTCCACTTTCACCACCATCAGAACATATCTTCAAAGCTATCAGCCCAAAGAAAAAAAGCGCCGCACCACCCCCGGGTGGGCTCCAACCTCCAACCTTTCGGCTAACAGCCGATCGCGCTAGCTAATTGCGCCACGGAGACAGTCATGCTCTACTTTCACCACCATCAGAACATATCTTCAAAGCTATCACCGCAAAGAAAAAAAAAGCGACACACCGTCCCCGGGTGGGCACGAAACTCCAATCTTTCGGTAGACAGCCGATCACGCTAGCCAATTGCGCCACGGAGACAGTCATGCTCCACTCTCACCACCATCAGAACATATCTTCAAAGCTATCAGCCCAAAGAAAAAAAAGCGCTGCACTACCACCGGGTGGGCTCTAACCTCCAACCTTTCGGTTAACAGCCGATCGCGCTCGCCTATTGCGCCATGGAGACAGTCGTGCTCCACTCTCACCAACATCAGAACATATCTTCAAAGCTATCAGCCCAAAGAAAAAAAAGCGCCGCACCACCCCCGGCCGGGCTCGAACCTCCATCCTTTCTGTTAACAGCCGATCGCGATAGCCAATTGCGTCACGGAGACAGTCGTGCTCCACTCTCACCACCATTAGAACATATCTTCAAAGCAATCAGCGCAAAGAAAAAAAAAGCGACACACCGTCCTCGGGTGGGCTCGAAAGTCCAAGCTTTCGGTTAACAGCCGATCACGCTAGCCAATTGCGCAACGGAGACAGTCATGCTCGACTTTCACCACCATCAGAACATATCTTCAAAGCTATCACCACAAAGAAAAAAAAGCGACACACCGTTCCCGGGTGGGCTCGAAACTCCAAGCTTTCGGTTAACAGCCGATCACGCTAACCAATTGCGTCATGGAGACAGTCGTTCTCCACTCTCACTAACATCAGAACATATCTTCAAAGCTGTCAGCCCAAAGAAAAAAAAGCGGCGCACCACCCCCGGGTGGGCTCGAACCTCCATCCTTTCTGTTAACAGCCGATCGCGCTAGCCAATTGCGCCACGTAGACAGTCGTGCTCCACTCTCACAACCATCAGAACATATCTTCAAAGCTACCAGCGCAAAGAAAAAAAAGCGACACACCATCCACGGGTGGGCTCGAAACTCCAACCTTTCGGTTAACAGCCGATCGCGCTAGCCAATTGCGCCACGGAGATAGTCCTGCTGCACTCTCACCACCATCAGAACATATCTTCAAAGCTATCAGCTCAAAGAAAAAAAAGCGCCGCGCCACTACCGGGTGGGCTCGAAACTCCAAGCTTTCGGTTAACAGCCGATCGCGCTAGCCATTTGCGCCACGGAGACAGTCGTGCTCCACTTTCACCACCATCAGAACATATCTTCAAAGCTATCAGCCCAAAGAAAAAAAGCGCCGCACCACCCCCGGGTGGGCTCCAACCTCCAACCTTTCGGCTAACAGCCGATCGCGCTAGCTAATTGCGCCACGGAGACAGTCATGCTCTACTTTCACCACCATCAGAACATATCTTCAAAGCTATCACCGCAAAGAAAAAAAAAGCGACACACCGTCCCCGGGTGGGCACGAAACTCCAATCTTTCGGTAGACAGCCGATCACGCTAGCCAATTGCGCCACGGAGACAGTCATGCTCCACTCTCACCACCATCAGAACATATCTTCAAAGCTATCAGCCCAAAGAAAAAAAAGCGCTGCACTACCACCGGGTGGGCTCTAACCTCCAACCTTTCGGTTAACAGCCGATCGCGCTCGCCTATTGCGCCATGGAGACAGTCGTGCTCCACTCTCACCAACATCAGAACATATCTTCAAAGCTATCAGCCCAAAGAAAAAAAAGCGCCGCACCACCCCCGGCCGGGCTCGAACCTCCATCCTTTCTGTTAACAGCCGATCGCGATAGCCAATTGCGTCACGGAGACAGTCGTGCTCCACTCTCACCACCATTAGAACATATCTTCAAAGCAATCAGCGCAAAGAAAAAAAAAGCGACACACCGTCCTCGGGTGGGCTCGAAAGTCCAAGCTTTCGGTTAACAGCCGATCACGCTAGCCAATTGCGCAACGGAGACAGTCATGCTCGACTTTCACCACCATCAGAACATATCTTCAAAGCTATCACCACAAAGAAAAAAAAGCGACACACCGTTCCCGGGTGGGCTCGAAACTCCAAGCTTTCGGTTAACAGCCGATCACGCTAACCAATTGCGTCATGGAGACAGTCGTTCTCCACTCTCACTAACATCAGAACATATCTTCAAAGCTGTCAGCCCAAAGAAAAAAAAGCGGCGCACCACCCCCGGGTGGGCTCGAACCTCCATCCTTTCTGTTAACAGCCGATCGCGCTAGCCAATTGCGCCACGTAGACAGTCGTGCTCCACTCTCACAACCATCAGAACATATCTTCAAAGCTACCAGCGCAAAGAAAAAAAAGCGACACACCATCCACGGGTGGGCTCGAAACTCCAACCTTTCGGTTAACAGCCGATCGCGCTAGCCAATTGCGCCACGGAGATAGTCCTGCTGCACTCTCACCACCATCAGAACATATCTTCAAAGCTATCAGCTCAAAGAAAAAAAAGCGCCGCGCCACTACCGGGTGGGCTCGAAACTCCAAGCTTTCGGTTAACAGCCGATCGCGCTAGCCAATTGCGCCACGGAGACAGTCCTGCTCTACTCTCACCACCATCAGAACATATCTTCAAAGCTATCAGCCCAAAGAAAAAAAGCGCCGCATCACCACCGGGTGGGCTCGAACCTCAAACCTTTTGGTTAACAGTCGATCGCGCTAGCCAATTGCGCCACGGAGACAGTCCTGCTTCACTCTCACCACCATCAGAACATATCTTCAAAGCTATCAGCCCATAGAAAAATAAGCCCACACCACCACCGGGTGAGCTCGAACCTCCAACCTTTCGGTCAACAGCAGATCGCGCTAGCCAATTGCGCCACGGACACAGTCGTGCTCCACTCTCACCACCATCAGAACATATCTTCAAAGCTATCAGCGAAAAAAGAAAGCGACACACCGTCCCCGGGTGGGCTCAAACCTCCAACCTCTCGGTTACCAGCCGATCTCGCAAGCCAATTGCGCCACGGAGACAGTCCTGCTACACTCTCACCACCATCAGAACATATCTTCAAAGCTATCAGCCCAAAGAAAAAAAGCGCCGCACCACCCCCGGGTGGGCTCGAACCTCCAACCTTTCGGCTAACAGCCGATCGCGCTAGCCATTTGCGCCACGGAGACAGTCGTGCTCCACTTTCACCACCATCAGAACATATCTTCAAAGCTATCAGCCCAAAGAAAAAAAGCGCGGCACCACCCCCGGGTGGGCTCCAACCTCCAACCTTTCGGCTAACAGCCGATCGCGCTAGCCAATTGCGCCACGGAGACAGTCATGCTCTACTTTCACCACCATCAGAACATATCTTCAAAGCTATCACCGCAAAGAAAAAAAAGCGACACACCGTCCCCGGGTGGGCACGAAACTCCAAGCTTTCGGTAGACCGCCGATCACGCTAGCCAATTGCGCCACGGAGACAGTCATGCTCCACTCTCACCACCATCAGAACGTATCTTCAAAGCTATCAGCCCAAAGAAGAAAAAAGCGCCGCACTACCACCGGGTGGGCTCTAACCTCCAACCTTTCGGTTAACAGCCGATCGCGCTCGCCAATTGCGCCATGGAGACAGTCGTGCTCCACTCTCACCAACATCAGAACATATCTTCAAAGCTATCAGCCCAAAGAAAAAAAAGCGCCGCACCACCCCCGGCCGGGCTCGAACCTCCATCCTTTCTGTTAACAGCCGATCGCGATAGCCAATTGCGTCACGGAGACAGTCGTGCTCCACTCTCACCACCATTAGAACATATCTTCAAAGCAATCAGCGCAAAGAAAAAAAAAGCGACACACCGTCCTCGGGTGGGCTCGAAACTCCAACTTTTCGGTTAACAGCCGATCGCGCTAGCCAATTGCGCCACGGAGACAGTTCTGCTCTACTCTCACCCCCATCAGAACATATCTTCAAAGCTATCAGCTCAAAGAAAAAAAAAGCGCCGCACCACTACCGGGTGGGCTCGAAACTCCAAGCTTTGAGTTAACAGCCGATCGCGCTAGCCAATTGCGCCACGGAGACTGTCCTGCTCCACTCTCACCACCATCAGAACATATCTTCAAAGCTATCAGCCCAAAAAAAAAGCACCGCACCACCACCGGGTGGGCTCGAACCTCCAACCTTTCGGTTAACAGTCGATCGCGCTAGCCAATTGCGCCACGGAGACAGTCGTGCTTCACTCTCACCACCATCAGAACATATCTTCAAAGCTATCAGCCCATAGAAAAAAGCCCGCACCACCACCGGGTGTGCTCGAACCTCCAACGTTTCGGTTAACGGCCGAACGCGCTAGCCAATTGCGCCACGGAGACAGTCCTGCTCCACTCTAGCCACCATCAGAACATATCTTTAAAGCTATCAGCCCAAAGAAAAAAAAGCAACACACCACTCCCGGGAGGGCTCGAACCTCCAACCTTTCGGTTAACAGCCGATTGCGCTAGCCAATTGCGCCACGGAGACAGTCGTGCTCCACTCTCACCACCATCAGAACATTTCTTCGGAGCTATCAGCCCAAAGAAAAAAAAGCGCCGCACCACCACCGGGTGGGCTCGAACCTCCAACCTTTCGGTTAACAGCCGATCGCGCTAGCCAATGGCGCCACGGAGACAGTCGTGCTCCACGCTCACCACCGTCAGAACATTTCTTCAGAGCTATCAGCCCAAAGAAAAAAAAGCGCCGCACCAACACCTGGTGGGCTCGAACCTCCAAACTTTACGTTAACAGCCGATCGCGCTAGCCAATTGCGCCACGGAGACAGTCATGCTCTACTTTCACCACCATCAGAACATATCTTCAAAGCTATCACCGCAAAGAAAAAAAAGCGACACACCGTCCCCGGGTGGGCACGAAACTCCAAGCTTTCGGTAGACAGCCGATCACGCTAGCCAATTGCGCCACGGAGACAGTCATGCTCCACTCTCACCACCATCGGAACATATCTTCAAAGCTATCAGCCCAAAGAAAAAAAAAAGCGCCGCACTACCACCGGGTGGGCTCTAACCTCCAACCTTTCGGTTAACAGCCGATCGCGCTCGCCAATTGCGCCATGGAGACAGTCGTGCTCCACTCTCACCAACATCAGAACTTATCTTCAAAGCTATCAGCCCAAAGAAAAAAAAGCGCCGCACCACCCCCGGCCGGGCTCGAACCTCCATCCTTTCTGTTAACAGCCGATCGCGATAGCCAATTGCGTCACGGAGACAGTCGTGCTCCACTCTCACCACCATTAGAACATATCTTCAAAGCAATCAGCGCAAAGAAAAAAAAAGCGACACACCGTCCTCGGGTGGGCTCGAAACTCCAACTTTTCGGTTAACAGCCGATCGCGCTAGCCAATTGCGCCACGGAGACAGTCCTGCTCTACTCTCACCACCATCAGAACATATCTTCAAAGCTATCAGCTCAAAGAAAAAAAAGCGCCGCACCACTACCGGGTGGGCTCGAAACTCCAAGCTTTGAGTTAACAGCCGATCGCGCTAGCCAATTGCGCTACGGAGACAGTCCTGCTCCACTCTCACCACCATCAGAACATATCTTCAAAGCTATCAGCCCAAAAAAGCACCGCACCACCACCGGGTGGGCTCGAACCTCCAACCTTTCGGTTAACAGTCGATCGCGCTAGCCAATTGCGCCACGGAGACAGTCCTGCTTCACTCTCACCACCATCAGAACATATGTTCAAAGCTATCAGCCCATAAAAAAAAGCCCGCACCACCACCGGGTGTGCTCGAACCTCCAACCTTTCGGTTAACGGCCGAACGCGCTAGCCAATTGCGCCACGGAGACAGTCCTGCTCCACTCTAGCCAGCATCAGAACATATCTTTAAAGCTATCAGCCCAAAGAAAAAAAAGCAACACACCACTCCCGGGAGGGCTCGAACCTCCAACCTTTCGGTTAACAGCCGATTGCGCTAGCCAATTGCGCCACGGAGACAGTCGTGCTCCACTCTCACCACCATCAGAACATTTCTTCGGAGCTATCAGCCCAAAGAAAAAAAAGCGCCGCACCACCACCGGGTGGGCTCGAACCTCCAACCTTTCGGTTAACAGCCGATCGCGCTAGCCAATGGCGCCACGGAGACAGTCGTGCTCCACGCTCACCACAGTCAGAACATTTCTTCAGAGCTCTCAGCCCAAAGAAAAAAAAGCGCCGCACCAACACCTGGTGGGCTCAAACCTCCAAACTTTACGTTAACAGCGGATCGCGCTAGCCAATTGGGCCACGGAGACAGTCGTGCTCCACTCTCACCAACATCAGAACATATCTTCAAAGTTATCAGCCCAAAGAAAAAAAAGCGCCGCACCACCCCCGGCCGGGCTCGAACCTCCATCCTTTCTGTTAACAGCCGATCGCGATAGCCAATTGCGTCACGGAGACAGTCGTGCTCCACTCTCACCACCATTAGAACAGATCTTCAAAGCAATCAGCGCAAAGAAAAAAAAAGCGACACACCGTCCTCGGGTGGGCTCGAAACTCCAACTTTTCGGTTAACAGCCGATCGCGCTAGCCAATTGCGCCACGGAGACAGTCCTGCTCTACTCTCACCACCATCAGAACATATCTTCAAAGCTATCAGCTCAAAGAAAAAAAAGCGCCGCACCACTACCGGGTGGGCTCGAAACTCCAAGCTTTGAGTTAACAGCCGATCGCGCTAGCCAATCGCGCCACGGAGACAGTCCTGCTCCACTCTCACCACCATCAGAACATATCTTCAAAGCTATCAGCCCAAAAAAAGCACCGCACCACCACCGGGTGGGCTCGAACCTCCAACCTTTCGGTTAACAGTCGATCGCGCTAGCCAATTGCGCCACGGAGACAGTCCTGCTTCACTCTCACCACCATCAGAACATATCTTCAAAGCTATCGGCCCATAGAAAAAAGCCCGCACCACCACCGGGTGAGCTCGAACCTCCAACCTTTCGGTTAACAGCCGATCGCGCTAGTCAATTGCGCCACGGAGACAGTCCTGCTCTACTCTCACCACCATCAGAACATATCTTCAAAGCTGTAAGCCCAAAGAAAAAAAGCGCCGCACCGCCACCGGGTGGGCTCGAACCTCAAACCTTTTGGTTAACAGTCGATCGCGCTAGCCAATTGCGCCATGGAGACAGTCCTGCTTCACTCTCACCACCATTAGAACAGATCTTCAAAGCAATCAGCGCAAAGAAAAAAAAAGCGACACACCGTCCTCGGGTGGGCTCGAAACTCCAACTTTTCGGTTAACAGCCGATCGCGCTAGCCAATTGCGCCACGGAGACAGTCCTGCTCTACTCTCACCACCATCAGAACATATCTTCAAAGCTATCAGCTCAAAGAAAAAAAAGCGCCGCACCACTACCGGGTGGGCTCGAAACTCCAAGCTTTGAGTTAACAGCCGATCGCGCTAGCCAATCGCGCCACGGAGACAGTCCTGCTCCACTCTCACCACCATCAGAACATATCTTCAAAGCTATCAGCCCAAAAAAAGCACCGCACCACCACCGGGTGGGCTCGAACCTCCAACCTTTCGGTTAACAGCCGATCGCGCTAGCCAATTGCGCCACGGAGATAGTCCTGCTGCACTCTCACCACCATCAGAACATATCTTCAAAGCTATCAGCTCAAAGAACAAAAAGCGCCGCGCCACTACCGGGTGGGCTCGAAACTCCAAGCTTTCGGTTAACAGCCGATCGCGCTAGTCAATTGCGCCACGGAGACAGTCCTGCTCTACTCTCACCACCATCAGAACATATCTTCAAAGCTGTAAGCCCAAAGAAAAAAAGCGCCGCACCGCCACCGGGTGGGCTCGAACCTCAAACCTTTTGGTTAACAGTCGATCGCGCTAGCCAATTGCGCCATGGAGACAGTCCTGCTTCACTCTCACCACCATCAGAACATATCTTCAAAGCTATCAGCCCATAGAAAAATAAGCCCACACCACCACCGGGTTGGCTCGAACCTCCAACCTTTCGGTCAACAGCAGATCGCGCTAGCCAATTGCGCCACGGACACAGTCGTGCTCCACTCTCACCACCATCAGAACATATCTTCAAAGCTATCAGCGAAAAAAAAAGCGACACACCGTCCCCGGGTTGGCTCAAACCTCCAACCTCTCGGTTACCAGCCGATCGCGCAAGCCAATTGCGCCACGGAGACAGTCCTGCTACACTCTCACCACCATCAGAACATATCTTCAAAGCTATCAGCCCAAAGAAAAAAAGCGCCGCACCACCCCCGGGTGGGCTCGAACCTTCAACCTTTCGGCTAACAGCCGATCGCGCTAGCCATTTGCGCCACGGAGACAGTCGTGCTCCACTTTCACCACCATCAGAACATATCTTCAAAGCTATCAGCCCAAAGAAAAAAAGCGCCGCACCACCCCCGGGTGGGCTCCAACCTCCAACCTTTCGGCTAACAGCCGATCGCGCTAGCCAATCGCGCCACGGAGACAGTCATGCTCTACTTTCACCACCATCAGAACATATCTTCAAAGCTATCACCGCAAAGAAAAAAAAGCGACACACCGTCCCCGGGTGGGCACGAAACTCCAAGCTTTCGGTAGACAGCCGATCACGCTAGCCAATTGCGCCACGGAGACAGTCATGCTCCACTCTCACCACCATCAGAACATATCTTCAAAGCTATCAGCCCAAAGAAAAAAAAAGTGCCGCACTACCACCGGGTGGGCTCGAACCTCCAAACTTTACGTTAACAGCGGATCGCGCTAGCCAATTGGGCCACGGAGACAGTCGTGCTCCACTCTCACCACCATTAGAACATATCTTCAAAGCTATCAGCGCAAAGAAAAAAAGCGCCGCACCACCCCCGGGAGGGCTCAAACCTCCAAATTTTCGGTTAACAGCCGATCGCGCTAGCCATTTGCGCCACGGAGACAGTCGTGCTCCACTTTCACCACCATCAGAACATATCTTCAAAGCTATCAGCCCAAAGAAAAAAAGCGCCGCACCACCCCCGGGTGGGCTCCAACCTCCAACCTTTCGGCTAACAGCCGATCGCGCTAGCTAATTGCGCCACGGAGACAGTCATGCTCTACTTTCACCACCATCAGAACATATCTTCAAAGCTATCACCGCAAAGAAAAAAAAAGCGACACACCGTCCCCGGGTGGGCACGAAACTCCAATCTTTCGGTAGACAGCCGATCACGCTAGCCAATTGCGCCACGGAGACAGTCATGCTCCACTCTCACCACCATCAGAACATATCTTCAAAGCTATCAGCCCAAAGAAAAAAAAGCGCTGCACTACCACCGGGTGGGCTCTAACCTCCAACCTTTCGGTTAACAGCCGATCGCGCTCGCCTATTGCGCCATGGAGACAGTCGTGCTCCACTCTCACCAACATCAGAACATATCTTCAAAGCTATCAGCCCAAAGAAAAAAAAGCGCCGCACCACCCCCGGCCGGGCTCGAACCTCCATCCTTTCTGTTAACAGCCGATCGCGATAGCCAATTGCGTCACGGAGACAGTCGTGCTCCACTCTCACCACCATTAGAACATATCTTCAAAGCAATCAGCGCAAAGAAAAAAAAAGCGACACACCGTCCTCGGGTGGGCTCGAAAGTCCAAGCTTTCGGTTAACAGCCGATCACGCTAGCCAATTGCGCAACGGAGACAGTCATGCTCGACTTTCACCACCATCAGAACATATCTTCAAAGCTATCACCACAAAGAAAAAAAAGCGACACACCGTTCCCGGGTGGGCTCGAAACTCCAAGCTTTCGGTTAACAGCCGATCACGCTAACCAATTGCGTCATGGAGACAGTCGTTCTCCACTCTCACTAACATCAGAACATATCTTCAAAGCTGTCAGCCCAAAGAAAAAAAAGCGGCGCACCACCCCCGGGTGGGCTCGAACCTCCATCCTTTCTGTTAACAGCCGATCGCGCTAGCCAATTGCGCCACGTAGACAGTCGTGCTCCACTCTCACAACCATCAGAACATATCTTCAAAGCTACCAGCGCAAAGAAAAAAAAGCGACACACCATCCACGGGTGGGCTCGAAACTCCAACCTTTCGGTTAACAGCCGATCGCGCTAGCCAATTGCGCCACGGAGATAGTCCTGCTGCACTCTCACCACCATCAGAACATATCTTCAAAGCTATCAGCTCAAAGAAAAAAAAGCGCCGCGCCACTACCGGGTGGGCTCGAAACTCCAAGCTTTCGGTTAACAGCCGATCGCGCTAGCCATTTGCGCCACGGAGACAGTCGTGCTCCACTTTCACCACCATCAGAACATATCTTCAAAGCTATCAGCCCAAAGAAAAAAAGCGCCGCACCACCCCCGGGTGGGCTCCAACCTCCAACCTTTCGGCTAACAGCCGATCGCGCTAGCTAATTGCGCCACGGAGACAGTCATGCTCTACTTTCACCACCATCAGAACATATCTTCAAAGCTATCACCGCAAAGAAAAAAAAAGCGACACACCGTCCCCGGGTGGGCACGAAACTCCAATCTTTCGGTAGACAGCCGATCACGCTAGCCAATTGCGCCACGGAGACAGTCATGCTCCACTCTCACCACCATCAGAACATATCTTCAAAGCTATCAGCCCAAAGAAAAAAAAGCGCTGCACTACCACCGGGTGGGCTCTAACCTCCAACCTTTCGGTTAACAGCCGATCGCGCTCGCCTATTGCGCCATGGAGACAGTCGTGCTCCACTCTCACCAACATCAGAACATATCTTCAAAGCTATCAGCCCAAAGAAAAAAAAGCGCCGCACCACCCCCGGCCGGGCTCGAACCTCCATCCTTTCTGTTAACAGCCGATCGCGATAGCCAATTGCGTCACGGAGACAGTCGTGCTCCACTCTCACCACCATTAGAACATATCTTCAAAGCAATCAGCGCAAAGAAAAAAAAAGCGACACACCGTCCTCGGGTGGTCTCGAAAGTCCAAGCTTTCGGTTAACAGCCGATCACGCTAGCCAATTGCGCAACGGAGACAGTCATGCTCGACTTTCACCACCATCAGAACATATCTTCAAAGCTATCACCACAAAGAAAAAAAAGCGACACACCGTTCCCGGGTGGGCTCGAAACTCCAAGCTTTCGGTTAACAGCCGATCACGCTAACCAATTGCGTCATGGAGACAGTCGTTCTCCACTCTCACTAACATCAGAACATATCTTCAAAGCTGTCAGCCCAAAGAAAAAAAAGCGGCGCACCACCCCCGGGTGGGCTCGAACCTCCATCCTTTCTGTTAACAGCCGATCGCGCTAGCCAATTGCGCCACGTAGACAGTCGTGCTCCACTCTCACAACCATCAGAACATATCTTCAAAGCTACCAGCGCAAAGAAAAAAAAGCGACACACCATCCACGGGTGGGCTCGAAACTCCAACCTTTCGGTTAACAGCCGATCGCGCTAGCCAATTGCGCCACGGAGATAGTCCTGCTGCACTCTCACCACCATCAGAACATATCTTCAAAGCTATCAGCTCAAAGAAAAAAAAGCGCCGCGCCACTACCGGGTGGGCTCGAAACTCCAAGCTTTCGGTTAACAGCCGATCGCGCTAGCCAATTGCGCCACGGAGACAGTCCTGCTCTACTCTCACCACCATCAGAACATATCTTCAAAGCTATCAGCCCAAAGAAAAAAAGCGCCGCATCACCACCGGGTGGGCTCGAACCTCAAACCTTTTGGTTAACAGTCGATCGCGCTAGCCAATTGCGCCACGGAGACAGTCCTGCTTCACTCTCACCACCATCAGAACATATCTTCAAAGCTATCAGCCCATAGAAAAATAAGCCCACACCACCACCGGGTGAGCTCGAACCTCCAACCTTTCGGTCAACAGCAGATCGCGCTAGCCAATTGCGCCACGGACACAGTCGTGCTCCACTCTCACCACCATCAGAACATATCTTCAAAGCTATCAGCGAAAAAAGAAAGCGACACACCGTCCCCGGGTGGGCTCAAACCTCCAGCCTCTCGGTTACCAGCCGATCTCGCAAGCCAATTGCGCCACGGAGACAGTCCTGCTACACTCTCACCACCATCAGAACATATCTTCAAAGCTATCAGCCCAAAGAAAAAAAGCGCCGCACCACCCCCGGGTGGGCTCGAACCTCCAACCTTTCGGCTAACAGCCGATCGCGCTAGCCATTTGCGCCACGGAGACAGTCGTGCTCCACTTTCACCACCATCAGAACATATCTTCAAAGCTATCAGCCCAAAGAAAAAAAGCGCGGCACCACCCCCGGGTGGGCTCCAACCTCCAACCTTTCGGCTAACAGCCGATCGCGCTAGCCAATTGCGCCACGGAGACAGTCATGCTCTACTTTCACCACCATCAGAGCATATCTTCAAAGCTATCACCGCAAAGAAAAAAAAGCGACACACCGTCCCCGGGTGGGCACGAAACTCCAAGCTTTCGGTAGACCGCCGATCACGCTAGCCAATTGCGCCACGGAGACAGTCATGCTCCACTCTCACCACCATCAGAGCGTATCTTCAAAGCTATCAGCCCAAAGAAGAAAAAAGCGCCGCACTACCACCGGGTGGGCTCTAACCTCCAACCTTTCGGTTAACAGCCGATCGCGCTCGCCAATTGCGCCATGGAGACAGTCGTGCTCCACTCTCACCAACATCAGAACATATCTTCAAAGCTATCAGCCCAAAGAAAAAAAAGCGCCGCACCACCCCCGGCCGGGCTCGAACCTCCATCCTTTCTGTTAACAGCCGATCGCGATAGCCAATTGCGTCACGGAGACAGTCGTGCTCCACTCTCACCACCATTAGAACATATCTTCAAAGCAATCAGCGCAAAGAAAAAAAAAGCGACACACCGTCCTCGGGTGGGCTCGAAACTCCAACTTTTCGGTTAACAGCCGATCGCGCTAGCCAATTGCGCCACGGAGACAGTTCTGCTCTACTCTCACCCCCATCAGAACATATCTTCAAAGCTATCAGCTCAAAGAAAAAAAAAGCGCCGCACCACTACCGGGTGGGCTCGAAACTCCAAGCTTTGAGTTAACAGCCGATCGCGCTAGCCAATTGCGCCACGGAGACTGTCCTGCTCCACTCTCACCACCATCAGAACATATCTTCAAAGCTATCAGCCCAAAAAAAAAGCACCGCACCACCACCGGGTGGGCTCGAACCTCCAACCTTTCGGTTAACAGTCGATCGCGCTAGCCAATTGCGCCACGGAGACAGTCGTGCTTCACTCTCACCACCATCAGAACATATCTTCAAAGCTATCAGCCCATAGAAAAAAGCCCGCACCACCACCGGGTGTGCTCGAACCTCCAATGTTTCGGTTAACGGCCGAACGCGCTAGCCAATTGCGCCACGGAGACAGTCCTGCTCCACTCTAGCCACCATCAGAACATATCTTTAAAGCTATCAGCCCAAAGAAAAAAAAGCAACACACCACTCCCGGGAGGGCTCGAACCTCCAACCTTTCGGTTAACAGCCGATTGCGCTAGCCAATTGCGCCACGGAGACAGTCGTGCTCCACTCTCACCACCATCAGAACATTTCTTCGGAGCTATCAGCCCAAAGAAAAAAAAGCGCCGCACCACCACCGGGTGGGCTCGAACCTCCAACCTTTCGGTTAACAGCCGATCGCGCTAGCCAATGGCGCCACGGAGACAGTCGTGCTCCACGCTCACCACCGTCAGAACATTTCTTCAGAGCTATCAGCCCAAAGAAAAAAAAGCGCCGCACCAACACCTGGTGGGCTCGAACCTCCAAACTTTACGTTAACAGCCGATCGCGCTAGCCAATTGCGCCACGGAGACAGTCATGCTCTACTTTCACCACCATCAGAACATATCTTCAAAGCTATCACCGCAAAGAAAAAAAAGCGACACACCGTCCCCGGGTGGGCACGAAACTCCAAGCTTTCGGTAGACAGCCGATCACGCTAGCCAATTGCGCCACGGAGACAGTCATGCTCCACTCTCACCACCATCGGAACATATCTTCAAAGCTATCAGCCCAAAGAAAAAAAAAAGCGCCGCACTACCACCGGGTGGGCTCTAACCTCCAACCTTTCGGTTAACAGCCGATCGCGCTCGCCAATTGCGCCATGGAGACAGTCGTGCTCCACTCTCACCAACATCAGAACATATCTTCAAAGCTATCAGCCCAAAGAAAAAAAAGCGCCGCACCACCCCCGGCCGGGCTCGAACCTCCATCCTTTCTGTTAACAGCCGATCGCGATAGCCAATTGCGTCACGGAGACAGTCGTGCTCCACTCTCACCACCATTAGAACATATCTTCAAAGCAATCAGCGCAAAGAAAAAAAAAGCGACACACCGTCCTCGGGTGGGCTCGAAACTCCAACTTTTCGGTTAACAGCCGATCGCGCTAGCCAATTGCGCCACGGAGACAGTCCTGCTCTACTCTCACCACCATCAGAACATATCTTCAAAGCTATCAGCTCAAAGAAAAAAAAGCGCCGCACCACTACCGGGTGGGCTCGAAACTCCAAGCTTTGAGTTAACAGCCGATCGCGCTAGCCAATTGCGCTACGGAGACAGTCCTGCTCCACTCTCACCACCATCAGAACATATCTTCAAAGCTATCAGCCCAAAAAAGCACCGCACCACCACCGGGTGGGCTCGAACCTCCAACCTTTCGGTTAACAGTCGATCGCGCTAGCCAATTGCGCCACGGAGACAGTCCTGCTTCACTCTCACCACCATCAGAACATATGTTCAAAGCTATCAGCCCATAAAAAAAAGCCCGCACCACCACCGGGTGTGCTCGAACCTCCAACCTTTCGGTTAACGGCCGCACGCGCTAGCCAATTGCGCCACGGAGACAGTCCTGCTCCACTCTAGCCAGCATCAGAACATATCTTTAAAGCTATCAGCCCAAAGAAAAAAAAGCAACACACCACTCCCGGGAGGGCTCGAACCTCCAACCTTTCGGTTAACAGCCGATTGCGCTAGCCAATTGCGCCACGGAGACAGTCGTGCTCCACTCTCACCACCATCAGAACATTTCTTCGGAGCTATCAGCCCAAAGAAAAAAAAGCGCCGCACCACCACCGGGTGGGCTCGAACCTCCAACCTTTCGGTTAACAGCCGATCGCGCTAGCCAATGGCGCCACGGAGACAGTCGTGCTCCACGCTCACCACAGTCAGAACATTTCTTCAGAGCTCTCAGCCCAAAGAAAAAAAAGCGCCGCACCAACACCTGGTGGGCTCAAACCTCCAAACTTTACGTTAACAGCGGATCGCGCTAGCCAATTGGGCCACGGAGACAGTCGTGCTCCACTCTCACCAACATCAGAACATATCTTCAAAGTTATCAGCCCAAAGAAAAAAAAGCGCCGCACCACCCCCGGCCGGGCTCGAACCTCCATCCTTTCTGTTAACAGCCGATCGCGATAGCCAATTGCGTCACGGAGACAGTCGTGCTCCACTCTCACCACCATTAGAACAGATCTTCAAAGCAATCAGCGCAAAGAAAAAAAAAGCGACACACCGTCCTCGGGTGGGCTCGAAACTCCAACTTTTCGGTTAACAGCCGATCGCGCTAGCCAATTGCGCCACGGAGACAGTCCTGCTCTACTCTCACCACCATCAGAACATATCTTCAAAGCTATCAGCTCAAAGAAAAAAAAGCGCCGCACCACTACCGGGTGGGCTCGAAACTCCAAGCTTTGAGTTAACAGCCGATCGCGCTAGCCAATCGCGCCACGGAGACAGTCCTGCTCCACTCTCACCACCATCAGAACATATCTTCAAAGCTATCAGCCCAAAAAAAGCACCGCACCACCACCGGGTGGGCTCGAACCTCCAACCTTTCGGTTAACAGTCGATCGCGCTAGCCAATTGCGCCACGGAGACAGTCCTGCTTCACTCTCACCACCATCAGAACATATCTTCAAAGCTATCGGCCCATAGAAAAAAGCCCGCACCACCACCGGGTGAGCTCGAACCTCCAACCTTTCGGTTAACGGCCGAACGCGCTAGCCAATGGCGCCACGGAGACAGTCGTGCTCCACGCTCACCACAGTCAGAACATTTCTTCAGAGCTCTCAGCCCAAAGAAAAAAAAGCGCCGCACCAACACCTGGTGGGCTCAAACCTCCAAACTTTACGTTAACAGCGGATCGCGCTAGCCAATTGGGCCACGGAGACAGTCGTGCTCCACTCTCACCACTATTAGAACATATCTTCAAAGCTATCAGCGCAAAGAAAAAAGCAACGCAACACTCCCGGGAGGGCTCAAACCTCCAAATTTTCGGTTAACAGCCGAACGTGCTGGCCAATTGCGCCACGGAGGCAGTCGTGCTCAGATCTGGCCACTGTGAGAACATGTCTCTAAAGTTATCAGCGCAAAGAAAAAAGCAACACACCACTCCCAGGAGGGCTCGAACCTCCAACCTTTCGGCTAACAGCCGATCGCGATAGCCAATTGCGTCACGGAGACAGTCGTGCTCCACTCTCACCACCATTAGAACATATCTTCTAAGCAATCAGCGCAAAGAAAAAAAAGCGACACACCGTCCCCGGGTGGGCTCGAAACTCCAACTTTTCGGTTAACAGCCGATCGCGCTAGCCAATTGCGCCACGGAGACAGTCCTGCTCTACTCTCACCACCATCAGAACATATCTTCAAAGCTATCAGCTCAAAGAAAAAAAAGCGCCGCACCACTACCGGGTGGGCTCGAAACTCCAAGCTTTCAGTTAACAGCCGATCGCGCTAGCCAATTGCGCCACGGAGACAGTCCTGCTCCACTCTCACCACCATCAGAACATACCTTCAAAGCTATCAGCCCAAAGAAAAAAAGCGCCGCACCACCACCGGGTGTGCTCGAACCTCCAACCTTTCGGTTAACAGTCGATCGCGCTAGCCAATTGCGCCACGGAGACAGTCCTGCTTCACTCTCACCAACATCAGAACATATCTTCAAAGCTTTCAGCCCATAGCAAAAAGCCCGCACCACCACCGGGTGTGCTCGAACCTCCAACCTTTCGGTTAACGGCCGAACGCGCTAGCCAATTGCGCCACGGAGACAGTCCTGCTCGAATCTAGCCACCATCAGAACATATCTTTAAAGCTATCAGCCCAAAGAAAAAAAAGCAACACACCACTCCCGGAAGGGCTCGAACCTCCAACCTTTACGTTAACAGCGGATCGCGCTAGCCTATTGGGCCACGGAGACAGTCGTACTCCACTCTCACCACCATTAGAACATATCTTCAAAGCTATCAGCGCAAAGAAAAAAGCAACACATCACTCCCGGGAGGGCTCAAACCTCCAATTTTTCGGTTAACAGCCGAACGTGCAAGCCAATTGCGCCACGGAGACAGTCGTGCTCAGATCTGACCACCGTGAAAACATGTCTCTAAAGTTATCAGCGCAAAGCAAAAAGCAACACACCACTCCCAGGAGGGCTCGAACCTCCAACCTTTCGCTTAACAGCCGATCGCGCTAGCAAATTGCGCCACGGAGCCAGTCCTGCTATACTCTCACCACCATCAGGACATATCTTCAAAGCTATCAGCTCAAAGAAAAAAGTGCCGCACCACAACCGGGTGGGCTCGAACCTCCAACTTTTCGGTTAACTGCAGATCGCGCTAGCCAACTGCGCCACGGAGACAGTCGTGCTCCACTCTCACCACCGCCAGGACATTTCTTCAGAGCTATCAGCCCAAAAAAAGAAGCGCCGCACCACCACCAGGTGGGCTCGAACCTCCAACCTTTCAGTCAACAGCAGATCGCGCTAGCCATTTGCGCCACAGAGACAGTCGTGCTCCACTCTCACCACCATCAGAACATATCTTCAAAGCTATCAGCGAAAAGAAAAAAAAGCGACACACCGTCCCCGGGTGGGCTCAAACCTCCAACCTCTCGGTTAACAGCCGATCGCGCTAGCCAATTGCGCCACGGAGACAGTCCTGCTATACTCTCACCACCATCAGAACATACCTTCAAAGCTATCAGTCCAAAGAAAAAAAGCGCTGCACCACTCCGGGTGGGCTTGAACCTCCAACCTTTCGGCTAACAGCCGATCGCGCCAGCCAATTGCGCCACGGAGACAGTCGTGCTCCACTTTCACCACCATCAGAACATATCTTCAAAGCTATCAGCGCAAAAAAAGCGACACACCGTCCCCAGTGGGATCGAAACTCCAAGCTTTCGGTTAACAGCCGATCACGCTAGCCAATTGCGCAACGGAGACAGTCATGCTCTACTTTCACCACCATCAGAACATATCTTCAAAGCTATCACCGCAAAGAAAAAAAAGCGACACACCGTCCCCGGGTGGGCTCGAAACTCCAAGCTTTCGGTTAACAGCCGATCACGCTAACCAATTGCGCCACGGAGACAGTCCTGCTCCACTCTCACCACCATCAGAACATATCTTCAAAGCTATCAGCCCAAAGAAAAAAAGCGCCGCACTGCCACCGGGTGGGCTCTAACCTCCAACCTTTCGGTTAACAGCCGATCGCGCTCGCCAATTTCGTCATGGAGACAGTCGTTCTTCACTCTCACTAACATCAGAACATATCTTCAAAGCTATCAGCCCATAGAAAAATAAGCCCACACCACCACCGGGTTGGCTCGAACCTCCAACCTTTCGGTCAACAGTAGATCGCGCTAGCCAATTGCGCCACGGACACAGTCGTGCTCCACTCTCACCACCATCAGAACATATCTTCAAAGCTATCAGCGAAAAGAAAGCTACACACCGTCCCCGGGTGGGCTCAAACCTCCAACCTCTCGGTTACCAGCCGATCGCGCAAGCCAATTGCGCCACGGAGACAGTCCTGCTACACTCTCACCACCATCAGAACATATCTTCAAAGCTATCAGCCCAAAGAAAAAAAGCGCCGCACCACCCCCGGGTGGGCTCGAACCTCCAACCTTTCGGTTAACAGCCGATCGCGCTAGCCAATGGCGCCACGGAGACAGTCGTGCTCCACGCTCACCACCGTCAGAACATTTCTTCAGAGCTATCAGCCCAAAGAAAAAAAAGCGCCGCACCAACACCTGGTGGGCTCGAACCTCCAAACTTTACGTTAACAGCGGATCGCGCTAGCCAATTGGGCCACGGAGACAGTCGTGCTCCACTCTCACCACCATTAGAACATATCTTCAAAGCTATCAGCGCAAAGAAAAAAGCAACACACCACTCCCGGGAGGGCTCAAACCTCCAAATTTTCGGTTAACAGCCGATCGCGCTAGCCATTTGCGCCACGGAGACAGTCGTGCTCCACTTTCACCACCATCAGAACATATCTTCAAAGCTATCAGCCCAAAGAAAAAAAGCGCCGCACCACCCCCGGGTGGGCTCCAACCTCCAACCTTTCGGCTAACAGCCGATCGCGCTAGCCAATTGCGCCACGGAGACAGTCATGCTCTACTTTCACCACCATCAGAACATATCTTCAAAGCTATCACCGCAAAGAAAAAAAAGCGACACACCGTCCCCGGGTGGGCACGAAACTCCAATCTTTCGGTAGACAGCCGATCACGCTAGCCAATTGCGCCACGGAGACAGTCATGCTCCACTCTCACCACCATCAGAACATATCTTCAAAGCTATCAGCCCAAAGAAAAAAAAGCGCTGCACTACCACCGGGTGGGCTCTAACCTCCAACCTTTCGGTAAACAGCCGATCGCGCTCGCCTATTGCGCCATGGAGACAGTCGTGCTCCACTCTCACCAACATCAGAACATATCTTCAAAGCTATCAGCCCAAAGAAAAAAAAGCGCCGCACCACCCCCGGCCGGGCTCGAACCTCCATCCTTTCTGCTAACAGCCGATCGCGATAGCCAATTGCGTCACGGAGACAGTCGTGCTCCACTCTCACCACCATTAGAACATATCTTCAAAGCAATCAGCGCAAAGAAAAAAAAGCGACACACCGTCCTCGGGTGGGCTCGAAACTCCAAGCTTTCGGTTAACAGCCGATCACGCTAGCCAATTGCGCAACGGAGACAGTCATGCTCTACTTTCACCACCATCAGAACATATCTTCAAAGCTATCACCGCAAAGAAAAAAAAGCGACACACTACCACCGGGTGGGCTCGAACCTCCAACCTTTCGGTTAACAGCCGATCGCGCTCGCCAATTGCGTCATGGAGACAGTCGTTCTCCACCCTCACTAACATCAGAACATATCTTCAAAGCTGTCAGCCCAAAGGAAAAAAAGCGGCGCACCACCCCCGGGTGGGCTCGAACCTCCATCCTTTCTGTTAACAGCCGATCGCGCTAGCCAATTGCGCCACGTAGACAGTCGTGCTCCACTCTCACAACCATCAGAACATATCTTCAAAGCTACCAGCGCAAAGAAAAAAAAGCGCCGCGCCACTACCGGGTGGGCTCGAAACTCCAAGCTTTCGGTTAACAGCCGATCGCGCTAGCCAATTGCGCCACGGAGACAGTCCTGCTCCACTCTCACCACCATCAGAACATATCTTCAAAGCTATCAGCCCAAAGAAAAAAAAGCGCCGCACCACCACCGGGTGGGCTCGAACCTCCAACCTTTCGGTTAACAGTCGATCGCGCTAGCCAATTGCGCCACGGAGACAGTCCTGCTTCACTCTCACCACCATCAGAACATATCTTCAAAGCTATCAGCCCATAGAAAAAAGCCCGCACCACCACCGGGTGTGCTCGAACCTCCAACGTTTCGGTTAACGGCCGAACGCTCTAGCCAATTGCGCCACGGAGACAGTCCTGCTCCACTCTAGCCACCATCAGAACATATCTTTAAAGCTATCAGCCCAAAGAAAAAAAAGCAACACACCACTCCCGGGAGGGCTCGAACCTCCAACCTTTCGGTTAACAGCCAATTGCGCCACGGAGACAGTCGTGCTCCACTCTCACCACCATCAGAACATTTCTTCGGAGCTATCAGCCCAAAGAAAAAAAAGCGCCGCACCACCACCGGGTGGGCTCGAACCTCCAACCTTTCGGTTAACAGCCGATCGCGCTAGCCAATGGCGCCACGGAGACAGTCGTGCTCCACGCTCACCACCGTCAGAACATTTCTTCAGAGCTATCAGCCCAAAGAAAAAAAAGCGCCGCACCAACACCTGGTGGGCTCGAACCTCCAACGTTTCGGTTAACGGCCGAACGCGCTAGCCAATTGCGCCACGGAGACAGTCCTGCTCCACTCTAGCCACCATCTGAACATATCTTTAAAGCTATCAGCCCAAAGAAAAAAAAGCAACACACCACTCCCGGGAGGGCTCGAACCTCCAACCTTTCGGTTAACAGCCGATTGCGCCACGGAGACAGTCGTGCTCCACTCTCACCACCATCAGAACATTTCTTCGGAGCTATCAGCCCAAAGAAAAAAAAGCGCCGCACCACCACCGGGTGGGCTCGAACCTCCAACCTTTCGGTTAACAGCCGATCGCGCTAGCCAATGGCGCCACGGAGACAGTCGTGCTCCACTCTCACCACCATTAGAACATATCTTCAAAGCTATCAGCGCAAAGAAAAAAGCAACGCAACACTCCCGGGAGGGCTCAAACCTCCAAATTTTCGGTTAACAGCCGAACGTGCTGGCCAATTGCGCCACGGAGGCAGTCGTGCTCAGATCTGGCCACTGTGAGAACATGTCTCTAAAGTTATCAGCGCAAAGAAAAAAGCAACACACCACTCCCAGGAGGGCTCGAACCTCCAACCTTTCGGCTAACAGCCGATCGCGATAGCCAATTGCGTCACGGAGACAGTCGTGCTCCACTCTCACCACCATTAGAACATATCTTCTAAGCAATCAGCGCAAAGAAAAAAAAGCGACACACCGTCCCCGGGTGGGCTCGAAACTCCAACTTTTCGGTTAACAGCCGATCGCGCTAGCCAATTGCGCCACGGAGACAGTCCTGCTCTACTCTCACCACCATCAGAACATATCTTCAAAGCTATCAGCTCAAAGAAAAAAAAGCGCCGCACCACTACCGGGTGGGCTCGAAACTCCAAGCTTTCAGTTAACAGCCGATCGCGCTAGCCAATTGCGCCACGTAGACAGTCCTGCTCCACTCTCACCACCATCAGAACATATCTTCAAAGCTATCAGCCCAAAGAAAAAAAGCGCCGCACCACCACCGGGTGGGCTCGAACCTCCAACCTTTCGGTTAACAGTCGATCGCGCTAGCCAATTGCGCCACGGAGACAGTCCTGCTCTATTCTCACCACCATCAGAACATATCTTCAAAGCTATCAGCTCAAAAAAAAGCGCCGCACCACTACCGGGTGGACTCGAAACTCCAAGCTTTGAGTTAACAGCCGATCGCGCTAGCCAATTGCGCCACGGAGACAGTCCTGCTCCACTCTCACCACCATCAGAACATATCTTCAAAGCTATCAGCCCAAACAAAAGCACCGCATCACCACCGGGTGGGCTCGAACCTCCAACCTTTCGGTTAACAGTCGATCGCGCTAGCCAATTGCGCCACGGAGACAGTCCTGCTTCACTCTCACCACCATCAGAACATATCTTCAAAGCTATCAGCCCATAGAAAAAAGCCCGCACCACCACCGGGTGTGCTCGAACCTCCAACCTTTCGGTTAACGGCCGAACGCGCTAGCCAATTGCGCCACGGAGACAGTCCTGCTCCGCTCTAGCCACCATAAGAACATATCTTTAAAGCTATCAGCCCAAAGAAAAAAAAGCAACACACCACTCCCGGGAGGGCTCGAACCTCCAACCTTTCGGTTAACAGCCGATTGCGCTAGCCAATTGGGCCACGGAGACAGTCGTGCTCCACTCTCACCACCATTAGAACATATCTTCAAAGCTATCAGCGCAAAGCAAAAAGCAACACACCACTCCCGGGTGGGCTCGAACCTCCATCCTTTCTGTTAACAGCCGATCGCGCTAGCCAATTGCGCCACGTAGACAGTCGTGCTCCACTCTCACAACCATCAGAACATATCTTCAAAGCTACCAGCGCAAAGAAAAAAAAGCGACACACCGTCCACGGGTGGGCTCGAAACTCCAACCTTTCGGTTAACAGCCGATCGCGCTAGCCAATTGCGCCTCGGAGATAGTCCTGCTGCACTCTCACCACCATCAGAACATATCTTCAAAGCTATCAGCTCAAAGAAAAAAAGGCGCCGCGCCACTACCGGGTGGGCTCGAAACTCCAAGCTTTCGGTTAACAGCCGATCGCGCAAGCCAATTGCGCCACGGAGACAGTCCTGCTCTACTCTCACCACCATCAGAACATATCTTCAAAGCTATCAGCCCAAAGAAAAAAAGCGCCGCACCACCACCGGGTGGGCTCGAACCTCAAACCTTTTGGTTAACAGTCGATCGCGCTAGCCAATTGCGCCACGGACACAGTCGTGCTCCACTCTCACCACCATCAGAACATATCTTCAAAGCTATCAGCGAAAAAAAAGCGACACACCGTCCCCGGGTGGGCTCAAACCTCCAACCTCTCGGTTACCAGCCGATCGCGCAAGCCAATTGCGCCACGGAGACAGTCCTGCTACACTCTCACCACCATCAGAACATATCTTCAAAGCTATCAGCCCAAAGAAAAAAAGCGCCGCACCACCCCCGGGTGGGCTCGAACCTCCAACCTTTCGGCTAACAGCCGATCGCGCTAGCCATTTGCGCCACGGAGACAGTCGTGCTCCACTTTCACCACCATCAGAACATATCTTCAAAGCTATCAGCCCAAAGAAAAAAAGCGCCGCACCACCCCCGGGTGGGCTCCAACCTCCAACCTTTCGGCTAACAGCCGATCGCGCTAGCCAATTGCGCCACGGAGACAGTCATGCTCTACTTTCACCACCATCAGAACATATCTTCAAAGCTATCACCGCAAAGAAAAAAAAGCGACACACCGTCCCCGGGTGGGCACGAAACTCCAAGCTTTCGGTAGACAGCCGATCACGCTAGCCAATTGCGCCACGGAGACAGTCATGCTCCACTCTCACCACCATCAGAACATATCTTCAAAGCTATCAGCCCAAAGAAAAAAAAGCGCCGCACTACCACCGGGTGGGCTCTAACCTCCAACCTTTCGGTTAACAGCCGATCGCGCTCGCCAATTGCGCCATGGAGACAGTCGTGCTCCACTCTCACCAACATCAGAACATATCTTCAAAGCTATCAGCCCAAAGAAAAAAAAGCGCCGCACCACCCCCGGCCGGGCTCGAACCTCCATCCTTTCTGTTAACAGCCGATCGCGATAGCCAATTGCGTCACGGAGACAGTCGTGCTCCACTCTCACCACCATTAGAACATATCTTCAAAGCAATCAGCGCAAAGAAAAAAAAAGCGACACACCGTCCTCGGGTGGGCTCGAAACTCCAACTTTTCGGTTAACAGCCGATCGCGCTAGCCAATTGCGCCACGGAGACAGTCCTGCTCTACTCTCACCACCATCAGAACATATCTTCAAAGCTATCAGCTCAAAGAAAAAAAAAGCGCCGCACCACTACCGGGTGGGCTCGAAACTCCAAGCTTTGAGTTAACAGCCGATCGCGCTAGCCAATTGCGCCACGGAGACAGTCCTGCTCCACTCTTACCACCATCAGAACATATCTTCAAAGCTATCAGCCCAAAAAAAAAGCACCGCACCACCACCGGGTGGGCTCGAACCTCCAACCTTTCGGTTAACAGTCGATCGCGCTAGCCAATTGCGCCACGGAGGCAGTCCTGCTTCACTCTCACCACCATCAGAACATATCTTCAAAGCTATCAGCCCATAGAAAAAAGCCCGCACCACCACCGGCTGTGCTCGAACCTCCAACCTTTCGGTTAACGGCCGAACGCGCTAGCCAATTGCGCCACGGAGACAGTCCTGCTCCACTCTAGCCACCATCAGAACATATCTTTAAAGCTATCAGCCCAAAGAAAAAAAAAGCAACACACCACTCCCGGGAGGGCTCGAACCTCCAACCTTTCGGTTAACAGCCGATTGCGCTAGCCAATTGCGCCACGGAGACAGCCGTGCTCCACTCTCACCACCATCAGAACATTTCTTCGGAGCTATCAGCCCAAAGAAAAAAAAGCGCCGCACCACCACCGGGTGGGCTCGAACCTCCAACCTTTCGGTTAACAGCCGATCGCGCTAGCCAATGGCGCCACGGAGACAGTCGTGCTCCACGCTCACCACCGTCAGAACATTTCTTCAGAGCTATCAGCCCAAAGAAAAAAAAGCGCCGCACCAACACCTGGTGGGCTCGAACCTCCAAACTTTACGTTAACAGCGGATCGCGCTAGCCAATTGGGAAACGGAGACAGTCGTGCTCCACTCTCACCACCATTAGAACATATCTTCAAAGCTATCAGCGCAAAGAAAAAAGCAACACACCACTCCCGGGAGGGCTCAAACGTCCAAATTTTCTGTTAACAGCCGATCGCGCTAGCCATTTGCGCCACGGAGACAGTCGTGCTCCACTTTCACCACCATCAGAACATATCTTCAAAGCTATCAGCCCAAAGAAAAAAAGCGCCGCACCACCCCCGGGTGGGCTCCAACCTCCAACCTTTCTGCTAACAGCCGATCGCGCTAGCCAATTGCGCCACGGAGACAGTCATGCTCTACTTTCGCCACCATCAGAACATATCTTCAAAGCTATCACCGCAAAAAAAAAAAGCGACACACCGTCCCCGGGTAGGCACGAAACTCCAAGCTTTCGGTAGACAGCCGATCACGCTAGCCAATTGCGCCACGGAGACAGTCATGCTCCACTCTTACCACCATCAGAACATATCTTCAAAGCTATCAGCCCAAAGAAAAAAAAGCGCCGCACTACCACCGGGTGGGCTCTAACCTCCAACCTTTCGGTTAACAGCCGATCGCGCTCGCCAATTGCGCCATGGAGACAGTCGTGCTGCACTCTCACCAACATCAGAACATATCTTCAAAGCTATCAGCCCAAAGAAAAAAAAGCGCCGCACCACCCCCGGCCGGGCTCGAACCTCCATCCTTTCTGTTAACATTGATTGATTTGTGGGGTTTAACGTCCCAAAACCACCATATGATTATGAGAGACGCCGTAGTGGAGGGCTCCGGAAATTTCGACCACCTGGGGTTCTTTAACGTGCACCCAAATCTGAGCACACGGGCCTCGACATTTCCGCCTCCATCGGAAATGCAGCCGCCGCAGCCGGGATTTGAACCCGCGACCTGCGAGTCAGCAGCCGAGTACCTTAGCCACTAGACCACCGCGGCGGGGCTCCTTTCTGTTAACAGCCGATCGCGATAGCCAATTGCGTCACGGAGACAGTCGTGCTCCACGCTCACCACAGTCAGAACATTTCTTGAGAGCTATCAGCCCAAAGAAAAAAAAGCGCCGCACCAACACCTGGTGGGCTCGAACCTCCAAACTTTACGTTAACAGCGGATCGCGCTAGAAAATTGGGCCACGGAGACAGTCGTGCTCCACTCTCACCACCATTAGAACATATCTTCAAAGCTATCAGCGCAAAGAAAAAAGCAACGCAACACTCCCGGGAGGGCTCAAACCTCCAAATTTTCGGTTAACAGCCGAACGTGCTGGCCAATTGCGCCACGGAGGCAGTCGTGCTCAGATCTGGCCACTGTGAGAACATGTCTCTAAAGTTATCAGCGCAAAGAAAAAAGCAACACACCACTCCCGGGAGGGCTCGAACCTCCAACATTTCGGCTAACAGCCGATCGCGATAGCCAATTGCGTCACGGAGACAGTCGTGCTCCACTCTCACCACCATTAGAACATATCTTCTAAGCAATCAGCGCAAAGAAAAAAAAGCGACACACCGTCCCCGGGTGGGCTTGAAACTCCAACTTTTCGGTTAACAGCCGATCGCGCTAGCCAATTGCGCCACGGAGACAGTCCTGCTCTACTCTCACCACCATCAGAACATATCTTCAAAGCTATCAGCTCAAAGAAAAAAAAGCGCCGCACCACTACCGGGTGGGCTCGAAACTCCAAGCTTTCAGTTAACAGCCGATCGCGCTAGCCAATTGCGCCACGGAGACAGTCCTGCTCCACTCTCACCACCATCAGAACATATCTTCAAAGCTATCAGCCCAAAGAAAAAAAGCGCCGTACCACCACCGGGTGGGCTCGAACCTCCAACCTTTCGGTTAACAGTCGATCGCGCTAGCCAATTGCGCCACGGAGACAGTCCTGCTTCACTCTCACCACCATCAGAACATATCTTCAAAGCTATCAGCCCATAGAAAAAAGCCCGCACCACCACCGGGTGTGCTCGAACCTCCAACCTTTCGGTTAACGGCCGAACGCGCTAGCCAATTGCGCCACGGAGACAGTCCTGCTCGACTCTAGCCACCATCAGAACATATCTTTAAAGCTATCAGCCCAAAGAAAAAAAAGCAACACACCACTCCCGGAAGGGCTCGAACCTCCAACCTTTACGTTAACAGCGGATCGCGCTAGCCAATTGGGCCACGGAGACAGTCGTACTCCACTCTCACCACCATTAGAACATATCTTCAAAGCTATCAGCGCAAAGAAAAAAGCAACACACCACTCCCGGGAGGGCTCAAACCTCCAATTTTTCGGTTAACAGCCGATCGCGATAGCCAATTGCGTCACGGAGACAGTCGTGCTCCACTCTCACCACCATTAGAACATATCTTCAAAGCAATCAGCGCAAAGAAAAAAAAAGCGACACACCGTCCTCGGGTGGGCTCGAAACTCCAACTTATCGGTTAACAGCCGATCGCGCTAGCCAATTGCGCCACGGAGACAGTCCTGCTCTACTCTCACCACCATCAGAACATATCTTCAAAGCTATCAGCTCAAAGAAAAAAAAAGCGCCGCGCCACTACCGGGTGGGCTCGAAACTCCAAGCTTTGAGTTAACAGCCGATCGCGCTAGCCAATTGCGCCACGGAGACAGTCCTGCTCCACTCTTACCACCATCAGAACATATCTTCAAAGCTATCAGCCCCAAAAAAAAGCACCGCACCACCACCGGGTGGGCTCGAACCTCCAACCTTTCGGTTAACAGTCGATCGCGCTAGCCAATTGCGCCACGGAGGCAGTCCTGCTTCACTCTCACCACCATCAGAACATATCTTCAAAGCTATCAGCCCATAGAAAAAAGCCCGCACCACCACCGGGTGTGCTCGAACCTCCAACCTTTCGGTTAACGGCCGAACGCGCTAGCCAATTGCGCCACGGAGACAGTCCTGCTCCACTTTAGCCACCATCAGAACATATCTTTAAAGCTATCAGCCCAAAGAAAAAAAAAGCAACACACCACTCCCGGGAGGGCTCGAACCTCCAACCTTTCGGTTAACAGCCGATTGCGCTAGCCAATTGCGCCACGGAGACAGTCGTGCTCCACTCTCACCACCATCAGAACATTTCTTCGGAGCTATCAGCCCAAAGAAAAAAAAGCGCCGCACCACCACCGGGTGGGCTCGAACCTCCAACCTTTCGGTTAACAGCCGATCGCGCTAGCCAATGGCGCCACGGAGACAGTCGTGCTCCACGCTCACCACCGTCAGAACATTTCTTCAGAGCTATCAGCCCAAAGAAAAAAAAGCGCCGCACCAACACCTGGTGGGCTCGAACCTCCAAACTTTACGTTAACAGCGGATCGCGCTAGCCAATTGGGAAACGCAGACAGTCGTGCTCCACTCTCACCACCATTAGAACATATCTTCAAAGCTATCAGCGCAAAGAAAAAAGCAACACACCACTCCCGGGAGGGCTCAAACCTCCAAATTTTCTGTTAACAGCCGATCGCGCTAGCCATTTGCGCCACGGAGACAGTCGTGCTCCACTTTCACCACCATCAGAACATATCTTCAAAGCTATCAGCCCAAAGAAAAAAAGCGCCGCACCACCCCCGGGTGGGCTCCAACCTCCAACCTTTCGGCTAACAGCCGATCGCGCTAGCCAATTGCGCCACGGAGACAGTCATGCTCTACTTTCGCCACCATCAGAACATATCTTCAAAGCTATCACCGCAAAGAAAAAAAAGCGACACACCGTCCCCGGGTAGGCACGAAACTCCAAGCTTTCGGTAGACAGCCGATCACGCTAGCCAATTGCGCCACGGAGACAGTCATGCTCCACTCTTACCACCATCAGAACATATCTTCAAAGCTATCAGCCCAAAGAAAAAAAAGCGCCGCACTACCACCGGGTGGGCTCTAACCTCCAACCTTTCGGTTAACAGCCGATCGCGCTCGCCAATTGCGCCATGGAGACAGTCGTGCTGCACTCTCACCAACATCAGAACATATCTTCAAAGCTATCAGCCCAAAGAAAAAAAAGCGCCGCACCACCCCCGGCCGGGCTCGAACCTCCATCCTTTCTGTTAACAGCCGATCGCGATAGCCAATTGCGTCACGGAGACAGTCGTGCTCCACTCTCACCACCATTAGAACATATCTTCTAAGCAATCAGCGCAAAGAAAAAAAAGCGACACACCGTCCCCGGGTGGGCTCGAACCTCCAACCTTTCGGTTAACAGCCGATGGCGCTAGCCAATTGCGCCACGGAGACAGTCGTGCTCCACTCTCACCACCATCAGAACATTTCTTCGGAGCTATCAGCCCAAAGAAAAAAAAGCGCCGCACCACCACCGGGTGGGCTCGAACCTCCAACCTTTCGGTTAACAGCCGATCGCGCTAGCCAATGGCGCCACGGAGACAGTCGTGCTCCACGCTCACCACAGTCAGAACATTTCTTCAGAGCTATCAGCCCAAAGAAAAAAAAGCGCCGCACCAACACCTGGTGGGCTCGAACCTCCAAACTTTACGTTAACAGCGGATCGCGCTAGCCAATTGGGCCACGGAGACAGTCGTGCTCCACTCTCACCACCATTAGAACATATCTTCAAAGCTATCAGCGCAAAGAAAAAAGCAACGCAACACTCCCGGGAGGGCTCAAACCTCCAAATTTTCGGTTAACAGCCGAACGTGCTGGCCAATTGCGCCACGGAGGCAGTCGTGCTCAGATCTGGCCACTGTGAGAACATGTCTCTAAAGTTATCAGCGCAAAGAAAAAAGCAACACACCACTCCCGGGAGGGCTCGAACCTCCAACATTTCGGCTAACAGCCGATCGCGATAGCCAATTGCGTCACGGAGACAGTTGTGCTCCACTCTCACCACCATCAGAACATATCTTCTAAGCAATCAGCGCAAAGAAAAAAAAGCGACACACCGTCCCCGGGTGGGCTTGAAACTCCAACTTTTCGGTTAACAGCCGCTCGCGCTAGCCAATTGCGCCACGGAGACAGTCCTGCTCTACTCTCACCACCATCAGAACATATCTTCAAAGCTATCAGCTGAAAGAAAAAAAGGCGCCGCACCACTACCGGGTGGGCTCGAAACTCCAAGCTTTCAGTTAACAGCCGATCGCGCTAGCCAATTGCGCCACGGAGACAGTCCTGCTCCACTCTCACTACCATCAGAACATATCTTCAAAGCTATCAGCCCAAAGAAAAAAAGCGCCGTACCACCACCGGGTGGGCTCGAACCTCCAACCTTTCGGTTAAGGGTCGATCGCGCTAGCCAATTGCGCCACGGAGACAGTCCTGCTTCACTCTCACCACCATCAGAACATATCTTCAAAGCTATCAGCCCATAGAAAAAAGCCCGCACCACCACCGGGTGTGCTCGAACCTCCAATTTTTCGGTTAACAGCCGAACGTGCAAGCCAATTGCGCCACGGAGACAGTCGTGCTCAGATCTGACCACCGTGAAAACATGTCTCTAAAGTTATCAGCGCAAAGAAAAAAGCAACACACCACTCCCGGGAGGGCTCGAACCTCCAACCTTTCGTTTAACAGCCGATCGCGCTAGCAAATTGCGCCACGGAGCCAGTCCTGCTATACTCTCACCACCATCAGAACATATCTTCAAAGCTATCAGCCCAAAGAAAAAAAAGTGCCGCACCACAACCGGGTGGGCTCGAACCTCCAACTTTTCGGTTAACTGCAGATCGCGCTAGCCAACTGCGCCACGGAGACAGTCCTGCTATACTCTCACCACCATCAGAACATATCTTCAAAGCTAACAGTCCAAAGAAAAAAAGCGCCGCACCACTCCGGGTGGGCTTGAACCTCCAACCTTTCAGTCAACAGCAGATCGCGCTAGCCATTTGCGCCACAGAGACAGTCGTGCTCCACTTTCACCACCATCAGAACATATCTTCAAAGCTATCACCGCAAAGAAAAAAAAGCGACACACTGTCCCCGGGTGGGCTCGAAACTCCAAGCTTTCGGTTAACAGCCGATCACGCTAGCCAATTGCGCCACGAAGACAGTCGTGCTCCACTCTCACCAACATCAGAACATATCTTCAAAGCTATCAGCCCAAAGAAAAAAAAGCGCCGCACCACTCCCGGCCGGGCTGGAACCTCTATCCTTTCTGTTAACAGCCGATCGCGATAGCCAATTGCGTCACGGAGACAGTCGTGCTCCACTCTCACCACCATTAGAACATATCTTCAAAGCAATCAGCGCAAAGAAAAAAAAAGCGACACACCGTCCCCGGGTGGGCTCGAAACTCCAACTTTTCGGTTAACAGCCGATCGCGCTAGCCAATTGCGCCACGGAGACAGTCCTGCTCTACTTTCACCACCATCAGAACATATCTTCAAAGCTATCAGCTCAAAGAAAAAAAAGCGCCGCACCACTACCGGGTGGGCTCGAAACTCCAAGCTTTCAGTTAACAGCCGATCGCGCTAGCCAATTGCGCCACGGAGACAGTCCTGCTCCGCTCTCACCACCATCAGAACATATCTTCAAAGCTATCAGCCCCAAAAAAAACAGCGCCGCACCACCACCGGGTGGGCTCGAACCTCCAACCTTTCGGTTGACAGTCGAACGCGCTAGCCAATTCCGCCACGGAGACAGTCCTGCTTCACTCTCACCACCATCTGAACATATTTTCAAAGCTATCAGCCCATAGAAAAAAGCCCGCACCACCACCGGGTGTGCTCGAATCTCCAACCTCTCGGTTAACGGCCGAACGCGCTAGCCAATTGAGCCACGGAGACAGTCCTGCTCCACTCTAGCCACCATCAGAACATATCTTTAAAGCTATCAGCCCAAAGAAAAAAAAGCAACACACCACTCCCGGGAGGGCTTGAAACTCCAACCTTTCGGTTAACAGCCGATCGCGCTAGCCAATTGCGCCACGGAGACAGTCCTGCTCCACTTTCACCACCATCAGAACATATCTTCAAAGCTATCAGCTCAAAGAAAAAAAAGCGCCGCGCCACTACCGGGTGGGCTCGAAACTCCAAGCTTTCGGTTAACAGCCGATCGCGCTAGCCAATTGCGCCACGGAGACAGTCCTCCTATACTCTCACCACCATCAGAACATATCTTCAAAGCTATCAGTCCAAAGAAAAAAAGCGCCGCACCACTCCAGGTGGGCTAGAACCTCCAACCTTTCGTCTAACAGCCGATCGCGCTAGCCAATTGCGCCACGGAGACAGATATGCTCCACTTTCTCCACCGTCAGAACATTTCTTCAGAGCTATCAGCCCAAAGAAAAAAAGCAACACACCACTCCCGGGAGGGCTCGAACCTCCAACCTTTCGGTTAACAGCCGATAGCGCTAGCCAATTGCGCCACGGAGACAGTCGTGCTCCACTCTCACCACCATCAGAACATTTCTTCGGAGCTATCAGCCCAAAGAAAAAAAGCGCCGCACCACCACTGGGTGGGCTCGAACCACCAACCTTTCGGTTAACAGCCGATCGCGCTAGCCAATGGCGCCAAAGAGACAGTCGTGCTCCACTCTCACCACCATCAGAACATATCTTCAAAGCTATCAGCGAAAAGAAAAAAAAGCGACACACAGTCCCCGGGTGGGCTCAAACCTCCAACCTCTCGATTAACAGCCGATCGCGCTAGCCAATCGCGCCACGGAGACAGTCCTGCTATACTCTCACCACCATCAGAACATATCTTCAAAGCTATCAGTCCAAAGAAAAAAAGCGCCGCACCACTCCGGGTGGGCTCGAACCTCCAACCTTTCGTCTAACAGCCGATAGCGCTAGCCAATGGCGCCACGGAGACAGTCGTGCTCCACTCTCACCACCGTCAGAACATTTCTTCGGAGGTATCAGCCCAAAGAAAAAAAAGCGCCGCACCACCACCGGGTGGGCTCGAACCTCCAACCTTTCGGTTAACAGCCGATCGCGCTAGCCAATGGCGCCACAGAGACAGTCGTGCTCCACTCTCAACACCATTAGAACATATCTTCAAAGCTATCAGCGCAAAGAAAAAAGCAACACACCACTCCCGGGAGGGCTCAAACCTCAAATTTTTCGGTTAACAGCCGAACGTGCTGGCCAATTGCGCCACGGAGACAGTCTTGCTCAGATCTCACCACCGTGAGAACATGTCTCTAAAGTTATCAGCGCAAAGAAAAAAGCAACACACCACTCCCAGGAGGGCTCGAACCTCCCACCTTTCGCTTAACAGCCGATCGCGCTAGCAAATTGCGCCACGGAGGCAGTCCTGCTATACTCTCACCACCATCAGAACATATCTTCAAAGCTATCAGCCCAAAGAAAAAAAAGTGCCGCACCACCACCGGGTGGGCTCGAACGTCCAACTTTTCGGTTAACTGCAAATCGCGCTAGCCAACTGCGCCACAGAGACAGTCGTGCTCCACTCTCACCACCATCAGAACATATCTTCAAAGCTATCAGCGAAAAGAAAAAAAAGCGACACACCGTCCCCGGGTGGGCTCGAAACTCCAACCTTTCGGTTAACAGCCGATCGCGCTAGCCAATTGCGCCACGGAGACAGTCCTGCTCCACTCTCACCACCATCAGAACATATCTTCAAAGATATCAGCTCAAAGAAAAAAAAGCGCCGCGCCACTACCGGGTGGGCTCGAAACTCCAAGCTTTCGGTTAACAGCCGATCGCGCTAGCGAATTGCGCCACGGAGACAGTCCTCCTATACTCTCACCACCATCAGAACATACCTTCAAAGCTATCAGTCCAAAGAAAAAAAGCGCCGCACCACTCCAGGTGGGCTCGAACCTCCAACCTTTCGTCTAACAGCCGATCGCGCTAGCCAATTGCGCCACGCAGACAGTGAGGCTCCACTTTCACCACCATCAGAACATATCTTCAAAGCTATCAGCCCAAAGAAAAAAAAGCGGCGCACCACCCCCCGGTGGGCTCAAACCTCCATACTTTCTGTTAACAGCCGATCGCGCTAGCCAATTGCGCCACGGAGACAGTCGTGCTCCACGCTCACCACCGTCAGAACATTTCTTCAGAGCTATCAGCCCAATGAAAAAAAAGCGCCGCACCAACACCTGGTGGGCTCGAACCTCCAAACTTTACGTTAACAGCGGATCGCGCTAGCCAATTGGGAAACGGAGACAGTCGTGCTCCACTCTCACCACCATTAGAACATATCTTCAAAGCTATCAGCGCAAAGAAAAAAGCAACACACCACTCCCGGGAGGGCTCAAACCTCCAAATTTTCGGTTAACAGCCGATCGCGCTAGCCATTTGCGCCACGGAGACAGTCGTGCTCCACTTTCACCACCATCAGAACATATCTTCAAAGCTATCAGCCCAAAGAAAAAAGCGCCGCACCACCCCCGGGTGGGCTCCAACCTCCAACCTTTCGGCTAACAGCCTATCGCGCTAGCCAATTGCGCCACGGAGACAGTCATGCTCTACTTTTACCACCATCAGAACATATCTTCAAAGCTATCACCGCAAAGAAAAAAAAGCGACACACCGTCCCCGGGTAGGCACGAAACTCCAAGCTTTCAGTAGACAGCCGATCACGCTAGCCAATTGCGCCACGGAGACAGTCATGCTCCACTCTCATCACCATCAGAACATATCTTCAAAGCTATCAGCCCAAAGAAAAAAAAAGCGCCGCACTACCACCGGGTGGGCTCTAACCTCCAACCTTTCGGTTAACAGCCGATCGCGCTCGCCAATTGCGCCATGGAGACAGTCGTGCTGCACTCTCACCAACATCAGAACATATCTTCAAAGCTATCAGCCCAAAGAAAAAAAAGCGCCGCACCACCACCGGGTGGGCTCGAACCTCCAACCTTTCGGTTAACAGCCGATCACGCTAGCCAATGGCGCCACGGATACAGTCGTGTTCCACGCTCACCACAGTCAGAACATATCTTCAAAGCTATCAGCTCAAAGAAAAAAAAGCGCCGCACCACTACCGGGTGGGCTCGAAACTCCAAGCTTTCAGTTAACAGCCGATCGCGCTAGCCAATTGCGCCACGGAGACAGTCCTGCTCCACTCTCACCACCATCAGAACATATCTTCAAAGCTATCAGCCCAAAGAAAAAAAGCAACACACCACTCCCAGGAGGGCTCGAACCTCCAACCTTTCGCTTAACAGCCGATCGCGCTAGCAAATTGCGCCACGGAGGCAGTCCTGCTATACTCTCACCACCATCAGAACATATCTTCAAAGCTATCAGCCCAAAGAAAAAAAAGGGCCGCACCACCACCGGGTGGGCTCGAACGTCCAACTTTTCGGTTAACTGCAAATCGCGCTAGCCAACTGCGCCACAGAGACAGTCGTGCTCCACTCTCACCACCATCAGAACATATCTTCAAAGCTATCAGCTAAAAGAAAAAAAAGCGACACACCGTCCCCGGGTGGGCTCGAAACTCCAACCTTTCGGTTAACAGCCGATCGCGCTAGCCAATTGCGCCACGGAGACAGTCCTGCTCCACTCTCACCACCATCAGAACATATCTTCAAAGCTATCAGCTCAAAGAAAAAAAAGCGCCGCGCCACTACCGGGTGGGCTCGAAACTCCAAGCTTTCGGTTAACAGCCGATCGCGCTAGCCAATTGCGCCACGGAGACAGTCCTCCTATACTCTCACCACCATCAGAACATACCTTCAAAGCTATCAGTCCAAAGAAAAAAAGCGCCGCACCACTCCAGGTGGGCTCGAACCTCCAACCTTTCGTCTAACAGCCGATCGCGCTAGCCAATTGCGCCACGCAGACAGTGAGGCTCCACTTTCACCACCATCAGAACATATCTTCAAAGCTATCAGCCCAAAGAAAAAAAAGCGGCGCACCACCCCCGGGTGGGCTCAAACCTCCATACTTTCTGTTAACAGCCGATCGCGCTAGCCAATTGCGCCACGGAGACAGTGAGGCTCCACTTTCACCACCATCAGAACATATCTTCAAAGCTATCAGCGCAAAAAAAAGCGACACACCGTCCCCAGTGGGCTCAAAACTCCAAGCTTTCGGTTAACAGCCGATCACGCTAGCCAATTGCGCGACGGAGACAGTCCTGCTCCGCTCTTACCACCATCAGAACATATCTTCAAAGCTATCAGCCCAAAGAAAAAAAAGCGCCGCACTACCAACGGGTGGGCTCGAACCTCCAACCTTTCGGTTAACAGCCGATCGCGCTCGCCATTTGCGCCATGGAGACAGTCGTGCTCCACTCTCACTAACATCAGAACATATCTTCAAAGCTATCAGCCCAAAGAAAAAAAAGCGGCGCATCACCCCCGGGTGGGCTCGAACCTCCATATTTTCTGTTAACAGCCGATCGCGCTAGCCAATTGCGCCACGGAGACAGTCGTGCCCCACTCTCACCACCATCAGAACATATCTTCGAAGCTATCAGCGCAAAGAAAAAAAAGCGACACACCGTCCCCGGGTGGGCTCGAAACTCCAACCTTTCGGTTAACAGCCGATCGCGCTAGCCAATTGCGCCACGGAGACAGTCCTGCTCCACTCTCACCACCATCAGAACATATCTTCAAAGCTATCAGCTCAAAGAAAAAAAAGCGCCGCGCCACCACCGGGTGGGCTCGAAACTCCAAGCTTTCGGTTAACAGCCGATCGCGCTAGCCAATTGCGCCACGGAGACAGTGCTGCTCCACTCTCACCACCATCAGAACATATCTTCAAAGCTATCAGCCCAAAGAAAAAAACCGCCGCACCACCACCGGGTGGGCTCGAACCTCCAACCTTTCGGTTAACAGTCGATCGCGCTAGCCAACTGCGCCACGGAGACAGTCCTGCTTCACTCTCACCACCATCAGTACATATCTTCAAAGCTATCGGCCCATAGAAAAAAGCCCGCACCACCACCGGGTGTGCTCGAACCTCCAACCTTTCGGTTAACGGCCGAACGCGCTAGCCAATTGCGCCACGGAGACAGTCCTGCTCCACTCTAGCCACCATCAGAACATATCTTTAAAGCTATCAGCCCAAAGAAAAAAAAGCAACACACCATTCCCGGGAGGGCTCGAACCTCCAACCTTTCGGTTAACAGCCGATTGTGCTAGCCAATCGCGCCACGGAGACAGTCGTGCTCCACTCTCACCACCATCAGAATATTTCTTCGGAGCTATCAGCCCAAAGAAAAAAAAGCGCCGCACCACCACCGGGTGGGCTCGAACCTCCAACCTTTCGGTTAACAGCCGATCGCGCTAGCCAATGGCGCCACGGAGACAGTCGTGCTCCACGCTCACCACCGTCAGAACATTTCTTCAGAGCTATCAGCCCAAAGAAAAAAAAGCGCCGCACCAACACCTGGTGGGCTCGAACCTCCAAACTTTACGTTAACAGCGGATCGCGCTAGCCAATTGGGAAACGGAGACAGTCGTGCTCCACTCTCACCACCATTAGAACATATCTTCAAAGCTATCAGCGCAAAGAAAAAAGCAACACACCACTCCCGGGAGGGCTCAAACCTCCAAATTTTCGGTAACAGCCGATCGCGCTAGCCATTTGCGCCACGGAGACAGTCGTGCTCCACTTTCACCACCATCAGAACATATCTTCAAAGCTATCAGCCCGAAGAAAAAAAGCGCCGCACCACCCCCGGGTGGGCTCCAACCTCCAACCTTTCGGCTAACAGCTGATCGCGCTAGACAATTGCGCCACGGAGACAGTCACGCTCTACTTTCACCACCATCAGAACATATCTTCAAAGCTATCACCGCAAAGAAAAAAAGCGACACACCGTCCCCGGGTGGGCACGAAACTCCAACCTTTCGGTAGACAGCCGATCACGCTAGCCAATTGCGCCACGGAGACAGTCATGCTCCACTCTCACCACCATCAGAACATATCTTCAAAGCTATCAGCCCAAAGAAAAAAAAAGCGCCGCACTACCACCGGGTGGGCTCTAACCTCCAACCTTTCGGTTAACAGCCGATCGCGCTCGCCAATTGCGCCATGGAGACAGTCGTGCTCCACTCTCACCAACATCAGAACATATCTTCAAAGCTATCAGCCCAAAGAAAAAAAAGCGCCGCACCACCCCCGGCTGGGCTCCAACCTCCATCCTTTCTGTTAACATCCGATCGCGATAGCCAATTGCGTCACGGAGACAGTCGTGCTCCACTCTCACCACCATTAGAACATATCTTCAAAGCTACCAGCGCAAAGAAAAAAAAAGCGACACACCGTCCTCGGGTGGGCTCGAAACTCCAACTTTTCGGTTAACAGCCGATCGCGCTAGCCAATTGCGCCACGGAGACAGTCCTGCTCTACTCTCACCACCATCAGAACATATCTTCAAAGCTATCAGCTCAAAGAAAAAAAAGCGCCGCGCCACCACCGGGTGGGCTCGAAACTCCAAGCTTTCGGTTAACAGCCGATCGCGCTAACCAATAGCGCCACGGAGACAGTCCTGCTCCACTCTCACCACCATCAGAACATATCTTCAAAGCTATCAGCCCAAAGAAAAAAACCGCCGCACCACCACCGGGTGGGCTGGAACCTCCAACCTTTCGGTTAACAGTCGATCGCGCTAGCCAACTGCGCCACGGAGACAGTCCTGCTTCACTCTCACCACCATCAGTACATATCTTCAAAGCTATCGGCCCATAGAAAAAAGCCCACACCACCACCGGGTGTGCTCGAACCTTTAACCTTTCGGTTAACGGCCGAACGCGCTAGCCAATTGCGCCACGGAGACTGTCCTGCTCCACTCTAGCCAACATCAGAACATTACTTTAGAGCTATCAGCCCAAAGAAAAAAAAGCAACACACCACTCCCGGGAGGGCTCGAACCTCCAACCTTTCGGTTAACAGCCGATAGCGCTAGCCAATTGCGCCACAGAGACAGTCGTGCTCCACTCTCACCACCGTCAGAACATTTCTTCGGAGCTATCAGCCCAAAGAAAAAAAAGCGCCGCACCACCACCGGGTGGGCTCGAACCTCCAACCTTTCGGTTAACAGCCGATCGCGCTAGCCAATTGCGCCACGGAGACAGTCCTGCTCCACTCTCACCACCATCAGAACATATCTTCAAAGCTATCAGCCCAAAAAAAAAAACACCGCACCACCACCGGGTGGGCTCGAACCTCCAACCTTTCGGTTAACAGTCGATCTCGCTAGCCAATTGCGCCACGGAGACAGTCCTGCTTCACTCTCACCACCATCAGAACATATCTTCAAAGCTATCAGCCCATAGAAAAAAGCCCGCACCACCACCGGGTGTGCTCGTACCTCCAACCTTTCGGTTAACGGCCGAACGCGCTAGCCAATGGCGCCACGGAGACAGTCGTGCTCCACGCTCACCACCGTCAGAACATTTCTTCAGAGCTATCAGCCCAAAGAAAAAAAAGCGCCGCACCAACACCTGGTGGGCTCGAACCTCCAAACTTTACGTGAACAGCGGATCGCGCTAGCCAATTGGGAAACGGAGACAGTCGTGCTCCACTCTCACCACCATTAGAACATATCTTCAAAGCTATCAGCGCAAAGAAAAAAGCAACACACCACTCCCGGGAGGGCTCAGACCTCCAAATTTTCGGTAACAGCCGATCGCGCTAGCCATTTGCGCCACGGAGACAGTCGTGCTCCACTTTCACCACCATCAGAACATATCTTCAAAGCTATCAGCCCAAAGAAAAAAAGCGCCGCACCACCCCCGGGTGGGCTCCAACCTCCAACCTTTCGGCTAACAGCTGATCGCGCTAGCCAATTGCGCCACGGAGACAGTCACGCTCTACTTTCACCACCATCAGAACATATCTTTAAAGCTATCACCGCAAAGAAAAAAAGCGACACACCGTCCCCGGGTGGGCACGAAACTCCAAGCTTTCGGTAGACAGCCGATCACGCTAGCCAATTGCGCCACGGAGACAGTCATGCTCCACTCTCACCACCATCAGAACATATCTTCAAAGCTATCAGCCCAAAGAAAAAAAAAGCGCCGCACTACCCCCGGGTGGGCTCTAACCTCCAACCTTTCGGTTAACAGCCGATCGCGCTCGCCAATTGCGCCATGGAGACAGTCGTGCTCCACTCTCACCAACATCAGAACATATCTTCAAAGCTATCAGCCCAAAGAAAAAAAAGCGCCGCACCACCCCCGGCTGGGCTCGAACCTCCATCCTTTCTGTTAACATCCGATCGCGATAGCCAATTGCGTCACGAAGACAGTCGTGCTCCACTCTCACCACCATTAGAACATATCTTCAAAGCAACCAGCGCAAAGAAAAAAAAAGCGACACACCGTCCTCGGGTGGGCTCGAAACTCCAAATTTTCGGTTAACAGCCGATCGCGCTAGCCAATTGCGCCACGGAGACAGTCCTGCTCTACTCTCACCACCATCAGAACATATCTTCAAAGCTATCAGCTCAAAGAAAAAAAAGCGCCGCACCACTACCGGGTGGGCTCGAAACTCCAAGCTTTGAGTTAACAGCCGATCGCGCTAGCCAATTGCGCCACGGAGACAGTCCTGCTCCACTCTCACCACCATCAGAACATATCTTCAAAGCTATCAGCCCAAAAAAAAGCACCGCACCACCACCGGGTGGGCTCGAACCTCCAACCTTTCGGTTAACAGTCGATCGTGCTAGCCAATTGCGCCACGGAGACAGTTCTGCTTCACTCTCACCACCATCAGAACATATCTTCAAAGCTATCAGCCCATAGAAAAAAGCCCGCACCACCACCGGGTGTGCTCGAACCTCCAACCTTTCGGTTAACGGCCGAACGCGCTAGCCAATTGCGCCACGGAGACAGTCCTGCTCCACTCTAGCCACCATCAGAACATATCTTTAAAGCTATCAGCCCAAAGAAAAAAAAGCAACACACCACTCCCGGGAGGGCTCGAACCTCCAAACTTTCGGTTAACAGCCGATTGCGCTAGCCAATTGCGCCACGGAGACAGTCGTGCTCCACTCTCACCACCATCAGAACATTTCTTCGGAGCTATCAGCCCAAAGAAAAAAAAGCGCCACACCACCACCGGGTGGGCTCGAACCTCCAACTTTTCGGTTAACAGCCGATCGCGCTAGCCAATGGCGCCACGGAGACAGTCGTGCTCCACGCTCACCACAGTCAGAACATTTCTTCAGAGCTATCAGCCCAAAGAAAAAAAAGCGCCGCACCAACACCTGGTGGGCTCGAACCTCCAAACTTTACGTTAACAGCGGATCGCGCTAGCCAATTGGGCCACGGAGACAGTCGTGCTCCACTCTCACCACCATTAGAACATATCTTCAAAGCTATCAGCGCAAAGAAAAAAGCAACGAACACTCCCGGGAGGGCTCAAACCTCCAAATTTTCGGTTCACAGCCGAACGTGCTGGCCAATTGCGCCACGGAGGCAGTCGTGCTCAGATCTGGCCACTGTGAGAACATGTCTCTAAAGTTATCAGCGCAAAGAAAAAAGCAACACACCACTCCCAACAGGGCTCGAACCTCCAACCTTTACGTTAACAGCGGATCGCGCTAGCCAATTGGGCCACGGAGACAGTCGGGCTCAGATCTGACCACCGTGAAAACATGTCTCTAAAGTTATCAGCGCAAAGAAAAAAGCAACACACCACTCCCGGGAGGGCTCGAACCTCCAACCTTTCGCTTAACAGCCGATCGCGCTAGCAAATTGCGCCACGGAGCCAGTCCTGCTATACTCTCACCACCATCAGAACATATCTTCAAAGCTATCAGCCCAAAGAAAAAAAAGTGCCGCACCACAACCGGGTGGGCTCGAACCTCCAACTTTTCGGTTAACTGCAGATCGCGCTAGCCAACTGCGCCACGGAGACAGTCGTGCTCCACTCTCACCACCGCCAGGACATTTCTTCAGAGCTATCAGCCCAAAAAAAAGAAGCGCCGCACCACCCCCAGGTGGGCTCGAACCTCCAACCTTTCGGTTAACGGCCGAACGCGCTAGCCAATGGCGCCACGGAGACAGTCGTGCTCCACGCTCACCACCGTCAGAACATTTCTTCAGAGCTATCAGCCCAAAGAAAAAAAAGCGCCGCACCAACACCTGGTGGGCTCGAACCTCCAAACTTTCGGTTAACAGCCGATCGCGCTAGCCAATTGCGCCACGGAGACAGTCCTGCTCCACTCTCACCACCATCAGAACATATCTTCAAAGCTATCAGCCCAAAAAAAAAACACCGCACCACCACCGGGTGGGCTCGAACCTCCAACCTTTCGGTTAACAGTCGATCGCGCTAGCCAATTGCGCCACGGAGACAGTCCTGCTTCACTCTCACCACCATCAGAACATATCTTCAAAGCTATCAGCCCATAGAAAAAAGCCCGCACCACCACCGGGTGTGCTCGAACCTCCAACCTTTCGGTTAACGGCCGAACGCGCTAGCCAATGGCGCCACGGAGACAGTCGTGCTCCACGCTCAAACCGTCAGAACATTTCTTCAGAGCTATCAGCCCAAAGAAAAAAAAGCGCCGCACCAACACCTGTTGGGCTCGAACCTCCAAACTTTACGTTAACAGCGGATGGCGCTAGCCAATTGGGAAACGGAGACAGTCGTGCTCCACTCTCACCACCATTAGAACATATCTTCAAAGCTATCAGCGCAAAGAAAAAAGCAACACACCACTCCCGGGAGGGCTCAAACCTCCAAATTTTCGGTAACAGCCGATCGCGCTAGCCATTTGCGCCACGGAGACAGTCGTGCTCCACTTTCACCACCATCAGAACATATCTTCAAAGCTATCAGCCCAAAGAAAAAAAGCGCCGCACCACCCCCGGGTGGGCTCCAACCTCCAACCTTTCGGCTAACAGCTGATCGCGCTAGCCAATTGCGCCACGGAGACAGTCACGCTCTACTTTCACCACCATCAGAACATATCTTTAAAGCTATCACCGCAAAGAAAAAAAGCGACACACCGTCCCCGGGTGGGCACGAAACTCGAAGCTTTCGGTAGACAGCCGATCACGCTAGCCAATTGCGCCACGGAGACAGTCATGCTCCACTCTCACCACCATCAGAACATATCTTCAAAGCTATCAGCCCAAAGAAAAAAAAAGCGCCGCACTACCACCGGGTGGGCTCTAACCTCCATCCTTTCTGTTAACATCCGATCGCGATAGCCAATTGCGTCACGGAGACAGTCATGCTCCACTCTCACCACCATTAGAACATATCTTCAAAGCAACCAGCGCAAAGAAAAAAAAAGCGACACACCGTCCTCGGGTGGGCTCGAAACTCCAACTTTTCGGTTAACAGCCGATCGCGCTAGCCAATTGCGCCACGGAGACAGTCCTGCTCTACTCTCACCACCATCAGAACATATCTTCAAAGCTATCAGCTCAAAGAAAAAAAAGCGCCGCACCACTACCGGGTGGGCTCGATACTCCAAGCTTTGAGTTAACAGCCGATCGCGCTAGCCAATTGCGCCACGGAGACAGTCCTGCTCCACTCTCACCTCCATCAGAACATATCTTCAAAGCTATCAGCCCAAAAAAAAGCACCGCACCACCACCGGGTGGGCTCGAACCTCCAACCTTTCGGTTAACAGTCGATCGTGCTAGCCAATTGCGCCACGGAGACAGTTCTGCTTCACTCTCACCACCATCAGAACATATCTTCAAAGCTATCAGCCCATAGAAAAAAGCCCGCACCACCACCGGGTGTGCTCGAACCTCCAACCTTTCGGTTAACGGCCCAACGCGCTAGCCAATTGCGCCACGGAGACAGTCCTGCTCCACTCTAGCCACCATCAGAACATATCTTTAAAGCTATCAGCCCAAAGAAAAAAAAGCAAGAAACCACTCCCGGGAGGGCTCGAACCTCCAACCTTTCGGTTAACAGCCGATTGCGCTAGCCAATTGCGCCACGGAGACAGTCGTGCTCCACTCTCACCACCATCAGAACATTTCTTCGGAGCTATCAGCCCAAAGAAAAAAAAGCGCCACACCACCACCGGGTGGGCTCGAACCTCCAACCTTTCGGTTAACAGCCGATCGCGCTAGCCAATGGCGCCACGGAGACAGTCGTGCTCCACGCTCACCACAGTCAGAACATTTCTTCAGAGCTATCAGCCCAAAGAAAAAAAAGCGCCGCACCAACACCTGGTGGGCTCGAACCTCCAAACTTTACGTTAACAGCGGATCGCGCTAGCCAATTGGGCCACGGAGACAGTCGTGCTCCACTCTCACCACCATTAGAACATATCTTCAAAGCTATCAGCGCAAAGAAAAAAGCAACGAACACTCCCGGGAGGGCTCAAACCTCCAAATTTTCGGTTCACAGCCGAACGTGCTGGCCAATTGCGCAACGGAGGCAGTCGTGCTCAGATCTGGCCACTGTGAGAACATGTCTCTAAAGTTATCAGCGCAAAGAAAAAAGCAACACACCACTCCCAGGAGGGCTCGAACCTCCTACCTTTACGTTAACAGCGGATCGCGCTAGCCAATGGGCCACGGAGACAGTCGTACTCCACTCTCACCACCATTAGAACATATCTTCAAAGCTATCAGCGCAAAGAAAAAAGCAACACACCACTCCCGGGAGGGCTCAAACCTCCAATTTTTCGGTTAACAGCCGAACGTGCAAGCCAATTGCGCTACGGAGACAGTCGTGCTCAGATCTGACCACCGTGAAAACATGTCTCTAAAGTTATCAGCGCAAAGAAAAAGGCAACACACCACTCCCAGGAGGGCTCGAACCTCCAACCTTTCGCTTAACAGCCGATCGCGCTAGCAAATTGCGCCACGGAGCCAGTCCTGCTATACTCTCACCACCATCAGAACATATCTTCAAAGCTATCAGCCCAAAGAAAAAAAAGTGCCGCACCACAACCGGGTGGGCTCGAACCTCCAACTTTTCGGTTAACTGCAGATCGCGCTAGCCAACTGCGCCACGGAGACAGTCGTGCTCCACTCTCACCACCGCCAGGACATTTCTTCAGAGCTATCAGCCCAAAAAAAAGAAGCGCCGCACCACCCCCTGGTGGGCTCGAACCTCCAACCTTTCAGTCAACAGCAGATCGCGCTAGCCATTTGCGCCACAGAGACAGTCGTGCTCCACTCTCACCATCATCAGAACATATCTTCAAAGCTATCAGCGAAAAGAAAAAAAAGCGACACACCGTCCCCGGGTAGGCTCAAACCTCCAACCTCTCGGTTAACAGCCGATCGCGCTAGCCAATAGCGCCACGGAGACAGTCCTGCTATACTCTCACCACCATCAGATCATATCTTCAAAGCTATCAGTCCAAAGAAAAAAAGCGCCGCACCACTCCGGGTGGGCTTGAACCTCCAACCTTTCGGCTAACAGCCGATCGCGCTAGCCAATTGCGCCACGGAGACAGTCGTGCTCCACTTTCACCACCATCAGAACATATCTTCAAAGCTATCACCGCAAAGAAAAAAAAGCGACACACTGTCCCCGGGTGGGCTCGAAACTCCAAGCTTTCGGTTAACAGCCGATCACGCTAGCCAATTGCGCCACGGAGACATTCATGCTCCACTTTCACCGCCACCAGAACATATCTTCATAGCTATCAGCCCATAGAAAAAAGCCCGCACCACCACCGGGTGTGCTCGAACCTCCAACCTGTCGGTTAACGGCCGAACGCGCTAGCCAATTGCGCCACGGAGACAGTCCTGCTCCACTCTAGCCACCATCAGAACATATCTTTAAAGCTATCAGCCCGAAGAAAAAAAAGCAACACACCACTCCCGGGAGGGCTCGAAACTCCAACCTTTCGGTTAACAGCCGATCGCGCTAGCCAATTGCGCCCCGGAGACAGTCCTGCTCCACTCTCACCACCATCAGAACATATCTTCAAAGCTATCAGCCCAAAGAAAAAAAAAGCGCCGCACTACCACCGGGTGGGCTCTAACCTCCAACCTTTCGGTTAACAGCCGATCGCGCTCGCCAATTGCGCCATGGAGACAGTCGTGCTCCACTCTCACCAACATCAGAACATATCTTCAAAGCTATCAGCCCAAAGAAAAAAAAGCGCCGCACCACCCCCGGCTGGGCTCAACCTCCATCCTTTCTGTTAACAGCCGATCGCGATAGCCAATTGCGTCACGGAGACAGTCGTGCTCCACTCTCACCACCATTAGAACATATCTTCAAAGCAATCAGCGCAAAGAAAAAAAAAAGCGACACACCGTCCTCGGGTGGGCTCGAAACTCCAACTTTTCGGTTAACAGCCGATCGCGCTAGCCAATTGCGCCACGGAGACAGTCCTGCTCTACTCTCACCACCATCAGAACATATCTTCAAAGCTATCAGCTCAAAGAAAAAAAAGCGCCGCACCACTACCGGGTGGGCTCGAAACTCCAAGCTTTGAGTTAACAGCCGATCGCGCTAGCCAATTGCGCCACGGAGACAGTCCTGCTCCACTCTCACCACCATCAGAACATATCTTCAAAGCTATCAGCCCAAAAAAAAGCACCGCACCACCACCGGGTGGGCTCGAACCTCCAACCTTTCGGTTAACAGTCGATCGCGCTAGCCAATTGCGCCACGGAGACAGTCCTGCTTCACTCTCACCACCATCAGAACATATCTTCAAAGCTATCAGCCCATAGAAAAAAGCCCGCACCACCACCGGGTGTGCTCGAACCTCCAACCTTACGGTTAACGGCCGAACGCGCTAGCCAATTGCGCCACGGAGACAGTCCTGCTCCACTCTAGCCACCATCAGAACATATCTTTAAAGCTATCAGCCCAAAGAAAAAAAGCAACACACCACTCCCGGGAGGGCTCGAACCTCCAACCTTTCGGTTAACAGCCGATTGCGCTAGCCAATTGCGCCACGGAGACAGTCGTGCTCCACTCTCACCACCATCAGAACATTTCTTCGGAGCTATCAGCCCAAAGAAAAAAAAGCGCCGCACCACCACCGGGGGGGCTCGAACCTCCAACCTTTCGGTTAACAGCCGATCGCGCTAGCCAATGGCGCCACGGAGACAGTCGTGCTCCACGCTCACCACAGTCAGAACATTTCTTCAGAGCTATCAGCCCAAAGTAAAAAAAGCGCCGCACCAAAACCTGGTGGGCTCGAACCTCCAAACTTTACGTTAACAGCGGATCGCGCTAGCCAATTGGGCCACGGAGACAGTCGTGCTCCACTCTCACCACCATTAGAACATATCTTCAAAGCTATCAGCGCAAAGAAAAAAGCAACGCAACACTCCCGGGAGGGCTCAAACCTCCAAATTTTCGGTTAACTGCCGAACGTGCTGGCCAATTGCGCCACGGAGGCAGTCGTGCTCAGATCTGGCCACTGTGAGAACATGTCTCTAAAGTTATCAGCGCAAAGAAAAAAGCAACACACCACTCCCAGGAGGGCTCGAACCTCCAACCTGTCGGTTAACGGCCGAACGAGCTAGCCAATTGCGCCACGGAGACAGTCCTGCTCCACTCTAGCCACCATCAGAACATATCTTTAAAGCTATCAGCCCAAAGAAAAAAAAGCAACACACCACTCCCGGGAGGGCTCGAAACTCCAACCTTTCGGTTAACAGCCGATCGCGCTAGCCAATTGCGCCACGGAGACAGTCGTGCTCCACTCTCACCACCATCAGAACATTTCTTCGGAGCTATCAGCCCAAAGAAAAAAAAGCGCCGCACTACCACCGGGTGGGCTCTAACCTCCAACCTTTCGGTTAACAGCCGATCGCGCTCGCCAATTGCGCCATGGAGACAGTCGTGCTCCACTCTCACCAACATCAGAACATATCTTCAAAGCTATCAGCCCAAAGAAAAAAAAGCGCCGCACCACCCCCGGCTGGGCTCGAACCTCCATCCTTTCTGTTAACAGCCGATCGCGATAGCCAATTGCGTCACGGAGACAGTCGTGCTCCACTCTCACCACCATTAGAACATATCTTCAAAGCAATCAGCGCAAAGAAAGAAAAAGCGACACACCGTCCTCGGGTGGGCTCGAAACTCCAACTTTTCGGTTAACAGCCGATCGCGCTAGCCAATTGCGCCACGGAGACAGTCCTGCTCTACTCTCACCACCATCAGAACATATCTTCAAAGCTATCAGCTCAAAGAAAAAAAAGCGCCGCACCACTACCGGGTGGGCTCGAACCTCCATCCTTTCTGTTAACAGCCGATCGCGATAGCCAATTGCGTCACGGAGACAGTCGTGCTCCACTCTCACCACCATTAGAACATATCTTCAAAGCAATCAGCGCAAAGAAAAAAAAAGCGACACACCGTCCTCGGGTGGGCTCGAAACTCCAACTTTTCGGTTAACAGCCGGTCGCGCTAGCCAATTGCGCCACGGAGACAGTCCTGCTCTACTCTCACCACCATCAGAACATATCTTCAAAGCTATCAGCTCAAAGAAAAAAAAGCGCCGCACCACTACCGGGTGGGCTCGAAACTCCAAGCTTTGAGTTAACAGCCGATCCCGCTAGCCAATTGCGCCACGGAGACAGTCCTGCTCCACTCTCACCACCATCAGAACATATCTTCAAAGCTATCAGCCCAAAAAAAAGCACCGCACCACCACCGGGTGGGCTCGAACCTCCAACCTTTCGGTTAACAGTCGATCGCGCTAGCCAATTGCGCCACGGAGACAGTCCTGCTTCACTCTCACCACCATCAGAACATATCTTCAAAGCTATCAGCCCATAGAAAAAAGCCCGCACCACCACCGGGTGTGCTCGAACCTCCAACCTTTCGGTTAACGGCCGAACGCGCTAGCCAATTGCGCCACGGAGACAGTCCTGCTCCACTCTAGCCACCATCAGAACATATTTTTAAAGCTATCAGCCCAAAGAAAAAAAAGCAACACACCACTCCCGGGAGGGCTCGAACCTCCAACCTTTCGGTTAACAGCCGATTGCGCTAGCCAATTGCGCCACGGAGACAGTCGTGCTCCACTCTCACCACCATCAGAACATTTCTTCGGAGCTATCAGCCCAAAGAAAAAAAAGCGCCGCACTACCACCGGGTGGGCTCTAACCTCCAACCTTTCGGTTAACAGCCGATCGCGCTCGCCAATTGCGCCATGGAGACAGTCGTGCTCCACTCTCACCAACATCAGAACATATCTTCAAAGCTATCAGCCCAAAGAAAAAAAAGCGCCGCACCACCCCCGGCTGGGCTCGAACCTCCATCCTTTCTGTTAACAGCCGATCGCGATAGCCAATTGCGTCACGGAGACAGTCGTGCTCCACTCTCACCACCATTAGAACATATCTTCAAAGCAATCAGCCCAAAGAAAAAAAAGCGCCGCACCACCACCGGGTAGGCTCGAACCTCCAACCTTTCAGTTAACAGCCGATCGCGCTAGCCAATGGCGCCACGGAGACAGTCGTCCTACCGCTGAGGATGGGGCCCTTGCCACCCCTACCTTTGCTTCTGGACTGCTGCTTCTGTTGATGATGACCGCTCCACTGCTCAATTAATCTTTCCTCTTCTTTCCAATTTTCTCCCTTTTTCCCTTCCCCGCAGGCACTGCGCCGTGCTCCCGACCGGGTTGCAGAAATTAGGTGCCTTTTCTCATCTTCTAACCACTACCACCACCACCACAGTCGTGCTCCACGCTCACCACAGTCAGAACATTTCTTCAGAGCTATCAGCCCAAAGAAAAAAAAGCTCCGCACCAACACCTGGTGGGCTCGAACCTCCAAACTTTACGTTAACAGCGGATCGCGCTAGCCAATTGGGCCACGGAGACAGTCGTGCTCCACTCTCACCACCATTAGAACATATCTTCAAAGCTGTCAGCGCAAAGAAAAAAGCAACGCAACACTCCCGGGAGGGCTCAAACCTCCAAATTTTCGGTTAACAGCCGAACGTGCTGGCCAATTGCGCCACGGAGGCAGTCGTGCTCAGATCTGGCCACTGTGAGAACATGTCTCTAAAGTTATCAGCGCAAAGAAAAAAGCAACACACCACTCCCAGGAGGGCTCGAACCTCCAACCTTTCGGCTAACAGCCGATCGCGATAGCCAATTGCGTCACGGAGACAGTCGTGCTCCACTCTCACCACCATTAGAACATATCTTCTAAGCAATCAGCGCAAAGAAAAAAAAGCGACACACCGTCCCCGGGTGGGCTCGAAACTCCAACTTTTCGGTTAACAGCCGATCCCGCTAGCCAATTGCGCCACGGAGACAGTCCTGCTCTACTCTCACCACCATCAGAACATATCTTCAAAGCTATCAGCTCAAACAAAAAAAAAGCGCCGCACCACTACCGGGTGGGCTCGAAACTCCAAGCTTTCAGTTAACAGCCGATCGCGCTAGCCAATTGCGCCACGGAGACAGTCCTGCTCCACTCTCACCACCATCAGAACATATCTTCAAAGCTATCAGCCCAAAGAAAAAAAGCGCCGCACCACCACCGGGTGGGCTCGAACCTCCAACCTTTCAGTTAACAGTCGATCGCGCTAGCCAATTGCGCCACGGAGACAGTCCTGCTTCACTCTCACCACCATCGGAACATATCTTCAAAGCTATCAGCCCATAGAAAAAAGCCCGCACCACCACCGGGTGTGCTCGAACCTCCAACCTTTCGGTTAACGGTCGAACGCGCTAGCCAATTGCGCCACGGAGACAGTCCTGCTCGACTCTAGCCACCATCAGAACATATCTTTAAAGCTATCAGCCCAAAGAAAAAAAAGCAACACACCACTCCCGGAAGGGCTCGAACCTCCAACCTTTACGTTAACAGCGGATCGCGCTAGCCAATTGGGCCACGGAGAAAGTCGTACTCCACTCTCACCACCATTAGAACATATCTTCAAAGCTATCAGCGCAAAGAAAAAAGCAACACACCACTCCCGGCAGGGCTCAAACCTCCAATTTTTCGGTTAACAGCCGAATGTGCAAGCCAATTGCGCCACGGAGACAGTCGTGCTCAGATCTGACCACCGTGAAAACATGTCTCTAAAGTTATCAGCGCAAAGAAAAAAGCAACACACCACTCCCAGGAGGGCTCGAACCTCCAACCTTCAGGTTAACAGCCGATCGCGCTAGCCAATTGCGCCATGGAGACAGTCGTGCTCCACTCTTACCACCGTCAGAACATTTCTTCAGAGCTATCAGCCCAAAGGAAAAAAGCACCGCACCACCACCGGGTGGGCTCGAGCGTCCAACCTTTCGGTTAATAGCCTATCGCGCTAGCCATTTACGCCACGGAGACAGTCGTGCTCCACTCTCACCACCGTCAGAACATTTCTTCAGAGCTATCAGCCCAAAGAAAAAAAAGCGCGCACCACCACCGGGTGGGCTCGAACCTCCAACGTTCCGGTTAACAGCCGATCGCGCTAGCCAATCGCGCCATGGAGACAGTCCTGCTCCACTCTCACCAGCATCAGAACATATCTTCAAAGCTATCAGCGCAAAGAAAAAAGCAACACACCACTCCCGGGAGGGCTCAAACCTCCAATTTTTCAGTTAACAGCCGAACGTGCTAGCCAATTGCGCCACGGAGACAGTCGTGCTCCAATCTCTCCACCGTCAGAACATGTCTCCAAAGCTAGCAGCGCAAAGAAAAAAGCAACACCCCACTCCCGGGAGGGCTCGAAACTCCTATTTTTCGGTTACCAGCTGAACATGCTAGCCAATTGCGCCACGGGGACAGTCGTGCTCCACTCTCACCACCGTCAGAACATTTCTTCAGAGCTATCAGCCCAAAGAAAAAAAAGCGCCGCACCACCACAGGGTGGGCTCGAACCTCCAACCTTTCGGTTAACAGCCGATCGCGCTAGCAAATTGCGCCACGGAGCCAGTCCTGCTATACTCTCACCACCATCAGAACATATCTTCAAAGCTATCAGCCCAAAGAAAAAAAAGTGCCGCACCACCACCGGGTGGGCTCGAACGTCCAACTTTTCGGTTAACTGCAAATCGCGCTAGCCAACTGCGCCACAGAGACAGTCGTGCTCCACTCTCACCACCAACAGAACATATCTTCAAAGCTATCAGCGAAAAGAAAAAAAAGCGACACACCGTCTACGGGTGGGCTCGAAACTCCAACCTTTCGGTTAACAGCCGATCGCGCTAGCCAATTGCGCCACGGAGACAGTCCTGCTCCACTCTCACCACCATCAGAACATATCTTCAAAGCTATCAGCTCAAAGAAAAAAAAGCGCCGCGCCACTACCGGGTGGGCTCGAAACTCCAAGCTTTCAGTCAACAGCAGATCGCGCTAGCCAATTGCGCCACAGAGACACTCGTGCTCCACTCTCACCACCATCAGAACATATCTTCAAAGCTATCAGCGAAAAGAAAAAAAAGCGACACACCGTCCCCGGGTGGGCTCGAAACTCCAACCTTTCGGTTAACAGCCGATCGCACTAGCCAATTGCGCCACGGAGACAGTCCTGCTCCACTCTCACCACCATCAGAACATATCTTCAAAGCTATCAGCTCAAAGAAAAAAAAGCGCCGCGCCACTACCGGGAGGGCTCGAAACTCCAAGCTTTCGGTTAACAGCCGATCGCGCTAGCCAATTGCGCCACGGAGACAGTCCTCCTATACTCTCACCACCATCAGAACATACCTTCAAAGCTATCAGTCCAAAGAAAAAAAGCGCCGCACCACTCCAGGTGGGCTCGAACCTCCAACCTTTCGTCTAAGAGCCGATCGCGCTAGCCAATTGCGCCACGCAGACAGTGAGGCTCCACTTTCACCACCATCAGAACATATCTTCAAAGCTATCAGCCCAAAGAAAAAAAGCGGCGCACCACCCCCGGGTGGGCTCAAACCTCCAAGCTTTCGGTTAACAGCCGATCACGCTAGCGGATTGCGCAACGGAAACAGTCCTGCTCCACTCTCACCACCATCAGAACATATCTTCAAAGCTATCAGCCCAAAGAAAAAAAAGCGCCGCACTACCACCGGGTGGGCTCGAACCTCCAACCTTTCGGTTAACAGCCGATCGCGCTCGCCAATTGCGCCATGGAGACAGTCGTGCTCCACTCTCACTAACATCAGAACATATCTTCAAAGCTATCAGCTCAAAGAAAAAAAAGCGGCGCACCACCCCCGGGTGGGCTCGAACCTCCATACTTTCTGTTAACAGCCGATCGCGCTAGCCAATTGCGCCACGGAGACAGTCGTGCCCCACTCTCACCACCATCAGAACATATCTTCAAAGCTATCAGCGCAAAGAAAAAAAAAGCGACACACCGTCCCCGGGTGGGCTCGAAAGTCCAACCTTTCGGTTAACAGCCGATCGCGCTAGCCAATTGCGCCACGGAGACAGTCCTGCTCCACTCTCACCACCATCAGAACAGATCTTCAAAGCTATCAGCTCAAAGAAAAAAAAGCGCCGCGCCACTACCGGGTGGGCTCGAAACTCCAAGCTTTCGGTTAACAGCCGATCGCGCTAGCCAATTGCGCCACGGAGACAGTCCTGCTCCCCTCACCACCATCAGAACATATCTTCAAAGCTATCAGCCCAAAGAAAAAAAGCGCCGCACCACCACCGGGTGGGCTCGAACCTCCAACCTTTCGGTTAACAGTCGATCGCGCTAGCCAACTGCGCCACGGAGACAGTCCTGCTTCACTCTCACCACCATCAGTACATATCTTCAAAGCTATCGGCCCATAGAAAAAAGCCCGCACCACCACCGGGTGTGCTCGAACCTTTAACCTTTCGGTTAACAGCCGAACGCGCTAGCCAATTGCGCCACGGAGACTGTCCTGCTCCACTCTAGCCAACTTCAGAACATATCTTTAAAGCTATCAGCCCAAAGAAGAAAAAGCAACACACCACACCCGGGAGGGCTCGAACCTCCAACCTTTCGGTTAACAGCCGATAGCGCTAGCCAATTGCGCCACAGAGACAGTCGTGCTCCACACTCACCACCATCAGAACATATCTTCAAAGCTATCAGCCCAAAGAAAAAAAAGCGCCGCACTACCACCGGGTGGGCTCGAACCTCCAACCTTTCGGTTAACAGCCGATCGCGCTCGCCAATTGCGCCATGGAGACAGTCGTGCTCCACTCTCACTAACATCAGAACATATCTTCAAAGCTATCAGCTCAAAGAAAAAAAAGCGGCGCACCACCCCCGGGTGGGCTCGAACCTCCATACTTTCTGTTAACAGCCGATCGCGCTAGCCAATTGCGCCACGGAGACAGTCGTGCCCCACTCTCACCACCATCAGAACATATCTTCAAAGCTATCAGCGCAAAGAAAAAAAAAGCGACACACCGTCCCCGGGTGGGCTCGAAAGTCCAACCTTTCGGTTAACAGCCGATCGCGCTAGCCAATTGCGCCACGGAGACAGTCCTGCTCCACTCTCACCACCATCAGAACAGATCTTCAAAGCTATCAGCTCAAAGAAAAAAAAGCGCCGCGCCACTACCGGGTGGGCTCGAAACTCCAAGCTTTCGGTTAACAGCCGATCGCGCTAGCCAATTGCGCCACGGAGACAGTCCTGCTCCCCTCTCACCACCATCAGAACATATCTTCAAAGCTATCAGCCCAAAGAAAAAAAGCGCCGCACCACCACCGGGTGGGCTCGAACCTCCAACCTTTCGGTTAACAGTCGATCGCGCTAGCCAACTGCGCCACGGAGACAGTCCTGCTTCACTCTCACCACCATCAGTACATATCTTCAAAGCTATCGGCCCATAGAAAAAAGCCCGCACCACCACCGGGTGTGCTCGAACCTTTAACCTTTCGGTTAACAGCCGAACGCGCTAGCCAATTGCGCCACGGAGACTGTCCTGCTCCACTCTAGCCAACTTCAGAACATATCTTTAAAGCTATCAGCCCAAAGAAGAAAAAGCAACACACCACACCCGGGAGGGCTCGAACCTCCAACCTTTCGGTTAACAGCCGATAGCGCTAGCCAATTGCGCCACAGAGACAGTCGTGCTCCACACTCACCACCGTCAGAACATTTCTTCGGAGCTATCAGCCCAAAGAAAAAAAAGCGCCGCACCACCACCGGGTGGGCTCGAACCTCCAACCTTTCGGTTAACAGCCGATCATGCTAGCCAATGGCGCCACAGAGACAGTCGTGCTCCACTCTCACCACCATCAGAACATATCTTCAAAGCTATCAGCGAAAAGAAAAAAAAGCGACACACCGTCCCCGGGTGGGCTCAAACCTCCAACCTCTCGGTTAACAGCCGATCGCGCTAGCCAATTGCGCCACGGAGACAGTCCTGCTATACTCTCACCACCATCAGAACATATCTTCAAAGCTATCAGTCCAAAGAAAAAAAGCGCCGCACCACTCCGGGTGGGCTCGAACCTCCAAACTTTCGTCTAACAGCCGATCGCGCTAGCCAATTGCGCCACGGAGACAGTCGTGCTCCACTTTCACCACCATCAGAACATATCTTCAAAGCTATCACCGCAAAGAAAAAAAAGCGACACACTGTCCCCGGGTGGGCTCGAAACTCCAAGCTTTCGGTTAACAGCCGATCACGCTATCCGATTGCGCCACGGAAACAGTCATGCTCCACTCTCACCACCATCAGAACATATCTTCAAAGCTATCAGCCCAAAGAAAAAAAAGCGCCGCACTACCACCGGGTGGGCCCTAACCTCCAACCTTTCGGTTAACAGCCGATCGCGCTCGCGAATTGCGCCATGGAGACAGTCGTGCTCCACTCTCACCAACATCAGAACATATCTTCAAAGCAATCAGCGCAAAGAAAAAAAAAGCGACACACCGTCCCCGGGTGGTCCCGAAACTCCAACTTTTCGGTTAACAGCTGATCGCGCTAGCCAATTGCGCCACGGAGACAGTCCTGCTCTACTCTCACCACCATCAGAACATATCTTCAAAGCTATCAGCTCAAAGAAAAAAAAGCGCCGCGCCACTACCGGGTGGGCTCGAAACTCCAAGCTTTCAGTCAACAGCAGATCGCGCTAGCCAATTGCGCCCCAGAGACACTCGTGCTCCACTCTCACCACCATCAGAACATATCTTCAAAGCTATCAGTGAAAAGAAAAAAAAGCGACACACCGTCCCCGGGTGGGCTCGAAACTCCAACCTTTCGGTTAACAGCCGATCGCGCTAGCCAATTGCGCCACGGAGACAGTCCTGCTCCACTCTCACCACCATCAGAACATATCTTCAAAGCTATCAGCTCAAAGAAAAAAAAGCGCCGCGCCACTACCGGGTGGGCTCGAAACTCCAAGCTTTCGGTTAACAGCCGATCGCGCTAGCCAATTGCGCCACGGAGACAGTCCTCCTATACTCTCACCACCATCAGAACATACCTTCAAAGCTATCAGTCCAAAGAAAAAAGCGCCGCACCACTCCAGGTGGGCTCGAACCTCCAACCTTTCGTCTAACAGCCGATCGCGCTAGCCAATTGCGCCACGCAGAGAGTGAGGCTCCACTTTCACCACCATCAGAACAAATCTTCAAAGCTACCAGCCCAAAGAAAAAAAAGCGGCGCACCACCCCCGGGTGGGCTCAAACCTCCATACTTTCTGTTAACAGCCGATCGCGCTAGCCAATTGCGCCACGGAGACAGTGAGGCTCCACTTTCACCACGATCAGAACATATCTTCAAAGCTATCAGCGCAAAAAAAAGCGACACACCGTCCCCAGTGGGCTCGAAACTCCAAGCTTTCGGTTAACAGCCGATCACGCTAGCCAATTGCGCAACGGAGACAGTCCTGCTCCACTCTCACCACCATCAGAACATATCTTCAAAGCTATCAGCCCAAAGAAAAAAAAGCGCCGCACTACCACCGGGTGGGCTCGAACCTCAAACCTTTCGGTTAACAGCCGATCGCGCTCGCCAATTGCGCCATGGAGACAGTCGTGCTCCACTCTCACTAACATCAGAACATATCTTCAAAGCTATCAGCCCAAAGAAAAAAAAGCGGCGCACCACCCCCGGGTGGGCTCGAACCTCCATACTTTCTGTTAACAGCCGATCGCGCTAGCCAATTGCGCCACGGAGACAGTCGTGCCCCACTCTCACCACCATCAGAACATATCTTCAAAGCTATCAGCGCAAAGAAAAAAAAGCGACACACCGTCCCCGGGTGGGCTCGAAACTCCAACCTTTCGGTTAACAGCCGATCGCGCTAGCCAATTGCGCCACGGAGACAGTCCTGCTCCACTCTCACCACCATCAGAACATATCTTCAAAGCTATCAGCTCAAAGAAAAAAAGCGCCGCGCCACTACCGGGTGGGCTCGAAACTCCAAGCTTTCGGTTAACAGCCGACCGCGCTCGCCAATTGCGCCATGGAGACAGTCGTGCTCCACTCTCACCAACATCAGAACATATCTTCAAAGCTATCAGCCCAAAGAAAAAAAAGCGCCGCACCACTCCCGGCCGGGCTCGAACCTCCATCCTTTCTGTTAACAGCCGATCGCGATAGCCAATTGCGTCACGGAGACAGTCGTGCTCCACTCTCACCACCATTAGAACATATCTTCCAAGCAATCAGCGCAAAGAAAAAAAAGCGACACACCGTCCCCGGGTGGTCTCGAAACTCCAACTTTTCGGTTAACAGCCGATCGCGCTAGCCAATTGCGCCACGGAGACAGTCCTGCTCTACTCTCAACACCATCAGAACATATCTTCAAAGCTATCAGCTCAAAGAAAAAAAAGCGCCGCACCACTACCGGGTGGGCTCGAAACTCCAAGCTTTCAGTTAACAGCCGATCGCGCTAGCCAATTGCGCCACGGAGACAGTCCTGCTCCACTCTCACCACCATCAGAACATATCTTCAAAGCTATCAGCGCAAAGAAAAAAAAAGCGACACACCGGCCCCGGGTGGGCTCGAAACTCCAACCTTTCGGTTAACAGCCGATCGCGCTAGCCAATTGCGCCACGGAGACAGTCCTGCTCCACTCTCACCACCATCAGAACATATCTTCAAAGCTATCAGCTCAAAGAAAAAAAAGCGCCGAGCCACTACCGGGTGGGCTCGAAACTCCAAGCTTTCGGTTAACAGCCGATCGCGCTAGCCAATCGCGCCACGAAGACAGTCCTGCTCTACTCTCACCACCATCAGAACATATCTTCAAAGCTATCAGCCCAAAGAAAAAAAGCGCCGCACCACCACCGGGTGGGCTCGAACCTCAAACCTTTTGGTTAACAGTCGATCGCGCTAGCCAATTGCGCCACGGAGACAGTCCTGCTTCACTCTCACCACCATAAGAACATATCTCTAAAGCTATCAGCCCATAGAAAAATAAGCCCACACCACCACCGGGTGGGCTCGAACCTCCAACCTTTCGGATAACAGCCGATCGCGCTAGCAAATTGCGCCACGGAGACAGTCCTGCTATATTCTCAATACCATCAGAACATATCTTCAAAGCTATCAGCCCAAAGAAAAAAAAGTGCCGCACCACCACCGGGTGGGCTCCAACCTCCAAATTTTTGGTTAACTGCAAATTGCGCTAGCCAATTGCTCCACGGTGACAGTCGTGCTCCACTCTCACCACCATCAGAACATATCTTCAAAGCTGTCAGGGAAAAAAAAGCGACACACCGTCCCCGGGTTGGCTCAAACCTCCAACCTTTCGGTTAACAGCCGATCGCGCTAGCCAATCGCGCCACGGAGACAGTCCTGCTATACTCTCACCACCATCAGAACATATCTTCAAAGCTATCAGTCCAAAGAAAAAAAGCGCCGCACCACTCCGGGTGGGCTCGAACCTCCAACCTTTCGTCTAACAGCCGATCGCGCTAGCCAATTGCGCCACGGAGACAGTCGTGCTCCACTTTCACCACCATCAGAACATATCTTCAAAGCTATCACCGGAAAGAAAAAAAAGCGACACACCGTCCCCGGGTGGGCTCGAAACTCCAAGCTTTCGGTTAACAGCCGATCACGCTAGCCAATTGCGCCACGGAGACAGTCATGCTCCACTCTCACCACCATCAGAACATATCTTCAAAGCTATCAGCCCAAAGAAAAAAAAAGTGCCGCACTACCACCGGGTGGGCTCTAACCTCCAACCTTTCGGTTAACAGCCGATCTCGCTCGCCAATTGCGCCATGCAGACAGTCGTGCTCCACTCTCACCAACATCAGAACATATCTTCAAAGCTATCAGCCCAAAGAAAAAAAAGCGCCGCACCACCCCCGGCCGGGCTCGAACCTCCATCCTTTATGTTAACAGCCGATCGCGATAGCCAATTGCGTCACGGAGACAGTCGTGCTCCACTCTCACCACCATTAGAACATATCTTCAAAGCAATCAGCGCAAAGAAAAAAAAGCGACACACTGTCCTCGGGTGGGCTCGAAACTCCAACTTTTCGGTTAACAGCCGATCGCGCTAGCCAATTGCGCCACGGAGACAGTCCTGCTCTACTCTCACCACCATCAGAACATATCTTCAAAGCTATCAGCTCAAAGAAAAAAAAAGTGCCGCACCAATACCGGGTGGGCTCGAAACTCCAAGCTTTCGGTTAACAGCCGATCGCGCTAGCCAATTGCGCCACTGAGACAGTCCTGCTCCACTCTCACCACCATCAGAACATATCTTCAAAGCTATCAGCGCAAAGAAAAAAAAAGCGCCACACCGTCCCCGGGTGGGCTCGAAACTCCAAGCTTTCGGTTAACAGCCGATCGCGCTAGCCAATTGCGCCACGGAGACAGTCCTGCTCTACTCTCACCACCATCAGAACATATCTTCAAAGCTATCAGCCCAAAGAAAAAAAGCGCCGCACCACCACCGGTGGGCTCGAACCTCCAACCTTTCGGTTAACAGTCGACCGCGCTAGCCAACTGCGCCACGGAGACAGTCCTGCTTCACTCTCACCACCATCAGTACATATCTTCAAAGCTATCAGCCCATAGAAAAAAGCCCGCACCACCACCGGGTGTGCTCGAACCTTTAACCTTTCGGTTAACGGCCGAACGCGCTAGCCAATTGCGCCACTGAGACTGTCCTGCTCCACTCTAGCCAACATCAGAACATATCTTTAAAGCTATCAGCCCAAAGAAAAAAAGCGACACACCACTCCCGGGAGGGCTCGAACCTCCAACCTTTCGGTTAACAGCCGATAGCGCTAGCCAATTGCGCCACAGAGACATTCGTGCTCCACTCTCACCACCGTCAGAACATTTCTTCGCAGCTATCAGCCCAAAGAAAAAAAAGCGCCGCACCACCACCGGGTGGGCTCGAACCTCCAACCTTTCGGTTAACAGCTGATCGCGCTAGCCAATGGCGCCACAGAGACAGTCGTGCTCCACTCTCACCACAATCAGAACATATCTTCAAAGCTATCAGCGAAAAGAGAAAAAAAGCGACACACCGTCCCCGGGTGGGCTCAAACCTCCAACCTCTCGGTTAACAGCCGATCGCGCTAGCCAATCGCGCCACGGAGACAGTCCTGCTATACTCTCACCACCATCAGAACATATCTTGAAAGCTATCAGTCCAAAGAAACAACAACGACACACTGTCCCCGGGTGGGCTCGAAACTCCAAGCTTTCGGTTAACAGCCGATCACGCTAGCCGATTGCGCCACGGAAACAGTCATGCTTCACTCTCACCACCATCAGAACATATCTTCAAAGCTATCGGCCCAAAGAAAAAAAAAGCGCCGCACTACCACCGGGTGGGCTCTAACCTCCAACCTTTCGGTTAACAGCCGATCGCGCTCGCCAATTGCGCCATGGAGACAGTCGTGCTCCACTCTCACCAACATCAGAACATATCTTCAAAGCTATCAGCCCAAAGAAAAAAAAGCGCCGCACCACTCCCGGCCGGGCTCGAACCTCCATTCTTTCTGTTAACAGCCGATCGCGATAGCCAATTGCGTCACGGAGACAGTCGTGCTCCACTCTCACCACCATTAGAACATATCTTCAAAGCAATCAGCGCAAAGAAAAAAAAAGCGACACACCGTCCCCGGGTGGTCTCGAAACTCCAACTTTTCGGTTAACAGCCGATCGCGCTAGCCAATTGCGCCACGGAGACAGTACTGCTCTACTCTCACCACCATCAAAACATATCTTCAAAGCTATCAGCTCAAAGAAAAAAAAGCGCCGCACCACTACCGGGTGGGCTCGAAACTCCAAGCTTTCAGTTAACGGCCGATCGCGCTAGCCAATTGCGCCACGAAGACAGTCCTGCTCCACTCTCACCACCATCAGAACATATCTTCAAAGCTATCAGCGCAAAGAAAACAAAAGCGACACACCGTCCCCTGGTGGGCTCGAAACTCCAACCTTTCGGTTAACAGCCGATCGCGCTAGCCAATTGCGCCACGGAGACAGTCCTGCTCCACTCTCACCACCATCAGAACATATCTTCAAAGCTATCAGCTCAAAGAAAAAAAAGCGCCGAGCCACTACCGGGTGGGCTCGAAACTCCAAGCTTTCGGTTAACAGCCGATCGCGCTAGCCAATTGCGCCACGAAGACAGTCCTGCTCTACTCTCACCACCATAAGAACATATCTCTAAAGCTATCAGCCCATAGAAAAATAAGCCCACACCACCACCGGGTGAGCGCGAACCTCCAACCTTTCGGATAACAGCCGATCGCGCTAGCCAATTGCGCCACGGAGACAGTCGTGCTCCACACTCACCACCATCAGAACTTATCTTCAAAGCTATGAGCGAAAAAAAAAGCGACACACCGTCCCCGGGTGGGCTCAAACCTCCAACCTCTCGGTTACCAGCCGATCGCGCAAGCCAATTGCGCCACGGAGACAGTCCTGCTACACTCTCACCACCATCAGAACATATCTTCAAAGCTATCAGCCCAAAGAAAAAAAGCGCCGCACCACCACCGGGTGGGCTAGAACCTCAAACCTTTTGGTTAACAGTCGATCGCACTAGCCAATTGCGCCACGGAGACAGTCCTGCTTCACTCTCACCACCATAAGAACATATCTCTAAAGCTATCAGCCCATAGAAAAATAAGCCCACACCACCACCGGGTGAGCGCGAACCTCCAACCTTTCGGATAACATCCGATCGCGCTAGCCAATTGCGCCACGGAGAGAGTCGTGCTCCACTCTCACCACCATTAGAACATATCTTCTAAGCAATCAGCGCAAAGAAAAAAAAGCGACACACCGTCCCCGGGTGGGCTCGAAACTCCAACTTTTCGGTTTACAGCCGATCCCGCTAGCCAATTGCGCCACGGAGACAGTCCTGCTCTACTCTCACCACCATCAGAACATATCTTCAAAGCTATCAGCTCAAAGAAAAAAAAGCGCCGCACCACTACCGGGTGGGCTCGAACCTCCAACTTTTTGGTTAACTGCAAATCGCGCTAGCCAACTGTGCCACGGAGACAGTCGTGCTCCACTCTCACCACCGTCCGAACATTTCTTCACAGCTATCAGCCCAAAGAAAAAGAAGCGCCGCACCACCACAGGGTGGGCTCGAACCTGCAACCTTTCGGTCAACAGCAGATCGCGCTAGCCAATTGCGCCACGGAGACAGTCGTGCTCCACTCTCGCCACCATCAGAACATATCTTCAAAGCTGTCAGGGAAAAGAAAAAAAAGCGACACACCGTCCCCGGGTTGGCTCAAACCTCCAACCTCTCGGTTAACAGCCGATCGCGCTAGCCAATCGCGCCACGGAGACAGCCCTGCTATACTCTCACCACCATCTAAACATATCTTCAAAGCTATCAGTCCAAAGAAAAAAAGCGCCGCACCACTCCGGGTGGGCTCGAACCTCCAAGCTTTCGTCCAACAGCCGATCGCGCTAGCCAATTGCGCCACGGAGACAGTCGTGCTCCACTTTCACCACCATCAGAACATATCTTCAAAGCTATCACCGGAAAGAAAAAAAAGCGACACACCGTCCCCGGGCTGGCTCGAAACTCCAAGCTTTCGGTTAACAGCCGATCACGCTAGCCAATTGCACCACGGAGACAGTCATGCTCCACTCTCACCAACATCAGAACATATCTTCAAAGCTATCAGCCCAAAGAAAAAAAAGCGCCGCACCACCCCCGGCCGGGCTCGAACCTCCATCCTTTCTGTTAACAGCCGATCGCGATAGCCAATTGCGTCACGGAGAAAGTCGTGCTCCACTCTCACCACCATTAGAACATATCTTCAAAGCAATCAGCGCAAAGAAAAAAAAAGCGATACACCGTCCCCGGGTGGGCTCGAAACTCCAACTTTTCGGTTAACAGCCGATCGCGCTAGCCAATTGCGCCACGGAGACAGTCCTGCTCTACTCTCACCACCATCAGAACATATCTTCAAAGCTATCAGCTCAAAGAAAAAAAAAGTGCCGCACTAATACCGGGTGGGCTCGAAACTCCAAGCTTTCGGTTAACAGCCGATCGCGCTAGCCAATTGCGCCACGGAGACAGTCCTGCTCCACTCTCACCACCATCAGAACATATCTTCAAAGCTATCAGCGCAAAGAAAAAAAAGCGACACACCGTCCCCGGGTGGGCTCGAAACTCAAACCTTTCGGTTAACAGCCGATCGCGCTAGCCAATTGCGCCACGGAGACAGTCCTGCTCCACTCTCACCACCATCAGAACATATCTTCAAAGCTATCTGCTCAAAGAAAAAAAGCGCCGAGCTACTACCGGGTGGGCTCGAAACTCCAAGCTTTCAGTTAACAGCCGATCGCGCTAGCCAATTGCGTCACGGAGACAGTCCTGCTCTACTCTCACCATCATCAGAACATATCTTCAAAGCTATCAGCCCAAAGAAAAAAAGCGCCGCACCACCACCGGGTGGGCTCGAAACTCCAACCTTTCGGTTAACAGCCGATCCCGCTAGCCAATTGCGCCACGGAGACAGTCCTGCTCCACTCTCACCACCATCAGAACATATCTTCAAAGCTATCAGCTCAAAGAAAAAAAAGCGCCGCGCCACTACCGGGTGGGCTCGAAACTCCAAGCTTTCGGTTAACAGCCGATCGCGCTAGCCAATTGCGCCACGGAGACAGTCCTGCTCCACTCTCACCACCATCAGAACATATCTTCAAAGCTATCAGCCCAAAGAAAAAAAGCGCCGCACCACCACCGGGTGGGCTCGGACCACCAACCTTTCGGTTAACAGTCGATCGCGCTAGCCAACTGCTCCACGGAGACAGTCCTGCTTCACTCTCACCACCATCAGTACATATCTTCAAAGCTATCACCGGAAAGAAAAAAAAGCGACACACCGTCCCCGGGTGGGCTCGAAACTCCAAGCTTTCGGTTAACAGCCGATCACGCTAGCCAATTGCGCCACGGAGACAGTCATGCTCCACTCTCACCACCATCAGAACATATCTTCAAAGCTATCAGCCCAAAGAAAAAAAAAGCGCCGCACTACCACCGGGTGGGCTCTAACCTCCAACCTTTCGGTTAACAGCCGATCTCGCTCGCCAATTGCGCCATGGAGACAGTCGTGCTCCACTCTCACCAACATCAGAACATATCTTCAAAGCTATCAGCCCAAAGAAAAAAAAGCGCCGCACCACCATCGGCCGGGCTCGAACCTCCATCCTTTCTGTTAACAGCCGATCGCGATAGCCAATTGCGTCACGGAGACAGTCGTGCTCCACTCTCACCACCATTAGAACATATCTTCAAAGCAATCAGCGCAAAGAAAAAAAAGCGACACACCGTCCCCGGGTGGGCTCGAAACTCCAACTTTTCGGTTAACAGCCGATCGCGCTAGCCAATTGCGCCACGGAGACAGTCCTGCTCTACTCTCACCACCATCAGAACATATCTTCAAAGCTATCTGCTCAAAGAAAAAAAAGCGCCGAGCCACTACCGGGTGGGCTCGAAACTCCAAGCTTTCGGTTAACACCCGATCGCGCTAGCCAATTGCGCCACGGAGACAGTCCTGCTCTACTCTCACCACCATCAGAACATATCTTCAAAGCTATCAGCCCAAAGAAAAAAAGCGCTGCACCACCACCGGGTGGGCTCGAACCTCAAACCTTTTGGTTACTAGTCGATCGCGCTAGCCAATTGCGCCACGGAGACAGTCCTGCTTCACTCTCACCACCATCAGAACATATCTTTAAAGCTATCAGCCCATAGAAAAATAAGCCCACACCACCACCGGGTGGGCTCGAACCTCCAACCTTTCGGATAACAGCCGATCGCGCTAGCCAATTGCGCCACGGAGAGAGTCGTGCTCCATTCTCACCACCATTCCAACATATTTTCAAAGCTATTAGCGCAAAGAAAAAAGCAACACACCACTCCAGGGAGGGCTCAAACCTCCAATTCTTCGGTTAACAGCCGAACGGGCTAGCCAATTGCGCCACGGAGACAGTCGTGCTCAGATCTCACCACCGTGAGAACATGTCTCCAAAGTTATCAGCGCAAAAAAAAGCAACACACCACTCCCGGGAGGGCTCGAACCTCCAACCTTTCGCTTAACAGCTGATCGCGCTAGCAAATTGCGCCACGGAGACAGTCCTGCTATACTCTCAATACCATCAGAACATATCTTCAAAGCTATCAGCCCAAAGAAAAAAAAGTGCCGCACCACCACCGGGTGGGCTCGAACCTCCAACTTTTTGGTTAACTGCAAATTGCGCTAGCCAACTGCGCCACGGAGACAGTCGTGCTCCACTCTCACCACCGTCCGAACATTTCTTCACAGCTATCAGACCAAAGAAAAAGAAGCGCCGCACCACCACCGGGTGGGCTCGAACCTGCAACCTTTCGGTCAACAGCAGATCGCGCTAGCCAATTGCGCCACGGAGACAGTCGTGCTCTACTCTCACCACCATCAGAACATATCTTCAAAGCTGTCAAAAAAAAGAAAAAAAAGCGACACACCGTCCCCGGGTGGGCTCAAACCTCCAACCTCTCGGTTAACAGCCGATCGCGCTAGCCAATTGCGCCACGGAGACAGTCCTGCTATACTCTCACCACCATCAGAACATATCTTCAAAGCTATCAGTCCAAAGAAAAAAATCGCCGCACCACTCCGGCGGGGCTCGAACCTCCAACCTTTCGTCTAACAGCCGATCGCGCTAGCCGATTGCGCCACGGAGACAGTGAGGCTCCACTTTTACCACCATCAGAACATATCTTCAAAGCTATCAGCGCAAAGAAAAAAAAGCGACACACCGTCCCCGGGTGGGCTAGAAACTCAAACCTTTCGGTTAACAGCCGATCGCGCTAGCCAATTGCGCCACGGAGACAGTCCTGCTCCACTCTCACCACCATCAGAACATATCTTCAAAGCTATCTGCTCAAAGAAAAAAAAAGCGCCGAGCCACTACCGGGTGGGCTCGAAACTCCAAGCTTTCGGTTAACAGCCGATCGCGCTAGCCAATTGCGCCACGGAGACAGTCCTGCTCTACTCTCACCACCATCAGAACATATCTTCAAAGCTATCAGCCCAAAGAAAAAAAGCGCCGCACCACCACCGGGTGGGCTCGAACCTCAAACCTTTTGGTTAACAGTCGATCGCGCTAGCCAATGGCGCCACGGAGACAGTCCTGCTTCACTCTCACCACCATCAGAACATATCTTCAAAGCTATCAGCGCAAAAAAAAAGCGACACACCGTCCACGGGTGGGCTCGAAACTCCAACTTTTCGGTTAACAGCCGATCGCGCTAGCCAATTGCGCCACGGAGACAGTCCTGCTCTACTCTCACCACCATCAGAACATATCTTCAAAGCTATCAGCTCAAAGAAAAAAAAGCGCCGCACCAATACCGGGTGGGCTCGAAACTCCAAGATTTCGGTTAACAGCCGATCGCGCTAGCCAATTGCGCCACGGAGACAGTCCTGCTCCACTCTCACCACCATCAGAACATATCTTCAAAGCTATCGGCGCAAAGAAAAAAAAGCGACACACCGTCCCCGGGTGGGCTAGAAACTCAAACCTTTCGGTTAACAGCCGATCGCGCTAGCCAATTGCGCCACGGAGACAGTCCTGCTCCACTCTCACCACCATCAGAACATATCTTCAAAGCTATCTGCTCAAAGAAAAAAAAGCGCCGAGCCACTACCGGGTGGGCTCGAAACTCCAAGCTTTCGGTTAACAGCCGATCGCGCTAGCCAATTACGCCACGGAGACAGTCCTGCTCTACTCTCACCACCATCAGAACATATCTTCAAAGCTATCAGCCCAAAGAAAAAAAGCGCCGCACCACCACCGGGTGGGCTCGAACCTCAAACCTTTTGGTTAACAGTCGATCGCGCTAGCCAATGGCGCCACGGAGACAGTCCTGCTTCACTCTCACCACCATCAGAACATATCTTTAAAGCTATCAGCCCATAGAAAAATAAGCCCACACCACCACCGGGTGGGCTCGAACCTCCAACCTTTCGGATAACAGCCGACCGCGCTAGCCAATTTCGCCACGGAGAGAGTCGTGCTCCATTCTCACCACCATTCGAACATATTTTCAAAGCTATCAGCGCAAAGAAAAAAGCAACACACCAATCCCGTTAGGGCTTGAACCTCCAACCTTTCGCTTAACAGCTGATCGCGCTAGCAAATTGCGCCACGGAGACAGTCCTGCTATACTCTCAATACCATCAGAACATATCTTCAAAGCTATCAGCCCAAAGAAAAAAAAGTGCCGCACCACCAACGGGTGGGCTCGAACCTCCAACTTTTTGGTTAACTGCAAATCGCGCTAGCCAACTGCGCCACGGAGACAGTCGTGCTCCACTCTCCCCACCGTCCGAACATTTCTTCACAGCTATCAGCCCAAAGAAAAAGAAGCGCCGCACCACCACCGGGTGGGCTCGAACCTGCAACCTTTCGGTCAACAGCAGATCGCGCTAGCCAATTGCGCCACGGAGACAGTCGTGCTCCACTCTCACCACCATCAGAACATATCTTCAAAGCTGTCAGGGAAAAGAAAAAAAAGCGACACACCGTCCCCGGGTGGGCTCAATCCTCCAACCTCTCGGTTAACAGCCGATCGCGCTAGCCAATTGCGCCACGGAGACAGTCCTGCTATACTCTCACCACCATCAGAACATATCTTCAAAGTTATCAGTCCCAAGAAAAAAATCGCCGCACCACTCCGGGGGCCTCGAACCTCCAACCTCTCGGTTAACAGCCGATCGCGCTAGCCAATCGCGCCACGGAGACAGTCCTGCTATACTCTCACCACAATCTAAACATATCTTCAAAGCTATCAGTCCAAAGAAAAAAAGCGCCGCACCACTCCGGGTGGGCTCGAACCTCCAAACTTTCGTCCAACAGCCGATCGCGCTAGCCAATTGCGCCACGGAGACAGTCGTGCTCCACTTTCACCACCATCAGAACATATCTTCAAAGCTATCACCGGAAAGAAAAAAAAGCGACACACCGTCCCCGGGTGGGCTCGAAACTCCAAGCTTTCGGTTAACAGCCGATCACGCTAGCCAATTGCGCCACGGAGACAGTCATGCTCCACTCTCACCATCATCAGAACATATCTTCAAAGCTATCAGCCCAAAGAAAAAAAAAGCGCCGCACTACCACCGGGTGGGCTCTAACCTCCAACCTTTCGGTTAAGAGCCGATCTCGCTCGCCAATTGCGCCATGGAGACAGTCGTGCTCCACTCTCACCAACATCAGAACATATCTTCAAAGCAATCAGCCCAAAGAAAAAAAAGCGCCGCACCACCTCCGGCCGGGCTCGAACCTCCATCCTTTCTGCTAACAGCCGATCGCGATAGCCAATTGCGTCACGGAGACAGTCGTGCTCCACTCTCACCACCATTAGAACATATCTTCAAAGCAATCAGCGCAAAGAAAAAAAAGCGATACACCGTCCCCGGGTGGGCTCGAAACTCCAACTTTTCGGTTAACAGCCGATCGCGCTAGCCAATTGCGCCACGGAGACAGTCCTGCTCTACTCTCACCACCATCAGAACATATCTTCAAAGCTATCAGCTCAAAGAAAAAAAAAGTGCCACACCAATACCGGGTGAGCTCGTAACTCCAAGCTTTCGGTTAACAGCCGATCGCGCTAGCCAATTGCGCCACGGAGACAGTCCTGCTCCACTCTCACCACCATCAGAACATATCTTCAAAGCTATCAGCGCAAAGAAAAAAAAGCGACACACCGTCCCCGGGTGGGCTCGAAACTCAAACCTTTCGGTTAACAGCCGATCGCGCTAGCCAATTGCGCCACGGAGACAGTCCTGCTCCACTCTCACCACCATCAGAACATATCTTCAAAGCCATCTGCTCAAAGAAAAAAAAGCGCCGAGCTACTACCGGGTGGGCTCGAAACTCCAAGCTTTCGGTTAACAGCCGATCGCGCTAGCCAATTGCGTCACGGAGACAGTCCTGCTCTACTCTCACCACCATCAGAACATATCTTCAAAGCTATCAGCCCAAAGAAAAAAAGCGCCGCACCACCACCGGGTGGGCTCGAAACTCCAACCTTTCGGTTAACAGCCGATCGCGCTAGCCAATTGCGCCACGGAGACAGTCCTGCTCCACTCTCACCACCATCAGAACATATCTTCAAAGCTATCAGCTCAAACTAAAAAAAGCGCCGCGCCACTACCGGGTGGGCTCGAAACTCCAAGCTTTCGGTTAACAGCCGATCGCGCTAGCCAATTGCGCCACGGAGACAGTCCTGCTCCACTCTTACCACCATCAGAACATATCTTCAAAGCTATCAGCCCAAAGAAAAAAAGCGCCGCACCACCACCGGGTGGGCTCGGACCTCCAACCTTTCGGTTAACAGTCGATCGCGCTAGCCAACTGCGCCACGGAGACAGTCCTGCTTCACTCTCACCACCATCAGTACATATCTTCAAAGCTATCAGCCCATAGAAAAAAGCCCGCACCACCACCGGGTGTGCTCGAACCTTTAATCTTTCGGTTAATGGCCGAACGCGCTAGCCAATTGCGCCACGGAGACTGTCCTGCTCCACTCTAGCCAACATCAGAACATATCTTTAAAGCTATCAGCCCAAAGAAAAAAAAGCAACACACCACTCCCGGGAGGGCTCGAACCTCCAACCTTTCGGTTAACAGCCGATAGCGCTAGCCAATTGCGCCACGGAGACTGTCCTGCTCCACTCTAGCCAACATCAGAACATATCTTTAAAGCTATCAGCCCAAAGAAAAAAAAGCAACACACCACTCCCGGGAGGGCTCGAACCTCCAACCTTTCGGTTAACAGCCGATAGCGCTAGCCAATTGCGCCACGGAGACAGTCGTGCTCCACTCTCACCACCATCAGAACATATCTTCAAAGCTATCAGCTCAAAGAAAAAAAAAGCGCCGCACCAATACCGGGTGGGCTCGAAACTCCAAGCTTTCGGTTAACAGCCGATCGCGCTAGCCAATTGCGCCACGGAGACAGTCCTGCTCCACTCTCACCACCATCAGAACATATCTTCAAAGCTATCAGCGCAAAGAAAAAAAAAGCGACACACCGTCCCCGGGTGGGCTAGAAACTCAACCCTTTCGGTTAACAGCCGATCGCGCTAGCCAATTGCGCCACGGAGACAGTCCTTCTCCACTCTCACCACCATCAGAACATATCTTCAAAGCTATCTGCTCAAATAAAAAAAAAGCGCCGAGCCACTACCGGGTGGGCTCGAAACTCCAAGCTTTCGGTTAACAGCCGATCGCGCTAGCCAATTGCGCCACGGAGACAGTCCTGCTCTACTCTCACCACCATCAGAACATATCTTCAAAGCTATCAGCCCAAAGAAAAAAAGCGCCGCACCACCACCGGGTGGGCTCGAACCTCAAACCTTTTGGTTAACAGTCGATCGCGCTAGCCAATGGCGCCACGGAGACAGTCCTGCTTCACTCTCACCACCATCAGAACATATCTTCAAAGCTATCAGCCCAAAGAAAAAAAAGTGCCGCACCACCACCGGGTGGGCTCGAACCTCCAAATTTTTGGTTAACTGCAAATCGCGCTAGCCAACTGTGCCACGGAGACAGTCGTGCTCCACTCTCACCACCGTCCGAACATTTCTTCACAGCTATCAGCCCAAAGGAAAAGAAGCGCCGCACCACCACCGGGTGGGCTCGAACCTGCAACCTTTCGGTCAACAGCAGATCGCGCTAGCCAATTGCGCCACGGAGACAGTCGTGCTCCACTCTCACCACCATCAGAACATATCTTCAAAGCTGTCAGGGAAAAGAAAAAAAAGCGACACACCGTCCCCGGGTTGGCTCAAACCTCCAACCTCTCGGTTAACAGCCGATCGCGCTAGCCAATTGCGCCACGGAGACAGTCCTGATGTACTCTCACCACCATCAGAACATATCTTCAAAGCTATCAGTCCAAAAAAAAAAAGCGCCGCACCACTCCGGGTGGGCTCGAACCTCCAACCTTTCGTCTAACAGCCGATCGCGCTAGCCAATTGCGCCACGGAGACAGTCGTGCTCCACTTTCACCACCATCAGAACATATCTTCAAAGCTATCACCGGAAAGAAAAAAAAGCGACACACCGTCCCCGGGAGGGCTCGAAACTCCAAGCTTTCGGTTAACAGCCGATCACGCTAGCCAATTGCGCCACGGAGACAGTCATGCTCCACTCTCACCACCATCAGAACATATCTTCAAAGCTATCAGCCCAAAGAAAAAAAAAGCGCCGCGCTACCACCGGGTGGGCTCTAACCTCCAACCTTTCGGTTAACAGCCGATCTCGCTCGCCAATTGCGCCATGGAGACAGTCGTGCTCCACTCTCACCAACATCAGAACATATCTTCATAGCTATCAGCCCAAAGAAAAAAAAGCGCCGCACCACCATCGGCCGGGCTCGAACCTCCATCCTTTCTGTTAACAGCCGATCGCGATAGCCAATTGCGTCACGGAGACAGTCGTGCTCCACTCTCACCACCATTAGAACATATCTTCAAAGCAATCAGCGCAAAGAAAAAAAAGCGACACACCGTCCCCGGGTGGGCTCGAAACTCCAACTTTTCGGTTAACAGCCGATCGCGCTAGCCAATTGCGCCACGGAGACAGTCCTGCTCTACTCTCACCACCATCAGAACATATCTTCAAAGCTATCTGCTCAAAGAAAAAAAAGCGCCGAGCCACTACCGGGTGGGCTCGAAACTCCAAGCTTTCGGTTAACACCCGATCGCGCTAGCCAATTGCGCCACGGAGACAGTCCTGCTCTACTCTCACCACCATCAGAACATATCTTCAAAGCTATCAGCCCAAAGAAAAATAAGTCCACACCACCACCGGGTGGGCTCGAACCTCCAACCTTTCGGATAACAGCCGATCGCGCTAGCCAATTGCGCCACGGAGAGAGTCGTGCTCCATTCTCACCACCATTCCAACATATTTTCAAAGCTATCAGCGCAAAGAAAAAAGCAACACACCACTCCAGGGAGGGCTCAAACCTCCAATTCTTCTGTTAACAGCCGAACGGGCTAGCCAATTGCGCCACGGAGACAGTCGTGCTCAGATCTCACCACCGTGAGAACATGTCTCCAAAGTTATCAGCGCAAAAAAAGCAACACACCACTCCCGGGAGGGCTCGAACCTCCAACCTTTCGCTTAACAGCTGATCGCGCTAGCAAATTGCGCCACGGAGACAGTCCTGCTATGCTCTCAATACCATCAGAACATATCTTCAAAGCTATCAGCCCAAAGAAAAAAAAGGCCGCACCACCACCGGGTGGGCTCGAACCTCCAACTTTTTGGATAACTGCAAATTGCGCTAGCCAACTGCGCCACGGAGACAGTCGTGCTCCACTCTCACCACCGTCCGAACATTTCTTCACAGCTATCAGACCAAAGAAAAAGAAGCGCCGCACCACCACCGGGTGGGCTCGAACCTGCAACCTTTCGGTCAACAGCAGATCGCGCTAGCCAATTGCGCCACGGAGACAGTCGTGCTCCACTCTCACCACCATCAGAACATATCTTCAAAGCTGTCAAAAAAAGAAAAAAAAAGCGACACACCGTCCCCGGGTGGGCTCAAACCTCCAACCTCTCAGTTAACAGCCGATCGCGCTAGCCAATTGCGCCACGGAGACAGTCCTGCTATACTCTCACCACCATCAGAACATATCTTCAAAGCTATCAGTCCAAAGAAAAAAATCGCCGCACCACTCCGGCGGGGCTCGAACCTCCAACCTTTCGTCTAACAGCCGATCGCGCTAGCCAATTGCGCCACGGAGACAGTGAGGCTCCACTTTTACCACCATCAGAACATATCTTCAAAGCTATCAGCGCAAAGAAAAAAAAGCGACACACCGTCCCCGGGTGGGCTAGAAACTCAAACCTTTCGGTTAACAGCCGATCGCGCTAGCCAATTGCGCCACGGAGACAGTCCTGCTCCACTCTCACCACCATCAGAACGTATCTTCAAAGCTATCTGCTCAAAGAAAAAAAAAGCGCCGAGCCACTACCGGGTGGGCTCGAAACTCCAAGCTTTCGGTTAACAGCCGATCGCGCTAGCTAATTGCGCCACGAAGACAGTCCTGCTCTACTCTCACCACCATCAGAACATATCTTCAAAGCTATCAGCCCAAAGAAAAAAAGCGCCGCACCACCACCGGGTGGGCTCGAACCTCAAACCTTTTGGTTAACAGTCGATCGCGCTAGCCAATGGCGCCACGGAGACAGTCCTGCTTCACTCTCACCACCATCAGAACATATCTTCAAAGCTATCAGCGCAAAAAAAAAGCGACACACCGTCCCCGGGTGGGCTCGAAACTCCAACTTTTCGGTTAACAGCCGATCGCGCTAGCCAATTGCGCCACGGAGACAGTCCTGCTCTACTCTCACCACCATCAGAACATATCTTCAAAGCTATCAGCTCAAAGAAAAAAAAGCGCCGCACCAATACCGGGTGGGCTCGAAACTCCAAGATTTCGGTTAACAGCCGATCGCGCTAGCCAATTGCGCCACGGAGACAGTCCTGCTCCACTCTCACCACCATCAGAACATATCTTCAAAGCTATCAGCGCAAAGAAAAAAAAAGCGACACACCGTTCCCGGGTGGGCTAGAAACTCAAACCTTTCGGTTAACAGCCGATCGCGCTAGCCAATTGCGCCACGGAGACAGTCCTGCTCCACTCTCACCACCATCAGAACATATCTTCAAAGCTATCTGCTCAAAGAAAAAAAAGCGCCGAGCCACTACCGGGTGGGCTCGAAACTCCAAGCTTTCGGTTAACAGCCGATCGCGCTAGCCAATTGCGCCACGGAGACAGTCCTGCTCTACTCTCACCACCATCAGAACATATCTTCAAAGCTATCAGCCCAAAGAAAAAAAGCGCCGCACCACCGCCGGGTGGGCTCGAACCTCAAACCTTTGGTTAACAGTCGATCGCGCTAGCCAATGGCGCCACGGAGACAGTCCTGCTTCACTCTCACCACCATCAGAACATATCTTTAAAGCTATCAGCCCATAGAAAAATAAGCCCACACCACCACCGGGTGGGCTCGAACCTCCAACCTTTCGGATAACAGCCAACCGCGCTAGCCAATTGCGCCACGGAGAGAGTCGTGCTCCATTCTCACCACCATTCGAACATATTTTCAAAGCTATCAGCGCAAAGAAAAAAGCAACACACCAATCCCGTTAGGGCTTGAACCTCCAACCTTTCGCTTAACAGCTGATCGCGCTAGCAAATTGCGCCACGGAGACAGTCCTGCTATACTCTCAATACCATCAGAACATATCTTCAAAGCTATCAGCCCAAAGAAAAAAAAGTGCCGCACCACCAACGGGTGGGCTCGAACCTCCAACTCTTTGGTTAACTGCAAATCGCGCTAGCCAACTGCGCCACGGAGACAGTCGTGCTCCACTCTCCCCACCGTCCGAACATTTCTTCACAGCTATCAGCCCAAAGAAAAAGAAGCGCCGCACCACCACCGGGTGGGCTCGAACCTGCAACCTTTCGGTCAACAGCAGATCGCGCTAGCCAATTGCGCCACGGAGACAGTCGTGCTCCACTCTCACCACCATCAGAACATATCTTCAAAGCTGTCAGGGAAAAGAAAAAAAAGCGACACACCGTCCCCGGGTGGGCTCAATCCTCCAACCTCTCGGTTAACAGCCGATCGCGCTAGCCAATTGCGCCACGGAGACAGTCCTGCTATACTCTCACCACCATCAGAACATATCTTCAAAGTTATCAGTCCCAAGAAAAAAATCGCCGCACCACTCCGGGGGGCTCGAACCTCCAACCTCTCGGTTAACAGCCGATCGCGCTAGCCAATCGCGCCACGGAGACAGTCCTGCTATACTCTCACCACCATCTAAACATATCTTCAAAGCTATCAGTCCAAAGAAAAAAAGCGCCGCACCACTCCGGGTGGGCTCGAACCTCCAAACATTCGTCCAACAGCCGATCGCGCTAGCCAATTGCGCCACGGAGACAGTCGTGCTCCACTTTCACCACCATCAGAACATATCTTCAAAGCTATCACCGGAAAGAAAAAAAAGCGACACACCGTCCCCGGGTGGGCTCGAAACTCCAAGCTTTCGGTTAACAGCCGATCACGCTAGCCAATTGCGCCACGGAGACAGTCATGCTCCACTCTCACCATCATCAGAACATATCTTCAAAGCTATCAGCCCAAAGAAAAAAAAAGCGCCGCACTACCACCGGGTGGGCTCTAACCTCCAACCTTTCGGTTAAGAGCCGATCTCACTCGCCAATTGCGCCATGGAGACAGTCGTGCTCCACTCTCACCAACATCAGAACATATCTTCAAAGCTATCAGCCCAAAGAAAAAAAAGCGCCGCACCACCCCCGGCCGGGCTCGAACCTCCATCCTTTCTGTTAACAGCCGATCGCGATAGCCAATTGCGTCACGGAGACAGTCGTGCTCCACTCTCACCACCATTAGAACATATCTTCAAAGCAATCAGCGCAAAGAAAAAAAAGCGATACACCGTCCCCGGGTGGGCTCGAAACTCCAACTTTTCGGTTAACAGCCGATCGCGCTAGCCAATTGCGCCACGGAGACAGTCCTGCTCTACTCTCACCACCATCAGAACATATCTTCAAAGCTATCAGCTCAAAGAAAAAAAAAGTGCCACACCAATACCGGGTGAGCCCGAAACTCCAAGCTTTCGGTTAACAGCCGATCGCGCTAGCCAATTGCGCCACGGAGACAGTCCTGCTCCACTCTCACCACCATCAGAACATATCTTCAAAGCCATCTGCTCAAAGAAAAAAAAGCGCCGAGCTACTACCGGGTGGGCTCGAAACTCCAAGCTTTCGGTTAACAGCCGATCGCGCTAGCCAATTGCGTCACGGAGACAGTCCTGCTCTACTCTCACCACCATCAGAACATATCTTCAAAGCTATCAGCTCAAACTAAAAAAAGCGCCGCGCCACCACCGGGTGGGCTCGAAACTCCAAGCTTTCGGTTAACAGCCGATCGCGCTAGCCAATTGCGCCACGGAGACAGTCCTGCTCCACTCTCACCACCATCAGAACATATCTTCAAAGCTATCAGCTCAAACTAAAAAAAGCGCCGCGCCACTACCGGGTGGGCTCGAAACTCCAAGCTTTCGGTTAACAGCCGATCGCGCTAGCCAATTGCGCCACGGAGACAGTCCTGCTCCACTCTCACCACCATCAGAACATATCTTCAAAGCTATCAGCCCAAAGAAAAAAAGCGCCGCACCACCACCGGGTGGGCTCGGACCTCCAACCTTTCGGTTAACAGTCGATCGCGCTAGCCAACTGCGCCACGGAGACAGTCCTGCTTCACTCTCACCACCATCAGTACATATCTTCAAAGCTATCAGCCCATAGAAAAAAGCCCGCACCACCACCGGGTGTGCTCGAACCTTTAACCTTTCGGTTAATGGCCGAACGCGCTAGCCAATTGCGCCACGGAGACTGTCCTGCTCCACTCTAGCCAACATCAGAACATATCTTAAAAGCTATCAGCCCAAAGAAAAAAAAGCAACACACCACTCCCGGGAGGGCTCGAACCTCCAACCTTTCGGTTAACAGCCGATAGCGCTAGCCAATTGCGCCACGGAGACAGTCGTGCTCCACTCTCACCACCGTCAGAACATTTCTTCGGAGCTATCAGCCCAAAGAAAAAAAAGCGCCGCACCACCACCGGGTGGGCTCGAACCTCCAACCTTTCGGTTAACAGCCGATCGCGCTAGCCAATGACGCCACAGAGACAGTCGTGCTCCACTCTCACCACCATCAAAACATATCTTCAAAGCTATCAGCGAAAAGAAAAAAAAAGCGACACATCGTCCCCGGGTGGGCTCAAACCTCCAACCTCTCGGTTAACAGCCGATCGCGCTAGCCAATTGCGCCACGGAGACAGTCCTGCTATACTCTCACCACCATCAGAACATATCTTCAAAGCTATCAGTCCAAAGAAAAAAAGCGCCGCGCCACTCCGGGTGGGCTCGAACCTCCAACCTTTCGTCTAACAGCCGATCGCGCTAGCCAATTGCGCCACGGAGACAGTCGTGCTCCACTTTCACCACCATCAGAACATATCTTCAAAGCTATCACCGCAAAGAAAAAAAAGCGACACACTGTCCCCGGGTGGGCTCGAAACTCCAAGCTTTCGGTTAACAGCCGATCACGCTAGCCGATTGCGCCACGGAAACAGTCATGCTCCACTCTCACCACCATCAGAACATATCTTCAAAGCTATCAGCACAAAGAAAAAAAAGCGCCGCACTACCACCGGGTGGGCTCTAACCTCCAAACTTTCGGTTAACAGCCGATCGCGCTCGCCAATTGCGCCATGGAGACAGTCGTGCTCCACTCTCACCAACATCAGAACATTTCTTCAAAGCTATCAGCCCAAAGTAAAAAAAGCGCCGCACCACTCCCGGCCGGGCTCGAACCTCCATCCTTTCTGTTAACAGCCGATCGCGATAGCCAATTGCGTCACGGAGACAGTCGTGCTCCACTCTCACCACCATTAGAACATATCTTCAAAGCAATCAGCGCAAAGAAAAAAAAGCGACACACCGTCCCCGGGTGGTCCCGAAACTTCAACTTTTCGGTTAACAGCCGATCGCGCTAGCCAATTGCGCCACGGAGACAGTCCTGCTCTACTCTCACCACCATCAGAACATATCTTCAAAGCTATCAGCTCAAAGAAAAAAAAGCGCCGCACCACTACCGGGTGGGCTCGAAACTCCAAGCTTTCAGTTAACAGCCGATCGCGCTAGCCAATTGCGCCACGGAGACAGTGCTGCTCCACTCTCACCACCATCAGAACATATCTTCAAAGCTATCAGCGCAAAGAAAAAAAAGCGACACACCGTCCCCGGGTGGGCTCGAAACTCCAACCTTTCGGTTAACAGCCGATCGCGCTAGCCAATTGCGCCACGGAGACAGTCCTGCTCCACTCTCACCACCATCAGAACATATCTTCAAAGCTATCAGCTCAAAGAAAAAAAAGCGCCGAGCCACTACCGGGTGGGCTCGAAACTCCAAGCTTTCGGTTAACAGCCGATCGCACTAGCCAATTGCGCCACGAAGACAGTCCTGCTCTACTCTCACCACCATCAGAACATATCTTCAAAGCTATCAGCCCAAAGAAAAAAAGCGCCGCACCACCACCGGGTGGGCTCGAACCTCAAACCTTTTGGTTAACAGTCGATCGCGCTAGCCAATTGCGCCACGGAGACAGTCCTGCTTCACTCTCACCACCATAAGAACATATCTCTAAAGCTATCAGCCCATAGAAAAATAAGCCCACTCCACCACCGGGTGGGCTCAACCTCCAACCTTTCGGATAACAGCCGATCGCGCTAGCCAATTGCGCCACGGAGAGAGTCGTGCTCCATTCTCACCACCATTCGAACATATTTTCAAAGCTATCAGCCCAAAGAAAAAAGCAACACACCACTCCCGGGAGGGCTCGAACCTCCAACCTTTCGCTTAACAGCCGATTGCGCTAGCAAATTGCGCCACGGAGACAGTCCTGCTATACTCTCAATACCATCAGAACATATCTTCAAAGCTATCAGCCCAAAGAAAAAAAAGTGCCGCACCACCACCGGGTGGGCTCGAACCTCCAAATTTTTGGTTAACTGCAAATCGCGCTAGCCAACTGTGCCACGGAGACAGTCGTGCTCCACTCTCACCACCGTCCGAACATTTCTTCACAGCTATCAGCCCAAAGAAAAAGAAGCGCCGCACCACCACCGGGTGGGCTCGAACCTACAACCTTTCGGTCAACAGCAGATCGCGCTAGCCAATTGCGCCACGGAGACAGTCGTGCTCCACTCTCACCACCATCAGAACATATCTTCAAAGCTGTCAGGGAAAAGAAAAAAAAGCGACACACCGTCCCCGGGTTGGCTCAAACCTCCAACCTCTCGGTTAACAGCCGATCGCGCTAGCCAATTGCGCCACGGAGACAGTCCTGCTATACTCTCACCACCATCAGAACATATCTTCAAAGCTATCAGTCCAAAGAAAAAAAGCGCCGCACCACTCCGGGTGGGCTCGAACCTCCAACCTTTCGTCTAACAGCCGATCGCGCTAGCCAATTGCGCCACGGAGACAGTCGTGCTCCACTTTCACCACCATCAGAACATATCTTCAAAGCTATCACCGGAAAGAAAAAAAAGCGACACACCATCCCCGGGTGGGCTCTAAACTCCAAGCTTTCGGTTAACAGCCGATCATGCTAGCCAATTGCGCCACGGAGACAGTCATGCTACACTCTCACCACCATCAGACATATCTTCAAAGCTATCAGCCCAAAGAAAAAAAAAGCGCCGCACTACCACCGGGTGGGCTCTAACCTCCAACCTTTCGGTTAACAGCCGATCTCGCTCGCCAATTGCGCCATGGAGACAGTCATGCTCCACTCTCACCACCATCAGAACATATCTTCAAAGCTATAAGCCCAAAGAAAAAAAAAGCGCCGCACCACCCCCGGCCGGGCTCGAACCTCCATCCTTTCTGTTAACAGCTGATCGCGATAGCCAATTGCGTCACGGAGACTGTCGTGCTCCACTCTCACCACCATCAGAACATATCTTCAAAGCTATCAGCGCAAAAAAAAGCGACACACCGTCCCCGGGTGGGCTCGAAACTCCAACTTTTCGGTTAACAGCCGATCGCGCTAGCCAATTGCGCCACGGAGACAGTCCTGCTCTACTCTCACCACCATCAGAACATATCTTCAAAGCTATCAGCTCAAAGAAAAAAAAAAGCGCCGCACCAATACCGGGGGGGGCTCGAAACTCCAAGCTTTCGGTTAACAGCCGATCGCGCTAGCCAATGGCGCCACGGAGACAGTCCTGCTCTACTCTCACCACCATCAGAACATATCTTCAAAGCTATCAGCGCAAAGAAAAAAAAGCGACACACCGTCCCCGGGTGGGCTCGAACCTCAAACCTTTTGGTTAACAGTCGATCGCGCTAGCCAATTGCGCCACGGAGACAGTCCTGCTTCACTCTCACCACCATCAGAACATATCTTTAAAGCTATCAGCCCATAGAAAAATAAGCCCACACCACCACCGGGTGGGCTCGAACCTCCAACCTTTCGGATAACAGCCGAACGGGCTAGCCAATTGCGCCACGGAGACAGTCGTGCTCAGATCTCACCACCGTGAGAACATGTCTGCAAAGTTATCAGCGCAAAAAAAAAGCAACACACCAATCCCGGGAGGGCTTGAACCTCCAACCTTTCGCTTAACAGCTGATCGCGCTAGCAAATTGCGCCACGGAGACAGTCCTGCTATACTCTCAATACCATCAGAACATATCTTCAAAGCTATCAGCCCAAAGAAAAAGAAGCGCCGCACCACCACCGGGTGGGCTCGAACCTGCAACCTTTCGGTCAACAGCAGATCGCGCGAGCCAATTGCGCCACGGAGACAGACGTGCTCCACTCTCACCACCATCAGAACATATCTTCAAAGCTGTCAGGGAAAAGAAAAAAAAAGCGACACACCGTCCCCGGGTGGGCTCAATCCTCCAACCTCTCGGTTAACAGCCGATCGCGCTAGCCAATTGCGCCACGGAGACAGTCCTGCTATACTCTCACCACCATCAGAACATATCTTCAAAGCTATCAGTCCAAAGAAAAAAATCGCCGCACCACTCCGGGGGGCTCGAACCTCCAACCTTTCGTCTAACAGCCGATCGCGCTAGCCAATTGCGCCACGGAGACAGTGAGGCTCCACTTTCACCACCATCAGAACATATCTTCAAAGCTATCAGCGCAAAAAAAAGCGACACACCGTCCCCAGTGGGCTCGAAACTCCAAGCTTTCGGTTAACAGCCGATCACGCTAGCCAATTGAGCAACGGAGACAGTCCTACTCCACTCTCACCACCATCAGAACATATCTTCAAAGCTATCAGCCCAAAGAAAAAAAGCGCCGCACTACCACCGGGTGGGCTCGAACCTCCAACCTTTCGGTTAACAGCCGATCGCGCTCGCCAATTGCGTCATGGAGACAGGCGTGCTCCACTCTCACTAACATCAGAACATATCTTAAAAGCTATCAGCCTAAAAAAAAAGCGGCACACCACCCCCGGGTGGGCTCGAACCGCCATCCTTTCTGTGAACAGCCGATCGCGCTAGCCAAATGCGCCACGGAGACAGTCGTGCTCCACTCTCACCACCATCAGAACATATCTTCAAAGCTACCAGCGCAAAGAAAAAAAAGCGACACACCGTCCCCGGGTGGGCTCGAAACTCCAACCTTTCGGTTAACAGCCGATCGCGCTAGCCAATTGCGCCACGGAGCTAGTCCTGCTCCAC